>NC_086445.1:761347951-762609201 GCF_028390025.1 Pseudophryne corroboree
AGATTGGTAATTTGCACGGTGATAAAGTACCAACCAATCACCTCCTGTCATTTTTCAAACACAGCCTGTAACATGGTAGTTGGTACTGATTGGTTGGTACTTTATCACTGTGAAATTTAATCACTCTTCAAGGCTTGAGAAATCTGGGCCAGAGCCTGTGACATGGCCGTTAGGAGCTGATTGGCTGGTACATTATCTCTCTCCACTTTACCTACCTCCAAGCTTTGTTACATCTCACTCATAGGGGAAGATGTATTGAGCCTGGAGAAGGGATAAAGAAGTGATAAACCAGTGATAAGCGCAAGGTGATAATGCACCAGCCAGTCAGCTCCTAACTTTCAATTTTCAAATCTGTAATGATTGGTTGGTGCGTTATCACCTTGCACTTATCACTGCTTTATCACTTCTTTATCTCTTCTCCAGGTTAATACATCTGCCCCATAGATTGTTAAATCTGTGATATGGGCCCTCATTCCGAGTTGTTCGCTCGCAAGCTGCTTTTAGCAGCTTTGCACACGCTAAGCCGCTGCCTACTGGGAGTGTATCTTAGCTTAGCAAAATTGCGAATGAAAGATTTGCAATATTGCGAAAAGACTTTTCTGTGCAGTTTCTGAGTAGCTCGAGACTTACTCTGCCAGTGCCATCAGTTCAGTGCTTGTCGTTCCTGGTTTGACGTCACAAACACACCCAGCGTTGGCCCAGACACTCCTCCGTTTCTCCAGCCACTCCCGCGTTTTTCGCAGAAACGGCAGCGTTTTTTCAATCACTCCCATAAAACGGACTGTTTCCGCCCAGAAACACCCACTTCCTGTCAATCACATTACGATCACCAGAACGAAGAAAAAACCTCGTAATGCCCTGAGTAAAATACCTAACTGCATAGCAAATTTACTTGGCGCAGTCGCAGTGCAAACATTGCGCATGTGCAGTTAGCGGAAAATCGCTGTGATGCGAAGAAAATTACCGAGCGAACAACTTGGAATGACCACCATAGTTGGATCCAAACATCTGCTACTTGTTTTGTATTAGCACATACAGTATATTGCCCTTATTTTTTCCACCAGTTGAAGTTGCTATTTGTTCATGAATCTCAAAATTACAGTTTGTAGAAATAAGTAGATTCAAAACAGTGCATTCAATATCTTATGACCATAGTTTTGTTACAAGTAGGTTTTCTTAGAAGTTCTTGTTTTCCTGTGCAGGCCAGTGAGAGTGGTGATATTCATTAAATTCCTCTTAATTATGGTATAAAGAAAAGAAAGGATCATACAGTACCTTAGGGCAGTCTTATACTGTATATGCTAGTGTAGCACATTTCAGAAAAGTGAATGCAAATTGGGGGGTAGATGTATAAACCTGGAGAAGGCATAAGGAAGTGATAAACCAGTGATAAAGCAGTGTTAAGTGCAAGGTGATAATGCACCAGCCAATCAGTTCCTGTTAATTTACATATGGGAGCTGATTGGCTGGTGTGTTTATCACCTTGCATTTGTCACTTCCTTATGCCTTCTCCAGGTTAATACATCTACCCCAGTATATATTCACTGCTCACCATAAATTAGGTGACAAATGGATACCTCCGTTTGGCAGATCTGGGGGCAGATGAATTAACCTGGAGAAGCCATAAGAAAGTGATAAACCAGTGATAAGTGCAAGGTGATAAACACACCAGCCAATCAGCTACAATATGTAAATTAACAGTTAGGAGCTTATTGGCTGTTGCGTTTATCACCTTGCACTTATCACTGGCTTATCATTTCCTTATGCCTTCTCCAGGATAATACATCTGCCCCATTGTTCCTTGAGCTTGTCTCTAAGGTCCTCTTTACCAGTATGTATTCATTTTTAATGTTGTATTGGAAGCTACACAATCCCATACTTAAGATACACCATTATACATTTTTACAGGCAATTTCTGGTATTCCAGCATGTTAACAATTGTGAATGTTGACACTCAATTTTTTTTTTACAATTTTAAAGTTAGGGTTAGGATTGGAGTTAGGATTAGGGTTTGTCAACCTTGTGGATGACAACTCTTGACATGTCCACCTCCCATAAATATAGACATTCTGGTGTTGACATTTTGAATGTCTATTTCATGAATGTCTATATTTTGTACCACATCCCTCACTGTGAATCATTTCTGTAAGAGGCAGCCAACAGCCACTGTGCTAAATTTTTTGTTATACTTTTTGAAATGTCAATGCTTTAGCCTATCCCTACTCCTATCCCAACAATACTCTGAAGTTTGCATCTCTGTAAAATGGCTTGTTCCACCGTGTAACTTAAATAGCATACAAGTTGCACACTAACTTTTTCTTGTATACCACATAACTTGTTAGAGAAGAAATCTGGTTGAAATGTACTGCTTTAACAGTTTGATGGCATTAGACTTCTCTAACGGCTAGCTGTGGTCATTTTATTCACAATTTGTTTTGCAGTATTTCATTTATTTATTTTATGTATTTAATTATTGATTGATTGATTGATTGATTGATTGATTAATACACTATTATTAATTATATTCAGTCTCTCAAATTCAGGGAAATAACATTAATAGTTCAACACATGGAGATAGCCAAGCAGCATCAAAGGTTGAAGGCAAAGTATAATTACCGGTAGGGTAGGGGATCTTAATAAAGTGGCAAGCCCTTTTAACAATTATATGCTCTAGAATACTGTAGGAAATAATTTAATTATAAAATGTAAGGTGTGGACCAGTGCATATCCCAAACACTGCATATTCAATACAATAACATACAGTACTAGGACAAAGACACAAATATTAGGAAATATTTTCAAGCACGATTTGATTGAAAGAAATGTGTTTCCATGCAAAGTACTATACAGGGGAAAAATGAAAAAAACTTTCATTAAACATTTAAATAGTGAAAGAGTAGAAGTAGAGAATCATTAAGTGAATCATTAGTCTTGTACAGTGCCAACATTTTTTTTCTTACATTGTATTGTTCATTGCACCTGTCTCCTTAGAAAGTGTGTGATGTCTACCAGATGGTGTCTGTTTAATTGGAATATATTACTCAGTGCTAGTATAACATTTAGATCATGTACAGTATACTCTACAATACATGTGTGAATCACCAAAGTAATAAACAAAGCCTGATGAAACGCTTGATCTCTCTACAGACATGTTACAGTATCTTAGAGAAGAAAAAATGAAAGAGTACATCCAAACAATGATTTTGATGGCTGTGTGTGTGTGTGTGTGTGTGTGTATATATATATATATATATATATATAAAAGCATATATATATATATATATATATATAAATAATATACAGTATATACTATTATGGAAACAGTTTATGGGGTTAAATTATGCTATTTCCAAAAAATAACACAATTTTGGGAAACAGAGACAACTGTTGCACCAACTTTAAAGCTTGTTGCCAAGCAGTACTTTGACTAGGAACTAGCAAAGTTTTGATTAATGGCACAAGTAATAGTCTTAGGTCACAGCTATTGCAAAATACAGTTCATGCCTACTGTATGTATTTGTTTGTCATTTGGTTTCCAGGAATTTCAATAAAATAATAACCATATGAAGAAAACTGAACTGTCTCCTCACAGCCCAAATTCCATTTTGTAATGCCATGTGCCTATATTTGCACATATTTTAATTGACTTCTGAATCTACATAATGACATGTAAATGAGGTGCAAGATTTTTGTAGAGTAAAGAGGTAAACCTGAAACAAAAGTGCACTTTATTTTATTAGACACTTACACATGTTAATGTTAGTTCATATTAGAGTATAGTTGGCTGATTAAGCCTGGCTGATTGATCCAGGGTGTAGGACTCTAAGGGAGTAGGCTCAAAGGGAGTAGATATATAATTTTAATATCAAAGCCTGGACTTAGTCTGGTCTTAAACTGGACAAAAACTGAAAGAAAACCTCAAACAACACAAACAACAACAGATGAACTACTTATCAATATCAACTGTACAGTATATGCAAAATTATCACCCTCCAACTTTCACTCTGTGAACACTATGCAACCCATTTGCAGAAAGGAACATATATAAGATCAAGTTTCCATCCATAATCAGGATCACAAAGATCTTCTTTGGGACAATTGTGAGTTCATCTTCTCATCTACAAACACTTAAAAAAATCGAACAGAATTACCATTGCTTCTTAACCCTCTCACAATTCTTTCATTTCTTACAGCCCAAATACATTTCTGCACCCACTTTATCTATGCTTTTGACTAATTTCATACTAAATCTACACCCATTGAGCCTACACTGCTTTTCTCACCTGCATTTCTGCAATTCTTCTGCTCTGATTCCCTTACAGTCTCCACTCCTACTTCCACTTTTCCTCAACCTATTTACCTACTTTACACTATGTCAAGGCTTTCTTATACTCCCCACATCACTCAGTGTCTACCTAATAATGTATCTTTATCTTTCCACCCTAGTCTCCTACACCTCCTCCTCTGTCTCCCCTCCATCCCTCTGTTTCCTTCCCCCTCCTTTCCTGTTACCCCACTTTCATTCACCTCTGTCCCATGGTCCTGCTACCCCACAACTCAGCCCTGCTCCCTCTCTCCCTTCCCTGTTACCTCCCCACACCCCCATCCACATCACACTGACCTCTCTCCCTGCCCACCTCCTGCAGTTTCCCCTCCTAGCTCAGGCACCCGTACCATCACTACTCTCTCATCATCCCTGCCCTTAAAGTTAATCTCATCTCCTCGCTACAGAAACCCTGATTATCTCATTCACATCTCTCCCACAAACTCATACCCGGATTCTATATAAGCAGCCGCGCGTCGCCGCCATTTTCACTCGTGCATTAGAAATGTTAGGGAGAGGACGTGGCTGGCGTCCTCTCCGTTTTTATTCATTGTTGATACAAATATTTGTGCTTGCTTTGTATTATTAATATAGGAAGAGTACAGTGCAGAGTTTTGCTGATCAGTGACCACCAGTTTTATCCGTTCTCTGCCTGAAAAAAATGCTCCTTATCCGTTATCTGTGCCCAGTGTGCTGCATATATCTGTGCTCACACTGCTTAATTGTGGGGACTGGGGAGCAGCAGTATTATATAGGAGGAGTACAGTGCAGAGTTTTGCTGACAGTGACCACCAGTATACGTTGTCTGCCTGAAAAACACTCCATATCTGTGCTCAGTGTGCTGCATATATCTGTGCTCACACTGCTTAATTGTGGGGACTGGGGAGCAGCAGTATTATATAGGAGGAGTACAGTGCAGAGTTTTGCTGACAGTGACCACCAGTATACGTTGTCTGCCTGAAAAACACTCCATATCTGTGCTCAGTGTGCTGCATATATCTGTGCTCACACTGCTTAATTGTGGGGACTGGGGAGCAGCTCTATTATATAGGAAGAGTACAGTGCAGAGTTTTGCTGACAGTGACCACCAGTATATAATATATAGCATTACGGTACAGTAGGCCACTGCTGTACCTACCTCTGGGTCGTCAAGTATACTATCCATCCATACCTGTGGTGCATTTCAGTTTTGCACAGTTTGCTGACCACCAGTATATAACATATAGCAGTACGGTACAGTAGGCCACTGCTATACCTACCTCTGTGTCGTCAAGTATACTATCCATCCATACCTGTGGTGCATTTCAGTTTTGCACAGTTTGCTGACCACCAGTGTATAATATATAGCAGTACGGTACAGTAGGCCACTGCTCTACCTACCTCTGTGTCGTCAAGTATACTATCCATCCATACCTGTGGTGCATTTCAGTTGTGCGCAGTATATATAGTAGTAGGCCATTGATATTGATACTGGCATATAATTCCACACATTAAAAAATGGAGAACAAAAATGTGGAGGTTAAAATAGGGAAAGATCAAGATCCACTTCCACCTCGTGCTGAAGCTGCTGCCACTAGTCATGGCCGAGATGATGAAATGCCATCAACGTCGTCTGCCAAGGCCGATGCCCAATGTCATAGTAGAGAGCATGTAAAATCCAAAGAACAGAAGCTCAGTAAAATGACCGAAAAATCGAAATTGAAAGCGTCTGAGGAGAAGCGTAAACTTGCCATTATGCCATTTACGACACGGAGTGGCAAGGAACGGCTGAGGCCCTGGCCTATGTTCATGGCTAGTGGTTCAGTTTCACATGAGGATGGAAGCACTCATCCTCTCGCTAGAAAAATGAAAAGATTTAAGCTGGCAAAAGCACAGCAAAGAACTGTGCGTTCTTCTAAATCACAAATCCCCAAGGAGAGTCCAATTGTGTCGGTTGCGATGCCTGACCTTCCCAACACTGGACGGGAAGAGCTTGCACCTTCCACCATTTGCACGCCCCCTGCAAGTGCTGGAAGGAGCACCTGCAGTCCAGTTCCTGATAGTCAAATTGAAGATGTCACTGTTGAAGTACACCAGGATGAGGATATGGGTGTTGCTGGTGCTGGGGAGGAAATTGACAAGGAGGATTCTGATGGTGAGGTGGTTTGTTTAAGTCAGGCACCTGGCGAGACACCTGTTGTCCGTGGGACGAATATGGCCATTGACATGCCTGGTCAAAATACAAAAAAAATCAGCTCTTCGGTGTGGAATTATTTCAACACAAATGCGGACAACAGGTGTCAAGCCGTGTGTTGCCTTTGTCAAGCTGTAATAAGTAGGGGTAAGGACGTTAACCACCTCGGAACATCCTCCCTTATACGTCACCTGGACCGCATTCATCAGAAGTCAGTGACAAGTTCAAAAACTTTGGGTGACAGCGGAAGCAGTCCACTGACAACTAAATCCCTTCCTCTTGTAACCAAGCTCCTGCAAACCACACCAGCAACTCCCTCAGTGTCAATTTCCTCCTTACACAGGAAAGCCAATAGTCCTGCAGGCCATGTCACTGGCAAGTCTGACGAGTCCTCTCCTGCCTGGGATTCCTCCGATGCATCCTTGAGTGTAACGCCTACTGCTGCTGGCGCTGCTGTTGTTGCTGCTGGGAGTCGATCGTCATCCCAGAGGGGAAGTCGGAAGACCACTTGTACTACTTCCAGTAAGCAATTGACTATCCAACAGTCCTTTGCGAGGAAGATTAAATATCACAGCAGTCATCCTGCTGCAAAGCGGATAACTGAGGCCTTGGCAGCCTGGGCGGTAAGAAACGTGGTTCCGGTATCCACCGTTAATTCAGAGGCAACTAGAGACTTGATTGAGGTACTGTGTCCCCGGTACCAAATACCATCTAGGTTCCATTTCTCTAGGCAGGCGATACCAAAAATGTACACAGACCTCAGAAAAACAGTCACCAGTGTCCTAAAAAATGCAGTTGTACCCAACGTCCACTTAACCACGGACATGTGGACAAATGGAGCAGGGCAGACTAAGGACTATATGACTGTGACAGCCCACTGGGTAAATGTATTGCCTCCCACAGCAAGAACAGCAGCGGCGGCACCAGTAGCAGCATCCCGCAAACGCCAACTCGTTCCTAGGCAGGCTACGCTTTGTATCACCGCTTTCCATAAGAGGCACACAGCTGACAACCACTTACAGAAACTGAGGAACATCATAGCAGAATGGCTTACCCCAATTGGACTCTCCTGGGGATTTGTGACATCGGACAACGCCACCAATATTGTGCGTGCATTACATGTGGGCAAATTCCAGCACGTCCCATGTTTTGCACATACATTGAATTTGGTGGTGCAGAATTATTTAAAAAACGACAGGGGCGTGCAAGAGATGCTGTCGGTGGCCCGAAGAATTGTGGGCCACTTTCGGCAATCAGCCACCACGTGCCGAAGACTGGAGCACCACCAAACATCCCTGAACCTGCCCTGCCATCATCTGAAGCAAGAGGTGGTAACGAGGTGGAATTCAACCCTCTATATGCTTCAGAGGATGGAGGAGCAGCAAAAGGCCATTCAAGCCTATACATCTGCCCACGATATAGGCAAAGGAGGGGGAATGCACCTGAATCAAGCGCAGTGGAGAATGATTTCAACATTGTGCAAGGTTCTGCAACCCTTTGAACTTGCCACACGTGAAGTCAGTTCAGACACTGCCAGCCTGAGTCAGGTCATTCCCCTCATCAGGCTTTTGCAGAAGAAGCTGGAGACCTTGAAGGAGGAGCTAAAACAGAGCGATTCCGCTAGGCATGTGGGACTTGTGGATGGAGCCCTTCATTCGCTTAACCAGGATTCACGGGTGGTCAATCTGTTGAAATCAGAGCACTACATTTTGGCCACCGTGCTCGATCCTAGATTTAAAACCTACGTTGTATCTCTCTTTCCGGCAGACACAAGTCTGCAGAGGTTCAAAGACCTGCTGGTGAGAAAATTGTCAAGTCAAGCGGAACGTGACCCGTCAACATCTCCTTCTTCACATTTTCCCGCAACTGGGGGTGCGAGGAAAAGGCTAAGAATTCCGAGCCCACCCGCTGGCGGTGATGCAGGGCAGTCTGGAGCGAGTGCTGACATCTGGTCCGGACTGAAGGACCTGCCAACGATTACTGACATGTCGTCTACTGTCACTGCATATGATTCTCTCACCATTGAAAGAATCGTGGAGGATTATATGAGTGACCGCATCCAAGTAGGCACGTCAGACAGTCCGTATGTATACTGGCAGGAAAAAGAGGCAATTTGGAGGCCCTTGCACAAACTGGCTTTATTCTACCTAAATTGCCCTCCCTCCAGTGTGTACTCCGAAAGAGTGTTTAGTGCAGCCGCTCACCTTGTCAGCAATCGGCGTACGAGGTAACTTCCAGAAAATGTGGAGAAGATGATGTTCATCAAAATAAATTATAATCAATTTCTCCGTGGAGACATTCACCAGCAGCAATTGCCTCCTGAAAGTACACAGGGACCTGAGATGGTGGATTGCAGTGGGGACGAATTAATAATCTGTGAGTAGGGGGATGTACACAGTGAAAGGGGTGAGGAATCGGAGGATAATGATGAGGTGGACATCTTGCCTCTGTAGAGCCAGTTTGTGCAAGGTGAGATTGATTGCTTCTTTTTTTGGTGGGGGCCCAAACCAACCAGTCATTTCAGTCACAGTCGTGTGGCAGATCCTGTCGCTGAAATGATGGGTTCGTTAAAGTGTGCATGTCCTTTTTATACAACATTAGGGTGGGTGGGAGGGCCCAAGGACAATTCCATCTTGCACCTCTTTTTCTTTCATTTTTCTTTGCGTCATGTGCTGTTTGGGGACAATTTTTTTGAAGTGCCATCCTGCCTGACACTGCAGTGCCACTCCTAGATGGGCCAGGTGTTTGTGTCGGCCACTTGTGTCGCTTAACTTAGTCACACAGCAACCTTGGTGCAACTCTTTTTTTCTTTGCATCATGTGCTGTTTGAGGACAATTTTTTTGAAGTGCCATCCTGCCTGACACTGCAGTGCCACTCCTAGATGGGCCAGGTGTTTGTGTCGGCCACTTGTGTCGCTTAGCTTAGTCACACAGCGACCTTGGTGTGCCTCTTTTTTTCTTTGCATCATGTGTTGTTTGGGGACAATTTTTTTGAAGTGCCATCCTGCCTGACACTGCAGTGCCACTCCTAGATGGGCCAGGTGTTTGTGTCGGCCACTTGGGTCGCTTAACTAAGCCATCCAGCGACCTCGGTGCAAATTTTAAGACTAAAAATAATATTGTGAGGTGTGAGGTGTTCAGAATAGACTGAAAATGAGTGTAAATTATGGTTATTGAGGTTAATAATACTATGGGATCAAAATGACCCCTAAATTCTATGATTTAAGCTGTTTTTGAGGGTTTTTTGTAAAAAAAAACACCCGAATCCAAAACACACCCGAATCCGACAAAAAATTTTCAGGGAGGTTTTGCCAAATCGCGTCCGAATCCAAAACACGGCCGCGGAACCGAATCCAAAACCAAAACACAAAACCTGAAAAATGTCCGGTGCACATCACTACATGCAATGCATCCCTTACTTCTGCTCTTGACTCTGTTGCTCCACCAATCACTATTCACCCTCGCAAATTAACACCTCAACCCTGGCACACCAAATGCATCAGATATCTGCAAAAATGCTCACATACTGCTGAGCGACACTGGAGGAAATCACGCTCTAAGGCAGACTTCCTCAATTTCAAACGTATGCTCTCATCCTTCAGTGCTGCCCTTTCTCTTGCTAAACAGTCATACTTCAAGAACCTCATCTCCTCCCAGTCTTCCAACCCCCAGGCGCCTCTTTGCCACTCTCAACTCATTCCTCTGCCCACCTCCACCTTGTCTCCCTTCCTTACTCTCTGCTCTTGACTTTGCCACTTACTTCAAATCCAAAATTGACTCCATACGTCAGGGCATCACATCACACCAGACCATCAGTAACCAGCCTTCTCCCAAACCCCTTACCAACCCTCCCCATCCCTCACACCTAGTTTGACATCTTTCTCCCATGCATCTGGAGAGGAAGTCATGGCCCTCATTCATTCCTGTCCCCTCACCACCTCCCCACTTGACCCTATCCCTTCCCGCCTCCTCCGCTACCTCTCTCCTTCTGTTTGTTCCCATCTTTCCCACCTTCTCAATTTCTCCCTCTCATTAGGCACTGTCCCCTCTGCCTTAAAGCATGCACTTATCTCTCCTATTCTTAAAAAACCTACCCTTGATCCAAACACTCTCTCCAACTACCGACCCATCTCTCTCCTCCCTTTTGCCTCCAAACTCCTTGAGCGTATTATCTACAACCGCCTTACTTCCTATCTTTCCTCACACTCACTGCTTGACCCATTCCAGTCTGGCTTCCGTCCTCTCCACTCCACTGAAACTGCCCTTACAAAAGTATGCTATGACCTCCATGCTGCTAAATCTAAGGGACACTAGTCTCTACTTATTCTACTTGATCTCTCTGCTGCTTTTGACACTGTGGACCATCCTCTCCTACTGCAAATCCTTCACTCCATTGGTCTGCGTGACACTGCCCTCTCTTGGCTGTCCTCCTACCTTTCTGACCGTTCATTCTCTGTCTCCTCTCATGACTCCACCTCCCCCTCACTTCCACTAACTGTAGGGATACCCCAAGGTTCTGTCCTTGGTCCTTTTCTCTTCTCTCTCTATACGTCCTCACTAGGTAAGCTCATTAGTTCTTTTGGTTTCCAATATCATGTCTATGCTGATGACACCCAAATCTATCTTTCCTCTCCAGACCTCTCCCCTGCTCTCCTCACTCGTATCTCCAACTGTCTCTCTGCTACCTCTTCCTGGATGTCCCAGAGCTTTCTTAAACTTAACATGTCTAAGACCGAGCTGATCATCTTCCCTCCCTCCAGCATAACCTCACCTCCTACAATCTCATTATCTATTGATGGCACTACTATCTCCTCTAGCCCCGAAGTGCACTGTCTTGGAGTAATCCTTGACTCCTCCCTCTCCTTCAAACCACGCATTCAGCACCTCTCACAAACCTTCCGTTTTCATTTAAAAAATATTTCCAGGATCAGACCCTTTCTGACCCAGGATGCTACTAAGACTCTTATCCACTCACTGGTCATCTCCAGACTGGATTACTGTAATCTCCTCCTGACTGGCATTCCTGACAAATACCTGTCTCCAATCCAATCTATCCTCAATGCTGCTGCCCGGCTCAGCTTCCTCACCAAACGCACTATGTCCACCTCTCCTCTCTTACTAGACCTTCACTGGCTCCTCTTCCCTTTCAGAATCCATTTCAAGCTTCTCACTCTCGCTTACAAAGCCCTCACCCACTCCTCTCCCATCTACATCTCTGACCTTATCTCCCTTTACACTCCCACCCGTCCTCTTCGCTCTCTTTAATGCACGCCGACTCTCCTGCCTACGGATTACTTCCTCCCACTCCTACCTCCAAGATATTTCACGTGCTGCACCACTTCTCTGGAATTCCCTACCTCTCCCTCTCAGACTCTCCACCTCTCCACAAAACTTCAAACGGGCTCTCCAGACCCACTTCTACTCCAAACCCAGCCAAATCTCATCCTAATCCTCTGTTCTACGCTCTCTATGTACCCCATCTGTGTCACCCCTGTCTGTCTACCCCTCCTCTTTAGAATGTAAGCTCTCACGAGCAGGGCCCTCTTCCCTCATGTGCTTATCCTTTCTTACTTTAATAATCTTCAACTACACCAAATCCAGCAGTCTTCTGCCACCTGATACATATTCCAGTGTCATCTACTGATGTAACTATGTTTATTTACCCTGTACTTGTCCTATACTGTCATCAACTGTAAGTTGCTGTTTTCCTGTTTGATTATTTGTTTATGTACTCTGTAATTGGGCGCTGCGGAACCCTTGTGGCGCCATATAAATAAAGGAA
This sequence comes from Pseudophryne corroboree, assembly GCF_028390025.1. Classification (NCBI taxonomy): domain Eukaryota; kingdom Metazoa; phylum Chordata; class Amphibia; order Anura; family Myobatrachidae; genus Pseudophryne; species Pseudophryne corroboree. The sequence continues at coordinate 761,360,231 of NC_086445.1, forward strand.
AATAAATAATAATAATAGACATATTCACTCTTTCTGCAATATGTTTTTCCAGTCAACCCCACAAAATTAAGTGCAGAGTAATTTTCAGAATATGTTCTGGAAAGCACAATGTTCTGTAGGTTCAGTATTATATGTATAGGACAGATTAACAGGTACATTACATTTAATAGCAATATATTGCCAGGGCTCATTTTTGGCAGTTAGTTTCGGGCAAGAGGTCATATAACTTAATTTGTAGTAATAAGTTAACCTACACGCTGTTACTTAAAACATACAGCTGAGACAAAAGGAAGTGAGCATAAAAAGATGAGATGAAAATATGAAAATGCCAAATGACCACTTAAGAACCTCTACTCACTGAATCACTATACTTGAAAATGTTTGTTACTGTATCTCTTTTATACACTATCTATTTTAATCAGTGACAGCTCCAAATTTCAAGTAGGGGAGGCTCACTAACTGCCACCAACAATCATCCCGAACTGTTTCAATAGCAGTTGGTTTGGCTCCCCTATTTGAGTTTTGGTCTGTGCTGCAGCCCCACCTCTGGAGCCGCCATTGCTGGTTTTCCACAAGGTTATAAACTGTTCCCCATGATTTTTGCCATATACATGCTATCACAGGGGGGAAATAATCAGGTGCCATGGCCTGGTCTACCACTGCTATGCAGCTGATACACAACTGTACCTGTCATTTGCTCAGTGTACTTAGAACCCAATAACAACTATAAATGGCTGTCAAGGATGAGGCCAGGAGTGGATGAATTCTAATTGACTGTGACTGAATCCTGATAAAACAGAGGTCTTTATGATAGGACCTTAACATCAAAGGACAAGACTGCAGAATAGCCAGCAAACTGGATTTACACTTCAAGAGTTCAGCTTCTTCTCCGCTCAGCACTAGTTAGTATGTAGCAAGCTTAGTAGGTAAATATGTGGGACCCTGCTAGAGCCACTAGAGGAGACAGCCGCATGCTTCTCCTGTCCAAACATATACATATTGAGCAGTTAAGTCTTTGAGCAGTCAGCATTTGTTAATATGCAGCAGGCTGAGGGGGAGGTGTACTAAGCCTTCAAAAGTGATAAACTGTATGGTAATAAAGTACCAGCCAATCCGCTCCTGACTGCCATGTTACAGGCTGGGTTTGAAAAATGGCAGTTAGTAGCTGGTTGGTTGGTACTTTATCACTGTACAATTTATCGCTTTTCAAGGCTTAGAACACCTGTCCATGAGTGACAGTAGAGCTCTCTATCTACGGAGCATTCATGGCAGCTCTGAACATTGCCGCAGGCGGCTCACCATTGAGACAAAGACAAAGCTTTCTCCATCTACAAAAAAAATCCCCTTGATCTGTTCCTGGGTATTTAGAATCATCCCCACCCCCCGTGTGTGCCACTTGAGTTTGTGTAACCAATTACTTGTTGTTTATTCTTATGTAGGTTGTCTATCCTTTTGTTCATTAGACCACAGTGTGAAAGCAATGAGATTACAGTGCCTCCTTACATGTACTGTACATTGAGCAGTTGGGAAATGATGAAAACTGTAATTACTGTAGAATTACATAGGATAGATTCATGGGCATAGCTACAGTACCATAAGTTGTGCAGCAGCTATGGGACCATAAGGAGTGCCATAAGGAGTGCAGCAGCTATTGGTCCCAGAGCTGGGAGCAGCCCAGGGGTGCTTACAAACATTTGCCTTGTGGCCAACAATATACAGTATCTAGTTATGACCCTGGACCTGCTCCATTGTAGTGTGGTATAAAGTGAACTGGAGGGCACTACATTGTTACATAATTTGAACTGGGTCACTGGAATGTGGCATAATATAAACTGGGTCACTATGATGTGGCACAATGTGAAGTGGAGGCATGATAGTGTGGAATAATATGAACTGCGGATACTGTATATCATCATGTGAATTGGGGTACTGTGTTGCATAATGCGTACTGGCAGCCCTATACTGTGACATAATGTAACTAGGGCACTACGAAACTTCATAAAATAAACTAGGGCACTACTGTGGGGCAATGCAATTGAACTGCTGAGGAGAAGAAACGCTATAGAGCCCACAAAGTTCTGGATACACCCCTGAATAGATTCCTATATGTGCAGTAGATGAAACAGTTTTGTGATGTATTTTGAAATTTAAAAAAATATATATTTTATTGGCTATATTTCATTGTGACATTTAAAATACTGTTTTTATTTTGTTTTTATAGAATGGATGATGATGATAAAGAGGCAGCATTTGTATCTGCTCTTCAGAAACCTCCTCATTGACAGAGACAGACAGGTAAGTGCTGTAGATATTGACCGACAAAATCAATTGAAAACGGAGGAACACCATGTAAATGTAGGCAGTTCACTATATAGGCAAATTGTTTATCCAAATGGAGAACTCCAATGGTGTCATAACATTTTTGAAATGTACCTCAACAAATTCCAGATGTACGAACGAAAACTGTTTTAAGGAATACATTTACTTTTAGCTATAGAACTAGCTGAAGTACCCGGCGTCACCTAGGTTTACATTTTCCAGTTATTAAGTTACCAATGATTTGGATGTACTGTACTGTCTACATATTAAAAATAAAAAGTAGCTTAATAAGTCTTCCAACACTAAAATAAAAAGTAGCTTAGTAAGTCTTCCAACAATTCAAGAGGTGGCTGCCTAGTGTCATTTTTTTTTTTTTTTGGGGGGGGGGGGGGCTTTTCTTTCTGTTCAGTTTTATAATCGCTTTTCCATTGCAAGACGGGTTTAAAGTTTCCTTCTGTTAACAATGTTGCTATTCCAAGGCTTTCAGGTACACAACAATTTTTGTCTTCCCACCTCAGTTTCTGTCAGTTATTTTAGTTAATTGATTTATGGTTATTTCAGTCAGTTATTTCAGGTCATTAAATTATGGTCATTTCTGTCAGTTATTACAGTTCATTAAAGTTTACATCCAAATACATTCAGTGGAAGGGCAAGAATAGGCTCCCAGTATTAAAGTTCTTCCCAGCATACACCAACGGGCGGTTCAATCAGGAACCCCAACCCCCTAGTATGTCTTCTGGAATCCAATATTACCACTCTGTGAAGTTTTCCGCTAAATACATTTAGTAGAAGGCCCAGAACAGGCTACATGGTTTAAAGTTCTGCCCAGCATACACCAACGGGAGTTCCAGCTGGGACCCCAACCCCCTAGTATGCCTTATGGGATCCAATGTTAGCAGTCTTTGAAGTTTTCTTCCAGATCTATCCAGTGGCAGGCCCAGAACAGGTTCCCTGGGTCAAAGTTCTGGACAGTGTACATCAACAAGAGGACTAACTGGGAACCCAACCCCCTAGTATGTCTTCTGGCATCCAATGTTACCAGTCTGTGAAGATTTCTTCCAAATCTATCCAGTGGCAGGCCCAGAACAGGCTCCCTGAGTCAAAGTTCTGCCCGGCGCTTTCCTTCATGATGTCCATCCGGGACAATGAATATTTAAGAATTGCAAGAACTAATTAAGTCTCCCATATAAGACATGCTTGGGACCAGAAGTATTTTGAAAATCAGATTTTTCCATATTTTAGAATATTTGCATACTATAATGAAATTTCTTGGTGATGGGACCCAAGTTTAAACACAGAGGCCCTCATTCAGAGTTGTTCGCTCGCTAGCTGCTTTTAGCAGCAGTGCAAATGCTAAGCCACCGCCCTCTGGGAGTGTATCTTAGCTTAGCAGAAGGGCCAACGAAAGGATCGCAGCACTGCTACAAAAAAAGATTGTGCAGTTTCAGAGTAGCTCGAGACTTACTCCTAGCTAGCGATAACTTCAATCTGTTTAGTTCCTGTTTTGACATCACAAACACGCCCTGCGTTTGGCCAGCCACGCCTACGTTTCCCCAGCCACTCCTGCATTTTTATCTGGCACGCCTGTGTTTTTACACACAATCCCCGAAAACGGTCAGGTACCACCCAGAAACACTCACTTCCTGTCAATCACTCAGCGGCCAGCAGTGCAACTGAAAAGCGTCACTAGAGCTTGTATAAACCTGCATCGGCTTTTGTGAAAGTACGTCATGCGTGCGCAGTGCGTACCATATGCATGCGCAGAAGTGCCGATTTTTAGCCTGATCGCTGTGCTGCGAACAACGGCAGCTAGCGATCAACTCGGAATGAGGGCCAGAATGCATTAATCTGGCACATAGCCGAAGGTAATTTTATCTACTATATAAAAGTGAAAAATTTTCTCCGTCTTGCTATACAAATCCACAGTTTACAAGCGAAGATCGTGAAATTTGACATACAAGCATGTTAAAACACCACGAAGGCAACTAAAAAAAAATTAGAAATTCCTAGCACCCCTAGGGAGGGAGACAACAGCGCAGAGTGTATCAGGAGACAGCATAACTCCGGAATTGCTGTAGCCATGTGCTCACAAATTGGTACACATATGCCTCACTGTCTGGGAACAAACACTGTGGCGGGAAAACACCCCTAGCACCCCTAGGGGTGAGGCAGCAGAACTGAATATTTCAGCAGACAGCATAACTCTGGAATGCCTGAAGCAATTTACAACAAACTTGGTACACATATGACTTTCACTCTGGAAACAAACACAGTGGGGGTCAGACACTCATAGCGCCACTAAGGGGGAAACAGCAGCACAGAGTATGTCAGCAGAAAGCATAACTTTGGAAGGCCTGGAACACTTTACACCAAACTTGGGACACATCTGACTTACAATTTGGGAACAAACTCTGTGGGGGTTAGACACCCCTAGCAGTGGGCCTGCAGCACAGAGTATTTCAGGATACAGCATAACTCACAAATGCCTAGACAAATTTTAAACAAACTTGCTACACATATGATTTACAATCTGGGAACAAACACTGTGCGGGTAACACACCACTAGCACCCGTAGGGGTGGACCAGCAGCACAGACTATTTCAGGACATGCATAATATGTCAGTGATGATTTACAAAATGTTCTATTGTTTTGAAGTTAAAAAAATAAAATGCCACCAAAGAAAACAGCTACAAATGGTGTAAATAAAAACAATTCCACAAGGAATAAAATGTTAGCGGCAACCTGTGTGTTTAATCTTTACATTGGTTTTTGTAAACAAACATTCTTAAAATCCCGGGCAACACTGGGTACTCCAGCTAGTACAATATATCTAATATTTTTTGAGCCTAAAACAAAGATTGCATACATACACAAAATTCATTTATGTTTTATATACACCTTTTACAAATAGCCTGAAGGTAATTTTATACAATATTTTTAATAGTTTTGTACATGAAACAAACTTTGTGTAGAAATCAAAGGTGTTATTAAGTCACACTTAAAAATATTGGATTTTTTAATATTTCAATTTCAATACGGGAGACTAAACCTGTATATAAGTTCTGGGAAAAACAATAAAAATTCTCTTAGTTTTAAAAAAAATATATAATTTATTTGGTTCTAATTTAATAGTAAGGGGGAAATTCAATTAACAGTGGGAAATGTAAAAAAAAGAGCGGCGCAGTTTTTCCCCACAGCCGCAAGATTACTGTATGATTTTCAATTGCAGGACTGAAAGGACTGCATCTTTTTTCAAACACCCCCAGCGTAAGTCTGATTTTTCCTAAAATCATTAATTTCAGGAAAAAATACTGGAATTGCTCTGGCACCCCGGCGGCACACCTATCCCCCTGATGACTAAATGAACAATTGAAAGTCTCCAATTAGCTTAATTAGTCAGTAATTACTCACCATCTTCTCCTCCAACGTTGGGATCCGGACTCCTGCACCAGCGTTGAGTATGTGAGTGTATAGTAAGCATATCTGAATTAGATGTGCGGAGGACACTTTTCAGGTTTTGCGTTTTGGATCTGGATCCCCGCTCGTGTTTTGGATCTGGATTGATTTTGTCAAAACCACCCTTTCGGGTTTTGGTTTTGGCTCTGGATGATTTTTGAAAAAAACATAAAAACAGCTAAAATCACAGAATTTGGGGGTAATTTTGATCCTATGGTATTAATAACCTCAGTAACATTCATTTCCACTCATTTCCAGTCTATTCTGAACACCTCACACCTCACAATGGGGGTCATTCCGAGTTGTTCGCTCGCAAGCTGCTTTTAGCAGCTTTGCACACGCTAAGCCGCCGCCTACTTGGAGTGAATCTTAGCTTATCAAAATTGCGAACGAAAGATTAGCAGAATTGTGAATAGACACTTCTTAGCAGTTTCTGAGTAGCTCCAGACTTACTCGGCATCTGCGATCAGTTCAGTGCTTGTCGTTCCTGGTTTGACGTCACAAACACACCCAGCATTCGTCCAGACACTCCTCCGTTTCTCCAGCCACTCCCGCGTTTTTCCCAGAAACTGTAGCGTTTTTCCGCACTCACCCATAAAACGGCCAGTTTCCGCCCAGAAACACCCACTTCCTGTCAATCACATTACGATCACCAGAACGAAGAAAAAACCTCGTAATGCCGTGAGTAAAATTCCTAACTGCATAGCAAATTTACTTGGCGCAGTCGCACTGCGGACATTGCGCATGCGCATTAGCGACTATTCGCTCCGTTGCGACAAAAAAATAACGAGCGACCAACTCGGAATGACCCCCAATATTGTTTTTAGGCAAAAAGGTTTCACCGAGGTAGCTGGATGACTAAGATAAGCGACACAAGTGGGTGGCACAAACATGTGGCCCATCTAGAAGTGGCACTGCAGTGTCAGACAGGATGGAAGATTTAAAAACTAGGCCCCAAAGAGCACATGATGCAAAGAAAAAAAAGAGGTGCAAGATGGAATTGTGTTGGAGACTCCCACCCACCTTTATGTAGTTTAAACAGGACATGCACAGTTTAATAAACCCATCATTTCAGCGACAGGTGGTCCCCCTGGAAAAAGCTCGCCAAGTTATCCGAATCATAGCTAGCTAAAAACATACCACCTCCATATTTGATGACTTTTCACATTAAGAGAACAGTGTCAAGAAGGTGATTAAAAATTAGAGAGGCACATGCAATCAGGAACAACACACAGGCTTTCACCTCCACTCCTATATTGGTGTGGAACAGGAGAAAGGACTTTAACCATGCAAATATACAATTATTAATCACCACATTACTGGACAGAGGGAAAAACTAGCAGTCAAAGCCTCCAAATTTGTACCCCCTTCTCCATTTTCAGGGATTAAGATAATCTCGGATTTAATGCTGGGATGCAAATAAACTGGTATATACCACAGGATCAAGATTGGATATTTTCCCCTCCACAGAGTCTGGAGACTTATGTTGCAAAAATCTCATGGGTTTCTTTTTTTCCATTTTTTTTAATTCATTTTTATTTACATATTTTGTGGCAGATGTCTTATTAATTTTTTTCACAGCTCCCAGTTACACACATGTCAGCATACCTGTATGCCCCAGTTACACGCATGTGAGCATACCTGTGTGTTTTGTTTATTTTATTCATATTTTATTTTTAAATATAATAGCAGCCCCTTAGATGTTTAAGCAGCCCCTGCTGAGCCCCCCACAGCAGCTCCGGATGGCAAGTTGAGTTTGTGTGGGTTCGGTAAAGTACTAAGCACGACTGTGCAGTAAATATTTTGGTTATTGCGCCCCTGCCTTAGTGGAGCTTACCACTCTACAGTCGAAACTCATTTCATACTATAAGTAGGACTGTGGGAGGAAGCAATGCTAACCTCTGTGCCCACAGCATGCCTCAGCCTGGCAAGCCAGACATCTTCCTGGCTGTAAGCCACCATGAGACTCCATACTGGGCTTTATTCAGTAACTGTTTGTGCCTCAAAAGAGCTCCTGGCCCATCTAGTGCTGCAGTGCAATGGAAAGCTGATGCAAGGCAAGATCACTGAAACTCTGTTTTTCTAACACTGCAAGGTCTTCCGATAACCCTATGCATCCCTTAGGAAAAGAAGATCCCTGTACAACAAATGTGCATCTTCTAAATAAATAATCCCAAAATGTGGAACATCAATAATAAATCAAAATTAATGTTGACTAATTGGACCCATTCATTTGAGTGAGTCCCTAACATGAAATAATTGAGAAGAACCTCTCTCTCCAAATCTCCGGCAGAAAATCTCACTTTTACCACTCTGACAGTTGTGCTGGATTATGCTTCAGTTTCTTCTGAATCACACTGACTTTGCCCACAATTGTGGTGTCTCCTCACTTTACTTAAAAACACTTCAGCAATTTCCATTTCCACCTTTGCGGCTAGTTTTCACAAATCTGTCTGTGATGTTGAAGCTTGTTTTATATCTTCTCTAGGCTTTCATTTAAACCTAGGATCAAGTACAGCAGCACCCCTGGAATTATACGGCAGCACCCCTGGACTTATACAGCATAGGCAGCACCCCTGGAGAATTACACAGCATAGCAGACAGGCAACAGCACCCCTGAAATGGCAGTGGGGAAACATTTCTAGGCTGATAGGGCACCCCATATAAGGCAGCACCCCTGGAATGATGTGGCAAAGAAAAGACATGCAAGATTGAATTGTCCTTGGGCCCTCTCACCCACCCTTATGTTGTATAAACAGAACATGCACACTTTAACAAACCAATCATTTCAGCGACAGGGTCTGCCACATGACTGTGGCTGAAATGATTGGTTTGTTTGGGCCCCCACCAAAAAAGAAGCAATTCATTTCTCCTTGCAAAAACTGGCTCTACAGTGGCAAGATTTTTTCCTCATCCTCTGATTCCCCCCCTTTAGTGTTTACATCCTCATCCTCACAGAGAAATACTATTCAAACAAACAAATCACATCATTTAGGTGTCAGTGGACTGTTTTCGCTATTACCTTAAGTTTCTGAACTTCACAATGACTTATGATGAATGTGCTGCAGGTGACGTATAAAGTAGGATATTCCTAAGTGGTTTACATCCTTACCTCTACTAATTATGGATAGACAAAGGCAACAGATGGCTTGACACCTGTTGTCCTGATTTGTGGAGAAATAATTTCACACTGAAGAGGTGGCTTTTTTGGTATTTTGCCCAGGCATGACAATGTGCTTTTTCATCCTATGGCCAACAACTGTCTCCATTTGTGCCTTATTCAAACAAACCACATCACCATCAGAATCCTCATCGTAAATTTCCTCCGCTGCGCCAACTACATCCATATCCTTCTCATCCAGGTGTACTTCTACAGTGACATCCTCAATCTCATTATCAGCAACTGGACTGGTGTAGCTCCTCCAAGCACTTGCACGGGGCGTGCAAATGGTGGTAGGAGCCTCCTCTTCCCACACAGTGTTGTGAAGGTCAGGTCTAGACATCGCAACCACGGACAGTGCCAGCACCCCTGTATTTTTACAACATCCCTGTATTTTACAGCATACAAGACAAGGCCAGTGTACATTTATTTTCACTGCACCCCTGTATTTTTACAGCATACAGGACCAATGTACTTTTATTTTAACAACAGCACCCCTGAATTTTTACAGCATACAGGGCGAGTGTACATTTATTTTCACTGCACCCATGAATTTTTACTGCAAACAAGACAGTGCTAGTGTACATTGATTTTCACTGCACCCTTGAATTTTTACAGCTTACAGGGCCTGTGTACATTTATTATCAGTGCACCGCTATATTTTTACAGCATACAAGACCAGTGTACTTTTATTTTAACAACAGCACCCCTGAATTTTTACAGCATACAGGGCGAGTGTACATTTATTTTCATTGCACCCAATAATTTTTACAGCATACAAGACAGTGCCAGTGTACAATGATTTTCACTGCACCCCTGAATTATTACATCATACATGACAGGGCCAGTGTACATTGATTTTACTGCACCCCTGAATTTTTACAGCATACAGGGCCAGTGTAATATTATTTTATCAGCAATACCCCTATATTTTTACAGTATAAAGTACCAGTGTGCTTTTAATTTTTAACAACAGCACTCATGAATTTTTACAGCATACAGGGCCAGTGTAATGTTATTTTAACAGCAGCACCCCTTTTTACAGCATATAGGAGCAGTGTGCTTTTATTTTTTAACAACTGCACCCCTGAATTTTTACAGTATACAGGGCCAATGTAATGTTATTTTAACAGCAGCACCCCAATATTTTACAGCATACAGGAGGACAGTGCCCCTGATCCCTGTACAACACAGTGACAGCCAGGACAGCAACACCCATGTTCAGCTGCAGCACCCCTAATACAGCACAGATACACCACAGTGACTGCAGCAGCAACCCTACAGAGCACACACTTTCCCCACCTGATGCCAGCACCCACAGAGAGACAGAGGTCTATCTCCCTTACTCTCCAAGTCAGGAGTAAAAATGGCGGAGGTGCATGGCTGATTATATGGAGTCCAAAACCCGTGATAATCTGACAGTCCCAAGCCAGTTTCGGATACTGGCTCGGAGCGTGAAGTTCAGGGTGGGTGGGTAGGGGGTTCGGTTCTCAGGGAACCGAACTGGCTCATCTCTACTCTGAATGTGTGTAATGTGTATGAGTGTGTGTGAGTGTATGTATGTGTGTAAATGAGTGTGTGAGTGACTCCCACTGTGTGTGAGACCCCTCCCCTTGTAGTGTAATCCCCCCTGGAGCCAGCGGCTAGGAGAACTACATTTCCCATTATCCATTGAGCTTCCCAGGAGCCACAAAGCCTTCCAGCAGCCCTGGAGCTTCCCAGCACCAGCAGCACCATCCCCAATGTAAAGCCGGGGGAGACCACTGTGAGCCGCAGAGACCACCAGACAGGTGAGTATCTTTTTTTTTTTAAATCTTGCCACAGACTTTTCATAGCTGACCATTTTTTTAAATTGGTTACCACAGGTACTGGGAGCACACATACTCACAGCAATACAAGATTGATTTTTTTTAACCTTGCTAAACCTCTTGCCCAACTGAACTCCCCCCTAAGACTCTGTAGAATCAGTGATTGAAGACATGAGCAGATTAAGCCTTGGGGGTGCCCGGGGCACTTAAGACAGGTTCTCTGCCTGCACTGTACTGTCCTGCTTACATTCTAGCTGCCTGGTTCTATTGCCTCATAAGAAAGAAAGCTAGTGATGTCAGTATCCTCTTGCTGGGGGGGGTCCCCTGACAAAAGGGGGCCTGGGATACAGATTGCCCTGTACACCCCTTCCTTCCCTCTCTCACACACACACACACACACACACACACACACACACACACACACACACACACACACACACACATTTAAACTGAAACTGCGGAGCCATACCTACACTTTTCCAACAGGTTTAATTGTAAAACTATCAAATTCTATGCACTTAAATTTTCTATACCTTAATTTTCTACTTTGACTACTAGATAGAATAATAATATTTCCTGTTTGATTTAATAGTACCTTCTTTACAATTAATGCAGATCAATGCTTCCTATTCTAATAGGCTATATACAGTAATGCTGAATTTATATTTAATGACAAGAAGTTATTTGTTTTATACAGCCACTAGTTTTAGAAATGTGAAGTGATGCAGTTTATATCAATAAAAAAATATATTTTTACTTATAAAATCTACATAAAGCATCATTTCTTGTCATTTACCTGTATTTTAGAGAATGTAATGTGAGTTAATCTCATCAAACGAAAGTACATACTGTAGCTATATTTTGAATAAAGTTGGTAAGTGAAACAATTGTCATACTTTTGGGTGTATTCTACCCTCTAAATTAAAATGAAGACTATTTTCTCATAATAATATTTCTATGGAAGCTACATAACAACTATCTTAGTTTGTCATTTGCTTGGTTTATGTATTTTCTATAATCTAAGGTTCTACAACACTGTGAAAAGTGAAATGCTACCAAAAAATCAAAATGAAAGAAAAACTTGAATAAGGCATTCGATGTTCATTATGGGGTATATTCAATTAATCCGACAAGTCGGAAACCACGTGAATCTGCGGATTAGCCACGTATCCGCGGATTTTGACGGGTTTTTAGCCCGTTTTCAACAATGCCGATTCGACTTAAAAAAAGTTGGATCGGCATAGTCGGAAACAGGCAGAAACCTGTCGGAAATGCCCGCAAATTGAGTAGTGAAGTGTCAGACTAATTGAATACACCCCTATGTCTAAATCTCCGCAATAAAACGTGAGATGTAAAATAGTACAGAAAAGCTCTTTTTTCTGTATGTTCTAGGATGTGTTGGGCACTGCGGTGATATAATAGCATCAGGTTGACATCTGAAAGTGAGAAGTCAGTAGAGTTTATTTTTTTCTCAATTTGCAATATGGATTACATCCATTACTGTTGATAGAGATCCAGCGTGCCGGAGGATCAAGAGTGGGAATTTATCAAACAGAAGAGGACTGCATCTTAACTGTAATTTTTCTTCGTATAGTGTAGGTATATGGTGTCTTAGCTTACTGTACTTCTATAAATAAAGGATGAACATGGTGGCACTTTGAGATCCTGCTGCCTAATGTTCCTGTGCTGTTCTGGGAAACAATTCATTTAGTGAGCATTCATACTGAACACTTTGGAATGAAATGCAGAAGCAAATGTACCTCACTGGAAATGCCTCTAGAAGATAAATACTCACAATAATAAACCTGCTTTGAATTAAAGCAATATAATTTAAGTGTAAAATTAAAGTCATCAATAAAAATATACTACGTAAAATGCATTTTTGAAAATACTGTACATTGGGTCTAATTCAGAGGCAATCGCTGAAATGGCAGTGATAGCATTCTGTTGTCTTTTGGGGTGTGCGCACACACAGCGGGCGCACTGTGCGTGGGCACTTTCGCAACTCACTGGTGCAATCGTCTCTGCCTGATTGACAGGCAAAGGCGGTCACAGAGCAGGAATGGGAATGCCAACAGCATTAGAATGCCATTGGGCAGGCACAGTCTGGACAACGCAGGTGTGGGGCGGGCCATGGCGGCTGCGACCCAGAACATGGTGGAAAGCTGCCTGTTGCTGCAGCTAGGCTGTGCAGGCAGGGAGCTACTCGTGGGTGCACCTGTGCGGGGGAAGGGGGGTAGGGCCTGACATGCGGGGTGGACTAGCCCTGTGCTGAGCGTCCCCCCGCATGTCTGAGAATCTGATCGTAGATGTGCTAAATTTAGCACATCTACGATCAGGTCTGAATCACCCCCATTAACCCTTAGTATACCAAGGGGGGTCTTTTGAGGATCCTAGAATATTATTTTTTGTGATATAGCCCTACCTATAACAACTATTTTACTCCTGATTTTTCTATGTGTCCAGCATTGGATTAAGATAAATACTGTGTAATTAGGCTTATAAAATGTTCTTCCAAAAAATGTAAATAATAAAAAAACACTATACTGTACTACGTTACAAACGCAGAATTTTTAAATGTGAGAAACACAGGAAAACAACCACCACTGTGACATGTGCTAAGGACTGTAGCGATGGCAAAATACATGAATTGTGATGTATTGTTACCGTAGTAAAATGATATAACTTTTTACAAGAATATACAGTATCCAATCGGATGTAAAAATGTACACACTGTAATGAAGAAGAATATATGGCTTTAATTTCACAATATAAGGGGTGTGAGGTGAATGACTGCGCTGTAATGGATCTTTTAGCATCCTAAGAGAATGCAGGAGTTCCCCAAGAAGGCTCCCAACAAAAATGTGAATCACAAGAAAAAGTAGATTCTCCCTATAGGCGCTAATCCTTGCTTGCAAAAGGGTCATAAGGATATAATAAACCTTATAGAATTGCTGGATACCAATTGAAGTTCACCAAATGTTGGACTACTATTGTAATATATTTTACACAAAATTTATTGTACAAATGACAAATAAAATGATGTAGCAATGGAAATAGATCCTACCAGTACAGGTAGAAGGAGCCGCAGGTGTTGTAATGCAGAGTACCCTAGGAAATACCCTGCATTGGCTTCCAGTTATTGTTTCCCAAAGCAATACAGCGTCCAAAAGTCCAGTAATCCGTGATGGCACAAACAGGATAATGCCTACACGTTTCGGGTCTCCAGGTCCCTTTGTCAAGGCTGAATTACCTGTGTGCCCAAAGTACCTATATTTAAAAGGAAGTCTTGGCCATTCAAAAGTGTCCACATGTGGGATCTCCTTCACTTCCTGTCCGGACTTTACTGGAACCAGAAGTGACGTCGAAAATGCGTTCCACCGCTGACCAGAAGTGCGTTCCACCGCTGACTGGAAGTGCATTCCACCACTGACCGGAAGTGCGTTCCAAATGCCGGGACCAGATATAATTGCGATGTAGAGCTAGAAGTAAATGCGTTCCACTGTGGATCAAGGACGTATTTCCCCTGGTGAAACCGAAAGTGGTTGAGCTGTAGAATTCACTTTTGTCCAACAGACATGGTTCTTACTCCGGATCAGGAGGGAATTTCTTTGTCATGGATATTTTATGGAGCCGGTATAATTTCCACGGTGCTCAAGTATAAAAATTAAAAATAGAAAAAGACACAATTAATAATAGTGAAGTTTAAATGTAAAAAAGCATAAAAAAGCATAATAGGCATTTAGCTTGATGAAAGGGAAATAATTATTAAGTTAATAATAATTAATTGAATGGATGGAGGGGCTGTAAAAAACACTTTATCTCAAAGTCCTGATTGAGACCATTCGGAGAGAGAGTTTGCAGATCAAAAATATTCCTCATTTCTGCCTTTGCTAAGCGGGTTTCAAGGTTCCTGTTTTTCCTGGTGGCTTTAATATGAATAAGGCCTACAAAATATTTTATTGAATTTGGTAAACATTGATGTTCACCTATGCGCGTTTCAGAGCACGTGAAGTCTTGCCAACATAGGACTTCCCACATTCACATGTAATCAAGTAGATGACATTGGTGGTATTGCACGTGAGCGGTGCCACATCTATAAAAGCACCAACCCAATCAGGACAGCTGGTTTTCATAGATGTGGCACCTGCTTAGGATGCAGAAACATCAAAACTGATAAATCCAAATATACAGAAATTTCTGTCAATGGGACAACCATGAAAATACGTGACTTCATCACGTGCAATACCACCAATGTCATCTACTTGATTACATGTGAATGTGGGAAATCCTATGTCGGCAGGACTTCATGTGCTCTGAAAACGTGCATAGGTGAACATCTACGCAATATCAGAAAAGGACTCACGACTCACCATCTCTCAGAACATTTCAAGAATAAACATCAATGTTCACCAAATTCCATAAAATATTTTGTAGGCCTTATTCATATTAAAGCCACCTGGAAAAACAGGAACCTTGAAACTCGCTTAGCAAAGGCAGAAGTGAGGAATATTTTTGATCTGCAAACTCTTTCTCCGAATGGTCTCAATCAGGACTTTGAGATAAAGTGGTTTTTATAGCCCCTCCATCCATTCAATTAATTATTATACATTTAATAATTATTTCCCTTTCATCAAGCTAAATGCCTATTATGCTTTTTATATGCTTTTTTATATTTGAACTTCATTATTATTAATTGTGTCTTTTTCTATTTTTAATTTTTATACTTGAGCACCGTGGAAATTATACCGGCTCCATAAAATATCCATGACAAAGAAATTCCCTCCTGATCAGGAGTAAGAACCATGTCTGTTGGACAAAAGTGAATTCTATAGCTCAACCACTTTCGGTTTCACCAGGGGAAATACGTCCTTTATCCACAGTGGAACACATTTACTTCTAGCTCTACATCGCAATTACATCTGGTCCCGTCATTTGGAATGCACTTCCGGTCAGCGGCTGAACGCACTTCTGGTCAGCGGTGGAACGCATTTCCGACGTCACTTCCGGTTCCGTTAAAGTCCGGACAGGAAGTGATGGAGATCCCACACGTGGACACTTTTGAATGGCCAAGACTTCCATTAAATACAGGTACTTTGGCCACACAGGTAATTCAGCCTTGACAAAGGGACCTGGAGTCCCAAAACGTGTAGGTATTATCCTGTTTGTGCCATCACGGATTACTGGACCTTTGGACGCTGTATTGCTTTGGGAAACAATCACTGGGAGCCAATGCAGGGTATTTCCTGGGGTACTCTGCATTACAACACCTGCGGCTCCTTCTACCTGTACTGTTAGGATCTATTTCCATTGCTACATCATTTTATTTATGTCATTTGTACAATACATTTTGTGTAAAATATTTTACAATAGTAGTCCAACATTTTGGTGAACTTCAATTGGTATCCAGCAATTCTGTAAGGTTTATTATATCCTTATGACCCTTTTGCAAGCAAGGATCAGCGCCTATAGGGAGAATCTACTTTTTCTTGTGATATGGCTTTTATTGGCTAACTACTCTTGAAATAAATAAACAAAATATTTTATGCTAACTGTCGTACCCTTACTAGAATGTATCACTTCAGAAACCCCCAAAACATAATTTTAGTAATTTACTGCATCAAACAGTTGAGAATTAAGACAAAAATCCGTGGGGTCCTCTGAAGACCCCAGCTTGGTAAAGTACAATGATGAGTTAGGTTTGGTATATTAAGGGTTAAACAATCTATTTATTATTGCTGCCAGTGGGCAGTGGTAACTATTTTTATGTGTTGTTGAAAAATGCAGTAACATACTGTATAATGTATTATGTATTATAACCTCTATGTACAATGATATTTGTGTTTTATTTTCTAAATTCAAAGTGATTCACTCCTCTTTGGCATAGGGTAAAGTTACTAAAATGCAGCTTTTGTAAGCCTCCACTTCTCCACTTCATGTTTAACATTTATAATGACTATTAAAAGCAAAACAGAAGATAGTAGTAAAGGTAGTAAATTTACCTCTAAATCTACTTTTGTGTCTGGTGGTAACCCACTGGTTTAAAAAAAATCCCTTATTAACAAAAAGGAACTTGCTCCTTGTAGATCTGCAAAGCACAGGACCATTCTGTAAATATCTCATCCAGAATTACTTTACAGGTTTACTTATGAGAAAATGAATCTGATTGGCTATTTGTGGTTTTATGACATTCCTTTTTTAAAAGAGACTTAGCAATATATATTTATCAATACAATTTATTGTATCAATAGTAAAATGAAATGCATAATAATACAAACATCTGATTATTGATGGCTTACTAGGTCTGTGCTCCGTCTGTAGGAACTATTGTAGTAAAATTAGCTTCCACATATTAGTAAGTCATGCAATAATCATTGTGTCTTTTAAGTAGTTCTGCACCACCTAAAATGTTGACTTACTGTATACCCCTTTTCCATTGCCTAAAAAACCAGGGTAATTGGCGTGTCTAGTCTACCCAGGACGCTGCTCAATGGAAGTGGCTCCAAGGAAAAAATATTAGGTCTACTGAACCAGGATTTTTTCTCGGTTATTGAGCAGGAATTTTAGTGGGTAAAACCCAGTAATTCTGCAGTGGAAACAGCTCTTACCCGTGTTTTTTGACCCGGGTAATTGCAGAAGCTGCTGATTTGTTCTCCCAGGCTCCTCGCTGCTGATGTAATCACCCAGACAACAGCGGAGACATGTCCACATCCTGGGTGAGGCTGTTTATGTGCGCACTCAGATGATATGGGCAGAGAGCGGGCCTTGAGGGAGAGTTGGGTGCACACACACTGGGCACAGAGCGGACCTGGAAGGAGAGCTGTGCACTGGATGTTTGACACAGTCCTCACCCCTCCCTTTTGTTCCCTTTTCTGCGACCTCATCTTTGTGAGACTGAATTAAGGCCACTTTTAATGTCATCCACAGGTTTTACTGTGCTCAATTGGGTTCAGTGGAAATGGAGGTGACTGGGGAAAAACCCGGGAAAATGGGGTCTAAGCTGGGTACTATATACCAAGGTATATTGGCCCTCATTCCGAGTCGTTCGCTCGGTATTTTTCATCGCATCGCAGTGAAATTCCGCTTAGTGCGCATGCGCAATATTCGCACTGCGACTGCGCCAAGTATCTTTGCTATGAAGAAAGTATTTTTACTCACGGCTTTTTCATCGCTCCGGCGAACGTAATGTGATTGACAGGAAATGGGTGTTACTGGGCGGAAACACTGCGTTTTATGGGCGTGTGGCTGAAAACGCTACCGTTTCCGGAAAAAACGCAGGAGTGGCCGGAGAAACGGGGGAGTGGTTGGGCGAACGCTGGGTGTGTTTGTGACGTCAAACCAGGAACGACAAGCACTGAACTGATCGCACAGGCAGAGTAAGTCTGGAGCTACTCTAAAACTGCTAAGTAGTTTGTGATCGCAATATTGCGAATACATCGGTCGCAATTTTAAGATGCTAAGATACACTCCCAGTAGGCGGCGGCTTAGCGTGTGTAACTCTGCTAAATTCGCCTTGCGACCGATCAACTCGGAATGAGGGCCATAGTCGGGCGCTAGAATGGGATGTTTTCCTAGCTGCTGTATAAGGGAGATAGTCAGTCTCCTTACATGTACATAGAGTAAAGAAAAAAGAAAACAGTGCTAAAATCAAATTCCTAAACACATTTAATATAATGGTGTTAAAAAGCAACTTTAAAATTCAATTGAACTAACAAATCTCACATGAGAATAAAATGTCCATTGACCATGGGGATAATAAGACTGGCTAAAAACTGCCACTACTTTGCAACACCTTATGACCGAGTTACTGATTAGTTTGCCAGATTCACACATGAGGACTTTTTTCCTTGCCATCTCACTCCTATCTGGTTTTATACTTATCACTTTATACCTGTAATGATTTTTTAAAGGTATTATGTAAACAAACAGAAATAATCATTCCTAAAATAGATTAGTTAAATAATATAAAAATTAATATTTATTTATTTGGTTTTGATTTATATATGTTACTATTTAGCATTTCTTGTAACATATCTGCTTTGGAAGTTATACAATGAATACCGTGAAGCATTCGGATTCCTTTTATATAATTCGTCTTATTTGTAATGGAGGTATCTGGTGAATATATTGTATACCTTTTCATTATTAGAAATGGGCCTTCTTGATTCCTTTTCGAACAGCCCCTATTATTAGTCATATAAAGTGTATGTTCTACTAAGGGCAAAATTGCCCATACCTTAAATGGTGATTTTGCAGTTTGGGGTTGAACACTAACCCATAACCAATCAATGCTTATTTGGGTCCGGTCATGTGACCAATTAAAAATCTGGTTGTATCACAGGGTATTGTTCCCATCTCTGAGTGGTTTGTGGAGGATCATGCAATCACTTTTATAATTAATTTCAGCTGTATGTTAATTTTCACGGCCCCAAGGCCCTCTATGAACTCCGGACATGTGACCGTACACGTGACATGTCACATGAGCGGACACTATTATGTGACTTTTCATTTCGGTAGTTGAATTCCGGACATGTGACCGCACACGTGACGGGTCACGTGAACGGACACCATCATGTGACTTTTCGATTCGGCCGTTTATAGGCCGAACGAGGTCATGCGGTCCCATGATCCTTTGCTGATTTTAGACATGTGACCGCATATGTAATAGGTCACGTGAACGGGCACTAACTCGTGACTGTCGATTCGGGCTTTTACACGCCGAATGAGGTCACGTGACCGCTACGATGTCATTAGTGGGCGTTACAAAAAAATGCCACATGTCTTATTCCAACCAATAAATTGAATGAAATATGTTCCCATTAGATATAGTCCGGTCATGTGACCCGGACCAATTATAAACAAATTATAAATACTATTGTACTAATACACTATCCAACCAGTTTAAATATATTTTAAACAATCGTTTTGCCTCCTTTATTGTCTAAGATGAATATTTAAATGTTTCTAGTGTGTGTTAAATTGATTAACTTGTTTAGTGTTAGCCAATAGGATGTAAGCATGTTTAGATGTACCATACATATATAAAGGGGATCAGGGCAGTTCATGCACACCTTTGATAAAGCTACCTAGAGTAGCGAAACGCGTCAGAGGAAAACCAACTGCTACATACATCACTACACCAAGAAAGACCTGGAGTTTTACTGCTGCCCTTACAAGATTTTGGAGGACTTTCCCGGTAATTCATCAATCCGGTTCCATTTCCAAGCTTTTCAAGCCCTCTGTGGACCAGGATACCAATAAAATTGCGTGGAGTCTAGCTGCATTCAGACACCATCGCCACGGATCCCTACATAGGAACACAAGGCTGGTAACAATGGACACTCTGTCATACTAAAGTCCTCATGTGTGAATCTGACAAACTAATCAGTAACTCGGTCATAAGGTGTTGCAAAGTAGTGGCAGTTTTTAGCCAATCTTATTATCCACATGGTCAATGGACATTTTATTCTCATGTGAGATTTGTTAGTTCAATTGAATTTTAAAGTTGCTTTTTAACACCATTATATTAAATGTGTTTAGGAATTTGATTTTAGCGCTGTTTTCTTTTTTCTAAGCTGGGTATTACCCAGTAAAATGCCAGGTAATAAATCCCGGGACAGACCCGGGATTTTGGTGGAAAAAGGGTATCATTTGACAATTTAATAAAAATGTATTGTAGGATTACTTTTATAGTTCCTCAATTTCTGCATAAAAATGTGTATATATTGGGCCTGATTCAGCTGGTGCATCTATGTATGCAGGAGCTGTTCTAAAATATGCAAAACTGCAGGAGTCATCTTAAGCAAAAAGATTCCCACTGTCAGTTTCCCTGATTCAATGCTGCATTTGAAGATGCAGCCATTGAATCAGCTGCATAACCATCAAGCATCTGAGTTCATGCTGCTGGAGTACAGATTTGCAAACACCGGAGATGTAAGGAGAAATCTAATTTCCATTGCTCACTGTGTGAAACATACGTAAAATATTCAAATCTGACCATTAGCTCTCCCTGACTTTAAATGGTAAAGAAGCGACTGTTTAATCCTGGACTACGGTTTTAAAATGGCATTTCCTGGCACTGTGAACATCAGTAAATTAACTTTCAATAACAGCCTGGGCATCTAGAGAAGGGGTAACAAAATCAGTGGCCCTGAGAGGGAGAAAAATCTCTTTACTCTGGCCCGTTGTGGGGGCCCGCAGTGGGCCCAGGTCCTGCTGCCCTACCCCTTCCCCATTGCTGACAGCCACACGTCAGGTGGGGAGCAAGGACTGACTGCTGCTGCAGTAGTAGACTCTCTCCCAGGCCAGCAGACAGCACACACTGGCGTGTGCTGGGGAAATAGGAAGCTGCAGTTGCGGCCAATCCTCTCTCCCTGCATGATGAAAGGTAGGGGAATGGTCACGCCTGCCTGCCGCTGCCCACCATTTTGCGACCACATTTAGATTGTATTTTTTAATATTTTGAAAGGAGCAGTCTGGCCATGCCTCCCCTCTTTGGCTACGCTCCCTCTCATGACTGGGTTCCCAGCAAAGCAGTCGGTGCCCCTAAACAAAATCACAACATATAACATTCAAAGTAAATGCTATTTGCTGAGTAGAGATGAGTGAAATTGCAACAAAGCCTTGTTCAAACTGTACTGGCTTTTTCGCAGATGTGCAAAACCACCAGCAATACCACCTTGAGTTCTGACTTTGGCCCAGATTTATCAAGCCTTGGAGAGTGATAAATTGCAAATTGATAAAGTACTAACCAATCAGCTCCTAGCTATAATTTTTCAAACCCAGCCTGTAACATGGTAGCTAGGAGCTGGTTAGCTGGTAATTTATCACGTGCAATTTATTTCAGAATTATTTGTATACCATTCCTCACTTTACTTGTAAATTCACATTAATGGGGTTTGTAGCCTATGAATACAGTCAGAACGAGGACAGTGAGTTCCTTCTGATATGTTGGGCTGGCATTCTGGGACACTTAACGTTAACTTACCCCAGCAAACAGTGTGAACTTTTGTGGCCAAATGCAGAGATAGGTAAAATATTTTGTGCAATGGCTTTATAAATATTTATGGGGTCTATTTACTAAGCCTTGGATGGAGATAAAGTGGACGGAGATAAAGTACCAGCCAATCAGCTCCTAACTGTCATATCACAGGCTGTTTTTGAAAAATAACAGGAGCTGGTTGGTTGGGACTTTATTTCCGTCCACTTTATCTCCATCCAAAGCTTATTAAATAGACCCCTATACAGTGTCTCTATGCATGTCTGAACAGAAGTTCCTCCTAGATTACCTAGTGGATGCAGTATACACTAGAATCTTTAGTTGGGCAAGAGGGGAACCATTATAACAGAAACTTGGCATGTTAATAATAAAAAAAACTTAAAGGTGAAAAGCAAAAAAAATGCTACATCTACAGCGCTGGGATGCCATGAATGAACATACATTAATACTGTATGAAGTGCATAAGGATAAACTATTTTTTGGAAGGGTATGTCAAGGTTATATATTTATATGTGTGATTACATTTTTGATTGGCTATAATCTGTTTATTCTCATAATAACTTTTAGTGGTGTTGTGTGTGTTTATGGGTCTACCCATATGTGTATAGGTAAAATATGTTTATATATTCAGTTGTGTATTAATAATAATACCACATCTGTTAATTGAAGTGCTTCTGTTTTCCATTCACTCACTTCACCTGTCATAAGCTAATTTTATCACTGACAAATAGAAAGGATGTTTCCCTTATAATGAGTAGGAAAAGGAAAGCAGATAGAGGGAATGGAAGACTGTCATGTAATGTAAATGTCACAGTTTGTGTTCTGTTTCATGCTTATGTAATGGAAGCCAAAACCATACTTTGATTCCTCACCTTTATATTCTTGTCCTAGAATATTTCACAGTTAGGATTCAGCACTAAGAATATTTGTATAATTTACCAAAGGTTTGTTGGAAATAATAATTTAAAAAATATATTTTTATTATACATTATGAAATGCTTAATTTGGTTTTCCATTACAGAAAATGGAAGTTGTCTAGCCTTTCAAAGGATGACCTTCATCTGACACTTTGCTCCAAGATCACAACATGGACACCCTTCATAAGGTTCTGCCAAACTCCGAGGAGGCTCATACCACTGTTTATACAGATTTAACAAGTACCAAAACTGGGGGAGATGAAAGTCCAAGGCTTGCAAATCAAAATTCCAACTTTAAGCTGCTTATTAATGAAACCTTAAATGAAGCAGACGTTTCCAGATTTTCTAAGGAATGTCATGAAAATCTAGTAACTGAACAACTGAGACTGGAAGAAGGGAACCAGAGGGTCTTCATCAATATAGCAGGTCTCAGATATGAGACAAAACTTAAAACTCTTAGTGAGTTTCCTGACACACTCCTTGGAGATCCTCATAAAAGAATTCATTATTTTGATTCCATGAGGAATGAATATTTTTTTGATAGAAACCGTCCAAGCTTTGATGGAATTCTGTATTTTTACCAGTCTGGTGGGAAAATACGACGTCCAGCAAATGTCCCAATAGATGTGTTTGCAGATGAAATAGTTTTCTATGAGCTTGGAAATGAAGCATTAGATCAATTTCGAGATGATGAAGGTTTTCTTAAGGATCCAGAAATACCATTACCAAATAATGATTACCATAGACAATTCTGGTTGCTCTTTGAATATCCTGAAAGCTCCAGTGCAGCAAGAGGAATGGCATTGGTTTCAGTTTTGGTCATTGTCATCTCCATACTTATATTCTGTTTAGAGACTTTGCCAGAATTTAGAGAAGAAAGAGACTTTAGCTTATTCAAAAATTCAGGCAATAATACTGAAGGCATGGCATACCTTACCACCTTTACAGATCCTTTCTTCCTGATAGAGACGACTTGCATAATATGGTTTTCGTTTGAGCTTTTGGTTAGGTTTGCCGTATGCCCAAGTACTTCTGAATTCTTTCAGAATATTATGAATATAATTGATGTTGTGTCTATCATTCCATATTTTGTAACACTTATTACAGAACTTGCGCAGCAAACAGAACCCCATGGACAACAAAACATGTCATTAGCCATTTTAAGAATTGTCCGGCTTGTCAGGGTGTTCAGAATTTTTAAGTTGTCAAGACATTCGAAGGGACTTCAGATATTAGGACAAACCCTGAAAGCCAGCATGAGAGAATTGGGTTTGCTAATATTTTTTCTTTTCATAGGTGTCATTTTGTTTTCTAGTGCAGTATATTTTGCAGAAGTTGATGAGCCTCATTCTCAATTTATCAGCATCCCAGATGGCTTTTGGTGGGCAGTAGTAACCATGACAACTGTTGGGTATGGAGATATGTGCCCTATCACATTAGGTGGTAAACTTGTAGGTACTCTGTGTGCTATTGCAGGTGTTTTAACTATTGCCCTTCCAGTTCCAGTAATTGTATCAAATTTTAATTATTTCTATCACAGGGAAACAGACAATGAAGATCGACAAACATTACCCGCGGATGTAGACAAAACTAGTTTAAATAATTTAACGAGATCAGGAAGTACTTCTTCTCTAAAGAAAAATAATGGATCCTGCATAAGTGACAAAAATGGCAAAACTTAAACCTGGCTGTTATTTCTTTTTAATGCAAAGTTCATAGATTTTTTTTATATCGATAAACACTGTATTGCATAATGTTTGTGGCTCATAATTAAAAAGAAAATGAAAAGTTATTTTCCACCACCATGTACAATTATGCTAAATACTTGTATAATATGTTAAAATGTAATTTATTTGTATGTCATTGTCATATATGAAATGTATGGTTTTTTTTTTATAGGAAAATTGTAAAAGATGTTACTAAAATCCAGGGCCGGCTCTACCATTAGGCAGCTTTAGGCAGCTGCCTAGGGGGCCAGCCTCTGAAGGACGCTACTTTATTCATCTAGCAAAAAACTGAAGTCTGTCTCTGTATGTGGCCTCCTCCTTTTATACTGCGCTGGCTGCTACTGCGTTTCTAATCAAGTGCTGCCGCCGCTATCAAGCTGCACCACATAGTGTCTCAGCGCTTAATCCGTGATTACACGTGTAGCATCAAGTCATGTGAAGGCACATAGGGGTAGGATGTAACTATTGCTCCCGAGGGGTGCCACAACGGCTGCTTCTCATAGCCCTGATGCACCTCCTCCAGGCCCTTGTATCCCGGCTCTCCAGCAGCAAGCAGCACCTGACTACATGTCTGCACCCAGCAGCGTTGCTGTAATGCTGCTGCCACTTGTAAAGGGAACTCTGCTGATTACAAGGGAAAACAAGGAAACATCTTAGGGGGCGCTAAGCTGAAGCTTTGCCTATGGTGCAGAGAGACCTTGCACCAGCCCTGCTAAAATCCTGTTCTCTAGTACTATCACAATAATATAATGAAGCTCCATAATTACTGACCTTGCCCCCACATAGCTATATTGTACCTCCCAACATTTGCTGAGGCTGATTCGGGAAAGGCAATGTGTCTAAGGCATCTGCGTGCCTTGCTTACAGTATATCTCCTCCCTCCAAGTGGGTATGGACACACACTACAGAGATATATCTGCTTGGACATTAGAGGTAACATCTCTATAGTTGGTAATCATGTGGGATAGGGAAAGTTATACTGTATTACCAGCTATCCTGGATTTATCACATCTCTCTCATTTGCTGTATGCAGCATGTTAATCAAGTTCAATGATATGTATGTAAATTCCCTTTACTTTATCTCAGAGATCAAAATGAGGAAGGGGTTTCTGTATGATACATACAAATCAGTTGATCATGCTGTCAGTGGTATATATTTGGTATGAACTATAGTTACCTGTTTCCTTATGAGAAAAGCATTTACAGTATGCAGCATGTTACCACAGATAGATTTAATTTAGTGTATCACTAAGCAATCTCAACAATACAAAGAACATAAATTCATTAATTACAATTATTAAAAAACACACATTTGCTTCCGCCTACAAAATAGAAAAATTTTAAGGAAAAAAATTAGCCAGCATGAATATTGGAACACCCGCACATTGCTGACTGACCAACGCTGCTCCCACATGACAAATTAATGTCCCACTGAAGGCGGAAGGTAGACACCACAGGAATGACAGGTAGGAGCCGCCACTGACCACAAGATAAGTCACATAAAAATACCACATTTACATCTTTAGGGTTTGTACTTTCCACAAATTAATTTGGTTCAAAATTTCAGGTTCCAATTTATGCATTGGAAGTGGAACCTTAATGCATTGTCTTAAATTGTAATAACAATAGCTGATATTTTCAATGTGTTCAGTCAACTTGTATATGTTAAGAACACAATATTATGGTATGCTATTTTTGTGGTTTAGGGAACTCTCTTAAGGTGCATATACACTGGGCGTTTTTGCCCAGCGTGTATGTACAGCGATGATTGCTGACATTGATGGGCTGAAAATCGCTCAGTGCATACCCACTGAGCGATTTTCCCCCCTGCCCAGCAATGTCAGCAGGGTGAGCGGCTTTACATAGCAGGACGCTATGGAAAGCTGTCCACCCCGACGTTCATCTGCTGGTAATACCAGCAGATGAACAGCTGCCGCCGGCGAAGAAGTGGAAGTGCACATCAGCGCTCATCGCTCATTGCCGGGGCATACACACTGGGTGCAGAAATAAAATGATACGTGAACTACCACTGGACCAGCGCCTCACTTCTCATGGACAGATATATCCCAACCTCCGTATAACTCCTATTATGGAGAAACTTCCGGGAACATTTTCAGGGATTGTGCCATGAAAAAGAAATGGTATGCAGACATAGTGTGATACTGTATAAAAAGGTGACAGTTTAATACATAACACACATCACATGACCAAACATGACATTTAAAAACAATTAAGAACACAAAAAACCACACTGTGGTGGTACAGAAATTCACTGTTATAACTGGCCTCCTAGGCAAAGATGTTAAGAATGGCTGATTACCGGCTGTAAGTGAGAACTGGCTCACACCAGTTCTAAAAGCATGAATAAATCAGATTAAATCACCAAGCTGCAGCATAGGGATTCCCTGGTCTCAGAACTCCTTTACTCGCCAGATCAGTTCTTTATGCCTTAGCGTCCACACAGGAGGTCAGTCAGAAGAGCACCCACGCGTTGCAACCCTCCTCGGGTCTTTCTCAAGGTCAGCTCCCTGTACCACCACAGTGTGGTTTTTTGTGTTCTTAATTGTTTTTAAATGTCATGTTTGGTCATGTGATGTGTGTTATGTATTAAACTGTCACCTTTTTATACAGTATTACACTATGTCTGCATACCATTTCTTTTTCATGGCACAATCCCTGAAAATGTTCCCGGAAGTTTCTCCATAATAGGAGTTATACGGAGGTTGGGATATATCTGTCCATGAGAAGTGAGGTGCTGGTCCAGTGGTAGTTCACGTATCGTTTTATTTCTGCATTTTGTATTGGGAGGTGGGAAAAGCCTCCCTTGTGATATACCACATTACTAGCTGCCTCTGCGCACTGTCTGGGTTCTTCATACTATCTACATACACACTGGGTGACTTTGAGCTGAAAGCAGCTCAACACACCAAAAGTGAATAATAATAATAATAATAATAATAATAATTTTATTTATATAGCACTCTTTCTCCAATAGGACTCAAGGCGCTTAACAGATACATAGCATAATATAGTACAGAAAATAATTAAGTACATTTTCATAAAATATAGAAGCATGGAGATACTAAAGGGACAATTATGGAAATGCTTGAGTAAACAGGAAAGTCTTGAGTCTACTTTTGAAGGATTCTATAGTTGGGGACTCTCGCACTGTCCGGGAAAGTGAGTTCCATAGAGTCAGAGCCGCATGACTAAAAGCTCGACCCCCAGATGAATTACAGGAGATTCTAGGTACTGCTAAAAGTCCTTCATCTACAGATCGCAGTAATCGAGTGCAGGGTCAGAAGCTGCTTCAGGTACCTTGGGCCCTGGTCATGTAATGCTTTGAAACTCAGTAAGCCAATCTTGAAGATGATTCACCATCTTACAGGCAGCCAGTGAAGTAAGTAGAGGATGGGTGTTATGTGGCTAGAACGGGGCTGGTTGGTTAACAGCCTGGCAGCTGTGTTTTGCACCAGCTGTAAGTGTTGCAATTATTTTGCTGGGAGACCAAGGTAGAGGGCATTACAGTAGTCTAATTGAGATGATACAAATGCATGTATGACTTTTGGCAGATCATCTGAGGGAATTTAGTGCTTGATTCTGGCTATGTTCCTCAGGTAAAAGAATGAGGATTTGATTGTGGCTGATATCTGATGTTCAAGTGTCAAGCAACCATCCAGGACAATGCCAAGATTCCGCACACGATCAGTGGTCTGTAACTCTGAATCCCCGAGTGTAAGTCCAGTTGGTTGGCTATGCTGCAGTCTTGTCCTTTGATGTTGCGGTCGTATCATAAGGACCTCTGTTTTATCCGGGTACAGTCGTAGCCAACTGGCGCTCATTCACTACTGTAGCTCAGCTAGACAGCCTTTTAGGGTTGCTATTGGGTTATCAGTGCCCGGAGCAAAGGACAAGTACAGTTGTGTATCATCTGCATAGCAGTGGTAGACCAGGCCATGGCGCCTGATTATTTCACCCAATGGGAGCATGTATACTGCAAAAAGCAAGGGGGATAGTATAGAACCTTGTGGGACACCACATGGCAATGGCACTGGTGGTGATGAGTATAATCCAGATGATACTTTCTGTGACCTGCCTTCAGTGAGCTGCTTTCAGCTCAAAATCACCCAGTGTGTATGGGCCTTTAGATTGCATATATTAATAGCCAATTCTATTAATTTTATACGTAAAACCTGACAGACACATGGTAGCGAATTAGCTATGATTCCTCTCATATTTAATTTCATATAAGTTAAACCTTTGAAATGTTCCAACATTTTAATTGTTTCTTCCACTATTTATGAATATACAATAAATGTGCTGCACTCGAGACCTGACATATGACATTTTTCATAAATAAAGGTACATTTTAGCTTCTTCTCTTTTCTTCAAAATAATATATTGTTACTGCATAGAGGTACCAGGATAGATTTAGAAAAAAAAAGTATAAATAGGGGACTGGGTGGTATAAGGGGATGTAGTTACAGTGACTGTAGTTGGGATACCAGTGGTCAAGATACCAACGCCGGAATTCTGACCACTTACAATGCCGACAGCCAGAATCCCAGATAACTGGCTATCCCCACTCATCCGTGTCCACAACACCCATATAGTGGGAACAGAACCTGTGGTGAGGGCAGCGAGCCACCAAGTCCACAGTGTGGCAAGAGCAGCGACCCCGCAAGGGGCTTCGTTGCGCTCGCCCCCTGCTGGCATTTAGGTTGCCGGGATCCCAGCGTCAGTATGCTAATTGCCAGGATTCCTGCTGCCGGCATACCATACCCAATGCGGTATAAGCATGTCATGCTGTAATGATTGAGGAAATATATGTGTAGTTTAAGTCAACTGAGTACTTCCGTATTGTGTTTTCCATTACCCAGTTATGCTTTTGTTGTTGCGTAATTCCACATTGCTAAAATTAGAGCCCTAAGGTTCCTTCTGTGGAATTGTAGGGTGGAGCAAGCACTATAAATGCTAAAAAAAAAATAGAAACATGAAAATATGTATACACTACAGTTTAAATCAATTTAAGGAGCAGGTATCAGGAAATTTGAAAAAGTAGGTGTGACATTTTGAGAGATAAAGATAATATTGGATTCTCAAAACACCACTCTTGACCATTCCTCCTTCTTTAACTAATGCATCTCTCTCATCTCTTCCCCTTCAAAATACTTCAGTAGCTTGCCTACAAACAGTGCATCATATACCTATATGGTAACTTCCTTCTTGTTCCTTTCCAACCTGGCTTCTATACCATTCACTCCTCGAAAATTTCCAATGATCTGCTCTCTAACAAGTCCAAAAACCACTCCCTACTTATCCTTCTGGACATTTCTGTGTCCTACAACAACGTGAACCACCCCTCTTACTGTACTACATTCAGTACATTGATCTTTGTGACATTGGACCTGATTCTGAGTTGGGAATAAAGTAAGAAAGAGCAGGAAACTGGACACCTCAGTAAAACTATGTAGCACTCAGTTGTGGCAGCTTTAAAATGTGAAGAGAGATTTAGATTTGTGAGAGACATGTCTAAACACAAATGTAAAATGCAGTGCAAAAATAAACCTGTCAGGCATTTGTTTGCTTCATGCATAAGTATCCAGTATTTATCCCACATGTAAAAAAATATGCACCCCTTGCATTGCAAAATGGTTTGTCCACATATCCAGTTACTTGATCTTTCTTGCTTTACTCCCAACTCAGAATCTGGGTCACTGTTCTCTTTTGGTTTATATTCTACCTTTCTAACCATTCTTTTTCTATTTCCAGCTCTGCCAAAATGCCAACTTCAAACAGGAGTTCCTCAGAAGTCCATTCTCAATCCTCTGCTCTTTTCTCTGCTTGTATCATCCCTTAGTGGACTTATCAGTATCTTACTTATCAAGTATTATCTCTATGCTTTAGTTATCTAATATCATCTCTATACGTAAATTAACTTTCCTCTCCCGACCTCTTACTCTCCATGCTCTATTAAGTGTCCAGTTGCCTCTCTTCTACATTCTGGTAGATGTCCTAACATTAACATTTCCATCACAAATGATCTCTTCCATCCCACATATCAGCTACCTGGGTGTCATCTGTGAATTTTTTTTCTCTTCTTTCTCCATCACCCAGTCATTTTAAATCTTTCTTCCATTTTCGCAACATTATTAGAATCAGACCCTTCCTCTTTCTTTTTATACTGCCAAAACTGTCATCTATGTTCTCATTATCTCTAACCTGAATTATTGAAACTTTATTATGTCTGATCTATCCTTAATTCTGCAGCAAAATTGACCTTCATTAAACTTTATTTCTGTATCCTCTGCCAACCCTACATTGACTCTTTCTTTTTTACAGCATATTCCAATTTAAAATCCTTGCCCTCATGACCTTACTTCCCCCATTACCACATCCCGCTCCTGTTTCCAAGATACTGGATCCCCATACTGCTTCTCACCTCTGGCAGGCTCTCCTCCATCTTTCAGACTCTCCTCCATTCTGCAAAGATTTCAACAATTCCTTAAAAACCCTCATATTCATGAAAGCCTACTACCTAACCCCTTCACACAATCTCTCTTCTTGCTGTGTCACAACCTATTAGATTGAAACTCCAGTGAGGCTCTCCATATTTTTTTTGCAAGACCTTTTCCCCTCTCGCCTTCATGCATCATTATTATGATGTTATCTGTGTTCCATGTACAGTATTTTGCTTCTTCCAGCTAGCAAATTTTCTCTTTTGTCTATACAGCTAGCTAATTTTATTTTGCTGTACATTGCTGCAGGTCCCTCTTGACTTTCATCATGTCTGCACTCTGCACTCAATCATGTAACCCGTTATCTGATACACCTGTAGTGTTGTTTCTAGGACTTGTCATGTTATAGTATGTCACGATGTCATGGCCATTACATCAGGATATATTGTCATGTTGTTTACTCATTTTATGTTAATGAAGGGGAAAACAAAAGATTTTCATATATGTGACACTAGTTTATTGGACCCAGTTAAAATAATTTAAGAATTTTAAGAAAAGTTGAGATACAATCCCAGTTGATTGATTTGAAACATAGTCAACAAACACTAAACAAATGCTAACTGAAATCACACAATTTTAGAGGTTTAAAAAACTACAGAAATGACTTTCCTACAACTCTATAATCGTGATTTGTGTTTTGGTTTTGGTTCTAATTCCCCGCTCGTGTTTTGGTTTTGGATTGGTTTTGCCAAAACCACCCTTTTGTGTTTTGGTTTTGGATCTGGATGATTTTTGAAAAAAACATAAAAACGGCTAAAATCACAGAATTTGAGGGTAATTTTGATCCCACAGTATTATTAACCTCAATAACATTCATTTCCACTCATTTCCAATCTATTCTGAACACCTCACACCTCAGAATATTGTTTTTAGGCCAAAAGGTTGCACCAAGGTGGCTGGATGACTAAGTTAAGCAACTGTCTGATCGTATAAAAGATGAGTTGGCAACCCGAGATCTCCCAGAGCAACTGGAAGCTTTAATTTCCCTATGTGTGAATCTAGTCCTGTGTTTACGCGAAAGAACCAGTGAACGTTCTCGAAGTGACCCTCGCAAGCATCGGGCTATGCCTCAAGTACAGTCCCTACCCACTAATTCTGATGAGCCTATGCAAGTGAATAGATCCTGTTTAACCCATGAGGAACGGTCAAGAAGGTTACGGGAGAAACTGTGTCTATATTGTGCTGCTGCTGGTCACATGATTGGTTCCTGTCCTTCCCGTTCGGGAAACGACAGATACTAACTTGCAAAGGAGGAGTCAAGTTAGGAATTTCAGCCAAAGCTCCTTCTTCTCGAGATCTTATCCTCCCTGTAACATTGGAAACACAGAGTGGATTACATATCTTTTCTGCTTTAGTAGATTGTGGTGCTGCTGGGAACTTTATTACACAAGCTGCAGTTGATAAGATCCATCTACCTGTTTTAAAGTTGTCTTGCCCAGTCTACCTCACTGCTGTGGATGGTAGTCGTATTGCCGAGGGTTCCATCAACCAGCAGACTAAGCCAGTGGTCCTAGGAGTGGGCTTCCTCCATTCCGAGTTCATTGAACTTTTGGTCATCCCTAAAGCTACTCATGAGATCATACTGGGCATGCCCTGGCTTCAAATATACAACCCACAAATCAACTGGTTCACACTACAGCTTACAGCATGGAGTCCTTCTTGTTTCCATTCCTGTTTGGCTCAAATCTGTCCCGTGAGATCTTCAGGGTTAAAACCCCAGTCTGGACTTCCTCGGGCCTACAAGGATTTTACTGACATCTTCAGTGAAAAGGCCGCTGATGTTCTGCCTCCCCATTGAGAATGGGATTGTCCCATTGATCTTCTCCCAGGGAAATGCCCACCCAAGGGACGCACATATCCTCTCTCCGTTCCTGAGACCCTCGTTATGAGTGAGTACAAAAGAGAAAATCTGCAGAAAGGGTTCATCCATCCTTCCTCATCTCCATCAGGAACGGGATTTTTCTTTGTCAAGAAAAAAGACGGAGGATTACGCCCCTGCATCGATTACCAAGGACTAAATGACATCACTATTAAGAACAGTTCTGCCATTAATCATGGAACTATTTGACAGAGTCAAAGGTGCCAGTATATTCACCAAGCTAGATCTCCGCGGGTCTTATAATCTCATCAGGATCTGAAGTGGCGATGAGTGGAAAACCGCCTTCAACACTCATGATGGCCACTACGAATATCTAGTGATGCCCTTCGGCCTAAGTAATGCCCCTGCGGTATTACAGAACTTCATAAATGAAATATTCCAAGACATCTTATACAAGTATGTGGTAGTCTACCTCAAAGACATCCTGATCTTTTCCCATGACTTGGCATCCCATCGCCAACAAGTGAAAGAGGTTCTTCGATGTCTTCGACAGAATCATCTTTATGGCAAACTGTCCAAGTGTACTTTTGAAACTTCTTCAATGCCCTTCCTAGGGTACATAATTTCCGGTTCTGATCTTCAAATGGATCCAGCCATCCACAAACGAATGGGCAGACAGAGAGAGTAAACTAGGAGCTTGAGACCTTTCTAAGACTCTATATCTCTTCCTTGCAAGACGACTGGGTGGATTTGTTACCCTGGGCTGAATTTGCTCACAACTTCCGTTATCATTCAGCCACCGATACTACTACTTTCTTTGCAGTTTATGGTCAACATCCCAGAATTCCAGATTTTTAAGATCTTCCAGTTGTTGATGTACCCGCTGCTTCTTCAGTTCTTCAGCAGTTCTCTCATATTTGGAAATAGATTCACCTTTCTCTCAAGAAAGCATCTAACCAGTACAAAGTCTTTGCAGATCGGAAAAAGCGAGCAGTTCCAAGTTCAAAGCCAGGTGATAAAGTATGGTTATCCACCCATAACCTCCATCTCAGAGTTCCTTCTATGAAGTTTGCTCCACGGTTCATTGGTCCATTTCCTGTTGGACGTGTCATCAATCCAGTGGCATACAAGCTGAAGTTACCTCCTTATTTAAAAATCCCGAACTCATTTCATATTTCTCTCCTCAGACCTTTGATTCTTAACTGTTTCCAGAAAGCTCTTCCAGCAGCTCCAAAAGTTCATACTCATCAGTGGATCTTGGATTCCCGACATCGGTATGGTCACCTACAGTATCTGATTGACTGGTCAGGGTATGGACCTGAAGAGAGGAGTTGGATTAACAACAATGATGTACATGCTCCATGTTTAGTCCAAGCTTTTCATATACTTTTTCCTTCCAAGCCTCGTGGGTGTTTGGTGCCCACCCATAAAAGGGGGGGTACTGTCAGGAATCGGCGTTCAGTGGCATCTCACTTACAAGCGTGCTGGTGTGCAGGCCTCCAGAGGTCACGGCCCCAGTCTGCAGCTGCATGAATGCTCTGTCCGCGGGCATTGTGCCCATTGTCATTGTGCCCATTGTCATTGTGTACCCCTGAATTCCATTTAGTGTGTACCCACCATCTGTGCAGCATGGGTACCGCCATGACACTTGCGGTCAGCTGCTCTGCAAACACCCAATCCTGCACTGTGTCTGCACACCTGATTCAAGCATCCAATGCCTGCTGACTAGGGAGGTATAAATCCAGAACATCGTCTCAGTCTCATCGCCTTGAACAACGCGTCACATCCAGTCTACAAAATCTCCTGGCTCCAGTCTCCTGTCTCCAGTGATTTCCTTCTCCAGTGTCTCCAGGAAACTACAGGATCCAGCCATCCTGCTCTGTTATAAATCCTTCCACAGTCAGCTTTCACCTCTGCATGCAGTAAGAGACTCTCTCCAGGTGCTACTTATCATTCTCACCTGTGTGTTGTTTATCTGCATTCAGCACTGTGCTATTCCATCTGGCACTTAAAACAATCAGCCTGCAATTTACAAACTGTCTCTTGTTTTGGCCTTGCTTGGATTTGTGGACTTGTGCATATATACAGACTGTGTGAATATACTGCTGTTGGTTTCCAGACCAATCTCCGGAGTTACTATTGCCTGTGTTCGATGTTATCAGCTGCATTACTATCGTTTGCATATTCGATCCTGTTACCATCGACTTCCAAGTCGACCATCAATGTTTGCCATTGACTTCCAGGCCGGTCATCACTGTTATTAATTTCAATGGTTTACAGTAGAGATGTGCGGTGGGCACTTTTCGTGTTTCATGTTTTGGTTCTAATTCCACTTTCGTGTTTTGGTTTTGGCTTGGTTTTGCCGAAACCACTCTTTTGTGTTTTTGGTTTTGGTTTTGGATCTGGATGATATTTGAAAAAAACATAAAAACAGCTAAAATCACAGACTTTGGGGGTAATTTTGCTCCTATGGTATTATTAACCTCAATAACATTAATTTCCACTCATTTCCAGTCTATTCTGAACACCTCACAATATTGTTTTTAGGCCTAAAAGTTGCACCGAGGTGGCTGTATGACTAAGCTAAGCAACACAAGTGTGCGGCTCAAACACCTGGCCCATGTAGGAGTGGCACTGCAGTTGCAGACAAGATGGCACTATTCAAAAACTAGTCCCCAAACAGCACATGATGCCAAGAAGAAAAAGAGGTGCAATTAGGTAGCTGGATGGCCAAGCTAAACGACACAAGTGTGCGGCACAAACACCTGGCCCATCTAGGAGTGGCACTGCAGTTACAGACAGGATGGCACAAAAAAAACTAGTCCCCTAACAGCACATGATGCAAAGAAGAAAAAGAGGTGCAATGAGGTAGCTTGATGGCCAAGCTAAGTGACACAAGTGTGCGGCACAAACACCTGGCCCATCTAGGAGTGGCACTGCAGTTGCAGACAGGATGGCACAAAAAAAACCTAGTCGCCAAACCGCACATGATGCAAAGAAGAAAAAGAGGTGCAATGAGGTAGCTGGATGGCCAAGCTAAGCGACACAAGTGTGCGGCACAAACACCTGGCCCATCTAGGAGTGGCACTGCAGTTACAGAGAGGATGGCACAAAAAAACTAGTCCCCAAACAGCACATGATGCAAAGAAGAAAAAGAGGTGCAAGATGGAATTGTCCTTGGGTCCTCCCACCCACCCTTATGTTGTATAAATAGGACATACACACTTTAACAAACCAATCAAGACTGTGGCTAAAATGATTGGTTTGTTTGGACCCCCACCAAAAAAGAAGCAATCAATCTCTCCTTGCGCAAACTGGCTCTACAGAGGCAAGATGTCGACCTCATCATCATCTTCCAATTCCTCACCCCTTTCACTGTGTACATCCTCCTCACAGATTATTAATTCGTCCCCACTGGAATCCACCATAACAGGTCCCTGTGTACTTTCTGGGGGCAATTGCTGGTAAAGGTCTTCCCAGAAGAATTTATAATTAATTTTGATGAACATCATCTTCTCCACATTTTGTGGAAGTGACCTCTTACACCGATCGCTGACAAGGTTACCGGCTGCACTAAACACTCTTTCGGAGTACACACTGAGGGGGGTCAACTTAGGTAAAATAAAGCCAGTTTGTGCAAGGGCCTCCAAATTGCCTCTTTTTCCTGCCAGTATACGTACGGTCTGTCTGACATGCCTACTTGTATGCGGTCACTCATATAATCCTCCACCATTCTTTCAATGGTGATAGAATAATATGCAGTGACAGTAGACATGTCAGTAATCGTTGGCAGGTCCTTCAGTCCAGACCAGATGTCAGCCTTCGCTCCTGACTGCCCTGCATCAGCAGGTGGGCTAGGAAATCTTATCCTTTTCCTTGCAGCCCAGTGGCGGGATAAATTGAAGGAGGAGCTGTTGACGGGTCACGTTCCGCTTGAGTTGACAATTTACTAACCAGCAGGTCTTTGCACCTCTGCACACTTGTGTCTGCTGGAAAGAGAGATACAACGTAGGCTTTAATCCTAGTATCGAGTATGGTGGCCAAAATGTTGTGCTCTGATTTCACCAGATTGACCACCCTTGAATCCTGGCAAAGCGAATTAAGGGCTCCATCCACAAGTCCCACATACTTTGCGGAATCGCTCTGTCTTAGCTCCTCCTTCAATTTCTCCAGCTGCTTCTGCAAAAGCCTGATGAGGGGAATGACCTGACTCAAGCTGGCAGTGTCTGAACTGACTTCACGTGTGGCAAGTTCGAAGGGTTGGAGAACCTTGCACAAGACGGAAATCATTCTCCACTGCGCTTGAGTCAGGTGCATTACCCCTCCTTTGCCTATATCGTAGGCAGATGTATAGGCTTGAATGGCCTTTTGCTGCTCCTCCATCCTCTAAAGCATATAGAGTGTTGAATTCCACCTCGTTACCACCTCTTGCTTCAGTTGATGGTGGGGCAGGTTCAGGAGTGATTGTTGGTGCTCCAGTCTTCGGCATGCAGTGGCAGAATGCCGAAAGTGGCCCGCAATTTTTCGGGCCACCGACAGCATCTCCTGTAAACCCCTGTAATTTTTAAAAAAATTCGGCACCACCAAATTAATTGTATGTGCAAAACATGGGACATGCTGGAACTTGCCCAGATGTAATGCACGCACAATATTGGTGGAGTTGTCCGATATCACAAATACCCAGGAGAATCCAATTGGGGTAAGCCATTCTGCGATGATGTTCCTCAGTTTCCGTCAGCTGTTTGCCTCTTATGGAAAGCGGTAATACATAGCGTAGCCTGCCTAGGAATGAGTTGGCATTTGCGAGATGCTGCTACTGGTGCCGCTGCTGTTGTTGCTGTGGGAGGCCATACATCTACCCAGTGGGCTGTTACAGTCATATGGTCCATAGTCTGCCCTGTTCCACTTGTCCACATGTCCCTGGGTAAGTAAACACTGGATACAACTGCATTTTGTAGGACACTGGTGACTCTTTTTCGGACTTCTGTGTACATTCTCGGTATCGCCTGCCTAGAGAATTGGAACCTAGATGGGATTTGATACCAGGGACACACTATCTCCATCAATTCTCTAAGTCCCACTGAACTAATAGTGGATACCGGACGCACCTCTAACACCAACATAGCTGTCAAGGCCTCAGTTACCTGCTTTGCAAAAGGATGATTGCTGTCATATTTCATCTTCCTCACAAAGGACTGTTGGACAGTCAATTGCTTACTGTAAGTAGTACAAGGGGTCTTCCGACTTCCCCTCTGGGATGACGATTGACTCCCAGCAGCAACAACAGCAGTGGCAGCAACAGCAGGCGTACCACTCAAGGACCCTATGGAGGAATTCTGGTTAGGAGAGGACTCCTCAGTCTTGACAGTGACATGGCCTGCAGGACTACGAACGTTCCTGACTGAGGAGGAAGTTTACGTTGAGAGAGTTGGTGGTGTGGCTTGCAGGAGCTTGGGTACAGGAGGAAGAATAGATTTAGGTGTCAGTGGACTGCTTACGCTCTTACCCAAAGTTTCACAACTTGACACTGACTTCTGATGAATGCGCAGCAGGTGATGTATAAGGGACGATGTTCCTAGGTGGTTAACATCCTTACCCCTACTTATTACATATTGACAGAGGCAACAGATGGCTTGACACCTGTTGTCCGGATTTGTGAAGAAATAATTCTTCACCGAAGAGGTGGCTTTTTTGGTAGTTTGCCCAGCCATTACAATGGGCTTCTTTGTCCCAAGGACAATAGGTGTCTCCCCCGGTGCCTGACTTAAATAAACCACATGACCATCAGAATCCTCATCGTCAACTTCCTCCTCAGCGCTAGCAACACCAATATCCTCATCCTGGTGTACTTCAACAGTGACCTCTTCAATTTGAATATCAGGAACTAGACTGTGGGTGCTCCTTCCAGCACTTGCAGGGGGCGTGCAAATGGTGGAAGGAGCCACCTCTTCCCGTCCAGTGTTGGGAAGGTCAGGCATCGCAACCGCCGACACACTTGGACTCTCCTTGGGGATTTGTGATACCATCTCAGAGCTCACAGTTCTTTTCTGTGCTCTTTCCAGCTTAACTCTTTTAATTTTTCTAGCTGGAGGATGACGGCTTCCATTGTCATGTGAAGCTGAACCACTAGCCATGAACATAGACCAGGGCCTCAGCCGTTCCTTGCCACTCCGTGTCGTAAATGGCATATTGGCAAGTTTACGTTTTTCCTCAGATGATTTAAATTTCTTTTTTTGGTTCTTTTTACTGAACTTTGGCTTTTTGGATTTTACATGCCCTCTACTATCACATTGGGTATCGGCCTAGGCAGACGACGTTGATGGCATTTTATCATCTATGTCATGGCTAGTGGCAGCAGCTTCAGCACTAGGAGGAAGTGGTTCTTCTTGATATTTCCCTCAAAATTTTTGTTCTCCATTATTTTTGGGGAGTTATATGAGACAATGGCCCTCATTCCGAGTTGTTCGCTCGCAAGCTGCTTTTAGCAGCATTGCACACGCTAAGCCGCCGCCTACTGGGAGTGAATCTTAGCTTCTTAAAATTGCGAACGAAAGATTCGCAATATTGCAAAAAGACATCTCTGTGCAGTTTCTGAGAAGCTCGAGACTTACTCGGCATCTGCGATCAGTTCAGTGCTTGTCGTTCGTGGTTTGACGTCACAAACACACCCAGCGTTCGCCGAGACACTCCTCCGTTTCTCCAGCCACTCCCGCGTTTTTCCCAGAAACGGTAGTGTTTTTTCCCACACGCCCATAAAACGGCCAGTTTCCACCCAGAAACACCCACTTCCTGTCAATCACACTCCGATCACCAGAACAAAGAAAAAGCCGTGAGTAAAATACCTAACTGCATAGCAAATTTACTTGGCGCAGTCGCAGTGCGGACATTGCGCATGCGCACTAAGCGGAAAATCGCTGCGATGCAAAGAAATTTACCGAGCGAACAACTCGGAATGACCACCAATATACGGCACAGGAATGACTGGAATGACTGATGAGATAGGGCACTACCACTGGTCTGATGCAGCACAACACAACAATACTGTAAGAGACTTGTGGTTGTTATTATTATTATTATTATTATTAATATTATATGGCAGCAGTGGACATATAGCAGCAGCGTATATCGTCACTGGAATGACTGATGAGACAGGACACTACCACTGGTCTGATGCAGCACAACACAACAATACTGTAAGAGACTTGTGGTTGTTGTTATTATTATTATTATATGGCAGCAATGAACATATAGCAGCAGCATATATCGTCACTGGAATGACTGATGAGACAGGACACTACCACTGGTCTGATGCAGCACAACACAGCACCACTTTATACAGCTACACTGGATATATGGCAGCAGAGAACACCAACACTGTGTCTGGCTGGACTGATGCAGCACAATACACTGACTACACTGGAGTTAACAGCACAACACAGCACCACTTTATACAGCTACACTGGCAGGAGAGGACACCAACACTGTGACTGCTTGGACTGATGCAGCACAATACACTGTGACTACACTGGACTGGACTGAGCAGCACAACACAGCACAAGACTTGCCACCCCACTTTCCCACCCCCACACAGACACTGGAGGACGGAGACACGTCCTCTCACTACACTCTCCGAGACTGGAGTGAAAATGTCCGTGACGCATGTCTCCTTATATGGAATCCAAATCCCGCGAGAATCCGAAAGCATGATGATGACGTTTTGCTGCATTCGGGTTTCCGAGTCAGGCGGGAAAACCCGAGCCTGACTCGGATCCGGGCTCGGAAAGGCAAAGTCTGGTAGGGTTCGGTTCTCTGAGAACCGAACCCGCTCATCTCTAGTTTACAGAGCATCACCTGTGACTGTTGTTATACCTCTGTCAGCTTCTTTACTCATACCATCAGTATTGTTATTGTGCTTCAGTGACTGTTCATTCATCTGTGTGCTAAATAAATATCATCGTGCACATGCGCAGGAATCTTCTACAGCCTCCTTGTTTCCTCTACCTCACCACCACCGACCTACTAGTGCCCCCTCCGGGTACAGACACAGTTACAGACCTGACACAATGATTTCAACAACATAACTGGAGATGTGACCGCAGCCAGTCAAGCTTTCTCTAACATGGTCACATCCCACGCACGCCATCTTGTTGTGTCCCCAGTGTTTTACAGAGGAGATCCATTGTGCACCTGTTCAGAACAGATATCCTTTGTCTCCCCGGCTCCCAGGCAGTATTGTAGCAGGCTGTGACCACCAGTAAAAAATACTGGAGGATATGGGTTTTTTAAT
Organism: Pseudophryne corroboree; assembly: GCF_028390025.1. NCBI lineage: Eukaryota > Metazoa > Chordata > Amphibia > Anura > Myobatrachidae > Pseudophryne > Pseudophryne corroboree. The sequence goes on from NC_086445.1 coordinate 761,401,242, forward strand.
TTGACACGAGTAAATGGGGGAGGAAGAGATAGCGGTATGTGGAAAAACATGGACCTACTACACTAGCGCGGGGGTCTTTTCACAGCTGGGGATCTATAACCATAAAGGGTATGTAAGTAATGCTAATAGAGAACAATTTTACCTGGGGTGATCCATTGCCATTATTGATGGAAGATCATTTTAGAGTGGGGACCTATGGACACAGGGTTGTGCAGAACAACCCATAAGATAATTTTTCTCAATAAAATATTTTAATTAATTTTTAAAAAAATAGGTATTTAACTTAAATTTAAAAAAATCTGGACTACTGTAATCTGCTACTCTCTGGTCTTCCTCTGTTCCACCTGTCCCCTCTCAAATCTATCCTCAATGCTGCTTCTCATCTTTCTACCTGAACTTTTTTCAACCTCTCCTTTCTTTCAACACCTTATGTTCCCCCTGTCACTACAGAATTCATTTTAGCCTTTGAACCTAACCACAATCACTCCTTCCCCTCCTACTTATCCAACCTCTTATCATTTTACACTTCCACTTGCCCTCTCTGCTTTTCCTCTGATTGCAGCCTTACCTACTCACTGATTGTCTCCTCTCATTCCTGCAAACATGGCTTCTTTTATGATGTGCCATTCTTCTGTAATTCACTCCTCTATCCTAACAGAACATTAACCAGCCTGCAATGATTTAAACTTGATACAGAATGCTGGTTGCTATATCGATTTATTGGTCCACCTCAGATGCATATAAGGGAAGGGCTAATCTAGACAACAAAAAAGAAACAATAAATTACCCAAGTACACTACAAAGGACCAGAAAATGAGATATAAATACTGCATAATAATAGCAATGCAGAGATCTCAGTTGCATATATTTGCAAATATATGGTAAAGCCACCAGCCATGTCAAAGCATCTCTGCTGTTGGTGGTCCCATCATAATAACACCTATTATGGGTCCTACTTTTGAGTATTTTCTTCTGATAATATCATATGCATTTATATGTAAATATAAAACCACAGAACTCGCCACCTCAGAAGTGGGGTGCAATGTCAGCACTCACCACTCATAGGGTGGGGTGCATGTAGCCCAAGGCCACCTATTTAAATATATGCAAACAGAAAATTCAGAACTCACCATAGAAACTCACTTATCCTCAAAACATCAATAAATAAATGATGGAGGTTTAGTTAGTGAATTGGCCAATGAACGGAAGCCTGCAAACCGATCGCCAAGGTACCCCTTGCGATGTTGTGAGGATAAGTGAGCTTGCCATGGTGAGTGCTGAATTTTCTGCTTGTATATATATATTGATAGATAACTCATCTGGAGGCATCCCAGGATCTTCCAAAATGGCACTACATGGACCAACATGCCCTATAACTGCTGATCCCATTTATGCCTCTCAGAACAGTGATATAGAATGGTGAAATTATTCAAACCTGCCCTGAAACAGATTTGTTCATTAAAACTCAGTCCTCTTCACACTGTTGATAGACATCCAAAGTCTCTCTCTTGATCTCTTTCCAGTTTACTTCCCTGTTTTACCACTAAGACTGTAAACTATCAGGAGCATGGCCCTCCACTACTCTGGTCCTCCCCTGCATTACCTTGTCTCCAATGCACTCCCACTTACATGTAATGACTGTTAACCATTCTGATTGCCTTGCCTAGGAGCTGGGTTACTTTATGTTACTGTTAATAAATGTGTCTAATTTTGTTGTATGGCTATCTCAGAGTTGATGTTTGCCAGTACTATTTGACTCTTTTAATATTGTATTGTTGATTTATTCTACTGTAATTCTCCATGTTTGACGCTGCCGATACTAAGGGGGGGGGGGGTACACATTAGGGTAACCGCAATCGGGCCGATGGTCAGGGAGATTTTCAGTTGCCTTGCACCATGCCAGCTTGGCGTTGACATGAACAACAATAGCCCATTGAAATTAACAACAGACTGAATCTCATTCCATCCTTTATTACACTGCACTGGATTGCATGCAATATCTTCCAGTTGGCTGTGCAGCAGGGCTGACCCACGGGAAAGCGCAATTTTGCATACACACTGAACTATGTAGACGATTTGTCGTGCTGATACGGAAAATCATGCTGAAAACATAATAAAATAATAATAATAAGGAGAAGAATACACTGTTTCAATTATGATTTTAGCTGCATAAAATATTTTTCTTTATTTACTTACTAAACCAAATGTACATGTAAAATCATTTATGTACAAAAATAACATTTGAATATATTTTATGTATACAGGGGCTGATTCGGAGGTGGATGCTAATTACACGCTGTATGCAGCAGCAGCAGTGTGAAAATATACAAAAGCTCAGGGAAGTGTCTTGAGTTACAGGCTTCAATGACCATCTGACGATGAAGCATCGGATCAACTGCGTAACCATCGCATGTCTGAGTAACCTCAGGTTACTCAGGATATACGGTGTTATCATACTGCAGAGGCCAGTAAATCTGTCAGAAGATGCAGACCCTGGCCTCAGCATGCCTATTGAACCAGGCAGACTTGCCACAATTTTGTGAAACACTCCCAATCGGGTGGTCTTCAGTTTGTCAGCTGTCGAGATCCCGCCGCACAGTATACCGGTGCCGGAATCCCGACAGCCGGCATACCGACACCTTTTCTCCCTCTTGAGGGTCCCTAATTCCCCTGGAGGGATAATAGATAGCGTGGCATGTGTAGCGCACCACAGTGCCCGCAGTGTGGCGAGCCACCGTGCCTGCAGCGCGGAGAGCGCAGCGAGCCCGCAAGGGGCTCATTTGCGCTTGCCCAGCTGTCGGTATGCCGGCGATCGAGATTCTGGTGCCAGTATGCTGGCCGCCGGGAGCCCAGCCGCCAGCATACCCTAATACACCCCTCCCAATCACCATATCCATCCTGCCACCAAACGCCCACAGCCTGTCAATCAGGCTTCGGATCCAGGGGACAATGTCGCAGAATGAGATTTGCACATGTGCAGTGCTACTGCTGCGCAGATCACAAGCCACCTGAGATGTGTGTTAATATCGAGTTAACACATACAGTATCTTTGAATCAGGAACACAATCAGTAAGTAGTATGGCTGCTTTAATATATAATAAACCAAAGTGAATTTTAAATAAAAATTATTATTTTAAGAAACATTAAAATATCTCCTAGCAATATATAGAAAATAATTCATGGTAAACACTATAAGTTAAAGTGGCAACTGTAATAAAAAGTATTTGGTTAAGAGTAAATGCTCATACTGTGGCTCTTTGGAGAAAACTTTAAGGGAGCGGGTGACAACGTAAGTAAACTCAGGTTTGTCCGATGTTAAGACTGTCCCTGACTTTCCCTACCTAGAACAAAATTGACAATAAACCATAGCATTATTTATGGATTATGTTGGACAAGTAATTTGTCCCTCACAGTAAGTCTTGTTTCCTTTAGGGTAACATGAGTTCAAGGGGAGATCTTGAACAGTACTCTACTGTTCTTAATCTGACAAAACAAATGTGCTGGAGCTTTGATGATTTGCATAGTTTCCTGGAAAATCTGTTAGGGATACTCAAATTACACATAGATGTCCAGCATGCAACAGGTGTTATATGTCAATGTTCAGACGCTCTTACAAGGATACTTTGATGATCATGTGTTTAGTCATATGAATCTAAACTATGTAGTGTTAGCCCTGTGAAGCATTCTGGAATGAGATTCTGTCCCTAGTCTTTCTAGCATACAGCATGTAAGAGAAACTTTCTCAACGTAATTAACCACTTGGCAACAACAGTCACAATGAACTTCTAAAACAGTGTTTTGGAAAACCTGCTATTTACACTTATTTTTTGGGCACTGTATCACTTGAATGCCTTACATTTAATTAAGATGGAATATGAATCACTTCTGTGCGTCACAACCATGCTAGGTCCATAATCCAGAAACTAACAACTAAAGGTCTCTGCATAGTTGGAACAAAATGTAAATCCTGTGTTAGAAATGTAAAAACAAGTATCGGAGTGGTTGTCTTAAGATTCAATAACTGTAATGCAATTTGGATGTAAATAAACCTTACACAAATGCAATAAATGCAATTGCAAATAAATTTCCGGAAGCCACCTTCAAAGGCAGAAAAACATCATGCGTTGAGTGCATTACTGTCATGCCTATAATCTATTTTTAATGCTGCCACTGGACTGGTTTTCTGCACCAAAGGTTTATCCCTAGTTCACCCTGCCAGTCCCTACATACTATTTTTTTCTATACAAACAAAGCAAATATAAATAATAATAATAGTTTAATTTATATATAGTGGTCTAAAGTCCAAATTAAACATTAGCTTTGAATGATTAGTGTAGATTAGCCCCTGTAGGACCCTACGCTGTTGCTGTGGCCCCATTGAAGGTTGGTCCATTGGTAGGGAGCACAGGAGCCCCTGTACACACACTGCCAGATGTGGCAGCTGTTGCTAACATCCCTGTGCAGTGGGGTGGAGGGTGTCTGGTGGCAGCTGGAGAGAGGGATCACTGATTGGTTATGTAGCATGGCTCTAGAATAGGGAAGCAGAGTGGCCTGAAAGTGAGTGTCGGTATGGTTAGCCACTCTGTTCTTACCTCCCAGGAACATGCAGGCAGCAATATGGCAGCCACTACCCATTCCCAGTACTCGCCCCTTTCTGCCAATGGTGTTTGGTCCTGAAATTGCCCCCACCCAGCACTTATTCTGGATAGAGTTTCGGTGACCTTCAGCTCCAGCTGGATGGCATCAGTGCCACTGTAGGCCCCATGCATGGAAGGCCCCAGCATGGCCGTGGGAAAGGTGACCGTGGCTTCAACTTCCAAATCAGAGATAAGGCAGATTTATGTGGGATGTGTACTCTCAGTGACCCAGGTGGCTAGCTCCCAATGCCTATTGCTGGCTGTGAGGTGCATCAGAGCCCAGTTGGATGGTGAAAAACTGGGGGGTGGTTGGGTTTGACGAGCTCACCCAAAAGACTATACACCTTTTGTCTCATACTATTTACCGATTAAATCCTTCTGCTCTTCCCAAGATCTGCACCTATCATCCTTATTGTCACAGTTCTAGAAATCTTTAGATCTGACTCGGGACCCTAGGTATGAGCTGAGACATACACAAATTGGGGATGCTTGCTATTACTTTGACTTATAGGTTTTACAGGCGATTAGGTACATTAGTGACAAATAGGAACCACGGACTGGTGATGTGCAAGAATACAGAAATGAAATCAAGAGCCAACAAGTCAACAGACCTAATTAGTCTCACCTAATGATGAATAATGTCCATTTAGGCCAGAGACTCACTACAGAAGCAAGACAACCCCTGGAACTCAAAACAGTATAGTACTGACAGAATGGAACTGGAATCCAAATCAAGAATTGGAGTCTTATGTAATCAGGGAAAAGCTTGAGGTAGGTATATACCTGGTACTGCTCTGAAGAAGACCTGGTCCCAGAATCCAGATGAGGAACTCAGAACAGAGAAACAATCCAGGCAAAACAGTACTGACACCAAAGTAAATAGACTGTAACCTGATCATGCACTCCAGCCCACAGCCCATGGAACCTGCACTCTAAACTGCTAGCCCAAAACAACAGCACACAGTACTGGGAAACCGATAGTAATCAGCTAGAGAATGCCGTAACCTGTGTGAACTACAGAGTATACAGTAGGTAATACTTGCAAACACAGTCCATAAAAGTATCTGGCACAACACAGAATGGAATCCATGAGAATGGAAAATGGTAGGTACAGTAGCAGATGAGATGAACTGCAGGTATACTGGCTGGACTGGAGATGTAGTGTTGGAAGTGTCTGTGTAGTGTGGAAGCCACAGTACTGATAGATGTTACTCAGTGGTAATGAGGTACAATGAAGGTTGGCAGCATGGAAGCCATGGCCCTATTAGATGTTACTGCAGCAGCATGTGGGATGCAGGTAACGGCAGTAGTACACAGAGGAGCAGAATAATCATTGGAACAATCATAATATACATTGGAGCCTAGACCAGTGGTTCTCAAACTCGGTCCTCAGGACCCCACAGAGTTCACATCACATAGCGGGAGCACAGGTGTATTCATTACAATTACACATTTTAAAACATCCACCAGTTGGTGCTCACTATTTCACTTGTGATTCTGTGAGACCTGGAAAACATGAACTATTTGGGGTCCGGAGGAATGAGTTTGAGAACCTGTGGCCTAGACCGATCCTTAGGAAGGAAGACAGTTGTTCAGGCAATGAGCTTTTCCGTGAGTAAGGTTGGTATAGAGAGTGCGGTCAAGTCATTGGTCTAGCTGACAAGGTGAGCAGTGAGGTGAAAGGTAATCACTGAGAAAGTCTTCAGGGATATTTGGACACAGCAATGAATGAATGTTAACCCTGTGAGGATGTCTATCACCATGATTCATGAAACTTACTAATTTCTTGCATTAAATCTCATTGGTGTGGTACGATATGTCAACAGTAATCATGTCAATATGAGAATATTGGCAAAGTCATAATGTAAAAATTGACCATGTTAACATTCATAAAGTAGACAGTACTGAAATGTCAACATGTTAGAGTTTTGACATATTGTCCATTGTGGCCAAGCAACAACTTACCCACTTCTGATGGCTGCAGGGGCTCTCGCGTAACTTCCTGGTCCCGTTGGTCATGTGACTATCACGTCCAGTTCAGACCACTGTGTTCCGGTAAGTATTTTCCCCCATCACTAACCATAATCTCTAGCAGTAACTTTCCCTCTAGAGTGTAATTCTATCCTCCCAAAGAAGCCTAACACTCATCCCAAAGACTATTCCTCCACCTTACTGCCTATCCCTAATGTCAACATTCTGACAATGCCAACATTTCATATGTCGACATTATAACAATGTCAACACATTGTTTAAAGATGAACAAAGTTGACATCATAACTATCAATGTTGTGATGTTAGCCTTATGAATGTAGACACTGTAAACATTGAGCTAATGACTACAACCCTTCCTGTAATATTAAATTTTCCAGGCTACACCCAATGTTTTTTCTTAGAAGATTTTATGATAACCACCAATTCTTTAAGTATACCCTAACAAAAAACACATCAAGCCATCTATGAATTTTTACATCCACGGTCCAGCTTCCAAAATAAATAAGGGAATAAACAGCATAACCCTGCATTTAGGACTCTATCCAACTCTGCATAGCTGATAATCACATTGAAATGCACCCACTGAACAATGCCTAAGTGATAATTCCCAGATAAACCCTTCAATCGCAAGAGGAGATGCAAGTAAAAATGCTAATGACTCTGCATCACCCATATTTGCGTATGCTTGGAATGAAAATACGCAAGAAACACTCTGCCAAAGAACTTGTGTTCAAATCTTCATCAGCCCCTAGGTATATATATGTGAGTATCATAAAGGTTTGGTAATGTTTTCAATGTCTGTGCCCATTACAAGATGCTTTGAATGCTTGTCTACCACCTGAATTAGTAAAGCGACACTGTGCCCAAATTTCTCATTAATGAGCAATTATTGGGGCGGATACAGTGGAGGATGGTGACTTTATGCAAAAGCCATAACAAAGCTCTTTTGTAGGCATTGAAATACCAATTGATGCATCTTTAGATACACCATTGGTCGCACCATCGAAACTTACACCAGCACTATGGCAGGTGCAGATTTTTCCGCCTAAGCATTGCCTCCTCTGTGAGCAGTGTAGCATCTGCATACACAATCAATTTCCCCGACACATCAATGGCACTCCCATAACACAACCAATATATAGGACCACCAATAAGCATGCGCTAATGCACCTCTCAGTCACCGCCCAGGAACAAAATATCAATAAATGAGAAACCTAAGTTGCACTAAACACAGCAGCCTTAAACTTCTTTAATCTTACAATGACATCAACATTCCAAAGAATTCAACCACAAAAAATGAAAGGAAAGAGTCATATTGGTGCTTGAAAAAAGTAATACGTCCCTTTTATGATTCAAAGGATGATTTCCATATGTAAAAACACTACTCCCAATTACATTGAAAACCAATGTTGAGTGAAGAAATGTATTTCCAGTCTGCCACCCTCTGCATCAAACTACCAAGTCAATGAATCCTAAACCAAATACTCCAAAGTAATATGGAATTTTGCCCCGCCACTGTCTTAAAATGTACATAACTTTATCAAGACATATCTGATACCGCGTCTGAAATTGCAATAACAGCACTGTGTGACACATATGCCATAGGAATTTTTAAGGATTTTTGCACATGTACAGTATCAAAAATCCAGAGTCGTAACTGTTCGCTAACCTGTGCCAGAAAAAAAATTGCACCCCCCCCCCCCCCCCATTTTTGCAGTAGGTACATAAAGAGCATGCCTCTTAGGCAAGAGGCATGACAACATTGATCCCAGAGAAAGCCCATGCTATGATGCCCCTTCCCACACATATATATGGGTTGGGTATGTGTGGCCAGTGGTCAGGTGGGATCCCGGCATTGAGATAGCTGGTGGGGGGGGTGAGTGCAATGAAGACCCTTGTGAGCTCACTGCACTCACCACGCTGCACTCGCCACACTGCGCTCGCCAGACTATGCGCGCCACAGGATCCATTCTCACTCTATGGGTGTCGTGGACACCCACGAGTAGGACTAGTCCCTGTTGGTCAGCATGTTGACCATTGGGATAGTGAGTTAGCTGGATGTAGGTGGCGGTATTTATATATATATATATATATATATCTATATATATATCTATATCTATCTATCTATCTATCTATCTATCTATCTATATATATATATATATATATATATATATTAGAGATGAGCAGGTTCGGTTCTCCGAGATCCGAACCCCCCCGAACTTCACCCATTTTACACGGTTCCGAGGCAGCCTCGGATCTTCCCGCCTTGGTCGGTTAACCCGAACGCGCCCGAATGTCATCATCCCGCTGTCGGATTCTCGCGAGATTCGTATTCTAAAATATCTACGTTCTCTGCCTGAAAATGCTCCATATCTGTGCTCAGTGTGCTGCAAATATCTGTGCTCAGTGTGCTTTATTGTGGGGACTGGGGACCACCAGTATATAATTATACTTATAGTAGTACAGTACAGTAGGCCATTGCTGTATCTTGCAGCTCTGTGTCACTGCAAGTATCCATTCCATATCTGTGCTGCATTTTTGTGAGCAGTATATATAGTATTACAGTGCAGCATTTTGGTGACCCAGCAGTATATAATTGTCTACTGTAGGCCATTGCTGTATCTTGCAGCTCTGTGTCACTGCAAGTATCCATTCCATATCTGTGCTGCATTTTTGTGAGCAGTATATATAGTATTACAGTGCAGCATTTTGGTGACCCAACAGTATATAGTTGTACAGTAGGCCATTGCTGTATCTTGCAGCTCTGTGTCACTGCAAGTATCCATTCTATATCTGTGCTGCATTTTTGTGAGCAGTATATATAGTATTACAGCGCAGCATTTTGATGACCCAACAGTATATAGTTGTGTACAGTAGGCCATTGCTGTATCTTGCAGCTCTGTGCCACTGCAAGTATCCATTCCATATCTGTGCTGCATTTTTGTGAGCAGTATATAGTAGGACAGTGCAGCATTTTGGTGACCAGCAGTATACATATATAGTACAGTACAGTAGGCCATTGCTCTATCTTGCAGCTCTGTGTCACTTCTAGTATCCTGATCAGTGCTCAATATCTGCTGCATTGTTGTGACCAGTATGTATATTGTACTATGCGACTTGTGTTATACACCTGGTGATTATACATCCTGTAATCTGTTCTGAGCGATGTGTGAGATACACCTGGGGATTATACACCCTATATACTGTACTGTGTGATGTGTGAGATACACCTGGGGATTATACACCCTATATTATTATTATTATTATACTTTATTTATATGGCGCCACAAGGGTTCTGCAGCGCCCAATTACAGAGTACATAAATAATCAAACAGGAAAACAGCAACTTACAGTTGATGACAGTATAGGACAAGTACAGGGTAAATACACATAATTACATCAGGAGATTACACAGGAATAAGTATCAGGTGGCAGAAGACTGCTGGATGTGGTACAGTTGAAGATTATTAAAGTAAGACAAAGGATAAGCACATGAGGGAAGAGGGCCCTGCTCATGAGAGCTTACAATCTAAAGGGGAGGGGTAGACAGACATGGGTGGCACAGATGGGGTACATAGTGAACGTGATACAGAGGGTTAGGATGAGATTTGGCTGGGTTTAGTGAAGAAGTGAACCCCCAGAAAGCACAAGTCAATATTTAACATTGCAACATTTTACTGGGCTATGCAGGAAAAAAAAAAAAAATAGAGGAAAAAAAAAAAAAGAATTGATAACTTCTACCACTTTCAAAAAGGTCAATGGAAGCTGAAATAATGGACAACTACCTCATGGAAGCCAGATACAGTATACCAAACAGTACTTAGCAGAGTTAGGAATGAGTGCTTATGAAATACAGTAATATTTTGTCATAATATTTCAGAAACTGCATGGCTGGTCTCTTGCACTCTTTTGCTCTAAAACACCACCTGCTTTAGGATTTATATTCAAAAACATTATGTCTCCATAATCCCAAAAATGTCAGTCTTCTTGGAAAGTGGTTTGTTCCTTTGTAAGGGAAAGAGAACAAATGTTCTCAAACAACGGTTTCTCAATTTCTTTTTCCTCTGGGAAGGGATTGTGGATTCATAGGAATATCTGAGCATTTCTGTAATCAGAAAGCAGCGACTTTCTACAAATGTTTACGAATAATTCCAGTGATTTTGTCATTTTCTTCCAGTGATTTGGACCAATAATACCATTGATTAGAACAAATAATTCCAGTGATTTTGTCATTTTCTTCCAGTGATTTGCACCAATAATACCATTGATTAGAATGAATAATTCCAGTGATTTTGTCATTTTCTTCCAGTGATTTGGACCAATAATACCATTGATTAGAACAAATAATTCCTGTGATATTGAGGTGTTTATGTCGCTTAGCTTAGCCGTCCAGCGACCACAGTGCACCTATTTTTCTCTTTTCTTTGCATCATGTGCTGTTTGGGGCCAATTTTTTTAAGTCAGGGACGTGCAGTCAGGGGAGGCAGGGGAGGCAGTGCCTCCCCTGTTATTAATTATTAAAATAATAAAAAGAAGATACTTATGACACATATTCTGTGTCATAAGTATCTTCTTTATTTTATTCTAATAATTGTAATTCCTTAAAGTTCTTTGGGAGGCACTGATAGCAGTGCCTCCCGTGGATAATGGGAACGGGACAGAGCGGGGGGCGGGGCCAAGCCCTGGGAAAGCGGCACTTAAACAAGTGCCTCGCTGACAGGGACACCACCCCCATGTCAGTGAGGCACCTGTGATTGGATAGCGGATCCAGGGCTGGATCCGCTTGTCCAATCACCCACATGCGGCGCTGGAGGCGGCGGTCTCGGCGTTGAGCCTGCAGTGTGTGCGGCTCTCCCCCCGCCCTCCTCCGCTGGATCCCGCTCCCTCACAGTCGGTGGCCCTGCGGAGCGTGCAGCTCTCCCCCCGCCGGCTCCGTCCTACTCACATGACAGCCAGCAGCGGGCCCTGCAGCACATGCTTCTCTCCCCCATCCTTCTCCGGCCTCCAGCAGCAGGTTAGTCTCACAGTCTCTCCCTCCCCCGTTCTTCTTCGTCCTCCAGCAGCTGCAACAGATTCTCTCTCTCTCTCTCTCAAAAAGCCGCAACTCTGAATGAAGCCCTTAATGTTTGAAGAGTGATTACATGCTGTATACATGGTAGCAGTTAGTCACAATGAATCAAATGCAGCACACAGCACAAGTATTAGCTGCTGGAGAACGTGGGGGGAGGGTGTCACTGGTCACAGCGCCTTGAATATATTCACAGACCTGTCACTCAGGGTAGTGTGACCCTAATCGCCGACCCAACAGAATGCTGGGCGTGGAGGGCGGCAAGGGTGTTACAGGGAATTAATCAATGTTCTAAGGTTCTTCTCGAATGGTAACTGGAGGGACAGGATGGGAGGAAGAGCGGGGACAGGTGATGCAGGTGAATATATGTGACGAGCGGTGAGCAATGACGACACCCGGACTACAGACACAACCACACCACCCATGTGCAGCATGCGAGTGTTATCAGTGAATGTGAGAGCCTTGCTGTAAGCTACACAGGAAAGATGAGAAAGACCCTATACAGCCCACTATCATTATTTCTCCAATTCCCCCTACATACACTATAGTCACTCAGGTGTTCCATAAGTACAAGACTCAGCATACACCAACAGTGGGATGGTAAGGAATGCTGGAATCTGTAGTTCCACAACTTGTCTCCCTTGGAAACCTCTGTTGTACAGTCTCCTATAACTAAACAGTAGAATGTGCACTAATCGCTGTCATCTTACCTCTATTACTGGAAGTACTTCTATCACTGAGAGTCCCATCAGTGACAGCTTATTACACAAATTGTAAGGGATCATGCAGTGGTTTTTGTTTAATCACTAACCACATACACTCCCCAAATACAATGCAAAAGTGTCAATATAAATACAAATTGATGTATCTCCTATCATCACTCATCAGACAGATAGATCAACAGTCATCACTCATCAGCAGGACGTATCTCCCGCCATCGCTAACCAGCAGGAAGTATCTCCCACCATCACTAACCAGCAGGACGTATATCCTGCCATCACACATCAGCAGGACGTATCTCCCACCATCACTCACCAGCAGGACGTATCTCCCACCATCACTCACCAGCAGGACGTATCTCCCGCCATCACTAACCAGCAGGACGTATCTCCTGCCATCACACATCAGCAGGACGTATAATTCCCCCCATCACTCATCAGCAGGACGTATCTCCCCCCATCACTCATCAGCAGGATGTATCTCCCGCCATCACTAACCAGCAGGACGTATCTCCTGCCATCACACATCAGCAGGACGTATCTCCCCCCATCACTCATCAGCAGGACGTATCTCCCCCCATCACTCATCAGGAGGACGTATATACCGCCATCACTCATCAGACAGATAGATCAACCGCCAACACTCATCAGCAGGACGTATCTCCCGCAATCACTCATCAGCAGGACGTATCTCCCCCCATCACTCATCAGCAGGATGTATCTCCCGCCATCACTCATCAGCAGGATGTATCTCCCGCCATCACGCATCAGCAGGATGTATCTCCCGCCATCACTCATCAGCAGGACGCACCTCCCGCTATCACTCATCAGCAGGATGCATCTCCTACCATCACTCATCAGCAGGACGTATCTCCCACCATCACTCATCAGCAGGACGTATCTCCCGCCATCACTCATCAGCAGGACGTATCTCCCACCATCACTCATCAGCAGGACGTATCCCCTGCCATCACTCACCCTCTCTCTCTCTCTCTCCTATTGTGATGTCATTAGATAAGTGATCCATTGTCCCCAGTGTTGCCTGGATTTTCTTACCTCTCCTGTTTCTCTCACTCTTCACTGTCTGTGTGTGTGTGTGTGTGTGTGTGTGTGTCTCTCTCTCTCTCTCCCCTGTGGATGTGTAAGTGTTATGTTCATTTTTATAGGTCCCCCTACACTATTGGATTCTATTAGACAAGTGGACGTGACCGGCGTGGGATGTAGGTAAGTATGTGTGAGTGTGTAAGTGTGTTATAATAAAATTTTACTTTCACGGTGTGTGTGTGTTGTGTTTTTATTTGGGTATTTTTGTTGTTGTAGAACTACAGGTACCAGCGAGCCCGTTATTTCCCCGCATGCTGGTACTTGAGGTTTTCCAAGTACCATCAAGGGGGGAGGCTTGCTGGGCCTTGTAGTTCCACAACAAAAAACAATATTCTTTTTTACACACATGGCTATCAGCCTGGCACCCACTGCCCAGGGGTGCTGGGGACAGCCTTGGGCTTCACCCCTGGCCCTTGGGTGCCTGGAGGGGGGGACATTTTGATTTAAGGGGTCCCCACTCCTCCAGGGAACCCCGGCCAGGGGTGACTAGTTGGGGAGGTAATGCCACGGCCGCAGGGACCAATATAAAAGTGTCCCCCGGCTGTGGCATTATCTCTCTGGCAAGTGGAGCCCGGTGCTGGTTTTAAAAATACAGGAGAACCCTACATCTTTTGTCCCCCGTATTTTTGGAACCAGGACCGGACTAAGAGCCCGGTGCTGATTGTCTAAATACGGGGAACCCCTGTCCAATTTTTTCCCAGTATTTAAACAACCAGGACTGGCTCAAAGAGCCCGAGGCTGGTTATACTTAGGAGGGGGGACCTCACACATTTTTTTTTTACCCATTCAGACCCTTCTCCATTAAGTTAATGGAAGCCCTGAACAACAAAATTGCATTCATGTCCTCCTCCCACTCCCTTTCCAGTCCCAAACACTAATTTTCATTTCTTTTTTTTTCTATAAAAATGTACAATATATCACAAGTATGATGAGCAGGCAGGCAGCGGGCATTGGCAGCATCGGAGTGAGATGCAAATTAGTGGCAGAAGGCTGGGTCAGTTGATGGTGGGCGAGATTGTAAGCCATTGGCGGTGGCAGCAGGCATCGGCTCAGAGGCAGTAGCGGGCATTGGCTCAGCGGCGGTAGGGGTCAGTGGCAGGATTCGGCGGACTTTATGGCTATAGTGCCTCACCAGCCACTGACCTCACCGCACGCCACTGTTTTAAGTGCCATCCTGTCTGACACTTCCGTATATGTCCAGTGGTACTTCCATCTGATATAATTCCCGATATTACTGCCATTTAATTCCAATGATTTTGTCATTTTCTTCCAGTAATTTGGGCCAATAATACCATTGATTAGAACAAATAATTCCAGTGATTTTGTCATTTTCTTCCAGTGATTTGGACCAATAATACCATTGATTAGAACTAATAATTCCAGTGATTTTGTCACTTTCTTCCAGTGATTTGGACCAATAATACCATTGATTAGAACGAATAATTCCTGTGATATTGAGTTGTTTGTGTCGCTTAACTTAGCCGTCCAGCGACCACAGTGCACCTCTTTTTCTCTTTTCTGTCAGGATCCAGGTAATTCCTTATCAGTATTTACCTTCCAAATGCCTCCTGAGACTGTCCCAGCGTTCCAAGCCTGGATTCCATCTGCACTGTCTGTGTGCAGCACGCTGCATCTCATTGTCTCAAATGTCTTCCCTGTGATTCTGGCAGCATCAGGGTTAAGTTTCACATTCAAGTTACAAACAATCTTTCCCTCCAAAGTTAACATGGGCACAGCCATGTTTTCCTAGTCACATGTTACCTTTCAGCCTATCAGCTGCACTCTCGTCTCAGCCTAATTATCCAGCAGCTGCACTCTAGACTCTGCTTAATAAGCCAGCCAATCCCTGCTTTCCAGCAGGTATAAATATCCTGTTCCTAGGGTGGAAAGATGTCAGTGCTTCAATTGTCTTCAGTGATTCCAGTGTGCAGTCCTCCCATGGACTTTCTCTGCAGTACAGCCTGACTCTGCAGTGTCTCATCATTGCACCCTGTGACTGGCAGTTACCCGATACCGGTGCTCTGCCCTGCCAGTAACCATCGGTGTTCCGCCATCGATCTCCAGTAACCATTGGTGTTCCGCCATCGATCTCCAGTAACCATCGGTGTTCCACCATCGATCTCTAGTAACCATCGGTGTTCCGCCATCGATCTCCAGTAGCCATCGGTGTTCCACCATCGATCTCCAGTAACCATCGGTGTTCCACCATCGATCCCAAGTCACCATCGGTGTTCCATCATTGATCCCAAGTCACCATCGGTGCTCTGTCATCGATCTCTAGCATCACCAGTGTTTCTGCGTCTGATCTTCCATTACACTGGTATCTGACACCATTTCACAGCTCACCACCTATGTCGGTTCTATCTGGCGTTTGCCGGCAGTTCAGTCATCAGCTTCTGTTTCCCAACAGCTACACACTGCATCGGTGTTGGTAAGGACATATCATCTCCAAGTCCTTCAAGACTGTGCTTAATTATACCACACATAGAGACTGCCTATATGCACTCGGGAAATGTGACTTATATGCTGTTCTTAATATTGCTAACTGCCGACATATGCTTGTGAGCTGAGTTTCAATAAAACCTTTGAACTTTCCTTTGTTGTCGTGGTCACGCCTTTGGGCATCTGTGGTAAAGGTTCCCTGCATGTCTAAGAACCCTGTACTGCCTCCCAGGTTCACATATACCTCAGCACCTACAATTGAGACTTCCCCTGGTCAGCACCAGCCCTCAGTTGTGACATTTTCTTTGCATCATGTGCTGTTTGGGGACAATTTTTTGAAGTACCATCCTGTCTGACACTGCAGTGCCACTCCTAGATGGGCTAGGTGTTTGTGCCGCCCTCTTGGTTTGTGCCGCCCTCTTGGGTCGCTTTGCTTAGTCATCCAGCGACCTTGTTGCAAATTTTAGGACTAAAAATAGTATTGTGAGGTGTGAGGTTTTCAGAATAAACTGGAATTGAGTGGAAATTGTGGTTATTGAGGTTAATAATACTATATGATCAAAACTACCCCCAAATTCTATTATTTAAGCTGTTTTTGAGGGGCTTCTGAAAAAAACACCCAAATCCAAAACACACCCGAATCCGACAAAAAATTTTCAGGGAGGTTTTGCCAAAACGCGTCCGTATCCAAAACACGGCCGCGGTACCGAATCCAAAACCAAAACACAAAACCCGAAAAATTTCCGGTGCACATCTCTAATATATAATAAGATTTTACTCACCGGTAAATCTATTTCTCGTAGTCCGTAGTGGATGCTGGGGACTCCGTAAGGACCATGGGGAATAGACGGGCTCCGCAGGAGACTGGGCACTCTAAGAAAGATTTAGTACTACTGGTGTGCACTGGCTCCTCCCTCTATGCCCCTCCTCCAGACCTCAGTTAAGGAAACTGTGCCCGGAAGAGCTGACATTACAAGGAAAGGATTTTGGAATCCAGGGTAAGACTCATACCAGCCACACCAATCACACCGTATAACTTGTGATAAACTTACCCAGTTAACAGTATGAACAAACAACAGAGCATCAACCAATGGATGCCAACATAACATAACCCTTTATTAAGCAATAACTTTATACACGTATTGCAGAAAGTCCGCACTTGGGACGGGCGCCCAGCATCCACTACGGACTACGAGAAATAGATTTACCGGTGAGTAAAATCTTATTTTCTCTAACGTCCTAGTGGATGCTGGGGACTCCGTAAGGACCATGGGGATTATACCAAAGCACCCAAACGGGCGGGAGAGTGCGGATGACTCTGCAGCACCGAATGAGCAAACACAAGGTCCTCCTCAGCCAGGGTATCAAACTTGCAGAATTTTGCAAATGTGTTTGAACCCGACCAAGTAGCAGCTCGGCAAAGCTGTAATGCCGAGACCCCTCGGGCAGCCGCCCAGGAAGAGCCCACCTTCCTTGTGGAATGGGCTTTCACTGATTTTGGATGCGGCAATCCAGCCGCAGAATGAGCCTGCTGAATCGTGTTACAGATCCAGCGAGCAATAGTTTGCTTTGAAGCAGGAGCACCCAGCTTGTTGGATGCATACAGGATAAACAGCGAGTCAGTCTTCCTGACTCCAGCCGTTCTGGTTACATAAACCTTCAAAGCCCTGACTACGTCCAGCAACTTGGAGTCCTCCAAGTCACGAGTAGCCGCAGGCACCACAATAGGTTGGTTCAAATGAAAAGATGACACCACCTTTGGCAGAAATTGCGGACGAGTCCGCAATTCTGCCCTGTCCATATGGAAAAACAGAGAGGGGCTTTTACATGACAAAGCCACCAATTCTAACACCCGCCTAGCCGAAGCTAAGGCCAACAGCATGACCACTTTCCATGTGAGATACTTTAGCTCCACGGTCTTAAGTGGCTCAAACCAGTGGGATTTCAGGAAACCCAACACCACGTTAAGATCCCAAGGTGCCACTGGTTTCACAAAAGGGGGCTGAATATGCAGCACTCCCTTAACAAACGACTGAACCTCAGGAAGTGAAGCCAGTTCTTTTTGAAAGAAAATGGATAGGGCCGAAATCTGGACCTTTATGGACATTAATTTTAGGCCCATAGTCACTCCTGACTGTAGGAAGTGCAGGAAACAGCCCAGCTGGAATTCCTCTGTAGGGCCCTTCCTGGCCTCACACCAAGCAACATATTTTCGCCGTATACGGTGATAATGCTTTGCTGTCACGTCCTTCCTAGCCTTTATCAGCGTAGGAATAACTTCATCCGGAATGCCTTTTTCCGCTAGGATCCGGCGTTCAACCGCCATGCCGTCAAACGCAGCCGTGGTAAGTCTTGGAACATACAGGGCCCTTGTTGCAACAGGTCCTGTCTGAGAGGCAGAGGCCATGGGTCCTCTGTGAGCATTTCTTGCAGTTCCGGGTACCAAGTCCTTCTTGGCCAATCCGGAACAATGAGTATTGTTCTCACTCCTCTTTTTCTTATGATTCTCAGCACCTTGGGTATGAGAGGAAGAGGAGGAAACACATAGACCGACTGGAACACCCACGGTGTTACTAGTGCGTCCACAGCTATCGCCTGAGGGTTCCTTGACCTGGCGCAATACCTTTTTAGCTTTTTGTTGAGGTGGGACGCCATCATGTAAACCTGTGGCAGTTCCCATCGATTTGCAATCTGCGTGAAGACTTCCTGATGAAGTCCCCACTCTCCCGGGTGGAGGTCGTGTCTGCTGAGGAAGTCTGCTTCCCAGTTGTCCACTCCCGGAATGAACACTGCTGACAGTGCTTGCACGTGATTCTCCGCCCACCGAAGAATCCTGGTGGCTTCCGCCATTGCCACCCTGCTTCTTGTGCCGCCCTGGCGGTTTACATGGGCCTCTGCAGTGATGTTGTCTGACTGAATCAGCACTGGTTGGTTTCGAAGCAGAGGCTCCGCTTGACTCAGGGCGTTGTATATGGCCCTTAGTTCCAGGATATTGATGTGCAGACAAGCCTCCTGACTTGATCACAGACCTTGGAAGTTTCTTCCCTGAGTGACTGCCCCCCATCCTCGGAGGCTTGCATCCGTGGTCACCAGGACCCAGTCCTGTATGCCGAATCTGCGGCCCTCGAGAAGGTGAGCACTCTGCAGCCACCACAGTAGAGACACCCTGGCGCTGGGTGATAGGGTGAGCAGCCAATGCATCTGAAGATGCGATCCGGACCACTTGTCCAACAGATCCCACTGAAAGATCCTCGCATGGAACCTGCCGAAGGGAATGGCTTCGTATGACGCCACCATCTTTCCCAGGACTCGCGTGCAGTGATGCACCGACACCTGTCTTGGTTTTAGGAGGTCTCTGACCAGAGTCACGAGCTCCTGAGCATTCTCCACCGGGAGAAACACTTTCTTCTGGTCTGTGCCCAGAATCATGCCCAGGAAGGGCAGACGCGTCGTAGGAATCAGCTGCGACTTTGGAATATTCAGAATCCAGCCGTGCTGTTGCAACACTTCCTGAGAGTGTGCTACGCTGATCAGCAACTGCTCCCTGGACCTCGCCTTTATGAGGAGATCGTCCATGTATGGGATAATTGTAACTCCTTACTTTCGAAGGAGCACCATCATCTCCGCCATTACCTTGGTAAAAATCCTCTGTGCCGTGGACAGGCCAAACGGCAACGTCTGGAATTGGTAATGACAGTCCTGTACCACAAACCTGAGGTACTCCTGATGAGGTGGATAAATGGGGACATGCAAGTAAGCATCCTTGATGTCCAGAGACACCATAAAATCCCCCTCTTCCAGGCTTGCAATGACCGCTCTGAGCGATTCCATTTTGAACTTGAACTTCTTCAGATAAATGTTCAGGGATTTTAAATTTAAAATGGGTCTGACCGAACCGTCCGGTTTTGGTACCACAAACATAGTGGAATAGTAACCCCTTCCCTGTTGAAGGAGGGGAACCTTTACCACCACCTGCTGGAGATATAACTTGCGAATCGCCGCTAACACTACCTGCCTTTCCATGGGGGAAGCTGGCAGGGCCGATTTTAGGTAACGGTGAGGTGGCGTCACCTCGAATTCCAGCTTGTATCCTTGAGACACAATTTGTGTAGCCCAAGGATCCACCCGTGAGTGGGTTCCACTGATGGCTGAAATTTCGGAGACGCGCCCCCACCGCTCCTGGCTCCGCCTGTGGAGCCCCAGCGTCATGCGGTGGATTTAGTGGAAGCCGGGGAGGACTTTTGTTCCTGGGAACTAGCTGCATGGTGCAGCTTCTTTCCTCTACCCCTGCCTCTGGCAAGAAAGGATGCACCTCTGACTTTCTTGCTTTTTTGTGAACGAAAGGACTGCATTTGGTAATACGGTGCTTTCTTTGGCTGTGAGGGAATATATGGTAAAACATTTGACTTCCCAGCCGTAGCTGTGGAAACTAGGTCCGAGAGACCGTCCCCAAACAATTCCTCATTCTTGTAAGGTAAAACCTCCATGTGTTTTTTAGAGTCGGCATCACCTGTCCATTGCCGAGTCCACAGGACCCTTCTGGCAGAAATCGACATTGCGTTTATTCTAGAGCCCAGCAGGCAAATGTCCCTCTGGGCATCCCTCATATATAGGACAGCGTCTTTGATATGTCCTAGGGTCAGTAAAACAGTCTCCCTGTCCAGTGTATCTATCTCCTCAGACAGAGTATCTGTCCATGCTGCCACAGCACTACACATCCAGGCCGAAGCAATAGCTGGCCTCAGTAGAGTACCAGAATGTGTATAAATAAGACTTCAGGATACCTTCCTGCTTTCTATCCGCAGGATCCTTTAGGGCGGCCGTATCCTGTGACGGCAGGGCCACCTTCTTAGATAAGCGTGTCAACGCTTTGTCTACCCTAGGGGAGGATTCCAAGCGTAACCTGTCCGATGGCGGGAAAGGATACGCCATAAGTAATCTTTTGGAAATCAGGACTTTCCTATCAGGAGAATCCCACGCTTTTTCACATAATTCGTTTAATTCATGTGAAGGGGGAAAAGTCACTTCTTGCTTTTTCTCCCCAAACATATAAACCCTCTTGTCAGGGACAGGGTTTTCCTCCGATATGTGCAATACATCCTTCATTGCTATAATCATGTAGCAGATGGCTTTAGTCATTTTAGGCTGCAACTTTGCATCATCGCCATCGACACTGGAGTCAGAATCCGTGTCGATATCTGTGTCAACAACCTGGGATAGTGGGCGCTTTTGAGACCCTGACGGCCTCTGAGCTGTAGGATCAGACATGGGTTGAGACCCTGACTGTCCCAATGTGTCAGCTTTATCCAACCTCTTATGCAAGGAGTTCACGTTATCATTTAACACCTTCCACATATCCATCCAATCAGGTGTCGGCACCGTCGGCGGCGACACCACATTCATTTGCACCTGTTCTGCCTCCATGTATCCTTCCTCGTCAAACATGTTGACAAACGTACCGACACACCGCACACACACAGGGGATGCTCTAAATGAGGACAGGACCCCCACAAGGTCTTTTGGGGAGACAGAGAGAGAGTATGCCAGCACACACCCCAGCGCTATATAACCCAGGGATTACACAGCAACTTAGTGTTTACCCAGTAGCTGCTGTATAATGATAAATGCGCCTATATTTATGTGCCCCCCCCCCTCTCTTTTTTACCCTTTTTCTACCTTGAGACTGCAGGGGAGAGCCTGGGAAGCTGCCTCTCAGCGGAGCTGTAGAGAGAAAATGGCGCTGGTGAGTGCTGAGGAAGAAGGCCCCGCCCCCTCAGCGGCGGGCTTCTGTTCCGCTTCTGTGTAAAAATAATGGCGGGGGCTCGTACATATATACAGTGCCCAGCTGTATATATGTGCCTTTTTGCCAAGCGGTATCATAATTGCTGCCCAGGGCGCCCCCCCCTGCGCCCTGCACCCTACAGTGACCGGAGTGTGTGGGTAGTGTGGGAGCAATGGCGCACAGCTGCAGTGCTGTGCGCTACCTCATGTGAAGACAGGAGTCTTCTGCCGCCGATTTCGATGTCTTCTTGCTTCTGCCGGCTTCTGTCTTCTGGCTCTGCGAGGGGGACGGCGGCGCGGCTCCGGGAACGGACGACCAAGGTTAAGATCCTGTGTTCGAACCCTCTGGAGCTAATGGTGTCCAGTAGCCTAAGATGCGCAACCTAGCCGCAGTTAGTAGGTTTGCTTCTTTCCCCTCAGTCCCACTTAGCAGAGAGTTTGTTGCCAGCAGAAGCTCTCTGAAAATAAAAAACCTAACTAAAATACTTTCTTATTAGCAAGCTCAGGAGAGCTCACTAAAAGCACCCAGCTCTGGCCGGGCACAGATTCTAACTGAGGTCTGGAGGAGGGGCATAGAGGGAGTAGCCAGTGCACACCAGTAGTACTAAATCTTTCTTAGAGTGCCCAGTCTCCTGCGGAGCCTGTCTATTCCCCATGGTCCTTACGGAGTCCCCAGCATCCACTAGGACGTTAGAGAAATATATATATGTATGTTGGTGGGTTTTCCAGGAGGGCACCAAGACACAGTTGATGTGAGAAGCAAAGGAGTGCCAGCTAGACCAAATTCTTTATATATATATATATATATATACACACACACACACACACTAGGGATGAGCGGGTTCGGTTCCTCGGAATCCGAACTCGCCCGAACTTCATGTTTTTTTACACGGGGCCGAGCGACTCGGATCTTCCCGCCTTGCTCGGTTAACCCGAGCGCGCCCGAACGTCATCATCCCGCTGACGGATTCTCGCGAGGCTCGGATTCTATCGCGAGACTCAGATTCTATATAAGGAGCCGCGTGTCGCCGCCATTTTCACACGTGCATTGAGATTCATAGGGAGAGGACGTGGCTGGCGTCTTCTCCGTTTATAGAGAAGAGAGTGAGACAGTAGAGAGAGACACAGTAGTAATTTTGGGGAGCATTAGGAGGAGTACTAGACTAGTTACTTGCTGAAGTGATAGATAGTGTGAGTGTGACTGTATTATCTGACTTGTGGGGGAGACACTGACAGTGGGGAGCAGTTAGAGTCTGAGAGCAGGACTCAGGAGTACATATAATGTACAGTGCACACTTTTGCTGCCAGAGTGCCACACTGCCATTGTGACCACACTGACCACCAGTATAATATATATTGTGATTGTCTGCTTAGGAGTACTACTTGCAAGTTGCTGATAGTGTGACCAGTGACCTGACCACCAGTCACCACCAGTTTAATATATATATATATATATGTATATAATTGTATATAATATATATATAATATTGTATACCACCTACCCGTGGTTTTTTTTTTTCTTTCTTCTTTATACATACTACTATAGTAGCTTACTGTAGCAGTCTGTGGTGCTGCTGAGCTGACTGTGTCCAGCAGGTCCGTCATCAGTCATTACATAATAAATATATATACCTGTCTGGCTGCAGTACTAGTGATATTATATATATATATATTGATTTCATCTCATTATCATCCAGTCTATATTAGCAGCAGACACAGTACGGTAGTCCATGGCTGTAGCTACCTCTGTGTCGGCAGTCGCTCGTCCATCCATAATTGTATACCACCTACCCGTGGTTTTTTTTTTTTCTTTCTTCTTTATACATACTACTATAGTAGCTTACTGTAGCAGTCTGCGGTGCTGCTGAGCTGACAGTGTCCAGCAGGTCCGTCATCAGTCATTACATAATAAATATATATACCTGTCCGGCTGCAGTACTAGTGATATTATATATATATATATATTGATTTCATCTCATTATCATCCAGTCTATATTAGCAGCAGACACAGTACGGTAGTCCACGGCTGTAGCTACCTCTGTGTCGGCAGTCGCTCGTCCATCCATAATTGTATACCACCTACCCGTGGTTTTTTCTTTCTTCTTTATACATACTACTATAGTAGCTTACTGTAGCAGTCTGCGGTGCTGCTGAGTTGACAGTGTCCAGCAGGTCCGTCATCAGTCATTACATAATAAATATATATACCTGTCCGGCTGCAGTACTAGTAATATTATATATATATATATTGATTTCATCTCATTATCATCCAGTCTATATTAGCAGCAGACACAGTACGGTAGTCCACGGCTGTAGCTACCTCTGTGTCGGCAGTCGCTCGTCCATCCATAATTGTATACCACCTACCCGTGTTTTTTTTTTTTTTTTCTTCTTTATACATACTACTATAGTAGCTTACTGTAGCAGTCTGCGGTGCTGCTGAGCTGACAGTGTCCAGCAGGTCCGTCATCAGTCATTACATAATAAATATATATACCTGTCCGGCTGCAGTACTAGTGATATTATATATATATATATATTGATTTCATCTCATTATCATCCAGTCTATATTAGCAGCAGACACAGTACGGTAGTCCACGGCTGTAGCTACCTCTGTGTCGGCAGTCGCTCGTCCATCCATAATTGTATACCACCTACCCGTGTTTTTTTTTTTTCTTTCTTCTTTATACATACTACTATAGTAGCTTACTGTAGCAGTCTGCGGTGCTGCTGAGCTGACTGTGTCCAGCAGGTCCGTCATCAGTCATTACATAATAAATATATATACCTGTCCGGCTGCAGTACTAGTGATATTATATATATATATATTGATTTCATCTCATTATCATCCAGTCTATATTAGCAGCAGACACAGTACGGTAGTCCACGGCTGTAGCTACCTCTGTGTCGGCAGTCGCTCGTCCATCCATAATTGTATACCACCTACCCGTGTTTTTTTTTTTTTTTTTCTTCTTTATACATACTACTATAGTAGCTTACTGTAGCAGTCTGCGGTGCTGCTGAGCTGACAGTGTCCAGCTGGTCCGTCATCAGTCATTACATAATAAATATATATACCTGTTCGGCTGCAGTACTAGTGATATTATATATATATATATATTGATTTCATCTCATTATCATCCAGTCTATATTAGCAGCAGACACAGTACGGTAGTCCACGGCTGTAGCTACCTCTGTGTCGGCAGTCGCTCGTCCATCCATAAGTATACTAGTATCCAATCCATCTCCATTGTTTACCTGAGGTGCCTTTTAGTTGTGCCTATTAAAATATGGAGAACAAAAATGTTGAGGTTCCAAAATTAGGGAAAGATCAAGATCCACTTCCACCTCGTGCTGAAGCTGCTGCCACTAGTCATGGCCGAGACGATGAAATGCCAGCAACGTCGTCTGCCAAGGCCGATGCCCAATGTCATAGTACAGAGCATGTAAAATCCAAAACACCAAATATCAGTAAAAAAAGGACTCCAAAATCTAAAATAAAATTGTCGGAGGAGAAGCGTAAACTTGCCAATATGCCATTTACCACACGGAGTGGCAAGGAACGGCTGAGGCCTTGGCCTATGTTCATGGCTAGTGGTTCAGCTTCACATGAGGATGGAAGCACTCAGCCTCTCGCTAGAAAAATGAAAAGACTCAAGCTGGCAAAAGCACCGCAAAGAACTGTGCGTTCTTCGAAATCCCAAATCCACAAGGAGAGTCCAATTGTGTCGGTTGCGATGCCTGACCTTCCCAACACTGGACGTGAAGAGCATGCGCCTTCCACCATTTGCACGCCCCCTGCAAGTGCTGGAAGGAGCACCCGCAGTCCAGTTCCTGATAGTCAGATTGAAGATGTCAGTGTTGAAGTACACCAGGATGAGGAGGATATGGGTGTTGCTGGCGCTGGGGAGGAAATTGACAAGGAGGATTCTGATGGTGAGGTGGTTTGTTTAAGTCAGGCACCCGGGGAGACACCTGTTGTCCGTGGGAGGAATATGGCCGTTGACATGCCTGGTGAAAATACCAAAAAAATCAGCTCTTCGGTGTGGAAGTATTTCAACAGAAATGCGGACAACATTTGTCAAGCCATGTGTTGCCTTTGTCAAGCTGTAATAAGTAGGGGTAAGGACGTTAACCACCTCGGAACATCCTCCCTTATACGTCACCTGCAGCGCATTCATAATAAGTCAGTGACAAGTTCAAAAACTTTGGGCGACAGCGGAAGCAGTCCACTGACCAGTAAATCCCTTCCTCTTGTAACCAAGCTCACGCAAACCACCCCACCAACTCCCTCAGTGTCAATTTCCTCCTTCCCCAGGAATGCCAATAGTCCTGCAGGCCATGTCACTGGCGATTCTGACGATTCCTCTCCTGCCTGGGATTCCTCCTATGCATCCTTGCGTGTAACGCCTACTGCTGCTGGCGCTGCTGTTGTTGCTGCTGGGAGTCGATGGTCATCCCAGAGGGGAAATCGTAAGACCACTTTTACTACTTCCACCAAGCAATTGACTGTCCAACAGTCCTTTGCGAGGAAGATGAAATATCACAGCAGTCATCCTGCTGCAAAGCGGATAACTGAGGCCTTGGCATCCTGGGTGGTGAGAAACGTGGTTCCGTTATCCATCATTACTGCAGAGCCAACTAGAGACTTGTTGGAGGTACTGTGTCCCCGGTACCAAATACCATCTAGGTTCCATTTCTCTAGGCAGGCGATACCAAAAATGTACACAGACCTCAGAAAAAGAGTCACCAGTGTCCTAAAATATGCAGCTGTACCCAATGTCCACTTAACCACGGACATGTGGACAAGTGGAGCAGGGAAGGGTCAGGACTATATGACTGTGACAGCCCACTGGGTAGATGTATGGACTCCCGCCGCAAGAACAGCAGCGGCGGCACCAGTAGCAGCATCTCGCAAATGCCAACTCTTTCCTAGGCAGGCTACGCTTTGTATCACCGGTTTCCAGAAAACGCACACAGCTGAAAACCTCTTACGGCAACTGAGGAAGATCATCGCGGAATGGCTTACCCCAATTGGACTCTCCTGTGGATTTGTGGCATCGGACAACGCCAGCAATATTGTGTGTGCATTAAATCTGGGCAAATTCCAGCACGTTTCATGTTTTGCACATACCTTGAATTTGGTGGTGCAGAATTTTTTTAAAAACGACAGGGGCGTGCAAGAGATGCTGTCGGTGGCCAGAAGAATTGCGGGACACTTTCGGCGTACAGGCACCACGTACAGAAGACTGGAGCAACACCAAAAACGCCTGAACCTGCCCTGCCATCATCTGAAGCAAGAAGTGGTAACGAGGTGGAATTCAACCCTATACAGTATATGCTTCAGAGGTTGGAGGAGCAGCAAAAGGCCATTCAAGCCTATACAATTCAGCACGATATAGGAGGTGGAATGCACCTGTCTCAAGCGCAGTGGAGAATGATTTCAACGTTGTGCAAGGTTCTGCTGCCCTTTGAACTTGCCACACGTGAAGTCAGTTCAGACACTGCCAGCCTGAGTCAGGTCATTCCCCTCATCAGGCTTTTGCAGAAGAAGCTGGAGACATTGAAGGAGGAGCTAACACGGAGCGATTCCGCTAGGCATGTGGGACTTGTGGATGGAGCCCTTAATTCACTTAACAAGGATTCACGGGTGGTCAATCTGTTGAAATCAGAGCACTACATTTTGGCCACCGTGCTCGATCCTAGATTTAAAACCTACCTTGGATCTCTCTTTCCGGCAGACACAAGTCTGCTGGGGTTCAAAGACCTGCTGGTGAGAAAATTGTCAAGTCAAGCGGAACGCGACCTGTCAACATCTCCTCCTTCACATTCTCCCGCAACTGGGGGTGCGAGGAAAAGGCTCAGAATTCCGAGCCCACCCGCTGGCGGTGATGCAGGGCAGTCTGGAGCGACTGCTGATGCTGACATCTGGTCCGGACTGAAGGACCTGACAACGATTACGGACATGTCGTCTACTGTCACTGCATATGATTCTCTCCCCATTGAAAGAATGGTGGAGGATTATATGAGTGACCGCATCCAAGTAGGCACGTCACACAGTCCGTACTTATACTGGCAGGAAAAAGGCAATTTGGAGGCCCTTGCACAAACTGGCTTTATTCTACCTAAGTTGCCCTCCCACAAGTGTGTACTCCGAAAGAGTGTTTAGTGCCGCCGCTCACCTTGTCAGCAATTGGCGTACGAGGTTACTTCCAGAAAATGTGGAGAAGATGATGTTCATTAAAATGAATTATAATCAATTCCTCCGTGGAGACATTGACCAGCAGCAATTGCCTCCACAAAGTACACAGGGAGCTGAGATGGTGGATTCCAGTGGGGACGAATTGATAATCTGTGAGGAGGGGGATGTACACGGTGATATATCGGAGGATGATGATGAGGTGGACATCTTGCCTCTGTAGAGCCAGTTTGTGCAAGGAGAGATTAATTGCTTCTTTTTCGGTGGGGGTCCAAACCAACCCGTCATTTCAGTCACAGTCGTGTGGCAGACCCTGTCACTGAAATGATGGGTTGGTTAAAGTGTGCATGTCCTGTTTATACAACATAAGGGTGGGTGGGAGGGCCCAAGGACAATTCCATCTTGCACCTCTTTTTTCTTTAATTTTTCTTTGCGTCATGTGCTGTTTGGGGAGTGTTTTTTGGAAGGGCCATCCTGCGTGACACTGCAGTGCCACTCCTAGATGGGCCAGGTGTTTGTGTCGGCCACTAGGGTCGCTTATCTTACTCACACAGCTACCTCATTGCGCCTCTTTTTTTCTTTGCGTCATGTGCTGTTTGGGGAGTGTTTTTTGGAAGGGCCATCCTGCGTGACACTGCAGTGCCACTCCTAGATGGGCCAGGTGTTTGTGTCGGCCACTAGGGTCGCTTATCTTACTCACACAGCTACCTCGGTGCAAATTTTAGGACTAAAAATAATATTGTGAGGTGTGAGGTATTCAGAATAGACTGAAAATGAGTGGAAATTATGGTTTTTGAGGTTAATAATACTTTGGGATCAAAATGACCCCCAAATTCTATGATTTAAGCTGTTTTTTAGTGTTTTTTGAAAAAAACACCCGAATCCAAAACACACCCGAATCCGACAAAAAAAATTCGGTGAGGTTTTGCCAAAACGCGGTCGAACCCAAAACACGGCCGCGGAACCGAAACCAAAACCAAAACACAAAACCCGAAAAATTTCAAGTGCACATCTCTAACACACACACACACACACACACACACACACACACACACACACACACACACACACACACACAGATAGATAGATAGATAGATAGATAGATAGACAGACAGATAGACATTTTATAGAACACTGCAAGAAAAATGGATTTGGACACAAATCCTCTTCATACCACAATTATGCGCTCAACCTGAGAGCTTGCCGCCATTCAGCCACAATACCCTTCATTAAATAACACATTTCAATAAACTGTCACAACCAGGATTCAAACCCATAACCTGCTGCCTCCCAGCCAAACATCCCAACCACCAAGCCACTTGATCCCACATAAAAACTTTGAGATTTCTAACTTTATTAAACTACCTGTACCCCGTAAAAAAATAAATAGCACCATAATCAAGCAGATCCATGCAGTGTGCAGCCGCACATCCAATCCCTTGCAGCCACACACCACATAGATCTGCCCAGTCGCTAAATTGATCACCCCTTCACAAAGTACAAGGTAAGCTTCATAAAGTTAAAACTCTCCAGCTTGGATTTCTCTAGCTTTCTATGCAAGGTCAGATAGCTCAATTAATATAGGGCCTAATTCTGAGTTGATCGCAGCAGCAAATATGTTAACTGTTGGGCAAAACCATGTGCACTGCAGGGGGGGACAGATATAACATGTGCAGAGAGAGTTAGATTTGGGTGGGGTGTATTCAAACTGAAATCTAACTTGCAGTGTAAAAATAAAGCAGCCAGTATTAACCCTGCACAGAAACAAAATAACCCACCCAAATTTAACTCTCTCTGCAAATGTTATATCTGCTCCCCCTGCAGTGCACATGGTTTTGCCCAATTGCTAACAAACTTGCTGCTGCGATCAACTCAGAATTACCCCCATAGTGTAAAACTGCAGTGTTATTGACAACAGGTTTGAAGATATGTATTAAACCTTGGAGGGAGAGAAAGTACTAACCAATCAGCTTCTGTTATTTTACAGGCTTTGTATGAAAAATGACAGTTAGGAGCTGATTGGTTGGCAATGTATCTCTCTACTTTTGCAACCAATCAGCTCCTGTCTATTTTATCACTCTCCAAGGCTAAGTACATACATTATGCACCTGTGTCTATTAACTTCTATGTATGTGTAATGTTATGTATTATATAACCTTGTATGACTTTTTACATGTCAACATGCAGAGCCACCTGTACTTTGTTTTGTTTAAGATATGTTTCTCTGTGCATCCAGCAGGCACAACACTGGTTCACTTTGTGCAACCCACAAAAATGGCAAGACATTGTGCTTACAATGTGTGTGAGGATGAAGAGTGTGTCTCAGGTATCAAAGTGACTGACATCAAGAAATTGTTGTATTGGAGTTTGAGTAAATTGCAGTGTGGTGAATCCCCCTTAAGAATGTTCTGAATAACAACAAGTATGAATGGCTGGTGCTACCCTATAGTGACAAATGTACGTTGACTTTACTGAATCATTTATGGGGTCCATTTTTCTGGTGGTTGAGATGGATGTCTTGCTACAAATGGCCTAATGTATTAACTATGACTCCTACACAGGGGCGTAGCGAGGGTGGAAGGAGTGGAGCTTGAGCTCCAGGCGTCACTGGGGACAGAAGGTGATGACTCTCTGTAACATAGCTGAGAGCCGGGGATCTTGGGGTAGGAGGAGAGATGACTGGAAGTGAGGGAAGGGGTGGCCACCACACTGCCTGCATGTTCCATGTCACTGATTGCAGTGCAGAGAGTCCAGACCAATGTGGTGTGGTGTGTTGTAAGGGAAGAGGGGAGGTTTGAAGACTTGTCAGAAGAACCTTTCTGGCTGTCGGGTATCTGCATTCAGTGATATGAAACATGCAGGCAGTGTGGTGGCCATCCCTTCTCTTTCCTCAGTCCTTTCCTTCTATCCAGGGAGGTCAATCACATAGAAGCTCCACCCCTCCAGTCTAGCATGAGGAGCTGCTCTGCTACTGCCCTCTTGATGAGAACTAATGTATGTATACTGTGTTCTTGGGCTGTCTTGCATGAACTGCACGTTTGAGATCTCCCCAGAGTGGCTCAATGATATTGAGGTCAGGAGACTGAGATGGCCACTTCAGAACCTTCACTTTAATCTGCTGTAGCCAATGACAGGTCGACTTGGCCTTGTGTTTTGGATGATTGGCATGTTGGAGCGTCCAAGTACGTCCCATGCGCAGCTTCCGGGCTGATGAGTGCAAATTTTCCTCCAGTATTTTCTGATAACATGCTGCATTCATCTTGCCATCAATTTTGACCAAGTTTCCAGTGCCTTTGTAGCTCACACATCCCCAAAACATTAGCGATCCACCTCTGTGTTTCACAGTAGGAATGGTGTACCTTTCATCATAGGCCTTGTTGACTCCTCTCCAAATGTAACGTTTATGGTTGTGGCCAAAAAGCAAACTTTTGGTCTCATCACTCCAAATGACTTTGTTTCAGAAGTTTTGAGGCTTGTCTCTGTGCTGTTTGGAGTATTGTAAGCGGGATGCTTTGTGGCATTTGTGTAGTAATGGCTTTCTTCTGGCGACTCGACCATGCAGACCATTTTTCTTCAAATGCCTCCTTATTGTGCATCTTGAAACAACCACACCACTTATTTTCAGAGAGTCCTGTATTTCAGCTGAAGTTATTTGTGGATTTTTCTTTGCATCCCGAACAATTTTCCTGGCAGTTGTGGCTGAAATTTTTGTTGATCTACATGACCGTGATTTGGTTTCCACAGAATGCCTAATTTTCCACTTCTTACTTAGAGTTTGAACACTGCTGATTGGCATTCTCAATTGCTTGGATATCTTTTTATATCCCTTTCCTGTTTTATACAGTTCAATTAAATTTTCCCGCAGATCCTTTGACAATTCTTTTGCTTTCCCCATGACTCAGAATCCAGACACGTCAGTGCAGCACTGGATGAAAGATGCAAGGGTCTTTCAGGAGTCCAGAAACTTACTGACCTTTTATACACACACACATGTCAACATGCAGAGCCACCTGTACTTTGTTTTGTTTAAGATATGTTTCTCTGTGCATCCAGCAGGCACAACACTGGTTCACTTTGTGCAACCCACAAAAATGGCAAGACATTGTGCTTACAATGTGTGTGAGGATGAAGAGTGTGTCTCAGGTATCAAAGTGACTGACATCAAGAAATTGTTGTATTGGAGTTTGAGTAAATTGCAGTGTGGTGAATCCCCCTTAAGAATGTTCTGAATAACAACAAGTATGAATGGCTGGTGCTACCCTATAGTGACAAATGTACGTTGACTTTACTGAATCATTTATGGGGTCCATTTTTCTGGTGGTTGAGATGGATGTCTTGCTACAAATGGCCTAATGTATTAACTATGACTCCTACACAGGGGCGTAGCGAGGGTGGAAGGAGTGGAGCTTGAGCTCCAGGCGTCACTGGGGACAGAAGGTGATGACTCTCTGTAACATAGCTGAGAGCCGGGGATCTTGGGGTAGGAGGAGAGATGACTGGAAGTGAGGGAAGGGGTGGCCACCACACTGCCTGCATGTTCCATGTCACTGATTGCAGTGCAGAGAGTCCAGACCAATGTGGTGTGGTGTGTTGTAAGGGAAGAGGGGAGGTTTGAAGACTTGTCAGAAGAACCTTTCTGGCTGTCGGGTATCTGCATTCAGTGATATGAAACATGCAGGCAGTGTGGTGGCCATCCCTTCTCTTTCCTCAGTCCTTTCCTTCTATCCAGGGAGGTCAATCACATAGAAGCTCCACCCCTCCAGTCTAGCATGAGGAGCTGCTCTGCTACTGCCCTCTTGATGAGAACTAATGTATGTATACTGTGTTCTTGGGCTGTCTTGCATGAACTGCACGTTTGAGATCTCCCCAGAGTGGCTCAATGATATTGAGGTCAGGAGACTGAGATGGCCACTTCAGAACCTTCACTTTAATCTGCTGTAGCCAATGACAGGTCGACTTGGCCTTGTGTTTTGGATGATTGGCATGTTGGAGCGTCCAAGTACGTCCCATGCGCAGCTTCCGGGCTGATGAGTGCAAATTTTCCTCCAGTATTTTCTGATAACATGCTGCATTCATCTTGCCATCAATTTTGACCAAGTTTCCAGTGCCTTTGTAGCTCACACATCCCCAAAACATTAGCGATCCACCTCCGTGTTTCACAGTAGGAATGGTGTACCTTTCATCATAGGCCTTGTTGACTCCTCTCCAAATGTAACGTTTATGGTTGTGGCCAAAAAGCAAACTTTTGGTCTCATCACTCCAAATGACTTTGTTTCAGAAGTTTTGAGGCTTGTCTCTGTGCTGTTTGGAGTATTGTAAGCGGGATGCTTTGTGGCATTTGTGTAGTAATGGCTTTCTTCTGGCGACTCGACCATGCAGACCATTTTTCTTCAAATGCCTCCTTATTGTGCATCTTGAAACAACCACACCACTTATTTTCAGAGAGTCCTGTATTTCAGCTGAAGTTATTTGTGGATTTTTCTTTGTATCCCGAACAATTTTCCTGGCAGTTGTGGCTGAAATTTTTGTTGATCTACATGACCGTGATTTGGTTTCCACAGAATGCCTAATTTTCCACTTCTTACTTAGAGTTTGAACACTGCTGATTGGCATTCTCAATTGCTTGGATATCTTTTTATATCCCTTTCCTGTTTTATACAGTTCAATTAAATTTTCCCGCAGATCCTTTGACAATTCTTTTGCTTTCCCCATGACTCAGAATCCAGACACGTCAGTGCAGCACTGGATGAAAGATGCAAGGGTCTTTCAGGAGTCCAGAAACTTACTGACCTTTTATACACACACACTGATTACAAGCAAACAGATCACAGGTGAGGATGGTTACCTTTAGTAGCCATTCAAACCCGTTTGTGTCAACTTGTGTGCATGTTATCAGGCCAAAATCTCCAGGTTATGTAAACTTTTGATCAGGGTCATTTGGGTAGTTTCTGTTGTCATTATGATTTAAAAAGAGTAAACACAGTTGTTTGACAATAAATGGCATCACCCAATCACTAACCATGAGTGAAAGAAAAGTTTGTGAGTTATCATTCATATTCTCTGACAAATGGCCAGAAAATCACAAATTCTGCTTGGGTATGTAAACTTATGAGCACAACTGTATGTGTGTGTTTATGTATGTCTGTGTGTATATGTGTATATATGTGTATATTTGTGTGTTTATGTGTATATGTACATGTGCATATATCTGTGTATATGTGTATGTCTATGTGTATATGTCTGTGTATATGTATGTCAGTGTGTGTATATGTGTGTGTATATTTGTGTGTTTATATGTGTTTGTACAGTATATGTACATCTGTCTGTGTATATGTGTGTGTTCATGTATGTATGTGCCTAAATGTGTGTGAATCTATATATATATATATATATATATATATATATATGTTGAAAGAAACGATGTACAGGTGCGCTGGTGTTCATTCAATTGAGCATCCACAGTTAACAGGTAGTGAAACCTTATGCTGTTAGCACTGGTGTGATGAACACCGCAACAATTCCCCACAGGCTCAGAATCCCTTTGAGCAGAAAGATACCTGGAAAAAGAATTCAGGAGAATGCGCCCATAGTGCAGATCATTTTTTTTATTTTATGAATTCATCATTAGACATAAGCAAGTAAAAGGTAAGTGTGTTCCCGTACCAAATAAGACCCACACTTTGGGCCAGTTTAAAAACATAAAACCATCCACCAGGCAAACCTCCACCTCTGTGTACAGACGCCAGGACCATGCACCGCGCCGACACTCCGGACCCGTCTGGCCACTCGCAACGGACACAGGGAGAAGAAGGCAGAGTGAAAAGAAGCACACACGTCTGGCAAGCTCCGCTCCAACGCGTTTCGTGGATACTTTGTCAGGAGGCTGGCCTGTCAAACGTCAGCACACTATTTTAAAACCCCATCGTAATTTAACACAGGAGGTATTAATCATCATAGGTAATTTGTGTCTCCAGAGGACTTAAGAAAACAGTTTTAACATACATGTATTACAAATGGGTTCAGGTAATGTTGGTAGCATCTACATAAAAAATATATATATACAGACAAACTGTATGGTTATATAAAACACAGTAATAATAATAATGCATCATGAACAAACACGTAATGAGCAAAACACATAATAAAAAAGAATTTAATTGACTGCCGAATGGAACATTACTTCAGACATTTATAGTGGTTTCCCATGGTAACCTGAGTGCACGTGTATTTCATTTCTACAACCTCCACGTCTCTCTCTTTTTATAAGTTTGTCACTATTCCTATCAGGAGAAGGAAATCCCAATCTATGGGGTCTTATAATTTAAATTCAAACAGGCATATATTTTATTCTCCATTTTAGAAGATTTTTTTATTGTTTTTTTATTAAATATATATATATCTCTATGGGCAAGGATATTTTTCTTTTTTTGACCATTGGAATAATGTCTATGGTCAGAAAAGATTTAAAAATAAGTGACTATATTCCCTGTGTTTAAAGGTATAGAAATATAGCCCAAGAGGCAAAAGGACAAGGAGACAATTATCAAATGCCGCATAGCTTTAAATTAACGGATAGTAACTCTCCCATTTTTTTTTAATAAACATTTCAAAAGAGTTCTAGAAATAAGCCCAAAAAGTCCACACCTTCTCTTATTAGCATGATTACCCACATCAGTTGGAAACATTGGTTGTAAGTTTGGTCAGAGCCACAGACTGAGCAATGTTATCAGAAACAAGAGCATTAGGTGCTTACATGAAACTAGAGAACCCACGATTCACTACCGTTCCCTATTGAACGGGGTGATCTCATAATTCTCGTTTAAGCCACATGGCGCCAACGTATTCAAAGTCAGAATCCAGAAGGTTTGCCTTCTGAGAAGACGTTCTTCTCTATTTCCACCATCTTTACCTGCCAGTACATGTTCAATGCCCGCAAATTTTAAAAAGTGAGGGATCAGCATTATGTTTCTCTGCAAAGTGTCGTGGGACACTGTGATTCAGAACCCGGTTTTTGATGTTTCTACCGTGCTCTAAAATTCTGATCTTTAGCACCCGCTTGGTCTTGCTGACATACCCAAGCCCACAGGGGCACATTAGTATATAAATGCAAAAGGTGGTGTTGCAATTGATGAAAGATTGAATGGGGATGGGACGTGTGGTGATCTTTCCTGCTATGTTTTTTGCACATTTATCAGCCCAATTACAGACTTTACAGCTCCCACATTGAAAGAAGCCTTTCATGGGTACCAGAAATTGATGGTCACTTCTATCTGTCTGCCTTTTTTGTAGCTTACTCTTTGCTACCATCGATTTGACAGTTTTTGCCCTTCTATACCTCTGTTTTTTTTGGGAGTTCCGGACCCAATATAGGATCAAGTTGTAAGATGTGCCAATTTTTTGGGGCTATTTTTTCTAGCTCTTTATACCCTGTGCTGAACTGTGTGACAAAGGGACAAAAGGTTTTTTTAATAGTCATATTGTCCCTGGTCTTTTTCTTATAAACTAACAGGGATTCTCTTGGTTTTCCTCTAGATTTAAGCATAGCATTTTTGGTTAGTTCCTTCGGATACCCTCTCTCCAGAAACCTATCTGTATAGATCTCTGCCTGTTCATCAAATTTCAGGAGGTCTGTACAGTTCCTCCGTAGTCTGGTATATTTAGAATAGGGTATGTTCTCTTTCCACTGCGGGAGATGGCAGCTCTTAAATTCCAAATAGCTATTGCTATCAACTTTCTTAAAAAACATATGTGTTTCTATCTTACCCGTTCTCTCAAAATTTTCCATAGAGATTACTAGATCAAGGAATTCCAGCTTATTACTCCAATTATTATTCCAGTGGGCAAAAAAAGAAAAATATCCTTGCCCATAGATATATATATATATATTTAATAAAAAACAATAAAAAAAATCTTCTAAAATGGAGAATAAAATATATGCCTGTTTGAATTTAAATTATAAGACCCCATAGATTGTGATTTCCTTCTCCTGATAGGAATATTGACTAACTTATAAAAAGAGAGAGACGTGGAGGTTGTAGAAATGAAATACACGTGCACTCAGGTTACCATGGGAAACCACTATAAATGTCTGAAGTGATGTTCCATTCGGCAGTCAATGAAATTCTTTTTTATTATGTGTTTTGCTCATTACGTGTTTGTTCATGATGCATTATTATTATAACTGTGTTTTATATAACCATTAGAGATGAGCGGGTTCGGTTTCTTTGAATCCGAACCCGCACGAACTTCACTTTTTTTTTCACGGGTCCGAGCGACTCGGATCTTCCCGCCTTGCTCGGTTAACCCGAGCGCGCCCGAACGTCATCATGACGCTGTCGGATTCTCGCGAGACTCGGATTCTATATAAGGAGCCGCGCGTCGCCGCCATTTTCACACGTGCATTGAGATTGATAGGGAGAGGACGTGGCTGGCGTCCTCTCCATTAGAATAGATTAGAAGAGAGAGAGAGAGAGAGAGATTGTGCAGACAGAGTTTACCACAGTGACCAGTGCAGTTGTTGTTAAGTTAACTTTTATTTAATATATCCGTTCTCTGCTATATCCGTTCTCTGCCTGAAAAAAACGATACACAGCAGTCACACAGTGTGACTCAGTCTGTGTGCACTCAGCTCAGCCCAGTGTGCTGCACATCAATGTATAAAAGCTTATAATAATTGTGGGGGAGACTGGGGAGCACTGCAGGTTGTTATAGCAGGAGCCAGGAGTACATAATATTATATTAATTTAAAATTAAACAGTGCACACTTTTGCTGCAGGAGTGCCACTGCCAGTGTGACTAGTGGTGACCAGTGCCTGACCACCAGTATAGTAGTATATTGTTGTATACTATCTCTTTATCAACCAGTCTATATTAGCAGCAGACACAGTACAGTGCGGTAGTTCACGGCTGTGGCTACCTCTGTGTCGGCAGTCGGCACTCGGCAGGCAGTCCGTCCATCCATAATTGTATAATTATATACCACCTAACCGTGGTATTTTTTTTTCTTTCTTTATACCGTCGTCATAGTCATACTAGTTGTTACGAGTATACTACTATCTCTTTATCAACCAGTGTACAGTGCGGTAGTTCACGGCTGTGGCTACCTCTGTGTCGGCAGTCGGCAGGCAGTCCGTCCATCCATAATTGTATTATTATAATATATACCACCTAACCGTGGTTTTTTTTTCATTCTTTATACCGTCATAGTGTCATACTAGTTGTTACGAGTATACTACTATCTCTTTATCAACCAGTGTACAGTGCGGTAGTTCACGGCTGTGGCTACCTCTGTGTCGGCAGTCGGCAGGCAGTCCGTCCATCCATAATTGTATTATAATATATACCACCTAACCGTGGTTTTTTTTTCATTCTTTATACCGTCATAGTGTCATACTAGTTGTTACGAGTATACTACTATCTCTTTATCAACCAGTGTACAGTGCGGTAGTTCACGGCTGTGGCTACCTCTGTGTCGGCAGTCGGCAGGCAGTCCGTCCATCCATAATTGTATTACAATATATACCACCTAACCGTGGTTTTTTTTTCATTCTTTATACCGTCATAGTCAGTCATACTAGTTGTTACGAGTATACTACTATCTCTTTATCAACCAGTGTACAGTGCGGTAGTTCACGGCTGTGGCTACCTCTGTGTCGGCACTCGGCAGGCAGTCCGTCCATCCATAATTGTATTATAATATATACCACCTAACCGTGGTTTTTTTTTCATTCTTTATACCGTCATAGTGTCATACTAGTTGTTACGAGTATACTACTATCTCTTTATCAACCAGTGTACAGTGCGGTAGTTCACGGCTGTGGCTACCTCTGTGTCGGCAGTCGGCAGGCAGTCCGTCCATCCATAATTGTATTATAATATATACCACCTAACCGTGGTTTTTTTTTCATTCTTTATACCGTCATAGTGTCATACTAGTTGTTACGAGTATACTACTATCTCTTTATCAACCAGTGTACAGTGCGGTAGTTCACGGCTGTGGCTACCTCTGTGTCGGCAGTCGGCAGGCAGTCCGTCCATCCATAATTGTATTATAATATATACCACCTAACCGTGGTTTTTTTTTCATTCTTTATACCGTCATAGTCAGTCATACTAGTTGTTACGAGTATACTACTATCTCTTTATCAACCAGTGTACAGTGCGGTAGTTCACGGCTGTGGCTACCTCTGTGTCGGAACTCGGCAGGCAGTCCGTCCATCCATAATTGTATTACAATATATACCACCTAACCGTGGTTTTTTTTTCATTCTTTATACCGTCATAGTCAGTCATACTAGTTGTTACGAGTATACTACTATCTCTTTATCAACCAGTGTACAGTGCGGTAGTTCACGGCTGTGGCTACCTCTGTGTCGGAACTCGGCAGGCAGTCTGTCCATCCATAATTGTATTACAATATATACCACCTAACCGTGGTTTTTTTTTCATTCTTTATACCGTCATAGTCAGTCATACTAGTTGTTACGAGTATACTACTATCTCTTTATCAACCAGTGTACAGTGCGGTAGTTCACGGCTGTGGCTACCTCTGTGTCGGAACTCGGCAGGCAGTCCGTCCATCCATAATTGTATTACAATATATACCACCTAACCGTGGTTTTTTTTTCATTCTTTATACCGTCATAGTCAGTCATACTAGTTGTTACGAGTATACTACTATCTCTTTATCAACCAGTGTACAGTGCGGTAGTTCACGGCTGTGGCTACCTCTGTGTCGGAACTCGGCAGGCAGTCCGTCCATCCATAATTGTATTATTATAATATATACCACCTAACCGTGGTTTTTTTTTCATTCTTTATACCGTCATAGTGTCATACTAGTTGTTACGAGTATACTACTATCTCTTTATCAACCAGTGTACAGTGCGGTAGTTCACGGCTGTGGCTACCTCTGTGTCGGCAGTCGGCAGGCAGTCCGTCCATCCATAATTGTATTATTATAATATATACCACCTAACCGTGGTTTTTTTTTTCATTCTTTATACCGTCATAGTCAGTCATACTAGTTGTTACGAGTATACTACTATCTCTTTATCAACCAGTGTACAGTGCGGTAGTTCACGGCTGTGGCTACCTCTGTGTCGGCACTCGGCAGGCAGTCCGTCCATCCATAATTGTATTACAATATATACCACCTAACCGTGGTTTTTTTATACCACCTAACCGTGGCAGTCCGTCCATAATTGTATACTAGTATCCAATCCATCCATCTCCATTGTTTACCTGAGGTGCCTTTTAGTTCTGCCTATAAAATATGGAGAACAAAAAAGTTGAGGTTCCAAAATTAGGGAAAGATCAAGATCCACTTCCACCTCGTGCTGAAGCTGCTGCCACTAGTCATGGCCGAGACGATGAAATGCCAGCAACGTCGTCTGCCAAGGCCGATGCCCAATGTCATAGTACAGAGCATGTCAAATCCAAAACACCAAATATCAGAAAAAAAAGGACTCCAAAACCTAAAATAAAATTGTCGGAGGAGAAGCGTAAACTTGCCAATATGCCATTTACCACACGGAGTGGCAAGGAACGGCTGAGGCCCTG
Organism: Pseudophryne corroboree; assembly: GCF_028390025.1. Classification (NCBI taxonomy): domain Eukaryota; kingdom Metazoa; phylum Chordata; class Amphibia; order Anura; family Myobatrachidae; genus Pseudophryne; species Pseudophryne corroboree. The sequence continues at coordinate 761,441,745 of NC_086445.1, forward strand.
GCCTATGTTCATGGCTAGTGGTTCAGCTTCACATGAGGATGGAAGCACTCAGCCTCTCGCTAGAAAACTGAAAAGACTCAAGCTGGCAAAAGCACCTCAAAGAACTGTGCGTTCTTTGAAATCCCAAATCCACAAGGAGAGTCCAATTGTGTCGGTTGCGATGCCTGACCTTCCCAACACTGGACGTGAAGAGCATGCGCCTTCCACTATTTGCATGCCCCCTGCAAGTGCTGGAAGGAGCACCCGCAGTCCAGTTCCTGATAGTCAGATTGAAGATGTCAGTGTTGAAGTACACCAGGATGAGGAGGATATGGGTGTTGCTGGCGCTGGGGAGGAAATTGACCAGAAGGATTCTGATGGTGAGGTGGTTTGTTTAAGTCAGGCACCCGGGGAGACACCTGTTGTCCGTGGGAGGAATATGGCCGTTGACATGCCAGGTGAAAATACCAAAAAAATCAGCTCTTCGGTGTGGAGGTATTTCACCAGAAATGCGGACAACAGGTGTCAAGCCGTGTGTTCCCTTTGTCAAGCTGTAATAAGTAGGGGTAAGGACGTTAACCACCTCGGAACATCCTCCCTTATACGTCACCTGCAGCGCATTCATAATAAGTCAGTGACAAGTTCAAAAACTTTGGGTGACAGCGGAAGCAGTCCACTGACCAGTAAATCCCTTCCTCTTGTAACCAAGCTCACGCAAACCACCCCACCAACTCCCTCAGTGTCAATTTCCTCCTTCCCCAGGAATGCCAATAGTCCTGCAGGCCATGTCACTGGCAAGTCTGACGAGTCCTCTCCTGCCTGGGATTCCTCCGATGCATCCTTGCGTGTAACGCCTACTGCTGCTGGCGCTGCTGTTGTTGCCGCTGGGAGTCGATGGTCATCCCAGAGGGGAAGTCGTAAGCCCACTTGTACTACATCCAGTAAGCAATTGACTGTTCAACAGTCCTTTGCGAGGAAGATGAAATATCACAGCAGTCATCCTACTGTAAAGCGGATAACTGAGTCCTTGACAACTATGTTGGTGTTAGACGTGCGTCCGGTATCCGCCGTTAGTTCACAGGGAACTAGACAATTTATTGAGGCAGTGTGCCCCCGTTACCAAATACCATCTAGGTTCCACTTCTCTAGGCAGGCGATACCGAGAATGTACACGGACGTCAGAAAAAGACTCACCAGTGTCCTAAAAAATGCAGTTGTACCCAATGTCCACTTAACCACGGACATGTGGACAAGTGGAGCAGGGCAGGGTCAGGACTATATGACTGTGACAGCCCACTGGGTAGATGTATGGACTCCCGCCGCAAGAACAGCAGCGGCGGCACCAGTAGCAGCATCTCGCAAACACCAACTCTTTCCTAGGCAGGCTACGCTTTGTATCACCGCTTTCCAGAATACGCACACAGCTGAAAACCTCTTACGGCAACTGAGGAAGATCATCGCGGAATGGCTTACCCCAATTGGACTCTCCTGTGGATTTGTGGCATCGGACAACGCCAGCAATATTGTGTGTGCATTAAATATGGGCAAATTCCAGCACGTCCCATGTTTTGCACATACCTTGAATTTGGTGGTGCAGAATTTTTTAAAAAACGACAGGGGTGTGCAAGAGAGGCTGTCGGTGGCCAGAAAAATTGCGGGACACTTTCGGCGTACAGGCACCACGTACAGAAGACTGGAGCACCACCAAAAACTACTGAACCTGCCCTGCCATCATCTGAAGCAAGAAGTGGTAACGAGGTGGAATTCAACCCTCTATATGCTTCAGAGGTTGGAGGAGCAGCAAAAGGCCATTCAAGCCTATACAATTGAGCACGATATAGGAGATGGAATGCACCTGTCTCAAGTGCAGTGGAGAATGATTTCAACGTTGTGCAAGGTTCTGATGCCCTTTGAACTTGCCACACGTGAAGTCAGTTCAGACACTGCCAGCCTGAGTCAGGTCATTCCCCTCATCAGGCTTTTGCAGAAGAAGCTGGAGGCATTGAAGAAGGAGCTAACACGGAGCGATTCCGCTAGGCATGTGGGACTTGTGGATGCAGCCCTTAATTCGCTTAACAAGGATTCACGGGTGGTCAATCTGTTGAAATCAGAGCACTACATTTTGGCCACCGTGCTCGATCCTAGATTTAAAGCCTACCTTGGATCTCTCTTTCCGGCAGACACAGGTCTGCTGGGGTTGAAAGACCTGCTGGTGACAAAATTGTCAAGTCAAGCGGAACGCGACCTGTCAACATCTCCTCCTTCACATTCTCCCGCAACTGGGGGTGCGAGGAAAAGGCTCAGAATTCCGAGCCCACCCGCTGGCGGTGATGCAGGGCAGTCTGGAGCGACTGCTGATGCTGACATCTGGTCCAGACTGAAGGACCTGACAACGATTACGGACATGTCGTCTACTGTCACTGCATATGATTCTCTCAACATTGATAGAATGGTGGAGGATTATATGAGTGACCGCATCCAAGTAGGCACGTCACACAGTCCGTACTTATACTGGCAGGAAAAAGAGGCAATTTGGAGGCCCTTGCACAAACTGGCTTTATTCTACCTAAGTTGCCCTCCCACAAGTGTGTACTCCGAAAGAGTGTTTAGTGCCGCCGCTCACCTTGTCAGCAATCGGCGTACGAGGTTACATCCAGAAAATGTGGAGAAGATGATGTTCATTAAAATGAATTATAATCAATTCCTCCGCGGAGACATTGACCAGCAGCAATTGCCTCCACAAAGTACACAGGGAGCTGAGATGGTGGATTCCAGTGGGGACGAATTGATAATCTGTGAGGAGGGGGATGTACACGGTGATATATCGGAGGGTGAAGATGAGGTGGACATCTTGCCTCTGTAGAGCCAGTTTGTGCAAGGAGAGATTAATTGCTTCTTTTTTTGGGGGGGTCCAAACCAACCCGTCATATCAGTCACAGTCGTGTGGCAGACCCTGTCACTGAAATGATGGGTTGGTTAAAGTGTGCATGTCCTGTTTTGTTTATACAACATAAGGGTGGGTGGGAGGGCCCAAGGATAATTCCATCTTGCACCTCTTTTTTCTTTTCTTTTTCTTTGCATCATGTGCTGATTGGGGAGGGTTTTTTGGAAGGGACATCCTGCGTGACACTGCAGTGCCACTCCTAGATGGGCCCGGTGTTTGTGTCGGCCACTAGGGTCGCTAATCTTACTCACACAGCTACCTCATTGCGCCTCTTTTTTTCTTTGCGTCATGTGCTGTTTGGGGAGGGTTTTTTGGAAGGGACATCCTGCGTGACACTGCAGTGCCACTCCTAGATGTGCCCGGTGTTTGTGTCGGCCACTAGGGTCGCTAATCTTACTCACACAGTCAGCTACCTCATTGCGCCTCTTTTTTTCTTTGCGTCATGTGCTGTTTGGGGAGGGTTTTTTGGAAGGGCCATCCTGCGTGACACTGCAGTGCCACTCCTAGATGGGCCCGGTGTTTGTGTCGGCCACTAGGGTCGCTAATCTTACTCACACAGCTACCTCATTGCGCCTCTTTTTTTCTTTGCGTCATGTGCTGTTTGGGGAGGGTTTTTTGGAAGGGACATCCTGCGTGACACTGCAGTGCCACTCCTAGATGGGCCCGGTGTTTGTGTCGGCCACTAGGGTCGCTTATCTTACTCACACAGCGACCTCGGTGCAAATTTTAGGACTAAAAATAATATTGTGATGTGTGAGGTATTCAGAATAGACTGAAAATGAGTGTAAATTATGGTTTTTGAGGTTAATAATACTTTGGGATCAAAATGACCCCCAAATTCTATGATTTAAGCTGTTTTTTAGTGTTTTTGGAAAAAAACACCCGAATCCAAAACACACCCGAATCCGACAAAAATAATTCGGTGAGGTTTTGCCAAAACGCGTTCGAACCCAAAACACGGCCGCGGAACCGAACCCAAAACCAAAACACAAAACCCGAAAAATTTCAGGCGCTCATCTCTAATAACCATACAGTTTGTCTGTATATATATATTTTTTATGTAGATGCTACCAACATTACCTGAACCCATTTGTAATACATGTATGTTAAAACTAGGGATGTGCACTTGAAATTTTTCGGGTTTTGTGTTTTGGTTTTGGGTTCGGTTCCGCGGCCGTGTTTTGGGTTCGACCGCGTTTTGGCAAAACCTCACCGATTTTTTTTCGTCGGATTCGGGTGTGTTTTGGATTCAGGTGTTTTTTTTCAAAAAACCCTAAAAAACAGCTAAAATCATAGAATTTGGGGGTCATTTTGATCCCAAAGTATTATTAACCTCAGAAACCATAATTTCCACTAATTTTCAGTCTATTCTGAATACCTCACACCTCACAATATTATTTTTAGTCCTAAAATTTGCACCGAGGTCGCTGGATGACTAAGCTAAGCGACCCTAGTGGCCGACACAAACACCTGGCCCATCTAGGAGTGGCACTGCAGTGTCACGCAGGATGGCCCTTCCAAAAAACACTCCCCAAACAGCACATGACGCAAAGAAGAAAAAAAGAGGCGCAATGAGGTAGCTGTGTGAGTAAGATAAGCGACCCTAGTGGCCGACACAAACACCTGGCCCATCTAGGAGTGGCACTGCAGTGTCACGCAGGATGGCCCTTCCAAAAAACACTCCCCAAACAGCACATGACGCAAAGAAGAAAAAAAGAGGCGCAATGAGGTAGCTGTGTGAGTAAGATAAGCGACCCTAGTGGCCGACACAAACACCGGGCCCATCTAGGAGTGGCACTGCAGTGTCACGCAGGATGGCCCTTCCAAAAAAGACTCCCCAAACAGCACATGACGCAAAGAAAAATGAAAGAAAAAAGAGGTGCAAGATGGAATTGTCCTTGGGCCCTCCCACCCACCCTTATGTTGTATAAACAATATATGCACACTTTAACCAACCCATCATTTCAGTGACAGGGTCTGCCACACGACTGTGACTGAAATGACGGGTTGGTTTGGACCCCCACCAAAAAAGAAGCAATTAATCTCTCCTTGCACAAACTGGCTCTACAGAGGCAAGATGTCCACCTCATCATCATCCTCCGATATATCACAGTGTACATCCCCCTCCTCACAGATTATCAATTCGTCCCCACTGGAATCCACCATCTCAGCTCCCTGTGTACTTTGTGGAGGCAATTGCTGCTGGTCAATGTCTCCACGGAGGAATTGATTATAATTCATTTTAATGAACATCATCTTCTCCACATTTTCTGGAAGTAACCTCGTACGCCGATTGCTGACAAGGTGAGCGGCGGCACTAAACACTCTTTCGGAGTACACACTTGTGGGAGGGCAACTTAGGTAGAATAAAGCCAGTTTGTGCAAGGGCCTCCAAATTGCCTCTTTTTCCTTCCAGTATAAGTACGGACTGTGTGACGTGCCTACTTGGATGCGGTCACTCATATAATCCTCCACCATTCTTTCAATGGGGAGAGAATCATATGCAGTGACAGTAGACGACATGTCCGTAATCGTTGTCAGGTCCTTCAGTCCGGACCAGATGTCAGCATCAGCAGTCGCTCCAGACTGCCCTGCATCACCGCCAGCGGGTGGGCTCGGAATTCTGAGCCTTTTCCTCGCACCCCCAGTTGCGGGAGAATGTGAAGGAGGAGATGTTGACAGGTCGCGTTCCGCTTGACTTGACAATTTTCTCACCAGCAGGTCTTTGAACCCCAGCAGACTTGTGTCTGCCGGAAAGAGAGATCCAAGGTAGGTTTTAAATCTAGGATCGAGCACGGTGGCCAAAATGTAGTGCTCTGATTTCAACAGATTGACCTCCCGTGAATCCTTGTTAAGTGAATTAAGGGCTCCATCCACAAGTCCCACATGCCTAGCGGAATCGCTCCATGTTAGCTCCTCCTTCAATGTCTCCAGCTTCTTCTGCAAAAGCCTGATGAGGGGAATGACCTGACTCAGGCTGGCAGTGTCTGAACTGACTTCACGTGTGGCAAGTTCAAAGGGCAGCAGAACCTTGCACAACGTTGAAATCATTCTCCACTACGCTTGAGACAGGTGCATTCCACCTCCTATATCGTGCTGAATTGTATAGGCTTGAATGGCCTTTTGCTGCTCCTCCAACCTCTGAAGCATATATAGGGTTGAATTCCACCTCGTTACCACTTCTTGCTTCAGATGATGGCAGGGCAGGTTCAGGCGTTTTTGGTGTTGCTCCAGTCTTCTGTACGTGGTGCCTGTACGCCGAAAGTTTCCCGCAATTCTTCTGGCCACCGACAGCATCTCTTGCACGCCCCTGTCGTTTTTAAAAAAATTCTGCACCACCAAATTCAAGGTATGTGCAAAACATGGGACGTGCTGGAATTTGCCCATATTTAATGCACACACAATATTGCTGGCGTTGTCCGATGCCACAAATCCACAGGAGAGTCCAATTGGGGTAAGCCATTCCGCGATGATCTTCCTCAGTTGCCGTAAGAGGTTTTCAGCTGTGTGCGTATTCTGGAAACCGGTGATACAAAGCGTAGCCTGCCTAGGAAAGAGTTGGCGTTTGCGAGATGCTGCTACTGGTGCCGCCGCTGCTGTTCTTGCGGCGGGAGTCCATACATCTACCCAGTGGGCTGTCACAGTCATATAGTCCTGACCCTGCCCTGCTCCACTTGTCCACATGTCCGTGGTTAAGTGGACATTGGGTACAGCTGCATTTTTTAGGACACTGGTGACTCTTTTTCTGAGGTCTGTGTACATTTTCGGTATCGCCTGCCTAGAAAAAATGGAACCTAGATGGTATTTGGTACCGGGGACACAGTACCTCCAACAAGTCTCTACTTGGCTCTGCAGTAATGATGGATACCGGAACCACGTTTCTCACCACCCAGGATGCCAAGGCCTCAGTTATCCGCTTTGCAGCAGGATGACTGCTGTGATATTTCATCTTCCTCGCAAAGGACTGTTGGACAGTCAATTGCTTGGTGGAAGTAGTAAAAGTGGTCTTACGATTTCCCCTCTGGGATGACCATCGACTCCCAGCAGCAACAACAGAAGCGCCAGCAGCAGTAGGAGTTACACGCAAGGATGCATCGGAGGAATCCCAGGCAGGAGAGGAATCGTCAGAATTGCCAGTAACATGGCCTGCAGGACTATTGGCATTCCTGGGGAAGGAGGAAATTGACACTGAGGGAGTTGGTGGGGTGGTTTGCGTGAGCTTGGTTACAAGAGGAAGGGATTTACTGGTCAGTGGACTGCTTCCGCTGTCGCCCAAAGTTTTTGAACTTGTCACTGACTTATTATGAATGCGCTGCAGGTGACGTATAAGGGAGGATGTTCCGAGGTGGTTAACGTCCTTACCCCTACTTATTACAGCTTGACAAAGGCAACACACGGCTTGACAAATGTTGTCCGCATTTCTGTTGAAATACTTCCACACCGAAGAGCTGATTTTTTTGGTATTTTCACCAGGCATGTCAACGGCCATATTCCTCCCACGGACAACAGGTGTCTCCCCGGGTGCCTGACTTAAACAAACCACCTCACCATCAGAATCCTCCTTGTCAATTTCCTCCCCAGCGCCAGCAACACCCATATCCTCCTCATCCTGGTGTACTTCTACACTGACATCTTCAATCTGACTATCAGGAACTGGACTGCGGGTGCTCCTTCCAGCACTTGCAGGGGGCGTGCAAATGGTGGAAGGCGCATGCTCTTCACGTCCAGTGTTGGGAAGGTCAGGCATCGCAACCGACACAATTGGACTCTCCTTGTGGATTTGGGATTTCGAAGAACGCACAGTTCTTTGCGGTGCTTTTGCCAGCTTGAGTATTTTCAATTTTCTAGCGAGAGGCTGAGTGCTTCCATCCTCATGTGAAGCTGAACCACTAGCCATGAACATAGGCCAGGGCCTCAGCCGTTCCTTGCCACTCCGTGTGGTAAATGGCATATTGGCAAGTTTACGCTTCTCCTCCGACAATTTTATTTTAGATTTTGGAGTCCTTTTTTTACTGATATTTGGTGTTTTGGATTTTACATGCTCTGTACTATGACATTGGGCATCGGCCTTGGCAGACGACGTTGCTGGCATTTCATCGTCTCGGCCATGACTAGTGGCAGCAGCTTCAGCACGAGGTGGAAGTGGATCTTGATCTTTCCCTAATTTTGGAACCTCAACATTTTTGTTCTCCATATTTTAATAGGCACAACTAAAAGGCACCTCAGGTAAACAATGGAGATGGATGGATACTAGTATACTTATGGATGGACGAGCGACTGCCGACACAGAGGTAGCTACAGCAGTGGACTACCGTACTGTGTCTGCTGCTAATATAGACTGGATGATAATGAGATGAAATCAATATATATTATATCACACTAGTACTGCAGCCGGACAGGTAGATATATTTATTATGTAATGACTGATGACGGACCTGTTGGACACTGTCAGCTCAGCAGCACCGCAGACTGCTACAGTAAGCTACTATAGTAGTATGTATAAAGAAGAAAGAAAAAAAAAAAACACGGGTAGGTGGTATACAATTATGGATGGACGAGCGACTGCCGACACAGAGGTAGCTACAGCCGTGGACTACCGTACTGTGTCTGCTGCTAATATAGACTGGATGATAATGAGAAGAAATCAATATATATTATATCACACTAGTACTGCAGCCGGACAGGTAGATATATTTATTATGTAATGACTGATGACGGACCTGCTGGACACTGTCAGCTCAGCAGCACCGCAGACTGCTACAGTAAGCTACTATAGTAGTATGTATAAAGAAGAAAGAAAAAAAAAAAAACACGGGTAGGTGGTATACAATTATGGATGGACGAGCGACTGCCGACACAGAGGTAGCTACAGCCGTGGACTACCGTACTGTGTCTGCTGCTAATATAGACTGGATGATAATGAGATGAAATCAATATATATTATATCACACTAGTACTGCAGCCGGACAGGTAGATATATTTATTATGTAATGACTGATGACGGACCTGCTGGACACTGTCAGCTCAGCAGCACCGCAGACTGCTACAGTAAGCTACTATAGTAGTATGTATAAAGAAGAAAGAAAAAAAAAAACCACGGGTAGGTGGTATACAATTATGGATGGACGAGCGACTGCCGACACAGAGGTAGCTACAGTCGTGGACTACCGTAATGTGTCTGCTGCTAATATAGACTGGATGATAATGAGATGAAATCAATATATATATATATATAATATCACTAGTACTGCAGCCGGACAGGTATATATATTTATTATGTAATGACTGATGACGGACCTGCTGGACACTGTCAGCTCAGCAGCACCGCAGACTGCTACAGTAAGCTACTATAGTAGTATGTATAAAGAAGAAAGAAAAAAAAAAACCACGGGTAGGTGGTATACAATTATGGATGGACGAGCGACTGCCGACACAGAGGTAGCTACAGCCGTGGACTACCGTACTGTGTCTGCTGCTAATATAGACTGGATGATAATGAGATGAAATCAATATATATATATATATATATATAATATCACTAGTACTGCAGCAGGACAGGTATATATATTTATTATGTAATGACTGATGACGGACCTGCTGGACACAGTCAGCTCAGCAGCACCGCAGACTGCTACAGTAAGCTACTATAGTAGTATGTATAAAGAAGAAAAAAAAAGAAAAAAACCACGGGTAGGTGGTATACAATATTATATATATATTATATACAATTATATATATATATATATATATATATATATATATATTAAACTGGTGGTGACTGGTGGTCAGGTCACTGGTCACACTATCAGCAACTTGCAAGTAGTACTCCTAAGCAGACAATCACAATATATATTATACTGGTGGTCAGTGTGGTCACAATGGCAGTGTGGCACTCTGGCAGCAAAAGTGTGCACTGTACGTTATATGTACTCCAGAGTCCTGCTCTCAGACTCTAACTGTTCCCCACTGTCAGTGTCTCCCCCACAAGTCAGATAATATACAGTCACACTATCTATCACTTCAGCAAGTAACTAGTACTCCTCCTAATGCTCCCCAAAATTACTACTGTGTCTCTCTCTACTGTCTCACTCTCTTCTCTATAAACGGAGAGGACGCCAGCCACGTCCTCTCCCTATGAATCTCAATGCACGTGTGAAAATGGCGGCGACGCGCGGCTCCTTATATAGAATCCGAGTCTCGCGATAGAATCCGAGCCTCGCGAGAATCCGACAGCGGGATGATGACGTTCGGGCGCGCTCGGGTTAACCGAGCAAGGCGGGAAGATCCGAGTCGCTCGGACCCGTGTAAAAAAACATGAAGTTCGGGCGGGTTCGGATTCCGAGGAACCGAACCCGCTCATCCCTAGTTAAAACTGTTTTCTCAAGTCCTCTGGAGACACAAATTACCTATGATGATTAATACCTCCTGTGTTAAATTACGATGGGGTTATTAAAATAGTGTGCTGACGTTTGACAGGCCAGCCTCCTGACGAAGTATCCACGAAACGCGTTGGGGCGGAGCTTGCCAGACGTGTGTGCTTCTTTTCACTCGGCCTTCTTCTCCCTGTGTCCATTGCGAGTGTCCAGACGGGTCCGGAGTGTCAGCGCGGTGCATGGTCCTGGCGTCTGTACACAGAGGTGGAGGTTTGCCTGGTGGATGGTTTTATGCTTTTAAACTGGCCCAAAGTGTGGGTCTTATTTGGTACGGGAACACACTTACCTTTTACTTGCTTATGTCTAATGATGCATTCATAAAATAAAAAAAATGATCTGCACTATGGGCGCATTCTCCTGAATTCTTTTTCCAGGTATCTTTCTGCTCAAAGGGATTCTGAGCCTGTGGGGAATTGTTGCGGTGTTCATCACACCAGTGCTAACAGCATAAGTTTTCACTACCTGTGAACTGTGGATGCTCAATTGAATGAACACCAGCGCACCTGTACATCGTTTCTTTCAGCATTCTGTTCGTTGGAATCCCAAGTACGTGGTTGCAGCAGGTGATAATTAACGTCCAGAGAATTACAAAACTGTTGTAGTTACTACTACATTCTGTCACGGACATTCTCATCATTATTGTGAAACATTCATTATATGTTATAACAAATTGTATATATGGTATTTTGATACATCAGAGAAATAGCTTATATTTGGTTACTTTTGAAATTTGCTATATATATTCGATTTTTGCAGTAAAAATGTTTAGAAACAGTAAATTAAAATCCAAACGCTTGCTAGACTGTGAGAGAATGTTCTCTGAGGAAATTCCTCAAGAGCAAGCACAAGCTGCTCCTGTCAAAGAAAATGAGAGTGACATCTTTCACAGACTAGAAAAACTCCTTATCCGTGAAACCAAAACATGGTGGGATATAGTTAGTTTGGAGAATTACATTAAATGTAGAAGGATTCCAAGAGGACTAAGATTAAATAAGAATCCCATAGGGTATAATGATAATGAAGGGTTTTTGGAAGAATGGTTCAGAATACAGGATGACTGCTCTTTGGAACTAATGAAATTGTTGGTATGTGAAAAGAAAAAATGTTTAGATGAGGTAGAAAAAAACTTGAGAGAAATGGATCAGGAATAAGCTCCATTAAAGGGCACTGATAAATATAATCAGATAAAGAAAAGCATTGATTTAAAAGTGACCACTATTGAGGAGAAAGTAATTGAGACAAAAACTAGAAAGTTTACTAGAGATAAAATAGACTACCAAAAGGGTCAGGTCCGATCCTGGAATATGGCCAGGAATCAAACGAGACAGGGTGATTATCCCCCAACCACACCAGTTAGAAGAAGGAGGGGTCCTAGTAGATGGCAGCCTGAACGAAGGCAATACTGGGAACAGCAGGCACACTCTGGACAAAAAAGAACGTCCAATATTGAACAACAGTGGGAAGTGCCAAAGAGAACTATGCCCTATAGAAGGCATTTTGAAAATCAACATAACTACTCAAATTTTGCCCATAAGAATAGGTTTAACCATCTACAATCTAATAAAGAGAGAGGGTATTTTTTAGAGTCAAGAACACAAACAAATCGGTATGGTCAGGGAGTAGAGAGATACAACATGGAACAGAACACGCCCTTAGGAAAAAAATGGGGATTAAGGGAAAGAGAGGAAGGGGATCTTCCAAGAAGGGAGTCAAAAATGAGAAACCTCTATCAAAAGAGCTAGACAGGGGAATCTTTAATTTATCTAAATATCCCCTGAATTCAACTGAAAAGAGGGTTCTGGCGAAAGGATTATCCTATGCCCCATCATCCAGCCTTTAATAAGGTAGATACTTATATAGATTTGAATCTCTACATAAGGAATCTTACTTTAAAAAGGCATTATCTTAGAAAAAATTATGCCCCTATTAGGAATTGGAATGAGACCAAGAGTGGATCAGGCCTTAAATTAAAATCAACATATTATCCCTTGGAGTCTAGAGGTCCCTATATAGAGATGTTCAATGAAATGATGAAAAAGGACATAGAAACTTTAGAAATCACTTCTAAGAAAAATAAAAACCTGAGCAAGGCTGAATACCAGGCACTCAAGACACTGGCCATGAATGAGGATGTGGTGATAAAAAATGCTGACAAGGGGGGTGGGATAGTTCTTATGGATAGGGAATATGATGTTGAGGAAGCAAATAGATTATTGAATGATACGGAATCCTACTTGAAACTCAGTGATGATCCCACCACAGGATTCCGAACCATATTAGAAGGAATAATGAAAGATGGGTTATCCACCGACAGTATTTCCATCGCTGAATTTAATTATCTTAACAATCAGCATCCACGGATAGCCAATTTTTTATCATATTCCGAAAATCTATAAGAATCTATCCCACCCCCCAGGGAGACCCATTATCAGTGGCATTGGGTCTTTGACCTCTAGGATGTCAGAATTTGTAGACTGCTATATAAAGAAATATGTCCGACTACTGGAATCATACATTCAGGATTCTACTTCCATCTTACATATATTACAAGAGTTAGAATGGAAGGAATCCTATAGCTGGTGTTCCATAGACGTACAGTCGCTTTATACATCTATCCCACATAATAAGGGAATCGCAGCCGTAGAGGCTCTACTTAGAAATGACCCTGATGTCAGTGATATAAAATGTAAATTTATCTGTCAATGTCTGGAATTTGTTCTTAAATATAATTACTTTACGTTCTTAGAGGAGTGGTACCAACAGGTGTGTGGGTCGGCCATGGACAGTTTTTGCGCCCCAAGCCTGGCCAATATCTATATGGGAAAATGGGAAAAGGAAACTTTACAAGGAGAGATGAGGTCTAAGATTATCATGTATAAGAGATACATAGATGACTTGATCATTGTATGGGATGGGAGTGAAATAGAATGGAATGAGTTCCTGGGCAGTCTAAATATGAACACTTACAATCTGAAATTTACGGGTACGTTCAGTCGTAATAAGCTGGAATTCCTTGATCTAGTAATCTCTACGGAAAATTTTGAGAGAACGGGTAAAATAGAAACATATACGTTTTTTAAGAAAGTTGATAGCAATAGCTATTTGGAATTTAAGAGCTGCCATCTCCCGCAGTGGAAAGAGAACATACCATATTCTCAATATACCAGACTACGGAGGAACTGTACAGACCTCCTGAAATTTGATGAACAGGCAGAGATCTATACAGATAGGTTTCTGGAGAGAGGGTATCCGAAGGAACTAACCAAAAATGCTATGCTTAAAGCTAGAGGAAAACCAAGAGAATCCCTGTTAGTTTATAAGAAAAAGAACAGGGACGATATGACTATTAAAAAAAACCTTTGTCCCTTTGTCACACAGTTCAGCACAGGATATAAAGACCTAGAAAAAATAGCCCAAAAAAATTGCCACATCTTACAACTTGATCCTATATTGGGTCCGGAACTCCCAAAAAAACCAGAGGTTATCTATAGAAGGGAAAAAACTGTCAAATCGATGGTAGCAAAGAGTAAGCTACAAAAAAAGGCAGACAGATAGAAGTGACCATCAATTTCTGGCACCCATGAAAGGCTTCTTTCAATGTGGGAGCTGTAAAGTCTGTAATTGGGCTGATAAATGTGCGAAAAACATAGCAGGGAGGATTACCACACGTCCCATCCCCATTCAATCTTTCATCAATTGCAATACCACCTTTTGCATTTATATATTAATGTGCCCCTGTGGGCTTGGGTATGTCGGCAAGACCAAGCGGGTGCTAAAGATCAGAATTTTAGAGCACGGTAGAAACATCAAAAACCGGGTTCTGAATCACAGTGTCCCACGACACTTTGCAGAGAAACATTTATGCTTTTAAACTGGCCCAAAGTGTGGGTCTTATTTGGTACGGGAACACACTTACCTTTTATTTGCTTATGTCTAATGATGCATTCATAAAATAAAAAAAATGATCTGCACTATGGGCGCATTCTCCTGAATTCTTTCTCCAGATAGATATATATATATATATATGTATGTATGTATGTATGTATGTATGTATGTATGTGTGGTGGTGGTGGTGGTGGTGGTGGGTGGGGGAGCTGTGACATGGTCCTGCTCCAGGTATCCTGTCTCCACGCTACGCCTCTGCTCCTACAATTACTTCCCATACTATAGAAGCGTTGCAGAATCCACTTGCTAGAACAGGGGTACCAGAACAACTGATAAGAAATAAGGGACCAGAACACACAGCTGAAAAAGGGGTTTAGTATGAAATACGGAGATGACGACCAGCAGTATTCTGACAGTAGGATCCAGGCCACCAGTATGCCGGCAGCGGGGTGAATGCTAGAAAGCCCCTTGTGGGCTCACTGTGCTCACCATGCTGTGGGCACGGTGGCTCGTTGCGCTCGCCACAGGTTATATTCTCCGTCTATGGGTGTTGTGTACACCCATAGGGGGAGAAAATATGTGGTGCTGGTAATCTGGCGGTGCCATTTCACCACTATTCGGGATTCCAGCATCGGCATTGTGACCTCCGGGATCCTGACTAGTGGAATTGTAACCATTTCCCATGAAAAGTTTTAGATATTCTTGAACATTGTAACCGATTATTGCTTCATTCCTAGTGGCTAATTGGAATGTTACACATCCTGCAACAAATCAAACTCTTACAATGTTATTCTATTTTCGGATATTTAAGTAATTTAAGATCAGGGAACAGTGAGCCTTAAATTACTAGACTGCTGTAATACTACAGCGCTCTAGGAGCCTAATTTATGAGATCCTCTGTGATTTTTCCCTGTTGTACTTTTATACAGCAAATGATGTATTACAGGTTGATTATCCCTTATCCAAAATGCTTGGGACCAGAAGTACGTCCGTATTTTGGAATAATTGCATACCATAATGAGATATCATGGTGATGGGACCTAAGTCTAAGCACAGAATACATTTATGTTTCATATACACCCAATACACACAGCCTGAATGTAATTGAATACAATATTTTTAATAACTTTGTGTATCATACAAAGTTTGTGTACACTGAGCCATCAGAAAACAAAGGTTTCACTATCTCACTCTCACTCAAAAAATTCCGTATTTTGGAATATTCCATATTTCTGAATATTTGGATATGGGATACTCAACCTGTAATAAAGTTACTTGCACTCCTATTTCCTGGGACTGTGTATTAATAATTGTCTTAGTGCTGACACATTTAGATAACATTGTTACTCGATGATCGACTATTGCTACCTTATAACAGCATGGCATCTGCACTGCTAGTTTTTAATATGTCTCTAAAGGTACATTGCAACCTGATTGGTCATATGTCATTTATTGATCTACTACTCCCAGGAGTAATGTTATTTACATTTACATTTTTGGTGTTATATTTTTCTTTGTTATTCCATGTATGTTTGTAGAGTATATTAAATATTTGTATTTATATTTACAGTATTGAGTGGATTCCTATGTTTGGCAAAAGTGCCTTAGCTATTTCTTTGGTCATTCCTCTGTGTTTTATTTCATGAGTATAGTGTACAATATCAATCACTTGCTATTATAGTATAAATAACGCAACCGACCTATACTTCCCTTCCACTTAAATACTGATCTTTAAACCACATATACAAAAGTACTAAAGCCTCTGAGTTTATCTTTGGATTCTATTACAAATTCAGGTACATTGATCAAGTTTCATTCTTAAATTCAGTACAGAATTACCGTTGGTGTTTTGAAATGTAAACTCTGTGGTGGTTTCATCCTTGAAGGAAACATGTCTTGCTCTTTGTCATTGATAGCTAAGTAGCTATATGAACTGTGTTCTTAAAATAGACTGGAGAAATACCATTCCAAGTATTACCATTTGCTATTTAAACTTTACCATTTGAGGAAAATCATCATACTGTAAATATGTTAGGATTTTTGAAAATTGTATGGAATATAGTCTTTGGTAAGTTAGTTTCCATATTAGACCAGCTCATGCTAAACTTTACCAAGAAAACTATGCTCACAGTATTACAATTACGTAAAAAATATGTAATGTATAATTTTCTTAAATTTATCTTCCAAATCATTAAGAAAAAGTGGACAGCATGGAATGGTCCCTTAGATTTTACAAACATTGTAACAATTTTCACTTTCATATAGAGTACAGTAGGTGTTACTAATCACAGTTTGGGGCTCATGATGAGTTGGACACAAAACACATACAATATGCATAATTTGTGTAAACAAAAATATTAAATTTGTGTAAAATTCATAAGATGCCATCTACTGTGTACATTATATAAAATGTGTCTATTTCAATTACACAAATAGCATAAATAGCATATCTAATGCTAGCTCTATAGTACTTTGGTATATTGCAATGGGGACTGTCCTGAGACCATGGCAAAACCGCACTGTAATAATACTGTAAAAGATATAAGCCACTTGTTAGTAGTCATTGGTGTCAGGACTTTGTAAGACACAAGTCATACTGTTGATGTCACTGGTTATTCTTCAAAGCTGTGATAGCCAACATGGACTGAAGGTACAGTATGTTCCTTTGAAACCAAGACTTAGGTGAGGAATAAACTACAGTATCAATTAATGGTGGCCTGGGCACACTGGGACCTGAAGTAGGAGAGGGGAAAATTATATATTTATTTGTATCTATCTTGTTATACAAAGTGATCAATACCTAACACCCAATTGTGTGGGAACAGCCCTAGTTCTATGAGCACAGGGTACAGTAGGTTTCCCAAAGTAAGCCCATAAGGGGTTACAGCCCCAAGCCGACATACATGTTTTATTCCCCAAAATTTTGACAGTTCTAGTCTAGGCTATGGGAAGTATAGCTGATTTAACCCTACTTATTTTATTTATGTGTTTATGGGGAAAAAAGTAAGGCAAGGTCCTTTCTAATGAACATCGTCATCAGCACACATATTGCACCAGTGTGGAGGCAACCGCAACAGATCTGGAGGTAGGGCAGTTTTTTCACATGGGCTCTGGGGGATAGCTGAAGGTCCCTTTTTCCAGGGGTAGCAGATTTATGAAAATCTGCCCTGGGGAACCAGAGATATCCAACTTCAAAGCAGTGGTAATGACTATATCGTCATTCCTGTGAACATTCATTACCTACAGCAGGAGTCATAGTGCTACATTCAAGTCCGGTTTCTAATTAGTATATTCACCCATCGACCACTTCTTACCTGTGCTAAACTATTGTGCTGC
Source organism: Pseudophryne corroboree (assembly GCF_028390025.1). Classification (NCBI taxonomy): domain Eukaryota; kingdom Metazoa; phylum Chordata; class Amphibia; order Anura; family Myobatrachidae; genus Pseudophryne; species Pseudophryne corroboree. Next base: position 761,459,322 of record NC_086445.1, read on the forward strand.
ACTCCATAACTCACATTATTCCCTTATTGGTTAAGTCCACATCCACAATCTGCTATCACTACACTGAGAGAACCCTACCACACGAAGCTTCATTATCCTGTACACTCCTATAATTCCACAGTCTAATCTCCTGTTACCACTCCAGATAACAATTCTTTGGACTCCAGCCAAATGAGTAAGCCCCTACAGCTAGAGATTTAAGTCCTGGCGTACCTATGTTCATGTCAGGCACTAAGGAAACAGTGGGTGGCTGTTATAGGCAGACGACCCTCTCATGGGTTCTAGGGATCTTACACAATTGAGCTGGAGTTCCCTAATACTCTGGTCCTTGTTTTGTCTCTCACCATTTTCTGCTTTGACCCCAGCTTCAGCTATTGTCATCAAAGGCTCTACCACTGATCTGCCATCTTCTTGCTTGTTGTGCTTTCTTTGACATTTGATTGGATACTGAACTTTCTCTGCTATCGAAGCCTAATACAAAATGTTGTGAGAGAGTAGAGCTATGATGTGGCAAGTTGCTGCAGCTCTGGATTGGCTGCTTACTGGCAAGCTGCAATTTGCTTGCCGGATGCACGATTTTAGAAAGCATGTGCCAAAATTGGCTGAGATTGTATCCTTTTGGCAGAGACTGATGTGCATGCCTAAATTTTATATGTAAAGTGCTGTGAAATATGCATGTTATATATGTACAGTAAATACTCTTTAGTAAATAATCTGCTTTGATCAGTAGTGATGCTGTCTCTGTAGCTGCAGCAAAGACTGTGTATTTCCACATATAGTAAGTAAGGCAGTGAAAATTTTTGCCTAATATTACTTCTCCAATAATATTTTTCTTATGAAAACTTGTGAGCTTACATAAAATACATAATAGCCAGTAAGATTAGGAGCTTGTGGGACACTAAATCTGATCAGCAAAGGGTAACCTGTGAAAGCTGATAGCAATGGTAATACTTACCACCATAATCAGATTGTGCTATACGTCAGGTGACAAGCAACAAAAATGTCTGCTTTTATAAACTTAGTAATTGCCCATAAAGTATCACCACTATAGCTGACTAAAGTTGGATATGGTGACAGCATTGTTAACAGAGTTTATAGGGTTATTGCTGCTACATTCATTTACCCTAATGGGCTGTATTCAGTTCATCACAGTAATTAATTCATAAACAGCCCTCGGCAGCCTGCAATAAGCTTGCAGACTGCACTTAACGCAGATTTATGTTCTTGTCTGAGGGATGCTTGACCTAAAATCCATAGTAAGTGCTTTTATTGCGGGTGATGCAAACATATTTACCCAAAGCTCCAGGTAATTTTCCTGGAATCTATGGGTTATTGCAAGTTAGAGGCAAATTTAGCACATGAGAAAAAGGGTCTGTAACTGAATAGCTGGTACTACCCTTTTCCCACACAATTACTTACACAGTTAATTGAATCTGGTACCTAAATAATCTAATGCAAATATACAAAAAAGTGACATTCTACATGCAAAATTAAAAAATGCAACTGTTTCAATAACAAACCATCTCCAAAATTTACTGTAGAATATAACATCAAACACTGGGAAAAATAATTGCTAAAACAGATACTTTAAGTATGCAGAAATGTGCAATTTTTGGGGGATGGTATCAAAATACCGATGGTCACAATTAGAGATGAGCGGGTTCGGATCTCTGAGATCCAAACCTCCCAGAACTTCATGATCTGAGCCGGGAACCGAGTTTGGCTTGGGACTTCCAGCCAGACTCGGATCCCAGAATGAGGCAAAACATCATCATCCCACTGTCGGATTCTCACGGATTTTGGATTCCATATAAAGAGCTGTGCATTGTAGCCATTTTCACTCTGGACTTGGAGAGTGAGGAAGACAGACCTTTGTCTCTCTGTGGGTGGTGGCGTCAGAAGGGGTCAGTATGTGCTCTCTAGGAGTTCTGTCCTGTGTGCTGTTAGGGATGTGTCCTGTCTGCAGCTGTACATGGGTGTTAAAGTCCTGTCACGGTGCTGTACAGGGGAACCGTGCTTTATGCTGTAAACAATACAGGGGAGCTGGGAAAATACAGGGGTGCTGGTTCTGTCCTGTATGCTGTAAAAAAAACAGGGGTGTTGTAAAGGTACACTGGCCCTGTCTTGTATGCTGTAAAATTACAGGGGTGCTGTGAAAATAAATGTACACTCGCCGTCTTGTATGCTGTAAAAATACAGGGGATCTGTGAAAATAAATGTACACTGGACCTGTCTTGTATGCTGTAAAAATACAGGGGTGCTGTAAAAATACTGGAGTGCTGGCCCTATCCTGTATGATGTAAAATTACAGGGGTGCTGTTGTTAAAATAAAGGTTTACTGTCCCTGTCTTGTATGCTGTAAAATTAAAGGGGTGTTGTTAAAATACAGGGATGCTGTTCCTGTCCTGTGATCTGTAAAAATACAGGGGTGCTGTGAAAATACAGGGGTGCTGGTTCTGTCCTGTATGCTGTAAAAATACAGGGATATTGTAAAGGTACACTGGCCCTGTCTTGTATGCTGTAAAATTACAGGGGTGCTGTGAAAATAAATGTACACTGGCCCTGTCTTGTATGCTGTAAAAATACAGGGGTGTTGTGAAAATAAATGTACACTGGCCCTGTCCTGCATGCTGTAAAAATACAGGGGTTCTGTGAAAATAAATGGGCCCAAGGACAATTATATCTTGCACATCTTTTCTTTGTCTACCACATCAGTCCAGGGGTTCTGCCCCTCTGCTGTTTAAGTCCTGGGTGCTGTTGCCTGCCTGCTGTGCTGTGTAATTCTCCAGGGGTGCTGCCTATGCTGTTTAAGTCCTGGGGTGTTGCCTATCTGCAGTATAAGTCCAGAGGCATTGCTGTATAATTCCAGGGGTGCTGCTGTACTTGATCCTAGGTTTATGTTAAAGCCTAGAGCAGAATATGAAACAAGCTTCAACATCACAACCAGATTTATGAAAACATATAGCCGCAAAGGTGGAAATGGAAATTGAAATTTTGATGAACTGTTTTTTTAAAAAGTAGGGAGAGACCACATTTGTGGCCAAAGTCTGTCAATCTCAGAAGAGACAGAATCCTAATCCAGCGGAACGTGACATGACAAAATCTCCTACTTAATGTTCTCTGGCAACTGCTGGAGAAAACTAGATTTTCCGAACACAATTATGTCTATATGTCTGCCATATAATTCCAGGGGTGCCCTGTCTGAACCCACTCATCTCTAGTAGATATATCTTCTATTGTGCACTGTGTACCCAACATTAGAGAGAGAGAGAGAGAGGCTATTCTTGATTTTCGTGTTATGGACTAAAATAAATGGCACCAATTAGTTAACCTTAATTTTGATTTATTATTGATGTTCCACATTTTGGGATTATTTACAAGACGGACATCTGTTGTACAAGGTTCTTGTCCTTTATTTTGTAAATGTTTTTTCCTTAATAATTAACAATGTTACAATACAATGTAAGGGCTGCATAGGGTTATCGCAAGACCTAGTGGTGTTAGAAGAACAGAGTTTCAGTGATCTTGCATTGCATCAGCTTTCCATTGCACTGATGCATTAGATGGGCTAGGAACTCCTGTGAGGCACAATTACTGAATAAGGGCCCAGTATAGAGTCTCATGGTGGCTAATAGCCAGGAAGACATCTGACTTGTCAGTCTGAGGCATGCTGTTGGCACAGAGGTTAGCATTGCTGCCTCCCACAGTCCTACTTGCAATATGAAATTAGTTTGGACTGTAGAGTGGTAAGCTCCACTAGGGCAGGGGCTCAATAACAAAAAAATTCACTGCACAGTCCTGCTTAGTACCATACCAAACCCACTCAAACTCAACTTGCCCGATCCAGGGCTGCTGTTGGAGCTCATGAGGGGCTGCTAAAACATCTAATTGGCTGCTTTATACAAAAATAGTATATTAATAAAATAATCAAGACACACAGGTATGCTCACATGCGTGTAACTGGGAGCCATAAAAAATGAAAATAAGGCATCTGTCACAAATTATGTAAATAAAAATGGAATAAAAAAATGGAAAAAGACACCCAAGAGATTTTGACAAAATAAGTCTCCAGACTCTGTGGAGGGGAAAATATCCAATCTTGATCCTGTGGTATACACCAGTTTATTTGTATCCCAGTATTAAACCCGAGATTATCTTAATCCCTGAAAATGGAGAAGGGGGTACAAATTCGGAGCATTTGGCCCCCAGTTTTTCAGTTTGTCCAGTAATGTGGTAATTATATATTTGCTTGGTTAACCTTCCTAGGATGTTCCGGTCTTATTTGACCCATATCAAATTACACCTTAGGTGTATGCTCCATTGCAACACCCTAGGAAGGTTAAAGTCCTTTCTGTTCCACTCCAATATAGGAGTGAAGGTGAAAGCCTGTGTGTTGTTCCTGATTGTGTGTGCCGCTATAATTTTTTATCAGCTTCTTGACATTGTCCTCTTCCTATTGCCCCTTCTCATAATGTGAAAAGTAATCAAAGAAGGAGGTGGTATGTTTGTAACTAGCTATGATTCGGAGAACTAGGCAAACTTTTTCCAGGGGGACCACCTGTCGCTGAAATGATGGGTTTATTAAACTGTGCATGTCCTGTTTAAACAACATAAGGGGGGGGGGGGGGCAAGGACAATTCCATCTTGCACCTCTCTTTTTTCTTTGCATTATGTGCTCTTTGAGGCCCTTTTTTTAAAACTGCCATCCTGTCTGCCACTCTGTGCAACCTTTTGGCCTAAAAACAATATTGTGAGGTGTTCAGAATAGACTAGAAATGAGTGGAAATTAATGTTATTGATGTTAATAATACTGTAGGATCAAACATACCCTAAAATTCTGTGATTTTAGCTGTTTTTATGGGGTTTTTAAAAAAAAAATCCAGATCCAAAACCAACACCCGAAAGGGTGGTTTTGGCAAAACCAATCCAGATCCAAAACATAAACAGAGATCCAGATCCAAAACCAAATCAAAAAACCCGAAAATTGTCAGGGACACATCTCTAGTAAGAATCCCAACAGTGGAGTCCTGATGGTCAGAATGCTGAAAAGTCCTGTTGAGTATTCAAAGCCTAACCTTACCCCTAACCCACCCCTTCCACGTCTTATCCCTAACTGTCACCTCCCACAGCCTAACCTTAACCTTCCCTCACACAGCCTAACCCTAACCGTCTCCTCCTGCAGTATAACCCTAACCCACCCCCTAGTACCTATCCCAATACCTATCCCACCCCACCCACAGCCTAACCTACCCTCCCACTGCATCCCAACCCTAAATGTCCCTTCCTGCAGCCTCATCCTAAACCACCCAGTAGTGCCTAACCCTACCTCTAGCCCACCACTCCTGCAGCCTAACCCTGTCACCTCCGCAGCATAACCCTAACCTTCCCTCTCACTGCAGCCTAACCCTAACCATCCACTCCTGCAGCCTAACCCTAACCCACCCCCTATTGCCTAACCCTTCCCCTAGCCATAACCCACCCTTTCTACAGCCTAACCCTGTCACCTGTCTCAGCTTAACCCTAACCTCCCCTCTGCAACATAACCCTAACCCACCCACTAGTGCTTAACCCTACCCCTAACCAGTGGTAAATTTCCCATTAGGCACATGGGGCACATTCCTAAGTGTGCCACTTACTGGGGGGTGGTACATGGACACTTGTTTTTATTACTGTCCATCTGAAATTTACCAGTAAGTACAAAATAATTTCACTGTACTCCATGGCATTTTAAGAGAGGAGGAGGCCTATGTGCAGCCCCCTCTGTCCGGGCCCCCTCCTCTCTGCAGGCAGTGCTTTAGAGTCTGAGCACTAGAGGGCCATTTTCCTGGTGATTACTGCGCATGCGCAAAAACGACGGGGAAATGGCAGCTGTACCATTTACCCAGAGATTTCTGCAGCACTACTGCTGTCAGTGCAGGACTCCGAAGGGGTAAGTATTAACGAAATGGGTGCTGCATGTGCAGTGTGGGAGCCCATGTGTACCGCACACACTACACCCATTATAAATATGCCAGTGACTGTACCGTATGCCATCTTGAGTGGGGTGCGGACAAGTTAGACATATGCCGACTGCATATATCTGTATATATAATTAAATGTAAAATTAAATGTCATAGTTTATGTCTTGTTTTATTATTAGTATATATTAAACTGTCAATCACTAAATGAGTGCTTATAACCAAACACGAAAATGTTAAAAATTTGAGTGTGGCCATTACCGTTGTGCCTAGGAGTGACCTGACCCCTAAATACATCCCTGCCCCTAACCCTAAACCCCCTGTAATTACCCATAACCCCTGTAATTACCATAAGGATTCTAACCATCGGGATCCCGACTGCCGGGATCCTGACAGCACCAAGATTTTTTGTTTTACATTGATTGCTTGAACATTTTTTTAAATTCTCATGGGCATGTTTTGCACCTGTGTTTGCACTAAGAAATTAATTGTTTTCCATGTTAAAGAAATGGGTGTTTTACTTTTAACACTTTTATTATTAGTTTTTACTGTGTGTTGCATTATGGAGATAGATAATAAATAAATTAATTAATTCATTAGAAACCTTTGGGGCTCTTGTAGGGATGAACACCTATTGCCCACATCACAGGAATAATATGCAAAGGAATTACACCACAATATTCCTTTATCAAAGTAACAAGAGCCTTACACCATTACTCTGTGAGTTTTAGGCACCGTAATGCTTCTGTTTTGTAATACATATTACTAGTGAGTGATGCTCTGGGGCAGTTGACTTGTGCTGGCCTTGGGAGTCCCATTCTCTGGACTTGAACCTTAGGAAAGTTAGGGACCCACCAGATGAGGTCACCTGGTTGCCGTTGGTGGGCCTGTATTTTTTGTCAAAACTATACTAATCACTAGAGATGAGCGCCTGAAATTTTTCGGGTTTTGTGTTTTGGTTTTGGGTTCGGTTCCGCGGCCGTGTTTTGGGTTCGAACGCGTTTTGGCAAAACCTCACCGAATTTTTTTTGTCGGATTCGGGTGTGTTTTGGATTCGGGTGTTTTTTTCAAAAAACACTAAAAAACAGCTTAAATCATAGAATTTGGGGGTCATTTTGATCCCAAAGTATTATTAACCTCAAAAACCATAATTTACACTCATTTTCAGTCTATTCTGAATACCTCACACCTCACAATATTATTTTTAGTCCTAAAATTTGCACCGAGGTCGCTGTGTGAGTAAGATAAGCGACCCTAGTGGCCGACACAAACACCGGGCCCATCTAGGAGTGGCACTGCAGTGTTACGCAGGATGTCCCTTCCAAAAAACCCTCCCCAAACAGCACATGACGCAAAGAAAAAAAGAGGCGCAATGAGGTAGATGTGTGAGTAAGATTAGCGACCCTAGTGGCCGACACAAACACCGGGCCCATCTAGGAGTGGCACTGCAGTGTCACGCAGGATGGCCCTTCCAAAAAACCCTCCCAAAACAGCACATGACGCAAAGAAAAAAAGAGGCGCAATGAGGTAGCTGTGTGAGTAAGATTAGCGACCCTAGTGGCCGACACAAACACCGGGCCCATCTAGGAGTGGCACTGCAGTGTCACGCAGGATGTCCCTTCCAAAAAACCCTCCCCAAACAGCACATGACGCAAAGAAAAAAAGAGGCGCAATGAGGTAGCTGTGTGAGTAAGATTAGCGACCCTAGTGGCCGACACAAACACCGGGCCCATCTAGGAGTGGCACTGCAGTGTCACGCAGGATGTCCCTTCCAAAAAACCCTCCCCAAACAGCACATGACGCAAAGAAAAAAAGAGGCGCAATGAGGTAGCTGACTGTGTGAGTAAGATTAGCGACCCTAGTGGCCGACACAAACACCGGGCCCATTTAGGAGTGGCACTGCAGTGTCACGCAGGATGTCCCTTCCAAAAAACCCTCCCCAATCAGCACATGATGCAAAGAAAAAGAAAAGAAAAAAGAGGTGCAAGATGGAATTGTCCTTGGGCCCTCCCACCCACCCTTATGTTGTATAAACAAAACAGGACATGCACACTTTAACCAACCCATCATTTCAGTGACAGGGTCTGCCACACGACTGTGACTGATATGACGGGTTGGTTTGGACCCCCCCCAAAAAAGAAGCAATTAATCTCTCCTTGCACAAACTGGCTCTACAGAGGCAAGATGTCCACCTCATCATCACCCTCCGATATATCACCGTGTACATCCCCCTCCTCACAGATTATCAATTCGTCCCCACTGGAATCCACCATCTCAGCTCCCGGTGTACTTTGTGGAGGCAATTGCTGCTGGTCAATGTCTCCGCGGAGGAATTGATTATAATTCATTTTAATGAACATCATCTTCTCCACATTTTCTGGATGTAACCTCGTACGCCGATTGCTGACAAGGTGAGCGGCGGCACTAAACACTCTTTCGGAGTACACACTTGTGGGAGGGCAACTTAGGTAGAATAAAGCCAGTTTGTGCAAGGGCCTCCAAATTGCCTCTTTTTCCTGCCAGTATAAGTACGGACTGTGTGACGTGCCTACTTGGATGCGGTCACTCATATAATCCTCCACCATTCTATCAATGTTGAGAGAATCATATGCAGTGACAGTAGACGACATGTCCGTAATCGTTGTCAGGTCCTTCAGTCCGGACCAGATGTCAGCATCAGCAGTCGCTCCAGACTGCCCTGCATCACCGCCAGCGGGTGGGCTCGGAATTCTGAGCCTTTTCCTCGCACCCCCAGTTGCGGGAGAATGTGAAGGAGGAGATGTTGACAGGTCGCGTTCCGCTTGACTTGACAATTTTGTCACCAGCAGGTCTTTCAACCCCAGCAGACTTGTGTCTGCCGGAAAGAGAGATCCAAGGTAGGCTTTAAATCTAGGATCGAGCACGGTGGCCAAAATGTAGTGCTCTGATTTCAACAGATTGACCACCCGTGAATCCTTGTTAAGCGAATTAAGGGCTCCATCCACAAGTCCCACATGCCTAGCGGAATCGCTCCGTGTTAGCTCCTCCTTCAATGTCTCCAGCTTCTTCTGCAAAAGCCTGATGAGGGGAATGACCTGACTCAGGCTGGCAGTGTCTGAACTGACTTCACGTGTGGCAAGTTCAAAGGGCATCAGAACCTTGCACAACGTTGAAATCATTCTCCACTGCGCTTGAGACAGGTGCATTCCACCTACTATATCGTGCTCAATTGTATAGGCTTGAATGGCCTTTTGCTGCTCCTCCAACCTCTGAAGCATATAGAGGGTTGAATTCCACCTCGTTACCACTTCTTGCTTCAGATGATGGCAGGGCAGGTTCAGTAGTTTTTGGTGGTGCTCCAGTCTTCTGTACGTGGTGCCTGTACGCCGAAAGTGTCCCGCAATTCTTCTGGCCACCGACAGCATCTCTTGCACGCCCCTGTCATTTTTTTAAAAATTCTGCACCACCAAATTCAAGGTATGTGCAAAACATGGGACGTGCTGGAATTTGCCCATATTTAATGCACACACAATATTGCTGGCGTTGTCCGATGCCACAAATCCACAGGAGAGTCCAATTGGGGTAAGCCATTCCGCGATGATCTTCCTCAGTTGCCGTAAGAGGTTTTCAGCTGTGTGCGTATTCTGGAAAGCGGTGATACAAAGCGTAGCCTGCCTAGGAAAGAGTTGGCGTTTGCGAGATGCTGCTACTGGTGCCGCCGCTGCTGTTCTTGCGGCGGGAGTCCATGCATCTACCCAGTGGGCTGTCACAGTCATATAGTCCTGACCCTGCCCTGCTCCACTTGTCCACATGTCCGTGGTTAAGTGGACATTGGGTACAACTGCATTTTTTAGGACACTGGTGAGTCTTTTTCTGACGTCCGTGTACATTCTCGGTATCGCCTGCCTAGAGAAGTGGAACCTAGATGGTATTTGGTAACGGGGGCACACTGCCTCAATAAATTGTCTAGTTCCCTGTGAACTAACGGCGGATACCGGACGCACGTCTAACCCCAACATAGTTGTCAAGGCCTCAGTTATCCGCTTTGCAGCAGGATGACTGCTGTGATATTTCATCTTCCTCGCAAAGGACTGTTGAACAGTCAATTGCTTACTGGAAGTAGTACAAGTGGGCTTACGACTTCCCCTCTGGGATGACGATTGACTCCCAGCAGCAACAACAGCAGTGCCAGCAGCAGTAGGCGTTACACGCAAGGATGCATCGGAGGATCCCAGGCAGGAGAGGAATCGTCAGAATTGCCAGTGACATGGCCTGCAGGACTATTGGCATTCCTGGGGAAGGAGGAAATTGACACTGAGGGAGTTGGTGGGGTGGTTTGCGTGAGCTTGGTTACAAGAGGAAGGGATTTACTGGTCAGTGGACTGCTTCCGCTGTCACCCAAAGTTTTTGAACTTGTCACTGACTTATTATGAATGCGCTGCAGGTGACGTATAAGGGAGGATGTTCCGAGGTGGTTAACATCCTTACCCCTACTTATTACAGCTTGACAAAGGGAACACACGGCTTGACACCTGTTGTCCGCATTTCTGGTGAAATACCTCCACACCGAAGAGCTGATTTTTTTGGTATTTTCACCTGGCATGTCAACGGCCATATTCCTCCCACGGACAACAGGTGTCTCCCCGGGTGCCTGACTTAAACAAACCACCTCACCATCAGAATCCTCCTGGTCAATTTCCTCCCCAGCGCCAGCAACACCCATATCCTCCTCATCCTGGTGTACTTCAACACTGACATCTTCAATCTGACTATCAGGAACTGGACTGCGGGTGCTCCTTCCAGCACTTGCAGGGGGCGTGCAAATGGTGGAAGGCGCATGCTCTTCACGTCCAGTGTTGGGAAGGTCAGGCATCGCAACCGACACAATTGGACTCTCCTTGTGGATTTGGGATTTCGAAGAATGCACAGTTCTTTGCTGTGCTGCTTTTGCCAGCTTGAGTCTTTTCATTTTTCTAGCGAGAGGCTGAGTGCTTCCATCCTCATGTGAAGCTGAACCACTAGCCATGAACATAGGCCAGGGCCTCAGCCGTTCCTTGCCACTCCGTGTCGTAAATGGCATATTGGCAAGTTTACGCTTCTCCTCCGACAATTTTATTTTAGGTTTTGGAGTCCTTTTTTTTCTGATATTTGGTGTTTTGGATTTGACATGCTCTGTACTATGACATTGGGCATCGGCCTTGGCAGACGACGTTGCTGGCATTTCATCGTCTCAGCCATGACTAGTGGCAGCAGCTTCAGCACGAGGTGGAAGTGGATCTTGATCTTTCCCTAATTTTGGAACCTCAACATTTTTGTTCTCCATATTTTAATAGGCACAACTAAAAGGCACCTCAGGTAAACAATGGAGATGGATACTAGTATACAATTATGGACTGCCTGCCGAGTGCAGACACAGAGGTAGCCACAGCCGTGAACTACCGTACTGTACTGTGTCTGCTGCTAATATAGACTGGTTGATAAAGAGATGTCTATGTAACTATGTATGTATAAAGAAGAAAGAAAAAAAAACCACGGTTAGGTGGTATACAATTATGGACGGACTGCCTGCCGAGTGCAGACACAGAGGTAGCCACAGCCGTGAACTACCGTACTGTACTGTGTCTGCTGCTAATAATATAGACTGGTTGATAAAGAGATGTCGTAGTAGTATGTATGTATAAAGAAGAAAGAAAAAAAAACCACGGTTAGGTGGTATACAATTATGGACGGACTGCCTGCCGAGTGCAGACACAGAGGTAGCCACAGCCGTTAACTACCGTACTGTACTGTGTCTGCTGCTAATATAGACTGGTTGATAAAGAGATGTCTATGTAACTATGTATGTATAAAGAAGAAAGAAAAAAAACCCACGGTTAGGTGGTATACAATTATGGACGGACTGCCTGCCGAGTGCAGACACAGAGGTAGCCACAGCCGTGAACTACCGTACTGTACTGTGTCTGCTGCTAATATAGACTGGTTGATAAAGAGATTTCTATGTAACTATGTATGTATAAAGAAGAAAGAAAAAAAAACCACGGTTAGGTGGTATACAATTATGGACGGACTGCCTGCCGAGTGCAGACACAGAGGTAGCCACAGCCGTGAACTACCGTACTGTACTGTGTCTGCTGCTAATATAGACTGGTTGATAAAGAGATGTCTATGTAACTATGTATGTATAAAGAAGAAAGAAAAAAAAACCACGGTTAGGTGGTATACAATTATGGACGGACTGCCTGCCGAGTGCAGACACAGAGGTAGCCACAGCCGTGAACTACCGTACTGTGTCTGCTGCGACTGGATGATAAATGATATAAAAAATATATATATATCACTACTGCAGCCGGACAGGTATATATTATATATTATACAATGACGGACCTGCTGGACACTGTCTGTCAGCAGAATGAGTTTTATTTTTATAGAATAAAAAAAACAACAACACACAAGTGAAGTCACACGACGAGTGTTTAACTTTTTCAGGCAATCACAATATAAGTTTACTACTAACTATACTGGTGGTCAGTGTGGTCAGGTCACTGGTCAGTCACACTGGCAGTGGCACTCCTGCAGCAAAAGTGTGCACTGTTTAATTTTAATATAATATTATGTACTCCTGGCTCCTGCTATAACCTATAACTGGCACTGCAGTGCTCCCCAGTCTCCCCCACAATTATAAGCTGTGTGAGCTGAGCAGTCAGACAGATATATAATATATATAGATGATGCAGCACACTGGGCTGAGCCTGAGCAGTGCACACAGATATGGTATGTGACTGAGTCACTGTGTGTATCGCTTTTTTCAGGCAGAGAACGGATATATTAAATAAACTGCACTGTCTGGTGGTCACTCACTAGTAAACTCTCTGCACTCTCTACACTTCTACAGTACTCCTCCTAGTCCTAAGCTCCAGTAAATCTCTCTCTCTTATAATCTAAATGGAGAGGACGCCAGCCACGTCCTCTCCCTATCAATCTCAATGCACGTGTGAAAATGGCGGCGACGCGCGGCTCCTTATATAGAATCCGAGTCTCGCGATAGAATCCGAGCCTCGCGAGAATCCGACAGCGTCATGATGACGTTCGGGCGCGCTCGGATTAACCGAGCAAGGCGGGAAGATCCGAGTCGCTCGGATCCGTGTAAAAAAAGCTGAAGTTCGGGCGGGTTCGGATTCCGAGGAACCGAACCCGCTCATCTCTACTAATCACCTCAGTTTTACTCTATGTTATGTTACAGACTTTACTATTCTGATTAGCAGTTATAATAATTATTCTGATTTAGTACTTATAGTGTTCACCTGCATTTCCTCTTTTTTCTATGTACAGTAATATATAGTATGGGCCTGATTCTCAGTCAGATGCAGACATGCCTGCATCATTTACCACAGCTGCATTTACATTTTTATGGTATTGCTGCAGGCAATTTTTCATAGTGAGATGGCCACTTGCAACAGTGCAAATCTGTTTTGGTGCACCATGATAACTTCTACTAGACCTATGTCATGTGCAGTTTTTTATGTCTGTACATGGTGTTCTATGTGAGCAGTTCCACATTTCTGGACACAACTGTTGTCAGTGACATGCCCATGACACACCCTTTTAGCCACCCCATGTTACCTCCCAGGCAAATGCCGAGGTGTATGTGATGGTGCACCGATGGCAGAATATGTCAAACCACCAGCAGTTTTACTGCATGAAGGGCGCAGAAAGACGTCTCAGTGCTGACTAAAAATGAGCGGCCTGGATTCCAAGGAATGCTCCAAACACCGGGAATCTATCCCCATTATTGCTATATCGGATCCCACATCAAGGCCGAACACCATCTTCCTGGCATAAAATTCTCATGGGACTTGGATTCTATATAAGGTGCTATGGCCGGGACTCTGCGCCATTTCACACTAAGGCACGCTGAACTGTTGTCCACTGTACTGGCTGTGCTGTGTCCAGACTCTCAGGTGGCTGTGCTATATAAGTGACTGTGTATAGGGGGCACGCTGCACACTGATGTATGCAGCACTGTACTCTGCTGTATTGGCTGTTTTCTGTCCAGGCTTACAAGTGGCTGTGCTCTGTACAGTGACTGTATATAGGGGGTATATAGGGGGTACACTGCATGCTGCTGAATGCTGCGCTTTACTCTGCTGTATTGGCTGTGCTGTGTCCAGATTCACAGGTGGCTGCTCTCTATATGATGACTGTATAGGGGGCATGCTGCGCTGTACTCTGCTGTATTGGCTGTGCTGTGTCCAGAGACTCCAGATTTACAAATGGCTGTGCTCTGTATAGTGACTGTGTATAGGGGCATGCTGCTGTATGCTACACAGTACTCTGCTGTAAATTGTACTATTTGGTGCGCTTTACCCTAGTGTGCTTTATTCACGTGTATATATAAGCTCTGTGACTCCATGCAGTTTGAACCGAGCTGCAAGTTTAAAAACAGAAAAATAAAATATATTCTGTATATAGATCTATTGTTCCTACTGTTTGGTGCACTTTACCATAGTGCCCTTTGTTCAAAACCATGTGACTCCACACAGTTTGAACTGAGCTGCGAGTTCAAAAAAGAAAAAGGAAAAAATATTTACAGATCCATCGTTTGTATTTTTCTGTGCGCTGTACCCCAGTATACTGTGGCAATGTTTCATAGATGTGCTATAAACTGCTCTGTGTTTTTGCCGCTGCTCTGTTGCTTACTAAGCAGCCAGCTGTAGTTTTTGGCCAATATTAGTGATAACAATATTGTGAGCTGTGAGGTGGTCAAAATTAAGTGGAAATGATTGGAAATTAATGTTAATGAGTTAATAATACTCTTGGAACAAAAAAAAAAAGCCCAAACTATGTGAGTTTTAGCATTTTTTGTAATTTTTTGAAAAAAATATCTAAATCCAGGTCCAAAACCAGTCCCAGCAGTTTGGCCAATCCAAATCCAAAACCGGACGATGAATCAGAGGTAAATCCAAATCCAGAAAAAATTATTTGGTGCACATTTCTAATTCAGACACAGGTATCTGCGACTCCACCAACAGATGCAAGTGCAGACGCAGTAGTGTTCATCTCTGAATCAACTATATAGTGTTGCTTTATCCCTTTACAGTAATGAAGGTCGTCTACGTCAGATGTCTGAGCAGGATTTCAATGTTGTGGGTTTTTTAAATGTGCCTGACCCCTAGTGGTCAATATAAAAATTACTAAAAATCGTTCACGTAAGGAACGTATATTTGTAGGTATATTAATTAAGTGACACTACACCATTATAATAAAAGAGATATTTTATTTCATATATAAGCTAATTACTGTTGTTTAGGCCAAATGTTGCACCTAAATGCAGTTATACAGTAGTGATAATTTCCTACGTTCTCAGAATGTCTGAATCCCTAAATAAATAATAATAAATGTTAAAATTATTTTCATTACCATTTAAACCATTTACCAATAATGGTCAGAAATTGGGATAATTATACATTTAGGATGCTTAAATTCTTATTATGTTTCTGTATGCCTTATGTTTCTGCTCTTATTTGTGAATCCTGATCAATCTTTTAATTTTTTTAGTCTTGTTTTTTTGGGTTGTTTTTTAGCAGCATGTTTTTTGCAAGCAATCACTCACCAGCCATCTCTCATCTGGCTCTGTAACTGACGCTCTGGTTGAACTTCATGCCTACTCCATGCAAAAACTGTACTTTAACAAAAAATGATCCAACCATTTTTAAAAGACAAGTCTCAGCTTCAACATAAAGTGGGGACCTACTGTAGGGCCTGTTTGCTCTACTGTGCATGTGCAGTACGGATCTGCGACTTCAGACGCAGTAGACTGTCAGTGATTGACAGTCTTCTGCCGTTTGAAGGCGGGGAGGGGTGTCAAGGACCTCCATTTCCCAAAATGGAGGCATGTCACCTCTGTTGGGGGGGGGGGGGGGTGACAAGGTCAGGATCTCTGTTGGATGACAGAGATTTCCTGGCTTCTTGATCAGAGCTGCAGCTGCCGGCTTGGGCAGCCCATGGGTCACATCAAACTTTTTCTCTAATGGGCAAAACCATGTGCACTGCAGGTGAGGCAGATATACTGTAACGTGCAGAGAGAGTTAGATTTGGGTGTGTTATATTGTTTTTGTGCAGAGTTAATACTGGCTCCTTTATTTTTACACTGCCATTTAGATTTCAGGTTGACACCCCACCCAAATCTAACTCTCTCTTCACATGTTGTATCTGCCCCCCCCCTGCACTGCACATGGTTTTTCCCATTATAGAAAAAGTTTGCTGTTGCAATCTGGTACTAGTTTAAGATTTTAATTGTTATAAAGTTCATATAAACATTTTTTTTTTCTTTTTTTGCTGCAATTGTAAAGTGTAAACTTAAAACATTCAAACACCCATCTGCTTAATTGGCTATACTTAATTTATTTTCTGATGTGTTAATTTAAAACCATGTTTTAACAATGAAATGTTTAGCAATTATTTTGTGTAACTTTTTAAACTTACTACATCTTAAAAGTAGGGATGTGCGTCAGCCCAAATCTTGGGTTTTGGGTTCTTGTTTTGGCTCTGTATCTCCTTTGTATTTTGAATCTGTATTTGTTTTGCGAAAACCTCCCTTGCAAGTTTTGGATCTGTATTTGTTTGGAAACTGTATTTAGTTTTTTTATATATATATAAACAGCTAAAATCACAGAATTTGGGCCTGTTTTTGTTCCTACAGTGTTATTAACCTTAATAACCACTCATTTCCAGTCAATTTTAACCACCTCACAGCTCACAATATTGTTTTCATACAGTTTAGGCCAAAATGTTGCACTGAGGTAGATGGATGACTAAGCTAAGGGACAGCAGTGGATGACACAAACATGTGGCACTTAAACTTGCAACATGGCACCTCTAGAAAACAGAATGGCACTGCAGTGGCAGACAGGGTGGCAGTTTAATGAACTATACAAATGTTTGTCATGACAGTCAGCAAAGCTCCAAACAGCACATAATGAAAAAAAAAAGAGGATCAAGATGGAATTGTAATTGAGCCCTCCCACCCACTAGGAATAGTAATTGATCACTGCGGTTTAATTTCACCAACAGTGTCACACAATACGTGTATGAGTAGGAAGTAAAATATATTACTGTGGTACCACCTTCACCCACAGCGTCACACAGTATGTGTGTGCATCAGAAATAGTAATCGAACCTTCATAACAGTGTAGTACAATACGTGTATGAGTACGAAATAATAATATTCTGCGGTCAGACCGGTAGTGTCACAGTACTTATGAAATTAAAAAAAATTGCACAGTACACTTGGGTACGTACAGCACAAACAAACAAAAAATATATTTTTTTTTTATAATGATAATTTTAGGCTTTTTTTTAGCTGGATGGCACTGGATGGATGCACAGATCACCCCTTTTAGATATAGCAGACAGAGCACCCCACCTGGACTAATGCAGCAGAGCACCCCTTTCAGATACTGCAGACAGAGTACCTCAACTGGAATGATACAGCAGAGCACCCCTTTCAGATACAGCAGACAGAGCACCCCACCTGGACTGATACAGCAGAGCACCCCTTTAAGATAAAGCAAACAGAGCACCCTGCCTGGACTGATACAGCAGGGCACCCCACTCAGATGCAGCAGACAGAGCACCCCACCTGGACTGATACAGCAGAGCACCCCTTTAAGATAAAGCAAACAGAGCACCCCGCCTGGACTGATACAGCAGGGCACCCCTTTCAGATACAGCAGACAGAGCACCCCACCTGGACTGATACAGCAGAGCACCCCTTTAAGATAAAGAAGATAAAGCAAACAGAGCACCCCGCCTGGACTGATACAGCAGGGCACCCCTTTCAGACATAGCAGACAGATCACCCTTTCAGATACAGCAGAGCACCCCTTTCAGATACAGCAGACAGGGCAACCCTTTCAGATACAGCAGACAGAGCACCCCTTTCAGATACAGCAGACAGAGCACCCCTTTCAAACACAGCAGACAGATCACCCTTTCAGATACAGCAGAGCACCCCTTTCAGATACAGCAGACAGAGCACCCCTTTCAGATACAGCAGACAGAGCACCCCTTTCAGATACAGCAGACAGAGCACCCTTTCAGATACAGCAGACAGAGCACCCCTTTCAGATACAGCAGACAGAGCATCCCTTTCAGATACAGCAGAGCATCCCTTTCAGATACAGCAGACAGAGCACCCTTTCAGATACAGCAGACAGAGCATCCCTTTCAGATACAGCAGACAGAGCATCCCTTTCAGATACAGCAGACAAAGCACCCTTTCAGATACAGCAGACAGAGCATCCCATTCAGATACAGCAGACAGAGCACCCTTTCAGATACAGCAGACAGAGCATCCCATTCAGATACAGCAGACAGAGCACCCTTTCAGATACAGCAGACAGAGCAACCCTTTCAGATACAGCAAAGCATCCCTTTCAGATACAGCAGACAGAGCACCCTTTCAGATACAGCAGACAGAGCATCCTTTCAGATACAGCAGACAGAGCATCCCATTCAGATACAGCAGACAGAGCACCCTTTCAGATACAGCAGACAGAGCACCCCTTTCAGATACAGCAGACAGAGCATCCCTTTCAGATACAGCAGACAGAGCACCCCTTTCAGATAGAGCAGACAGAGCACCCTTTCAGATACAGCAGACAGAGCACCCCTTTCAGATACAGCAGACAGAGCAACCCTTTCAGATACAGCAAAGCATCCCTTTCAGATACAGCAGACAGAGCACCCTTTCAGATACAGCAGACAGAGCATCCTTTCAGATACAGCAGACGGAGCACCCCTTTCAGATACAGCAGACAGAGCATCCCTTTCAGATACAGCAGACAAAGCACCCTTTCAGATACAGCAGACAGAGCATCCCATTCAGATACAGCAGACAGAGCATCCCATTCAGATACAGCAGACAGAGCACCCTTTCAGATACAGCAGACAGAGCATCCCTTTCAGATAGAGCAGATAAAGCACCCTTTTTTTTTCCAGATACAGCAGACAAAGCACCCTGCCTGGACTGATACAGCAGATCACCCCTTTCAGAAACAGAAGACACAGCACCCATTCCAGATACAGCAGACAGAGCACCCTCCCCATGCCAGACAACACAGTACTGAGACGGACATGTCCATTCAGTAAACTATCCACAGCCGGTATGAAGATAGCGCCAATCACCGGGTACTTATATAGAATCCAAAACCCACGTGAATCTGACAGTGGTATGATGACATTGTGCCTCATTTTGGGATCTGAGTAAGGCAGGAAGTAACAGTATTATAGGGAGCAAAAAAAGAAAAAACTTTTTTGGGAGCACTCTTCAAAATAAATTATGACAAGTATAGGTGAAATGGCTATGTACTGGTGAAGAGCTTAAAACTTAACATTTATTCCATTGTAATAATTAAAACAAAGACATAATGTCCAAAATTATTCATTAAAAATCTTGATTAAACTGATAATTAATAAGGTTTCAAGATAACAATTGGTGAAAATCTATTTAGTGATGCTGTATCCAAATTGAGCTCTTAAATGTTTGTCTGTAATAGGGATAACTAACAAGTAAAGTATTCATCCAGTTGTTGATAAAAGTCCACAGTACCCGTTGTTCCTAGGTGGTCTCCCATCCAAGTACTAACCAGGTCTATCCTGCTTAGCTTCTGAGATTAAATAGGATCGGGCACATTCAGGATAGTATGACCGTGGGCAATTATACCAGGATGTTGAAACAAGGAAGAAGAACCCACTTCTGCTCTCTGTTCTAAGCCTGGGTCCAAGACTAAAAAGTACCAGTCCCAGTATTCAGTTTGGCCTCGTTTGTCACTAATACATCTGGATAGCCATATATGCATTATTAATTGGCTCATTATGACCTAGGAACACTGCTCATATTTCCTTATCCAGATGTATGCAGGATATTTAGGTGACACTGTGACCTACTGATAGTGATTATCCAGTAACACTGTGACTTAGTAATAGTGTTTATCTTTTTGGTTCTGATTGTCACATATATATCTGGAGGTCTATATAGCATAAATTGATACAATATGTTAGAAATTCTATTCATACTTCCTGGATTTACACTATTAATATCTGGATGCTTTTATCTTGTTAAATAATTGATTTATTTCATTATTTGACTGTATACTCTGATATTTTGCTTTTTTTTAATATGATCTTAACCGGTATTTGCAACGATTTGGCCACACTCATATTTGCATAATAACGCTGATATTATATATGATACTCCTATGTTTCTTTTCTCTTTTTTTGGAATCTGAATCCATGAGATATTCTCGTGGGTAATGTCTGATATATTTGGATTTTATATTTGTATGTATCTGATGAGAACCTTTGAGAACTTATGTAATTAATGTGGTAATCCCATTGTTCATATGAATATGTAATTTTTTTTATATCTGATAAAGTATCCATATCAGTGGAAATTGACTGGTATCTCACATGCTAGTTGGATACTATTTACATTTATGGGAAGGCTTATTTTTTCCATGTATCTTGGATATTTTTCATTGTGATAATCAGTCATTCAACATCTTTAATGTCATCAATTATTTGAGCTCTACCTTGTGATATTTTTGCATCTATAATTCTTTGAAAAATGAAAAACTTTCTGTAAATAGTTTTTTTCTGTATTTTGTTCATCTGGACAGAATTCAATAGTAGTCTATCACTCTCTCATCTGGTTGACTGCAGTATTGATCTGAGCATTGCTCTCCTCAGTGAACATTTTGCAGTTACAACAGACAGCATAAATGTCTTTTCTTCCTTCAGGCCTGGGAACATGATTTTACCAGAGCCCTTATCTTAACTATCTTTTCTTTTCCAACACTCTCTCATCTGGAACAGTCCTGGGACCGGTACTTTTTAGTCTTGGACCCAGGCTTAGTACAGACAGCAGAAGTGGGTACTGCTTCCTTGTTTCATCATCCTGGTATAGTTGCCCACAGTCATACTATCCTGAATACGCCCGATCCTATTTAATCTCGGAAGCAAAGCAGGATAGGCCTGGTTAGTACTTTTTAATTATTACAATGGAATAAAAGATAAGTTGTAAGCTATTCACCAGTACATAGCCATTTCACCTATATTTGTCATAATTTATTTTGAAGAGTGCTCCCAAAAAAGTTTTTTTTGTCTTTTTCTCTCCCTGTAATACTGTAGCTTGATCTACAAAATATATTTGGGAGCACCACCAATAAGTAACTCTTGTGAATTGTATGAATAATTAGCAGTGTATATATTGGTTTATTTATATAGTATAAGTATATATAACCAGTTGGTGCGTAACTGACAATTTTTTGTAAGACGGGAAGTCCACAGTCGGACTTGGATGCGGACTCGGATTGCAAAGTTCGTGTGGGTCCGGTTCTCGGAGAACTGGACCAGCTCATCTCTACTTAAAAACAGTAAACATTTGGATCTATAAGTAATAAATTATCTTTCAGGTTTAGTATAAAAATAATTTCACTATTATCCAATTGTGTGCAAACATGTAATTCACTGTTATACATAAAATGAAACCACAATTAACTTGTTCATGTACATTTACCTTCTGTTTTTTTATGTCAGTATATCATGTGTGACTCTTTTTTATGTAGTACATTGTAAATACTGTACATATCTCTTTGCATATATAACTCATGGAGAACAATAATATATACTGTTTGCAAACATATACTTGTCTCATAACTTATCCCAATGGCAAACATCAGCACATTACATGGTTTTAAATGGCTTTATTTTATTTATTTATTTATTTATTTTCAAAACAATGTACAATACATGGACTATCTGGGTGGGTTGTTGGGAAATCACAGTGTTGCTTACAAATCTAGAGAAAATGAAGTCAGCAGTCACAGCTGCTTCTGCTGCAGTGGAAACAATCTCAAGCAGACACTCCAATGTGACAACAGTCAGAAAACACCTGCCATGATTCAACAGAAGATGACCTAGCTGATAGACAAGTGCCACACATCACAACAAGAAATAATGCCATCCTGAATAATGACACACTGGCAAGATTCATGTATTCAAGGTCAGGAGTAAAGAGAAGAAGGACAAGATCTAGCAAAAGTTCAAAGTGATGCACATTCTTTACTGCAGACTAAGGTCATAGAAGGGGCAGACAAGCTTGCTGGTCCATCCTCACATGCTCTGGCCTGAGGTGGAAACAGGTAGGGAAGGGTGTGGAGATGGTTGGTCAGTGGTGAATTATCTATTTGTTTATATGTCAATAAGCACCCCCAGTCTTTGGTTTAGGAGAGAGGCCTCCTGTCTTCAGAATCCCTTTCCAGGAACTCCTGAAAATGATCCAGGCATCTGTTCATGCCTTCCCGTACCACCCTGAGATGTTTTCTTTCAGGTTGATAGAGAAGGGGGCCTGAGGGACTTGTTGGCATTCATCCCTCAGGCCCTCATGTTGAGTCAGGTGGAGAATTTAAATCCAAATAAATGCTAAACTGGACACATTCTATATGGAAACTGCAATACTTAATTGACTGGAAAATATTGTCCTAATATCAGTGCATGGACATGACTGTCTTCCTGGGTGGATGCCAGTCATGTGCAGGCTCTTATATTAATCAAGAACTTTAACCCGCAGTTTCCTTATTGTTCCCAATGTAGGTGTTCTGGGTACTACTGTCACAAATTGCTGGACTACAGCTGTTTTTTACCACATTTAAATGGTGTTTACTCACAGCCCCCTATTACCAGGTCCAGGCAGCTACTACAGTGTTACATGTGGTAGTGGCTCCACTATCTTAGATTTGTTGCTTCCGGTAGGCAGCCAATACTGGCTCAGAATATTGGATCACCTGAGCTACATTGGCCTGGTCTTCACCTCTCCCTCCATGGGTTGCTTCTGTGGGATCCCGGTGGTTCTACTTGATTCTTCATTCTTTCCTGCCATACTTGTTAGAAGTATTAAGTTGCTGCATTATACTGCCTCTGAAGTATTTCTTGAGTTTGCTCAATTAAAGTGCACTTGCAGAGTATTTGCAGTTTATTCCTTTACACTGTCCCTTCAGTGTCTCCACAGTTGTCTGTATTACACTGCCTCTGCGATATCACTGTAACTTGCTACATCATACTGTATATTATCCCACAACCTCTCTATAATTGCATATAGCCCCAGCAAGACTGTCACACACAGCTCAAGTGCTTCACCATCTTTTGCAGTACTCTCAGCTTAATGGTTACCTATATTTAGCTAATTTCATTTTCGCACTTGCCTCGCTTTGTGTTAATGGGGGTAGGGGGGCTGGACAGCACACTTGTTATTAGCCACGGCAGTAGCTCATTCCTGTTTTGCATTTTGATTATGTATTTTATGTTATACTTCTGTTTCTGTTCCCGTTGGCTTTTATGGGGTGTCCGGAGTCCACCCTTAAGGAGGGGGTACTGTTATGAACCACAAGCAGTGGTTCATTCCTGTTAGCTTTCTGTTCATGAATTTTATGTTATAGTTCTGTTTGCATGCCAGGTTTTCTCATGTACTTGTTTAGAGTTCTGTTGTTGGCCGCCGGTGGTGAGTCTGTGTAATTGCAGCCTGTTTCCTATGTGTTCAGCCTCACCTGCCAGTAATTAGGCCATTACCTTGTGCCTGGCTTCCAGCTATCCTGATTGGGGCATGCTTCCTTTATTACTCAGCTGGCCCTGCATCCTGAACTGGTGATAGAAGTTTGTTATGATACCTGTATGTTCCTGTGAGAACCTGTCAGCTTCCTGTGGAGTTTGTATCCTGCGTCTGGAGTGTTCCTATTCACAGCCAGTCTGTTCCTGTGTCCTGTCTCGGTTAACGCCTTGTCACCTACTGAGACCAGGGGGCAATGGAGTCGGGCAGACATAATCCTCCCATCAAACATGGCTGCCGTGGGCCCAAGAAACCATAGTCTCAGATTTGCAAACCCCAGTAGTGATGCTCAGGGTCCTGGAGCAGTGCCTGATGCTCAGGGTCCTGAAGCGGTGCCTGATGCTCAGGGTCCTGGAGCAGTGCCTGATGCTCAGGGTCCTGGAGTGGTGCCTGATGCTCAGGGTCCTGGAGCGGTGCCTGATGCTCAGGGTCCTGGAGCAGTGCCTGATACTCAGGGTCCTGGAGTGGTCCTGGAGGTGCATCAGATATAATGGTTCAGGTGTCATTCCCAGAGGGGGTCTCAGAAGTTGTTACCCCAGGTAGGGACTTGAAAGGCGCAACCCCAGAACAGGTATCTAAAGCCATAGCTCCAGAAGGGATCTTGAGAAGTACAACCCCAGAAGAGATCTTTGACGCAATGTCCCCAGGTGGGGTCTCGAGAGGCATAGCCCCAGAAGGGGTTCTAGAGGTCGCTTCCCCAGGAAAGGACTCAAGAAGCATAGCTTTAGTGGTGGTTCTGAAGGTCATAGCTTCAGCAAAAGTCCCAGAGGTCATAACCCCGGCAGCGCGTTGTGGTCAATGGATCATTTTCAAATTGGACTAAAATACTAAGTGGTGTGCCTCAAGGGTCTGTACTTGGACCACTTTTGTTAAACATTTTCATCAACGACCTAACAGAGCATGGTGTCAATTTTCACAGACGATACCAAATTGTGTAAGGTTTTAAATACGGAGGGGGATGCTGAGTCTCTTGAGAATGACTTAACTAAACTGGAAGCATGGGCCGAAAAATGGAGAATGAGATTCAACACAGACAAGTGTAAGGTAATGCACTGTGGGGGCAAGACCAAAAATTACACCTACATACTAAATGGGGTAATACTAGGGGATTCTGTACTGGAAAAAGACTTAGGGGTTCACATGGATAACAAATTAAGCAGCAGTACCCAAAGCAGGAGTGCAGCAAAGAAGGCTAATAAGATATTAGCATGCATAAAATGGGGAATTGATGCAAGGGACGAGAGTATAATACTCCTATTATATAAATCACTAGTGAGGCCACATCTTGAATACTGTGTGCAATTTTGGGCACCATATTACAAAAAGGATATCCTGGAGCTAGAAAAGGTTCAGAGGAGGGCGACCAAACTAATCAAGGGCATGGAGATGCTGGAATACGAGGAAAGGCTAGCAAAGCTAGGCATGTTTACATTGGAAAAGAGGAGACTAAGAGGGGACATAATCAACATCTACAAATATATAAGGGGTCAATACACAGAGCTCAGGAGGGAGCTGTTTTCTATAAGAACAGCACAGAGGACACGTGGTCACTCGCTTAGGTTAGAGGAGAGGAGTTTCTGCACATCGAGGCAAAAAGTTTTTTTTCACAATAAGGACAATACGTGTTTGGAATTCCCTGCCTGAGAGAGTAGTAACAGCAGACTCAGTCAACACCTTTAAGAATGGGTTTGATAAATTCCTATTGGATAAAGATATTCAGGGTTATGGTGCGTAGGCACGCATTATAGTTAATATAACTAGTCCTAACATAAAAATAACTATTTCTATAATAAGACTGCACAGTAGATCACAAATAGGTTGAACTCAATTGACTATTGTATTTTTTCAACCTTAGTTACTATGTTACTATGTTACTAAGTCTCGATAATTATTGACCCAGAGAGGGAGTCTGATGGTCCGGTCCCAGAGAGGAAGTCCGATGGTCCGGTCCCAGAGAGGGAGTCTGATGGTCTGGTCACAGAGAGGTAGTCCGAGATGCCGACCCCAGGAAGATATCCGAAGGTCACTGCCTTGAGTAAGGTAGGTAGTGACCTGGTACCAGCAATGCACTCCAGTCAGTTAGATGGGAAGGAAGTAGATTCTGACTCTTTTGATATCTCAACATCTATAGTCTTTGATGGGGACTCAGTCCAATTTCTTGTGCTCACCAAACACTACTTCACCATTATGCTGTCTAGACCATCTTTGGGCATCACTTCAGAGAACCTTGTGCTCTATCTGATATATTCCTTTAGAGGGGAGCCTTTTGAATGGGCATCCAACTTAATTAAAACTGAAGATCCCATTCTTCAGGATCCCCCGGCATTCAGTGATGCAGTTATTAAGAAATGTGGTTCCAAAGAAATTGGTTCAGGTTCCTCTAAATCACCCGTCTTATCTGCTGAGAGTCCACCAAATACTATAAACTCGGCACAAAAATCTCAGCCTATTGTATTGACTGCAGGATGTGCTTTTCTGTCTTCCTCTTGCAGTGCTTCTGAAAGTTTAGCCCCAAGGTTAGAAAACCAATCTCTGGATTGAACCCAGCCTTGCTGGAAGGTACCATCAGTTCAGACAATGATTGGGGAATTAACTTGGTCAGACCTCAAGAACCAAGTAAAAAAAAAGAAGAAGAAAAGAAATAATTGCTGACTCTTGCCTTGTTGAAAAATAATTTCTTGTCTTGTGTCCAGTGGCCACCATCAAGGGGAGGGGGGGGCACTGTTTCTGTTTTCTTGCCATTGTCTGTTTATACCAGTGTGTCAGGTTTTTTAATGTATCCCTTGTTTTGGAAAACCTGAATTTTGGGGTCCTTTGACCCCTCCTCAAGGAGGGGGGGTACTGTTATGAGCCACGGCAGCTCATTCCTGTTTTGCATTTTGGTTATGTATTTTATGTTATACTGCTGTTTCTGTTCCCCTTGGCTTTTATGGGGTGTCCGGAGTCCACCCTTAAGGAGGGGGTACTGTTATGAACCACAAGCAGTGGTTCATTCCTGTTTGCTTTCTGTTCATGAATTTTATGTTATAGTTCTGTTTGCATGCCAGGATTTCTCATGTACTTGTTTAGAGTTCTGTTGTTGGCCGCTGGTGGCGAGTCTGTGTATTTGCAGTCTGTTTCCTATGTGTTCAGCCTCACCTGCCAGTAATTAGGCCATTACATTGTGCCTGGCTTCCAGCTATCCTGATTGGGGTGTGCTTCCTTTATTACTCAGCTGGCCCTGATCCTGAGCTTGTGATAGAAGTTTGTATGTTCCTGTGAGAACCTGTCAGCTTCCTGTGGAGTTTGTATCCTGCGTCTGGAGTGTTCCTGCTTGCAGCCAGTCCGTTCCTGTGTCCTGTGTCACGGTTTATGGAGCCTGATACTGGGTATCTGTTCCAGCCTTCCGGTCCAGTGATCCTAAATCTTCAGCCTTGGGGTCCTGTTCCTTCTGCATACACCCTTTGTGGTGTCGTGAGTAGCGGCTTTGCCGCACTGTTTGGCTGAAGCCGTATTTTCTTTATTTGTGTTTGGTTGTGTCATTTTTGCGGAGGGTTCCGCATCGCTGCACTCGCCTTATTACGACGGGTTCGTATTTGGCAGTTAGGCTGTGTTATGGTTTTCTTGGCGGCTGCGTCACACATAAATTAGTTATAGTTTTCAGTAGTTTCCCCTTTATCTTTTGTATCTGTCTTAGTTTTCCCCTTGTTTTCTCTCTGTCTCGGTTAACGCCTTGTCACCTACTGAGACCGGGGGGCAATGGAGTCGGGCAGACATAATCCGCCCGTCAAACGCGGTTGCCGTGGGCCCAAGAAACCATAGTCTCACAGGCGTTGACCGACCACTTGGGAGAGACAACGAAGTCAGGTTGTCCATTAGGTATTGCTGCGTACCCCTGTTCTGTCGCAGCTTCATGCATCTGTACTTGGAACTCTTCTGCTGCCACCCTATCTCCTGGGTTTCAAGTACAGAGAACGTGACAACACCCTAATTTTAAACATACCTTGCTGAGACTTGAAGTGCCACTCAGAAAAAAAAGAGGAAAATGCCGGAGCATTGTTAAATGTTGATTAACTTACAGGAAGAAAAGCAATACCTTTTAAAGCAATACATTTTACACTGAAATTTGAGTTGCTGCGGCTGCTGGATGTAATCATTAACCTACGTACTTTTTACTCACTTAGCGTACATACACACCAACATGCTGTAAGCACAATGCAGCTACACGTGTGGCTGAAATACACTTTAAACCTTAGCAGGAAAGAGACACGACACCAATTGTATTTAAAATGCTCGGATCCAGCCCACCAACATATAATTGCAAAAAGGGGTTACAATAACAATATAATCACAATAAGAGAAAAGAGTCTGCAATCAATGGTACATACGTTTGTTTTGCAAGTGCCACACGGACCCGGTGCTCAGTCAATCAAGCAAGATGACCTTCAGAGAGAGAGAGACCAGCCAGGCAGCTTAGCTTTTTATACATTTGGCTAAAACATAATACAATAGAAACTGTAATCTCTTCACCTATAGGTCAAATGGGTGGTCATTTACAGTATAGGAGGGGTCATAGGTTGGTTTGAATTGGTGGGCGATGCCTGGTCCAGGTGCATTTGTAGTTGGTCTCCACTGGGTTCCCTCTGAATATCAGAGTGCAGTAAATACAGTATAATAGTAATATTCTGTTCCTGCGCATATCTATGCGCAGGAGCATGCTATCTTCTGCAAACTGCTACCGGAATGGTGCTCTTAAAATACCCTACAGCTGGATACCAAACACCACCTCCTAACCTAATGCTGTCCCATCATATCCTGTAAAGGTGAATCCCTTTGTTATTGTACCTTTTAAACAAGTATAACTTGCTGGTGTGGTGCATGTGGGCTATGTGTACATTTTGCACTATGTGGATTAAATATGAGATATGTCTTTGTGGCTTTTCCATGCGAATACAAATGCTACCGTAATTACTCATACCACATGCTAATACGCACTACCGCGTGAGCGATTATACGCAGATTGCGGGCATGTGCACGTATGGCGGAACAAGTACATGCACGGAGGCCATCTGTGTGGTGTTTGTACTTGGTGCGTGTGACAATAATATTTTCGACGTCGACAGTCCACCCTTTGGCAGTCATCATTAACTGCCACTCTTAACTAATAAACTGAAAATATTATCATTACAATATATACAAAGTTTGGGTGATCAGTGGAGAGTTGTAGATGGGAAATGTGTAGCCTAGTGGGATAGTAAAAAGCATGTATGTATGAATCAATGTCTGAGGGGCATGTATCATCATGCCGTATATGTTCTAATCAAGCTTCAAGGTATTGCGAAGTATACATTAAATCCTTCTCATCCCGTATTAAGGGTCTGTAAATGGGCAAACAAACACTACCGAGCTCTTTTCGGACAAGGCTTTTACCACTCACCCTTTTTGGCTTCTTATTCCAACAAATGGGGAGCAGATCTATCTGATGATATATGAAGGGGGAATATATGTGAGTGCTACTATATGTTGATAACACCTGTCGACTATGTGTGCCATTAACTGGAGGTTTCAGAGATGAGGGTATGACACATATATAAAAAATTCATTCACATAAACATTTGGTAGGGTTGACGTCTTTTCCGGTTGGATGTTTCTGGGTAAAGGGGGAAACAGAGAAAAATGGTGAAAGAAAACAGGCCATGAAATTCATTTGCAATCCTTATAACACTGTTTCTACAGATGGGTCATAAATCAAATCTGCTGCTGTAACAACGCCCCCGCTCCTTAGACTCATCAAATTTGTGCTATGCTTGTGCTGCGTTAAAATTCGAACACACCTGAATATCAGACCAATAATTATGATGACTCCCAGGATAAAAAGGATAAACTTTCCCATACTCACAATAACATTCTGTGCCCACTCTCCTAACTCTGAGAACCAATTGCGTGGGTTCAACCATGAGACCCAGCCGGTCAGTTCATTACGTACAGCACTTCATGCCAAATTGAGTTGCCAGGGTAACACAGTACCCACCTGTCAAAGCTGTAACGTAATTAAGGACCATCCTGTGCTGGATCAATTCCTTTTTGTAGGCTTGTAACTCCCTTCCTGTATACCTGAAGGTGTCATCATACATCTCAGTGATATTATCTATCAAGTTCGCCAGCGCATGGATATACCTATTATTTATAGTTCCTCTGGCAGTACGGGTGATATCTAGTGCGAGTAGGAACTGAATCCTGGTGGTTTCGTGGCTCAAATCAGAGGCTGTGTGCTCTGTTCTATCTATAAGGTGTCTCTTGATGATGTGTTCATAATGGGTATGAGTATAAGGAGTCTGAGCGTTTCGGTGAACATCTTTCATTTTGTTGTGGGTTATGGTCATGACCTCTGGTAGTACTCTTCCAATATAACACAAACCCTCAGAGCTCGGAGTAAGCCACTTGTATGCTTTCCTCCCACATATGAATTAGGCATCATCTGGGAGAACATAGGGGACAAAATGTAACAACACCATATTGCAAATTTTCCACGTAAAGAAACCAATCCCTAGTTCTCTCATTTGTTCAGTACAAGTATCGGGCTGGATGACATGGGCACAATACCCCTGCGATACCATTCCAACCCACATGGTTTTGCTTCCATGTGTATACCTGTACCGAAAATACTTCCCACTGTTGGCTATCTTGCGTACAAGTTCAGAGTCAGTAGGTATCCTATCAGCTCTGTGTGAAAAGGTCATTGTCTGGTTATTCCACATCACTTCCCAATTTCCTGGTTTTCAGAAAATTGGAAATATTAAAACACAATAGTGATCTATCTACATGATACTGGTGGAGCTTCAAGCTAGGGAGCCTAGATATATTGAATTTCTTGTCCACCGGTCTCCCACCCATAATTCGATTACCTCATCTATCGTTAAAGGGTATGGCACTAATCCTGACTCACTCTGTCCTTGAGGTACCTGTGATTCTGTCTGGTTTAAGACCCTACCCACTAATGAGTGGTAATCACTCCACTGATGTCGGTCCATGTCGATATTAATGTTGGACTGACATCTCTGGATGCATCCATCTTCGACTATGTTCTGGCAATATCTCCAAATACAATATTCATCAGACAATAACCCCTCACATTGCCTCCGAGCTCCGTGACTACCAGAGTGCTTACTGATACCAGCCTTTACCAGAGTGATGTGCTGCTCCTGAGATCCTACAAATCTGTACTCGCCATCAGAACCCATTCCAGATCCTTGCTCGATGTCTCTGGGACCCTCACCAAAACAGATTGTCCTGGGAAAAAACAGAATTACCAGAAAAACCCGAAACGCAGTCTCTTGACTGCGTTTCATTAGGGAAAAAGAAGGAAAATAAGAAGTGGGGGGGGGGGAGAAAGCAGTGGGTGGTGAAAAAAGAAAAATGGTACAACAACCATCTTTGATCTTGTTTTTCTCCGCGCTCAGGTGCGGGTTCAACAGTCCTGCCTCTCAGCTTTCCCGGAACAAACACTCTAGTGATACGAGGTTCTCTTCACCTTGCTCTTTGTCACAAGTTTTCTCTGGGTCAGCGACCTTCTTGCAGTGTGACGAGTGGACCCAAGTCTCTCTTTCTGCGACCTTTAGTGTTGTCGTGCTGGTTAACAAAACTTGATACGGTCCTTCCCCCCTGTCTATGAGGCAACCTGAGCGTAAAAAATTTAGAATCATCACATAATCCCCAGGCTCAATGTCATGACAATTACTGTTCGGTAGGTCAGGAATCACCAGCTTTAGATTTTTTTGTTGATTTCTCAGCTGCTGGCTCATCCTAACCAAGTATTGCACAGTTATTTCGTTATTGCATTTCAAATCATCCTGGGGGTCTATCATTACATGGGGTTGTTGACCAAAAAGAACTTCGAAGGGTGATAAGTTAAGCAGTGACCTGGGTGCGGTTCTGATGCTGTACAACCCTAGTGGCAATGCTTCTGGCCACAACAATCCAGTTTCAGCCATTACTTTGCTCAGCTTATTCTTAATAGTGCTGTTCATTCTCTTCACCTTCGCACTCGCCTGTGGTCGGTACGGAGTGTGCAGCTTAGTATTAATACCCATCAGTTTGCACATGACCTGAAAGACTTCACCTGTAAAATGGGTACCCCTATCACTTTCAATCATTCTAGGGATACCATATCTGCACACAAATTCCTGCACAATTTTCTTTGCAGTGAACACAGCAGTATTTGTGGCAGTGGGGAATGCTTCTACCCAGTTGGAAAACACATCAGTACATACTAACACATATTTTAAATTCCTACAGGGTAGTAACTGTATGAAGTCGATTTGTATTACCTGAAACGGTCCGTCTGTAGGAGGGATATGGGATGGCTCCGTTGGTATTGCCTTACCAATATTCTTCCCCAAGCAAGTAAGACATGTCATTGCTTTCTTACCTGCATGAGAAGAGAACCCTGGTGCACTCCAGTAGGCTCTTAACAGCTTACACATACCTTCTTTACCTAGATGAGTCAGCCCGTGTGCCGCCTCAGTTACGCTTGGGAGATATGCTCTGGGGGCCACTGGCTTACCGTGTCCGTCTGTCCAAAGTCCTGAAGACTCCTGACCATATCCGTTCGCCTTCCAGACTGCCTTTTCCTGTAGCGAACACAAATTGTTGAATGTTTTGAATGTTGTGTATTTGTTGTGTGGAGTAAAACCATCTCTAGAAAAGAGAAAAGAGGGGAATAATAAAAAAAAAAGAAAATGTCAGGTTTGCGTTCACCATCAGGTCATCACACCATCATGCATATCAGTGTCTGTACACAGTTTCCCTTTCTCCAGTATTTTCATTCTCCACCCTTTGTGCATGACCAGGCACACTGCAGTAATACTGGTGTCATTGTGCTGGTGAGATATACTGGGTTTGGGCAGAACTCTGAAGGACCAATTAGGCATGTGGTGTTTGAACTGTAATCGGGTCCATGTATTGTATCCTGTAGGTGAACATAGAGATCGAGAGGAAACTGTGAAGAACCATGACAGAGAGGTTAGTAACAGATAAGTTTGTAGAGGTAAAGTGGATTTTATAAAATTTGATAATTGGATTGGGCACCACGGGGAATGATTTTCTACTTGGTTTATTCCCCTTTAAAAAAAAATTCTATGTGTGTTGTATCTCTACTGGGACTATCCCAGCCATCAATCCAGTGTCCTGTCCATCCTAAGTTCATAGGGAACCCGGTATCTGTGAGATAATTTCCTCTACATGTGATGGACATGAATCTAGAACAGTGTAATGCAACATTAGTCTATGAGAGTATCTAACATACCTTGTACTTCCTGAGTGGGAGCACAATATATGTATACCATATTTAACAAAGTTTCTGTTACGTTAATCAGGGGCCCTTTTTGTTAGGAAAAAGAAGGAAATTAAAGGGTTTAGCATAGTAGGGGCCCCATCTTAACCTCAGCAAATTTTGTCAAAGGGTAACATTGCATTAATTTTGTTCTTCCCATTAGCAGAATCTGTGTTTTCTGTATGGCTTTTGAATCCTTGCTATATATCCCTTGGTCCCGTCTCTGTGTTTAATACTGTGGCTTGTGTTCTTTGTCTAGGGGGTCTATAATTACTATGTGTCCCATTACTCCTACAATCCCTGGAAAAATGCCCTTTCTATCTACAAGTGTAACATATTATTGACCTTGGCTTACCATTAGTGATCTGGGGTTTGGGCTGATGGGTCTTTCCTGTATGTGCCTGTATACTTACCATCCTCAACCCTCCTCCTGTTGTTCTCTGAGCCTAGAAATATTCTTGTGATGTTCAATAGTGCACTCTCTAAGATTAGCTACTGTGACCCCTCTCCAATTAGGCAAAGAAGTCTGCACCCTGACCCTCAATACCTTATTGAGCCCGTCCATTAGCACAGACAGCTACCTCCCTGTAATTCACATTGTTCCCTATATCCGATACCCCAGTGTATCTAGCAATTATTTGCAAAGCCCTATGGAAATATTCAGAAGTCATTTCACTGTCCTTCTGTCTTATGGAGAAATTTTGCTCCACTTAACAGCAGTGGGGAAATACAATCCTAGTTGTATGTTAATTTGTTCCACGTTCTCCTGATTGTGTTCATCAGTCATAGGACCATCTGACTCTAATTTACAATCCATAATACATTTTTGGGTGTCAATATTAGGGGGTAGGCATGCTTTCATGAATATCCGCCAATCTTTGTTTGCAGGTTCATGGGTATTACCAAGATCCTTGATAAACTTCTGACATCTGGCTAAATGCTTCCGGGGATCAGAGAATTCTGATTGACCGCAGCCCTGATCTGGACCATGGGAAATTCATTGCATTATTCCTGGTGAGGGTTATTCCCTGACTATTGGTCCTCCTATTGGGAGTTACTATTTCCAAGACAGGATGTAACCCTACCATTCCATTCCTAATTTGCTCACTGTGAGGTGTTATTGTCTCTGTTTAATGAGCAGTCTCACACTTACCGGTGGCTGTGATCTCACCAGTCCTTTCAGTAGGGGACACCGTCACTGTCTTATTGGTTGGGCAGGGCCCAACTGAGTTTCCTGTAAGGTGACTGCCTGAATGAGAGTTGAGATTAGGCTGGATCCTTCATCTTCCTGTGACCTATAATCTTGGAGAGAATTCAGAACAGGATACAACTTGCAAGGGTTAGGGTTAACACATTGATTCTGCATTTTTCTATCATTTACAGATGTACCATTGGTTGTAGCCAATGTCTCCCTTTTCACTTGTGTCAGTAATGGTGTGCTCATACTCACATTCCTGCCAGGTTTGGAACTTGCTGTGCAAGTTAGTTCCCTATGCACCTCCCCCTCTTGCTGCCACAGATTTAAACAGTCGTTATGTCTGATCCTTTGTTTTCTAGATTTGATCAGACATATTCTAATACCTATATTCTGCAGTATCTCTGATTCACCCTAGGGAATGATGCCCTATCTTCAGCAGTCATATACACACATTCATTGCAAAAACCTCTGCGTGTGGATCATATTTCCCACACATAATAAACCTTGCTGACCCCCTGGGCCGCAATTCTTCAGCCTGAACCCTCGCTGCTGTATGTTTCTCACTTGAGCAACTGGCTCCCATTGTGGGTCCTCTCCCACAAACACCACCAAAATACACAATGCAAGCAGATGGTGAAAGTACTCTGAGCGCTCTTCACCCGCTCTCGCCCACGTTGACCAGTACAACGATACACTGTCGATAATGGATCACAATGTACCCAACCTAGGGCTCCTATAAGACCTTACAGCACCGCAGTTTCTTTCGGTGGAGGCTCTGTTGGAATATTTTCCTGAGAGAGGCAGCTAAAAATTCATTTTTTGGTATCTTTCCACTGAAATTTTTGTAGGGTGAAAAACAGAAACCTTCAATAACTATTGGTCACCCTTTCCAGTGGATTTCCACCGGGGAGATTTCCTGACGTAATCAGCAAAAACCCCTTTCTCTTTCCTTTTACACAATCACGTCTGTGTATGCTCCCACAGCACATATGACACAATAATATCACGTTGTACTGTGTAGAACACACGGACGTGCGGTTCAATCGCACAGCCTATAGATACTAGTTATCTATATGCCCTACGATCGTTGGAGTCGAATTCACAAGCTGCGCTCCTCAGCCGGAGCGTAACAAAAAACCTTTACTTCAATTCACAATTCTTACATTTCACAATTCCCTATTACACTCCTCTGAAAATCTCCTCACAATTTGCGTATTTCTCTCTTTATGTTCACGTAAGGTAGCAAACCTTACGCCACCGGGCCGCTACTAACCCAGTGTTCCCACGGGACCCGGGGTTCAGCTCCACTCACTCTTACTTTCACTCACTCAGATACACCTTGTTTTTCTTTTCTGTACAGAAAATACCACTCTTCTAGGTTGGTTACTTTACCCCAGAGGTACTTACAGTTTAAACAAAACATTGAGGTAACCTGCTTTTGAAATCAGATAGTTATGTGCTATTGTATTAAAGTATATTACCCCGCTTTTTACTTGAACAACTATCGTGTGATTTGTACTTAGCATCCGCAATCCTACGCAACCTTGTGCAAACACGCGACCGAGCACGCCTTTACCCCACGTGTGCGACCCTGCACTTTTTCCGTACCACTTGTACAAACGTGCGTCTGCAATAAAACCACACAATCTCTATAAATGTGAGCAATACAAACTATTATCGTTCACTAATACAACCCACACTTGTTCTGTATAAACCTTTAACGACTAGGCCAGAACTGCGTTTTGTGTTTTATAATTACACCCTTAATACACTTATTTAAAATGTATCTATATAGCAAACAAATGTATCCGATTTCACACAGGTCTAAAATGACTAGTAATATTTGGCAACAATATGTGAGAGAGTTATGCAAAGTATTGGTACGCTGTACGCTTTTGGCACCAAAAATTTTACACACAAATTTTTAAATACCTTATTTTCCTGTTTCCTCCGGGTTCTATCAGCACTTCTGTAGACTAGACAGAGCAGACGTGATCTAATCAGCACTAAAGAGGATTTTAAAACACCCTAGCAACCAGGAAAAGTTTCACTTAAAGATGTGTCTCCACCCTTTGCTGATAGATCAAAGTCTGCTCTGGTCTGCAAGTCTATGAATGTGTGAAATCCCTGACTGAGCTCCCAATTGTTAAACGTTGTTTAACTTAAAGGACAGAAAAGCAATACCTTTAAAAGCAATACCTTTTACACTGAAATTTGAGCAGCTGCGGCTGCTGGATGTAATCATTAACCTACGTACTTTTTACTCACTTAGCGTACATACATACCAACACGCTGTAAGCACAATGCAGCTACACGTGTGGCTGAAGTACACTTTAAACCTTAGCAGGAAAAAGACATGACACCAATTGTATTTAAAATGCTCAGATCTGACACACCAACACATAATTGCAAAAAAGGGGTTACAATAACAATACAATCACAATAATAGGAAAGAGGCTACAATCAATGGTACATACATTTGTTTCGCCAGCGCCACACGGACCCGGTGCTCAGTCAATCAAGCAAGATGACCTTCAGAGAGAGAGAGAGAAACCGGCCAGGCAGCTTGGCTTTTTATACATTTGGCTAAAACATAATACAATAGAAACTGTAATCTCTTCACTTATAGGTCAAAGGGCTGGTCATTTACAGTACAGGAGGGGTCATAGGTTGGTTTGAATTGGTGGGCGATGCCTGGTCCAGGTGCATTTGCAGTTGGTCTCCACTGAGTTCCCTCCGAATATCAGAGTACAGTAAATACAGTATAATAGTAATATTCTGTTCCTGCGCATATCTATGCACAGGAGTGTGCTATCTTCTGCAAACTGCTACTGGAATGGTGCTCTTAAAATACCCTACAGCTGGATACCAAACACCACCTCCTAACCTAATGTTATCCCCTCATATCCTGTAAAGGTGAATCCCTGTGTTATTGTACCTTTTAAACAAGTATAACTTGCTGGTGTGGTGCATGTGGGCTATGTGTACATTTTGCACTATGTGGATTAAATATGAGATATGTCTTTGTGGCTTTTCCATGCGAATACAAATGCTACCATAATTACTCATACCATGCTCTAATACGCACTACTGTGTGAGCGATTATACGTAGATTGCGGGCATGTGCACGTACGGCGGAACAAGTACACGCATGGAGGCCATCTGTGTGGTGTTTGTACTTGGTGCATGTGACAATAATATTTTTGACTTTAACAGCATGCTCTAAGCACTAAGAGCACTGGTAATCAAAACGATTATAATAAACTCTACAAGTTAAAGTGGATTAAAATGTAGGCTCAGCACGTTTATCCAAAAATGTGGACCCACCTACCCCATCACGGTGACCTCATCAGATGGGTCCAAAACAACTCTAATATTGACATATTACATAAATCTATTCAGGTCTTACCTATCATAGTGCTTATATGTACACATTAAATGCAAGAACCCATACTAATTAAACACAACTATGAGCAAGTGGGTGGGGTGCTAGTCCAGGTAGAAGGGTCTCCACATTCATGTGTATGTTCATACAGAAGTTACAGAGTAAAGAGGGGGCTTGAATGCACTCCCTAATTTTAAATATAACAGTTGCCTCCTTATTGCAACCTGTGAGTTCTGCAAAGTTAAGTCCATCCGTCATTGCAGCAGTGTTTAGTGAAAATAAGAGGAATTTTTAGACATTTTGCCCCTAGAACAGCTGTGTAAAACCATAGTATCTTAGGGCATCAACAATATAATAGTCAACAATATAATTTTGTGTCATGATACATTGCAAGTAATTCAAGAATTCAATGAACAACCTTCTCATACACTGCCTCTCATCTCCTGTGGCTTTCTGGCATCTGGGAGCTGTTGGACTTCAGGAAGGATCCACTCAACAAAGCTCAAAGGACCCTATTACTGCACAATCTAATTGTTAAATCCACAGTCACGAAGGGTTTTATTGTCATAAATGAGCTATAAACAAATACGCTACATCAGAGACTCCATTCTATCTAAACAGTGACCTCTCTCCCAGCAGGCGCTGGATTCAACATTTTTGGAACAGTTCTGTTTGAGATTGCTGGATGGTCCTGATCGTCTAGACAAAAC
Organism: Pseudophryne corroboree; assembly: GCF_028390025.1. NCBI lineage: Eukaryota > Metazoa > Chordata > Amphibia > Anura > Myobatrachidae > Pseudophryne > Pseudophryne corroboree. The sequence goes on from NC_086445.1 coordinate 761,497,523, forward strand.
TTTTAAAGAAAAAAAAGTGATTGATCACTGATGTGTACAAATCCATTCTCCTTGCTGAAGACACCACCTTGAGAGCTAGAGCTCCACCTGCTGAAGCCCACGCTAGTCCCTTACTGGTGCTAGTACCTGTGAAAATCTCTTTATTTATTATTATTACTAGAATTTAAAAACTGTGTTGGCTGTTTTCAGCACTGCAGCCTACTTCCTTCTGATGCATGGAGAAGACTTTCTGCAATATATACTCTCAAGAGGTCTAAAGCCTGTGGTATTACAATCACAGTAGCTACCTACTGTACAAAGAGTATTTCCAGAGCTGTTTCATATTGTCTGAGGGACACAGATATTGCAAGCGTTTCTATAGTCACAGAAATTATTCCTGATCTGATGACAGCAGTGGTATTATATTCAGGGTGAGTACCTCTATGTAATGTGATTAACTATATGGAGTTCCAGTACCTCCGCATCCTCTTGTCTGGAACTCTCATTAATCAATTACAGCTCAAAATAGCATAACTGACATAACAATTTCTGTTTTTTTCTATTTACTGAGCATATTCAAAGGTTTTTAATACTATTATGATTTATTTATGTTAATAAATGATGTTACACATTTTTATTTTAGAAGGAGCATACTTACTGAACATGAGTGCATTTATAATACTGAAAACCTTCCATTTTCATGAACAATAAGAAGATGATTTTTAGTGATGCTAAGAGATAAATGCTTATCTATAATGCAAGTTGATACAGTTGAGTTATTCTACCAAATAATGAAATAAGCAAGACTAATGTGAAATCATTGAAAGCTCAGACAGGAACACAAAAGCATATATATTTGTAAAACATTTTTTGGAGTGTCACACAATAACTGAAGCACCCTTTTGCATTGCAATTATTTTAGCAAAGCATAAAGAACCTTTTTAAGAAGGAGAAATGTTTAAGAAAGTTTCTTCTGGATTCTAGAAATGTCTTATTCCTTAAAATAAAGGTGAAAGTTAAAAACATGCAAACAAATAAAAACATCAAACTATAATATGACAGATGCAGGGAATGGATTATGATTTACTGAACAAACTGAAAATGGACAATTTAATTTGTTGTGATTTTGTGCAGCAGTTCAATTAATCAACTGATATAGCTTAAAAGTCTGGTAGTTATCAGTTTATTATATTTAGAAGAATAGTATTCCCTTAAATTAATTTTAAATTATAATCCCTATGACAGGGAGATCTAGAGGTGAAGACATTTGCCAACAAGTTTCTTTATTTTGCAAAGGAAACAAGGCTTCTTCTCCAGATGGCTTCCCAGCCATATTTGGTAAGAACAATTGGTTTCTTGCAGTGTGCCAAAAAAGGAACATATTCCACAATCCTTTGAGTTACATATTAGAAATCACTGTGTGCTAAAGTTTTTAACATGATAAATGCTATGGACATTTCTGCAAAGGCAGTTAATTCAGTTTGTGCAAAAGGATTACGAAGATGGCTTCTAAATTCAATTTGAGTAAAATGAGGCTGAGTATGCAAACCTGGTGTTGTATAATGAAGTCAGGTAGATTAGTTGGGGGCAGTTCTTAGAAAGATTCTGGACTGTATTGTCTGAAATAACTATCATACTGTATCTCTTATATTTAGCCTGTTTGAAAAGACATGGGTAGCAAAGTTAGCTTTTTAGACATATTTAATAGCTCAATTCAGTGCATTCAACATTGAATTTCAGGGGAAAGATACAGTATATCCATTTCACAATGAGTTAATCCTCTAAATGTTTTCAAATCAAAATGGCAGTTTCTAGAAATGCAGCTCAGGAAGGAAACTTTGAAGAACTTCCCTAATTTAGAAAACGTTTTATAAAACTATGATGAAAGCAGCTGCACATATAGCATTCTGTACTGAAGAACTAAATCATTGGCAAGAGCAAAAGATATTTAATGGTATTAAGCATCTTAAGCCAGTCTTAATTTACATGTAATTTCCACATGCTGAAATTGACAATGAAGACATGTCTGCAACTATATTTAAGCATCAGTGTTTTATTCCTTTTAAAGTAAGAGTTTTTAAGCAAATTCTGGAATCCACATCATGAAGAACAGTACCCAGGCTTGAAATCAATAGCTCTTCATTGACAGTAGTTTTTGCATCAACATACAGTACTTTTACAAAGCAGCGTTCTCTGTGCTGAATATGGACCATTGAAGATAGTAAAACCAAAATACAGAAGCCATCAGATAAATGGACATGCCGACTTCATTAGTTTTGAACCATAGCTCTATAAGTTCTTGCAAGATGTGCATTGTCATGAAACAATGTCACAATAGGATGGTAAGTAAAACCAGCTTATTAATTATAGAATTTTTTTTTGCTAAATGCTTTATATTCCTAGCTGACAGAAGGCCCAAAAGACCTGAGGGGTAAAGCCGTAATGCAGAACCGGACTTTGTGACTAGGTAAGGCCTTTTAAGTATTAGTAATGACTAATGGTTTTGCTAGTCTAACCTGTTTGTACAGGGCCAGCGCTAGGCATATTCAAACTATTCCTGACGTTAGCTTAGCGACTCACGGCAGGCATCTCCTGCTGCATGGCGTAATTAGGCAAGATGTATGCGGACACATCTGTATTAAAGCAGAGGCAGATGTCACAGTATTAGCGGCCATGTAATTGCTGTGTACAGGTGGATTGGTTGTGTAATAGCATTCGGCATATGTGTAAGATGCATTATGTGTGTCATGTGTATAAATGCATTAAAAATGTGCGGCTTATGTGTACATATGTGTGCCATTATGTGTATAAGGGCATTAATAATCTGTTGCATATGTGTCAGGGGCATTATGTGTGGCATGTGTATAAGGGCACTAATAAAGGTTGGCATAATGTGTAAGGCACATTATGTTTATAAGAACATTAATAATGTGTGTCATATGTGTAAAGGCTTTACTGTGTGGTATTATGTATATAAAGGCACTATTAATGTGTGGCATTATGTGTAAATGGTGCTCTACTGTGTGGTGTAATGTATAGAAAGGGCACTACTGTGTGGTCTAATGTGAATAAAGAACAATATGGTGTGGTGTAATGTGAATAAGGAGCAATTCAGTGTGATGTAATGTGAATAAGGGGCACTACTGTGAGGAGTAACGTATATAAGGTAAAGTGGTACTACTGTGTGATGTAACATGAATAAGGGACACTATCACACGATATAATGTGAATAAAGTTGCACTACTGTGTGGAGTCATTTGAATCGGGATACTATTGTGTGGCCAAGTCCTTTTTTTGGGCAGTGCACCAAATGTGCGCACTGTTCCTATTTAAAATATGAGGACTAATATGGGTGAGGGGTGATGGTGCTGGGAAAGGGGTGCAGGGTCAGTGGCAGAACTAGCAGTGGTGCTAGTGGGCACCAGCCAAAAACTTGCCGGCTCTGAATTTGTAGCAAGAGGAAGGACTTGAGACCTCAGGAGTCTTTATAAGCGCAGTGTACACTGTCTGATGTCTCTGATTTCAAACATCAACTGGGAACTACTGGGAAGTACTGTAGTACAGAGTTGTACTGTGTCCTTTTTTCCTTTGTCTTATATACCTATGTTCCATATTTTGTCTGCCCTTGTATCAGGACTGCTTTCCCTTATCCGTGCTTTCAGTATTTCTTTGTTATTCTCCATTTCTCTCTTTGCTTCTCCTTATGATTCTTAGACCAGTGTTTTAGCTACAAATAAGTTTGTTGTTCAACAGTGAATACATTGTCCTGTAGTTTATTGTCTTTCATGTGCCATAACTTTCTTGCCTTACCTCTTTCTCTGTCTTTTTGCTCCAATTGTTGGTGCAATGTGTGATCCTGCCTACCTGCTTCTTTCCAATGGGACAGGACTCATGCTGCCAGATAGTGTCCTGTCCCTAGTAGCGCTGTTATGGTGGCTCTTGGGGTTCCAATGTTTCTGCCCTTGCCTCCATAACAGTTTCAAGGTCATTATCACAATTTACTAACACAAATAATCCCACACCAGTTAGTATAATATTGTAAATTATTAAAGGTCTTATTCTCATATAAAAATATCTCCTACAGGACATAATGTATCCCTATTCAATCCTTACATGAGGTGCTACCCACTACTCCACTGACCATAAACACTAACACAAGACAAAATGAGTACCTGTGTAGGTTCCCTAAAGACCTCTTGAGATCTTTAAAATTATAACTTGCAAAAAAGGTGTAAATCTGCACAAGATAACATGTATACTGTATTGTATTATGTTAGATCATTGAAAAACCAACATCAAGCTTGGTATTCAGTAGGTTCAGCAATACGTTGGTGGTGCTCCCAGAAGATAGTTTGTTAAACTATAGAGAAGACGTGGGATCTTTTGTGAAGGCAAAAGACAAGTCTTTTCCAGGGCACACTTATTAAATTTGTAATGAAATTGGTTAAAATGTAACTTTAAATGTGATACACTTAAAAAGAAGGGAGCAGACGCTAGTACATATTCATAACCGCAAAAATGCTAGGATTCTGGGTGATAAATTAAATATAGGTGAAAATATGTATTCCATTTAAGTGAAATGTAACTAGTGAGTCCCTATGTCGGGAAATTATTTTAGGCTAAAGTTGCTCAATTAGGCTCAGTGTGGTATGGTATTCCAATTCAGTCTGTGATCTATGCAGTTTCTGGGTGTCACAAAATTCTGTTTAGTGTGAAAGAGTAAAATATACACGGTACCTAGTATTCCCTGGTGGTCTCCCGTCCAAGTACTGACCAGTGCATAGCTTTCAAGATCAGACGTGATTGGGCATACCCAGTGCAGTTTGACCATAGGTAAGTGGGTCTTAACACACAACATCAATCTGAATACACAGACACATGCAAAGCTTGTGTGGAGGGTTGGATTTAAACTGACACAAACATGGATTTCTTTCCTTGGGATAGTGAAAAAAAAAGACACATTGGGGGTGATTCCGAGTTGTTCGCTCGCTAGCTGCTTTTAGCAGCATTGCACACGCTAAGCCGGCGCCCTCTGGAGTGTATCTTAGCATAGCAGAATAGCGAACGAAAGATTTGCAGAATAGCAAAAAGAAATTTCTTAGCAGTTTCTGAGTAGCTCCAGACCTACTCACAAATAGCGATCAGTTCCTGGTTTGATGTCACACACACGCCCAGCGTTCGCCCAGCGTTCGCCCAGCCACTCCCCCGTTTCTCCAGACACTCCCAAATTTTTCCCTGAAACACCTGCGTTTTTCCGCACACTCCCATAAAACGGCCAGTTTCCGCCGAGAAACACCCACTTCCTGTCAATCACACTACGATCAGCAGAACGATGAAAAAGCTTTGTTACACCGTGAGTAAAATACCAAACTTTTGTGCTAATTTACTTGGCGCAGGCGCACTGCGTACATTGCGCATGCGCAGTTTGCGACTAATCGCTCCATAGCGGGAAAAAATAACGAGCGAACAACTCGGAATGACCCCCATAGTTGCTTTTGTCTTTTACCTTCACAAAAGCTATCTCTTACATTGTATTGCAACTATCTTTAGTAGTTTAATTTGATACATATTACAAGAGTGGACGTGATTTCACAGAATATATTGCTTTATTTAAAGCAGGCAGATTTTATAGCATATCAGTCAAAGTAAAACAATAATTAATAGACTGCATTTATTGAGGGCTATTAAGCCTTTATTATAGTATTTGAAACAGCACAAGAGGCAGCAGACAAAGGTTTTGAATACCATTTTAATACACTTTTCTATTCTTTATTTACTCTTTATATTTTACCAGTTTTTGATTATTAGAACAAATAATTTTAAAAGTATACCAATAAAGATTATAATTTTAATGATAGAGAATAAATATGTATCGAATTAAAGTATTAACGATAGTCACAATACAATGTAAGAATTAGCTTCTATCACGCAGTGTGAATATGAATATATTTTATTTATTTATTTATTATTTATTACCGGTTATTTACATAGCGCACACATATTCCGCGGCGCTTTACAAAGACTATTTTGCCATTCACAATAGTCACTGCCCCAGTGGGGCTTACAATCTACATTCCCTACCACATGTACATGTACACACATTTATGCTAGGGTTCATTTTTGTTGGGAGACAATTAACATACCAGTATATTTTTAGATTGTGGGAGGAAACTCGGAGCACCCGGAGTAAACTCATGCAAGCACGGAGCACCCAGAGGAAACTCACGCAAGCACGGAAAGAATATACAAGCTCCACAAAGTTAAGACCATGGTGGGAAGATAACCCATGACATTAGTGCTGAGAGGCAGTGATGCTAACCATTACACCACCCGTACTGCCCAATATATGTAATCTGCCGCTGTACCCCTGGACTTAGCATTCATTATCACTTCTCTTTCCTCTATAAGCCTGCCCTGACACGCCTTTGAAACTAGCCAATGGGACTCTGGGGACAGGATTATAGAGAAATGAGAAGTGAAGCCCAATGATGAGTCCTGGGTGCAGAGGCAGCTGTGAAATGCATAGCACTGCAAATCCTTGGGGGAAAGTCAGCCAGCACATATATTACATACAACATTACATGTGTGTTTATATGTATTAACCCATCCCCCATGCAATGTGCAGTCAGCACTGTAGCCAACGGGCAGCAGCTGCCACTGGTTGTGAGTAGATGAGTCTATCATTATTAGGTCACAGGAAATGTCATATATGTTTCTATTTCAGTTTTCTTGGTGAAATCCTTGGGATTCTGTGTTATTTCTGATTTTTCTACACAGCAATATCAGTCTGATAGCTGACTCAGCACCTAATGACAGCTTTAGTCCACTTACAACCGTAGGCACATTTTACGCATGTTGCCTACTTGTAAATGGTCTAATTACAGTATAGAAGACAATGCGCCATCTTTATAGCTAAGATCTCCACCTGACAGAATGCCACTATGAACACGGTCAATAGAGTGCCTAGTATCAACTACACAGTATATTTACAAAACATCAGTTTTTCTAGAGAGCCTGCACTACAACTGATTTAGGGTCTATAAACCACTTACTGACCCTGAATTTTGGGGCCAATGTCAGCTTTATCCTGAATGCCATCACAGATTCCCAGAGAAACTGCAGCAGAAAAGCTATTACAGTAACATTAGTAATGACTATATTTTTCCTTTTTCAAGGCCTTTCCACTCCAAACTACGTACACATGCTGAAAATGTATTATTTTCTCTCTCAGTTGTCCATTAATCCGTATTCCAGTCTTCATTTGTTTTATTTGCCATATACATTCATATGGGAAATCCATGGTCATGTGATAATTTTATGGAACCTGCAAAGAGTGTTACTTTATTTATAAGATATTGCAAGAACTCAGTAGCATTGTCTGGGGATGTAACATGCAACAAGAACAATACAGTACATACAGACTAATACAGAAAGTAGATACATTCTTGTGGAAACATAGCAAAAATTGTCATTTTGCAGACTTATGAGGTGAATTGGAATGCCATGCTCATACTAGCTGACAATCTATATACAGATAAATTACCGTAGCGTTACATACATAGGAATCTTACCACATGACTGTAATACAAATTGATGGTGGAAGGACATGCCACTTCTATTGAAATACAGTAGCAACACTGCTTCCCCTGCACGTTGCACTCACACATTATTAGGGCAGACAGTCTGATTATTGCAGCTCTATTCCTTTCGCTGAAGATTGGAATATATATATGACATATCTTGTTCTTTACACCATAGAGTCCATGGATTGCCTTATTCTGAATTGTTCTACTTAAAGTTATCAGAGGGTGCATGTAATGTGGACATATGGGAATTAAGTATTATACACTGAGATGCTGCTCAACTGGCAATTTTTATCTGACTGTAATAAATGAATACTGTACCAACATCCTGCATTCAGATTCAGTTTATTTTGTGTTTTGATGTATTGTTGACAAGGAAGATCCATTTTGGGACTTAACCTCTGGTACAAATTGCTTTGAGTTACAGTAGTAGTCCCAAAGCTCTGGAATCAGTTGTTATCACACAGCAATATATTACACTCACGTAACTTCTAATGCATGGGTTTACAACAGGCTGCTGACTTACTTTTCAGTTTGCCCATGCAGTCCGATAGCCGGCCTGTCTTTTGATGTATTTTCCCTAAGATTGATTGGATTTCACAAAAAGACTAGATAGGAATACCTTTTTAAAGGCACAAAGACTAGATAGGAATACCTTTTTAAAGGCACAAAGTTGTCATCAACGAGCTATGATAAATAGTTTACCTTTTTCTCAAATGATTAGGATCCACCAAATTAACAGTGTTTTGAGTGACGTAGAGAGTGAGATTGATCAGCTAATTGGTACGTTTATAGCTAGAGGTTACAACAAAGTATCTCTACTTAAGGACATACAGAGGGTCTTGTTTATGGACAGAGCTACATTGTAGAAAAAAATTGGTTCAATGTAATGACTCTATGGCACGCTTACCAAGGGTTAATAAATACAACACAGCTTCTGACACCATTAGACAGGTGGTGAAAAAGAACTGGTGGGTCATACAGAGCGATATGGCGCTTCATATGCAGGACCATAAATGAATGCCCTGCTATACACAAGGTCGTAGCTTGAAGGATATTTTGGTCAAAACTGGTATTCTACGTAATATGGGAGAACCAGGGGCTGTTTGGCTTCATGAGAAACGGTTGATTTAAATGCTCTTGTGTGACCTGTCAGTTTCTTTTAACTAGTGATGTGTTCCACCATCCTCATACAGGCAAACCTTTTAAAATTCGTCACCACTTTACGTACAATTCTAGCTTTCTGATTTATCAGATTGGGTGCCCTCGCGGGCTGAGCTATATCGGTAAGACTGAGTCAACATTTAAGGAAAGGATGGGTAATCACAGGGCAGCTATTTGGGCTGCTCTTAACACAGGTGTTAGTGACAAGCCAGTGGCACATATTTTTTTGAGTTTCATCACTCACTTTTTAGTCTATGCTACCATATGATAGATACTGTATTGCCTAATATACGTGGTGGTAATAGATCCTTACAGCTATTGCGTAGTGAAGCACGGTGGATCAATTAAATGTTATGTCACTTAAGGGGTTAAATAAAAATATTTCATATGCCAGTCTACGTGGATAATTTGCTATAATTGTAATTACTGTTGTGGTTAAAGATTACTAAATTGATACTGGATGCTAAATTTGCTATTTTGTTCACTTACCATTACTGCCATTATAGTTATTTGACAATTTGGTTGTGGAATTTGTCTTTCAGAATATTTATTATTTCTGCATACATTGTATATGTTGGCTCAATGTGTGATTACTACTAGTGCAAGTATTTTTGATGTATGGCAATATTGTTGCAAACTCCGTTTTCTGTTTACTATTTTTGTAGGTACTGTACAGTATATGCTATTTTCTAAATTTGATTAGTATACTATGTAATTTATGGTATTGTGTGTACATTTTTGTATCTATACAATTTTTTTCACAATGTTTTCTCTGATTACTATGGTGATGGCTCTCAGCTGTGTTCAATTTAACCTCCTTCGGGCGACCTGAATTGATGTCAGCATGAGTCACGGTGTGGATTGTGGGTGGCTCTTACGCACGGCATCTTTGGTTTCCTCCTTCAATTGTATGTATAGAAAGGTATGTAACCTAGCTTTGTGTGTTTTCCTGATGACACTTTGACAGATAAATTGAAATGTTGAAAGTATACCGCTTTCTTTGTATTTATTCAGAGTGCCTGAGTGCTGCACCTTGTGAACATTTATATATATATATAACATTTATATATATATATATATATATATATATATATAACTATGCACAAGGCGGCACACCGGTCAATGATAAGTCAGTCACACAGGCTTGTATGCAACGTTTCAGCGCTCTTTATTAGCGCTTTTGTCAAGCAGTATACATAAAAAACGATCTATACTCACCACCATAAATACCCAACACCAACACCATGCCTCACGCCCGTTCCCGGCTTCCGGCCTCTACAGCCACCTCCCAGGAAATGACGTCTCGGCACAATCACCATGGTTACCTTGGCCAAACAAAATGCACCGTTCGTGATGTATAACAAATCTGTACTAACTAAACACCTGAGTTGTCATCACATTGTTAATACATGTCACACATGAATCATACCGTTAAGATACATCTCATTAATATATAACAATAAATCACAGTACAATTCTCGGTCATCGGGCATCTCTGACGGCATAACGCTTGTTATACACAAAGCTAAAAAAACTTAAACTGCTACCACTATCCTTAAAATGAACCTTTTATAATAAATCCTAATGACTTACAGGTAACATTGTATACCTAGGGACTCGTTTAACCCATTTGGTGAAAGAGTATTAAGTTTGATAATCCACCTTGACTCCAATTGCAATAGCCTACGTGCCCTATCCCCACCCCTCGTCAGGGTGGGTACATGATCTATAATCCGGTACCGTAACGTTGATAGATTATGTTTAGCCGTAGCAAAGTGCCTTGCTACCGGCTGTTCACTTGTTCCCGAGGCTATAGCTGCTCGGATCGCCGAGCGATGCTGGGTCATTCTCTCTTTAAATGTGCATTCAGTTTTGCCTACATAGAGCAAAGCACAAGGACAGGTAATGGTGTAGATTACAAAACGGGTAGTACATGTCAGAAAATGTTTAATCTGGAATTTATACCCTGAAAATGGATGACAGAACGTTGACCCAGTCAGTGAATAACTACAGGTGGTACAATGCGGGCATTTGAAACAGCCATTTTTTGGTTTGCCCAAAAATGTATGTTTCTGTTTTATACCCATCTGAGAGACATCATTATGGACAATGTAGTCCCTAATGCTTTTGCCCCGTTGATAACACGTCATTAATGGAGACTGCTCCAAAAATTTGAACTCTTTGTCTGATGTCAAAATTGGCCATAAGCGTTTCGCCTGCCCCGCTATTGTAGAGGACATGTGGTTAAATTTATTAACCCAAATATGTCTTTTGAATGATTTTTTCTTTGTTTTGTAAGTCAACAATTGATCATGCGGTATGGCTAAGGCTCTCTGCTTTGAATTGTCTAAAATAGACTTACTGTAACCCCTTTGTAAGAACTTATTATACATCATGTCCAATTGTTCAATCGCATTAACTCTATCCCTTGATATACGCAATGCTCTCAAGAATTGGGAAAAAGGCAAAGCACTTTTTAAAGCAACAGGGTGCGCACTGCTAGCCACAAGGAGATTGTTCCTATCAGTGGTTTTAGTAAATAGTGACGGTACTAATCTATCACCTGTTCTGGTCAGTGTGACATCTAGAAAGTTCACATTATTCTCATCAAGGGTATACATCAACTTGACCAGATTGTCCCTCCCATTGTGGTAATCAATCAGGTCTTTAAAGGACTGTGCTGAGCCCTGCCATATGATGAACAAGTCATCAATATAGCGATAGTATGCAAAAATGTTGGCAGCTATGGCTTTGTTATCGAAAAACAGTTCTTGCTCGATGGCAAACATGAAGGCAGTAGCATACGATGGGGCCACATTGGACCCCATCGCACAGCCCGATACCTGCAAGTAAAATTCGCCATCGAAAGTAAAATAGTTTCTAGTAAGAACCGGTTGTAATAGTTCTAAAAACAACTCCAATGTCGGGCCCTTATACAAAGGGTTATCAGTAAGCAAATGTTTCACCGCCTGCACCCCCATCAAGTGGGGTATACAGGTGTACAGACTACTTACATCCACCGAACACAACACACAATTAATAGGTAATGGAGGTAATTGTCTGAGTGACTTCAAAAGTGTATTGGTATCCTTCAAAAACGTTGGCCAAGCCTGTACACAGGGTTGCATTAAGGAGTCTAAATAAACAGAGATGGGTTGATATAACAAACCTCTTGCGGCAATAATAGGCCGCCCTGGAGGATGGACCAGATCCTTGTGTAATTTGGGAATTAAATACAGAAGCGGTCTAATAGGAAATTATACCTCCAATGCCTTTCTCAAAGAAGATGTAATAAAACCCTGTGTACAGGCCGAACTCAACAAAGTATCCAACTCCATTTTAAAACGCATAGTGGGGTCACCATTTAACTTTTTGTAAATCAAGGTATCACTCAGCTGTCTAGCCACTTCCGCTTTATAATCAGCTAGATCTAACACAACCAAAGCACCCCCTTTATCTGCTTGCCTAAACACTACATCATCATATGAGGCTAGATCTTTTAATGCCTTTCTCTCTTTAATAGACAAGTTATGATACATAGGTTTTTTACTAGAAGGATGGTTAGCTACAGCTGTGTCAAACATTCTAGTAAACGTTTTCAAAGATGCGTTAGTGTTCACTGGATCAAAACCAGATGCAGGCTGAAGTCTTTGTAATTGTACGGGAATGTCAGAGGAAACCTGAGGTTGATCTAAGAAATATTGTTTAAGTCTAATACTCCTGTTCAACTTAAAAAGTTTTACTTTCCACTGGGTATTATCAAATGGTACAGTGGGCACGAAGGATAATCCTCTTCTCAGAACTGATAGCTCACATTCAGTCAATGTCCTGTGTGATAGATTAAATATTAAGTCTTGCGACCCTTCGGTGGCTTTTTTCCTCTTCCTTTCCCTTTCGTTTTGTTTTCCTCGCCTTGTTCGTTTGAACTGTGGTCTAAAAAACGAGCTCTTGTACGTACAGGTGATGCCCGGCCTTTATTTCTAGAAGAACGTGTACTCTCTCCTTCACTTTCTGTTGTACCTGTGTCGTCCGAAAAACGTGCTCTTTGCAGAGTGCATCTGAATAGTGGCCTTCGATCTTAGCTAGGATATGCTCCTGTTAACCATGCATAAACACGTTGTTTACAAATGGGGAGAAAAGAAGACTCTTTTGTGGGCGCACTCTTAACTTTGGACAATAAATGAATTAGTCAGAATAAATTAAAAATTATAATTTTAATGATTTCACAGAATTAAGATAATCAGTGGTTCTTGAAAAAGAATTAACAATGATCAAAAGATCACAATATATTTAGATAGCACTACGTGCTGATACAAAGTAGAAGCTAACTTCCGGCTGACGGAATAGATTCTGAGTGTTATAAGCAATAGCTAAAATGTTAAACGGTACGTTCTAATGATAAACATGTTCCTGTTGTGTATTCTATGTCACAATAAACTAATACAGTCTGGATACTGGTTTATCTTGTGAGTGGTATATATGTATCTCTCATATTCGACCAATTAATAGAAAAAGAGTGGAGAGTGAGATGGCAGTGTGAATCTACTGTCAGTATTAGACACTGTACGTGCTGAACCAATTAGCTCTACTACACTGAGTCTTCCTCAAAGGTCACCCACTTGAGTACTGACCCAGCCCAACACTGATTAGCTTCCGAGATCGAACGGCTTCGGGCGTTTCCAGTGTGGTATGATAGTAGAGAGAATGGACAATGATTGGAAGCTCAGGAATCACTGATGAGAGTTCACGAATTTACACAGTTATTCAGGACAGATAATTGTCAAAGAAGAAATCAGATTGATCTGCTGCCAATGTTAGACAGGGACGTAGTCCTGAATCAATGGTGAGAGTCCATGAAATGAAGGAAAGGGGGAAAAGGAAGGGGGAGGGAGAATTGGTGAGTATAAATATTATTGGAAATTTCCACAGGATTATTGTTCGTGGCAATAGTGGAATAGACTGCAATATTTATTCTGAAATTGGCTGGATAACTGGTAAGTGCCAAAGTATGGTCTATGTGAGTATTATTATCTAAAATGGTCCTCAAAATATTTCTATGTTGATGGTGTCTGAGATAAAAATACAAGGCACGAGGAAAGATAACAAAGTAACCAATAGACTGAATAAAAGTATCCAACTATTGAATGATAATAGTAAAGAAACAAGACCAAATAGTAGAACGACTGTGACAAAAAATTACAGTGGTAACTCTTAATTAGGAATGGTCTATTGAGGTTCAGAATAAATCACTGCAAATATCATGATACAAATAAATTTCAATAATTGCAAAAATCAATGAATATTGCTGATATTGATGCAAGTGATAGAGGCGAAGACAAACATTTAAGACCTAAAGATCTGCCAATAAAGCCTGATTTCAGAATGCATAGTGATACATGAGATAAGTCTGATAAGCTATTGCTCTCACGATTAAATGAAAACAAATGTCCAATTAGTGCGGGCCTTGATCTGCCGATATCTACCATACATAATTTTTGTGATAAGGTGTAAAAACAGATATTACCCGCGCTGAGTATAGGAGGATATCCCCTATTACAATGCTGTAGCCCGTCTCGGTCTGTGAGGGAGTGCAGGTACCGCCGGCCTGGTGAAGACCCTGGCGGGTACAGAAAGCCGTCCCCTGCTCCGATCACCTGTGAGGGAGTGCAGGTGCTGCCGGCCTGGTGGAGACCCTGGCGGGTGCAAGAAGCCGTCCCTTGCTCCGATCACCTTGCGGGTGTAGGAGGCCGTCTGCTGCTCCGATCAGCTCCGGGACGAGAAAATCATGAGAGGCGCAGAGCATGAATGTGTATGTGAGAACGTCCGTCGCTCCGTTCAGCCAGGAAGAAGGGGGATGTTGTCGGAAGACGCATTTCACCCGTCTGCCGGGCTTGATCACTTCCTATTAAGGTCTGGATCTCAGCAGTTTTTAAAGGCAAGCTGATCTGGGTCTTCCAATCAAAGAGGGGGAGTGTCCCTTAATTAGCTGCTGAAAACATGAGGCTTGGATACTCCGGATAGATCTTGGATTGCGCTGAGTCAATTGTTGTGTAACAAGGAGATCCAAAGCATATAAGAGAAATAGCAGAAAAAAAGAAAGGTTTAAAACACAACCAGAAAATAATCATATCCTTTGACTTGGATTACGGTATTGGTGAATTAATATCCAAAATTTACAGTACTAGATTTAGGTGGTGATGGTTACAGGTAATTGATTAGCCACTGCGGGAATGATAATAAAATAAATTTTATGAATTAACCATAAAGTACATACAGAAAAAGAAAAAGAAAAAGAAAAAAATTATTATTAAAAATTAAAAAATTGTTAATGGAAACCTTTCCACCATTCGGGATAATGCTATTGTCTGTTATAAATCGAGCAGCGTGATCTGTGAACATAAATGACGCTGCTTGAGGGGTTGGTAAACCTGCTATAAACGATAGGTAATTGCGGGCAGTATCCATGACGCTGAAATAAACAATAGATGATTGCGGGCAGTATCTCAGATTATAATGGAGAGGTAGGCCAGTGGAAAAAATTAATGAAAGGGAGTCTTGATTAAAGTTGAGAGCTATAGGGATTTAATATACTTAGTTTTAAATCATGAAAACCTGGTCAAAAGGAGGCCAGGATGAAAGATATATTTGTCAAGTTTGTAAAATAATTATATTATTGGTCATGATAAGAGATAAAGCTGTGAACCAAATCTGTTAGTGTGATCACGTGTTATAATATGTACTTGCACAAATATAATTCTTATTTATGTGCATTAGAGTGTGAGCACATCGGGAGGATATACTGTAGGAACACCTGGTTGATGTAATAATTCATGTACATTGAAATGGAAAGTATAGGTAGCTGGTGATGTGTAGGGAAAGTGTTCGGCTGGGCTGGTGTAAAAGGAAAACTGGAATATGAATAATAGCATGTGGGGTGATGCTGGGTCTAAGACATATGGGGTAAAGTATTATATAGTGTTGATATCGTGGACAATAAAAAGGGTGATGCTAGTTGTATAGAGTGATATTGGGTCTAAGGAACATAGGGTAAATTATTGTAAGGTGTTGTATCATAGAGAATGAAAGAGTGATGCTAGTTGTTAAAAATATAAAGTGAGCACTGTTGTATTGTGTTATAACTTGGAAAGATACCAGGTGAGAAAGAGTGAATATAATGGAGTGCACTACTGGGTGTCCAAGTGAGTGTAGATATATGATGGTAAAACAATGTACAGGTATACCAGGTATACAATTCTGTAGAAATATAAATGTTGGGATGAATGTGTCAAATTATGGAGTCAGTATTCATAAAAATAAGCTGTAATTAATATATTAATTTAGGCCTGATGGTTTTAGTCCTGCCAGCTTGAAGGTCCATTCACTTTCTTTTTTGATAAGTTCTTTGCTTAGGTCACCTCCACGTATGCCTAAATGAACTCTATCAAGACCAAAAGCTCGCATTTCACAGGGAGAATTATGATGTTCAGCATGAAAATGCCTTGCTACTGATGTCAGTTTCTTGCCTTTCAGTAAATCCGATGAGGCATTTCTGATGGTTCCCATGTGTTCCAGAATTCGGGTTTTAAATTTCCTCGTGGTCATGCCGATGTAGCGTAGATTGCAGCTACAAATTAAACAATAGACCACTCCTTCTGTATTGCAATTAAAGAAATGTCGTATGGGGATATCATGTCCCAATCTGTCTGTGACCTTGTCTGTAATCTGTATCTGAGGGCAAGCTTTACATTGCCCACAGGGAAAAGACCCTGTGATGTTACTGGGTTTTGTGTGATCACGTGTAAAGTGACTTTGTACGAGCATATCCTTCATGTTATTTGCTCTCCTCCAACTGATTTGGAGCGTAGAGTCCAAAAAAGGTGATAGGTCTGTATCAAGATGTAGAACCGGTAAATGTTTATGAATTGCATTTTTTATCTGACGCCATTCTGGGCAAAAGGTACCTACAAAGCGAATTCTAGTATCATCTTTTTTCTCCTTCGATTTGTCTTGAAAGATCAGGGCATCCCTTTTTGTTTTGAGAACAGCTTTTTGAGCTCTTTTCAAAGCACGTTTGCTGTACCCCCGGGCTTGTAATCGTGTTGCAAGTTCATTACTTTTCTGTTTGTATACAGCATCCTCTATGCAATTGCATCTGAGTCTGAGAAATTCCCCTTTAGGAATATTCTCGACAGTAGGCGGAAAATGTGAGCTGGTCTGGTACAGAATACTGTTGGTAGCTGTATCTTTACGATACAGCTCTGTGGCCAAAGTTCCATTGGCAGTTTTGTAAATGTTAAGGTCTAAGAAGGATACCTTTTCTTTACTTATTGTATGGGTCAAAAAAATATTCAGATTATTGTCGTTCAGTAGGTTTATAAACTCAATTAAAAGTTGTTCATCGCTGTCCCAGATCACAAGAATATCATCTATGAATCTAAGCCAGTTCATAATTTGTTGTGTGTATTCTTGATTCTCGTCACTGAACACAATAGTCTGTTACCACCAGCCGAGGAACAGATTAGCATACGTGGGAGCACAAGCCTCTCCCATCGCTGTCCCTCGGATCTGTTGGAAGAATTGGTCACCAAATGTGAAGAAATTCTTATTAAGTACGAAGCTCAACATTTCACAAAGAAAATCATTGAAATCATTATTTTCTTTCATGTCCAGAAAGAACTTGGTTGCTTGCACTCCTTGTTGATGGGAGATGCTGCTGTAGAGGGCCTCAACATCTAGAGTGACTAAAATGCAGTCCCCGTCCAGACAGATATCATGTAGTTTTCGTAACAAATCAGACGTATCTCTTAGATATGAGGGTAGTGTTAAGACATGTTCCCTGAGATGTAAATCCAGGAACTAGCTGGGTATCTCCAGAAGTCCCCCATTCCCTGAGACAATGGGTCTCCCTGGTGGTTTTTTGATGTTCTTATGTACCTTTGGTAAAATATAAAATGTGGGGACTCTGGGATTAGTAACTGTGAGATATTTGACCTCTTGTTGTGTGATGGTTCCAAGTGCTGAGGCTTCTTCAATCATATGCATATACTGTTTGTGAAATTTAGCTGTCGGATTTAGTGGTAATCTCAGGTAACACAAGGTGTCCAAGAGTTGTCTTCGTGCTTCTTCTTCATACATGGAGGTAGGCCATATAACAATATTGCCCCCTTTGTCAGAGGGCTTGAGAACAATATCCTTCCATGATTGGATTTCTTTGAGAGCAAGTCTCTCACTGTTTTTAAGATTTTTAGTGAGGCTTCTTTTATTAGAATTGGTTTGGATATCGTCAAATTCTCTCGATACCAAATCTAAGAAAACCTTAATCTCTGGACTATTGTTGTCTGGTGGAAAGAAGGTGGACTTGGCTTTGCATAAAGGTCTAGTGTTCTGTACAGGTGACATATTCGAGGGTGATTCCATGTATAATTCTTCCAAGGCCTGGATTGACGTTATTTCTTCTTCAGATAAGGGTATATTGGGAGACGTTGAAGTAGATGGTTGCTCTGAAGAGGAGGTAATCATGGTTAATGACGTATCAATAGTATCCTTGTTGCTGATTTTGGCAAAGTATTTTTTTAATAGTAATTTACGGCCAAAGAGCCTGAGATCTTTTTCCCATGTAAACCTATTGAATGGTAGAGTGGGTGAGAATGAGAGTCCTTTACTCAGGACTTCCACCTGATCTTCCGTTAGGACTTTGGTGCTGAGATTGATAATTTGTAACCTATCTGTGGTCAATATTTCCTGGTTTTCCGTATTGGGTTATGGGAGGTCCTTGGGGGATCCCAGTCGCAATTGTTTTTGTCGATGCTTCGCCCCCCCTCGTCTTGTCTTCCTCGGTGTTTGTTTCTGCCTCTTAAACGTTGACCTTTCCCTAAAAAAGGATCCTCACTGTTGTAGCGTTTTGATGTCAGTGAGGCTCCTTCCGAGCGTTCTGTAGAGGAGTCTTCACTGTATGAGAATTCCCTTTCAGATGAACTAATGTCCTCCCTTGTGGGTCCTCCTCTACCTCTTGGGGTGTAAAGGTTCCAACAAAATATGTTTCCTTGAGAAAAATCACTTTTATCTCTATGGAACTTGTTGCGTTTCCGTTCTATTATAGAGGTTTCATACGTATCTAGTTCTTTTTTGTACTTTTCAAATGTGCTTTGGAAGGTGAGGTCCTTTTCCCAGGTTTCTAGTGTTTTGCCTAGTTCCTCAATACTCTTTTCCACTTGGTCTAAAACTAAATTGTCATGTTTGATGAGTATCAGGGTCAACTCATGGGAGCATTTCAGTAAAACTGCTTCCCACTCGGCTTTTAAATTCTCTGTGGCCAGGGGAAAGGAAGGAAAAACACGGGGTCGTAGACCTCTCGGTGAGATTTTAGTTTTATGATAATTTTCTAAGGTAGTAATGTCCCACGTGAGTCTAATCCTTTTTTGTAGGTTTTTCTGTAGTTTAGAAAGTTCCGATCTCCAATCTTTAGGGGTAGCTGGATTCTGGAATGTGTCAGAAAAGATATCACCGTATTCATCTAAATTTCTACGTTTGGATATAAGTGCTGTTTGTTGTCCATAATGATGTCTCTCAGATGGGTATAAAACAGAAACATACATTTTTGTGCAAACCAAAAATTGGCTGTTTCAAATGCCCGCATTGTACCACCTGTAGTTATTTACTGACTGGGTCAACGTTACGGTACCGGATTATAGATCATGTACCCACCCTGACGAGGGGTGGGGATAGGGCACGTAGGCTATTGCAATTGGAGTCAAGGTGGATTATCAAACTTAATACTCTTTCACCAAATGGGTTAAATGAGTCCCTAGGTATACAATGTTACCTGTAAGTCATTAGGATTTATTATAAAGGTTCATTAAATATTGCACGGACAAAGGGCATGACGAATCACCTAGTAGGTGCTGTGGTTGGGGGAGTGGCAGGTGTGGGAGAAATGCAGATGGGGAGGGGGTCCTGGGGCGCCTCGGTGGGGGAGGGGTGATTGCGGGGGGGAGGCACGGGTGGGGGAGGGGCTGGTGTGTTGGTGGGGGAGGGGCGGGTGCTGCGGGTGGGGGACCGCAGCCACCGTGGGTGGGGGAAGGGCAGGTGCGGGGGTGCGGCGGGTGGGGGAGGGGAAGGTGCTGCGGGTGGGGGAGGGGGTCCAGAGCCACTTTGGGTGGTGGAGGGGGGTGTGGGGGTGCCGTGGATGGGCCCGGAGGTACTGCGAGTGGGGGAGTGGCGGGTAATGCTTCTCCTGCTACTTCTCCTGGAAGTAGCTAGGCTGCTGTCCTCCCTTTGGCAGTGGCTCTCCCGGAGACTCTCACAGCAGCCAATCACTATTGTTAACTCCGGTGTCCCAACACGCCCCATTACAGGGAAGATGAATTCAATAAACTACAGCTTCCAGCAGGCCTTAGCGCCGGAATGCTTCAGTGCTAAGGGCTGCTGGGAGCTGTAGTTTATTTAGTACATCTACTTCCCTGTAATGCGTTGCATTGGGACAGCGGCGCTAACAATAGTGACTGTCTGGCAGAACTGACTGATCCGCTGAATCAATGTAAAAGGTGAGAGTGCTGTGCATTGTCATTGACACTGCACACCCTCTGTACTGCACAGCACTGTCACCTTTTACATTGATTCAGCGTCCATACATTACCCTCCGTGATATCACCCACTCGATCCGTTACATTAGCCATCTCGGGGCTTCCAGGCCGGCAGGCCAGGTGCTGTGTGGCGGAGTCAGGGCCTCTGGGGATCTGAACGTGGCTGTGGCGGGGAGGCACTTCTGTGACATCATGCGCAGAGGGGCTCAGAGAGTATGCGGCGCAGGGAGGGCTATGAAAGCCTTCCGCTGCGCAGCTTTCATACACATCTATGCCGGTGGCCGCAGCAGCTTTTGTTCCATTTTCGCCGCGGTTAGGGAGTGGGGAATGTTGATGCCAGAAGGGACAGGTGGACTGGCAGCAGGACATAGGGGATCATTCTGACCTAATCGTAGCTGTGCTAAATTTAGCACAGCTACGATCATTTACAATGACATGCGGGGGGACGCCCAGCACAGGGCTAGTCTGCCCCGCATGTCAGGCCACCCCATCCACCCCCCCCCACACAAGTACAAAAGCTTCACACAGCGGCGATGCATTTGTACTTGAAGAGTAACTCCCAGCCAGAGAAGCTCCTGTGGCTGGCCGGGAGTTACTCGTTGGTGTCCTGGTCACTGCGGCTACGTTGGCCGGACCATGCCCACAAAACGGTGGCCAAATGCCGCCATGCCCCCCTCCTGCCCAGTGACCACTTCTGTCTGTCAATCATGCAGAGGCAATCGCTAGGCAATGACAGCCGTCGGCTGTCAGCCATGTGTGGCGCACTTCGGTGCCGACGCATGCGCAGTTCTGACCTGATAGCTGCACTGCGATGAACTGCAGCGAGCGATCAGGTAAGAATGACCCCTATAGGATGCTGCAGTAAAAAAAAAAAAATTTCCCCCTATCTACAGCACAGAGACTTGCTGCAGATGCAGTGGCATGCCTTCCAGCTGGACCTTTTTTGCAGGTACAGTCCCTTTTTTTATGGTCTGTACATTTTTTTGGCTGTCCAAACTGCCATTGAAAGTACAGGAAAAGGGGCGTGATCATGCCACTGCACCCGAGGCCATGCCCCTTTTTCGAATTTGTTCCGATTTTTATGTGTAAATTGTTGGAGAGTATGTTGCTGCAGATGCAGTGTGCCTATTTTGGGGTGTGGAGCTGGATCTGCAGCTCCATCAGCCCCATTGTTCTCCTGCTCTGGCAACACACAGCAGCCAAAAGCAGAGCCTCCCATTGGATGTAACCTGTGTGGGAGGGTGTTTCTCGCCCAGTCAGCTGTGGACTGGGTGTGATAGACCTGCTGCTAACCCAATGTGAGCTCCTAGCCACTCCCAGCATTAGCCACACAGTCACAGAGTGACAGATCTAGGCAATTATATAGGAGATATATATACATATTTTATATGTGTATAGAGAAGGTCGCACTCACGTGTAGATGCTGAAGCAGCAGCTGGGGTGTCATCCACAAATCCCCTCCAAGGAATCCACTTATAGACACAAGCAATGGAGCACTCACCAGTCTTTTCTTAATTAAGTATCAACAGGAGTTTATTACCCAGACAGCACAACATGACTGTTCACTGCAGTCCAATGTGATTTCACAAAAGCTCAAACGTTTTCGGTCATATCCAGACCGTCATCAGGAGACACAAATTTCACTAGAGAGCTGTCCCATCATAGTCAAAGTACCAGCAGCCTATCTGACCCTGCCTCACCGGCTCCTTATCTACCCACCATTCAATCAACGGCGCCAAAATGACGTCATATATGTGTATATATATATATATATACACACACACAGTGGGGCAAAAAAGTATTTGGACAGCCACCAATTGTGCAAGTTGACCCACTTAAAAAGATGAGAGAGGTCTGTAATTTCCATCATAGGTACACTTCAACTGTGAGAGACAGAATCAGGAAAAAAACCCAGGAAATCACATTGTATGATTATTAAACAATTTAATTGTATATTCTATTCTTGTGGAAAATAAATATTTGGACACCTATCAAGCAGCAAGATTTCTGGCTCTCACAGACCTGTTACTTCTTCTTTAAGAAGCTCTTCTATCCTCCACTCATTACCTGTATTAATGGCACCTGTTTGAACTGGTTATCTGTATAAAAGACACCTGTCCACACTCTCAAACAGTCAGACTGCTACCTCTCCACCATGGCCAAGACCAGAGAGCTGTCTAAAGACACCAGGGACAAAATTGTAGAGCTGCACAAGACTGGGATGAGCTACTCGACAATAGGCAAGCAGATTGGTGAGAAGAGATCAACTGTTGGTGCAATTATTAAAAAATGGAAGAAATAGAAGATCACTGACAATCTCCCTCGACCTGGGGCTCCATGCAATATTTCACCTCGTGGGGTATCAATGATCTTGAGAATGGTGAGGAATCAGCCCAGAACTACACGGGGGGACCTGGTCAATGACCTCAAGAGAGCTGTGACCACAGTCACAAAGGTTACCATTAGTAACACATTACGTTGTCATGGATTGAAATCCTGCAGCGCCTGAAAGGTCCCACTGCTTAAGCCAGCACATGTCCATGCCCGTCTAAAGTTTGCCAGTGACCATCTGGATGATCCAGAAGAGGATTGGGAGAATGTAATGTGGTCACATGAGAGCAAAGTCGAACTTTTTGGTATAAACTCCACTCGCAGTGTTTGGAGGGAGAAGAATGATGAATGGCATCCCAAGAACACCATATCCACTGTGAAGCATGGGGTGGAAACATCATGCTTTGGGGCTGCTTTTCTGCAAAGGGGACAGGACAACTGATCCGTATTAAGGAGAGGCTGAATGGGGCCATGTATCATGAGATTTTGGGCAAAAACCTCCTTCCCTCAGTAAGAGCATTGAAGATGGAACGTGGCTGGGTCTTCCAGCATGGCAATGACCCCAAACACACTGCCCGGGCAACTAAGGAGTGGCTCCGTAAGAAGCATTTCATGGTCCTCGAGTAGCCTAGCCAGTCTCCAGACCTCAACCCAATAGAAAATTTGTGGAGGGAGTTGAAAGTCAGTGTTGCCCAGTGACAGCCCCAAAATATGACAGATCTAGAGAGAAGATCTGCATGGAAGAGTGGGCCAAAATACCTGCTACAGTGTGTACATACCTGGTCAAGAACTACAGGAAATGTTTGACCTCTGTAATTGCCAACCAAGGTTATATTACAAAGTATTGAGTTAAACTTTTTGATTGTCCAAATATTTATTTTCCACAAGAATATACAAATAAATTGTTTAAAAATCATACAATGTGATTTCCTAGTTTTTTTTAGATTCTGTCTCTCACAGTTGAAGTGTACCTATGATGGAAATTACAGACCTTTCTCATCTTTTTAAGTGGGTCAACTTGCACAATCGGTGGCTGTCCAAATACTTTTTTGCCCCACTGTATATATATAAATATTATATATATATATATATACTGTATATATAGTTGGTGTATCTCCGGGGGCGCCTGTAGTTTCAGTGAACACTTATTGGTAAATACCTAATCCTTCCAATGTGCTTTCTAAACTTTTTTGTAACCTAAATGAATGATAAAACTTTACACAATCTTTTGTTGAGCACAACCATAGAAACTCATTTCGAGTATACACTGTCCATTTATTAAGACAAGATTGAAAACAAAATATAAAACATTGAAAATGTTAAGACGTTAAAAATTAGTATATTCACTGAGTACAGAGTTTTCTTGAGTCTATAAGAGCTTCCTAATTGTAGCGAAGCTTTTTTATAGCTTCCTTGTTCTCAAATTGCTTATCACCCAACTCATTTAATCGATAGCAACTGCATCAGGGGTCTTTAAACTAGAAGGATAGTCCAATTTCAGCATGTCTTTTCTGTTAAGACCATCTTATTTGGCCCGGTAATAAAGGTTTTAATCTTTCTGAAATTAGCCTTTAGTTAGTTTAGTTTAGTTGGCTTCCGCTCTTAGTATATATCCTCAATTGGATGGCTCCTTTTTTTACAGTATATTATGGGGAACTATTCATCAGAATAATGTTAGTCTCTTATTCCTATTAGATAGTAGTCCACCTGACTGGCTTCCAATTGAAGACCTTGATGGAGAATTCTCTTTCCTAGTCTCTCCTGACACCGCTGACACCCCTGCACTGCCGACACTGCCAGCACCACCGCACTGAGGACACCGCTGGCACCCCTGCACTGCCGACTCTGCCGACACCACTACAGCGAGGACACCACTGACATCCCTGTACTGCTGACACTACCACACTGAAAAGACTGCTGACACCTCTGCACTGCCGACTCTACCGCTCTAAGGACATTGCTGGCACCCCTGCACTGCCAACACTGCTGGTACCACCACATTGAAGTCGCTGCGCTGTATCCTGCCCACACTGTATTTGACCCGCACTGTAACCTGCACGTTATTCTGCCCATGATGTATTTGACCCACAATATATACAACTCACAGTGTATGCAACCCGTACTGTATCTGACCTGCACTTTATCTTGCACTATATACCATGCACACTGTATATGGCCTTGCACTGTAGCCAACCCTCACTGTACAGTATGCGACACGCACTGTATCCAACCTGTACTATAGCCTACACTGCATCCAACCCACACTCTGACCTGCATTGTATCCAACCTTGCACTATAGCCAACACATACTATATCCAACCCGCACTCTGACCTGCACTGTATCTCGCACTGTATTCGACCTTGCACTGTAGCCAACGCGCACTATATCCAACCTGCACTACAACCTGCACTGTATCCAACCCGCACTGTAACCTGCACTGTATCCTACCCACACCGTATCCAACCGACACTGTATCCGATCCGCACTGTATGCGATCTGCACTATATACAACCTGCAATGAATTCCACCTACACTGTATCCGACCTGCCCTGTATCCACCCGCACTGTATCTGACCCACACTGTAACCTGCATTGTATCTGACCTGCTTTTTATCTGACCTGCACTGTAACTCGCACTGTGTCTGACCCACACT
The DNA here is from genome assembly GCF_028390025.1 of Pseudophryne corroboree. Taxonomy (NCBI): domain Eukaryota; kingdom Metazoa; phylum Chordata; class Amphibia; order Anura; family Myobatrachidae; genus Pseudophryne; species Pseudophryne corroboree. The sequence continues at coordinate 761,522,817 of NC_086445.1, forward strand.
GTATCCGACCAGCATTGTAATCTGGTCAATATTTAACTGTGTGTCCCAAAGTAATACGCAGGTATGGAATGCTATTTTTTTGTGATTGGGGAGATTTTGAGGAGCTGCTCAACAAAAAGGCTAATTGATCGGGTAATTACATAGGCACAGAGTGCCAGTCATCAGTGATCCACGGCCCCCAGGAGGGTGGTACAGACTGGGCACTGAGAATTGGCATGTGCTGGGGGCATGTGCACTTGTGTAGGGGGCATCAATGTCTGCTGTTGCTTATTTACACATGGTTTCTGGGGGGTTTTCTTTGCTGTTTGGTAACTACTTTAGAGCAATGATATTGTACACACAATTCTCAGGAAATTTCTTTGTTGGATTGTTTTCTATTGATAGTACTTGTGAGTCGGTTTGATTGGTTATTGCTAATACAGTATTAATTTGTAAGTTACTGCCATGTGTTTGTGCCGCTGCTCTGTTGCTTAGTTTAGCCAGCCAGGCTTTGGCCTGTGTTGGTGAACAATATTGTGAGCAGTGAGGTGGTCAAAATTGCCTGGAAATGAGAGGAAATTAATGTTATTGAGGTTAATAATACTGTAGGAACAAAAAAAAAATGTCTGTGATTTTAGCCATTTTTATGTTCTTATGTTCCAGATTCAAAACCAAAACCCAAAAGGGTGATTTGGGCAATACCAATCCAGATCCAAAATACAAAAGGAGATCCAGATCCAAAACCAAAACACAAAACCCGAAAAGTGTCTGGGAGATGAAAATCCTGAGATGGTAGGCACTCCCATTCCGATAATCATCTGCCCTGGTGCCAGAAACCAAAAGGATGACACAGTAATGATTATTCGGCACTTAGTGGTCTTGTGGTCAAAAGAATAAATCACATCAAAAGCGTCTGAATTTGCAACATTTCAGGTTTCTTATTAGCCATCGTCAGACAGTATATATATATATATTCCATAGACAAAAACCTTTACGGTTTCACATGTCCCATTAAGGCTTCTTACACATGATCTGGCATTTCAGAAACCTGTTGTAACTATTCTACACAAACTCCAAAAAGCAATGAAATTCCGATCATTAAGGCTGAAGCCTTAATGGACATGTTCCTTGTGCAATACAGATATGGTATGCCATCACAGTGAAAGTGAGATTACTGTCACTCACACAATGGTGGAGCTGCTAATTCACAGATTTGTGTGCTCATTGGAATACACACATGCAGTCTATGCAACTTAAGGTCTGAGCAGATGAAAAACCTGCTTGGATGAGGTAAGAATGGAGGAGACAGAGCAGTGTGGATTGGGTGACAGAAATGTGTGGATAGGGGGAAGACAGAGCAGCACTGATGGGGGGACAAAGCAACACAGATGGGTGGAAAACAGTGGTGCAGATGGGGGAAGGTAAGAAAGTGATGCAGTTGGGGGGCACACAGAGTGCAAATGATGGGGAAAGAGAGTGGTGCAGATGTTGGGGAGACAGAGTGGTGTGGATGGGTGGACAGTGCCGTCTGGATAAGGGGGGTAGAGTAGCACAGATGGAGAGGGGTGAGATTAGTACAGATGGAAAGAAACAGTGTCATGGATGAGGGGGGCAGAGCAGCATGGATGAGGGGAAGACAGTCCCAACATTGGAGGAGGTATTTTTATCTACTTTTGGGGGGTGGCAGCTCCTGCAGACAGGAGGCAATACCCATCATCTGCAACAAACATCCCACAGTCGATGGGTAAACGTCACAGCATGGAAAGTTTCCATGCTGTGACGAATACCCATTGACTGCGGGACGTTTGTTGCGGAGTTTATGCATGTTATGCTTCATGAATTAACCTTTGTGTGCTTTTAACTACATCAGTTTGCCTGCCTCCTGTCTGCAGCTTGTGGGGGATTAAAAGGAAACCTTTCAGTGCTCCTGTAGTGTGCTCCTGTAGTGTCTGTCAGGCAGCACACGGCAGAGATACAATGTAGCGCCTATGCGCTCCATTGTAACCAATGGTGGGAACTTTGTGGTCAGCGGTTGACCGAAAGTAACCTCACCGCTGACCACAAAGTTCCCACCATTGGTTACAATAGAGCGCATGTGTGCATGTGTGCTCCTGTAGTGTCTGTCAGGCAGACAGACACTACAGGAGCACACAGCCAATCAGGAGGGTGCCACGACGTGGCGCTCCCTGATTGGCTGAAGGAACCCTCTTAGACAGGAGTCAGGGGGGATCCTGGCAGTCGGGGAAAGGGGTCCCATGTGAAAACATGGGGCCCCTTTCAGTGCGTGGTCGGGTTTGCATTTTATTTTTTTGACAAGTACGTGGATTATACAGAGAACAGAAGAGGACCGATCTGCACTGGATTATGTGTGTATAATTTTTTCCACAGGTACCCCGTAGATTCTACATGGAGAAGAGAACCGACCCTCGTGTGAACATAGGTAAGTATGTATGTTTGGAGGTGTGCATGTATGTAATAAACTTATACTTTCAAGGTGTGTGTCTCCTGTTTTTATTGGGGTATTTTTTTAGTAGTAGTACTACAGGTGCCAGCGGGCCCGGATTTCCACCGCTTGCTGGTACTTGTGGTTCTCCAAGTACCAGCTAGCGGGGGAGGCTTGCTGGGACTTGTAGTACTGCTACTAAAAACAATATTCACATTTTTTCAAAAAGGCTATCAGCCCCCCATCCGCCACCCTTGGATGGGGGGGACAGCCTCGGGCTTCACCCCTGGCCCTTGGGTGGCTGGGTGGGGGACCCCTTGATTGAAGGGGTCCCCACTCCTCCAGGGTACCCCGGCCAGGGGTGACTAGTTGGGGTTTTAATGGCACGGCCGCAGGGACCGATATCAAAGTGTCCCCCGGCTGTGGCATTATCTCCCCAGCTAGTGGAGCCCGGTGCTGGTTTCAGAAATACGGGGGACCCCTACGCTTTTTGTCCCCCGTATTTTTGGAACCAGGACCAGGCGCAGAGCCCGGTGCTGGTTGATTAAATATGGGGGAACCCCTTTCATTTTCCCCCCCATATTTTTTCAACCAGGATCGGCTCAAAGAGCCCGAGGCTGGTTATGATTAGGAGGGGGAACCCACGCAATTTCTTTTCTGATTTTAAACTAAACAGACCCTTTCCCATAGATAACCATGCACAGATCTCACTGATCCGTGCATGGTTATCCAAACTCGACTGGAAAAAGCAGGTCTATTTTTTTGCTGCTTTTTTTAACGATTCGAAAAAAAAACAGACCCGCACTTGAGCACTCAGAAACTAACACCCAAATACGAATGAATAGTGAATGGCCGTATTCTATGAAATAACAGCCGCGTTTGACCGATGGTCTATTCATTCTTATTTCGGGACGTTGTCATTCAAACCATTACGAATAGACCAGACACTGCCGAGATTGGTGCTTAGTAAATTCCCGGATTGGGACTTAGAAAAAAAAACACAAATCGACCAAACTCGGATTTTTAGTAAATACTGGCCCATGTGTGTATTCCAATGAGCACACAAATCTGTGAATTAGCAGCTCCACCATTGTGTGAGTGACAACAATCTCACTCTGTGAGAGTGCTGAATCTGCACTTACCCACAGGCTGTGATGGCATACCATATCTGTATTGCACAAGGAACACGTCCATCAGCCTTCATGATTGGAATTTCATTGCTTTTTGGAGTTTGAGTGGAAGAGTTTCAACAGGTTTCTGAAATGCCAGATAATGTGTATGAAGCCTCAATGGGACATGTGAAACCATAAGGTTTTTTGTCTATGGAATTTCATAGCTTTTTTTCAATTTATTTTTTTAATTCAGAAATGTAATATTTCACTGTAGAATAAACATTTGATTTTTTCAATGTTTAATGAAAATGTTTGTATAACATCACTGTTCTGTGCAAAATGCAAAAATAATTTTATTTACCAAACAGAATTGTTTGTACTTTTAACTTTGGTCAAAATACTTTGCTGCCTTTGCTGCTGATGCAGGGAGCAGCCTGGAACTGAAGGCAGAGGAGGGGGAGAACCACCAGTGTTCCTGGTGCTGGGAGCAGAAGAAAGAAATCCAGCAGTGGCTGATGCAGGGAGGGGGAGGCGGCAGCAGTCTGTGACCAGAGGCGTATCTAGGGTAGGGTGAGTGGGGCACGTGCCCTGGGCACCTTGGCAGGCCCAGGAGAGGGGGGTGCCGCCGGCGGCCAGGGCATCATGCTCCACTCGCCCCTGTCAACCCGAGATGTGAGGGGAGGAGAGCGCACTGTCTCTCCCTCCCCTCACCGCCGCTGGAAGCCCTAGCAGCGCTGTTGTTTCCGCCCGGTCTCGGGCATTGGCCAATCAGAGCTTGCGGACCGGCTCCTGATTGGCTGCCGGTCCACGAGCTCTGATTGGCTAGCGAACCGGCGCCAGACAGCCGCCGGAGACTGGGAGCGGTGAGGGGAAGGAGAGGCACTGCGCTGCGCTCTCCTCCCCTCACATACACAACAGGCGCCGGTGAGTGACCGGGGGGGAGCACAGTGGGGCATGTAACTGGCACAGTGGGACCTGGCACTGTGGGGCATATAATTGGCACTGTGGGGCATATAACTGGCACTGTGGGGCCTGGCACTGTGGGGCATATAACTGGCACTGTGGGGCATATAACTGGTACAGTGGGGCCTGGCACTGTGGGGCATATAACTGGCACTGTGGGGCATATAACTGGCACTGTGGGGCATATAACTGGCACAGTGGGGAATGTAACTGGCACTGAGTGGGGCCTGGCACTGTGGGGCATATAACTGGCACTGTGGGGCATATAACTGGCACTGTGGGGCATGTGTCTGGCACTGTGGGGCATGTAACTGGCACTGTTGGGCAATGTAACAGGCACTGTGGGGCAATGTAACTGGCACTGTGGGACAATGTAACTGGCACTGTAGGGCAATGTATCTGGCACTGTAGGTCAATGTAACTGGCACTGTGGGGCAATGTATCTGGCACTGTGGGGCATGTAACTGGCACTTTGGGGCATATAACTGGCACTGTGGGGCAATGTAACTGGCACTGTGGGGCAATGTATCTGGCACTGTGGGGCAATGTATCTGGCACTGTGGGGCATGTATCCGGCACTGTGGGGCAATGTAACTGGCACTGTGGGGCAATGTAACTAGCACAGTGGGGCATGTAACTAGCACTGAGTGGGGCCTGGCACTGTAGGGCATATAACTGGCACTGTGGGGCATGTATCTGGCACTGTGGGGCAAGTAACTGGCACTGTGGGGCATGTATCTTGCAGTGAGTGGGGGCAATGTATCTGGCACTGTGGGGCAATGTATCTGGCACTGTGGGTCAATGTATCTGGCACTGTGGGGCAATGTATCTGGCACTGTCGGGCAATGTATCTGGCACTGTGGGGCATGTATCCGGCACTGTGGGGCAATGTAACTGGCACAGTGGGGCATGTAACTGGCACTGAGTGGGGCCTGGCACTGTGGGGCATATAACTGGCACTGTGTGGCATGTATCTGGCACTGTGGGGCATGTATCTGGCACTGTGGGGCATTGATCTGGCACTGTGGGGCAATGTAACTGGCCTTCGGCGTGCGCACATGCTTCTTTTTGTGTTTATTTTTTTTTGGGGGGGCGCCATTTTCCATCTTGCCCTGGGCTCCGGAAACCCTAGCTATGCCTTTGTCTGTGACTGAGGCTGAAGGTGGGGGAAAGACAGCCAGTGTGCTGGGAGCAGGGGAGAAAAAGCTGGCTGGCAATGCAAGAAGATGGAAGGTGGCAGCAGGCTGTGACCACTATCCAGAGGTGGGGCAAAGACAATCTGTGTTCCTGGTGCTGGGAGCAGTAGATAGAAATCCGAAGGCGGCTGATGCAGGGAGGGGGGAGAGGAAGCCACTGTGGCCAATGCCGGAAGGGAGAGAGCGGGAGCTATCTGAGGCTGCTGACAGCACAGAAGCAGACTACGTAGGGAGGGGGGAGAGAGATGTACAGCAGCAGCATGACGAGTTACTGGCACTGGCACTGCTCGAACCTGACAATGAAAACTTATTAATGTGAGCAGTGCCAGGGCTAATTACTATCACACTGTTCCCCACCAGCCCCAAAACACCCCCCTGCCTCACTGTACAACGTAGTTCACATACGTACTTCACCTCCACTGTACAATATAAAAATTATATGTGGGGAAAGCCGGCCATGTTAGTGCACCCAAGTGAGTTGTACACCCCCTGCTGGCAGCCACTGCTCAGGTGCAACAAATTTAAAAGCCCCATCTTTAAAATGGGACATATTTTACTAATTTAAAAAAAACCTGTTACTTTCTGAAAAACCTTAATCCCAAAGGGCACTACACTGGGACAAACTCTACCTAACAAAACAAAACCCAAGTCTTAATTCCTCCTCTACCCTAGGTTATGCCTTCCCAAAAATCCCCCATAGACTACATTAGAAAACTGTTAGCCAAACAGGAAATAGCAGAAAAAAATGTACAGTTTAAACTTTCGATTACTCCCAATTACTCATTTGTAATTAATTTGGCAGGCAACACCGGGTGATGGTTCTACGCGTCCTTGCCAAATTTCAGCTCAGTATGTTCAATCACTTTTAAGGTGTATTCCCTCAAACACCATGCCCCCATCTCAGAAGTTCCCTATGGGATAATTCCATTTATTCGATTCAGCCTTAATATAAGGGCACGACCGTGCTTCACTTCTTCTCTATACATATTCTGTCTATATCTCTTTACTTAGTCTCAGCTATATGGTCCGACTGTGCCCCACGGGATTGGTGATTACTAGGATAATAATGCTGAGGTGTGCACAATCCAGGAACAGCGGTTTACCTATATTAGTATCGCATTTTGTGCATTTACCTTACATTGATTACTCATTTGCATATGTTGTTACGGTCACTCCGAACAGACACAATTTTTTCTATGAATGTTCGCATCTAGCTAATTAACCTTTGATGATCTAACCTGAAGGTTACTATTGATATACCTGATCTATAGACACACACTCATTGAGTCACTTTTTGCTTAAATACCAATAGTTTTGAAAACTAGACAAATTAAGTTTATGGACACACCATGACACACATGAATGTTTAAATGTAACATAGTATCTGAGGTTGAAAAAAGCCAATTGTCCATCGAGTTCAACCTATTTGTGGTCTCCTATGCATGATGATTTGACTAAAATTTCTGACTGATGCTGCTGTCAGCCATTGCATTTTATCCCTATTTATAGTAACTATAATGCATGACTATGCACCATACCCCTGGATATCCTTATCCAATAGGAATTTATCTAACCCATTCTTAAAGGCGTTGACAGATTCCGCCATTACAACTCCCTCGGGCAGGGAATTCCAAACACGTATTGTCCTTACCGTGAAAAAGCCTTTACGCCGTATTGTGCGGAATCTCCTCTCCTCTAACCTGAGTGAGTGTCCACGAGTCCTCTGTGTTGATCTAACCAAAAACAGGTCCCGCGCAAGCTCTGTGTATTGTCCCCTTATATATTTGTAGATGTTGATCATATCCCCTCTTAGTCTCCGCTTTTCCAATGTAAACATGCCTAGTCTTTCAAGCCTTTCCTTGTCTCCATGCCCTTAATTAGTTTGGTCGCCCTCCTCTGTACCTTTTCAAGCTCCAGGATATCCTTTTTGTAGTACGGTGCCCAGAATTGTACACAGTATTCAAGGTGTGGCCTCACTAGTGATTTATATAACGGGAGTATAATACTCTCGTCCCTAGCATCAATACCCCGTTTTATGCATGCTAATATCTTATTAGCCTTCTTTGCTGCAGTCCTACTTTGGGTACTACTGCTTAGCTTGCTATCTATGAGGACACCTAAGTCCTTTTCCAGTACAGAATCCCCTAATTTTACCCCATTTAGTAGGTAGGTGTAATTTTTGTTCTTGTTACCACAGTGCATTACCTTACACTTGTCTGTGTTGAAGCGCATTCTCCATTTGGCTGCCCATGCTTCTAATTTAACTAAGTCGTTCTGAAGAGACTCGGCATCCTCCTCTGTATTTATAGCCTTACACAATTTGGTATCATCTGCAAAAATTGACACCATGCTCTCTAGACCTTCTGTTAGGTCGTTAATGAAAATATTGAACAATAGCGGTCCTAATACTGAGCCTTGCGGCACACCACTTAGCACTTCAGTCCAAGTTGAAAAAGATCCATTAACCACAACGCGCTGCTTCCTATTATCTAACCAGTTTTTGACCCAAGTGCATATTGTGCTTCCTAGCCCTGATTCTTGTAGCTTGTAGATAAGTCTCATGTGTGGTACAGTATCGAACGCTTTGGCAAAGTCTAAAAAGATTACATCCACGTCTTTACCCTGATCTAGGTTTGCGCTTACTGTTTCATAAAAGCCAAGTAAGTTGGTTCGACAGGATCTGTCCTTCATAAACCCGTGTTGATTCCTTTTAATGACCTTATTGGTTTCAAGGAACTTCTGAATACTATCTCTTAGAATACCTTCCAATACTTTCCCCACTATAGATGTAAGACTAACTGGTCTATAATTACCTGGTTCAGCTTTACTTCCCTTTTTGAATATAGGCACTACTTCCGCTATACGCCAGTCTTTGGGAACCATACCTGATATAACTGAATCCTCAAAGATCAAAGATAGCGGTTTTGCCAGTTCAGAGTGAGGCTCCATTAGAACCCTTGGATGAATACCATCGGGCCCTGGTGATTTATTAATCTTTAAATGTTTTAATCGGTCACAGACTACTTCCTCGCTTAAATAAATACCTATCAGTGTGATATTCTCATTATTGAGATTGTGTGTCAGTCCCTGAATTGGGTCCTCTCTAGTGAATACTGTTGAAAAAAACTCATTTAGTGTGTCCGCTATGTCATTATCATTTTTGCTTAAGACTCCCAACTTGTCTTTTAAAGGGCCTATACTCTCCTTCTTTAATCTCTTGCTATTAATGTATTTAAAGAATTTTTTGGGATTCGCTTTGCTTTCCTTTGCTACTAGTTTTTCAGTTTCTACTTTAGCCGCTCTTATTTCCTTTTTGCAATTTTTGTTACATTCCTTATAGTGCTGAAATGACTCTGCTTCCTCGTCAGATTTGTATTTTTTAAATGCTCGGCTTTTCTTGCCCATAAGTTCCTTAATCTTTTTGTTAAGCCACATCAGTTTATGATTTTTATTCCCTTTTTTGCTACTCATAGGAATATATTTGAGTGTATTTTTAGCTAGCAGGAATTTTAGTACCTCCCATTTCTCCGTAGTATTTTTTCCTAAAAACAAACCTTCCCATTCAATATCCCTGAAAAATACCCTCATCTTTTCAAAATTTGCTTTGCTAAAGTTTAAAGTCCTAGTTGAGCCAGTATAGGGCTGTTTGTAGAAACTGATATTGAATGTGACCATATTGTGGTCGCTGTTTCCTATGGGTTCCCCTACTATAATACCTGATACCAAATCCCCATTGTTTGTTAATACCAGGTCTAAGATTGCATTGTACCTAGTTGGTTCCTCAATTAGTTGGACTAAGTAGTTATCATTTAGTGTGTTTAAAAACATATTGCCCCTAGCAGTATCACATGAATCGTTTTTCCAGTTTATCTCTGGATAGTTAAAATCTCCCATCACTACTATGTCTTCTACTCCTGCTGCTCTTTCAATTTGCTTTAGTAACAATTCATCATCAGATGCGTTGATACCAGGCGGCCTATAGCATACACCCAATACTAACTTTTTTATTATTTTTTCCCCGCATGCAATTTCTACCCATAATGTCTCAACAGTGTCTACAGTTCCCTCCTGAATATCTTCCCATATATTAGGTTTTAAAAACGGCTTTACGTACAGATACACCCCTCCACCCTTTTTATTTAGTCTGTCTCTCCTAAACAGTATATAGCCCTCTTGATTGACTGTCCAATCATGAGATTCATCCCACCAAGTTTCAGTAATGCCTATAATATCATACTGTTTGCTTGCTGCAAGTATTTCTAGTTCACCCTTTTTACCAGTAATGCTTCTGGCGTTTACATACATACAACTAAGATAAGTATTTTCCCTTGCATTAGGGACATCTTTCACCTTATGTGGCAAGGATGACCTGTAATCGTCATTGGTTAGTGCTTTGGTAAAATCCCTTTTAGTACCCATGTTAGTAACCTTACCGCCTGCTCTTACCCTCCCCCCAACTTCTCCCCCATTTCGTTTACTACCGCCATCCCCACTATTCTCACTGCATGACCCGTAGTTTCTAGCTAATCCCTCCCCCCAGGCTCCTAGTTTAAAATCTCCTCCAACCTTCTAACCATCCTTCCCCCCAGCACCGCTGCCCCCTCCTCAGTCAGGTGCAATCCGTCACGACAAAAGAGATGGCGCCTGACTGAGAAGTCCGCCCAGTGTTCCAGGAACACAAACCCCTCTTTCCTGCACCAATCCCTAAGCCCCACATTTACCTCCCTAATCTCCCTCTGTCTCCCTGGACTAGCGCGTGGCATGGGTAATAATTCCGAGAATATTACCTTAGATGTCCTTGCCTTCAGTTTCTTTCCTAAGTCCCTATAGTCTTTCTTAAGGACATCCCACCTTCCGCTAACTTTGTCATTGGTGCCAACGTGCACCAAGACCGCCGGGTCGTTGCCAGCCCCTCCCAACAATCTATCTACCCAGTCCGCGATGTGCCGTACCCGAGCACCCGGGAGACAACAGACTGTACGGCGATCACGGTCCCGGTAGCAGATTGCCCTATCTGCCTTCCTGATGATAGAATCCCCTACCACCACCATCTGACTAGGTACCTCTCTATCTTTTATCCCAACCGCGCCAGAGGGACCGCACCTCTGGATGCTAGAGGGAGCAGTCTCCTCCGGCACCGTCATTTCTTCACATGTGGCTGTCTCCCCTTCACGAACTTGCTGAAAAAACGTTAACAGGGTGTTGCCCAGATTTATCAAGCCTTGGAGAGTGATATATTGCATGGTGATAAAGTACCAGCTCCTAACTGCCATGTTACAGGCTGTGGTACAGATGTATTAAGCCTGGAGAAGGGATAAAGAAGTAATAAACCAGTGATAAGCGCAAGGTGATAATGCACCAGCCAGTCTGCTCTTAACTGTCAGTTTTCAATTCCATAATGATTGGCTGGTGCGTTATCACCTGCGCTTATCACTGCTTTATCACTTCTTTATCCCTTCTCCAGGTTAATACATCTGCCCCTGTGTTTGAAAAATGAGTTAGGAGCTGATTGGTTAGTACTTTATCATCATTCAATTTATTACTCTCCAAGGCTTGATAAATCTGACCTGTATTTGTTAATTATAACTGTTATTATTTTTATGAACATCAAGCTGAACGCTTTGTGGAAAGGGTTACAGAATGTTCATTAATTCTTGATTTTATTATATATACCTGTAACAATAGTAGAAGAAACATGGCTATGGAGACACATGAAAGTTGAAGGAAGTTTGTTTAAGTTATAATTAAGAGAACACGGAGGATCAATTACACAGGACTTTTAGAATCTAATATTTGATGACACTGATAATTGTAATTTGACTATCTGATCTGCTTATCCTATCATAAGAGTTACTTTGATTACCAACAGTTACCACCACAAGACAAATTTTAAGTCTTCATTTATGAATATATGTTTCACATACAAGAAACTAGATAAATTTGACTCTTTTTTTAATTGTTACATTGAAAATTCACTATATATATTTAACTGAATTTAGTTATCATGGCACTATAAAAGGAGATCCGGTCTCTAGGTTAACAGTAAGTAGGTCAACAATGTTTAGGTTGACCACTATTGGTTGACAGTAACTCGGTCAACATGGTGTCAAGGTCGACAGGGTCTCTAGGTCGACAGGTCAAAAGGTCGACATAAGTTCTTCAATTTTTTTTATTTTTTCAACTTTTTCATACTTTACGATCCACGTGGACTACAATTGGTAACGGTAACCTGTGCCGAGCACAGCGAGACACCTTGCCTGAAGCATGGCGAGCGAAGCAAGCCATGCGAGGGGACATGGTGCACTAATTGGGGTTCCCGGTCACTGTACGGAGAAAACGGCACCAACATTTTTTTTAAACTCATGCCGACCTTTTGACCTGTTGACCTTGACCATGTTGACCTAGAGACCTTGTCGACCTAGCATCCCTGTTGACCAAGTTACTGTCGGCCTTTAGTGGTCGACCCAAATATGGTAGACCTAGGCACTGTCGGCCCTATGAACCACACCCCTATAAAAGAATGCACAAAGGAGTCACCTTCTGTGATTGATCTTTCAATCCATAGTTTTTTACATCCCTTGTCCTCCCTGACCACCTCTTGCATTCATCCCTTGTCCTCCCTGACCCCCTCTCGCATACATTTCTTGTCCTACCTGACCCCCTCTTGCATACATCCCTTCTCCTCCCTGACCCCCTCTCGCATACATCCCTTGTCCTCCCTGACCCCCTCTCGCATACATCCTTTGTCCTCCCTGACCCCCTCTCGCATACATCCCTTGTCCTCCCTGACCCCCTCTCGCATACATCCTTTGTCCTCCCTGACCCCCTCTCGCATGCATCCCTTCTCCTCCCTGACCCCCTCTTGCATACATCCCTTCTCCTCCCTGACCCCCTCTTGCATACATCCCTTTTCCTCCCTGACCACCTCTGGCATACATCCTTTCTCCTCCCTGACCCCTTTCACATACAATCCTTCTCCTCCCTGACCCCCTCTCGCATACATCCCTTCTCCTCTCTGACCCCCTCTCACATACATCTCTTCTCTTCCCTGACACCCTCTCACATACATCTCTTCTCCTCCCTGACCCCATCTCACATACATTCCTTCTCCTCCCTGACCCCATCTCACATACATCTCTTCTCCTCCTGACCTCATTTCACATACATCACTACCTCGGACCTGAAAGGGGACTGCTGAGCCACCAGACCTGTAAGCGTATACATTCTGATATAATAGAACAGTTATTGCCAACAAAGAGAGCGCATGGAGAAGACTTAGCTGACAGCCAGTGCCAGAAGTTGAGGTGTGCGGTCCAACATTGTGCACCCTCCTCCTGACCCCCTCTTACATCCATCCCGCTCCTCCTTAGCCCTCTAACATCCACCCCTTCTCCACCCTGACCCCCTCTCACATCCGTCCCCTCTACTCCTTACCCCTCTAACATCCAGCCCTTCTCCTCTCTGACCCCCCTGTCACATCCACCCCTTTTCCTCCCTGACCCCCTGTCACATCCACCCCTTTTCCTCCATGGCACCCTGTCACATCCATCCCTTCAACTCCCTCACATCCACCTTCCTTCTCCTGATTGGAGACTGCAGTGGTGCTGTGAACACCATGTTGCCCGGGGATCCAGCAGCAGTCTCCTTGCCCAGCGGTAAGAACATGTGTGTGTGTACAGGACTACTATAGGATGCAAACATAGCAATGTGCCTGGCGTAAGCATGACAGCAGTGCAGCAACTTACTTACAGTACCTGCTTCACACAGCTGGAGGGGGAAGTTAAGTAGGTCCATCTCTGGGCTCAGGGGATGCTAGGATCCTTTATCTGAGAGGGGGGAGCCAGCAATAGAGTTCAGTAATTTCAGGAGATGGGAAGACAGGACCAGTGCCTGGAATGCAGCACTGACCACATCATGCGTATTCAGCAGCTGCTGCTCTACTCAATCGCGGAGCTCAGCTTCACCCAGCTCCTCTCTAGCTCAGTCCTAGCCACGGCTGCTGCGGCTGGAGGATGCTGAGCTGCAGGCTCTGTGCATAGTAGCAGTCTGGCTGCAGGAAGTGCTGGCCGGGGCAGTGCAACCGATGTGGGTCAGCGGGGGTATTGCTGTTATTAGTAATGGCCTGCTGCAGAGGCGTAACTAGGGTCTTTGGTGCCCAGGGCAAGATGAAGAATGGAACTTATCCTCCCCCCCCCCCGCTGGCGAATACTATGCCCGCGCACCAAAGGCATGTGGGGAAAAATATGGGAGTGGCCCCATGCCAGAAGGGGCATAGCCTCTGAAAATGGGGCGTGTTTCTCGTCACTCTGAGAACATTCTGTATGCACCATACTTATATGATGGTTTCTCACAAGGGGGAACCAATGAAAAAATGTATCCTCCCTGATCAGACAGTGTCTTCAGTCAGTATTCACTATTCATATAGGAAATCACATGGAAGATGCCTGTTTGTGTAGGAATATAACCAAAGTCATCGTCATACAACAAACATTCAACCAGATTCTTGATAACTGTGTCACCTTCTACCCCCAGCCTCTCTCTCTCAGCTACACAATTATCTTCACCCCTGCATCTCTTAGTCACACCATTATCTTCACCCCTGCGTCTCTCAGTATCCTCGCTGGGAAGACGACATCTTCAGTCGGTATTCACTGTTCATGTAGGATATCACATCGTCCGGAAGATACCTGTTTGTGTAGGAATATTAACAAAGTCTTCATCATACGACAGCAGTTCAACCAAACTCGTATCCACCCCTGTCTCTCAGCCACACCATCCTCTCCCCCTTTTATCTCTCAGCCACACCATCTCCCCCTTGCGTCTCTCAGCTACACCATCATTTCCAGCGAGGCTATGCCCCCAATTGTTATATGCAAAACATTGGGAAAAAACATAGAATTTGATGGCAGGTAGGAACCAATTAGCCCATCTAGTCTGCCTATGTGTACACACACACTTAGACACTAGGATTAATTTTTGTAGGGAGCCAATTAACAAATCAGTATATTTTTGGAGTGTGGGAGGAAACCCATGCTAGTACATGGAGAATATACAAACTCCACACAGTTAGGACTATGGTAGGAATCGAACCCAGGACCTCAGTACTGTGAGGCAGTATTGCTAACCATACCACCATCCATACTGCTATGTCTCTGCATATATAGGTGTCAATGTATGTATAGATGTAGGTGTGTGTATGTCAGTGAACATACATGTGTCAGCGCGTGTATGCATAGATGTACTGTAGGTGTGTGTATGTCAGTGTATGTATAGATGTAGGTGTATGTCAGTGTACATACAGGTGTCAGCGTGTATATGCATAAAAGTAATGTAGGTGTGTGTATGTTGTTGTATGACCAGATGTAGGTGTGTATATGTTAGTGTACATACAGGTGTCAGCATGTATATGTATAGATGTAGGTGTGTGAATGTCAGTGTACGTACAGGTGTCAGCGTGTTTATGTCAGTATATGTACAGTATAGGTGTCAGTGTGTGTGTGTATAATAGTGCGCCCTGCCGATAAGGGGGGCGCCATTGTGATCCAAAATTTAAACGACTACATGGCTGAAATTGACAGACAGCTTGCTGATGGGGAGGTGTACCAATTACTGACTGGAGATCCAACTATCCAGTATCAAACAGAGCTGCAAGACATTCTGCAGACAGCACATCAATGGGGAGATGTGGATTACAAACTTCTGAAAGCTTTACAACAGCCGTTTCCCGTGTGCCCTGTTTTGTACACCGTTCCAAAAATTCACAAGAGCTTGACTCAGCCACCAGGGCGACCTATAATTTCGGCTCGTAACTCTCTCTACCACCCCATTTCCATGTATTTAGACTGCATATTGCAGCCACATGTAATTAGTCAACCAACTCTCATTAAAGATACAACCGACTTTCTGCAACGTCTGTCAGTGATTGATGAAGTTCCAGAGGATAGCATATTGGACATTAATAGTCTATATACATCTATCCCCCATCAGCAGGGATTGGTGGCAACAAGGCGGTTTTATGAATCCCAGCGTATCAATGACATGGATATTGACTTATTCATGCAGCTCCTAGAACTTACCCTGACCCGAAACTACTTTATATACAACGGCCAATTCTACTGGCAACTGTCTGGTTGTGCCATGGGCAGTCATGTGGCACCCAGCTATGCGAACATCTTTATGTTCCATGAAGAGGTTTCCGTGTTATTTAACAATGAAGAGTATACACGGCACATTAAAATCTACATGCGCTATATTGATGACTTGTTCATCCTGTGGACGGGTAGTGAGGAACTATTTCATCATATGGTCGAGGAGATCAATAATCGAGATTCTAACATTAAAGTTACCTATCAACACAGTCTCTCCTCCATTCATTATTTGGACGTACTAGTCACACTTAAATCTGGCGTTCTGCATACAGAGGAATACTCCAAGCCCACTGACAGAAATACCCTCCTGTTGGCATCGAGTCATCACCCTAAAACCCTCAAACAGGGCCTGCCGAAATCCCAAATGATGAGGGTTGCAAGAATTGCCAATAACCCTATTACAGCTGCCAGAGGGATCGATGCCATCATCGACAAATTTATAGCAAGAGGATATAGCTTAAACTCCTTGAAACAACAAAAACAGGAGGTGCTATCTATGGGCCGGAATCAGCTATTACTTCCGAAAGAACGCACGAATAATGCAGTTATACCATGGAAAATGGCATTTACCACTTCAAGTCAAGTCGTCCAAAGAGAGAGTCGGGTCTTGTGGCCTATTGTAGCGACAGACAAAGAACTGCAATGCTTCAGACAGAAAAGACCCATGGCTTGTTTTACCCGGGGTAGAAACATACGAGATATGGTGGCCCACACCGACATCACGGGCTTCAGGCCGTCACAAGTGGAACCACACTTCATGACCAGACCAGTTGGTTGTTATAAGTGTCCAAGGTGTACAACTTACACCCATATGATTACGGGCAGCTTGTTTAAACATACACATACAGATCGCAGTTTCAAAATTAAATTTGCACTATCGTGTCTATCAACACATATTGTTTACTTAATCATCTGTCCATGTAATATGTATTACGTGGGCAAAACAACACGGACTGTCCGCGAACGTATGGCACTACACCGTTCATCCATTAACAAAGCCCTGAAGACTAAGGTGGCAGACCAACCAGTGGCGCGCCACTTTCTTTCAGCTGGCCATACTCTGGCTCAATTGAAACATATCCTGATTGATCCTGTTCCATCATCTTTAAGAGGGGGCGACCGGGATGGTAAACTGCTCAGATGTGAGAGCAGGTGGATTCATGTCCTTAATACTGTAGCTCCCAACGGGATGAATGTGCGACTTAATTGGAACGTATTTCGCTGACATTGAGTCGCCAAGAAGCTTCCATTACTTTCTTGTCTGTTAATAGTTTTTTACTTTACTTTTTGCCTGCTGTGCCTGCATTTTCCAGAAGGGGTTTATATGGTGATCTATCTAGTATGATGTGTCTAGTTGCTTTTATTAGCCAGTAATGTGTTAGCTTCTTTTATATCTAGGTTTTTATATCTAGGTTGTTGTGCCATATATAGGATCATTGCTTTTGGTCACTGGCACTGTTGTTGTGATATTTTCTGGCAGTCACGGTTTACTTAGCATCGATAATTGCAACAGACTTATGCTTTTAAGTAGCATTACATTTATTTGATTGTACATTTCTCTATATGATGCTTATGTGCCAGTGTCTGTTTTACAGCTCACCACTGGGAGGGCCGGGGAGATCAGTCAGCGGTATCCTGCGGGTGGCCCGGCAAGCAGACGCGTCGCCAGGGAAACGGGACGCATTGCTATGGTAACCACAGCGGATGTCGACTGACGTCACCGGATGTGACGCACCCGTGGCTGCAGCTGGATTTGACTTATTAAACAGCATTTTTCTGCTAAAAATCATCACGAGTGCCGCAGTCTCTACGCCTGCTATCACTACCAAACTGAAGGCACCGTGCTAAACCCACTACAGCAACGATTGACGGTTCATTTCTTCATTTATATATATTTATTTTCACAACATCAATAAACAAATGATGGGGGTTTAGTTAGTGAATTGGCCAATGCACGGAAGCCTGCAAACCGCTCGCCAAGGTACCCCATCTTCATGCAGGTCCTACACTATCACAGAGTCTCAAAAATTAAAACTCAGCAACTGTATCACATAATATAACTGCAAATATGCCCACTTGGTTTACTGTGTATCTGCCAAATACTCCATGGCTTTTAAAGGTACACTAGTCACCTGATACTGGCTGATAAATTACTAAAAAACAGCTGACTCAGGTTTAAGATAATTGGGCTTGCATAGGGGGTGCATGCACAAAGCTTGTGGCCACAGTTAATATGAGTTAACCAAAGATTAACCCTACAATATACCAACAAATATAAAACCACAGCACTCACCACCCCAGAAGCGGGGTGCAGTGTCTGCACTCACCACTCATAGGGTGGGGTGCATGTAGCCCATGGTCACCTACTTAAAAATATATAAACAGAAAGTTCAGCACTCACCAAAGCAAGCTCACTTATTTTCACAACATCAATAAACAAATGATGGGGGTTTAGTCAGTGAATTGGCCAATGCACGGAAGCCTGCAAACCGCTCGCCAAGGTACCCCATCTTCATGCAGGTCCTATACTATCACAGAGTTTCAAAAATTAAAACCTAGCAACTGTATCACATAATATAACTGCAAATATGCCCACTTGGTTTACTGTGTATCTGCCAAATACTCCATGGCTTTTAAAGGTACACTAGTCACCTGACACTGGCTGATAAATTACTAAATAACAGCTGACTCAGGTTTAAGATAATTGGGCTTGCATAGGGGTGCATGAACAAAGCTTGTGGCATATTGCACCTTGTGGGGAGGGAACCTGACCATTCGAGGAGTTACTCACCCTCACCCTCAGCCAGCGCTGATATAGTTTATTTGCCTGGATATGACTTCCTGCAACCACCACGTCCAATGCCGCCCAGCCCCCAGGGTACACTGCTGCGCGTCAGCTGCAGGCACTCCCTGCAGCACTGAAACAGGAGGTGGAGGTGCAGCTGCCGCTTCTCCGTCAGTGCACAAACAAGGCTGAGGCAGATACCGGCCACACTTCCCTACCTGCGACCCGGCCGCCACTCTTTTGCTACAGCCAGCGTGGCCACACACTGAGTCTGGACTGGCTGTCATTGCTGTGGGGCGGGCATCGGAGCCCGGACCAGGACACAGCAATAATAGTTACGTTGGGACTGGAGACTCACTACTGCTTGTGAGGTAGACACTGCACCAGCACTGCACAAGTTTTAATCGGATTCTACAGTTTTCTCCTAATGCCGAGCTGAACTCCATCACGACAGCTGTACAGTGAGTGAAGGGGACTGGCCCACTGAGGGGGACTAATGGGATTTGATTAGCCCAGCAGGGACTGGCCTGTTATCCCAGCAGACGCAACACACCCTGCAGACGCACAGAGCACTTTTTAAGTTTTTAATTTCCTAGCAGTGCATTTTTGTGCAGTGGATAAATTAGATGACATCACTTACTGAGCTTACAGCCCCCACTGGCACAGCATGGGACATTATTAAACTCTGTACTTTGAGCAGTGTTGGGGCTAATAATCACACAGCGTGCCCCCCCCCCAAAACCACAAAACTCCCCCATGCCCCGGTATAACATAAACACCCAAGGAGACCCCACCATGAAGATCAGTCAGGATCTGTTAAAACTAACTAATGATTCCCTATCCAAATGAATTATTGATAAATCAGAATATAATTTTATTAATATCACACATCCATCAACCCCCACAATATATGTTTTACCAAAAATTCATAAAAACCCAGTAAAACCACCGGGTCGACCCATAATCTCTGGAGTCAATAGCCTCACTTCCAATCTATCATCTCTTGTGGACTTCTATTTGCAGCCCTTAGTCAAAAAAACTAGAGCGTATCTGAAGGACAGGGAAGATGTCATTAGGAAATTAGAGAACATTAAATGGAATAATGAGTGCTTTCTTGCCAGTGCTGATGTAAGCACCTTATACACTATTATTGAGACAGATAAAGGGTTAGAGGCTATAAAATATTTTCTAGAGCATTCAGAATATGGGGAAGAGTTGAAGGAATTTATTCTTGGAATTATTATTTTTATATTGAAGAATAATTATTTATTTTTTAATGGAACATACTATCTGCAAATGGTGGGCACTGCAATGGGCACCAGATTTGCCCAGAGCTATGCTAACCTCTTCATGTCATACTGGGAGGAGTCTGCGGTGTGGCATGCAGGGGAGCTCGGGGTGGGTCTGGTGTCCTGGACCCGCTTTATAGATGATATTCTTTTTGTATGGTCTGGATCGGAAAATTATCTATCCTATTTCTGTGCTGGGTTAAACATGAATGATTGTGGGATCAAATTGGTGTTTAATATAAGTAAAACACAAATATCATTTTTAGACCTTTTAATTTATATTAAGGATGATGTAATACATTCAAAATGTTTTAGATAACCTACTCATTCGAATTCCTATATTGAAAGAAATAGCTTACATTGCAAACACTGGCATGAAGGGATACCTTTTGGCCAGTTCGTTAGGATTAAGCGGAATTGCTCCGAAAGGACAGTCTGCGATAATCAGATTGAGAAAATCACTGACCGTTTTAAACAAAAGGGATATGATACCACCACCTTATGTAATGCAAGGAAAAGAACTGACCTAATAGAAAGGGAATCATTGTTAAAAGAAAAGGAAAAAAGCATCACAAAGGAGACTGGCCATGATTGGACTTTTATTAGTCAATACAAATGTCAATTTAAAGAAATTGAGACAGTCTTTAGAAGGAATTGGCCGATCCTAAAAAAAGACCCAATATTGGTTCCTTCATTACCAACTCATCCCTCCTTTATTTATAGGAGAGCCCCCTCATTGAAAAATAAATTAGTGATAAGTACTTTAGATGATACAAAAAGAACAAGTATCCGCTGCCAGGTGTTCCACAGATGTGGTATGTGCCTTATGTGCCGTACAGTTAAGGGAGATAGGAAAATGAAGGAGTTCATGGTTAATGGACAGACATATAGGATAAATGAGTTTATTACATGTAACTCCAAAAATGTTATATACGCCCTTCAGTGTAGCTGTGCACTCCTCTATTTTGGAAAAATGGTTAGAAACCTTAAACCCCGTTTAGCCGAACACATTTATAATATCTGAAAGGGTTTAGAGACACATACTGTAGCATCTCATTTCACAACTGTGCATAAATCAGTGTGAGTTAAAGGCATTTTGGGGCATTCAGCAAATACTTTCCAATTGGAGGACTAGGGATTTAGATGTTAGACTGTCAAAAGCGAGAAGCGATGGATTCACACACTAAAGACACTGGTACCTAAGGGTCTCAAAGGAGACTTTGAATTAAAACATTTTTTAAATTAAATAAGGTTGAGGCTGTACAAAATATCCGATTGTCTATATATATATATACTAGGTGCTTCATCGCGCCCTACGGGCGCTCTTCACACCGTCGCAAGGGGCTACGCCCCCTTAACTCTTGCATGCCTTTCTGGGGTTCAATATTTGTATTATATGGAGTATTACCTGCATTCCTTTGTTAGTGGTTAAATATTGCACAATGAAAGGGCGTGCGATGGTGAAGGAGGCGCAGCCCCTTGCGACGGCGTGAACAGCACCTGCAGGGCACAATGTACAGAATGTAGCGGGTGCGGGAGGGACTGCGGATAGGGGGAGGGTGTCTGTAGATGCTGCGGGTGGAGGGGGGGCGGAAGCGGGGGGTCCCGGATGGGGTAGGGGTCCACAGGTGCCATGGGTAGGGGAGGGGCAGGTACGGGTGGTGCAGCGGATGGGGAAGGAGGTCCGGAGGTGCTGCAGGTGGTGGAGGGGCAAATGCGGGGGTGCCATGGGTGGGGGAGGGGTGGGTGAGGGGGGGCCGCGGATGGAGGAGGGTGTCTGCAGATGCTGCGGGTGGAGGGGGGCAGGTGTGGGGGGAGACATATATGGGGGGTGGATGGTGGAGGGGTCTGGAGGTGCTGTGGGTGGTGAAGGGGCGGAGGAGTGGGAGCCGCGGGTGGTGTAGGGGGTCTGGAGGAACAGCATGTGGGGGAGGGGTGGAGTGCCGCATGTGGTGGAGGGGAAGGTGCGGAGGTGTGGTGCATTGGGGAGGGGTCTGGAGGTACTGCGGGTACTGTACCTGACAAAAAGGTAGTTGGAGGGTATGCAGTAACAGGGCCAGGACAGGGGTGACAGAGTCAGAACAGGGGTGACGGGACCAGGACAGGGGTGACGGGGCAAGGACAGGGGTAACGGGGCCAGGACAGGGGCGACGGGGCCAGGACAGAAATGACAGGGACAGGATAGGGGTGACAGGGCTAGGGTAGGGGCGGCAGGACCAGGACAGGGGTGCAGGGCCAGTATAGGGTTGACAGGGCAAGCACATGGGTGACAGGGCCAGGATAGGGGTAACAGGGCCAGCATAAGGGTGACAGGGCCAGGATAAGGGTGAAAGGGCCAGGATAAGGGTGAAAGGGCCAGGATAAGGATGACAGGGCAAGGCCAGGGGTGACAGGGCCAGGATAGGGGATTACAGGACCAGCATAAGGGTGACAGGGCCAGGATAAGGGTGAAAGGGCCAGGATAAGGGTGAAAGGGCCAGGATAAGGGTGACAGGACAAGGCCAGGGGTGACAGGGACATGACAGAACACAGGGCACGGGAGAGATTGGTATTAGGGACAGAACAGTGGTGACAGACAGATGTGTCTTACCGGAGTCACTGCTGCTGGCTGCTACTGTTCCACTCCAACCTGTTGGGATCTGCTGCTGGTGGAGACTTGGCATGGCTGACTCTCTCAGGCTGGAGTCCTGCTTCCTCTGTCCGTCCGCATCCCTCCCCCCCTCCTCAGTCACACACCACAGACCTCGCACAGCTGCCGGGCATTGTGGTAAGGGGAGACTGGGAGTGACTGGTTAGCCCCCAGGAGACGCTGCGGCTGGAGGGAGAAGGGGGTCATAGCATGCACGCGGTGCGGACCTCGCGGCTGCTGGGCACTGTGGTAGGGGGAGACTGGGAGTGACTGATTAGCTCCCAGGAGACACTACGGCTGGAGGGAGGAGGGGGTCGGAGTCTGCAAGCAGCTCGGACTTCTGCAGCGCTACCAGCCGGCTAAAGTGTGTGAAGGAGCTGGGCGCACCTCACTGCGGGCGGCAGCGCTGCAGCTAGCAGTGGGGTTGCCGGGGCTGGAGATAACAGAGGCAGTACAGAGCCTGCACAGCGGCAGGTGCCCCACAAAACTGCAGCTAAGAAGCGTGGAGTGTGCCAGAAAGTGACGCTCCTCTGCGCCAGAGAGACCCTGAGTATGCTGATGTGGGGGGTCAAGCACACAGTGAGCCGGTGCCCGTCTGTCTGTACGGCATACCCCCTCACACACCCCCATACCTCCCAACTGTCCCGATTTTCGCGGGACAGTCCCATTTTTTGGGGTCTGTCCCGCTGTCCCACCCGCGGGTCGCAGTGTCCCGCGTTAGGGGGAGGGGCAGTTGGAAAGCTCCAGTACTCGCTGTTCTGCTTAGCAGAGCAGCGTTAAGTAGTGGAGACAGAGGGAGAGGGGGCAACAGGGAGTACGGATTAAGGGGGGGTTCCAGCAACAGAGCAGAATTAAGGAGGGGGGGGCAGGGGGTACATACCGTTGGCCCCACAGTTTTAGGGGGCCCCCCGGCTGGAGTAGCTCTGTCCCAGCTCAGAAGCTCCCCCGTCCTGCCAGTAACAGCAGCAGCATTGTGCTACAGTCAGCACACGCTGCTGCGTATTGGCAGGTCTGTGGTGTTGCAGGGAGGCAGCAGCCTCCCTGCTTTCTTCTGCCTGTGCGGGTGTGTAGGGGGAGCGACCACCTCCCCTGGATTTACCCCTAGCTGTGAGGCCAAAATTCCATAAAAAAAAACAAAAAAATGGAATGTGCGTAAGGGGGCGTGGCCTCGCGGGCCGCTATTAGGCCACGCCCCCAACCCCACAGCAGGCACAGCAATGAGATAGGGCTCCCCTGACACAAGTGCCCTGGGCCCCCCGGACTCATAATCAGCCCCTGGGAGCATGCCAGCAACTCACAGAGCGCTGGGCATGCCCCCTCACTGACGAAAACGGGGCCCTCCCGTGAAGCCACGCCCCCTTTTCGCCGCATGTGTGTCCCTCCTTCTGCCTGAAGAAAGCTCCTGAAGAAAGCTGGGAGGTATGCACCCCTGCCTGTGCCATTCCCATACCATCTGCTTCTGCTCCTAGTCTCCTATAGATTTGGCCAGATCTGTGACTCATTTGACTAACTCCGCCCAGTGTTGTGACTCTGCCCAGCGTTAGCAAATGAATCACAAAGTCACAGAGCTGGGCTATTATATAGGAGATATATATATATGTTTTTTTATACATGTTTTTTATATTTTTAGTATCACTCTTTTAATGTAAAGAAATATTGATGACGTCCGCCCCGGAAGTATTGATTTATTGTCAACACTGACTAAGAGAGTCAACATCGCCGCGGGATTGCTGGACCACACGTGGAAATATGGCAGCCGGCATTTCCTGTTTTCAGCCCGATTGTACTTCCAGTCCGCACGTCACTTCTGGTATAGGTCATTTCCGCCTGGCGTCTTCCTGCGGAAATCACGGGAGGAAGCCGCACATGTAGGGGGAGGTGACTAATTAGAAACCTCTTTAAATAGAGGGATAAATGACCAGGACAGCATGCTTCTGAGGAAGGACCCACCAGGGTTTGAAACGCGTTAAGCTGCTGTACGACAGGACGGGACCTGAACCATTTGGAAACATCATTCCTGTTGAGCACGTGGACTGATCCGGACTTTATCCGCTGCTGTTTTTTCACCTATCAGGACTGATTGTTACTCCATTTGGCTCTATGGATACCAACTGTTGGTAGATATGCCATTTGAATGTTTTTATTTTGTGAGTGCATTTTATTAAAATTGTTATACCTTTTAAAAAAAAAAGGATCTGCACTATTGTATGTTTTTCTCTCCTTTGAGGATATGTGGTCATATCCACAATATATTATTCATCTCCAATCAAGAGAAAACTGAAATCTGTTGTGAAAGATGAATCCTCATTGATTACTTACCTATTGGTGAGAGATACGCCCATTTATCACCTGCGTAATGTGAGTGCGAACCCCCTCTCAATCTCAATTAAAATTTGTAAAGCAATATTGCACCATATGCTGTTCTCTTCCTTTTTTTGAGTTCCATGTGGAGGATTACAGGGAAGGCTACTAAAACTAGAAGAGGAGTGGAAAAGTCATTTTCGTTGACAACCAAAGTTAATTGTATTTTCTGAGTGATGTTTTAATTTCACAACTATGGGTCACAGCAAGTTTTGTTACATGTAATCCCACATAGCGCCTATTGAAGTACATCTATTCTTTGTTTACCACTAATTCCACACACACAAGAATTTCAGTTGGCGAGTAGGAGTTGGCCATGTTTGTGCACCCAACTGAAGCCACTATGCACCTCCTGCAGGCAGCTATGTAATGCACAGGCGCAACAAATTGAAATTACCTATCTCTATAATGGGGCATATTTTACTAAATTTAAAAAACACTGTAACATTCTGAAAAACCTTAACCTCAAAAGGTACTACACTGGGACAAGCTCTATCTAATAAAACAAACCCCAATTCTAATTCTTCCTCTACCCTGAGTTATGCCTTCCCAAAAATCCTCCCATGGACTACATTAGACTAAAAGGCAAAAAAGCCAAAGAGGAAGTGGCAGAAAAAAACTGACAGTTTAAATTTTAGATTGCTCCCAATTACTCATTTTTAATTATTTTGTCCTGAATTTGGCATGCAACACCAGGTGACGATCCTACGTGTCCTTACCAAATTTCAGCTCAGTACGTTCAATCACTTTTGAGGTGAGCCCCTCAAACACCATGCCCCCATCTCAGAAGTTCCCTATGGGAGAATTCCGTTTGTTCGATTCAACCTTAATATAAGGGCACGACCGTGCCCTTATAATATATATATACAGTACATCTCTCTCTCTCTCTCTCTCTCTCTCCCTCTATAGTAAGTTTGATACTGTATTCTACTTAAAAAATTAGCATTCATAGTAGTAAGTGCCTTTTATTTCATCTCTTTTAGGATCATGCTGATTTCAGCTGAAACTTCATTTACATTTTATTATTATTAACCATTGCTAAAATTTCAACCTGTAAATCATTATTACCTACTTCCTCCACCACAGAGAGAGCAGCCAGGATGGCCCAGCCTGTGATGGGGGAATTGGGAGGGGGGGGGGGGGGGCTTGTAGTGGGTCAGGGCCGAAACTAGGATTTTTGGCACCCGGGGCAAGGCAGTAATTTAGCGCCCCCCCCCCCCACCCAAAAATAAATACATTTAAAAGAAAATACAAAAAATTATAAAGTAAATAAATACATAAATAAAATACAAAAAATAAAATAGATAAATAAAAATGAATAAGATGATAATAAATTAAATAACTAAAAATACGGACTATGCCACACAGTAGTGTACCGACCCTTAATTTCTTAACACTGCACAACAGTATCCCTCACATACAGTATATATATATATATATATATATATATACACACACACACATAGTCCATCATACGAGGTGCGGGACTCATGGTTTACGATGAAAACCTGCTGCATTCTGCTTACATCAGAAACCATGAGTGCCGCACCTCGTATGATGGACTATATGCACTACACTTGATGGCAACCGGGCACACTTCTAGTACACTTCTAGTTTAACTACAGTGAGTGCCGGCACTCCATGCATAATAAATAAATAAATAAATAAATATATATATATATATATATATATATATATATACATACACACACACACACACTGTGTGTGTGTGTATGTATATATATAACTGCAGAGTTGTTTAGAAATTAATATTTTACTGCATGATAATTACGAAGTTTTGGGATTGCACACCCTGTCTTCAGGAAGCATAAGTTTGTGCCATCCCAGAAACGTCATAATTAGCATGAAGTAAAAAATAAAATAAAAAAATATATATATATATAAATAAATGAAATTATGAAATAAATATATATAGAAAAAATAATACATAACTATAGTGTATATATAAACCCCGGGCCCCTCCACTCACCACTGCAGATCAATCCAAGCCTCCGTGCAGTGAGTGAGGCCAGTGTCCGGGGCTTGCAGCGGGTGCCGGATGTCAGAGGGGCGTCAGGTGACGGTGAGCGCGCACAGCCGCGTCTCCGTCCCCTGTAAGCAGTGCCCGCCAGCCGGTAAAGATGCGGGCGGGGAGGAGGCGCTACTCGGCGGGTGGGCAGGCAGGCAGAGGGAGACACAGAGATGCAGCCGCGGTGGATCCATGACGGCGCCATTTGCGGCTGCGGGTAGCAATCTTGGTGGGGTGAAGGAGCAGCTGTCAGGGAGCCAGACAGAGTTCCCTGCACCACCCTCGACTCCTGCACCTGGTGCACGTGATCCCTTAGCCCCCCCCCCCCTAGTTACGGCTCTGAGTGGGTGACGTGTCACAGGGGGCAGGGGTGGAGGCAAGGGAGCGATACGGGAGCATGGTGGGCAGGACATGTCCTGGTAGACATGCCCTCTGCTAAATAATGGTGAGATTACCAGCATAATACTGCCAGGTTTGTGGCTACTATTCAGCAAGAATCGTGTCATTGGCCGTCTGCACCACCCACTGTTGTGCAGAGATGTATGTCGGGACTCGGGAGACTTGCCTACCCTTCCTGGGGGCCAGGAGGGTCACCCAATTTTCAGGAGCCTCCTGCCTGTCCTGGGAGAGTAGGTAAGTCTGGTACATACCATTAATAAAGTATAAGGGGTCTATTCATGAAGGAGTGAAAAGTGTGGAGAAGTGAGCCAGTGGAGAAGTTTCCCATGGCAACCAATAAGCATTGAAGTAACATTTATAATTTGCATACTATACAATTGTACGGAGTAGTTGATTGGTTGCCATGGGCAACTTCCCCACTCTTTTCACTGCTTCATGAATAGACCCCTAAGGAGGAGATTTACTAAGAATCAATTTTGGGTGAAATTATAAACTCAGCCTTAATCGCCCCTAATTGTTGGAACAAAAATTGCACATTTAATAACAAACGTTTTCACTTGCATCTTTGTCTTTAGATGGTGTATTCCGCATATGCACTTTGTGTAAATTTTGCGGCTTTCACATGGAAAGATGCTTCAGAAGTCGCATTTGAATGTGCCTCAGAAGAAGAATGCAACACAAACCTAATCACGTCTCCAAAGACGATTTCTAGTGAATGTGTGATTTTGACTGATATCAATGTTATTTTGACAATGTTTGTACTGATAGTGATTTGGAGTGTGAATTTTCATTTGACATGCGACTTTCATACGAATGAATCCTTAGCAAATTTGTGATTCGCAAAATTGCTGCTTTTTCTGCATAAAATAGCAAGTTGACCAAAGTGTATCTTTAGTAAATTTCCCATGAATGTGAAATACATTTATTTAAATAGATATACAGTATGCTCAATTGCCACTAGATGTCACTGTGGTAGCAAAAATACTGTCGATGTACTGCAACAGCAGTTACTATACACAAATGAGAAATATTGCCAGTCTTTACAAAATAACACATGTATCTAAGAATTTTAATTACAGATGAATGCAAAGTAATGAGGGGAAAAAATAAGAGCCAATTTCCACGGTTTCTTTCAAATATATAAAAGGTAAATGAGATGGATAAAGAACATATTTCTCTATTCTCAATTGAGAAACTGATTCCAATGAACTTAATAGGAGTACATGTTTCATTTTAAAACATCTCCCTGCATTAAATAATTTAAGCATCATCTTAAGCATGGCAGTATTGAGTTTCATTCTAGATTGTATATTTAAATTACACCCTACAAAATAAAAAGGGTGCTGTACATTATGATGAAATTAACCACCAAAAGATCAAATCTAGAATTTATCTACACGAAAATAACTTCTAGGAATTTTAAAGAATTCTCAACATTAGCTATTGTTGTTTTAAATATAGCTCTTACACAACTATTTTGAGAGTGTGTTTGTATGTGTATATGCATAAATGTATTTGTGTGATTGTGTATGTATGTATGTATGTATGTATGTATGTACATACGTACGTACGTATGTATGTATGTGGGTATGTGTGTATGTGTGTGTGTGTGTGTGTGTGTGTATATATATATATATATATATATATATACACTCTGTACTCCGGCACTTGGAACGTCCAATGTAGGGACTGTCTTGCTCAGGTGCCAAAAAATGTTGGCGCTCCAATAATGGATATTTAAGAACAGTTCAAGTGCTATTTGTATGCAGGGCCGTCTTTTCGTATGGGCTCAATGGGCTCTTTCCCAAGGGCCCCATGAGTGTAAGGGCCCTAGGCTGATAGCTAAGGGTAGAAAAAAATCACAAATCGATAAACGATTGTGATGACCCGGCGCTATACTAATTCAGTTACTTATACAATAATTGTTTCTGCAGCTGAGTATAAACAACTTGCCAAGTTGTAACAATTAAGAGCTGGTAAAAAAGGGAGAGATAAACTCTGCGCTTGAAACAATGTATCTAAAAGAAATGTGAAGTCTGACACAGAAGATTGACTCAGTACACTTGGAACATAATAAAAAGCAACTTTATATATTGTCTATTGAAACAAAGAATGTGGCAGTTTGTAGAGATAAATGTATAAAAATAAAAAAATGTTTGACAATTTACTCACATGTACTGTCTAGATATAAACATACAGCATACAATAAATTTGTTAAAATAACATTTTCAAATGGTGATAATAAGAAATCCGAAAATCACAGACACTGGCGTCCCAGTGTATTAATTGGGATTAAAGATTCTCGCAGTAGTAATTAATAGTTCCACAGTCTCAGAAAGAGATATCACTTTACGGAGAATGTTACAAACTATATTTAAAGCTCCCGTGCTGGTTCCTGCATTAGTGTGCAAACAGGGTCCTTTTGAATGAATTAAATGCACGTGGAGATGATTGTGATATTTCTCGAACAGGTGTTAATTGGCTTAGATAAGAAGCAGCATTCATATAGTTAAAGCCGCCGTGATTGAAACTACTGGAAACGGGTGTTAGGCCCCACAGCGAGGGTCACATAGAACTCACCCGACCAGTGTCTCTGAAGCCGTGCGGCAGTGAAGAATCCAACGTGCGGCTGTCACGGATGGGTTGAGCTGCTGGCTGCGGGCCGACCAGTTCTCTGAAGCCGTGCGGCTGTCACGGATGAATTGAGCTGCAAGCTACGGGCCGACCAGTGTCTCTAAAGCCGTGCGGCACTGAAGAATCCAAGAGTCCATCGTGCGGCAGTGAGCTGCGACCAGGGCTGTCGCATATAAGCTGGGCTGCAGACTGCGGGCTGCGCGCTGTGTCCACACAGCAGGTATCACCAAATGAAATGAATGATGTAACAGAAAGTGGGCGTCAACGCGTTTAGTCTCCTAGCAACGGAGACTTCCTCAAGACAGATATCTCCCCTCCTCCTAGTCACGAATATATACCTGTCTAATAACTTTCATTTCAATCAGTTGTGTTTTAATTGCTAATTAATACCATTTTCTATAATTAATATCTAAAATAAACACAGTAACAAAAACCATATGAGATAATATAAACTAATATGAATATACTGCAGTCTTTATAAAATATACCAAATGTGTACTGAGTCAAACGTTTATAATATGATAAGATGGGAGCTTAATAATTTGATTGGAAACAATTTAGGCATAATATCAAAGTCGTCTGGGTTTATATTCTACCTAGTATCCTTCCTGAGTCTCTAAGTAGTAAAACCTGCACATGATGTCTAGCTACCTGTTATATATCGATATATGCCTAGTACATAATTATGAGTAAACCTACATCGGCCAATTATTTTGTTATAATGGACCAAACTAAACTTAAATATAAAAGATAATTACTATAAGACATACATATTCAACGCAAAATGGTTTCTGGTACCAAAACCAATTAAAATTTAAAGGTATAATGATTTTGAGGTTCTCTCTGAATTGCTCTCAGGACCATATATAGATAAATATGTCAATGTTGAAAATGAACAAAATTTAAACAACCATACAGTTGATATTAATGTAAAATAATGCATGAAAGATAAATAAATAATACATATATAATTATATATATATATATTAATAAATAAATAATAAATAAATAATAAATAATAAAAAAATATATATAAATAAATAATAAATAGTGAATGAAAATTGATACATAAGAATAAAAATTTATTTTTAATATGATGAAAAATAGAGTGGAAGATGGATCTAAGTAAATAACTCTTTTAGGCTACCTATACTGTAATTCTTCGATGGAACAAGCTAATCTAATAAAATCATATGAATGTGCATAATTTAATCCATTTATTTGGATTAAGCAAGGTAGATCTCTAAACTGTTAAAACTAGCAGGTGGCCTATAGATTTAGTCTAAACATGAATAATCTAGAGCTTCATTAAGACCATTTGGATAGAGAGAATCTAATTTAAAAATCCATGATGATTCTCCCAGACAAAGTTTACGAAATCTGTCACCTCCCCTTTTTGTGCTGGCAAATTGTTCTAGCCCAACAATAGAGAGGGATGATGGATCACCATTATGTGCTCTTGAAAAATGCCGGGATACACTATGAGTTTGAAGTTTTTTAATGATGTTTAACCTGTGTTCTCTGAATCTAGTTTTAATTGATCTGGTTGTTCTTCCCACGTATTGGAGGGAGCATGAGCATTGTAATAGGTATACGCAATATTCTGAGTCACAATTGATAAATTGTTTTATCTGAAAAGTGGTGCCATTAATTTGGGAGGTTACACAAGATACTTTGTTCCTCATATGTTTACATGTTAGGCATACCTTTTTGTTGCATCGGAAATTCCCTATCGGTTTCTTTGGTAACCAAATAGGGTTTGTATCTAAAGTTGTAGGTTTAAGGTAGCTAGGAGCCAACATTTCTTTTAAATTGGTATTTCTTTTAAATATAATAAGTGGTTTGTCTGATAAGCTTTGGTTTAGAACTGGATCTTGTTTAACTATCTCAAAATTACTTTGAATTATCTTTTTTATACTCTTGGACTTATTATTAAATTTGGAAATGAATTTAACGGTGTCTAGTGTAGAGAAACTGTTCGATTTACTTTTAGATTCGCTTTTTACTTTGTTAAGGTTCTGAGGTTTATCTTCTTTAGCAATAATAACTTTCAAAAGTGAATTAGCATAAATCTGTGAATCCTCTAAGAGTTGAGGAGGATAACCTCTTTCTCCGAACTGTTTCAAAAGATCTTTAACTTGAGAGAGAAATGCTGTATCCTCAGAGCAGTTGCGTCTAAGTCTCATGATTTGATTTTTTGGAATATTTATTATCCAAGGTTTATAATGACTGCTTGAATAATGAAGGTAATTACCTGTACCCACCGGTTTAATATAATTGGTAGATATAATTTTATCATTAGAAACAGAAAACGTGATATCAAGAAAGTTAGTGGTAAAAAAATCAAAATTAAAAGTGAAGTGCCAAAAAATGTTGGCGCTCCAATAATGGATATTTAAGAACAGTTCAAGTGCTATTTGTATGCAGGGCCGTCTTTTCGTATGGGCTCAATGGGCTCTTTCCCAAGGGCCCCATGAGTGTAAGGGCCCTAGGCTGATAGCTAAGGGTCCACTCTTTCCAGGGGTACCAGATTTTTGAAAATCGGCCCTGGGGAACCGGAGATATCCAACTTCAAGTCAGTGGTCCCTATCCAAACCTGTTAATTGTTCTTCCCAGCCAGATATCTCGGGTTCTGTCTGACTTAGAGTATTTCTGAATATGGTATATTTCAAAGGCCGGGACTCTTTCCTTTCAGGGGACACTGGCAGCTTGTCTCTACTATACCCAGAACCAGAGATATCAGCCTTCCAGCAGATGGTCCCTGCTCCATCTCCATGCACCTGGTATGCAGTTTTATATATTCGTTGGTGGATTGCTCTGGCTCCTGAACTCTGATCTCCAAGTCCCCAGTATCTCCTGTAAGGTGGGACTCTCTAATTTTTTATCCTGTTAACGCTAAGAAATCTATTTCCAGGAACTGGAAATATCTGCAGTAAAGCAAGCTGCCCTCCCACCAGAAAATGATGAATATTAAGACCACTCCACTATCCACCCCTCCCCTGTGTAATAAACACCCCCTAACACCCTGGAAGTCATGTACCAGGGCCCCTCCATTCCGCACAATGTCCCCTTCTACAGTTTAGTGTTCTCCTTCCCGCCCCATCTGTGCTGTAAAGGAGTAATTAGCAGAAATTATTTCTCCAGGTCCTACATGCTGAGTGAAAGATAGAACACCCCCTACCCACCGCGGGACATCAAAGCTGCCGCTGATAGCACCCCCCACCCCTACTGCTGGAGGATGGGTAGGGGCCCCAGTGCATTGCTCTGCCCAGGGGCCTACACTGCTGTGAAGACGGTGCTGTTTGTATGTGACTCCAAGTGTGGTATTCTGGGTTAAAGGTAAGTCAATGCTGATGCACTCACTGGACGGGGTGCTTTGCTACCACCTCCCCACACCTTCTGATGAAACCGTGCATACTGCGATAATGGAGAAATGCGTAAAGGGATCCACTGCCTCTATGCTGTCCTGACCACATACAGACTTGAGGCTGATGGCTGCTACTTGATACAGCTTTCTATCCGGAGCTGCGCCCTCCCTCCCGGTGGACATCACAGCGACCGCCGCTCCCACCTGAGTCATCGGATCAGCCTATAGAGCGCTGGCCGTGCTGAGACCTGAAAGGTCCAGTGGTGAGCTACACATAGGCGGTGGGGAGGTGGTAGCAAAGTGCCCGGCTCTGTGAGTCTGCCGGGCATACATCCAGCTGTGCATTGCGCTCTCAGCACACTGTGCATCAGCATTGACTTACCTTTAACCCAGAAAACCACGCTTGGCGTCACATACAAATAGCACTTGAACTGTGCTTAAATATCCATTATTGGAGCTCCAACATTTTTTCATCTACATATATGTGAACGGTATAAATATACCATGTGGTAATAAGGACATACAGTACTTATTGCAGTGGTGATTATCAGTGTGTTCTATTGTTCTTATATATTGTTGATATTTTATTACATTTCATCCATTTTATCAATTAGAAATTCATGTGTATAAATAAATTGTCTTAGACAAATCATTTTAAATTGAAGCGCTCCCTTGTGCTATTTTGTACTTTTCTTTTTTCTTAAACAGCAGTTAACATGCAGGTTACAATGTATATATGGTCATCATCACTATTATATTATATAGGCATCTACCTAGTGCACCAATAGTTAGAAGCCTCAGAACACTGAATAACCCCAAAGTGCCCTGACAAGGAGCTCTGGCCACTCACATGAAGAAAGTAAAGCCAACGGCTTCTTATATATGGAGTTGCTGCTCTTCCATATCAATATTATTCTTGGGGTGGTCCCTGGGTTTGATGTAACAGCCAAGGGCCACACTTACAGTCTGGTGAACTGATGCTGCTCACATTTCCCATTTGCTAAGAAGGGCTATGGCTGAAGACACTGCCTCTGAATGAGCGGAATGGTGTGCAACCACCTGAGGTGCCCATAAGTTGGGGCACTGTCACTGCATGGGACAACCCCATGTCTTTTTTGGCCGTGAACTTATTTTGAACTGCTGACAGCCAGGAGATATCAGAAACAAGTCCCCATTGATGCTCATATGACATACAGTATAACACACTGAGATTGCTAGTGATGTCACTATAGTAACAGAACATCAATTCCTTTTCACAGTGGGCCATTCTCAATGCTCTTTTGGGGATAAATTTACTAAAGCTTCTAAACCAGAGAATTGGTGATGTTGCCCCTAGCAACTAATCAGATGCTGTCTATCATTTTATAAAAGGCAATGGAGAATCTTTAGGGAATTTACTGCTTTGAATGCTATATGCAATGATTGGATGTCCAAATCCATGAGAGATTGGAAACAGACTTCCTGTCACTGACTTTCCATTGTGTTATTAACTGGTCTGTGCGCTGCCGAGCTTGGTGTCTATATTCAGCTGAAAAAAGTCCATTCACCACCAATGTAAATCCATAGATCCCAATTGGTTATGAGTTAACTTAGATTTACCCATCGCATTTTCTCTTGTCCTGACACACTGCCTTATCAAAGTAAGAATTACAATAAACATACCCATTACTGGCTAGCATTA
The DNA here is from genome assembly GCF_028390025.1 of Pseudophryne corroboree. NCBI lineage: Eukaryota > Metazoa > Chordata > Amphibia > Anura > Myobatrachidae > Pseudophryne > Pseudophryne corroboree. The sequence goes on from NC_086445.1 coordinate 761,557,832, forward strand.
CACTGCAGAAAATGTGTGATTCACACCACAGTTAACAATTCCACTTCACTTTTTATTTTTTATTTTTTGCAGATTGAGTCACTATCCACATGTTATTTCTCATTGAGCTATATTTAAAGTCAGTTGGAAATGAGAATTACTACTTATCCTTGTGGACTATTTATTGTTGACATTTATCCTGACTCATTTGAGCCCAAGTGTATTCACTTAAAATATTATGAGTCAAATATTTACTCTTACTCCCAGCGCCTGACTAATAAAAGAGAAATGATTGGGTTAAACAACCAGAGATGAGTTACTGGAAATGCAAATACACTGTAACCCAACATCCTTACTAAAGCCTACCATAATTAGGTGGGTTTTGTTTGATGAAGTTCGAAAATGAAAACCTGTTGACAAGTAAAGTACTGAAAGGGAATATATTAGAAAAGCTATAGGAGGCATTCACTTTCAGACTGCAGTCAAACATTATTTCACTAAAGCCGTAAAAAAGACCAGAATATAAAACCACGAAAGAAGTTGACGAAGAATACAAATATAATGTGGAGTATCAAAATGAATATGAATTCTTGTTTATTACACAGTAAATGTTAACAATTTGTTTAAAGATATCATTTACAGACATATATATATGGGAGTGGTCTACTAATGGCAAAATGCAGCCAAAACTCTAAAAACGCCCATTTCTGATGTTTGACCGGCAGCGGAATGGCGATGTGTGTGTGTGCATGCGCGTGTGTGTGGTGGTGGGGGGGGGGGGGCGAGCGCAACAAGCCACTTGCAGGTTCGAGTGGGTTGTTGTGACCAGTGGTCTCCTGAACGCCGGTCACATAACTACATTCCCATTCCCCATATGTATCAAGCTCCAAAAATCGAAACCTACCAGAGCGTGTACAGATGTGTCGCCCTCCATTTTTATTGCGATGCGTATGCATCTGCTGTCCATTCACTTTAAATAGAGAAGCCGCTGTTTCGATCTAGCAATGCATACACACCGTGGGTACATTAGGAGGCGCTGCATGCAGCAGCAAAAATGGAAGGGGACACATCTGTACTCAATAAGCAATTCCATGTATGGATGGCGTTGCCTAGAAACTTAGGGGCTTTTTTCCGCATAAATCCCTGAGTCGGTTCCTGTGTGACTGATGGTCATGCATGTGCAGTACGACTCCCGGGTCATAAACCTGGAAGATCTCTACGAGTTTGGGACTGGAATTGCCAATGATTTACAGATATTTTTCAGAGTTATGAAGAGTGACCTCTACTTGTTTATCAAAATGATGCTTGCAAAAATTGTTTTATCTGTCTTTACTAGCTAACTAGCATATTCTGAGATTATCTAACTAAAATGTCACACTTTTGTCATAATCGTTGAACCAGGTGATTGTGAAAGTCATATATTCAAAATATAAAATATTGTTTTTCCGTTTTGGCTACCTTATCTATGACATTATCATTATTCCATATGCCAAAAGGCATAGTAATCCTTGTGTATTCATTTACATGTGTATTCATTTAATCTCAAATACATCAGACACAGAACTGTTGCTGTGCAATGCTTGCACAGGTCCAAATATGATCTACAGTAACCGGAATTTATATTTGAATGTGTCTTCTATGAAAGGATAATATAAAACAGTAACTCCTCCAGTGCTATGAGCAAGACATTTACTTTATTCATACACTGCAAAGCAGCACTTACTGAAGAGCTTGGCACTTACTGAAGATCTGTTGGAAGGGAAGAAAGTCCAGATTGATTGATTGCTGGAGTAGTGATGGAGAGCGCCAAGGAGTTGGAAAGTGGAAGCTCTAGAGTCTATACATTCTGTGTTATGTTCTTGGAACCCAGGAGAGTGGGTGGCAACAGAAGAGTTCCAAGTACAGATGCGTGGAGCTGCGGCAGATCAGAGATATGCAGCTTCCCCTAACAAAACCCCCCGACTCTGTTGTTCTTCCCAGTGGTCAATTGTTTGAATGGGTGAATTAGGTCCACCCAGAATTCGATGCCTCCCAGTCTAAATTGGAGACAAGGCGTTAACCAAGACCAAGGAGAACAAGGGGAAAACTAACTAAGACTGACATGACTAAACAGAGAAAGATACAAAAAAATAACAAAGTAGTTTATGTGCGGGTTCGTATTCAGCAGTTAGGGTGCACTATTTGATTTGGAACAACAGCAAATCAAGTAGTGCAGCCTGACTGCCTAATATGAACCCATCGTAATAAGGCGAAGACAGCAATGTGGAACCCTCCGCAAAAATGACACAACCAAAAAATAGATAAATAAAATACAGCTTCAGCCATGAAGAACGGCAGAGCCGCTACTCACGACACCACGAAAGGTGTACGCAGGAAATGACCGGAACCCAGAGGCTTCGGATACCAGACCACTCTACTGGAAGGCAACCCGGAGGACAGCAGGAAATGATCCCTCAGACAGGACTCAGGAACTGGACACAGGACACTGGAGTACACAAGCTGGAAGCAGGAACACACCAGAGGCAGGAAGACAAGCTCCACAGGAAGCTATCACCGGCGAGGCTGCACCATCCTGGCTCCCATGAAAAAGGTCCTGCTGACCAATCATGGAACAGCCAGTCAGGCAAGCCCCCCGGACCCTAATTGCACCAGCTGCTGTTTGGCGTGCTGAGCGCGGCGTCCCGGCTACTTAGTAACAGCCAGGACTGAAGTGCAGGGCGGCCACCTGGTGACTCCGGTTGATAGGCAACCGGCCAAGGAAGGGGAGTCAGCGGCAGATGTAGCGGGTCGGGCCCATTGCCTTACAATGGCCAGGAGCCGGCGTGAACCGCCGCCGCTGACATTCTGTTGACAGTCCCCATTACTCCTCACAACCCCCATCAGAGATGAAGTAGTTAATTAAGCACATTGGTAGTACTAGCAGAGAGCTAATCACTCCATGCCGTTATTGTCATTCATTTTCACCATCATCATCATCATCTGCTCCTCTTTGTAAAGCTTGTTCATATAATTTTTCTTAATTTAGAAGCATTAATCATTATAGAAATGTTAATTATTTGTCTTAGACAAAGAAAATCAAACTTTTTTCAAATGTTCCCCCCTTGACCATCAAAGACATATACTGTAACTTATTCAGATTTATTAGCATAATATGTGCATATATTTTAATGAACTCTTTTTGGCACATACTGTATATATTTATAGATGGGGCACATGTTTTTTGACAAAGGTGTTAAAAATTATATGATGCATGTGTTGCTATTGCAGAGTTATGCTGTATAGGAACACACCGGAGAATGACACAAACTATGAACAGACTAGTTACTTAACATGGGAGTCTTATAACATCAAGGGTCAGAATCTTCACATAAGTGCTTAAGTAGCTGCAGCTGTACTTCTCCCAAGCAACTCAACTCAGCTGGATATATTAAATAAACACCCTACAACTGCACGTTTTAAATGGCGGGTTTGAAATGAAATGGTTCCTTCAATGAGTGGCACAAATGTGTATTAAAATATGAAGTAAATTTGTGCATATTTATATTTAATATATTCTATTTATTTTTCGTTTTTCTCACAGTGAGTTGTAGATAATTGTATTAGCTAATGTTTTAATATATGTGTTCTTGGATTACCCGGAAATATGTATTAATGATGGGGGTCATTCCGAGTTGTTCGCTCGTTATTTTTTTGTCGCAACGGAGCGAATAGTCGCTACTGCGCATGCGCAATGTCCGCAGTGCGACTGCGCCAAGTAAATTTGCTTTGCAATTAGGAATTTTACTCACGGCATTACGAGGTTTTTTCTTCGTTCTGGTGATCGTAATGTGATTGACAGGAAGTGGGTGTTTCTGGGCGGAAACTTGCCGTTTTATGGGTGTGTGTGAAAAAACGCTACCGTTTCTGGGAAAAACGCAGGAGTAGCTGGAGAAACAGAGGAGTGTCTGGGCGAACGCTGGGTGTGTTTGTGACGTCAAACCATTAACGACAAGCACTGAACTGATCGCAGATGCCGAGTAAGTTTGGAGCTACTCAGAAACTGCTAAGAAGTGTCTATTCGCAATTCTGCTAATCTTTCGTTCGCAATTTTACTATGCTAAGATTCACACCCAGTAGGCGGCGGCTTAGCGTGTGCAAAGCTGCTAAAAGCAGCTTGCGAGCTAACAACTCGGAATGACCCCCCATATTCTGGTTGGGGACATGAATACTTTTATGTGAAAGAAGAGCTAATTGGAACCTTTGAATACTATATAATGGTGACCAAACCGCATCCACCTGAGCCTTGACACAGACTCACATTAAGGTTGATACGCACTTTTAGGCAGGTGGAAGTGGTCACTGAGATCAAGTACACTTTGCTCTGGCCCCTTTTAAAACAATACGCAAGACCAGTAACACAGCAGCACCGGTAGGTGAGATTAGAGCCGAGCGGGCAGTGTGGCTGTGTTTAGGAGTGATCAGCTGGTGGGACAGCCATACCGTATACTGCTGTGAGAGAGCAGTTGCAAGTGTGGCTGGGCACTGAATACAGGAGACCTGAAAAACCAGTGGTGCAGCATAGTAGGATTCCCGGGATGACACCTTTTCTGCAAAGTATATGAAACACCGCTTATATAGGATGATTTTTTTTTCAATGGAATAACATTTTTTTTAAGAGAATAAAAACTCTGTGATTATGAACAAGTAGTTACTTCTTTTTAGTTGTTTATAAAAAAAAATGAAATACAGTAACACTGGCTTATAGGAGTTACAGTACTGCTACATGGAACTTATTTGTTTCATCCAGAATTTTCGAACATTAAGTGACAGCACTGTGAGAATCTGTTATATATTGTACACAGTTATTTTACCATTCATGTTGGTTTATTGATGGAGCAGAGAGGGGTTTCATACAGCCCACTAGCCGGTGAGTGTAATGAATACTGCAAACAGATAGTGGTGAAGGGTACCTGGAACAGCGTTATAGCAGGTATTAACTAGGTCTTTCTCCCGCCAAGTCACTCTACACAGTCACAAGATGGTTCCTGCACATGCTGTTGGTGACCATCTTGGGATAGGAAATGATTCCTCCCTTGAGGACAGGAAGACTTGAGTTTGAGTAGTAGCACACTACTCTTTCAACAAAATGACATATTGCAAATGCCTCTTGAGGCATGAACACAAGGGATTGGTGAGATTGATAACAATGTGTGGAAAATGCAGTTAAAGAGATCTACATAATAACCAGCTAAGGTTTGTCCCATCTCCAACATGTACTGTACAATGGGAGCTTGCTGTGCTCCAACCTCCCTCAAAAAGGCTCCCACCGGAGAACCACTGACTATGCCAGGAAAAGAGCAAGTGCAGTAGGTAGGAGTGGGTCCGGAGGGGAATGGGACAGGGTAAATAAGGACAAAGATAGGACTAAGGAACTTTACTAGTACATTTCTAAGAAAATGGACAAATAATCATCACAAAACATTTGCTGATTACCTAAAAACACTTGCATCTTGCACTAACCCACTGTCACAAAGCAGAAGGGTCTCCCCTGCCACATGCTCTCTCACCTGTCCTACCGTTCTGATCCCTGGCGCTGCAGTGGAGTCTCCACACTGGTAAGCAGCTCCATCCCAGCCACATCACAGTCTCCTTCTTCTCCTCAGTCGACTGCGGGGATCCCGGTGTCCACAATTAGAGCTTCCTGCTGGCACAGTCTGCTGGTCGTCACCATATCGGAATGTGTCAGTTGATCTCTGAAGCACCAATGAAGTGACCGAACTTGTCTCAGGTGTAATGTAGCTGCTGCACATACCCAGTGGTAGCAGATATTTTTTTACCCACTCTGTTGTGTGTGTGTCTGTGGAGAGAATAAATTGCTTACTGTTATCATTGTTCCTGCATATGTCTGTATTACATAAACAGCACTTTGTTTGCCCCTGGAGTGGTGACAGACTCTGTGGTGCAGGGGATATTAAACCATGTTCCCAGCATAAAGCACTGACCAGTGCAATGTTGTCCTCAGCCCTGCTGTATGCTAACTAGTGAACACATGTGGTTCCTACTTCAGCATTGAGACTACAATTGCATTATCCATCTCTAACAAATATGGCTCCAGCTATTCTGGTTCAATCCCGGTTTCCAGATGATTCCGGTTCAATCCCAGTGTTCAGCTATTCCTGTTCAATCCAGGTTTCCAGCATATTCCACTTCAATCTTGGTGTCCAGCATTCATGATTCAATCTCAGTGTCCAACCAATTGCTGTTCAATCCCGGTGATTAGATGTACCTGTTCAATCCAGGTTTCCAGCATATTCTGGTTCAATCCCAGTGTCCAGCCTATTCCAGTTTAATCCTGGTGTCCAGTTATTCTGGTTCTATCTGGTATCTCTAATAACTTAAATCTGCTCTGGTGTCTCCAGTATCTAGTCGAATCAATCAAGACTTGGACTGTCACACCTGTGCCTCCACTGACACCGGTATCCTCCTGACCAATCCAGTTCCTGCTGTATTATTCATACCGATCACAATCCCATCCTTGGTATATGAGAAGAAACTACATCCAGCCCCCCAGTTTCTTTCCTACCTCTTCAGACTCCGTTCCAGCCAAAACCCCTAGTACAGTTCCAAACACAAACACAGTCGTAACACCACCCCAGGTGTAGCAGATGTAATAAGACCAGTAATTAACCAGTCCCTATGGCCTCTTAATAAAAAGAACTAAAAATACTGTAGTTCCTCAGTAGTAGGAGGTTAGGCTGTGATGTTATTTTTTCATTATTATACAGTGCTTCACTTCATATTTGTTATATGCTTGAAAAATTATAAGAGAATGAAAAATGAGTACACAAATATTATTAGAAATTCTTGTTGACAGATATATTTTTCCCACAATAACCACTTACTCTGTTGCTCCTAAAAAGGGGTTTACTGTTATCGAACACACAAACAATAAAGCACTTTAAGGAACACAAAGAATAAACAGTATCTAAACAAAATTAACAAGAAGGACAAAAAATGTAACCAAAGACATAATAAAAATCCATGAGCTGTTGCTTACTTAAAAGAATATCATTTTCAGAAACTCCTGATTTGACCTTCAGAGTGTTGGTAGCAATGGTAGCTTTGTGGCTTCATCAGCGGATTTAGGCGGTCAATCCGAGTTGTTCGCTCGCTGCCGTTTTTAGCAGAATTGCGATCAGGCTAAAAAACGGCAGTTATGCGCATGTGTATGGGCCGCAGGGCGCACGCGCTAAGTAATTTCACACAAAACTATGCAATTTTACACAGGGCCGAGTGACGCTTTTCAGTCACTCGGCTGATCAGTGAGTGATTGACAGGAAGTGGGTGTTTCTGGGCGGAAACTGAGCATTTTCCGGGAGTGTGCAAAAAAACGCAGGTGTGCCAGACACAAACGCAGGAGTGGCTGGGGAAATGGGGGAGTGGCTGGCCAAACGCAGGGCGTGTTTGTGACGTCAAACCAGGAACTAAACAGTCTGCAGTGATCGCAATCTAGGAGTAGGTCTCGAGCTACTCAGAAACTGCAGGGAAATATTTAATAGCAGAAATGCTAATCTTTCGTTCGCAATTCTGCTAAGCTAAGATACACTCCCAGAGGGCAGCGGCCTAGCGTGTGCAATGCTGCTAAAAGCAGCTAGCGAGCGAACAACTCGGAATGAGGGCCGTACTCAGATGAAACTACAAAGGTAACCAGAGAAACACATAAGAAGTTTTTGATAAAACCTATGAGGGGTGACAAGGCCGCAGTGTTTTGAAATAATTGCTCTGGGGAGAGTTTTAATTAATGTCCTGCTAAGAACTTTAAATATTAGATTGCTGTTAATATATAAAGGTCAGGAGTTGTGTGCAAAACATATGAAAATACCTAGAGTATCACAGGGTGAACTTCTAAAATATTGTAACAACATATAAAATGGTCATTAAGTTGTATCGTGGAACATTTATTCAGACATCTTATTTGACAAAAAGAGGGTTCGGATCTGGTCCGAATGTAATCACAAATAAGAAATGAACTGCCCTGTACATATTTAAGAAACCTATCGTGACTAAAGGACTATGGGCCTAATTCAGGGCTGATCGGAAAAGCAAAATCTTTCTCTAGTGCGCAAAACCTTGGAGGTAATTCAGAGTTGACCGTAGATGTGCTAACTTTAGCACATCTACGATCATTTACTCTGGCATGCGAGGGAATACCCAGCACAGGCTAGTCCACCCCACATGTCAGGCCCTCCCCCCCCTCCCCCCGAATAAGTACAAATGCATCACACAGCGGCAATGCTTTTGTACTTGGCAAGTAGCTCCCTACCTGCACAGCTCCTGCGCACTGGCAGGGAGCCACTTGTCACATCCAGGGTCGCAGCGGCTGTGTGTGATGTCACGCAGCCGCAGAGGCCCACCCCCCGCACGGTCCGGGCGTGTGTTGCCTGAACCGCACCCCCAAAATGGCAACCAAATGACGCTGGCCCGACCCTCCCGCCCAACGAACGCCTGGCGATCGCTGTGCTGAGATGCTGATAGCATCTCTGGCATTCACATGCGCACTGCGGCGCATGCGCAGTTCAGACCTGATCACCCGCTGTTTGAAAATGTACATCAACGATCAGGTTTGAATTAGCCCCCATGTGTACTGCAGGTGGGGCAAATATAACATATGCAGAGAGAGTTAGATTTGGGTGGGTTATTTTGTTTATGTGCAGGAAAATACTGTCTGCTTTATTTTTACACTGCAATTTAGATTTTAGTTTTAACACACCCCACCCAAATCTAACTCTCTCTGCACATGTTATATTTTCCCCACCTGCAGTGCACATGGTTTTCACCATTAGTGAAAGATTATGCTTTTCCAATCAACCCTGAATTAGGCCTTGTACAGTATGTTTAAGAGCAAATTAACTATTATTGCTAAACTTTTGATCTTTTGTAACTTTGATAACACACTGCAGTTCTAATAAAGGGGGTAATTCCAAGTTGATCGCAGCAGGAAATTTTTTAGCAGTTGGGCAAAACCATGTGCACTGCAGGGGGGGCAGATATAAAATGTGCAGAGAGAGATAGATTTGGGTGTGGTGAGTTCAATCTGCAATCTAAATTGCAGTGTAAAAATAAAGCAGCCAGTATTTACCCTGCACAGAAACAAAATACCCCACCCAAATCTAACTCTCTCTGCAAATGTTATATCTGCCTCCCCTGCAGTGCACATGGTTTTGCCCAACTGCTAAAAAATTTCCTGCTGCGATCAACTTGGAATTACCCCCAAAGAGTGACTGATTTCAACACCTTTTTAGTAAGCAACAGCTCATGGTTTTTATATACTTTCTTACGGAACTTTTTCCTTGTTTTGGTACTGTCATTGTTTTTTTTATTATTATTATTATTATTATTATTTATTTATTTATTTATATGATTGGTCTCTCATTATTAAAAGTAATGAAGATTTTTATGTAATGCATCATTGATTGAATATTTTAGCATTCTTTGCAGAGGTGTAGGGGTATATTTACTAAATTGCAGATTTATAGAATTGGAGATGTTTACCATAACAGCCAATTAGATTCTACTTATCATTCATCTACCACTTTAGCAACCAATCAAGAATCTTATGGGTTGATATGGGCAATATTGCCATTTCCATAAACCCACAGCTTTATATATATATATAACCCCTATTGAGGAACCATGATGCCCGGAGCATGACACCTCAAAGTAAGTTTGCATTACACCTCAAATTGAGTCTAAGAAAAGGGTTTGGTCATCATGTGGGGGACATTAAATGAAAAAAAGAAAATAAGTTCTTTGATACAAAGGGGTTGACTGAACGGATTCAGTATGACATCCCTGAGGTCAGAATGCCAGAAGTCACATGACCGACAGCGGCATCTCGACAGTGAAGATCCTGACATTGAAGAAGGTATTTTTACCCTCCCCTACCCTAACCCTCTGGGGGTGGCGGCAATGGCTAACCCTCCAGGGATGATGGCTAGGGCTAACCACCACCCTAGTGCCTAACTATATCCTCACAGTGCCTAACCCTAACCCAAACCCTGTTACTTACCTTCGGGATGTCGACTGTTGGCCTTCTGGTGCCGGTCTTCTGAATGGTGTCAGGATACCGGCATCTGTCACATGACCGCCAGCATCCTGACCGCTGGATCTGAACTACAACACATTTACCCTGATGGTAAATTAAACTAGACTGTCATAAAGGGTAAAAAAAATATGTGTTAATTGGGATTGGGATTACATATCATATATAATGCAATTAAACTGAGAAAAACAAGGAGAAATTAATTCTGCCTGTTAGATGGTCTTCATTTCTTATGTACATTCTAAATTATTAATACGTCTTAATCATGAAGACATGAGTGACGATGTACCCTGCTTTGAAAGTTCACATTTGTTATTTAGTTTACTTTCTTGAGAAAGAAGTAGTTTCATGTTATCAAAACAACATGTGATTTTGTCATATTTATTACTGTTCTAGTTTTTCCCATAGTTTTAAATTGTATACGTCAGTCTATTCATGTCAGTATGAGAAAATGAAGTTTAAAGATATTATTAATTTATAGAAGTGAAAGCACACTAAAGAACATGTAGGAAGCTTGCAGATATGCACAATAAGTCACAAATATATACTTTGTCCATTTGAATGTTGGTAGGTAAACAATTTTAAATGTAAGCAGATAAATTGGAATGAGCTACAGTAGCTACTGTAAATATTAGCAGTGGTGCATTGTCCCTCTTGAAACTTTTTGGGCGGTATTCAAATGTTTCCACCCCCTCCCTCACTCATTTGCACCAGCCAGCAGCTATTCAATTGTTTCTGCTGCGGGTGCAATATCCTCATTTCAGCTCGCTAACCCCAGGGGTGGCGAGGTGAAATGCATGAAAAGTGACCCTCTTGGGCGCTCAAACAGGACTTTTCCTGATGGCGGCCATTACTTTAGTCGGGTTTAGCCGCTTTACACGTCTAAACCTGACTTCTATGGACTCGATATGCGTGAGAACGGAGGTCAGCTGAATATTGCCATGCATACTCCCATCACTTTAGATGAGAGATCGGGCATGATATATTAATTGAATATCGCCCATTGAGTTATACAGTGTACCCTGCATAACTACTTGCTGTGGTATTTGTTATTGATATGACCTACTGGTAGAACTATTGTGGTTACAATAGGGTATACAGTGGAATGAGGAAAGGAGGATAGTAGTTCACACATTGGGGGGCAGATTTATTAAGCCTGGTGAAGTGATAAAGTGGAAGGTGATAAAGTACCAGCCAATCAGCTCCTAACTTCTATGTTACAGGCTGGGTTTGAAAAATGACAGTTAGGAGCTGACTGGCTGGTGCGTTATCACCTTCCACTTTATCACTTCACCAGGCTTAATAAATCTGCCCCTGGGTTATTAACCAGGCTTGCAGGCTAATTGGTAACAGATATAACAGCAGTACACACACAGTGGTAATGTAGGGACACAGCGGTGGTTATATTAGTGCTATATGAATTTAATTTCAGTGGTATATGGTCTCACTTATTAGGAGATAAGTACTACACAGCCGTACAGTACCGCGACACTCAACAGAGTAGCACACTCCAAATAGTGCATACACAGTGAAATCATCCCAACTAGGTCACTGCTGGGAGAGAAGGAGACAGCACAAGATGGCACTACTCTGCAACATTTGGTCAGTTCACAAGATAATCAAAAGCAAAAGGTGTTTATTCTTTTGACTAGCACACCTATTTGAACCTAAGTTGAAAACCCTGCAGTTTGAACTATTTTTCTTTAACATATCGTTGTTAATCATACACCTAACTTTTTATGAGAGCATAATAAATCTCACATGTCAGACTATAATGCCTGTTTCTGAACCAGGTACTGTCACTTCATGGCAGTACAGCACTCAACTAGGCTATCAGGACATGTTCCAAACCATAATAATCATCAAGACTGTTTGTTATCTTCATGTGAAACAGGGATATAGGCACTCACCCTTCCCAATGCTTGTTACCCTGGGAATTGGAGGTTATCAAACATTGGGAAGGGGGAGGAACAGAACAGTTAAGCTGATTAGCTGTACACATTAGACCAGTGGTTGGTCCCTGCAAAAGGTATGGGGGGTCATTCCGACCCAATCGCTTGCTGCAGTTTATCGCAGCGCAGCGATCGGGTTTGGAATTGCGCATGCGCCGCCGCAGTGCACCGGCGCATGCCGGATGGCCGAAGGCCGTCATTCAGTAGCGATCGCCTCTGCCTGATTGACAGGCAGAGGCGGTTGCAGGGCGTGGGGGGCTGGACGGCAGCATGAAGCCGCCGTTTAGGGGGCGCGGTCCGGCCAATGCAGGCATGGCTGGACCGTTGGGGAGGGGCGTGGCAGCTGCGTGACGTCTCACGCAGCCGCTGTGGCCAGTGGCAGCGACGATCAACTCCCGTCCAGCCGCAGGAGCTGCACTGGCCGGGAGTTACTCCACAAATACAAAAGCATTGCCGCTGTGTGATGCTTTTGTATTTGTGCGGGGGATGCCAGACTGACATGCAGGGCGGTATGGATGGTATGACCCGGGTATAGCTTCCCTCCTGGTTGCTCTGCAAAGGATACCACACCGGCTTTTCCAAAGTACACCTGTACATCAATGCGTTTCAACTCAACAGAGTCTTCCTCAGGGCAACCAGGAGGGCAGCTATACCCGGGTCATACCATCCATCTTGTCCATGTGTTTGCTTATGCCTTGGGACCAACAAGGCCTCACACGGTACCATGCTTTTGTTTTAATGTGATTTTATGTTATTCATTAAAATTTTTATACATACTATACTATGTGGAGCATGCTTATATCTCTTTGAAGGAGATTGGCCATATCAGAATCAACCCTAATGTGTGGAGGTTTCCAGCTGGTTAATGCCATAACAGTTCCGTGAAGGATTCATCTGTTCTAGACGTGAAATTTGGCCTAGTGGAGGCCTAAAAAGGGTACAAAGTAAATCTCCCCCCCCCCCCAGTTTGTGTTTTGTGCGTTACACATTCCAAGCTATGTTTTGACTGATACATACTATGAGGAGTGTTTTGTGTCCTTTCTTCTCTTTTTTTCTGAGGCTGTTTTCTGTGGATAAAGGAAGAACCACCCTGACATCTTCATAAGACTGTTTGGACATTAACATCACCCCAATTAAGGAGCGCATAGTGCATCAATCATTTATTGTACATTTGCTTTTTCTGACACTTCGTTGGTGGGTGTCAAGCACATTGCAGAACCTTGGTTAGAAGCGCAAAGTTTAATTTAATTGTTTTTCAATGGGAGACACTGCCCAAGTCACGTGCGTATCCGTGCATACGTCAAGGGGCGGTACCAAGTGTAGATGGACGGACATGATGTGGCTGTCATTCGATGATGACTAGTGATTGCCAACCAATAGTAATGCAAACATTTAATTAGACGGTAAACGTTTCACAACAACTCATCAGCCGCATTCAAAACATGTGCTTTTGTGAGCTCGTTATGCCGTTATATGTTTACGCAGATTAAAGAATGTTCTAACTACGCTTCTGAACAGGGCTCCAATACCAAGATGGCTGCACTGAGGTCACTGGCTGCGGCACTGGGTAGAGGAGTTGGCACATGCACAGCGTAGTTGCAATGACGGCATCTGGTTGCCAGGGAGACCACTGTACATACCAATGGTGTAACCCTGATCCGTTCCCATTGAGAAGGATCTCAGAGACCCGCTGCCAGCATGATTCCCCCGGTTGACTCCCTGCTCAAGTATGACAACTCTGTGCTCATCAGCAGGAACACTGAGAGGAGATCACCCAAAGTAAGGTGGCCATACCCTTGCACCGGTGACCTGCCCGGCAATACCAGGGAATGACAGCAGGCAGAGAGCACCCCTACTCGTAGCACAACAAGGCATTTTATAACTCAGCATCTTGTAAAACATCTATACATTTTATGTACATTGATTAGCGCATCAGAGATCAAACTCTAATTTGTGAGAGGCAGGCTGGCCCTGATTCACGGGACCTGCTGCTCTGCTGCTTACCCTTCATGCAGCTCCGGGACCCGGCGGCGCTCTCTGGTGGTTGCGGCATCTGGAGCTTGTGCTCCACTGGAACTACCCTCCCTACACCCCTGGACACAGGGAATCATTCTGACCCGATCGCACGCTGCAGTTTATCGCAGCGGTGCGATCGGGTCAGAACTGCCATGCGCCGGCGCCACAGTGCGCCGGTGCATGCCTGATGGGCGAAGGCCGTCGGGCTGCTACGATTGCCTCTGCCTGATTGACAGGCAGAGGCGGTCGCTGGGTAGGGGAGGCGGAACGGCAGCGTTTGGCCGCCGTTTTGTGGGCGCGGTCCGGCCAATGCAGGCGTGGCCGGACCGAATGGGGGGTGGGCCGCAGCAGCTGCATGATGTCACACACAGCCACTGCGGGCCGGGGAGCAATGAGTAGCTCCTGGCCAGCACGCTAAAGCTGCGCTGGTCGGGAGTTACTCTTGAAGTGCAAAGACATCGCCGCTGTGCGATGCCTTTGCACTTCTGTGAGGGGGGGGGGAATGGTACTGACATGTGGGGCGTGACAGCTCTGTGCTGGGCATCCCCCCGCATGTCAGTGTGAATGATCGTAGCACAGCTACGATCATCTCGGAATGACCCCCATAATCTTGTCAATACTGTATGCCGAACTATTTGGAATGTACACAATATGGATGTACGTATATACTGTATTTAATGGTATTTCCAAAACATTGTCAGGAGAAGGATTTTTGCATCTTATTATCTATTGTGACCTATTATAAATCACTCCTTTGTGAAGTGAGCTTGGTGCTGCATAGGGCTCACCACTTCAATACTAAATGGAATGGGTTGCCGTTTAACTAAACTAAAAAAAATATGTTTCCAATACCATGAATGCTGAATACAAACTTGCCTCCTGATAAATATAGAGACAGATTATGTTTTATGTATTACAATAACAGATGTAAAAAAGTTTATTAGCTTCTAAAATAAACAATATACTCAGTAAAACAAAGAAAAATCTCTACACAGAGTGGATAACTACAAAAGGCAATGGATTATATATTTCAATTAAAATAAATATAAAAGCAATAGCTATTTCTTGAACAAACAATTCATTAGACATATATTGTGCATATTATTTTTTTTCCTGCGTGAATCAGACGATATGCAATTGTTCTATCTGTTTATACACACAGATCATAATTGTATGAGATCATTGAATGAGTTCAGTACAAATAAATTCCCACCTGTTACATTTCCAGGCCCAATGTTTGTAGAAGATAATTGATTTTGTAATGTGGTTAATTAGTTTTTTTAACATGACTCATGCTCGAAAAAATTAGTAACAAAAGGCCACATTTATTACTTTAAATGACAAAGAATTATTATTAATATACTCCAAAAATGTTTTCACTGCTAAATCTTATTTTAGGCCAATAATGTACAATAATCTAAATGCAAATAATTGTGTGCCATCTCATTGTGTGATGAAACCCAAGGAAAAAGACTATCACAATGTTGACTAGTGTTCCAGTTAACAAAGGTAAAATAGTTACTGAGGTTGAAAAAAGACAATTTGTCCATCGAGTTCAATCAGTTAGTGATCTCCTACTCTCAAGCCCGGTGCTACCTGCTCAGCAAAGGGATGCAAAATAGGTAGGCGCCAGGCTGGAGAGGCGCTCTCCCTGCTCTACATCCCTGTGCTGCGCCTGGGCTCCCTGCTGCTGCTACCAGTTGCTGTGCCTGTCACATCGTTTGACAGGCAGCGTCGCCGGCAGCTTGAAGCTTACCCCTACCCCCCTGCATTGTCCGTCCGTGTCCTGGCCGAAAAGGGGACGGAGCTACACGTCGCTGAGGGGCGGAGCTAAGTGGGACCAGGCTGCAGGAGGAGGACAGAAACTGCTACAGTTCCAGCCAGCCGGATGGTGTGTGTGTGTGTGTGTGTGTGTGTGTGTGTGTATGTATGTATGTGTGTGTATGTGTGTGTGTGTATGTGCATCTATGTGTATGTACGTGTGTGTGTGTGTATCTATCTATCTATCTATCTATCTATCTATCTATCTATGTGTATGTGTATCTACAGTATGTGTGTGTGTATCTATGTATGTGTGTGTGTGTGTGTGTGTGTGTGTGTGTGTATCTACTTATGTATATGTGTGTGTGGGAGGGGGGCATAATTTGTATAAATGGCACTTCTGAGTGCATTATATGTAATTGGCGCTTGAACAGGGGCTATTATGCCTATAACTATTGCTACTACAGGGCCTATTATGTGTATAACTAGCGATACTACAGGGGCTATTATGTGTATTCCCAGCGCTACTACAGGGGCTATTATGTGTATAACCGGCGCCACTACTGGAGACAGTATGTGTATAAACAGCACTACTATGCGCAGGGTAATGTGAATAAGATTGTGCTACTGTGTGGTGTAATTTAAAATGGGGGTACTATTGTGTGACCATGTCCCTCCCTTGTGAAACCACACCCCTTTTTTTGCTGCACGCTGTCCTTTTGTAAAATATGGGAGGGCACAAATTTATAGTTTGCAGGGGGCGCCAAATACCTTTGCACCAGTCCTGCCTACACTGTGATATTTTTAAGAATCATTTTAACTATGGTGAATGTTTAGCCTGTACATCACTTCCTCCTTTTTTTTTTACTATTTATTTATTGGGGGTTTTTTGTTTAATTTTATTACTATAGTGCATTATTTACCCACCATAACCCTGTATATCCTTATCCATTAGGAATTTATCTAGCCCATTCTTAAAAGTAGTGACCGAGTCCGCCATTACTCTCTTTGAGCCGGTCCTGGTTGAAAAAATATGGTGAAAAAAATGACAGGGGTTCCCCCATATTTTATCAACCAGCACCGGGCTCTGTGCCTGGTCCTGGTTCCAAAAATACGGGGGACAAAAAGCGTAGGGGTCCCCCGTATTTTTAAAACCAGCACCGGGCTCCACTAGCCAGGTACATAATGCCACAGCCGGGGGACACTTTTATAGTGGTCCCTGCGGCCCTGGCATTACATACCCAACTAGTCACCCCTGGCCGGGGTACCCTGGAAGAGTGGGAACCCATTAAATCAAGGGGTCCCCCCCTCCAGCCACCCAAGGGCCAGGGGTGAAGCCCAAGGCTGTCCCCCCATCCAAAGGCGGCGGATGGGGGGCTGATAGCCAAGTGTAAAAAATGTGAATATTGTTTTTAGTAGCAGTACTACAAGTCCCAGCAATCCTCCCCCGCAAGCTGGTACTTGGAGAACCACAAGTACCAGCATGCGGTGGAAAACCTGGGCGGCTGGTACCTGTAGTACTACCAGGGCCGTCTTTTCGTATGGGCTCAATGGGCTCTTGCCCAAAGGCCCCAGGAGTGAAAGGGCCCTAGGCTGATAGCTGAGGGTCCCCTCTTTCCAGGGGTACCAGATTTTTGAAAATCGGCCCTGGGGAACCTGAGATTTCCGACTTCAAAGCAGTGGTCCCCATCCAAGCCTGTTAATTGCTCTTCCCAGCCAGATATATTGGATTCTGTCTGACTTAAAGTTTATCTGATGGTATACTCCAAAAGCTTGGACTCTCCCCTTTCAGTGGACACTGGCAGCTTGTCTTTACTATGCCCAGAATCAGAGATATCAGCCTTCAAGCAGCTGGTCACTGCTCCAGCTCCACAAGTCTGGTATGCAGTTTTATAAGTTTGTTGGTGAATTGCTCTGGCTCCTAATCTCTGATCCCCAAGTCCCCAGTTCCTCCTGAAAGGTGTCCCCAATACCTCCTGAAAGGTGGGAGTCACTAGTTTTTTTTATCCTATTAAAGCTATCTCTATTTCCAGGAACTGGAGATATCTGCAGTAAAGTAAGCTGCCCTGACCCCCGGAACATGATGAATATTAAGACCACTCCACTATCCACCCCTCCCCTGTGTATTAAACACCCCCTACCACTCTGGAAGTCATGTACCAGGGCCCCTTCATTCAGCACAATGTCCCCTTCTACAGTTTAGCGTTCTCCTTCCCGCCCCATTTGTGCAGTAAAGGAGTAATTAGCAGAAAATATTTCTCCAGGTCCTACATGCTGAGCGAAAGCTAGAACCCCCCGACCCCTACACCCCCCACGGGACATCAAATCTTCCGCTGATAGCACCCCCCACCCCTACCGCTGATGGGTGGGTAGGGGCCCCAGTGCATTGCTGTGCCCAGGGGCCTACACTGCTGTTAAGACGGCTCTGAGTACTACTACTAAAAAAATACCCCCAAAAAACAGGACACACACATCGTGAAAGTATAAGTTTATTACATACATGCACACCTCCAAACATACATACTTACCTATGTTCCCACGAGGCTCGGTCCTCTTCTCCATGTAGAATCCTTGGGGGACCTGTGAAAAAAATTATACTCACATAATCCAGTGTAGATTCTGTCATTTGTATAATCCACGAACTTGGCAAAACAAAAAAACGGAAACCCGACCACGCACTGAAAGGGGTCCCATGTTTACACATGGGACCCCTTTCCCCGACTGCCAGGACCCCCCCTGACTCCTGTCAAAGAGGGTCCCTTCAGCCAATCAGGGAGCGCCACGTCGTGGCACTCTCCTGATCGGCTGTGTGCTCCTGTAGTGTCTGTGAGGCAGCACACGGCAGAGATACAATGTAGCGCCTATGCGCTCCATTGTATCCAATGGGGGGAACTTTGCGGTCAGCGGTTGACCGAAAGTAACCTCACCGCTGACCGCAAAGTTCCCATGTATGTATGTATGGAGGTGTGCATGTATGTAATAAACTTATACTTTCACGGTGTGTGTGTCCTGTTTTTTTGGGGGTATTTTTTTAGTAGTAGTACTACAGGTACCAGCGGCCCAGGTTTCCACCGCATGCTGGTACTTGTG
Organism: Pseudophryne corroboree; assembly: GCF_028390025.1. Classification (NCBI taxonomy): domain Eukaryota; kingdom Metazoa; phylum Chordata; class Amphibia; order Anura; family Myobatrachidae; genus Pseudophryne; species Pseudophryne corroboree. The sequence continues at coordinate 761,576,711 of NC_086445.1, forward strand.
GTTCTTCAAGTACCAGCTTGCTGGGGAGGTTTGCTGGGACTTGTAGTACTGCTACTAAAAACAATATTCACATTTTTTACACTTGGCTATCAGCCCCCCATCCGCCGCCCTTGGATGGGGGAACAGCCTCGGGCTTCACCCCTGGCCCTTGGGTGGCTGGAGGGGGGGACCCCTTGATTTAAGGGGTTCCCACTCTTCCAGGGTACCCAGAACAGGGGTGACTAGTTGGGTATGTAATGCCAGGGCCGCCGGGACCACTATAAAAGTGTCCCCCGGCTGTGGCATTATGTACCTGGCTAGTGGAGCCCGGTGCTGGTTTCAAAAATACGGGGGACCCCTACGCTTTTTGTCCCCCATATTTTTGGAACCAGGACCAGGCGCAGAGCCCGGTGCTGGTTGATGAAATATGGGGGAACCTCTGTCATTTTTTTCCCCATATTTTGTCAACCAGGACCGGCTCAAAGAGCCCGAGGCTGGTTGTGCTTAGGATGGGGGACCCCACGCATTTTTTTCAGATTTTTAAAGACTTTAAACACCTTTTTAAGGTACACAATGAAGCCCTGCACGGATCTCATAGATCCGGCCGGGATTCCTTGTGTTTTGTCAGGCAGTGTTTTACTCATCACTCCCGTAAAACACTGCCTGACATTACGAATCACATTGACATCGGAAAATACGAATTGTGAAAAGTCGGCAGCTTAGTGAATGACCGTATCAGGATACAAAAAGTTGCAATAAAATGCACCCGATACCATTCGAGATCAAACACCCTTCAAAACGGCAAAAACACAAATCTTTGTAAATATACCCCCTTGTTTGCCTTTTTTTCTGCAAACCTACTTTGGGTACTACTGCTGAGTTTGTTATCTATGTGAACACCTAAATCTTTTTCCAGTACAGAATCCCCTAGTTTTTCCCTATTTAGTATGTAGGTAGTGTTTCTATTCTTCCTACCAAAGTGTATTACCTTACATTTGTCTATATTGAACCTCATTCTCCATTTTGCTGCCCATGTTTCCCATTTAAAAAAGTTGTTCTGAAGTGACTCAGCATCCCCCTCCGAATTTATAACCTTACACAGTTTGCTGTCGTCTGCAAAAATTGACACTGTACTCTCTAGACATATTTCTAGATCATTTATAAATATGCTGTACAATAGTGGTCCAAGTACAGGCCCTTGTGGCACCTCACTTAGTACTTCAGTCCAATTTGAAAACGTTCTAATTATGACCACTTGCTGTTTCCTTTTGTCCAACCAATTGCTAACCTAAGTGCATATTTTGTTCCCTAGCCCAAGTTCTCTTAATTTATAGATGAGTCTCATGTGTGGTACAGTATCAAAAGCTTTAGCAAAGTCTACAATGATTACATCCAACTGTTTACCCTGATCTAGGTTCACACTAACTGTTTCATAGAAGCCTGTTAAATTAATTTGACATGATCTATCCTTCACAAATCCACGTTGGTTCCTATTAATAACATTATTGTCTTCAAGGAATGCCTGTATTCTATCCCTTAAAATACTTTCCAGTACCTTCCCCACTATAGATGTAAGACTTACTGGTCTATAATTACCCAGTTCAGATTTACTTCAGTTGTAAACTAAACTAACCAAACCTCGTACAGGTTGAGTATCCCATATCCAAATATTCCAAAATACGGAATATTCCGAAATACAGACTTTTTTGAGGGAGAGTGAGATAGTGAAACCTTTGTTTTCTGATGGCTCAATGTACACAAACTTTGTTTAATACATAAAGTTATTAAAAATATTGTATTAAATGACCTTCAGGCTGTGTGTATAAGGTGTATATGAAACATAAATTAATTGTGTGAATGTAGACACACTTTGTTTAATGCACAAAGTTATAAAAAATATTGGCTAAAATGACCTTCAGGCTGTGTGTATAAGGTGTATATGGAACATAAATGTATTCTGTTCTTAGACTTAGGTCCCATCACCATAATATCTCATTATGATATGCAATTATTCCAAAATACGGAAAAATCCCATATCCAAAATACCTCTGGTCCCAAGCATTTTGGATAAGGGATACTCAACCTGTATTAGGGTCTAGGGAACAGAAAGACTGGGTGCCAATGAGTGGCAGAAATGTTAGCTCATCCAAGAATTCTTAAAAAAATAAAGCACATTTATCTTAACCTCTTTATACATAGTAAAATGTGCAGTACTACATAACAGGAAAAACATATATATCCAGTAATAGCTTCATTCTTTAGCTGCATACAACTGACTGGGATTGGGTTCTAGGAAAACATATCATCTACTTGACTAACAACTAGGGAAATAATTCTTAAACTGCAGATGCCCCAATTGTATAGCCTGTAAATAACATTGTGCATTATCTCCACTGATTTCCACTGAGTTTGACTTTTGCGTATATAATTGACATGGGATGGATCCTAGAAATATATACAGTATCTATCTATCTATCTATCTATCTATCTATCTATCTATCTATCTATCTATCTATCTACAGAATCTATCTGTCTATCACAGTACACAATACACCCTTTTGTTTCAAAAACTGTGCAGGAAATGGGAAAACTGAATAGTAAGGTATGGGTGAGGTGGGCTATCTTTTAGGGTATGTACTGAACATGGGCGCCATCATAAAATCAGCCATCTTCAATCTAAGTCAGTTTTTTAAAATGGAAAGGGGGTTGTGTAACATGTCAAACAACATTAGAATTTGCTGAAAGGTTTATTGCTGCACACAGATTTGAAATAGCAGTTATGGTTCAAAAGTTACAACACTTTTTTTGTTGGAATTACAGGCTGAACTGTTCTCCATAAAGGACAGTCATTTAATGTGTTCAACATGTTGTCCCTCAAAATCAGAGCTGGCCTTAGACATAGACAAACTAGGCAAATGCCTAGGGCACAAGCAGCTTCTGCTGATTAAAATGATACGTGGCAGGCCTATATTCTGTGTATTCATTAATTTCGTATGTGTCTGTATCTGCATACAAAATTAAACGTTACAGTGTACTCCTGGAAATCACTGTAACATAGCATTTCGTTTGCAGATACAGCCAAAGTCGCACACAGAATATAGGCATGCCACATATAATTTTAATTAGCAGAAGCTGCTTGTGCATCCTAGTCACATAGCAATGCAAATAATATGCATTTTCTGCAAAAAAAGGTGCCTGACATTAGCAGAGCTGGCCGGGAGCTGCCAACTGACTCACACCTGGCATCTCCTGCTGCATGGCGTATAGAGGCAAAATGTATGATGACACATCTGTATCCAAGCAGAATCACAGTGTTAGCAGTCATGTGAGTGCAGTGCTGTGTATGGTGGGTTGGTTGTGCAATAGTGTTCGGCATATGTGTAAGGGCCATTATGTGTATCATGTGTATAAATGCATTAATAATGTGCGGCATATGTTTAAGGGGCACTATGTGTGTCATTATGTGTATAAGGGCATTATTAAAATCAGCATATATGTAAGGGGCATTATGTGTGTCATTAAGTGAATAAGGGCATCATTGTGCGCAGCATATGTGTAAGAGCCATTATGGGTATAAGGGCATTAATAAAGGTTGGCATAATGTGTAAGGTACATTATGTTTATAAGGACATTAATAATGTGTGTCATATGTGTGAGAGGCATTACTGTGTGCTATATGTATAAAGGCATTACTAATGTGTAGCATTATGTGTACATATATGGGGGGTAATTCCAAGTTGATCGCAGCAGGAATTTAGTTAGCAATTGGGCAAAACCATGTGCACTGCAGGGGAGGCAGATTTAACATGTGCAGAGAGAGTTAGATTTGGGTGGGGTGTGTTCAATCTGCAATCTAATTTGCAGTGTAAAAATAAAGCAGCCAGTATTTACCCTGCACAGAAACAATATAACCCACCCGAATCTAACTCTCTCTGCACATGTTAAATCTGCCTCCCCTGCAGTGCACATGGTTTTGCCCAATTGCTAACTAAATTCCTGCTGCGATCAACTTGGAATTACCCCCATGGTGCTCTAATGTGTGGCATAACATATAGAAATGGCACTACTGTGTGATCTAATGTGAATACAGAGCAATATGGTATGATGTAATGTGAATAAGGAGCAATTCAGTGTTATGTAATGTGAATAAGGGGCACTACTGTGAGGAGTAATATATATAAGGTAAAGTGGTACTACTGTGTGATGTAAAGTGAATAAGGGAAACTATTGTTTGATATATACAATGTGAATAAAGTTGCACTATTGAGTGGCATAATTTGAATTGGGGCTACTTTTGTATGGCCATGCCCCTTCCCAGCAAGAACACACCCCTTTTTGGGCGACGCACCAAATGTGTGCACTGTTCTTATTTAAAATATAGGGGGTAGGAGCACCAGAATGAGGACTGTGATGGGTGATGGTGCTGGGAAAGGGGTGCAGGGTCAGAGGCAGAACTAGCGGCAGTGCTAGGGTGGACCAGCCAAAATCTTGCCTAGGGCATCATATTTGCTAAGGCTGGCTCTGCTCAAAATGCTGCAAGAAGTGGTGTTCCCCTCAGATCTGCCAGGAGAGCATGGCATGTGTGGCTGTAAACAACTGCAATAGAATGACTACTGAGCATGGGAAGTGCTAGGTCCATTTCATTTAAGGGACATACAGTAGCCCTGATTTATTTTACCTTATTTATGTTCAAACGCACTTCCCACATGGTGCACACAGTATGTGTTTGTGAATGAAATATCAGATAATGTGGAAATACTTTAAAGATTTATTACTGATTTTACTATTCTACATTGCTTGAATTGTGTGATTACTTGAGATGGTATAAGGCTAACTATGTGACAACACTATAAGTGGATTTGTCAAGTGATTTTTTGTGTAACACACTGATTGCAGTATAATTTTCTTATAGTACTAGAGATCAACTATAAAACCCACTAGGGCATCTAGCCCGCAGGAATATGAAGTTATAGGCACCATTGCAAACATCCCATAGAATAACAGCATAGCAGCGTATATTAGTGCGTATTTGATCGTATCACACTAGATATATCCATATCTGGAATAGGTGATAACTTATACCCATTATCTATCTTATCTGTAATATATGGGTCAATAATATATGGGTCAATAATATATGGCACTGCACACTCGTTATAATTGCAGCTAAGCTTATTGTAAATCAGCCTTTGAGTCAGGGCAAAAGCAAACGTGAATGGAAAATTCCACTATTCCTCCTACTTACAGTATTTTTGACACATATTATTTATGTGTATTTATATAAATTCATAATTAATCTATACAGTGTAAAAGTATTCTTTATACAAGCCATCTTATGGCTGTCTAATATTACATTCACCCCTGCATAAAAAGTATCCTTACTGGAGAAGATCAGTGGCAGCAAAAGATGATTACATTATTTCGATTCATTTGTGTAAACTATATTGCAAAATTGCATAAGTCCATCTAGCATGGGATTACCATTTATAAGGAGAAATTTAACAGTGTTTCAGAACATGGATGAGAGTAGGAGTAGTTACATATTTAGTTATATATAGAGTACTGTCACAGTACCAGATTTGTGGATAATACATGCTCATGTATGTGCAATCAATTAAAATACAGAAACACAGATCTGAGGAGCACATTTGCTCTTGTTTTTTAATCTTTATTCACTTCTTTATTTTCTTAATTTTTTCACATTTATTATTATTTCCTTATTGAATTGTAATATTTTGCTTTAGCATACATTATAAAGAATACTTGTAATCCAGAAAGCATAATACAATATATACACTTTTCCACTTACATGATATTTGCACATCAAAACCAATACCTTATATTTATATTAGGGACTTTTGAATACAGGTTGAGTATCCCATATCCAAATATTCCGAAATACGGAATATTCCGAAATACGGACTTTTTTGAGTGAGAGTGAGATAGTGAAACCTTTGTTTTTTGATGGCTCAATGTACACAAACTGTTTTTAAAAGTTATTAAAAATATTGTATTAAATGACCTTCAGGCTGTGTGTATAAGGCGTATATGAAACATAAATGAATTGTGTGAATGTACACACACTTTGTTTAATGCACAAGTTATACAAAATATTGGCTAAAATTACCTTCAGGCTGTGTGGATAAGGTGTATATGAAACATAAATGTATTCTGTGCTTAGATTTAGGTCCCATCACCATGATATCTCATTATGGTATGCAATTATTCCAAAATACGGAATAATCCGATATCCAAAATACCTCTGGTCCCAAGCATTTTGGATAAGGGATACTCAACCTGTATTAATAAAATTTATATTTTAACTTGTCAGTTGGGTTTGTGTGCACCCAAGTAGTAACTAGCTTCCTTACTCCCCTCTTTGGGTACCTGGTTTCTTAATAAACTTAAGCTATTTGAACCTTTAATTATTCCACTTCATATCTAAATAGACTATCATTTGAAAGTTCTAGATAATCCAATATTTAGACAAGGTAGCTTTAAAACTGTTATCCAGGTTGATTCATAAGTTACAGTACACCATTGTCAAAGTCACAGTACACCCTTTTGTTTGAAAAACTGTGCAAGAAATGGGAAAACTGACAGATTTAAAATGGCCAATTTAAAGATGGTGCCCATGTTCGGTACATAGCCTAAAAGATAACCCACCTCACCCATACCTTACTAGAGTATTCAGTTTTTCCTTTTCCTGCACAGTTTTTGAAACAAAAGGGCGTACTGCGACTTTTGAATCACCCTGTAGATAGATAGATAGATAGATAGATAGATAGATAGATAGATAGATAGATAGAAACTGTAAATATTTCTTGGATCCATCCCATGTCAATTATATACACAACAGTCCCACTCAGTGGAAATCCGTGGGGATAATGCACAATGTTATGTACAGGCTATATATATATATATAGATATAGATATATACAGTATATATATGAACCAAAATAATCTTGGTGTGGGTTACCCTTTCATGTTTATTTGTTTATTTTCTGTATGTACCTGTGTGAGCAGGCGCCCAAGCTTGTGCATGCTGCTCTATAGTGTCTGATGCCAGTATAGACAATGTGTTCTAACTGGAAAACCTGCCTGGGAGTCTTTATTTACAGGTGGTCTTCAGTATGCCGACTGTCGGGATCCCGGCGCACAGTATACCGGCATACCAACACTTTTTCTCCCTCGTGGGGGTCCACGACCCCCCTGGAGGGAGAATAAAATAGCGTGGCGCGCGTAATGTGCCACCGTATACGCAGCGTGGCGAGCACAGTGAGCCCACAAGGGGCTCATTTGCGCTCGCCAAGCTGTCGGTATGCCAGCGGTCGGGCTCCTGGCGCCGGTATGCTGGTCGCCGGGAGCCTGGCCGCCGGCATACCATACTACACCCTTATTTACAGTAGGGGTTTTACTATATATATGGGGGAGAAGAACTTCTGACCTGTAGCTTCTGGGTGACGTCAAGCATGCATGCGTGGCCGGTTACCATGGAGACCGGCTCAACAACTCCGCTGCGCTCGTGACAGTTTTGCATATTTCCCGCAAATTTCAGGAATTGCGAGGGGGCCAATATGGCTCCACCTTACATAAATTCCTTCATGTTTATGATAGAACAAAATTTGTTCTTCCCTAAACCAGAATTGTATGACCACATAATAGTCTTCGATATATAGATGATTTACTGGTTATAGACAGTGAATAAAAAAATACTTGAGTTATTGATTGAGACTCATAATGCTATTAACAGCACGGTCAAATTAACATGTCAGATGAGCACTAAGTACGTAATAGTTTCCAAATCCTGGTAGCAGAAACATAACAGACTGAACCATGTAGGCACTGTGCTATTTAATTGCTACATGTAGAAATCTGACTGTATGAATCTGTTAGAAGAAAAATCAAGGACTCATTCCACCAAATTGTTTATGTAAATGGATTCCTCCAATTAAACTAAAAGCCCTAAAAGGCTCTCTATACAATTGTATTTGTCATTTCCATGCATGTACTATATATATATTTTTTTTTTAAACAGTTTTTTACAGTTGCTATCTTTGGTAATCTGCAGTACCTGACATAGCCTAATACAGTATTTTATGCTGGAAGATACAATAATCAATGTGCATCAACATATATTTATTGTGGAATCTTCAGCATTATGTGCTGCTACTATACATTACATTCTTTACATAAAATTTATAAATCTGACAAATAAAACTAAAAAAGCCAAATGAACATTTTTCTTCAAAAGTGAACCTACATAAATAAGGTGAAATGAAGAGCAGAACTGTAGTGGTAGTAGGGGGTGTGATTCTTGCAGTAAAGTTTAGGAAACACACCTTCTGAGCTCCATGTGAAAGACACATCTATATATGTTGTTGGGAATAATAATGGACATATGTAACCCCGCCTATAAGACCACAAGTAAGCCTTCCTGCCCACGAGGACTTAAACTTCCTGAACAATCAACCAAGGTTGATATACATTAATTGTGTTTGTGTGATTAGAAGGGAATGTGTGGTTGGTAATTTGTAAGGAGTAAACATGGCTGTGCCCACCCATTATGGAAATGAGATACAGTAGTCTGTCCCCTTACCATATGAGCAATTTGAATACATAGATGAAATAACTAATTCTACATTTACGTCCTAAGTGTGGTTTATATATTTTATTATCAATCCATTTTTGCCATGTCTTTGTGTTGCATATCAATATTTTCAGAACAACAATGTGTCCTAAAATTAATCCATTCAAGTATTTCACATAGCTCTGTATAACTTAATGAATAAAAAAACCCAGAAACATTGCGTATTTGGCAGTTATGTAAATTTTCTTTCCTTTTGCATAAGACACAGCTTGCAGCTCTGGGTAGTACTAGGCACACCCTTTCTGGCAGCACAAAGCAAGCCCAGTCTGGTGCTATAATGAGAGATGTAGTTCTGTAGAAGCTTTGAGGGCTTTGCTGAAATGTTACCATGGGCCCCACACATTTCCTCCTTTCCCCCAGAGTGGGATGAGCAGTATTTTAGAGGCACATGAGAAAGATAAAATTATTGACAGAAGAGAGCATAATCTAATATAAGGCAGTATCTGGTGTTTGGTCCTTTTAATGACCTAGATGATGTCATAGAAATGTGCACAGTCTGTTCCCTAAGAGCAGATGAGCACAGAATAGGGTAAGCACAAAAGTAGAAGCACTGTGCCTTATAATTTCTAGAATTAGTTAATAAACTTCAATGAATTACAGTATCTTGAAACCAGTAGATATTCTAGATGGATGAGGCTGTTTTTCATAATAGCAAAGTTGCAAACTCAGTAATTTTCCTGGGATATTAAGCCACACATTAACTACGGAGGTGGCGAAATATTCCAGGAAATTTTATGCTTTCTGTTATGTTAACCTGGGTTCAGATTTACAACTACTTTCTAACAAATTGGATCTATTTTCATTTAAGTTGCAGGCAATGTTATCTCTTTATACAGTATTTAAAAGAATGAGGTTTCCAGATAATACATGTGTGGGCTGAGGCAGAAGAAACTCACTAGCCTAACCTCTACTACATAAAAAATAATAATAATAATGTATCTGGGAATAATTAACATATACATTTTTTTAGGAATTTTGACTATAATACTTATCATAAATATGAATGAAATATTGTCTAGAAAATTAAATGTAAAAATGTTAAAGGATTCCCTTGCATATTTGTGTAGATATTTTCTATTTATTAATATCCCTTAAAATAAATAAACTATTTTTATTTTACAGAGAGTTCACTTACACTGTAATGTTACATTGAAGTGCTATGTAGTTATCATTTCAACTAATGAATTTATACTAGCAAATGATAAATGAGTGCAACTATTTTATACAGCTACCATAGGTGCAGGGAGTGCAGCTGCTATAGGGCCCATCTTCCCTGTCAAGGATATTATATACATTTGTCCCCACTGGGTGATGCATAGAGGCACTTACTGTACAAACATTTACCATTGGAATGTGGTATAAAATGAACAGGCACTATGCTGTTACATAATATCAACTGGGGGAACTGTAGTGAGGCATAATATGATATTAGTTCATTAGTCCCAAAATATTTATAGACTCCAGGTGATTCAGATGGGCTTGTTTAAAAGCATTTGATGTCCAGTTGATTGAATTAGTCCAACTTAATGTCAGTTTTGTTAGTAGATTGGTTAGCACAAGTCTAAAAATTAAAGGATTCTAAACAAGTGAACACAGTGCATAGGAAGCACCTGCCGGCTCCTGGTGCCTTCAGCACATTAGAGGTACCATATCCGGAGTGTCCAATTTGGGCTTAGTGAGGCTGTTTGCAGAGTCCAAAGTGCCGGTACCGGACGCTAGAAGGACGTCGTACGCGTTTCTCCGCCTCTTAGCAACTCGGCGGCTTCCTCAGAGACGCATGGATCATTGCACTAAAGTGTAAATGTATTTGTATGAGTTCATATGTGCAGTTAATTTGTATGTTTGTTACTAAATGGCACGTTTTTAACTGGTATCTATTTTTTTTAAATTGTGGTAATAAATTTTTACACATACATACTAGCGCTGTTGTGATTGTTTGTATTGTGTTTTGGTAAGGGTTGAGTAATCCCTTTAACAGCTGCTGGACGTGTATGTGTAATTTAATACAATTTACATTGGCTTGTATAATTAGCCCTAATTAGCTGGAAGTGCTAATTTTTTTCTCTGTATTTGTTCAGGCATAATATGAGCTTGGGAAACTGTAATGTGGCATAATTTGAACTGGAAATACTGTATGTCATAATATGAATTAGTGGTACTGTTTTGCATAATGTGTACTGGCAGCCCTACAGTGTGACATAATGTGAACTAGGGCATTACTACGGATCAGAAAATAAACTAGGGCACTATTATGGGGCATAACATTAACAACTGCTGTGGAAAGGTTTCTCTCCAGATGCACTGGGACAGGGCCACTTCAAAATGTTGCTATGGGGCCCACAATGTACCGGCCATGCCCCTGCATACATATATATCTATATAGCTAGTGTCGGACTGGGGGTTGAAGGGCCCATCAGGGAAATGCAGTGGTAGGGGTCCATGTTTAGTGGTGTGATAAGTCTCCAAATGGGGTGTGACCAGCCACCACATTGAATTGCCTAACAATTATACAGTACATAAGCTGGGCCTCTTGATGAATATATACAGTAATTAATGCTAATTTCTGCATAATAATGTACTAAATTAATAACAACAATGCACTGTAGAAAATACTTCCTAGTCTGGGATCGGGATGGGGTCCTGGCATACGGGATATTGGCTGTCACTGTACCGACAGCGGCATCCCGTCCGCCACAATGCCGGCAGTGGGTAGAGCGTATCGAGGCATCTTGCAGGCAAAAAGTAGAGAGTCACCTACCTTGCCGATTTTGCGGTGGCAGCATTTTACCCCTGCTGGGATTTTGGCGTTTGTATTACGACTGATGGAATACTGACGGTCAATATTTTAAATGCATACCCATAGTCCTGTGCAATATTAGTTAACATATGTATAATATATAATTAATGTGAATAGTCTGGAACCTGATTCCTGGAGAAGGACGTTCGCCCCCCTCCCATAAGCAGTGGGGCACACCAGGGGTTTTCCCTGTATCCCTGTGGGCCAGTCCAACCCTGAAATAATCTGATAGCAGCAATTTATTGCTAAATGTACTATGCAAAGACCGCCAACTGTCCTTGTGCTGGACATACTGTAATGTCATTTTATTTGAATTCATTTATTTACTGCTTCCTACAGTACCATTCAAAATACTTAAATTTAATTTTGCAACATGGTGGTCCTACATGGTTGATATCTTTCCAGGTTTTTTATTTTTATTTTAAGCACAATACAGATATTTTCCAAACTAAAGGTATTAAGAACAGTAACGTATTAAGGCTTCTTTGTTTAAGGGTGTAAGAGGTTAAAAACCAAAGGAGTTTAATGTTTCCGGGGATTTGTGGTTTGTCGGTTTTCTGGTTTAAACAAGTGGAGTCCATTGGCTGTACAATGCAAAGTTTAACAGCTCACTGCTGCTGTACGTTATGTAAACCACAGCTGGGTGTTTTAACAGAGTAGAAGCTGCATTGCTAACTTTCCGACAGGGCCCAAGTGTAAACTGAATAATTGCACCTGTAGCTGAACTATGGAAATTGATCTTTCCCTTGGTAGCACAGTAGTTAAAGTGCTGGACTCAGACTCTGTCCAACATTGTTGTGACATCGGAATGAATTAGGATTATGCCTGATTTCAATTGAATGCATTGTTACAGCAGTAGCACATGGGGAATATACTGTCTTGCATGTTGTAAGTACTGACATAAGGAGTGGCGACTTGAAATGGAAAACTGCTTAATCCTTCCTGCTCAGATATTGTCCTAACCAAAGAATGATCTGTAATTGATGTTTTCTTGGCTAAACACAATTTTGAGAGAAGTATTTAATAGATACTTAGAAGTATAATAAAAATAATAAAAGAAAAAAGGCTTCTACAACTGGATATTAAAATGGATAAACAATAATATATTACTTTAAAATAGAAAAGCGCATTTCTATTCGATTGCTTCACAGAGATTGAATCAATGAGAGTGGATCAACGTACTGTATAATGTAATCTCCACTGGAGAGCAGTGGTGGTCCGGAATAATATTCTTTTTCACTGTACAGTACTGCAGATCAGAATAATGTAATAATACAAACATGATCTAATATTCTCTAGTCATTGAGCCCTAATTAAGGAGGAAAAAACTGTCCAAGAGAAAGTGAAATATCTTTGCGTATGCCATATGCTTCCATTGGTGCAAGTGGTATATGTTGCCACCAAAGCATGCATGTTTTTGAAGCTACAGATGTAGCCATGCTCATCTTTGCTGCAATGCAGCATGCTGCAAGATGGCTTTCTGCATGGTGGGCTGGGCTTTGGCTATTGGCAGCCGGCAATTGCTCTAGTAGCTCCTTTATTTCCATTAGGAATTAAAGGAGCGATTGCTGGATGCAAATAGTCACAGCCCGGTGCACCATGCAGAAAGCCATTTTGCAGCATGCTGCATTGCAGCACAGATGAGCATGGCTACATCATTCTGTAGATACTGTACTGAGGTTTGCACAGACAGATGGGAAATTGCTGGAATGAGGGTATATGTTGTTGAAGCCCATTCACCTCAGCTTAGTGACTTTCAGATTGGTTTATTTACTAGTTTGGAGTGTTATTATCGTGTAAAAAAAAAAAATGAAAATCCATACCTCTCAACTGTCCCGGTTTTGGTGGCACAGTCCCATTTTTGACTGCAGTGTTCCACGGTGGTGGTGGGGAGTCAGTTGGGAGACCCTCTCTCAGGCTGCTCTGATTAGCAGAGCAGCAGTGAATAGACTGCCAAATATGTACATGCTGTTTAGGTCTTTATACTGTACATGTTCTTAAAATCATCTGCAGTTTCTATAAAATGAGCAGTATTTTTCTACATACTGTATCCTGCTTATATTTATATTCTACTGTAGTACAGACATTTGTTATTAGTGCAACCTGTATTATTTTCTTACAGCATATGTATCTGGTGATTTTGTATAGTATTCTCTGTTTATGTACAGAGGTATCCATGGTGACAGGTGCACTCGATGTGATGCCATCAGGCCACGCCTCCAGTATAGTGAGACACCGGAGGATACAGGAAATCTGGTAGAGGGGAGCACTTATTTCATGTGTTTGTATTTTTGTAATTTGCCATGATGAAAATGTGATAACACTGGACTGTTGACAAATTGCAGGGGGTCTTTTATTGATTTGTTTTAGCCCTGAGTGTGCCGACCACAGTATATATATATATATACACTGCTCAAAAAAATAAAGGGAACACTAAAATAACACATCCTAGATCTGAATGAATTAAATATTCTTATTAAATACTTTGTTGTTTACATAGTTGAGTGTGCTGACAACAAAATCACACAAAAATTATCAATGGAAATCAAATTTATTAACCCATGGAGGTCTGGATTTGGAGTCACACTCAAAATTACAGTGGAAAAACACACTACAGGCTGATCCAACTTTGATGTAATGTCCTTAAAACAAGTCAAAATGAGGCTCAGTAGTGTGTGTGGCCTCCACGTGCCTGTATGACCTCCCTACAACCCATACAAGTGGCTCAGGTAGTGCAGCTCATCCAGAATGGCACATCAATGCGAGCTGTGGCAAGAAGGTTTGCTGTGTCTGTCAGCGTAGTGTCCAGAGCATGGAGGCGCTACCAGGAAACAGGCCAGTACATCAGGAGATGTGGATGAGGCCGTAGGAGGGCAACAACCCAACAGCAGGACCGCTACCTCCGCCTTTGTACAAGGAGGAACAGGAGGAGCACTGCCAGAGCCTTGCAAAATGACCTCCAGCAAGCCACAAATGTGCATGTGTCTACTCAAACGATCAGAAACAGACTCCATGAGGGTGGTATGAGGGCCCAACGTCCACAGGTGGGGGTTGTGCTTACAGCCCAACACCGTGCAGGACGTTTGTCATTTGCCAGAGAACACCAAGATTGGCAAATTCGCCACTGGCGCCGTGTGCTCTTCACAGATGAAAGCAGATTCTCACTGAGCACATGTGACAGATATGACAGAGTCTAGAGACGCCAAGGAGAATGTTCTGCTGCCTGCAACATCCTCCAGCATGACCGGTTTGGCAGTGGGTCAGTAATGGTGTGGGGTGGCATTTCTTTGGGGGGACGCACAGCCCTCCATGTGCTCGCCAGAGGTAGCCTGACTGCCATTAGGTACCGAGATGAGATCCTCAGACCCCTTGTGAGACCATATGCTGGTGCGGTTGGCCCTGGGTTCCTCCTAATGCAAGACAATGCTAGACCTCATGTGGCTGGAGTGTGTCAGCATTGTCAAGGCATTGATGCTATGGACTGGCCCGCCTGTTCCCCAGACCTGAATCCAATTGAGCACATCTGGAACATCATGTCTCGCTCCATCCACCAACACCACGTTGCACCACAGACTGTCCAGGAGTTGGCGGATGCTTTAGTCCAGGTCTGGGAGGAGATCCCTCAGGAGACCATCCGCCACCTCATCAGGAGCATGCCCAGGCATTGTAAGGAGGTCATACAGGCATGTGGAGGCCACACACACACTACTGAGCCTCATTTTGACTTGTTTTAAGGACATTACATCAAAGTTGGATCAGCCTGTAGTGTGTTTTTCCACTTTAATTTTAAGTGTGACTCCAAATCCAGACCTCCATGGGTTAATAAATTTGGTTTCCATTGATAGTTTTTGTGTAATTTTGTTGTCAGCACATTCAACTGTGTAAAGAACAAAGTATTTAATAAGAATATTTAATTCATTCAGATCTAGGATGTGTTATTTTAGTGTTCCCTTTATTTTTTTGAGCAGTGTATATATATATATATATATATATATATATATATATACATACAGTATATTATAGATGAGCGGATTCAGATCTCAGAGAACCGAACCCCCCGAACTTCACGTTCCGAGCCGGGAACCGAGTCCAGCTCAGGACTTCCCACCAGACTCGGAAACCAAAACAAGGCAAAAGTCATCATCCGCTGTCGGGTTCTCGCGGGTTTTGGATTCCATATAAGCAGCTGCGCTTCACCGCCATTTTCAATCTAGACTTGGAGAGTGAGGGAGACAAACCTCTGTGTCTCTCTGTGGGTGGTGGTATCGGGTGGTGTCAGTGTGTGCTCTCTAGGGGTGCTGTTCCTGTCACTGTGGTGTCCCTGTGATGTTAGGGGTGCTGTCCTGGCTTTCACTGGTGTTTCATGTGCTGTTAGGGGTTCTGCAGCTGTACATGGGTGTTGCTGTCCTGGCTGTCACTGTGTTGTACAGGGGGCACGGGCACTGTCCTCCTGTATGCTGTGAAAATACAGTAATGCTGGCCCTGTCTTGTATGCTGTAAAAATTCAGGGGTGCAGTGAAAATAAATGTACACTGGCCCTGTCTTGTATGCTGTAAAATTCAGGGGTGCAGTGAAAATAAATGTACACTGGCCCTGTCTTGTATGCTGTAAAATTCAGGGATACAATGAAAATAAATGTACACTGGCCCTGTCTTGTATGCTGTAAAAATTCAGGGGTGCAGTGAAAATAAATGTACACTGGCCCTGTCTTGTATGCTGTAAAAATTAAGGGGTGCAGCTAAAATAAATGTGCACTGGCCCTGTCTTGTATGCTGTAAAAAATCAGGGGTGCAGTGAAAATAAATGTACACTGGCCCTGTCTTGTATGCTGTAAAAATTCAGGGGCACAGTGAAAATAAATGTACACTGGCCCTGTCTTGTATGCTGTCAAAATTCAGGGGTGCTGTTGTTAAAATTAAAGTACATAGGTCCGGTATGCTGTGAAAATACAGGAGTGCTGTTGTTAAAATAAAAAGTACACTGGTCCTGTATGCTGTAAAAATATAGGGGTGCTGTTGTTAAAATAAAAGCACACTGGTCCTGTATGCTGTAAAAATACAGGGGTGCAGTGAAGATAAATGTACACTGGCCCTGTCCTGTATGCTGTAAAAATACAGGGGTGCTGTGAATATAAAGGGGTGCTGGCCCTGTCTTGTCTGGTGTAAAATTATAGGGGTGTTGTAATAACACAGGGGTGCTAGCACTGTTTTGTATGCTGTAAAAATATTACAAATCCACAAGGAGAGTCCAAGTATGTCCACGGTTGCAATGTCTAGGCCTGACCTTCACAACACTGTATGGGACGAGGAGGCTCCTACCAACCCCATTTGCATGATCTCTGCAAGTGCTGGGAGGAGCACCGCCAGTCCAGTTGCTGATATTGAGATTGAGGATGTCACTGTAGAAGTACACCAGGATGAGGATGATATTGGTGTAGCTGGTGCTGAAGAGGAAGTTGACGATGAGGATTCTGACAGTGATGTGGTTTGTTTGAATAAGACACCAGTCGAGACAGTTGTTGTCCATGGGATGAAAAAGTCCATTGTCATGCCTGGGCAAAATACCAAAAAAGCCACCTCTTCGGTGTGGAATTATTTCTCCACAAATCCAGACAACAGGTGTTAAGCCATGTGTTGCCTTTGTCAATCCGTAATAAGTAGGGGTAAGGACGTTAACCACCTATGAAACATCTTCCCTTGTACGTCACCTGCAGCACATTCATCATAAGTCATTGTCAAGTTCAGAAACTTTGGGTAATAGCATAAGCAGTCCACTGACACCAGTGGTGTAGCCAGAACTTTGTGGGACCCATAGCAACATTTTACATGGCCCCCATCCAAATTCTTCTAGAGAGACACTTCTCTGCAGCAGTTGTTAATTGTATGCCCTATAATAGTGCCCTTGTTCATTTTCTGAACCATAGTAGAGCCTTATTTAATGTTATGCCCCATAGTAGTGCCCTAGTTTCTATTATGAATCACAGTAGTGCTTAAGTTCACCCTATGTCACATTTCAGAGCTGTCAGTACACATAATGGCGCACAGTGCCCCCAATTCACAGTATGATACATAGTGCTCCCCGATCATATTGTGCCTCATTACAGTGCCCCAGATCATATTGTATAACATTAAAATGCCCTCAAGTTCATTTTATACCACACTACAATGATCAGGTCCAGGGGCATACCTAGATATATTGCAGGCCCCAAGGAAAATGTTTGAATGACCCCTATATACCACCCAATGGCAAAAAATGGATATAACACATGTAACTTTGACTGGGAAGGTGGGACCCTCTCAGCTCTGGCCCCATAGCAGCTGCACTGCCAGCACCTATGGTAGCTATGCCCTTGACTAACACCTAAATGATGTGGTTTGTTAGAATATTAATTCTCTGTGAGGATGAGGATGTAAACATTGAAGGAGGGGCTCTGAGGATGAGGACGACATCTTGCCTCTGTAGAGCCAGTTTGTGCAAGGAGAGATTAATTGCTTCTTTTTTGGTTGGGGCCCAAACAAACCAATCATTTCAGCCACAATTGTGTGGCAGACCCTATCGCTGAAATGATTGGTTTGTTAAAGTATGCATGACCTGTTTATACAACAAAAGGGTGGGTGGGAGGGCCCAAGGACAATTCCATCTTGCACATCTTTTCTACCTACCCTATCAGTCCAGGGGTGCTGCCCCACTGCCGTTTAAGTCAAGGGGTGCTGTTGACTGTCGGCTGTGCTGTGTAATTCTCCAGGGGTGCAACCTATGCTGTATAAGTCCAGGGCTGCTGCCGTATAATTCCAGGGGTGCTGCTGTACTTGATCCTAGGTTTAAATTAAAGCCTAGAGCAGAATATGTAGCAAGCTTCAACATCACAAACAGATTTGTGAAAACATAGCCGCAAAGGTGGAAATGGAAATTGCAATTTTGACAAAGTGTTTTTCAATGAGACCACATTTGTGGCCAAAGTCAGTCAGCTCAGAAGAGACAGAATCATAATCCAGCAAAACTGCCAGAGAGGTAAAGAGAGATTTTCTGCCGGAGCATTAGAGAGAGGTTCTTCTCGAACATTTAATGTTAGGGACTCACTCAACTGAATGGCTCCAATTAGTCAACCTTAATTTTGATTTATTATTAATGTTGCACATTTTGGGATTATTTATTTACAAAATGTGCATTTGTTGTACAGGGCTCTTTTCCTATGGGCTGTGTAGGGTTATCGCAAGACCTTGCGGTGTTAGAAGAACAGAGTTTTAGTGATCTTGCATTGCATCAGCTTTCCATTGCACTGCAGCACTAGATGGGCCAGGAGCTCCTGGGAGGTACAAACAGTTACTGAATAAGGCCCAGTATGGAGTCTCATGGTGGATTTCAGCCAGGAAGATGTCTGTCTTGCCAGGCTAAGGCATGCTGTGGGCACAAAGATTAGTATTGCTTCCTTCCACAGTCCTACTTATAGTATGAAATTATTTGCAAATGTAGAGTGGTAAGCTCCACTAGGGCAGGTGCTCAATAACAAAAAAATCACTGCACAGTCCTGCTTAGTACTTTACCGAACCCACCCGAACTCAACTTGCCCGATCTGGGGCTGCTGTGGGGGCTCAGGAGGAGCTGCTAAAATATCTAAGGGGCTGATATATTTAAAAATTAAATATGAATAAAATAACCAAGACACACAGGTATGCTCACATGCATGTACGTGTATCTGGGACACACAGGTGTGCTCACATGCGTGTAACTGGGAGCTGTGAAAAATGTAAATAAGCAATCTGACACAAAATATGTAAATAAAAATGCAATAAAAAATGGAAAAATAGAAACCCACGACAGTTTCACAAAATAAGTCTCCAGACTCTGTGGAGGGAAAAATTTCCAATCTTGATTCTGTGGTTCACATCAGTTTAATTGCATCCCAGCATTAAATCCGAGATTATCTTAATCCCTGAAAATGGAGAAGAGGGTACAAATTCGGAGGCTTTGGCCCCTAGTTTTTCAGTTTGTCCAGTAATGTGATAATTATATATTTGCTTGGTTGAAGTCCTTTCTGTTCCACACCAATATAAGAGTGGAGGTGAAAGCCTGTGTGTTGTTTCTGATTCTGTGTGCCTCTCTAATTATTAATCACCTTCTTGACACTGTCCTCTTCCTCTTGCCTCTTCTTATAATGCGAAAAGTCTACAAAGAAGGAGGTGGTATTTTTGTAGCTAGCTATGATTCAGAGAACTTGGCAAGCTTTTTCAAGGGGGACCACCTGTCGCTGAATTGATGGGTTTATTAAACTGTGCATGTCCTGTTTAAACAACATAAGGGTGGATGGGAGGTCCCAAGGACAATTCCATCCTGCGCCTCTTTTTTTCTTTGTATTACAGTATGTCCTCTTTGGGGCCTATTTTTTAAAACTGCCATCCTGTCTGCCACTGCCACTGCAGTGCCACACCTTGATGGGCCAGTTGTTTGTGCCACCCACTTGTGTCACATAGTCATCCAGCTACCTCGGTGCAACCTTATGGCCTAAAAACAATATTGTGAGGGGCTCAGAATAAACTGGAAAAGAGTGGAAATAAATGTTGTTGAGGTTAATAATACAGTAGGATCAAAAAATTAAAAAAAAAACATCCAGATCCAAATATTGCAGGCCACTTTCGACATTCAGCCACTGCAGTGCCACTCCTAGATGGGCCAGGTGTTTGTGTCCTACACTTGTGTTGCTTAGCTTAGCCATCCAGCTACCTCATTGCACCTCTTTTTCTTCTTTGCATGATGTGCAGTTTGGTGCCTATTTTTTATATCTGTCATCATGTCTGCCACTGCAGTGCCACTCCTAGATGGACCAGGTGTTTGTGCCGCACACTTGTGTCGCTTAGCTAAGCCATCCAGCTACCTCATTGCACCTCTTTTTCTTCTGTGCATGATGTGCTATTTGGGGCCTATTTTTTAAATCTGCCATCCTGTCTGACACTGCAGTGCCATTCCTAGATGGGCCAGGTGTTTGTGCCGCACACTTGTTTCACTTAGCAAAGTCATCCAGTTACCTCAGTGCAACCTTTTGGCCTAAAAACAATATTGTGAGGTGTGAGGTGTTCAGAATAGATTGGAAGTGAGTGGAAATGACTGATATTGAGGATAATAATACTGTAGGATCAAAATTACCCCCAAATTCTGTGATTTCAGCTGTTTTTGTGTTTGTTTGTTTTTAAATCATCCATATCCAAAACAAAAACCCGAAAGGGTGGTTTTGGCAAAACCAATCCAGATCCAAAATACGAACAGAGATCCAGATTCAAAACCAAAGCACAAAACCCGAAAAATGTCCGCCGCACATCTCTAATGTCAATCTCCACCAGAGCCGTTGGGGGTACAGAAGAACACCCCAATTTATATGCAATTAAAAAGCTATTAATTTCATTTATAGCAGCAATGCCTGGCAGTCCTGGATGAAGGTGGCGGTTACCACTGAAACATTTTCGTTGACTGATGGTTTTTCAAACTTTGGGTCAGATGTATTAAACCTGGAGAAGTGATAAATCAGTGATAAGTGCAAGGTGATAACGCACCAGCCAATCAGCTCCAATATGTAAATTGACAGTTAGGAGATGATTGTCTGGTGCATTATCACCTTCCATTTATCACAGCTTTATCACTTCTCCAGTCTTAACGCATCTGCCCCTCTATTCTGAAGGGGTGGTCATCAGGTTGCCGACTGTCAGGATCCCGGCGCACAGTATACCAGTGCCGGGATCCCGACAACCGGCATACCGACAAATTATCTCACTCATGGGGGTCCATGACCCCCCTGGAGGGAGAATAAATAGCGTGGTGCGCATAGCGTGCCACTGTGCCCGCAGCGTGGCGAGTGCAGCGAGCCTGCAAGGGGCTCATTTGCACTCGCCACGCTGTCGGTATGCCGGCGGTCGGGCTTCCGGCGCCGGTATACTGGTCGCCGGGAGCCCGGCCGCCGGCATACCATACTACACCCATTCTGAAGGAATGGGTGAATATGCTATACCCGGAATACTGACTGCAATTTGTGGTTTTCATGAATAATCTACCAAAGCATTACTGCTATAAATGAAATTAAAAGCTTTTTAATTGCACAATAATTGGTGTGCTGGATATCCGTGCCCTTCTTTAGCCCCAACGGCTCAGGCAGACATGGACTTTGCTATGTTAATTTTCTTACCGGCACCCACAATAAGTATACAATGAGTATACAACAAGTGCGGCTCTTATAAGTTTGTATATATATATATATTGTGACAAGAACACTGGGATAGTGTTTGAGGGCAGGTATATTTGTCCCAGGTTCTTGTCTTACATGTTTTAGAAAATGTTAACTTCTAGGAAAAATGCTTTTTGTTTTGTCTGAACCTTTTCAGTTTGCTGTAAAAGCTGGGTAAAGGCTCTGAGAGAGAGATAAGGCGAGTTCTAGACATTGGGCCCAGTTCGGGTCTTTGGCCTCACAGAGGGCTAATCAGGGTTTCAGCTGTGTAAGAGTGATATAGTGCTTCTAACCTGATTAGTATGGGCAGACTGCCTGGGAAGGCTGCAGGATCTGTGTGTGAGAGACACGCTTTCTGATGCAAGTGAGCTATACAGTATGTACTGAAGAACTCTGTGTTTTGTTTAGTGACAGTTAGGAATATCTTATGTTTAGTTAGTGCCGGACAGGCAAGGTATTTTTATTTTGGGGTTTGTTTTATTTTCTGTTTCAATAAAACTGGCCGGGGTCAGTTGTACCAGAAACTGGACTTGTGTTGTTCCTCAGCTGCTGCGTGCTGCCATATTCCCCAGGAAAAGGCGCCTTGCACCCCTACAGTGTTACAACTTGGTGGAGAATGCGAGCACACCGTTCTGCGCATAAGTGAAAGCAGCAGCTTTGGGAGGCCTGCAGAAAACTGTGGTTTATGCAGATACAGTCCAGTGTGAAGTTACTGAGACTCACCCCTGAGGGTTTGATATATGTCCTGGGTGAAAGCAGCTACAAAGCCGCCTGAAAAATCTGTCGACATGGAGGATCTGCTTAAAGCCTTGCTGCAAGCTACAGTGGCTCAGCAGGAGGCCAACCGACAGCAGCAGGTGGCAATGGAGGAAAATAGGAGACAACAGCAGGTGGCAATGGAGGAAAATTGGAGACTACAGCAGGAGGCCAACAGACAGCAGCAGGTGGCAATGGAGGAAAATAAGAGACAACAGCAGGCAGTTGTTGATGAACTTTACAGGCAACAGCGTCAGGATAGAGAGGCCTTAGCAGAAGTGGTGCAGAGACTTGCAGCTCGGGTTGGAGATGTGGCCGTCAGTGCTCCAACCAGCTCTAGTTCTATACGGGCCAGTCACTTCCTGCAGAAAATGACAGAGGCTGATGATGTGGAGGCCTATCTGACCACGTTTGAAAGGACTGCCGAGCGTGAGAACTGGCCGAAAGCACAGTGGGCCAGTCTGCTGGCACCTTTCCTGTCAGGTGAGCCCCAAAAAGCTTACTTTGATTTAAGCCCTGCTGAGGCTCGGGACTATGATAAACTAAAGACTGAGATCCTGACCCGCCTGGGAGTCACGCTGTCAGTACGAGCACAACGGGTGCACCGTTGGCTGTACGCCATGGAGAAGCCTCCGCGCTCCCAGATGCACGACCTTATTCAGCTAACAAAAAAATGGCTACAGCCAGAGACATTAACTGGTCCCCAGATGGTGGAAAGAGTCGTCATGGACCGCTACTTGAGATCTTTGCCCATGGTCCTGCGCAAGTGGGTGAGCCATGGAAACCCGGGTACTGCTGACCAATTAGTGGACATGGTAGAGAGGTATTTGGCAGCAGAGGAACTACTGATGACCACCCAGCAACCCATAGATCCTCGACAGTGCCCTTCAGTAAAGACTGGTAAGACTGTTCCGTGGGAAAACGTTGCTGGGCGGTTAAGAGAACGCAAGGCTGGAGAGACTGTAAACACTGGCCCTGGAAACAGGCCAATGGGGCTAGAACGGTCTATGCTGCCCAAATGGGTTGATAATCGTGTGGTTAAATGTTTTAGGTGTGGTATGCCAGGTCATGTTATTGCCAATTGCCCAGTCACGCAAGAACCCATGCAATGTGATGCTGCCTTTGAATGTCGCAGAATGTCTTTCTTTGCTAGGTTAGCCTGTACTGTGGTACCTTCACCTGAGCTGGAAAAACAAATGTGTGATGTGTTCTTAGAGGGTAACCGGGTAGAGGCCTTGCTAGATTCAGGAAGTTTAGTTACCCTCGTGAAAGCTGGGTTAGTGAACCCCTTAAAGGTCCAGCAAATACCTATTGGGGTAACTTGCATACATGGGGATACCCAACATTATGCCACTGCTGAGGTGAATATAGAAACTTGTTGTGGGTCAGCAATGGTTAAAGTGGGACTGGTCCCTACCTTGGTGCATGAGGCCATAATAGGGAGGGATTTTCCTCATTTTTGGAAACTGTGGGAATCACGGTTATCAACAGATGTGAGAAGTAAAAAGCCAGTTGATAATACCGGTGATTTTATGGATGTACGTGGGTCTTCGGAACTTTCTGGCCCTTTGCCTTTTGCTAGTTTGGCTGGGGAAGTGACAGATGGGGAGTCCAGTGAGGACCCTCTTGCCGGGAACAGAGACATAGTAGTTAGAACTGAAAGCGTGCCTGACCTGGAGGTAAAGAAGGATCTGTTTGCGTCTGAACAGTTAAAGGATCCTACCTTAATAAAGGCTAGAGAGAATGTTAAGATTGTTAATGGGGAACCTGTGGTACCAGGTGACAGGGTTACGTATCCCCACATGGCCATCTGTAATGAGCTCTTGTACCACATTGTCAAAAGGGGTGAGGATGTGGTGGAACAGCTGGTAGTTCCCCAGCCTTATCGGAGAACGGTACTAGATTTAGCTCATAGTCACGTTACCGCAGGACATTTAGGGGCAGAAAAAAACACTGAAAGAGTTTTACAAAGGTTCTTTTGGCCAGGGGTTTATAAAGAAGTGTCTGAATATTGTTCTTCCTGTCCTGAATGCCAGTATCATGCCCCTAGACCCCATTTCAGGAGCCCACTAGTTCCCATGCCTATTATAGAGGTCCCGTTTGACAGAATAGCCATGGATCTTGTGGGGCCCTTGTTAAAGTCTGCTCGGGGCCATCAGTATATCCTGGTAATTATGGACTATGCCACTCGATATCCTGAGGCTGTCCCTTTACGCACTATCACAACCAAGGCGATAGCTAGGGAGCTGGTGCAGGTATTTAGTAGAGTGGGAATACCAAAAGAAATTTTGACTGACCAAGGTACTCCATTTATGTCAAGGATCATGAAAGAATTGTGCAAGTTATTTAAGGTCACTCACCTCAGGACGTCCATCTACCATCCCCAAACTGACGGGTTGGTGGAAAGGTTTAATAAAACATTAAAAAGTATGTTAAAAAAGGTTGTTGAGAGAGATGGGAAAAACTGGGATTGTTTGTTGCCCTACTTGTTAATGGCCATCAGAGAAGTTCCTCAGTCCTCTACGGGGTTTTCTCCATTTGATTTGTTGTATGGTAGACACCCCAGAGGGCTGTTGGATATTGCCAAAGAGACGTGGGAAGGACAGCCCACTCCTTATAGAAGCGTTATTGAGCATGTAACACAAATGCAGGATAGGATTGCAGCCGTGGTACCTGTTGTCAGAGAGCACATGGAACAGGCCCAAAGTGCTCAACAGAGGGTCTATAACCGGAGTGCCAAGATACGGGA
The DNA here is from genome assembly GCF_028390025.1 of Pseudophryne corroboree. NCBI lineage: Eukaryota > Metazoa > Chordata > Amphibia > Anura > Myobatrachidae > Pseudophryne > Pseudophryne corroboree. The sequence goes on from NC_086445.1 coordinate 761,601,852, forward strand.
ATTTGCTCCTGGAGATAGAGTTCTTGTTTTGGTACCCACTGTGGAAAGCAAATTCCTAGCTAAATGGCAGGGTCCATTTGAGATTAGGGAAAAAGTGAATGAGGTTAATTACAAAGTATACCAGCCGGGAAAGAGAAAACCCGAACAGATTTACCATGTTAACTTAATCAAACCCTGGAAAGATAGGTTGTCTCTGTCAGCGGAGCCTTGCCCTTCGGTGTCTTCACCCCGGTTGCTTCCCGCAGTGAAGGTGTCAGAGACATTATCAGCTGATCAGAACAATCAGGTTAAAGAATTTCTCATCCAAAATAGGGAGGTATTTTCAGAGCTGCCTGGCCGAACGACCATAATAAAACATGACATTGTCACAGAACCAGGGGTCAGGGTTCATTTAAAGCCATATAGGATTCCTGAAGCTCAGCGAGAAGCTATTTCTAAGGAAGTTAAAACCATGTTAGAACTTGGAGTCATAGAGGAGTCTAACAGTGAGTGGTCCAGTCCCATAGTGCTCATCCCGAAGCCCGACGGTAGCATACGCTTCTGTAATGACTTTCGTAAGTTAAATGAGGTGTCCAAGTTTGACGCATACCCCATGCCCCGTGTGGATGAGCTTGTAGAAAGGCTGGGAACAGCCAGGTTTCTCACCACATTGGACCTGACCAAAGGTTACTGGCAAATACCTTTATCTGATAGCGCCAAAGAAAAAACAGCCTTTTCGGTTCCGGAGGGGCTGTACCAGTATAAGATGTTACCCTTTGGGTTGCATGGGGCTCCAGCAACCTTTCAACGGGCGATGGATAAAATTTTGAGGCCCCATAGAAAATATGCAGCTGCCTATTTGGATGATGTGGTAATTCACAGTACAGACTGGGGGTCCCATTTGGTTAAAGTACAAGCAGTACTGGACTCAATCAGAGAGGCAGGGTTAACTGCTAACCCAAAGAAGTGCTGCCTCGCAATGGAGGAGGTCAAATACTTGGGCTTCACCATAGGCAGAGGTCTGATTAGGCCCCAATTGAATAAAGTTGATGCTATTAAAAACTGGCCTCGTCCAGTGAATAAAAAACAGGTAAGGGCTTTTTTGGGAATTACTGGGTACTATAGACGGTTTATTCCTAATTTTGCGACCACAGCGGTGCCGTTGTCAGACCTTACCAAAGGGAAGCAGTCAAATGTGGTGAAATGGAACCCTGATGCAGAAAAGGCGTTCCAAGCGTTAAAAGTGGCTTTGTGTTCACAACCGGTGTTGATAACACCAGATTTTTCAAAGGAATTTGTGGTACAGACAGATGCCTCAGAGGTAGGGATAGGTGCTGTGCTGTCCCAAACCAGAGATGGGGACGAACACCCTATCATTTATTTGAGTAGGAAACTCAATGAGCATGAAAAAAGGTATGCCATTGTGGAAAAGGAGGCTTTGGCCATTAAGTGGGCACTAGATACCTTGAGATATTACCTCTTGGGTAGACAATTCAGACTAGTGACAGACCATGCCCCTTTAAAATGGATGTATGTAAATAGAGGCAAGAATGCTCGTGTAACTAGATGGTTTCTAGCGTTGCAGGACTTTAAGTTTACTGTCGAACATAGACCGGGAACACAATTGGCCAACGCAGATGCATTGTCTCGCATCTTCTGTTTGGGGGCTACAAGTGTTCCGGCCCCTAGGTCGAAACAGGGGAGGGGGATATGTGACAAGAACACTGGGATAGTGTTTGAGGGCAGGTATATTTGTCCCAGGTTCTTGTCTTACATGTTTTAGAAAATGTTAACTTCTAGGAAAAATGCTTTTTGTTTTGTCTGAACCTTTTCAGTTTGCTGTAAAAGCTGGGTAAAGGCTCTGAGAGAGAGATAAGGCGAGTTCTAGACATTGGGCCCAGTTCGGGTCTTTGGCCTCACAGAGGGCTAATCAGGGTTTCAGCTGTGTAAGAGTGATATAGTGCTTCTAACCTGATTAGTATGGGCAGACTGCCTGGGAAGGCTGCAGGATCTGTGTGTGAGAGACACGCTTTCTGATGCAAGTGAGCTATACAGTATGTACTGAAGAACTCTGTGTTTTGTTTAGTGACAGTTAGGAATATCTTATGTTTAGTTAGTGCCGGACAGGCAAGGTATTTTTATTTTGGGGTTTGTTTTATTTTCTGTTTCAATAAAACTGGCCGGGGTCAGTTGTACCAGAAACTGGACTTGTGTTGTTCCTCAGCTGCTGCGTGCTGCCATATTCCCCAGGAAAAGGCGCCTTGCACCCCTACAGTGTTACAATATATATATATAAAAGTTCAACATATTTATCAATGACCTAGTAATAGGCCTGGAAAGCACAGTGTCAATCTTTGCAGATGATACTAAACTGTGTAAGGTAATTAACTCGGAATTGGATGTGGAGTCCTTATAGAATGATCTATCTAAACTTGAACTTTGGGCGTCTAAATGGAAAATGAGGTTCAATACAGACAAATGCAAGGTTATGCATTTTGAGACTAAAAACAAACTTGCAGCCTACATACTAAATGGGGAACGACTAGGTAAAACAGATTTGGAAAAGGATTTGGGGGTACTCATTGATAATAGGCTTAATAACCATACACAATGTTAAAGCACAATAAAGAAGGCAAGTAAGGTGCTAGCGTGCATAAAACGGGGAATTGAGTCAAGGGACTCGGATATAATCCTGCCGCTGTATAAAGCATTGGTACGTCCGCACCTGGAATATTGTGTTCAGTTTTGGGCACCACTGTATAAAAAAGATATCGGTGAACTCGAAAGGATTCAAAGGCGAACTACTAAATTGATTAAAGGCCTAGAGGGACTGGATTATGAGGAAATAGGTTGAATATGTATACACTAGAAAGGAGGCGTCTAAGAGGGGATATTATTAGTATCTTCAAATATGTAAAGGGGCATTACAAAGAGTTATCAGAGGAATTATTTATTAAAAGAACACAGTTTAGGACACGAGGTCACTCGCTGCGGCTGGAGGAAAGTTCCAAATGCGACGGAGGAAAGGGTTCTTCACTGTTAGGGCAATTAGGATGTGGAATTCCCTGCCAGGGAAGGTGGTAATGGCGGACTCTGTACATGGATTTAAAAAAGGAATGGATACATTTCTAAAAGAATATGATATTTAAGCTTATAATATTTAAAATATCAAAATGGTTAATCCGGGGGTTATATGAGTTGTAGTAGTTAGCTAGTCATAAAACATTACTCAGCGGGTATGTAGATTCATCACAACTTAATACAGGTTGAACACGATGAGCAAATTGCCTCTTTTCAACCTCAATTACTATGTTACTATGTATGTATATATATATATATATATATATATATATATATATATAGAGAGAGAGAGAGAGAGAGAATGGAGGAATAGGGGTATCGGCGACAAGTGTTGCTAAAAAAAGGTTATTACACTAACCATCTAAAATTTTAAAAGCCAGAGAGATGTGTCAATAACATTTTTTAATACATATGAGAGTAGTAAAAAATCAATCAATTAAAAATTTAACAATAAAATAAATAAAATGGATAGGAGATCAGAATTAGCTTTAAAATCAGTAGGGGTTCAGTACAGGAAACCCAACGTGTTTCGTCTTATCAGACTTCTTCAAGGACCCCTTGAAGAAGTCTGATGAGACGAAATGCATTGGGTTTCCTGTACTGTTATTGTACTTGTGTGTTTTGGCTTTGGTTTTATTAAAAAAATAAAAATAAAAAAAACATCTAAAATCAGAGAATTTTGGGGTGATTTTGTTCTTACAGTATTATTATCCTCAATAACATTCATTTACACTCATTTCCAGTCTATTTTGAACACCTCACAGCTCACAATATTGTTTTTATCCAGTTTAGGCCAAAAAGTTGCTCCAAGGTAGCTGGATGGCTAAGCTAAGGGACATAAGTGGGTGTCACAAATACCTGGCACATCTAGGAGTTGCACTGCAGTGGCAGAGAGTATGGAAGTTTTATAAACTATGCCCAAAAAATGCTCCAAAGAGCATATAATGCAAAGAAATAAGGTGCAAGATGGAATTGTCCTTGGGCCCTTGGGCCCTCCCACCCACCCTTATTTTGTATACATTAAACAGGCCATGCACAGTTTAACAAACCAATCATTTCAGTGACAGGGACCAGTGCCGTAACTAGACATTTTAGCGATGTGTGCAAGAAACGGCATCGCAAACCGGCGGCAGTGCGCGCCGAAGACGCGTGCAAAAAATACAGGGGTATGGCTTCACGGGAAAGGGGTGTGGCCACAAAATAATACCAATTCATATAATGGTGCACAGTAGTCTCCATTATTCAAATTACGCCGCACAGTAGCGCCACTACACCAGGTAGAGCCCCTTTTACACATTACGGCTGTCTGCCGTAATGTGTAATAGGGCTCTACCTGGTATAGTGGCGCTACTGTGCTGCGCAATTTGAATAATGGAGACTACTGTGCACCATTATATGAATCGGTATTATTTTTACACATTACGGCAGACAGCGTCCCCTGTTTTACACATTACGGCAGACAGAGTCCCCTTTTTACATATTACGGCAGACAGCATCCTTTTTTACACATTACGGCAGACAGAGTCCCCTTTTTACACATTATGGCAGACAGCGTCCCCCTTTTACACGTTACGGCAGATAGCGTCCCCCTTTTTACACATTACGGCAGACAGCGTCTCCTTTTTTACACATTACGACAGAGAGCATCTCCTTTTACACATTGCAGCAGACAGAGTCCCCCTTTTACACATTATGGCAGGTAGAGTCCCCCTTTCCCCCTTTAACACAGTACGGCAGCCAGTAAACCCCTTACACTCCCCCCCCACACAAATCCTACCCTTAGGGTGTAGTGTAGTGAAGTGTACTGTGGTGTAGTGTAGTGTATTGAAGTGTAGTGTACTGTAATGAAGTGTAGTGTATTGTAATATAGTGTAGTGTAGTGTAGTCACTTACGTGCTGTTGCGGGCGGACGGGCGGCGGTGGCTTCACGGGGACACGGGCGGGTGGCGGCTTCAGCAACAGGAGTCTGGTAGGTGGCAGCGGCTTCCGTATTGCAGGGGAGGGGGGCCGGTCTGCCGGTGGGCAATTGAGAAGGCTGCACAGACGCCGCAGCGGCTTCAAAACTTCCTCTGAACTTGAAGCCGCCCGTCCGCCTTCTTGTGTCCAGCTTCAAGTTCAGAGGAAGTTGCGGAACACAGGTGGGCAGGTGGCGGCGGCTTCAGCGGGACACGGTTGTGTCCAGGCGGGCGGGCGGCGGCTTCAGAGGGACACGGGCGGGCGGCTGCGCCGTCATTGGGACACAGGCGGCGCCGCCATCAGCAGTCTGGGCTCGGAGCTAGCAGATGTGATGCCCGATGGTGCGCCCTCAGTGCATTTGCGCTGTGGGCAAGGCACCATCGGCACACACCTAGTTACGGCTCTGCGCCGTACGGTAGTGTCAGCCAGTCACATTACGCCACATGGTAGTGTCAGTCAGTCACATTTCACCACACGGTAGTGTCAGCCAGTCACATTACGCCGCACGGTAGTGTCAGCAAGTCACATTACGCCGCACAGTAGTGTCAGTCATATTACGCCACACGGTAGTGTCAGTCACCTTACGCCACACGGTAGTGTCAGTCACATTACACCGCATGGTAGTGTCAGTCACATTATGCCGCACGGTAGTGTCAGTTACATTACGCCACATGGTAGTGTCAGTCACATTACGCCGCACGGCAGTGTCAGTCAGGCACATTATGCCGCACGGTAGTGTCAGTAAGTCACATTACGCTGCACGGTAGTGTCAGTCACATAACGCCACACGGTAGTGTCAGTCACATTACGCCACACGGTAGTGTCAGTTAGTAACATTACGCCGCACGGTAGTGTCAGTCACATTACGCCGCACGGTAGTGTCAGTCACATTACGCCGCATGGTAGTGTCAGTCACATTACGCCACACGGTAGTGTCAGCCAGTCACAGTACGCCACACGGTAGTGTCAGTCAGTCACATTACACCACACGATAGTGTCAGCCAGTCACATTACGCCGCACGGTAGTGTCAGCAAGTCACATTACGCCGCACAGTAGTGTCAGTCACATTACGCCGCACGGCAGTGTCAGTCAGTCACATTATGCCGCACGGTAGTGTCAGTTAGTCACATTACGCCGCACGGTAGTGTCAGTCACATAACGCCACACGGTAGTGTCAGTCACATTACGCCACATGGTAGTGTCAGTTAGTAACATTACGCCGCACGGTAGTGTCAGTCACATTACGCCGCATGGTAGTGTCAGTCACATTACGCCACACGGTAGTGTCAGCCAGTCACAGTACGCCACACGGTAGTGTCAGTCAGTCACATTACACCACACGATAGTGTCAGCCAGTCACATTACGCCGCACGGTAGTGTCAGCAAGTCACATTACGCCGCACAGTAGTGTCAGTCACATTACGCCACACGGTAGTGTCAGTCACCTTACGCCACACGGTAGTGTCAGTCACATTACGCCGCATGGTAGTGTCAGTCACATTATGCCGCACGGTAGTGTCAGTCACATTATGCCGCACGGTAGTGTCAGTCACATTACGCCACACAGTAGTGTCAGTTAGTCACATTACGCCGCACGGTAGTGTCAGTCAGTCACATTACACCATACAGTAGGGGATATTGGATTAATGTATGTGAGTTTTGTTTTTAAAAAATATCTACACTGATGTACAGTAATTTAGGTAAAAAGTTACTGAGAGACAGTGGCCCTCATTCCGAGTTGTTCGCTCGGTAATTTTCTTCGCATCGCAGTGATTTTCCGCTAATTGCGCATGCGCAATGTTCGCACTGTGACTGCGCCAAGTAAATTTGCTAAGAAGTTTGGTATTTTACTCACGGCATTACGAGGTTTTTTTCTTCGTTCTGGTGATCGGAGTGTGATTGACAGGAAGTGGGTGTTTCTGGGCGGAAACTGACCGTTTTATGGGAGTGTGTGAAAAAACGCTGCCGTTTCTGGGAAAAACGCGGAAGTGTCTGAAGAAACGGGGGAGTGTCTGGGCGAACGATGGGTGTGTTTGTGACGTCAAACCAGGAACGACAAGCACTGAACTGATCGCACTGGAAGAGTAAGTCTCGAGCTACTCAGAAACTGCACAGAGAAATCTTTTCGCAATATTGCAAATCTTTTGTTCGCAATTCTGCTAAGCTAAGATTCACTCCCAGTAGGCGGCGGCTTAGCGTGTGCAATGCTGCTAAAAGCAGCTTGCGAGCGAACAACTCGGAATGAGGGCCAGTATTAACAAGCACATACAGTACCTTCTATATATGTAGCACTTGCATTATAGTCTGCATGAGGGGAGGGAGAGGGAGGAGACTTCCCTTTATTTATGGAGCAGCAGCCATCCTGCACAAGAGGAGGGAGAGGGAGAGAGACTTGTATGGAGCAGCAGCCGTCCCAGCAGTCGTCCTGCACGAGGGGAGGGAGAGGGAGAGATACATCACTTGTATGGAGCAGCAGCAGCAGTCGTCTCATCAATAGTACCCGGAAGTCGTGTACCGTGCACTGCAGGGAGAGCAGGAGAATGGGGCAGAGCAGAGCTTATGGGGGAGAGAGACTTCCAGCAAGCAGAGCACACAGAGTATGGACAGACTGTCCAGCACAGCGCATCGCTGCCTGATGTGCATGTAATGTATATTAGCAGCACTGCCTCCAGCAGGGGAGGAGCCGGGTGCAACACTGCTAATATACCGAATACTACAGCGAGGAGCGCAGTGTGGAAGCGGATGGTGCGCCCACAGCGCAACTGCGCTGTGTGCTAGGCACCATCCGCCCACACCTAGTGACAGCACTGACAGGGACTGTCACTTGTGGCTGAAATTATTGGTTTGTTTGAGCCCCCACAAAACTATTTTTAGAAGGACTTCCTCAGTCAAGTAATTACTCTGAGAATGGTGATGATGAGGTGTTAATTACATTATAATCTTGTACAATATATGTCATGCCTTCACCGCAAATGACGTAACATGGAGGATGTGGCAAGATGGCTAACGTTCCTACCTCTACTAAATTTGTCCTAAATTTGGCCTCACAAATAGAGCAGATGCTTTCATAAACATTGGGGTAATAATAATCCCACACCCAAGAGGTGGCTTTTTTGGTCTTATGCCCAGGCATCGCAATGGCTTTCTTTTTATCACGGTCAACAACTTACACAAACAACATCATCAACATCTTCACTGTCAGATAGTACACACATATCCCCCTCATCGTGTCCTACTTCCACACATGAATCCTAAATTTGTATTATGTTCGCCTTATCAGATACATCACCATCTTTACTTGTACTGCTCCCCACATGTGCAGATGGTTCATAAATGGTGGAAGGAGGTGAATAAAGTTTCTCTATGAGGACAGTGTGAGAAATGTAAGACTCACACATAACATTACATGGATACCCCTAAACGTTCCTCAAGAATATCTGATCATACTGCTTCTGAATGTGCAGTTTGTCTTACTGCCTCTGTAGCTAACTTTTCTTTTTGATTTTTTTTCTTTACTACTCTAACATTAAATGATTTTACATACCTTGACTTATGCCCTCTTTGCCCCTGGGCATCTGCCTTAGCAGATGACATTGACGGACTTGCATTTCCAATGTCATGACTAGTGCCAGCAGCATCAGCATTAGTAGTAGCCTACGTTTCTACAAACACAAAGTGGGGTTGACCTCCAACATCATCGCACAAATGAGTCAGAAATGTTTATAATAATTATACACTGCGGTTGACTTCACAACAGCGTTGCACAAATAATTTAGAAATATATATATTAATTACACACTTCGGTTGACTTCCCCAACAATGTCACACAAATGAGTCAGAATTGTATATAATAATTACACACTGCGGTTGATTTCACCGACAGCATCGCACAAATGAGTCCAAAATGTGTATAATAATAATAATAATAATAATAATTACACACTACGGTTGACTTCACTGACAGCACTGCACAATACATGTATGAGTAGGAAATAATATACTGCTGTCTGACTGGCATTGTCACAGTACTTATGAAAATAAAATAAAAATTGTATAGTACACTGGGGTACAGCACAAACAAAAAAAATATATTTTTTTAATGATTTTAGGCTTTTCGTGTTTTAATTTTATTATTTTAATTTTACACTGGGGCAGAGCCCCTGGATGGATGGACAGATCACCCCCTTCAGATAAAGCAGACAGAGAGAACCCCTTTTATATATACAGCAGACTGAGAGCAACCCTTTTTCAGATACAGCAGACAGTGAGTACCCCTTTTTTCAGATACAGCAGACAGAGTACCCCTTTTTTCATATACAGCAGAGAGAGCACCCCTATTTCAGATACAGTAGACAGAGAGCACCCCTTTTTCAGATAAAGCAGATAGAGAGAGCACCCCTTTTTCAGATACAGCAGACAAAGAGAACACCCCTTTTTCAGATACAGCAGACAGAGAGAGCACTCCTTTTTCAGATACAGCACACAGGGCACCCCCACCCTCCGCACACAACGCCACCCAGTACTGAGGCGGACACATCCATCCAGTACACTCTTCAATGCCGGAGTGAAGACGGTGCTGATGCACAGGGACTTATATAGAATAAAAAACCCGCGAGAATAGAAGATGACGTTTGGCCTCGCTTTGGGAGTAAGGTGGGAAGTCCCGAGCAAGACTCTCATCCTGCCTCGAAATGCAAACTTCAGGGGCGGATCGGTTCCCAGGGAACTGGACCCGCTAATCTCTATAATCAATAGACACAGATTACCCTCATATATATTTGTAGACCAAAGATTCCACAAAATGCGGTACGAGAACAATAGTGCTTACCCATACATTAAAATTACATTATTTTACCTAATATACTGTATACTCACTGATAGAATATAATTACTTTTAAGAGGCACTTTCATTTAACGTCAGGGTGGACACTGAAATGAAACATGTACGCACATTGGCAATCACTGTTGTTTTCACAAGCAGGGAGACCCAGATCATAAGCAATGACCTCTGAATTTGTTTATTGTTTTCCAAACTAAACTCTCTGTAACATACAACCCACTCAAAGAGATGACCTTTAAGATGGGCTAGTTTGAAATCCTACACATAAAGAGTGACAAAGAAACACTTAAAAAACTGTAAGCTAAATATTCATTTTTTAATATTGTAAAACAAATATACAAAGTAAACAGATACTTAACGTATTACTATGAAAGTTCTTTCTTAGTTTAACTCTTTCAAAACAAACTTTAGTATACAGATTATACTACTATTACAATTACTACTACACAAATGATAATGATGTTAACTCATACTTGCCGATATTGCTGCTCCCTCTTCCAGGAGGGGGCAGCCTGGTCGGCGAACAGGGGGGCGTGTCCGGTTGTGAGGGGGCATGTCCTGGGTGTGACGGCATAAAATACGTCCTTGTGCTCCACCCCCAGCTATCCAGTGCCAAGGAAACAGGCATTGGAGAGCGGAGGGCGGAGCTATGATGACGCAATTCAGTGCGAATCGCGTCATCAGGTCCCCCTCGGACCGCCCACAGGTGCTCCATTGTGGGCGGCCAAGGGGATATGCTGGAGCTGCGGTGGATGCAGGACACTTGCCTTTCTTTCCGGGGGGCCGGGATCACCACCCGATTTTCGGGAGCCTCCCGGCCATTCCAGGAGGGTAGGCAAGTATGTGTTAACTTTCTTTATATTATTTAGAATGTGTTTGTGGCTTGTAGATGTTAATAGAGAAGTTGTTATAGAGTAGTTTCAATAAATAACTAATGAAAAGTTTACGCACTGCCACCTCTGGTTTCTACAATTGCTTTAAATATTTTAGTAAAGATAAGTTTGAATGTGACAGGGGTAGTGCTAGAATTTAAGGAAGAGAATAGAAGCAAAAGACAAGCCAAAGAAGTTTTACATGGAGAAAGGTCCTGATAACAGATTAGTGATTTCAGGCTCCTGATGCAAGGACATTGTTGTGTCAATACACATCCATATGACATCTAAACGTTTATCCTTATTAAACCGTATACTTTAATCTTACACCATACAATTATAAAGGTAACAATGAGCAAGACAAAATAAAAATAAAAAACAGAATCATAGTCAGTTCCCCATATATATCATCTTCTCTAAAATAATATAATTCATATTATCCACAATGGTGAGGCAGCTATCTTGTACTCACTGTATATTTTCAATGGGCATGAGAAGCTATACATATAAATATGATACACAGATATGATACACACTTTGGCAGAGATGTATCAAATCTTGGAGAGAGATATGGAGAGAGAGAGAGGGAAAGAGAGAGAGAGAGAGAGAGAGAGAGAGAGAGATAGTGGAGAGATAGAGTATCATTCAATCAGCACTTAGCTGACATTTTAAAGGTTGTATTTCAATTATGGCAGTTTAGAGCTGATTGATTGGTACTTTATCTCTCTTCTCTTTATCTGTCTCCACAATTTGATTCATCTCACCCTGTGTAACAATTTAAAGTGTGTCAGGGGAAGCATGGCCATATGATAGGGATAGTTCAAGTAAGAAAAATAAATATCACGTTCAGTGCTGGATTGGGGCAGGGCTCGGTGGAGAAATACAATAGGTAAATACATTATCCTTGAGACAGCACAGGATAAGAACTTGAGCAGCCACCAGAGGCATTGGCCAAGGAGTGTAATTTTGCAAGGAAGACATTAATTACAAAGCTACAGTTTATAAGCTGGGTCCTGTCGTCAGAGACTGTGAAATCTTAGCCTGAGGGTGAGCACACAGAACACAATGGGCCTAATTCAGAGTTGAATGCAGCAGCAAATTTGTTAGCAGTTGGGAAAAACCAGGGGGTCATTCTGACCCGATCGTTCGCTGCAGTTTGTCACAGCGCAGCGATCGGGTTGGAACTGCGCATGCGCCAGCGCTGCAGTGCGCCGGCGCATGGCAGCTTTCGTTACCTAGAGATCGCCTCTGAGACAGAGGCGGTCGCTAGGTGGGAGGGGGCTGAACGGCGGCGTTAAGCTGCCATTTAGGGGGAGCAGTCTGGCCAACGCAGGCGTGTCTGGACCGTTGGGGGGGGCGGGCCGCGGTTGCTGCGTGACGACTCACGCAGCTGCTGTGGCCAGCAGGAGCAATGAGCAACTCCCGGCCAGCCGCAGGAGCTGCGCTGGCCGGGAGTTACTCCTCAAATTCAAAGGCATCGCCACTGTGCGATGCATTTGTATTTGTGTGCGGGCTGGGGGGCGGACAGACATGCGGGGCGGACTAGCCCTGTGCTAGGCATCCCCCCGTATGTCAGGGAACATGATCGTAGCTGTGCTAAATTTAGCACAGCTACGATCAACTCGGAATGAGCCCCCATGTGCAGTGCAGGGGGGGGGGGGGGGCAGATATAACATGTGCAGAGAGATAGATTTGGGTGTGGTGTGTTAAAACTGAAATCTAAATTGCTGTGTAAAAATAAAGCAGACAGGATTTACCCTGCACAGAAACAATATAACCCACCCAAATCTAACTCTCTCTGCACATGTTATATCTGCCACACCTGCAGTGCACATGGTTTTTCTCAACTGCTAACAAATTTGCTGCTGCGATCAACTCTGAATTACCCCTAGTCCCAGTGTTCAAGCAGCAGGCCATTACTTAAAATGTTTTAGGAATAATGAGCATGGTTGAATTTCCAGTTTAAGGGGGACATTTACTAAGCAGTGATAAGAGCGGAAAAGTGAGCCAGTGGAGAAGTTGCCCCATCAACCAATCAGCAGCTCTGTATAATTTTATAGTATACAAATTATAGATTTTACTACAGTGCTGATTGGTTGCCATGGGCACTTCTCCACTGGCTCACTTCTCCGCTCTTATCACTGCTTAGTAAATGTCCCCCTGTGTCTTTTATGTGGCTGTTGGTGTACCATTGTAACCTATGAGTCCACAGTCATTTTAGAACTACAAGAGCCAATTTCCTCTCTGCCAAGACATGTTGTGCTGACAAAAGGGAGTCTCTGATAGAGAGCCTGCTTTCCTTACAGCTTGTATTCTAGCAGTTTCCTTTGCCTCTGTAGGTTATCTAGAGTAATTAATGTAATGCTATTGCATAACATATTTTAAAGTTTCTTACTATACTAAGAAAGAACTGACATAAGAATGAAATTGAAAACATACTGTATATACTGTATGGGTTTGGGTTTGTGAGGAGGTGAGGTGAGGCAGCAGTCTTTATAAGAATAAGGAGGGAGGGAGTGTGAGTGGGAATGAGGCTGGAAATGTACGGAGGGGAGCAGTGGCTGATAGCTTTGAAAGTGAGTTCATCTTTAATTATGAGAGGGACAGGGAGTCAATAGAGAAATTGACAGAGGGAGCAGCAGAAATTGAGCATTAAAAGAAGAAGGTGAGACATGCAGAATTAAGGGTAGACTGAAGTGGGACAAGGCAGGAGATAGGTAGGCCAGAGTGTAGTAATTTACATTAATCAAGGTAAGAAACAATAGGGGCATTGATAAGGGCTTTAGTGACTTCCAGGGTGAGAAAAGCGACATATCCTGCAAATATTGCAAAGATGGACCCAACAGGGATAGGAGAGGGACTGAAAGTGGGGAGACTAAGAAAGGGTGACACTAAAGGTGCCCATACATTTGACGATATTATGAGCGATTTGGCCATTTTCAACGGATCAGAACTACAAATCGTTCATAATAGTGCAGATCGTTCAGTGTCTGTTAAAGATAACAATCACAATGTGCAGCCCCGCTGGTCATTGGTCGGAGCTTCTAATCTTCCCTGCTGCAGGGAAGATCTAAAGCTATTGTCAACGTAAGCATGCTCCTGGATGTAGCCACTCCCGTATTTTAAGATATATCTTTAAGATATATCATGTGTATTGTACTATATCATCTGTCCATAACTGCCGGGAAGCTGCCGGGGGAGTTCAAGGGAAATCATCAATGAGAAATTATCATTTACAGGTCGTCTAGTGTATGGGCACCTTAAGACATAAGACTTCGGGAACAGAGGAAATAGGTATTGGCAACTATGAGTTGGAAAGAGATGGATTCTTGGAGTGGGGAAAGAAGATAATTTTAGTGTTTAAAAGACTAAGTTTAAGGAAGTGGTGGGACATCCAAAAAGACATTATAGACTGGCAGCAGGCAATTCAAAGAATGGAGAAAAGGGGAGATTACAGAGAACACAAAAGTTGGACATTATTGGCATACAAATAATCCTGAAGACCAAAAGCGTTTATGAGCTCAGCAGAATTTTGAGGAATGCTAATAGTCAAGCGGTAGGTGAGGTGAGGTAGAGGTAAGATTGGAGACATAGAAGGAACAGTGGGGCAAATAGACATAGAACCATGAAAGTGCAGACACCAATATAGTGGAGGGATGAAGGCAGACACAGGGAAAAGGTGAATGAAAGTACACACCCAAATAAAGAGGAGACAGGGACACACAGTTGAGTGAAACAAAAACACAAGGAGATGGGATAGGATGGATGCAGCTAACAAATGGTTTAAGAATGAGGGAAGCAGGGAAAGAAGCAGTGTAAGAAATGATCAGAAGAATAACAAAATGATCTCACACTAAGGAAGGGCATAGGACACTAAGGCACAGCATTTGGACTGGAGTTTGGGATAGGGTAACAAGCCCCAGAGATCTATTAATCACTGTTGGGGACAACTAATGTACCCTGGACAGCAACCCAGTCACCTCAGAGGACTTTAATATATTTTACTATACACCAATATGTTTAAATGATAACGGGGGGTCATTCCGAGTTGTTCGCTCGCAAGTGAATTTTAGCAAATTTGCTCATGCTAAGCCGCCGCCTACTGGGAGTGAATCTTAGCATCTTAAAATTGCGAACGATGTATTCGCAATATTGCGATTACACACCTCGTAGCAGTTTCTGAGTTGCTTCATACTTACTCGGCATCTGCGATCATTTCACTGCTTGACGTTCCTGGTTTGACGTCACAAACACACCCAGCGTTCGCCCAGACACTCCCCCGTTTCTCCAGCCACTCCTGCGTTTTTCGGGAAACGGTAGCGTTTTTTCGCACACGCCCATAAAACAGCCTGTTTCCGCCCAGTAACACCCATTTCCTGTCAATCACATTACGATCGCCAGAACGATGAAAATGCCGTGAGTAAAATTCCTAAGTGCATAGCAAATTTACTTGGCGCAGTCGCAGTGCGGACATTGCGCATGCGCATTAAGCGGAAAATCGCTGCGATGCGAAGATTTTTACCGAGCGAACAACTCGGAATGACCCCCAACATTTATACATTTAATGATTCTGTTTAATTTGACCTTATATACTGTAAGTCTTTCAAATAAGCTACTAAAACGGTAATTTGCATAGCATTTAGCTATTACTACATAAAAAAAAAATTCTAAGTATATTGCCATGTTTTAAGTACCGTAATATAATAAATTTAGTTTTATGACTAATGGATTATGAAGATTATTTAAAATTTTAGTGGAATTTGAAAGAATGAACATGGAATATGCTGTAAAATAAACATTGCTGGATTATACTTTGATGATGGGAACTAGGCATTTTTAAAAAACACTTGTGAGGGGGGGGGGGGGGCGTGGCTTGTGGCCTGCATGCAAGGACGTGTCCTAGGGGAGCTCCTGCCAGATTGAGCCCTTTTACTCTCTTTCCACGGTTCTAACCCTATTTATCCCTCCCCTATAGTTCCCTATAGCGGCCCTTGCTGTTTTGTGTGCGCTGGGGGTGAGCTGCAGAGCTGGAGCACAGGCTTGTGCTGTGCTTGCAGGTTGCGGCCTTCCCCTCGTGGTAAAGCCGGGACCTCAATTTGGAATTCCTCTGCCCGGGGTCGGACGAGAACCAGGCGCCGCGCACCGCAATACGGCCTGCCCCACTGCACACCTGCTGCCTGGGGGACCCTGGTGAGAAGTGGATGCAGTGAGAGGAGCAACTGGAGCTGTGGGACAGGAGCTGTGCCTCTCGGCAGTGATCCGGTGGAGGCGGCCATCTTGGATGTGGTGGTCAGTGTAGCGCGGGCGCTGTGCTTGTACGAGCAACCCGCTTCTCACATGCACAAACCAAGGGGGGCTCACTGAAGATGGAGGGGGTGGCGCCTGGCTCCGGGCCCTGTGAATAGCTGGTTGTGGTGGCCTGTGGAGGGACACATTAGATCCTGCTGATGGCGGCCATCTTGGAGGTGGCAGGGCAGGCTTTTCTGTACTGTGCTGCCCCTGTTGTGCTTCTGGGGAGTAAGCTCTCTATCTCAGCTGGGAATTACTTCAGATCTCCAGCCCTACACAGATAACTGCCTGCAAACACGGCACTGCACACTATTCCATTCCTCTTTTTTGTGTATACAGTGCACCCTGCTAGATCTGTTTCTCAGAACCCCCTGCTGTTGTTTCTTATACTACATTTCACCTATTCTCGGTATGGTGTGTTGTGCTCCAGGACGCTCTCCTGTGGATCTCCTCCGTCCTATGTCGTTACTTCAACCATGCCCATGATTTAGCCATTGCACGTAGAGGGGAACGTGTAGTGTGGTTCTACCTTGACTACGTCCAGCCATTCCTCCCATACCGTTAATGCGCACTTAACACCGGACCTGATTGTCCTGACACATGCCGAAGCGACGTCCCTCAAAGAAAAACGTCAGATCCTTGCCCAAACCCTCCCAACTCTCTGCGTTTCACTCTCTATTCAAGACTCCTATCAGTGATTGTAATACACCTCCACCTGCGACCACTACAAAAGCGGTAGCCCAGATGGATACCAGTGCAGCCAAGGAGAATCAATTGCCAGCTCCGAAGGCGTCCTCTAGAACTGACGCCACTGACATGGCCGCCGTACTGGCACAACTGCGTTCTCTACCAACTCGCCAAGATTTTCAGCAAGATTTGCAGTCAATGGAGAAACGAATTCAAGACTCTATACAGTCCAGAATTTTGGCAGTACAAGCTGGTTTAACACAGGTGGGAGACAGAGTGGAGACGCTGGAAACGCGTTCAGATGGTATTGAATCCAAGATCGCCGATCTACATGATCTGATATCTCATCATTCCCGTTCTCTTACAGACGCTACCCGCAGACTCACAGATATCGATGACAGGTGTCGTCGAAACAATCTCCGAGTTAAAGGCATTCCTGAAGACGTTCCGCCTTAAGACATCATAGCTGCTTTAACGGAGATATTCCATAACATCCTGGGTGCCCCTACTGATTCCAAAATTCTGTTTGATAGGGCCCATCGAGCTCTTCGCTCAAGAGCCCCCCCCCCCCCCCTCAGAGCGGCCTTGCAATGTCATTTGTCGGTTGCACTATTTCCACGAAAAGAAGAAATACTACGATGATCTAGACAGGTGCCAATCATAGATTTCAATAGCCACCAGGTACAGGTTTTCCAGGATCTATCATGGCACACTCTACATCAGAGACGTCTCCTGAAACCTCTCACAGATGCCCTCCGGAAACAGGAGATTAGATTTTGATGGGGCTTCCCACTAAGTATCCAGGTGACACACGATGGTACCCGCCTCAAATTACAGGAATATGAGGACGTGCCTAAATTCTGTAAGACTCTTGGTCTGCCGATGATCAATTTACCGACTGCTCGATCACCTCACACCCCCTTCAGTTGCCAAACCACAGAGAGAGACATGGAACAAAACGGGCCGCACCTGGAGACGTTCCAAACCCAGCCAGACTGGGATGTCACGTGAGGCTACCTGACCTGTCTAACGTCTTCTTTAAATGCCTATTCATATCCGTTTGTGCCATTTAGAAGATTACTTGTTTACTGTTTTGTTTGTTTGTTTGTTTGTTTTTTACCTTACCCAACCAGACTGGGATGTCACGTGAGGCTACCTGACCTGTCTGACTTCTTCTTTAACTGCCTATTCATATCAGTTTGTGCTATTTAGAAGGTTACCTATTTACTGATTTTTATTTTTTTTATATACTTGGCCTTTGCCTTAATGGTTTGATCCTTACATAGGACTCTGGTTGACGTACGGCAGGCTACTGTGACTCAGTTCCAATGTTTTTGTTAGCTATCTTGAGTACTGGCTCGATTGCATTAGCCCCCGTCACACCCGTCTTTATTTATTTATTTATTTTTTATTTATCTATTTATTTATTTATTTATTTATTTATTTTGCTTGTTGAAATGGCTGTTCGACTATGAGTCACTTTTATTTTCCTAAGTTCTTAGGAAGTTACATAGAAAAGCTACATTCACTACTCCCCTCTTACCCCGACTCTGCTGTATATTTCCCTGACTGTGGGCCATTTTCAGACGCCCATGGCTCTAAATGCAGAGTGTTTTTGTTCTATAATACCAATGTTGTTATATTTGTTTTACTGCTATGCATCTAAAGATTTCAATAGGTTGGATTGTCTATTTACTTTGATTGCATCGTTTGCTTACACATGTCCAAAACTATGTCTGTTTATTTTGGCATTCCTTCTGTGTTTTCCTTGTTCTCCCCTCCCTTCCCTTCTCCCTTCCCTTCTCCCTTCAGGTACAGTCGATGGTATCCCAGCTATGGGCTCATTTGGGGAATGGAATTATGTCTATATAATGATGTCACTCACATTTTGTAATAATGGCGAAGTTGCAGATATGGTCTAATAATGTAAAAGGTTTGAACATTCCTGAAAAGAGATCAAGATTGTTACACACATTACACACAGAGAAGGCAGACGTGGTATTTCTGCAAGAAACTCATTTCAGGAAAGGGTCATCGCCAGGTCTCCGCTCCCATCATTTCCCTGTAGGTTTTTTAATGACTATTCGACTGCAAAATCAAGAGGGACAGCTATCTTATTTGCTAAACACCTTAGGATCAGTGATATTATGGAAAGAACGATAGATGGTAGAGGGTTGATGATTAAAGCCACAGTAGATCAACAGTTTACATTTGTGAATTTTTACTTCCCTAACCAAAACCAGATACAGTTTTTCAGGCGTAGTCTGGAATCCATAGAGGAATTTCTAGAGGGTGTCTTGATAGTTGGTGGGGATTTCAATTGGACGCTAGAACCAGCGATTGATTCCTAAGCTGGTACCTCTAGGACTTCGCTGAAACAAGCTAGGAATTTTAGGTCGATCTTACATGATTTCCAATTAGTTGATTCATGGCATCTCCTTCACCCAGCTGATAAAGATTACACTTTCTATTCGAACCCCCACAACACGTATTCTCGTATTGACTATCTCTGCGTGAGCCACAGACACTTAGATATGTTGTTGGACGCTTCCATTGGCCAAATCGTGGGCTCCGACCATTCCCCTATTACCCTTATGTTATCTTTAAGAAGTTCGTCGTTGACACAGTGGCAGTGGCGGTTTAATGAGCAGCTACTCCGAGACCCCAAATGTCGCATCCAACTAGAGACGGCCATTGATGAATATATTTCGCTGAATACAACTGATGACTGCTCACTGGTAACCATTTGGAAAGCCCATAAGTGTGTTTTAAGGGGTAAATGCATTCAGATGGGTTCGTATATTAAAAAGAAAAAGTCGGAGTGCCGTTTGGCTTTGCTGTCCAAAATACAAACATTGGAACAACTGCATAAAACTTCTCTCACATACGATACACTAGTGGAACTTCAAAAGGCACGTACCTCATTGAACAAATTACTTGATGATGGTACTCATCGAGCATTTCGATGGTGCCGTCATAAATATTACAGGTGGGGTAATAAGCCAGGGAAGTTACTGGCCTGAGCACTCAGAGCACAGAGGTCTCTTACCTTTATCACAAAATTGAAGGACTCTAAGGGGAACCTCCATGTCAAGAATAAAGACATAGCTGCCATATTTCACAAATATTATACAGAATTGTACAACCTGACGGCCCAGCGTTCACCTGCAGATCTCACAAGTCATAAAATAGAGCTAGAGAGATTTTTATATAAAGTCTCTTTCCCTACTCTTCCTTTGGAGATGACCCAGGTGTTTGAGACCCCTTTTACAGAAACGGAACTGATTACAGCTATGAGGACCTCCCCCTCTGGCAGGAGCCCAGGACCAGACGGTTTTCCAATAACATATTATAAGGCATTCAAGGAGAAACTTGTTCCACTTCTTTTGAGGGCCTGCAATGTAATCTCAGAGGAGAATCCCTTCTCCGGCCAATCTCTCGGTGCCCACAGTACGGTGATACCAAAGGAGGGTAAAGATCCCTCACTACCTTCTAGTTACAGACCCATCTCATTATTAAACGTAGACGTCAAGCTCTATGCCAAACTTCTGGACAACCGTCTGGCCCCACTCCTGCCGGAGATTGTTCACCCTGATCAAGTGGGATTTGTTCCGGGTAGAGAAGCAAGAGATAACACCATTAGGGTGTTTGACTTGATAGAACATGCTCAAGCTACTAACTCTCCAATGATGCTTCTTTTACCGACGCCGAAAAGGCATTTGATCATGTGGACTGGGCCTTTATGGAGGCTATATTACGTAAACTTGGCCTTGGAGCAACGTTTCTTCAAAAAGTGCTTGCACTCTATCGGGCTCCAACAGCACAGGTTAGGGTCAATGGGACCCTGTCTGATCCCATAAAAATATCCAACGGAATCAAGCAAGGTTGTCCGCTTTCACCCCTACTGTTTGTCTTGGGTATGGAAGCCCTGGCAAGGTCAATCAGACAGAATTCTACCATTTCGGGCATGCAGATTGGACATATAGACCACCGCTTAGCCTTATTTGCGGATGACCTGCTCGCAATCCTGACAAACCCGACGACCTCCCTCCCAAATCTTATCAAAGAATTTGATCAATTTTATCAAGTCCACGACCCTAAATATCTCCCTCTCTACGGAGGTTACATTGGCCCTTAAAACTTCTTTCCCCTTTGAGTGGCACCCTTCACATGTCAAATACCTGGGAGTGCTAATTCCCTCTTCCCTCCAGCAAACAACCACCATCAACCACGATACCTTGCTGCGAAAGATTAAACACGAGATGTCATGGTGGCTCACGCAGAGATTTTCATGGCTTGGCCGTATAAATATAATTAAAATGAACGTATTACCTAGCATCTTATATATCTTCCAGACAATTCCCCACAAACTTCCTCATCGTTTCTTACTGGACACTCACAAGGCAATCGGTCACTTTGGATGGGGGGAAGAGGCCCAGATTCAAACACAATTACCTCTGTAGAAATAAGTCACAGAGGGGCCAACAATTACCCTTGATTTCAGCCTACTATAAGGCCTCCATATTCACTAGAATTCTAGACTGGGCATGCCCGGAATCGAGTTGGAAACAGTGGGTAACACTCAAATATAGCATGACTCAAAAGAGCCACAGTTGCATCCCATGGCTCCCCAAATTGGAGAAAATAATGCATTCCATGGTTGGGTTTACTTTAGATGTCTGGAAGTCAATTAGATTTAAATATGCCCTTACGACCAATAGGTCCCCTCTCATGCCCATCCTAGGTAATCATGCGTTTTCACCGGGACTGTCGGGGGAGATAGCTGCCAGATGGAAATGTCTTGGACTCGAAAGGATACATCAGATGTATGATCGAGGCACAATTAGACCCTTTTCAGATATATGCGCATCGGAAGGTGTGCCCTCCAGAGACTTCTGGTTCTATCTGCAGCTCCGCCATTTTGTCCAATCACTGGGAAAAGACCTGAATCTTCATAGGGAACTTACCCCTTTTGAGAAACTATGCATGCAGCCTCAGCCCCTACACACGTGATCTCTTAGGTCTATCAAATTGTTCTGGGTGGCGCATTTCCTTATACCCCCACTTTCTGTATGGCTTGGGATTCTGACCTTATCCATAGGGGGATACATATAGACTGGAAGAAATAATATACTATGATAACGCACTGTTCCACTAGCCTGGAAGTGAGCGAAACCCAGTACAAGCTCTTGACTAGGTGGTATAGATGCCCCACTTTACTCCATAAATGTTACCCATCTGTGTCACCTTTACGCTGGAGGTGTGGAAGGAGGGATAGAGGCACATTAATACATATCTGGTGGGACTGCTCCCTCATAACCCCGTTCTGGCACAATATTATAAGGATAACGTCCAAAATTGTGGGGAGTGATGTACCAAACGGCCCTGATTTCTGGATGCTTTCACGCTCCGATATTCCTCTGTCCAAATATAAAAATTCACTACTACACCATTTAAGTAGCGCAGCGAGAGCGGTAGTTCCAGTACACTGGCGTTCAACAGCAGCACCTACGATTTGGGAATGGTGTCAGAGAGTGGACTTCTACATGTATATGGAGGACATCTACTACGCTGCTCTTGAAAAACTTTCCACATACACAGCGACCTGGCACCCATGGCTTGACTTTAAGACAACGCGAGACTATACCGCGCTAACCCCAAAAAGCCATGCTTAATGACGTCCCCCCTAATTATCACACACACCTGGATACATGCTCCAGATACTGAACCGACTTACCTGTACCCCAACCCTCGTCTTACCCATCCTTCCCTCCCACCTCTTACTTTTTGTTTTAGTATTGTTGTTATTTTCTGTTTTTGTAAATTACACAGAAATTTATTTGTTACATATTTTATTAGATATGGGACAGCTGGTCGCATTGCTTACTGTTTTATATCTGAGATGGTTAAACTTTCTGTGCTTTTGTTTGTTCATTTTTCCCTTTTGTCTATTGAAAAATTGAAAATAAAGAATCTATTAAAAAAAAAAAAAAACACTTGTGAGTGCCAGTAATTTAAAGTAAAAGTTGTTGGGCCCAGTTATTTTCCAGAAAGGTGGGGCAGTGATGACAGTATATATAGAGTTTAGGGGCTAATGCAGATTGGATCGCAGTGTGCGATCCAACCGCAAAAATAACAAAAACAGATGCCGGCACATGCGCAGTGCCCATTCTGCGCATGTGCCCGCATTTTCTGCAGGAGGTTTGTAGAAAATGAGATAGCCTCTGCCTGTCAATCAGGCAGAGGCCATCGCGGGCCGGAGGGCGGAGCAGCAACGCTCCATTTCCTAGACAGGAGTGTTGCGGGGGCAGAGACGGCCAAACGGGGGGCGTGCCTGCATCAATGGGGGCATGATGGGAGCATGATCGCGGTGGCTGTGTGACATCACACGCAGCTGCCGCGATCGGAAAGCTAAGCTGCGCTGACAGGAGGCAACCTTAATTTCTGCTATTTGTCTCAGGGAATGAACTCATCTTTTATAAATATGAGATACTGTACCATGATGAACTTTTCAGGGCACTGAAGACAAAAGGACCCATAGGGCTGAAATGAAGAACATAGTGTCATGAGACAGAGAGTTACTGGTGGGTGGTAAATATTGAAGTGGTAGGCAGATGAATAAAGGAATAAAGGAATATTTAGTTACTCACACATACACAATATAGCCATCTCTATACAACGGTACTGTACCAATGATATCACACACCCACTATACACCTACTGTGTATTACATACCTAATACACACTGAGCTAAACACAGGCCTATATCACATACCTGATCACAATCACTATTAATTTATTTATTTTTTAAATTAAATAAGGAATGCTCCTCTTTAAAACAAGAGGTCTCCCACAATGCTAATCTTCTATGGAACATGTTTCCATAGTGCAGGTTGATAGCTAATGATTACAGGTGATAACCATAAACAGCTGCTAAGAGGAATTTGAATGAGATGATTCCCCTCTTTCAAATGTGGGTGTGGTTATTAAATAACAAGACTGATGCTATAATTTACATTGAATTATCTAAGGTACATTTTATTTATGTTCCCCTTCTATCCATTTCCCTTCTATTTACTCCCCTCCTGCTTCCACATACTGGTACATTCTTGCAGCACCATTGTTTTTTTTTTTTTACCTCAGTAACTGATGGAAAAAGGGATCCCTTGAGAACAGATTTCACTTTAGGGAAAATAAAGAAGCCACACAGTGCTAGGTCTGGCAAATATTGATCATGTTCTAGCACAGAAATCTGTTTCTTGGCCAAGCACTGCTTCACAGAGAGAGCTGTGTGGACTGGTGCACTGTCCTGATTAAGGATGAAACCATCTTTCCACAACTCTGGCCTCTTTTTTCTGATTCTTTCCTGTAAAGTTTCTAGAACATTTTTGAAGTAATATTGTTACACTGTTGCACTTTCCGGTACCAATTTGCAAAAATAACACTTGATATCAAAGATATCAATTGACACGGCTATACATTTAGATTTGCTTTGACGGGCTTTCTTTATTTTTGGTTATGATGGTGTTTTCCAGTGCATGGACTGGTGTTTTGTCTCAGGATCACACAGGAAGATCAATGTTTCATCACAGTTTATAACTTTATCTGACAAATGTGAATCTGCTTGACTTTGTTCCAAAATGTCTGTACAAATTAATCTTAGAACCATCTTAGCACAAACTTTTATCATGTTAACAGTTTCTTTGTCAATGTTTACCGTATCTGCTATCATTTGGATGCTGAATCAACAGTCAATTCGAACAATTTTCTAAATTTTCCACATTTTCATTTGTTTTTGATGTGTAAGGCCTTCATGCGATGCGCATCATCTATGACATCCCCACGGCCATTACTAAATCTTTTGTGCCACTCTAACACACATGCATGTGAGATACAATCTGCCCCATAAGCGTCAGCATACAGAAGGATTCAGTGAGCATTTTGTTTAATTTATCTAAACATTTTAAGTTAACACGTTGCTCTACTTTTGAACTAAGCATTTTTATGATTCATTGGATAAACACAGCTTATTCGAACACTGTGTGACAGCAAACTATGCATGCAAGAGGGGTGAAACTTGCAAAATCATTTTGGGGTAGTCCAAGGTCAATGTTCCCCCACTCCCTTTTGGTAAAAGTTGAACACTAATCCTGGTACAGGTTGAGTATCCCATATCCAAATATTCCAAAATACGGAATGTTCCGAAATACGGAATTTTTTGAGTGAAAGTGAGTTAGTGAAATCTTTGTTTTCTGATGGCACAATGTACACAAACTTTATTTAATACACAAAGTTATTAAAAATATTGTATTACATGACCTTCAGGCTGTGTGTATTAGGTGTATATGAAATATAAATTAATTGTGTGACTGTAAACACACTTTGTTTAATGCACATAGTTATTAATTATATTGGCTAGAATTACTGTGTGTATAAGGTGTATATGAAACATAAATGCATTCTGAGCTTAGACTTGGGTCCCATCGCCATGATATGTTATTATGGTATGCAATTATTCCAAAATACAGAAAAATCCGATATCCAAAATACTTCTGGTCCCAAGCATTTTGGATAAGGGTTACTCAACCTGCACTAGAGGATAGTGGGGCATACTCATTTCCAAGTACTTTTATTGCACTTGTTAATGTGTTGTTTATTGCTGTCTACCATACATAAACTGTTTTATTATCTTGTACAAAATCATATTCAATTATTTTTAGAAACTACAACCATTCTATCTCTTATTGACTATTATCAAGTAGTAGTTTTTTGTTTTGTTTTTATATATGCTGCCTGGCGCTAGAATCTAAATGATCATCCTTGATTGTTTGAAGGAACTTTATAATGAATTATAATAAAGACTTGGAAATAAAATAAAGAAAGACTGACAATTCTCAAAGCTTTAAAAATTTCAAGAGACTAATGTACTGACCTTGTAGGAGGCATTGTCCTGCCCACTTGTAAGTCTGGCCAGGGTTGCATGCAATTCTGTGGTATCTCTGTCATATTGTAAAGAGGGTGATGGAGGTAAGTAGGAAGGATCAGTCTGAGAGCTTGGTAGGGATAAAAAGGAGCCCCCAAACAGTACTGAGGAGAGTACTGTGGCTATTGGTAAACCAATGTGGAAAAATTTATGTGTTTTAGATTTTTATTAATGTTCAGTAATTACTAAATTCCGGACCCATCACAATCTCAGATTTAGATTCCAGCTCTTTTTTTTACCTCATAATCATGATTTTTAACACTGTTTAGTTACTGTATAAACTGAACTAATAATTTTGTTAACAATTTAAATGAATTACAATATTAAGAGTGTACATTAATAATTAATATATCTATAAAATGTACTATAAAAATTTATAATATATAATACAGAATTACATCTTAAGATCTACATTCTGTATTTCATTAGTAGATGACTTACCGTTATGTTGCAGTTTATGAATATGTGTATTGAAAACAATTAATTATGATATATTATTATTTTTTATATATATATGGACAAGGAAAACATACATACATACATACATACATACATACATACATACATACATACATGGATGACAACTGTAGTTTCTCTGTGGTTTTGATTGACTGTAGTTCCCAAAGTTGCATTTGCAACATATTTGTCGGGAATTAAGGTTGCTTCCCAATTTGCTTCATCATGTAATTGATTAAAAATTGTTTTACTTAGAACAATAGCTAATTTTTACCTTAAAAGGAATCTGTAAAGTCAGGGCAGGTTAATGAAAACTTTACTTCTATTTTCATAGGTTACATATAGATAAGGCAGTGGGACATACTCTATTTTTGGTTATTCAATTAATGAAGTATCTACTGTAGTTCAAACACTGAGCAACCTTTTAGCTTGAAAATCTAAAAAAGTTCATAATACTGTTAGTAGATTCATCAAATAAATGCATTATTGTAAAGAATATACTATACATGTATCCACTCACACCTTATTTGGCGTGACACGAACTTTGCAACTTAGCTGCCCTATGCAACTTTGTCTTAAAATCTACAGTTTATTTGCATTACTAATGCATCAAAATTACAATATAATGGTACATTGTCTAATGGCAGGAGCATCACACATAGAGGACCCAACCCCAATCTTTGCGACTGCTGTGGTCATGTGAAGAGCACGCAGCTGGACTGACAGAGCACACCGGACCCTCAAAAGCGGCCTGACAAGTAGGACATAGGGACTGACCTTTGCAGCATCCCCTGGGACCATGACAGTGACTTTGTATGTGGCTATGGTGTGAATCAAATGCAAAATTTTGAAAATCGTTACCCATGGTGGAACATCTAAGTTGTGCCATACAGCTTAAAAATGGTAGGAGAATGAGGACACAACTTTATTTATTAGCTATTATTATTGTTGTTTTTATTTATATGGTGCCACAAGTGTTCCGTAGTGCCTAACAAAGTGTATAAACAAATGAGCAAAACAAGATAACAATGACTTACAGTACAATACAGTGTAGGACAAATACATGGTATGTTAGCATTGCTGGTCAGGTGTCAAGGCACTGAAATAAGCATCAGGGTGGCAGAAACAAAGGGTTAGATGCCGTCTTAGGGAGTATGGAGCAGAAAATGATCTTTTTATGTCTGTGTGGCTTGTCTATTGCTATATTACATAAATGTTCTGTGTTATGTACATTGTTTTTAATGTGTGTGAAGCGCTTTGAGTCCTGTTGGATAAAGAGTACTATATAAATAAAATTATTATTATAAGAGAGGGAAAAAAACATGAGAGGTGAGGACCCTGCTCATGAGAGCTTACATTCTAAAAGGGAGGGGCAGACAGACAGGGGTGACAAAAATGGGGTAGAAGTGAACCATGTAGGAGAGGGTTAGGATAAGAGATGGGTTAGAAGTGAGCATGTAACAGATGGTTAGGATGAGAGATGGTTGGGTTTGATGAAGAAGTGAGTCTGTTTAAAGTTTTGTAATGAATAGTAGAGTCTGATAGGGAGAGTTAGAGAAATACAGAGGTAGGGAGTGACATGGCCAAAATCTTGTAGTCAAGAATGGGATGAAGTAATTAGTTGGCAGGAGAGGTGGCATGAATTTGTGGAGTGAAGAGGGCATGTGGGAGTGTAAGGGGAGATAACATCAGATATGTAAATGGGAGAGGAATGGGCGAGGGCTTGTAAGTGAGAGTGAAAAGTTTGAATTGGAAGTGAAGTGGACATAGTATGCTTGGAGAGTAATATGAGCTGGGCAGCAGAATTGAGAAACGATTGGAGTGGAGAGAGGTGCTTGTCAGGGAGGCCATATAGGAGTAGATTACAGTAGTCCAATCTGGAGATAACCAGTGAGGGGATGAGGGTCTTAGTAGCATCCATGGTAGAAAGTGTCTGATCCTGGAAATATATTTAAGATGGAAACGGTAGGACTGAGATAATTGTGCCATCAATAGATAATGAAATCATGGGTGGTGAGGTTATGTGGGAGGATAGGAAGTAGATAAGCTCAGTTTTTTATATATGTTAAGATTATGAAAGAGCTGGGACATCCAAGAAGAGATAGCAGAAATACAGCTATAGATACGAGTGAGGAGAGAGGGGGAGAGGTCAGGGAAGGAAAGGTAGATTTGAGTGTCATTAGCAGATGCTATTGGATGTCGAAAGAGTGAAATAGCACACCTAAAAAGGATGTTTAGAGAGAGAAAAGAAAAGGTCCAAGAACAGAACAGTAGGGGACATCTACTGTTATAGGAAATGCAGGAGAGGTGTAGTCATGAGAGGAGACAAAGAAGGAGTTGACTTATTTAAATACAGTATGTTCAATGTAAAGTTTGAGACATTTCAGCAAATTTTTGAACTTTTGTACCATTTCTATTAACCAATGGGAAAAACAGTCTGCAACCAACCTACAGCCAGATCAGTAAGCAATTTAGTAATCTATGGTAATATGCAACCTGTATTTTTTAGTTCTTGGAGGTGATAAATATATTCCGTGTGCTAACAAAATTAAGAAAGTATTAGAAATTGATTTGTTGAATATTAGGCATTTTACAGAATCACTATAATGGTAATCAAAATCCTACATAAAGTCCTTTGCCTTTTTTTTTTTTAATATTATCCAATATTTTCAAAATTCAGCTTAGAAAATATGTTATGTTGAGATGTATTATCAAATTATTACCATGCCCCATTTTCTTGCACAGTAAAACCCTTTTTAAATATTTCCAGCTAATTAAATAAACAGTCAATCAAATCCTTGCTTGAATTGGGTTAGGCAATTTAAAAAATGTGCGAGTACAATACTTTTAAATCATTTTGTAATTTCAAATTTCATTTAAATTATCGTGTCCATGTCATATGCCGGGATGCAGGATGTCTTAGACATTCAAGCCATGCTTCATTTAGATGTACAGTGTATAGTACTATCCTAGCAGGAAACAGCTCTTGGAAAATTATATTTTTTTGTAAAGTTACTTGTTTTCTGGAATCTGACAATCTAAGATCTGTAGTTTCATTCATTTTTTTATTTCTTCACTGTCCTTAGTCACCCTCAAAATGGACCCTTTATACAATGGTGGCTTTTTCCTATCTCCGACCTCACTCTTAACATCCTTCTATTCATGTCAAGCTTCCAAACATCCAACAATCCTATTTTTCTGCTCTGTCCTTTATGAAACAACTGATCCATACATTCCCCGATATACTGAGAAAGCACAGTGAAATCATGGATAGGTTCTCACGCTATTGCATTTTAATTCATTTCTTTTTGATGAGTTATGAATTACACTTTCCAATATCACCACAACACATGTGTGCTATTATTGGTCTTGTTATATATTATATAAATGATCATTTCATTATCTTAAAGTTAGGCACTTTTTACTTGCATATTTTTATGTTAACAGAAATAGCTTAAAGTAGAGGTGAGAACTGAGGGCATCTTGGACTTCTGGGATGTGAGGGAATATGAGTGCTGGCTCAGATTTTACCGCCTTGCTTGGATTCTAAAACAATGCAAAACATAATCTCCATGGTTTTGGATTCGATATACTATATGTCTCTGCGGTAGTGATACAGGCACCATTTTACATAGGACTGCTGAAGAGCTGTGTGCGCTGACAGTCTGAGTACTACTGACTCCATGCTGTGCTCATCCACTCCAGAGCTGAGCTGACCTGACCTATCTTCTGTGTACACTGTTTCCATCCACTCCAGTGCTGAGCTGACCTGACCTATCTTCTGTGTACACTGTTTCCATCCACTCCAGTGCTGAGCTGACCTGACCTATCCTCTGTGTACACTGTTTCCATCCACTCCAGTGCTGAGCTGACCTGACCTATCTTCTGTGTACACTGTTTCCATCCACTACAGTGGCAGAGCTGACCTGACCTATATGTCCACTGTGTCCATCCACTCCAGTGGCTGAGCTGACCTGATTTATCTGTGTTGACTGTGTCTATCCACTCCAGTACTGAGCTGACCTGATTTATCTGTGTCCATCCACTTCAGTGGCTGAGCTGACCTGACCTATCTGTCCACTGTGTCCATCCACTCCAGTGGCTGAGCTGACCTGATTTATCTGTGTCCATCCACCTTAGTGTCTGAGATGACCTGATTTAGCTGTCCTCTGTGTCCATCAACTCTAGTGGCTGAGCTGACTAGACCCATCTGTATCCACTGTGTCCATCCCCTCCAGTTCTGAGCTGACTTATCTGTCCACTCCAGTCCTCTCAGTCTCCTTAGTTTTGTTAATATTGGCCAAGCTAGACTGTACAAGCAGTCAGCAAGTCAGTGTACAAAAGTGTGGGGAGCATGCTCATGGTATTTGAAGAAAACTGACATCATTAGATATACACAGTAAGCATGCTCAAGGTATAGAAAACTGAAGGTGTATCTCTTATACAGTATTATGACAGCTAAACACAGCAGTATCTTAGGAAAAATGTTAAAAGTTTAATTAAAAAAACAGGATTCTACAGAGGCAGAAAGTTGGACTTCATACTATTGCACGTTGTACCTCATAAAGGTTTTTCTCCATCTCAGCACACTGAGGAACAGGAATCACACGGGGAGGGTTCACACTGAATACAATTTGGGTGGATTACCAAGGTACAGTACACCAGATAATATCACAGCACTGGGTGTTTGGGTACTTAGGGATCCCTCCGATGGTTGGGGAGAGGAGCTAGTGCTTGGCCTGAGTAAGGAGGGCCGGATATAAGTCCTCCTCCTGCAGACCTACTGGCAAATATGTAGCATATAATCGCAGGAAGCCGAACTGGTTACCAGTATTCTGGTAGCTTACTGGAAACCGTGCTGGGTACCAGTGAGACTGGTAATGAACAATTGATCCGGGCTGGGTACCGGTTATACTGGTAGCATACTGGAAACCTGTCTGGGTACCGGTGAGACTGGTAACGCACAATGGAACCAGGCTGGGTACTGGTTATACTGGTAGTGTACTGAAAACCAGGCTGGGTACCGGTGAGACTGGTAACTCACAATGGAACCGGGCTGGGTACCGGTTATACTGGTAGCATACTGGAAACCAGGCTGGGTACCAGTGAGACTGGTAATGCAGAATGGAACTGGGCTGGGAACCGGTTATACTGGTAGCATACTGGAAACTAGGTTGGGTACCGGTGAGACTGGTAATGCACAAAGTACACAAGTTAAACTGGGCAGAAACGTGAGCCTGTACACAAAGCTGGGGAGCAATGATATTCAGACACAGAGACACTGCCTGACACGTCCCCTATTGAAGCAGGAGGTCACATGGCTGGCTGCTATAGTGATTGGCCAGGAGAAGTCATCCGACCGCTAGTCCAATGGTGGCGTCATGCCCCGCAGCTGGCAGTGGACCCTGCATTGTGAACACGTGGGCTGCCTCCTCCTTCCCTGCAGCCGCCGATATCACCTGACTGGGATGATGGCGGCGCCCAGCCCCGTGGCTGGAACTGACGGCTGAATCTATTTTGTGGGTTGAAAGCCTCCCACGCCCGCTAGCCGCCTGTTCCATCCTCAGAGCCGCACGTAGTGGCTTCAGCCGCTTAATGACAGTTAAACTGCAAAGTATTTTGTGGTGCACTTTGTAAATATTCTCCACTGATTGCTATAAATGTATGCATTTTGATTTATTTTAATGTTACTGCAGGCCAGTTCTTGACTTTGTGATGTTCAGGGCGAAAGTTTCTTTGGCACCCCCCAAAATTCAAAATAGGAACAGTGCACAAAAATATAGGAGTGCCGATTCATGGGCAAGGGGCATGGCCATAGACTAGTACCAAGTTCCATTAGTATCCGTCAGTCACATTACACCACACAGTAGGGCCCCTTATACACATTATGCCATTTTAGAGCCCCTTACACACATTATTACACCACAGTAGAGCAGAGCCCCTTACATACATTATGCCAGGTAGAGCTCCTTATACACATTATGCCAAGTAGAACCCCTTTTATAATAATGTAGTGTAGAGGAGGAAGCAGTTCTTAGGGTGTCACTGGGAGTTAAAAGTGTCTGTTTTGGCAAACAGTCCTATTAAAAAGTCACTTCAAACTGCAAAGAAAAAGAAACTTTGCAGAGCTGAAAAGTTATTTAGACAAAAGTGCACAGTCCAGTATAAAAAAAAATCTCTCATGGCAAGTTTCATAGCTGACTTTTCCATAAGTCTCAAAGCTGGCTCTACAGATAAAGTTCCCAGTACCAATATTTAACTGCATGACAATTTTATGAAACATACTATATAAAAGTTATAAGAATGTGAAAATAGATGGTTATAATGGAAAGCTCAGTAAAATTTTATCTAAAAAAATGACAGACAGTACTAGAGTTAGGTATAGTGTTATATACTATACATACAGTGTCATACACTCTGTAGTTTTGCTGGCTCATTTGTAATAGCCACATATCTTTCCATATTGCCAATAACTTTTCCCTCTTAACCATTTTATTTATAATCCAGCATTTGGAAATTTAAAATGCAAATCTGAAACAATGAGTAGCAATTATAAACCACTAGTTCATATACTAATAAATTCTGGGTCGGGGTTAATAAATTGTTTATGGTGGTAACAAATCTACATTTTGGCCTTCCTATAAAGGTCTGGGACTGTTGCAAAGTAACATTGATGCTTGGTACCCATGCCTGTACAGGGATGGGAGTGGCTTATTTCCTATTTATTTATTTATTTATTTATTTATTTATTCATTTACTTTTACAAATCTAATAACTAATAATTTATTTCTTGAGTAGAAACATAGAATTTGACAGCAGATAAGAACCCTTTGGCCCATCTAGTCTGCCCCTTTTCCTTTCTAATTTTGGTTACTTCAAACCTATTTGTTCTTTGGGGGTGATTCAGAACTGATCGCTGCTGTGCATTTTCACACAACGGGTGATCAGCAATTAACTGCGCATGCCTATGCACCGCAATGTGT
The DNA here is from genome assembly GCF_028390025.1 of Pseudophryne corroboree. Classification (NCBI taxonomy): domain Eukaryota; kingdom Metazoa; phylum Chordata; class Amphibia; order Anura; family Myobatrachidae; genus Pseudophryne; species Pseudophryne corroboree. Next base: position 761,634,979 of record NC_086445.1, read on the forward strand.
ACATGCAAACAACTGGTCAGCGACAGGCTGGTCCGAAAATACTAATCGCACAGCCTGTCGCAAGCTGATTGACAGGAGGAGGCGGTTAGTGGGTGGTAACTGACCGTTTTCTGGTTGTGTCAGGAAAAACGCAGGCATTCCCAAGAGTTTTCAGGGAGGGTGTGTGACGTCAGCTCCAGCCCCGATCAGCCCATTCTGATCGCACTGGAGGAGTAAATCCTGGGCTGCGCACAGACTGCACACAGTGGTAAAAACTATTCACTGGTGAGTGAGGTGCGAACGGATTTGCAGCTGTCCGCTGACTAAGGGATTTTTAGCTGCTTGGTGTACCAATGCGATCGCACTCTTGCACGGCGAATATACACTCCCCTTGGGTGGCGTCTATCTGATCGCAGGGCAACAATTTTTGCAGCCCAGCAATCAGGTCTGAATTAGGCCCTTTGTAAGGTTATTCCTAAGGCTATCCCAAGCATGTTTAATTTGCTCTACTGTAACGAACCTGTTTATACTATATGACAACACAACACATATTCCTGTGTATGTAATTCACATAGATGACCAAAGATATTAATGAAAATTATTGTTACAATATCTATTGAATAATTTGCAAGTTGTCCGTCTTTCTTTATAACTTTTAGAGAAAGATTAATTGCCAAGACATGTCTTACTGAGCTTAACTGCTTTGCCAGAGATTTGCTACGCCCCAATTACCTTTAGAGAGAATAGCAGGCGGATAAACTGATCCTTTGATGTCTTCCTTCATTTTTTTAAAGAAAATCTGACAAATATATTTTATATTATTAATCTCTGTTAAGTGAAACAACTGTTTAAAGCTTGACAATTGGCATTTTCTGCAGAGCGGATTTTCCTTGATTATTTTATTGATATAATGTTGGCATAAGATTGAGTAGTGAGGGGTATTAACCACTTAACTGATGATTTTTCCCTTCAAAATCATTAATTTATTTATTTATTTTTTTGTATTTAATATAGTTTAAAGTTTTTTTTTATATTTAAACATTACATTATCCACATGTGCAGAATGGATCGTCTTGTCAGAAACTGGGGGACACAGTGGGGTGGCGCAGTGGCATGTGATCTGACCATGCCAGTTAAGTGGTTAAGGATACAGTAAATAAATAAATATTGCTACTGAATCTTGCCATTGACCACAATTAACTACAACTGTATTTTACAATGCAGCAGTAGCCAAGTCATCAGCAAAATACTAAGACTATAACGGTGGTACATTGCATAATTTTTTTTAATTTTACTGCCTAATAGTCATGAGAAAAGCTAAGCTACATAACATTTCAATGGAGATGACAACACAATTAATAAATAAAATCATAAACTCCACAAGTGAATATTATTTAAACTGTTTGTGAATGTTAATCCTGGGCTATTCAGAGATGGATGCACTGTCCTGAAAATCATAAATGGGTAATTTTTGGGACACTGCGCATGTGCAGTGGCTGCAATGCATGGGCGCGACCCTTCACTATGCAATCGCATTACGATTGTGTGTATGCAGGACCGCAACTGGGGGGGGTAAGGGTGGGTCCCTAAGGGAGTATACGCCGAGGAGTTACAGAGGAGTAGGCTTTTTGTTTTTTTACTGGCAGTGCTGTCCTGCTCCAGTGAGACAGTAGAGGGCTCCCGGGTCAGTGTCTCTGACCCACCTGCCTGCCAGCAGCTGGCTCCGACGCTATGCAGGTGAGCTCCAGTACCTGGGATCTCTCCTATGCCGGCTGCTGTCTTAATCTCTCTTCTTTGCCATGCAGTGATGGGACTAGCGGGCAGTGCACCATACAAGCTATAGAAGCGGGCTGTTGGTGCTGTGTTTTTCAGCAGGCTATGATCCCGGCTAACTGCCCAGCACCAACCGATAATGAGCTGCTGGCTACACACCATTGAGAGGACACGCTGCCCCAGGCTTTTGCTTGTTAACAGGAGCATTCACCGATGTTACACAAATCAAAGGCTCACTTAGCTAGCTATCCACTTGACAGTGGAAACTAAGAGCCTGGAAAACCTCCAACCCTCACCCAGTATTGCTATAGCAGCTTTGTGGTGAGTTTAAAGACAGACTTTATTATTGGCACTGTGCTGCCAGTTAACAGTATCAACCTCCGCCATGCCTCCCAGATGGGGGGATTTGGTGTAGCTTAAAGGGGGATGTAGTGTAGTAATGTAGTATACCTTATAGCAGCGTTTTTCAACCGCTGTGCCGCGGCACACTAGTGTGCCGTGAGCGGTTGCCAAGTGTGCCGCTGCCCACCAGAGATGCCCGCTGCCACCACCCACCAGAGATGCCGTCGCCTGTCAGGGGTACCGCTGCTGTCACTCGCTGTCTCGGGCAGCGCTGTCCTCTTCCGAAAGCCGGCCCATGACCTATGGTGACGTGCGCGACTTATAGGTCTCACACGCCACGTAGCCTTGCCGCCCGCCCACTGCTGCTCCGTGCTGCAGGACTCCGGAGTCTCCATGCCTTCTCAGCGCTCCTCAGTCCTCACTGCTCGCGCCACAGGCTGAGAGGGAGAGCTTTTATACAGCCACAGGTTAAATTCAAATACTCATGTTTTTATTTCTGTATGGAATTACTTGGGGGGGGGGGGGGGCAGGCTATGTGGGGAATTACTGGGGGGGCAGGCTGTGTGTGGCATTACTGGGGCAGCAGGCTATGTGTGGAATTACTGGGGGGGAAGGCTATGTGTGGCATTACTGGGGCAGCAGGCTATGTGTGGAATTACTGGGGGGGACGGCTATGTGTGGCATTACTGGGGGGGCAGGCTATGTGTGGAATTACTGGGGGGGGCAGGCTGTATGTGGCATTACTGGGGGGACAGGCTATGTATGGAATTACTGGGGGGGCAGGCTATGTGGGGAATTACTGGGGGGGGCAGGCTATGTGTGGAATTACTGGGGGGGGCAGGCTGTATGTGGCATTACTGGGGGGACAGGCTATGTATGGAATTACTGGGGGGGTAGGCTATGTGGGGAATTACTGGGGGGGGGCAGGCTGTGTGTGGAATTACTGGGGGGGGGGGCAGGCTGTGTGTGGCATTACTGGGGAGACAGGCTATGTGGGGAATTACTGGGGGGGCAGGCTATGTGTGGAATTACTGGGGGGGGGCATGTTATGTGTGGAATTAATTGGGGGAAAGGCAGGCTATGTGTGGAATTAATATGGGGGGATATTTTGTGGAATTACTGGGGTGGGTGGGCCGTAAGGCCATGAGTTGAATCACTATGGGGCAGTGTGTGGCATTACTGTGGGGGACAATATGTTTTATTACTGCAGGGGCCAATGTACTTTATTACTGTGGGGGGCAATGTGCTTTATTACTGTGGACGACAATGTATTTTATTACTGTGAGGGTGAAAGCATTAGTTTTGTTACAGTGTGGGTCAATATATGTTGAGATTTGTTATTATATATTATATTTGCTTTAAAAAAAAACTGATGGTGTGCCTTGGCAATTTTAAAATCTTGATCAGTGTGCCACGAGTTTAAAAAGGTTGAAAATCACTGCCTTATAGGGTATGTAGTGTAGTAATGTATTCAGGGGCATGTAGTGCACTGATGTGGTATAGCATATAAGGGGATGTATTGTAGTAATGTAGTGTAGCATATAGGGTATGTAGTGCAATGGATAGGGGCATGTGGTGCAGTGATGAAGTGATGTGGCACTTAGGGCATGTGGGGCACATAGGGGAATACTGTCCATTAGTATCCCTTTTTTTAGTTTTGGAAATCTGATTATTTTAGTCTACCAGGTTATTTCTTTATTTTTTAATTGGGGGGTGGGGTTTTACCACTTACTGCCTTGCCCGGGGTGATGAAAATCCTAGTTTTGGCCTTGATGTATGTATGGGGGGAAGGGGGGGGGGGGGTTAATGAGTGCTAACCGGGTTAGTGTGTGTGTGTGTGTGTGTGTGTGTGTAGGGAAGGTTTAAGGAATTCTGGCAGGATGAGTGTGTGTGTGTGTGTGTGTGTGTGTGTGTGTGTGTGTGTGTATAGGTTAATGAGCGCTGTGTGCATGTGTGTGGTAATGAGTGGCGGCAGGGTGTGTGTGTGTGTGTGTGTGTGTGTGTGTGTGTGTGTGTTTGCATCATATTAGTTGGGACATTTCTACATACCATATTATGAATTTGGGACACTGATACAGTATGTTGCATATTATAAATTAGGGCACTGATGCATGGCATATTATGAATTGAAAGGAGATGGGTAAAATGTTGCCCTGGTGAAAGATAGCACAAAAATAGGGATTGTTCTGTAGAATGTGGCACTCTAACACACTGCAAAGAGTGACAACTGCAAACATTGTCTTAGAAAGTTTACCCAGAAAGTTTTCCTGTTGGGAGCTTTTTACACCTTTCTGGAGGGCTTATCAAAAGCTCTGTCATTCAGTATGTATGCTGCCTAGTAGCCAAACCAGCAATGTGCTGTTACTAACCTGCAACAATGTAGTTCAGGGAGGATCCACATTATTTTGTTGGTTCCATTCCCTTGGTCTACCAGTGTTATGCTGAACATCATGACAACTTGCTATGGAGTAGCCCTCATACGGTATTTATCTCCCCCCCAGACTAGGCTATGAGAGCTAGCACTGACTCTACTGTCTGTAGGCAGAGGCGGATTGGCCACAGGGTCTACAGGGAAGATTCCCGGTGGGCCGACAACCCCCGTGGCGCCTGTTTTGTTTGAGGACATATGGTCCTTTTTATAGGCATAATGAATAAGATGCAAAATAATTTGCATATATATGAAAATTACTTTGCCACTTAGCCTGTGATTGCAGATGATCTAGTGTGTGCTCTGTCTGCCTGCTTGGCTGACATATAAGATTGAGTGAAAAGTGATTGGGATACGGTTGGTGTAATAAGCAAGAAAATATATCTTTCTAAAGAATTATATAGTTTCCTAAATTCTGAAGGCGTATCATATAATGTGCTCATAATATTTAATTTTATTTCTTTTTAACTTCCCCCTTGATGCTGGACATGCCCATTCTCTGGAAAGTCTTGGGGGGACGGTGCTGCTGCCATGGCCCATGGCTAGACCTTACACCTCTGGTGCTACCTATGTCGGGCCACTAGTACAAATTTTTCCAGGGCCGCTTTTTGTTCGAAATCAGCCCCTGTCTGTAGGCCTAATTCAGAGTTGATCGCAGCAGCAAATTTGTTAGCAGTTTGGCACTGCGGGGGGGGGGGGGGGGGCAGATATAACATGTGCAGGGAGAGTCAGATTTGAGTGTGGTGTGTTCAAACTGAAATCTAAATTGCAGTGTAAAAATAAAGCAGCCAGTATTTACCCTGCATGGGAACAATATAACCCACACAAATCTAACTCTCTCTGCACATTTTTATATCTGCCCCCCCTGCAGTGCATATGATTTTGCCCAACTGCTAACAAATTTGCTGTTGCGATCAACTCTGAATTATCCCCTATATCTGTGCAATGTTTACATTTTATTATTTTATTTTTTTTTTTTAATATTAAATTTTTATTGAGTTTTCATACAAATTACAATTACATTTAAATTGGTAAATGAAAAATAAAACGAAAAGGGGGGAGAAGACATGTACACAACAAAACTAATAAAGACAAGGGGGAGGAAGGGTAGATATCAGGGAAATCTTAATACAACAAAGAAATCAGAGTATAATGAAGGGGAAGAGGTCTGAAGCACGTAGCAAGTTAAGGTCCAGCTTGGACCGGAGAGCGAAGCACAGAAAGGTCAGGTAGGTCAGTCGTGGTACCAGATACACCCATTTGGCCCGATCTCTCCCTATATAGGGACCATTTACACCATTTCTTACTCATAGAGGTAGTCCCTGAGGAATAATTGCCCTCTGCGGTTTCAAACACATAATGTTGATGAACTCTATGTTCTATCATTGATAAATTGGGGACGACCGCCGACTTCCATTTGGAGTCAATGGCGGCCTTAGAAGCTATGAGAATGTGGCCTAAAAGATATATATCACAACTGGACATCTCACCACAGTAATAGTGAAAGAGTGCCAAAAGGCGGTCAGGTATGAGGACTACTCCCAGTACATGGGAAATGAAAAGGAACGCCTCCCTCCAGAGCGACCGGATTGCCGGACATAACCAAAAAATATGAAGGATATCTCCCACCATCCCACAGTTCCTCCAGCAACTAGCGGAGACATCAGGCCAAATCTTGTGCAAACGTTCCGGTGTAAAATATACCCTATGGACCAATTTATAATACATTTCACAGTGATTTACACATTTAGAAATTTGTAAGGCAAGATTGAAAGACAGCTTTCCATATATCTTCGGTGAAGACCGCAGGGAGGTCTTTTTCGCATTTAGTCTGTGAGGGGAATACCCCATGACGGGACTCAGTCACAAGATATTGGTACCATCTAGAGATGCCACCCCTATTACCGCTAGGCATCAGAAGAGACATCAGCAATTTAGGGAAACCAGTATGGAGGACTCCGTTGGGAGAACAACTTTGAAGCCAATGCCTCAGTTGCAGATATTTATGAAAATCTTGTTTAGGTACCTGAAATTGTTCCTGGAGTAGGGAAAAGTGGACTAAAACACCGTCTCGAAGGACATCCTTCAGGGTGGAGAGGCCCATGTCCTGGCAATGGTGTAAGTGCAAATCTGGGATCAAGGTGGCTATAGCGTGGAGAGACAATTGGGGGGATGGCAGAACCCCAGCAGGGAGAGATTTAAGTACGGTTCTCCATGACGACAACGTTGCTTGGACCGCGGAACATTCAGCAACTCTAGGAGGGATAGAAATGGTAGGCAACCAGAACAAGTCTGGCAGTGTAAAGGGGGATACAGCATTCCGTTCCAAGGATACCCATGGTTTAGGAGTGTCCTGGGTGAACCAATCTCTGGCCTAGGCGAGTAAACAAGCATTATGATATCTCTCTAAATCTGGGTATGCCACCCCACTGGCACACTTCGGAGCAATTAAAGTGGATTTTGCTATTCTCGGCTTTGAGCCCCCCCACACATAGTTGGATAACAATCGGTTAAATCTATTACAAATATCTTTAGGGAAGGTCCTGGGGATGGTACGGAAAAGGTACATCAATTTAGGTAAGAGAACCATCTTTGCAGCTGCCGCTCGTCCGACCCAGGAAACCTCCTGCATCATCCAGTCTTTAATAAATAGTTAAAATGCCCGAAAGAGTGTGTCGTAGTTACACCCCATTAAATCCCGCCCTCTAGATATATGTACACCCAAATATTTAAGCGACCTGAGTTGCCACGCGTACTTGTAATCATTCTTTAGACGTCTAAGAGCGTTATCAGAAACACTCAGAGGGAGGGCCTCAGTCTTAGTAGTGTTCAGCTTGTAGTAGGAGACCGCTGCATAAGAGTCTAAGAGAGAGTGTAAATGTGGTAAAGACGATTCAGGCTCACTAAGGCATACTAAAATATCGTCAGCAAAAAGACAGATTTTATGGTGCATCCCTCCCACCACTGGACCAACAATGGAGTCCAACACCCTAATCCGCTCCGCTAGGGGCTCAATAGCCAGAACAAAGATGAGGGGTGATAGGGGGCAACCCTGACAAGTCCCATTAGTAATATCGAATGTAGAGGAATTGCAACCATTGGTGAAAACCGAAGCCGAGGGCGAGGAATACAGAGCCAAAATGGAGTCGAGTATCCTACCCGCAAATCCAAAACAACCCAGGGTAGCCCGTAAATAGGGGTGGTAGTCATGTGACCGCCGGTCGGCTGACCGACAGTCACATGACCTCCTCCGTGAGCCCGACGGCTCACTATCCCGATGGTCGGCATGCCGACCAACAGGGACTATTTCCACTCGTGGGTGTCCACGACACCCATAGAGTGGGAATAGAACCCGTGGCGACCGCAGGTCGCCACCGAGCCCGCAAGGGGCTTGCTGCATTCGCACTTCCCCGCAGGGATCCCGGCGTCGGTATGCTGCCGGGATCCCGGCGTCGGTAAGGTGACCGGGGGTCAGGAGACCGCCGGTCACCCGTACTACACCCCGTAAATAGTCCCAGTGGAGCCTATCGAATGCTTTTTCTGCATCCAAAGAAAGGAGCAAGAGAGGTTCGCCTCGGGCCTGGCAGCGTTCAATCAGATTGATAACCCTGCGTGTGTTATCTGATGCTTGCCGGCCCAAAACAAAACCCACCTGGTCAGGGTTGATCAAGCTAGACAAGAGAGGGGTTATCCTATTTGCAACCATCTTAGCGAACAGTTTAAGGTCAGTGTTCAGCAATGCTATTGGGCGATAATTCTGGATCACTGTAGGAGATTTACCCGGCTTAGGGATGGTAACTATCCGGGCCTCTAACATCTCCTTTGGGAAACATGTGGAGTCAGAGGCTTCATTGAAAACTGACGTTAAAAGTGGGGCAAGGGTTGGTTTAAAGGTTTTGTAAAAGTTACAGGGGTACCCATCTGGGCCAGGGGCCTTATTTACTTGACAGGAATCAATGGCTGCTTCGACTTCCTCGAGTACCCAGGGCGAACTAAGGGATTCACGGGTCTGAGAATCAATAGTGGGGAGCGACAACCCCTCCAAAAACCCAGCAATATCTGCCAAAGAGGGCTGAGGGGTATCAGGGTCATCTCTGAGGTTATACAGCTGCGAGTAATATTCAGCAAACGCATAAGCTATCTCAACCGGATCGGTTACTTTAACTCCCGAAGATGTATGGATAGCATGTATGCGTTCCTTGGCTCTACGCCCCCTCAGTTTACGTGCCAGCAAACGTCCCGCTCTGTTACCAAGCCTATAGTATTGTTCATTAAGCCGCTGCAAATTACGGTGAACTTCAGATAGAGCAAATGTATTCACCTTGGCCCTCATTCCGAGTCGTTCGCTCGGTAATTTTCATCGCATCGCAGTGAAATTCCGCTTAGTACGCATGCGCAATAATCGCACTGCGACTGCGCCAAGTAATTTTACAATGAAGATAGTATTTTTACTCACAGCTTTTTCTTCGCTCCGGCGATCGTAGTGTGATTGACAGGAAATGGGTGTTACTGGGCGGAAACACGGCGTTTTCGGGGCGTGTGGATAAAAACGCAGGAGTGGCCGGAGAAACGGGGGAGTGTCTGGGCGAACGCTGGGTGTGTTTATGACGTCAAACCAGGAACGACAAGCACTGAACTGATCGCAGATGCCGAGTAAGTCTGAAGCTACTCTGAAACTGCTAAGTAGTTTGTAATCGCAATATTGCGAATACATCGGTCGCAATTTTAAGAAGCTAAGATACACTCCCAGTAGGCGTAGGCTTAGCCTGAGCAACTCTGTTAAATTCGCCTTGCGAGCGATCAACTCGGAATGAGGGCCCTTGTCCCGGGCAGCAAGGAGTCGCTTAAAGAGGGCTTTATTATCAGGGCTATTTTTATGCGCAGATTCCAGTCGGGCAGCCTCTCTTTCGGCCGAGGCGTGTCTGCTTCTACACTCACGTTTGAGTCTAGCCGCTATTTGGATTGCAGAGCCTCTAACCACGGCTTTCAGAGAACACCAATGGGTGAAAACGGTTGTATCCTTGGGGCAATTAGTAGCCAGATATAAATCTAAGGATTGCTGGATGGCCTGGCGAGCCTCAGGGCGGGCAAGAAGGTACGGGCCTAGTCTCCAGGGACTATGGGGGACCACCCTCTTATTGGTATCCCAAACTACAACAAGTGGCGAGTGACCCGACCAAGACATAGGTAATATGTCCACCCTACTTATAGCCGCTAACGTCCACTTATCAACTAATGCTAAGTCTATTCTAGAGTATGAGCTATGCACGTGGGAATAGAAAGTGTAATCCCGTTCTGCAGGGTGTTTGGCTCTCCATACATCATACAACGCATACTCAGCTAGCAGTTGACCAAATTTGCCTGAGGGATCCTGGGCTGGACTGCAGTGCCGTAACTAGGCATTTTAGCGCTGTGTGCAAGAACTGACATTGGCGCCCCCCCCATACAAGATAGGCGCAGTGCGCGCCCCAGGCGCGCAAAAAATATATAGGGGCGTGGCTTCACGGGAAGGGGCGTGGCAACAAAATAATAGCAATTCATACTACGGTGCACAGTAGTCTCCATTATTCAAATTACGCTGCACAGTAGCGCCACTACACCAGGTAGAGCCCCTTTTATACATTACAGCAGACAGCATCCCCTTTTTTACACATTGCGGCAGCCAGTCCCCCTTTTAACACATTGCGGCAGCCAGTCCCCCTCTTTACACATTGCGGCAGCCAGGACCCCTTTTTACACATTGCGGCAGCCAGGACCACTTTTTACACATTGCGGCAGCCAGTCCCCCTTTTTACACATTGCGGCAGCCAGTCCCCCTTTTTACACATTGCGGCAGCCAGGACCACTTTTTACACATTGCGGCAGACGGGACCCCTTTTTACACATTGCGGCAGATGGGACCCCTTTTTACGCATTGCGGCAGCCGGGACCCCTTTTTACGCATTGCGGCAGCCAGTCCCCCTTTTTACACATTGCGGCAGACGGGACCCCTTTTTACACATTGCGGCAGATGGGACCCCTTTTTACGCATTGCGGCAGATGGGACCCCTTTTTACGCATTGCGGCAGCCGGGACCCCTTTTTACGCATTGCGGCAGCCAGTCCCCCTTTTTACACATTGCGGCAGACGGGACCCCTTTTTACACATTGCGGCAGATGGGACCCCTTTTTACGCATTGCGGCAGATGGGACCCCTTTTTACGCATTGCGGCAGCCGGGACCCCTTTTTACGCATTGCGGCAGCCAGTCCCCCTTTTTACACATTGCGGCAGACGGGACCCCTTTTTACACATTGCAGCAGATGGGACCCCTTTTTACACATTGCAGCAGATGGGACCCCTTTTTACACATTGCAGCAGATGGGACCCCTTTTTACACATTGCAGGAGAGAGAGAGAGAGAGAGAGAGAGAGAGGGGGGGGGGATATACTTACCTTCTCCCCGCTGACAGGCTCCTCGTGCATCTCCCTCTCGGTGCAGTGTGAAGTCAGCTGAGAAGGAGGAGGAGGAAGGGGGAGCAGAGAGCCGCAGCAGCGCTATTTGATTGGTAGTAAGCGCTGCTGCAGCATCCCCTCTCCTTCTGTATTGGCTGCCCGGCGCTGCTGTGGATGCTGGGATGCATCCACAGCAGCGCCAGGCAGCCAATACAGAAGGAGAGGGGATGCTGCAGCAGCGCTTACTACCAATCAAATAGCGCTGCTGCGGCTCTCTGCTCCCCCTCCCTCCTCCTCCGCTGCCCGGCGCTCCTGTCTTCTCTCCTCCAGCGCGGCGCACGGGGCAGTTCAGAGGCGGCATGTAATGAGTCAATTTGACTCATTACATGCCGCTGGCCGTGCGCCCCCAGGGCAACTGCGCTGTGTGCCAAGCCCCCTTGGCACACACGTAGTTACGGCCCTGCCGGACTGCTACGAAGGGTTCGGGTTGGACGGGAGCGATCCATAATGGGATCCAGCACCATGTTGAAGTCTCCAAGGATCAATAGGGCTCCCCTAGTATGCTCCTGGAGAATTCTACAAAAGGTTCTAAGAAATGCGATTTGTTTGGTATTAGTGGCGTAGCAAGAGACCAGAGTGGTCTCTACATTATCTAGCCGACCTACTAAGATTAAATATCTCCCATCAGGATCTTCATATTTAGAGGACAGAACAAACGGGCAGTGTTGTGCTATAAGAAGAGCCACGCCAGCTTTCTTGGCGGGTCCATTTGCAGTATAGCAAAGGTGGTAACGTGAATTAGTGAAGAGGGGGGGGGGGGGTTGGCTCTGAAAGTGTGTCTCCTGTACCGCTTCCACATGTGCCTTAAGCTTATGAAAATAATTCAAGGCTACTCTTCGCTTTTGGGGAGAGTTAAGCCCTTTGGCATTAATAGAGACTATATTCACCATATTCAACTACAAATAGAACTGATGACTCCGATAACCAATTTCTGTGCTTAAACTGATATACCTGATAGGATGGGGGGGGGACATATTAGAGAACATGAGGGAAAACATAAGAAAAGTAAAAAACAAAACAAAACTAAATTGATCTCCCATGAGATCACAACCAGTCGCCATAATGTGGCGGCTGTGTAGGCTAAAGGAGGGGTTAGTGGCATAACTCCCACCCACCGCCATACTTTTATACTATAAACCAAAGAACATAAGAACATCTTGATAACATAAGAGCAGATGAATGCACATGTGTGCAAACAAAACCTTAAGAGCAATAAGGCGGAACAACAACGCTCCAACATGGGAACAGAACATAGAAATCTAACATTAGAATCAGTCCAGCGACTCTTACTGTGTATCAAGCTCTTAAGCTATCCCAACAGGCCGACATTAATACAAAACTGTTATGTCCGGGGAGGCGCCAGGCACAACGCCCAAAAGGCAGGGCAACTAGTAAAGCAAAATGAGTAATCAGTGAAATACTTCCAAACCATGGGCACATCTCCCGCTATACTCAGCACCTCCCCCGACACACCACAGCCCCTCAGGCAGGGGTAAAGGCAACATTGACCTAGCAAACCACTTTATCTGGAGAGTCACTGGAGTCATAACAGTAGGAACATAACAGCTATGTAAGCTGTCCGACCCAGAGCAGGCATCCTCACTTCACCGACGACCAGTCCTGCTGAAGTCGACGGGGGGAGGAGTCCGCAGGGGGTTCTGTAATATTCCACGATTTAAGCAATTTTGCTCCTTCATCTGCAGTAGCGATAAAGACAGTAGAGCCATCTCGGGGAATCAGCAGCTTGGTAGGGAAACCCCAACGATATGGGATATCAGCCTTTCTGAGGGCCGCAGTGATCTGATGAAATGATTGTCGTTTGTAGAGGGTGGCTGCAGACAAGTCACCAAAGAGTTGAAGTCCTTGAAGGGCTGAAGATGTGTCAGACGTCGGTCTAGATGCTTTCAGTAAGGCCTCTTTAACATGAAAGTAGTGCATCTTCATTAGGACGTCTTTAGGTGCATCGCCTGGGGCCGCTCTGGCCTTCGGCAACCGGTGTATTCGATCAATAAGGAAGTCTGCAGATGGAGACTTAGGTAATAGAGCTTTAAAGAGGGCCACGGCGTAATCATGCAGACCGCTGTGTGTCACCGACTCGGGGACTCCGCGCAATTTAAGATTGCTGCGAAGCGATCTGTCCTCCAGATCTGTGACTTTGTCCCGTAAAAGCTTCACCTCTGCTTCTAATGCATCATGAGAGTCCAGTAGGCCGTTATGGGACCCCCCTCCATTTTAGTTTCCAAATGGTCCGTGCGGCCACCCAGGTCATCTATAGATTGTTGGCATGCCGTTAATGTAGTACGGAACTCAGCCGCCACCTCCTCCTTAAAGCGAGACAAAAGTAGCTTCATAGTGCCCACAGTGAGGGCCTCTCCATCTCCAACCCTGTCCAGGCTCGTAGCAGATGTAGACGGGGGCACCTCCAGTGAGGGAGGGGTCTGAGGGACCATGCCTTTTGTAGAGGTCCCGGCGACTTTAGAGCCAGACCTCCAGAACTGCCCGGCAAGTCACCCACACCCGTGGGAGGCCTCGCAGAGGGGCAGGGGTGTCACAGGTCCCCCAAGTGTCCAAAGGAGAACCGGAGGGGGGGGGTCTTCGTCGCCTGCAGGGGGCAGTTCTCACCCCAGGATGCGGGAAAGCACCGCTGACGGGTCACAGGTACACGGGGAGCACCTGCAGCAAGAGCCGCTGAGCTCCAGACAGGCAGGGGGGGCCGAGGCCGGGCGAGACGGGCACCCGGCAAGAATCCACGGGAAGGGGAGTGTGCAGTCACCACGTCGGAGCCGGGTTAGCAAGCCGCGCTCACCCGGGGGGCCACCGGACGACTCCTCCGCGCTGCTGCTGAGTCTCTTCCCGTTGTTCGGCACCTAAGATGGCCGCTGCCCATGTCTCGGAGCGCGTGGCTCGGCCCCGATCCGGTCCCGGAACACCCCCGTCGTTCAGTAAGGAGTACTTGGCAGGCTGTAGTGGTGCCTCAGCAGGAGCAGGGTCCAGGCGGGCTCCTCAGACGTCCCAGGAGGGTAACCGCGCGGCTGGGGGTATGTGCAGAAATTGAGGCCCCGGCTTCAGGCCAAGGAGTAGGCCGCAATCCGCAGGAGCCAGGAAACCGGCTCCCCGACTCCGCAGCACTAACTCCTCGCCTTCTCCACTAATACAGAACAGTAGCCAGAGGACACAGGGCAGATAATAAACGTAGGAAGGCTAGTTTGTTGTTCAAAAACTCCCAGATCCCTGGGAGCTCATATGAGGTGCAGCTTGCTCAGTCAGCCTCCAGGCCACGCCCCCCCTAATTTTATTTTTTTTAAAGAAAGAAATATTAACTGCAGTAAATCATAATATACTCAAAATGGTATCATTATGCTCTGCTGAAGTACCCATATTGTATACCCACATGATGGGCTAGTTGGATGAGGGATACATCGAGCTCTTCATAAGAATGTAACTACAATCAATTTAAGCTAACTACAATCAATTTAAGCTGAATATCTAGTATAATAGTGTATATTCAGAGATAATCAGCAAATAGACACAGGTCCATATAAAGTAATTTAATGAGTACATAATACAGAGGCTCTCAGTGTGCAGCATCTTATTTTAATCACACATTCTTTTTCTTCTCACTTACCTTGATTTTATCCTAGTATTTCGCTAGTTTTTATCACATGTAAAATATTAAAAGTTATGTTTTATTAGTGTTGAATATTGTGCACCACTTTAAGGCAATCGATATTCTCTCTTCTCTATCTTATTCTGATTGACTTCAAATTGATATATACTTGCTTGTGGTAGCATGCCCCTAATTTGAATACAGAAGAAACCTTGGCAAATAACCATAATGGGGGTTCAGTTATAGATATAAACCTAAAAAAAACCAGTGCGACCTATAACCAATATAGTGTAGGTACATACCTCCCAACATGACCCTCTCCAGGAGGGACAAAATGCTCTGCTCCTGGACTTTTCTCTTCATTTATGGTTGCCGGCACCCAGTGCCATAACTAGGCATTTTAGCGCTGTGTGCAAGAAACGGCATTGGTGCCCCCCCACATGCAAGATAGGAGCAGTGCGCGCCATAGGCACATGAAAAATATATAGGGGCATGGCTTCATGGGGAAGGGGCGTGGGCACAAAATAATACCAATTCATCCTACGTTGCACAGTAGTCTCCATTATTCAAATTACGCTGCACAGTAGCTCCACTACACCAGGTAGAGCCCTTTTCACACATTACAGCAGACAGTCCCCCTTTTTACACATTACGACAGACAGCGCCCCCTTTTTTTACACATTACAGCAGACAGCATCCCCCTTTTTTACACATTATGGCAGACAGCATCCCCTTTTTACACATTACGGCAGACAGCATCCCCTTTTTTTACACATTACAGCAGACAGCGTCCCCTTTTTACACATTACGGCAGACAGTGTCCCCCTTTTTTTACACATTACAGCAGACAGCGTCCCCTTTTTACACATTATGGCAGACAGCGTCCCCTTTTTTACACAGTACGGCAGACAGCGTCCCCCTTTTTACACATTACAGCAGACAGCGTCCCCTTTTTACACATTACAGCAGACAGCGCCCCCCTTTTTACACATTACGGCAGACAGCATCCTCCTTTTTACACATTGCGGCAGCCAGTCCCCCTTTTTACACATTATGGCAGACAGCGTCCCCCTTTTTTACACATTACAGCAGACAGCGTCCCCTTTTTACACATTACGGCAGACAGCATCCCCTTTTTACACATACGGCAGACAGCGTCCCCTTTTTTACACATACGGCAGACAGCGTCCCCTTTTTTACACATTACGGCAGACAGCGTCCTCCTTTTTTACACATTACAGCAGACAGCATCCCCTTTTTACACATTACGACAGACAGCGTCCCCTTTTTTACACATTATGGCAGACAGCTTCCCCCTTTTTACACATTATGACAGACAGCGTCCCCCTTTTTTACACATTACGGCAGACAGCGTCCCCTTTTTTACACATTACAGCAGACAGCATCCCCTTTTTACACATTACGGCAGACAGCGTCCCCTTTTTTACACATTACGGCAGACAGCGTCCCCCTTTTTACACATTACGGCAGACAGCGTCCCCCTTTTTTACACATTACGGCAGACAGCGTCCCCTTTTTGCACATTACAGTAGACAGCATCCCCCTTTTTACACATTGCGGCAGCCAGTCCCCCTTTTTACACATTATGGCAGATGGTGTCCCCCTTTTTACACATTGCGGCAGATGGAGAAAGAGAAAGAGAGAGAGAGAGACTTACCATCTCCCCGCTGGCAGTCAGGCTCCTCGTGCTGGCAGCTCCGTCGGTGCAGGCAGCGGAGAAGGAGGAGGTGGGAGGGGGACTGGAGCTGCAGCAGCTCTATGTACTTGGTAGTAGCGCCACTGCAGCAGCCCCCTCTCCTTCCGTATAGGCTGCCCGGCGCTGCTGTGAATGCTGGGATGAAGGAAGCGCATCCCTGCATTCACAGCAGCGCCGGGCAGCCAATATGGAAGGAGAGGGGGATGCTGCAGCGGCGCTACTACCAATTACATAGCGCTGCTGCGGCTCCAGTCCCCCTCCCTCCTCCTCCTTCACCGCTGCCCAGTGCTACTCTCTCCTCTCCAGCGCGGCGCACAGCACACAGCAGAGGCAGCATGTAATGAGTCAAATTGACTCATTACATGCCGCTGGCCGTTGCGCCCTCAGTCGTTATGGCCCTGCCGGCACCTGTGCTGAACAGGTTAATAGACAAGAAAGGTGTTTCAGCACAGGTGAGGGCAATCAGATTAAGAGGGAAATCCAGAAGCAGAGCATTCTGTCCCTCCTGGAGAAGGTCATGTTGGGAGGCATGTAGGTATTAGGAGAACCCAGCCCAGTGAGGGAGGGGGTGGGTGGCAAGAGGGGGGACAGGTATTAGGTGAGCCCATTAAGGAGGTGGAGGTGACAAGAGGGGGAACGGGTATTAGGTGAATCCAGTAAGGTAGGGGGAAGGGGGGTGACAAGACGGGGGACAGGTATTAGGTGAGCCCAGTAAGGGGGGGGGGCGGAAGGAGGGGGAACAGGTGCTAGGTGAGCCCAGTAGGGGAGGGGTGCTGGTGTGCTAAGTCTGTATGACAAGGGGAGGGCAGAGGTGCTAGGTGTGCCCAGTATGGGGAGGAGGGCCCTTAACTTATTTGCTATGAGCCCATAAAGTTTTTGCAATGTCCCTACATCAGGTGATGGAAGGCGGCAGGGATCCATGGCGGCAGCGTTTTCATTTCAAATGAAGGGAGATGTATATTAGCCCTTCAAGTCGGCACCTGTGTTGTCTTTACTCTGCATCTGCACAAGAGGCTGAGCACGCACTGAATGCAGAGACTCTGGAAGCTGGACGAGAAGGAAGCTGTCCGCTGTCAGTGTGTGTACTGGACTGTAGGCATGAGCAGCTGCAGTGAAAAGCCATCCTGCCGTAGCCAGAGCAAAGCAGGCCACATAGCAAGGTATGTCGCAAAGCTAAAAATATAATTCCCAGATATATATACCAGTTTTCAACTAGCCCAGCACTCTGCAGCAGTATGCTTCCGGTGACCAAGCCAATTGACAATTTATCCATACACAATAGCAACTGGCACTCAATGGAGACTTTAAAAACCAGTCTAAACAAATAGTACTGAATGGTCAACGTTTCAGAGGGCCTCTTTAATCCTCCTTCGTCAGGACATAAATATTTGTGTTGATGTAATGGTTAGCATTACTGGCTCACAGCACTGAAGGTCATGGGTTCGATTTTTTTAAATTTCTTTTTGGGAGGGCACCATTTTTAATTTTGCCCTGGGTGCCAAAAACCCTAGTTACGCCTCTGAATGGGACCACCTCGGATTGGTTTCATCCCAATTGGTGCAGGGGTGTCTGAATGCCTAACTGGGCAGACAAACAAACATACAGACCTATGGACCTATTTGTGTTTGTGTGTGTATATATGTGTGTGTGTGTGTGTGTGTGTGTGTGTGTGTGTGTGTGTGTGTGTGTGTGTGTGTGTGTGTGTGTGTGTGTGTGTGGCCCTGGCTCTGAAATGGGTGGGGGATTTTTTGTTCAGACCATGCCAGTATTTTAAGTTGGATAATGAAGGGTATGTGTACCAAGTTTGGTCCAGAACCATCAAGCCATGTAGGAGCTAGATAGATAGATAGATAGATAGATAGATAGATAGATAGATAGATAGATAGATAGATAGATAGATAGATAGATAGATAGACACCCATTAGGTCAACACCCATTGGTCGACAGTGACTAGGTCGACACTAAAAATAGGTCAACATGACCATTGGGTCGACGTGAACAAGGTCGACATGCAAAAATGGTTGAGATGAGTTTTTCTCTTTTTCATACTTTACATTCCACGTGAACTACGATTGGGAACGAGGCACCTTGCCCGAAGCATGGTGAGTGAAGCGAGCCATGTGAGGAGACACGGTGCACTAATTGGGGTTCTTGCTCACTTTGCAAAGAAAACGACACAAAAAAAAAAAGAAAATCTCATCTCAACCTTTTATCATATCAACCTTCTTCATGTCGACCTAATGGCCGTGTCGACCTATTTCCAGTGTCAACCTAGCCACTGTCGACCAATAGGTGTCAACCTAATGGGTATTGACCTAGACACTGTCGACGCCGAGTCCCATACCCGTTCCAACATTTCAGAATATATACTGTATCTCCACTGCCTGCTATAAGATTATTATCAATTTAATTATTCTATTTCAAAACCTGTTGTCTGTATTTATTTTAGTCATGCAACATAAAAATGTAACATTTTGTACCAACCATACAGTATATACATAATTAGCTTTAAAAAATGATCACAGTTTGCTAGACAAATGACAATAATGTAACAAGATCTTTAAAATAAAAGCACTGCTTGCATCACAGTATCTTACCACATGCCCCGATAAAATGTGCTTGATGCATTCCAGATGTTTTAAACGTGACATGTTTATAGAAACAAACCAGTTTTATTGCATATGTTGTCCACCTGCTTTAATGGTGTGCACCTGTGTACTACAGACTACAGACTAGAACTGTAATTTCAGCAGACAAATGATACTGAACTTGACAGCACCTTCATGGCTCCTTTCATAAACCTATCTTTCTGCCATTGCAATCAACAATCAAAAGATGAGCTTGGATTTAGACAGGAGAGACTAACATTACATGTCTAGCAGATAACTCTGAGGTTTAGTCTTAGCTACTGTATATGCTCTTGGGAACTTATTTCACACCAATACTGTCTTATTCAGAATTATTTAAATATTTAATTGAAAAACAAAATAAGACTAAAGATAGCTGCTAGATTTCAAGGGCATTATTACAATTCTGTTTTTAAAGCAATGCTTAATATTAATAATCTGTGTTCTGGCAATCCACCTAAACTGTTAGGTGCCAGAAGGGTGCTGTAGTCAACAATGGCTGCCCACTCCCTTCCTGTCAGCATGCTATTTAGGTATAATGAACCACCTACAGTATTAAGATTAAAGTCTACACTGCCATTAGCTAGGATACCATCATCCATATTCATGTGAGCCTATTTGTATACAAGCCATTTGTTAATCTTAAACAACATGCCCAAGGCAAATGTTGGGATGTCCTCAGGCTCAGGTGAATTGACAGCAAGGGCAGCACAATCCGCTCAGCAAAGGGATGCAAAGCAAGGAGGTCCTAGGCTTTATAGACAGTCTCCCTGCTCTGCAACCCTGCTGATGTCCCCTGCTGCTGCCTTCTGCCCCTTCGTCTATCACATTGTGATGCCAGCAGCTTGAACTTAGTGTCCACCATCTACTCCCACTGAAAGCATCAGTGATCATGGCCTGAAAAGGGGGTAGAGCTACAAGTGAATGTGGGAGGTACATGGGACTGAGGGGGTGGAGCTACACAGGACCAGGGCTGCTGTATGTCAGAGTATGAGCTGAACAGAGCCTGCCAGGCAGACTTTGTTTGGTAAGTGGAGGGAAAGAGAGTGAATGAGTGACAGAGAGAGAAAGTGTGTGTGTGTGTGTGTGTGTGTGTGTGTGTGTGTGTGTGTGTGTGTGTGTGTGTGTGTGGGCATTTTTTGTATAAGCGGCACTGCTACTGTGGGCATTATGTATATGGAGCGCTACTACTGTGCGGATTATGTGTAAGAGGATCAGTAAATTATCCCGGCTGTTGGGATCCCAGCAGTCAGGAGACTGATGCCGGGATCCTTACAGCTGGAATACTGACGGTGAGTGCAGCGTGTCCCCTCACAGGCTGACTGCGCTTGCCATGCTTTGGTCACCACAGGGTTACATTCCCCCTTGGGTGGTGACGTGGACCACCACCTGAGTAGGGATTCCTGCCGGTGGTCAGGATTTCACCAGATGTTGGGATTCTGGCATCGGTCTCCTGACAGCTGGGATCCTGACAACTGGCAAATTGACTGCTTCCCTGTGTAAGGGACACTACTACTGGAGTCATTATTAATAAGGGGCACTACTACTGTGGGCAATATGTGTGTAAGAAACACTACTACTGTGGGCATTATGTGTGTAAGCGGCACTGCTACTATGGGCATTATGTATATAAGTGGTACTACTACTGGGGTGTGGAAGTGGTGCTACTACTATGGGCATTATGTGTGTAGGTGACTCTGATACTTATGGGCATTATAAATAAGGGGTGATACTACTGTGGTCATTATGGGTTTTTTTGTAAATAGATTTTATTGGTTTTCCAATAGAAATAGATAAAATCAATTACAGTACCGAATAGGAATGAACAAGTACAATTAGGCAAGTGGCTTGCATAGACAATGAAAACCTCAACAACAAAAAAAAACAATCGTACCACATTAGCTGGAAGGTTAGGGGGAGATATGTAAAAATACATTCCGCAAACCTATTGGCAGACGAAACATAGAATAATATGAGAGCCTAACAATAATCTTCATGTTACAGTACAGTATGAATAGAAAACCCAAAAAAGAGGGGGGAAAGACGAACAAAACAAAACACTACAAATAACATCAAAGGGAAGAAGTGAAGGGAACGGAAGGGGGGATGGGGGGTGAAAAATCGTCATCGGAAATCAGGGGTTCATAACCATGTTATATAGAACATTTAAAATAATTATACAGCAGAATCACATCTAAGAATCGGCAGAGAGAATCCTAAGCAAATTCCAGGTAGTATTTTCGAATAATGTAAGAATATGATTTTGTGTCTGTATTTCCAAAGTGTTAATAAAAAATTCCCATTTACGGTAGAATTTCTCAACGCCCACATTAATGTCAGGAATAGTAGCCCTTCGCTCGTAATACGGTATTTGCAACAATTTTTGTTTGACCTCTGATAGTGAGGGAGAAGAAGAATGAATCCAATGAATGAGAATAATCTTTTTGGCAATCGTGATAACTAAAGACAGTAATTGGAGTTTAAATTTCTTATCGGGACCTAAGTCCCAAGCTTTGAAATTCCCACAGAGACACGCCAAAGGGTCAGGGTGGACATGAGTAGAAAACATAGCATTTATAAACTGAATTACTTTATTCCAAAACCGCTTAATTTTGCCACATTCCCAAACACAATGAATAAATGTCGCATGTGACATTTTGCATTTAACACATGCACCAGATTCAAGGGGTGTCATATATCTTCGTTGTGCAGGAGCTATATATGCTCTGTGTAACATCCTAATGTGAACTTCTTGCAAATAGGAAGAGTGTAGGAATCTAAGCGTGTTATCATATGAAGATATTAGGTCTGGCAGAAGTTTGATACTAGGCACATCTAAAGACCATTTCTTCAGGGTGGGTTCCCAATGAGCCGAGGCTGACAAGGAAGCCAATGAGGTATACAGTAAACTGATTTTATAAGGCACAGAAGAAATGAGCTTAAGCAAGGAAAGGAGCGTGTTCGTTCCATTATCAGTAGATGATGGGATACACAGGGATTGAATATAGTGACGTGCTTGAAGAAACATATAGAAATGTTGAGCAGGAATAGAATATCGGGACTGAAGATCAGCAAATGAATATAGACGGCCACCAGGGTCGAATACCTTCGCTATTGAGGCTAAACCTTTTTCCTTCCATTGAAGAAAACCCATATTAGATAGTGAAGAGGGAAAAGCCGGATTTCCCCATAATGCCACATACGGAGAATAGCTAGAATTACCATGAAATTTTTTATTAATATTAACCCAAGTCCGATAAGTATCTATGAATAAAGGATTGTCTTTAATAAATGGAGGAATATCCGCTAATCTGGAGTGTAACAGTGCATTGGGGGAGTAAGGGGCAAATAGAGCAGAGTCCAGTTGATTATCTGTGTAAGAGTTAGTCTCGAGCAACCAGTCACTGACATATCGAAAAAATATTGCGTCCGAATATAAGGCTAGATCAGGAAAACCCAGACCTCCCTCTTTACAGGGCAATCTTAGTTTAGCGAATGCAATTCTTGGACGTTTCCCTTTCCCGGGAGCATTTGCATAGCATAGAAGATTTTGGGAAACAGGACACTCTTTATAGCTGCTATTCTGCCTAAGAAGGAAATAGGCAGGGATAGCCAATTGTCTAGGTATGATTTTAGCTTGGCAATGATGGGGATAAAGTTAAGGGCATAAATGTCCGATAGTTTAGTCGATATATGATTACCTAAGTATTTAATAGAAGACTGGGCAATGTGGAAAGCTTGAAGAATAGGCAATGATTGAAAATAAGAGGGCGAGCCACTAATGGGGAGGATCGCTAATTTGTCTAAATTGACTTTGTAGCCAGAAACAGAACCAAAAGAGGAGATGAGGTTTAGGACAGCTGGAAGAGAGGGTGCCGGGTTGGAAAGAAAAAGCACCATATCGTCTGCATATAGGGAAACTTTGAGTAATTTGGAACGAATGGTAATACCTTCAATCGTAGCAGAAAGCCGTATAGCAATCGCCAGAGGTTCCATGGCGATGGCAAAAAGAAGGGGGGATAAAGGGCAGCCTTGGCGTGTCCCACGTGAAATGGCGAAGGCAGACGATATGGAACCGTTACAGGAAATTTGTGAGAAGGGGGAATGGTATAGTGTTTGTAATATAGAAATAAAAGCGGGGGGGAAACCAAACCGGCGTAAAGCAGTGAAAAGTTATTTCCAACTAACTAAATCAAACGCTTTTTCGGCGTCAAAAGAAACTTTCAAACTAGGAGGGGTAGAAGAGCTCGAGTGGTGGATAGCTGCCAAAATTTTTCGAACATTAACTACTGAATGCCTACCTAAAATGAAACCGGTCTGATCCGGATGAATAATTTGGGGTAGATATAATTTCAATCTGTCAGCCAGAATTTTTGTAAATAATTTATAATCAAAGTTTAATAAAGAAATAGGTCTATAGGATCCAGGTAGAGATAAATCTTTGCCCTGCTTGGGGAGTAACTTAATAATCGCCGAATTAAAGTAGAGTGGAACCGAATTGGAGGAAATAATACCATTATAAAAGGCAACCAAGCTTTCCCCAAACCTAGGCAATAGAATTTTGTAAAATTCCGCTGATAGACCATCTGGGCCCGGGGCTTTTAATGGTTTTGATTGCTGAATAACTCTAGTGACTTCTTCGATGGAGACAGGGGCCTCCAGTAGATGGGAGAATTCTTCCGGAAATTGGGGAAGGGGTGGAAACGTCCAAGAACTGGGGGGAACCTCATCAGTAAAAGAAGGATCAATACCTTGAGGGTCAGAGTATATGGATTCATAGAAATTCTTCATAATAACAGTGATCTGGTCGCTCGAGTTCGCCACAGAACCGTCCTCTCGACGTAATGGGTGAACCAACATAGGTGGTTGTGAACCTTTTAGTAGATTGGAAAGGAGACGGCCAGTCTTGTTTCCAAATCTATGAAATTTATAATTAGTGGAAAAAAGGGAGTGATCACTTTTAATTTTAAAATATTCATCAAAATGAATCTTTGCAGTGCAGTAAACCGACTTATTGGAAGGGGTAGGGGCCGACATAAAGGACTGATAAGATTCAGTCAATTTAGACTTTAAATCAAGATACATGACGGCTAAGCATCTATTCTCAGCCACCAGGTAAGAGATTATGACACCGCGGAGGACCGCCTTGCCCGTTTGCCAAAACAATAGCAGGTCCAAAGCTTCACAATCAGCATTAGCATGTTTAAAGTCCATCCAAGCGGACTCTAGTTTTTGCCGAAAAGAAATGGACTGGGACAAATAGTTAGGGAATTTCCATAATCTATAAAGGCCCTTGTCTACTGTAGTTTGAAGCGACAACCATACTAACGCATGGTCAGATAAACCTATGGGTTCAATAACAACATCTTGCACTCTGGGGAATAAGGAGGAAGATAGTAAAATAAAATCTATGCGGGAGAGGGTCTTGTGAGCTGCAGAGAGGCAAGTGAATTCTTTTTCTATTGGGTTCATAGCTCGCCAAACATCAATCAAGCTAAGTTGCTTGGAAAGCGCTGGTATACCCAATTTAGGGAGCGAGATGGGAGTCTTTGAGGTGGAGGACCTGTCAAGAATTGGGGAGGAAATAAGATTAAAATCTCCCAATAAAATCAGGGATTTTGAGCTATATTGTAATAATTTGGCCAGTAAGGTGCTAAAGAAGGATCTTTTATAAACATTTGGGGCATAAATCATGCAGAGGGTATATGGGGAATTGTTAATTACAATATCAGTGATCAGGTACCACCCTTCTGGGTCAATAACTGAATTAGAAATAGAGACGGATAAGGATTTTTTGGCTAATATAGCTATGCCTCGGGATTTAGAGTTATAAGGTGCAGCAGCTAATAATTTCCAACCCAATGTTTGTAGTTTCAGGGATTCAGTGTGAGTCAGATGCGTTTCTTAGATACATATGATATCTACCTTCAGTTTGGAAATATAGGTAAGGATCTTGCATCTTTTAGCCGGGGAGTTAATTCCTCCGACATTCCACGTGCCTATGCGAACAGACATTTAAGTGATAGGTGAGTAGTGTAGGAACCGGTTACGAACATCCCCAACTGACCTGTCAAGTAAATAAAAGATGGGAGAGGGGGAGGGAAAGGAGACAAAAGGGAAGAGACAAACACAAACATGGGACGACATGAAATGAGAACAAACATAATTCTGCAAAGTCAAAACCAGTGCCATTGAAATCATGGCAAATGTTTGATGAATCTAATAGCAAAACACAATGGGCGAGATAAGCCTCTGAAAACTGAATCAATGTGAAAAAATAGTAACTAGGCCTTGAACTCAGGCAGTAAACATACTATCAGTAATATACCTGTAATTTCATAAAATAAGACATATTTGCATAACAATTCGCAGTGAAATTTTAACGAAGGGATGCATTTTTCATTGGGAAAATGATTCAACGTATTAGAACAAAGCAGTGTCCATATGAACTGTGAGGAGGTTAGCGAGTAACCGGTGGAGTATCCGCAATATCTACTTGGGGCGTAGAACGACTCTCCTCCGCCAAGAAAGCCTCTGCATCAGCGGGAGTGTTGAAATCTTTGTAAGATGAACCATCAAACAGTCTGTGCCTGGCTGGGTAGATCAGGGCAAATTTACGCTGGTCTGCTACTAAGCGGGAGCACACCGGGGAAAAAGCCTTACGGGCTCAAGACAATTCTACTGAGAAATCTTGAAAAAGGTATAACTTCGATGACTCCCACGGAATAAATTTCTTGTTGCGGTACGCTGACCAGAGTAACTGTTTATGCAAGTAATTAAGACATCGAAACAGGACAAGTCGAGGACGGTTAGACGTAGCTGAGGAATGTTGACCCACTCTGTGAACTCTTTCAATGATGAGATCACGGCATTCAGATTCGATTCCAAAGAGGGTTGCGAGAGTGTTACGAACAAAGTGAGCTAGAGCCGGGCCCTTGACTGCTTCCGGGAGTCCCACTAGTCGGATGTTATTTCTCCTAGACTGATTTTTAAGGTCGTCTACCTTGTTCCAAAGATGGTAGGTGTCCTTTTCCAATTTGGGAACCACTTGTGTGAGATGCGAGACGTCTTGAAACAGGGTACCGACTCTATGTTCTGTTTCAGCAACCCGGTGAGTAAGGTGCTGCAATTGAGAAGTTATATCCGAAACTGCTTGTGAGAGTAGCGGCCCCATGGTCGCCTTAATAGCATCCACCACGTCATTATACGTAACATAAGAGTCCTGGGGGGCTACCGATTTTTTGGCAGCAGGAGATAGTGCAACGATAGCAGAATCCGAAGACATGTTGGGATCCGCCCTTCTCTTTTCCTGGCGTGGTTGAAGAGGTTGTGCGGAGACAGGAGGCGTAAGATATTTTTCCATATAAGCAGCAACCAGGATAATATAATATTCAGAAAAAACCCCAATAGGTAGTAACAGTGACAAGTGGAAATGTCTCTACTGAAGTAAGTAAGATGAGGCCGGTGAGAGAGGCTATCAGCTCATTGCGTAGATAAAATCACATTGCAGAGTGCATGAGTAGATATTCCTGTGAGAGAGCCTTCAGAAGCATATGTAGATACATGAACAATGCAGATGGACAAAGTAACAGCCGGACCAGCAGCGCTGCCGAGGTCTTCATCCAATACAGAGAGCTTCTGAGGCAAATTGTAGGTAACTCAAAAAATGTGGTAATGCAAATCACAGGAACCAGGGGGGTTAATGTGAAAGGTGACAAGCTTCACATGCAGCTACAGACCGGGAACATAGGGGAATAGCAGAGGGTGCACCCAAATATTATACTGAGGGATTGCTTATGACCTCCAGCAACATGTAGAAATAAGCCCCAGACAAGAGGCTAGGGAGATGATCCAGCAGGTATGAATAAAGTTAACAGTTCAGCAAAGTGTTCCCAGGCTAGGCTGCCATGCAATGTGCTGGGGAGAAAATGGCCGCCGCAATTATACACAGCCTGTGTACAGCAGAGTCTGTTGTGCCTCTCACCTCATGTGTTGTGCAGATAAGGGGGTATTAAGGCCCCTATCCATGTAGGTCGTCAGGCCAGGAGAGAGGGCATGCAGCGTGCAGGCGAAGCTCTAATCAGAGCTGGTGTCTGCGGGTCTGTTCTCCCGCGATTCTCGCCGTGGAGCTCAGCCGGCGGGCCGGAGCGGGTACTCGAGTCCCCGGATTTTCTGGCAGGGAAGGCCACAACCCGGAGAGACCCTTAATAGCGTCTCCCGGCGCCGCAGCTCACCCCACACTGAATCGCCGGCGGCAGCAGGTAATAAGGACGCCTGGTAGAGGGTGGTTTCAGCGTGGAAAGTGGGTAAATGTGGCTATATGAAGAGTAGTTGGTCAGGAGCTCACTGGAAGGACATCTATTCCCTTTCCCGGTCAGGCCACGCCCCCCGTGGTCATTATGTTTATAAGTGATGCTACTACTGTGGGTATTCTGTATATATACAGCGCTACTGCTGTAGGCATTATGTGTAGAAGGGGTGCTACATACTGGGGCATTATGTATAATGGACACTACTACTGGGGGTATTATGTATAAGGGACCCTACTACTGTGAGCATTAGGTGTATAAATGGCACTACTACTGTGGGTATTATGTGAATAAGCAGCACTATTATCGGGGGCATTATGTGTGTAAATAGCACTGCTATGATGGACATTATGTGTATAATTGGTACTACTACTGGGGTCATTCTGTGTGGAAGTGGTGCTACTATTGTGGCCATTATGTGTATAAGTGGCACTGCTACTGGGCATTATGTATAAGTGGCAATAGTACTGTGGGCATTATGTGTGTAAGCAGCACTACTACTGTGGGCATTATGTATAAGGGGCACTACTACTATGGGCATTATGTGTGTAAGTAGCACTACTGCTGTGGGTATTATGAATAAGGGTGCTACTACTGTGGGCATTATGTGTGTAAGTGACGCTACTACTGTGCATAAGCAGTGCTACAACTGTGAGCATTATGTGTGTAAGTGACGCTACTACTGTGGACTCCAATGTGTATAAGCAGCGCTATTACTGTGGGCATTGTGAATATATGCAGCACTACTACTGAGGGCATTATGTGTCAAAGGGGTGCTACATACTGGGGGCATTATGTATAAGTGGCGTCACTACAGTTGGTACTATGTGTGTAAGTGGTGCTACTACTGGGGGCATTCTGTGTAAATCACAGAAACCAGAACATGGTCGTTGGACATGCAGTGCTGCAGCTGCACGGTATTAGTAAATTCAGACTCTCCCAGACTGGCTGTCCTCATTGGTCAATGTTGCAGATATAAGCCAGTCAGCACAGCTCTCAGTGCTGGTTATAGCTTGTGACTTGTCAGTAATAGCTGCTGGTCCTTGTTTTCAGATATTGCAAGACTTGGCAGTCTTGTGGATACTCTGCCAGATTCTCTACCCTTTTGTTACCAAGTCCTTGCCCTGTCTGTACCTACGTTCAGTCTCAGTGTGTATTAACCCTCCATCTGCCACCCCATTGTTTCCATACTTAAGCCTGCAAAGTGTACGAACTGCACAGTGCCTGCATACAATCTGCACAAATGGCCCTCATTCCGAGTTGTTCGCTCGCTAGCTTCTTTTAGCAGCATTGCACACGCTAGACCGCCGCCCTCTGGGAGTGTATCTTAGCATAGCAGAATTGCGAACCAAAGATTAGCAAAACTGCTACTAAATAATTCTTTGCAGTTTCTGAGTAGCTCCAGACCTACTCACAGATTGCGATCAGCTCAGTCTGTTTAGTTCCTGGTTTGACGTCACAAACACGCCCTGCGTTTGGCCAGCCACTCCCCCATTTCTCCAGACACTCCCGCGTTTTTCCCTGACACGCCTGCGTTTTTTTAGCACACTCCCGGAAAGCGCTCAGTTACCACCCAGAAATGCCCCTTTGCTGTCAATCATTTACCGAACAGCAGTGCGACTGAAAATCGTTGCTCGAACACCAGCAAATCTACTAAGTTTTGTGTTAAATAACTTAGTGCATGAGCTCTGCGTACCATGCGCAGTTAGCAACAAATCGCAGCATAGCAAAAATCGTCAACGAGCGAACAACTCGGAATGACCCCAAATGAGTGCATTTCCATCTCACTGTGCCTAATCTGCCCATGCTGAGATCCTGGACCAGTCCTGACCTTAACCCTCTGTGCCCCTGTGTGTCCATTTATCCTCAGATCACTCCAGTTCATTATCCTGTGGTCTCCATCCTATTGTGTGTGCCCCTACTGCTAGAGGTTTAAGACAAGATGGCAACCTAAGTACTGGTGTATGTGTCATGCACTAAGGGAACAGAGGGATGCTGTTATTGGCAGAAGACCCTCTCACCAGATGTAGGGGGTCTCACATCAATAGTGCTGGAGTTCCCTAACATTACTGTGGGCATTATATGTGTAAGTGGCAATACTACTGGGGGAAATATGTGTGTAAGCAGCACTTCTGAGGGGGCATTATGTATAAGGGTCACTATTACTGTGGGCATAATGTGTAGAAGCGGCACTACTACTGTGGGCAATATGTGTATAAGCTGCACTACTACCAGGGTTAAACTGGCCCACAGGGGTACAGGGGAATCCCCTGGTGGGCCCCACTGCCTGAAGGCCTACCTCCTCCTCTAGAGATAAAGTTTTAGACTGTGCACTTGAATTACACATTATGCATTCAATATGTTACATTATACTGCACAGGACTATGTTGTATTTTCTACTGTGCATTGCTGTTGTTAATCTGGTACGTTACCATGCACTAGCAGTATTTACTATATATGTGAATCTAGGGGCCCAGACAATGCACTCTCTAATGGTTATCCAAGCCTCTATGGTGGCTGATCACATTGGCACCTACCACTGAGTTCCCCCGGTGAGCCCTTCATGTCCCAGTCTTACACTGACTACTACTATGGGCATTATGTGTATAAGTGGCACTACTACTGGGGGCATTATGTGTATAAGCGGCACTACTATCATGAACAAAATGTGTATAAGTGGCTCTACTACTGGGGGCATAATGTGTATAAGGGATACTACTATGTGGTATAATGTGAATCAAGGGCATTACATGCGGTGTAATGTGAAACAGATTGTGCTACTGTGTATTGTAATTTGAAATGGGGGTTCTATTCTTCTGGGGCATGCTGTCCCTTTGTAAAATATGGGGGGGACATAAATTTATAGTTTGCAGGGGGGCACCGAACACTCTAGCAATGGCCCTGATTGACAAACTCCAAGGGGTATATTTACCAAAAGTTGATTTTGATCAATTTTTGGTCGATGTTTGGATGATTTTTTAAAAACTACATTGAAACTACATTACATTAAAAGTGAATCTTATTGTTCTATATGTTTTCAAAGATAGTGGCTGCCTATACAGCTCCGTACATAGTTAACACTGAAGCACATGTCCATTGAAATAAACGTTTTGCTTATGCTATTCTTGGAATAAGTTTTTTTTCTGCCTCTTTTGACATGACATGATTTTCGACATCCTTTAAAAAAAAAAAAAAAAAAAAATCATCTATTAGTAAATGATTTTTTTTAGTAAAAAAGATTTAGGGGTATAGGTACCTATATCTATAGGTACCCCTATAGATTTAGGGGTATGTTTACTAAAAGTCGATCTGGGTTGATGTTTGGTCCATGTTTGCTTGATGATTGGTTGATAATTGGTCAGTTTTGTATCTCAGGGTCTAAATTCCACATTTACTAACAGATGATTTTTGACTTTTTTTTAAATGACGTCAAAAATCATCTATTAGTAAATTTGTAATTAAGAACCTTAAACAAAAAAATTGATTGAAAGAAATCAACCAAACATCGACCAAAATAGACTTTTAGCAAATAGACACCCAAGTCTTTTTGGTTTGGAGTAATGTTATCCTTTAAGCTGTATATAAATAGTACAGTTAGTGGATACTAAACAGATTTTTTAAACAAATGTTCCTTCTCTAGGAGTACTCAGCCCATGTAGTTCATACCATTACTTAGGTAAAAACACATGTCTTTTTGCTGGTTGAATAAAATATTTAGCACGAACAGCATATGTATGGATAATGTCATATACATTATGAAGGTGAGCAGGCTTCTAACGCTGCTTCTCTTTGAAGTCAAAGAAATAAAGTATTTAGATTGAATCATCATAAAAGGAAGAATTCAAATCTCTGATGAATTGCCAAGAAAACATTTTTGTGCTACACTTCTAGGATTATGGGAATTATCCATAAATTAACTTGTCATGTCAAAAGAGGCAGAAAAAAATAAAAACTTGTTCCAAGCATAGCATTAGCAA
The DNA here is from genome assembly GCF_028390025.1 of Pseudophryne corroboree. NCBI lineage: Eukaryota > Metazoa > Chordata > Amphibia > Anura > Myobatrachidae > Pseudophryne > Pseudophryne corroboree. Next base: position 761,666,230 of record NC_086445.1, read on the forward strand.
AACGTTTATTTAATTGGACACGTGCTTCAATGTTAACTATGTACAGAGCTCCATAGGCAGTTGCTATCTTTGAAAACATATGGAACAATCAGATTCACTTTTAATGTAATGTAGTATCAATGTAATTTTATTGGTCCCAAAAGTAGAACTGCTAAAAAAAGAATGTTATAGAGAGCTTATAGGCTGCAGTAATGATATCTGAAGGATGTCACTTAACATCCACTACAATCACAACAAAAAAAGATTAGATACCACTTCTGCGCTCATAGGAGGTAATTCAGAGTTGATTGCAGCAGCAAATTTGTTAGCAGTTGGGCAAAACCATGAAGGTCATTCCGTCTCGTTTGCACGCAGCGGTTTATCGCTGCGTTGCGAACGGGTGCGGAATGCACATGCGCGGCAGACGCAGTGCGCAATGTTGCCCGATGTCAGGGGTCGCCGGGTTACGTCGCGACTTACAAAGGAAGTAGTCGCACAGCCGACCGCAAAGAAGATTGACAGGAAGGAGAAGTGCCAGGTAGAGATGAGCGCCTGAAATTTTTCGGGTTTTGTGTTTTGGTTTTGGGTTCGGTTCCGCGGCCGTGTTTTGGGTTCGACCACGTTTTGGTAAAACCTCACCGAATTTTTTTTGTCGGATTCGGGTGTGTTTTGGATTCGGGTGTTTTTTTCAAAAAACCCTAAAAAACAGCTTAAATCATAGAATTTGGGGGTCATTTTGATCCCATATTATTATTAACCTCAAAAACCATAATTTCCACTCATTTTCAGTCTATTCTGAATACCTCACACCTCACAATATTATTTTTAGTCCTAAAATTTGCACCGAGGTCGCTGGATGACTAAGCTAAGCGACCCTAGTGGCCGACACAAACACCTGGCCCATCTAGGAGTGGCACTGCAGTGTCTCGCAGGATGTCCCTTCCAAAAAACCCTCCCCAAACAGCACATGACGCAAAGAAAAAAAGAGGCGCAATGAGGTAGCTGACTGTGTGAGTAAGATAAGCGACCCTAGTGGCCGACACAAACACCGGGCCCATTTAGGAGTGGCACTGCAGTGTCACGCAGGATGTCCCTTCCAAAAAACCCTCCCCAATCAGCACATGACGCAAAGAAAAAAAGAGGCGCAATGAGGTAGCTGTGTGAGTAAGATTAGCGACCCTAGTGGCCGACACAAACACCGGGCCCATTTAGGAGTGGCACTGCAGTGTCACGCAGGATGTCCCTTCCAAAAAACCCTCCCCAATCAGCACATGACGCAAAGAAAAAAAGAGGCGCAATGAGGTAGCTGTGTGAGTAAGATTAGCGACCCTAGTGGCCGACACAAACACCGGGCCCATTTAGGAGTGGCACTGCAGTGTCACGCAGGATGTCCCTTCCAAAAAACCCTCCCCAATCAGCACATATAGACATATAGCTAATATAGACTGGTTGATAAAGAGATGTCGTAGTATGTATGTATAAAGAAGAAAGAAAAAAAAACCACGGTTAGGTGGTATACAATTATGGACGGACTGCCGAGTGCCGACACAGAGGTAGCCACAGCCGTGAACTACCGTACTGTACTGTGTCTGCTGCTAATATAGACTGGTTGATAAAGAGATGTCGTAGTATGTACGTATAAAGAAGAAAGAAAAAAAAACCACGGTTAGGTGGTATACAATTATGGACGGACTGCCGAGTGCCGACACAGAGGTAGCCACAGCCGTGAACTACCGTACTGTACTGTGTCTGCTGCTAATATAGACTGGTTGATAAAGAGATGTCGTAGTATGTATGTATAAAGAAGAAAGAAAAAAAAACCACGGTTAGGTGGTATACAATTATGGACGGACTGCCGAGTGCCGACACAGAGGTAGCCACAGCCGTGAACTACCGTACTGTGTCTGCTGCTAATATAGACTGGTTGATAAAGAGATGTCGTAGTATGTACGTATAAAGAAGAAAGAAAAAAAAACCACGGTTAGGTGGTATACAATTATGGACGGACTGCCGAGTGCCGACACAGAGGTAGCCACAGCCGTGAACTACCGTACTGTACTGTGTCTGCTGCTAATATAGACTGGTTGATAAAGAGATGTCGTAGTATGTACGTATAAAGAAGAAAGAAAAAAAAACCACGGTTAGGTGGTATACAATTATGGACGGACTGCCGAGTGCCGACACAGAGGTAGCCACAGCCGTGAACTACCGTACTGTACTGTGTCTGCTGCTAATATAGACTGGTTGATAAAGAGATGTCGTAGTATGTATGTATAAAGAAGAAAGAAAAAAAAACCACGGTTAGGTGGTATACAATTATGGACGGACTGCCGAGTGCCGACACAGAGGTAGCCACAGCCGTGAACTACCGTACTGTACTGTGTCTGCTGCTAATATAGACTGGTTGATAAAGAGATGTCGTAGTATGTACGTATAAAGAAGAAAGAAAAAAAAACCACGGTTAGGTGGTATACAATTATGGACGGACTGCCGAGTGCCGACACAGAGGTAGCCACAGCCGTGAACTACCGTACTGTACTGTGTCTGCTGCTAATATAGACTGGTTGATAAAGAGATGTCGTAGTATGTACGTATAAAGAAGAAAGAAAAAAAAACCACGGTTAGGTGGTATACAATTATGGACGGACTGCCGAGTGCCGACACAGAGGTAGCCACAGCCGTGAACTACCGTACTGTACTGTGTCTGCTGCTAATATAGACTGGTTGATAAAGAGATGTCGTAGTATGTATGTATAAAGAAGAAAGAAAAAAAAACCACGGTTAGGTGGTATACAATTATGGACGGACTGCCGAGTGCCGACACAGAGGTAGCTACAGCCGTGAACTACCGTACTGTGTCTGCTGCGACTGGATGATAAATAATGATATAAAAAATATATATATATCACTACTGCAGCCGGACAGGTATATATATTATATAATGACGGACCTGCTGGACACTGTCTGTCAGCAGAATGAGTTTTTTATAGAATAAAAAAAAAAACACCACACAAGTGAAGTCACACGACGAGTGTTTAACTTTTTCAGGCAATCACAATATAGTATACTACTAACTATACTGGTGGTCAGTGTGGTCAGGTCACTGGTCAGTCACACTGGCAGTGGCACTCCTGCAGCAAAAGTGTGCACTGTTTAATTAATTTTAATATAATATGTACTCCTGGCTCCTGCTATAACCTATAACTGGCACTGCAGTGCTCCCCAGTCTCCCCCACAATTATAAGCTGTGTGAGCTGAGCACAGTCAGATATATAATATATACATAGATGATGCAGCACACTGGGCTGAGCAGTGCACACAGATATGGTATGTGACTGTCTTGTACTCCTGGCTCCTGCTATAACCTATAACTGGCACTGCAGTGCTCCCCAGTCTCCCCCACAATTATAAGCTGTGTGAGCTGAGCACAGTCAGATATATAATATATACATAGATGATGCAGCACACTGGGCTGAGCAGTGCACACAGATATGGTATGTGACTGAGTCACTGTGTGTATCGTTTTTTTCAGGCAGAGAACGGATATATTAAATAAAACTGCACTGTCTGGTGGTCACTGTGGTCAGTCACTAGTAAACTCTGCACTCTCTTCTACAGTACTCCTAAGCTCCAGTAAATCAGGTCAATCTCTCTCTCTCTCTCTCTCCTAATCTAAATCACTGTACTCCCTAACAGCTGCTCCCCGTCCCCAATCCTCCCCACAATTATAACTAAGTCACTCAGTCTTTACTCTTTTCTACTATAACGGAGAGGACGCCAGCCACGTCCTCTCCCTATCAATCTCAATGCACGTGTGAAAATGGCGGCGACGCGCGGCTCCTTATATAGAATCCGAGTCTCGCGAGAATCCGACAGCGTCATGATGACGTTCGGGCGCGCTCGGGTTAACCGAGCAAGGCGGGAAGATCCGAGTCGCTCGGACCCGTGAAAAAAAACATGAAGTTCGTGCGGGTTCGGATTCAGAGAAACCGAACCCGCTCATCTCTAGTGCCAGGGTGGATCCGGACCGTTTTGAGCCGTTTACAGGGAGTGGTGAGTATAACGCAGGCGTGTCCAGCAGAACGGAGGGCAGAAGAGTGACGTCAAAGCCGGCCCCAGCATCGCTGGATCCATCGCACAGGGTAAGTATGACCAGGGCTAGTCTACTTCTGCTTGAAAATTTTTTTGCTTAGCAGGCTGCACAAGCGATCGCAGCGCTGCTAAGCTAAAATACACTCCCCCATAGGCGTGGACTAGTTGATCGCAGCAGCAGCAAAAAGTTGCTGGCTGCGATCAACTCGGAATGACCACCCATGTGCACTGCAGGTGGGGCAGATATAACATTTGCAGAGAAAGTTAAATTTGGGTGGGTTATTTTGTTTCTGTGCAGGGTAAATATACTGGCTGCTTTATTTTTACTCTGCAATTTAGATTTCAGTTTGAACACACCCCACCCAAATCTAACTCTCTCTGCACATATACAGACAAAATAGCAGTGCTAGACATACATGATAAAATTAAATAAATAAATGGATGGATGGATGGATGAGTGAATGAACAGATAAAAAGGGTATTTTATTAAAACAATCTAAAAAATGCATAAAAAATACTGCCACAAACACCACTGATAGAATTAACACCCTCTCCTATTTGATAAAAATTGGGAACATACAGTATGGAACCTTTTGGGCACAGTTCAGCATGGACAGATTTTTACCACACTTTCACCGCTGGAGGTGCATTCCAAGGAAATGCAGGAGAATCGTCGCATAGGTTTTATATGTACACTCTTTCCAATCCTATCTACTTCATAAGAACCACTTGGTCTCAAAGTCTAAATTGAGACCTTTGGGGTCTAGAGTTCCTAAATGAAAAATAGTCCTCATCTCAGTTTTTGCTAATCTTTCCTCTGTATTATTTTTAATTCAGTTTCCGGGGACTGACTGGATACCACAAAAAGAGATCAGGTCCGTGGTCTTCCAGTCATGTTCTTTATTGAAGTGTATGGATACCCCATGGATTATCAGGCCTTTTTTAATGTTTCTGAGATGTTCTCTCATTCTTTCTTTCATCTTCCTAGTTGTTCTACCCACATATTGTTTGTTGCATTTGCACTGTATTAAGTAGACCACGTTCTTGCTATCGCAAGTAATAAATTCTCTGATCTCGAAAGTAGAACTAATTGCAGAACTCATTGGTGTTTTCTATATGCAACAATTGCCCAAAAACAACCAATTAACTTATACATTAGCTGATATTTTATAAATTGTTCTATATAAAAGATAGCTGGAATCTGATTGGTTGCTACAGTATGGTGAACTTCTCATTTTATTTTCTCTTCAGAAGATTTAAAACATTCCCCCATTAAATTAAGAGGTTATGTGAGGGGTTCTGGGCAGTGCTGTATTTCTCATTAGGCACGTGAGGCATGTGCCTATGGGCGGTACAGCCTGGGGGTGGCACACCAGGTTGTTATCACCCCCCCCCCCTCAGCTGCCGCATGATGCAGGGAGAAGCGCATAATGATCTGCCACTACTGCCAAATGCTGATGAGTCACCTGCGGCGGCTGCTGACTGCCTACGCCTCCCACCTGTCAGCGTCTACCGACCGCACACCAGGCAGCCTGTACCTCCCAGTTCTGCCTCCTGGCCAGTAGCGAACACAGTAGTGAAGGGGTTTCTGAGTGCCCAAAAACACTCCCTGATGGACAAATGTTTGTTTTTGTAAACTCAGTAGCATATCAGGGGACGCGATCGGAGCCCTGTATGCCGCAATTTGCAGGTCTGTGGAGAGGGGGCTGAGGATGTTTGCCAACAGCCACATTTGGTTGCATTGTCGGCGCACACAGGAGAATGTTACAGAATGAGCTATTCCCCCCGGCTGCGGATATCACTGAAGCAGTGATCACCACAAAGAGGTAGGTATACATGTTGTATTGAGGCATTCACGAGCCAGTGTATAACCAGTGTGTTAGTGCAGTTGTACCTAATTAAATCTCACTGTTATCGAGCTCTCTTGGGTTGGTGGTCCACTACACCTAAACTTCAATGTAACTGTTCACCTCTGGTTTAACCAGCTAATATGGGAATACAGGTGAGATTATTTAACTAACAATTTTTAATTTTATCCAGCCAATGCATGATGATTTTTTGGGGTGGACTTTTTTTGTTCTGCACAAGCTATATGGATATTTGTTCTTTAATATATTATAACTTTTGCTCTAAAATAGGCAGCAGTAGTACGAGTATAACATTATGGTATTTTTTTTTATTGTTCTTATAAATTGTTACTTGCAGCATTTTGAATTTCTATTGTGTTGGGTCAAGTGTCAGTAAGGGGTTGGGGTGGAAATGCTGGTGGTTGGGATGCGGGTGGTCAGAATAGTGACTACGACATCCCAGACAGTGAGAATTCTGACAGGGGTAAGCTAAGTATACTTACCTTTCCCGCATGGCTCCCTAGCCCTCCCTTACTGCAGCCTACACCTTAACCTCCCCACCCACAGCCTAACCCTAATTGACCCTGGGGTCGCCTAAACCTAACCCCCCTTTCCACACCCTAAACCTAACCCCCCTCCCTGCAGCCTAACCCCCCCCCCGGCACACCTTTCAAGTGGCCCCGCAGATGATTATTCCAACTATGCAAACACTTAGTTGGAAACCCGTCTCCTATTAATCCTACATTTGCCCCTACTGGCGGGTTCAAGATGGCAGCACACATGCCCAGCGGGGAAGCAGCTTCGGGAAACAGAGAGTCCAGGCTCAGGAATCAGAGAAGGGTAAAGGCCAAATGATCGGGAGAACCCAGAGCACGATCTGAGGTCAGAATACAGTATCCCTGCTGTATGTGCTGTGAGGGTGTAACATAGTAACATAGTATCTAAGGTTGAAAAAAGACAATTGTCCATCGAGTTCAACCTATTTGTGGTCTCCTATGCACGATTATTTTGTATAAAATTTTGACTGAGGTTGATGACTGCCGTTACGTTTACCACTCTTTTTTATAATAACCATAGTGCGTGACTATGCCCCGTAACCCTGGATATCCTTATCCATAGGAATTTATCTAACCCATTCTTAAAGGTGTTGACTGAGTCGGCCATTACAACTCCCTCAGGCAGGGAATTCCAAACACGTATCGTCCTTACCGTAAAAAAGCCTTTACGCCGTATTGTGCGGAATCTCCTTTCCTCTAACCTGAGCCAGTGTCCACGAGTTCTCTGTGTTGATCTAACCAAAAACAGGTCCTGCGCAAGATCTGTATATTGTCCCCTTATATATTTGTAAATGTTGATCATGTCCCCTCTTTTCCAGTGTAAACATGCCTAGCCTTGCTAGCCTTTCCTCATATTCCAGCGTCTCCATACCCTTAATTAGTTTGGTCGCCCGCCTTTGAACCTTTTCTAGCTCCAGGATATCCTTTTTGTAGTAAGGTGCCCAGAATTGTACACAGTTTTCAAGGTCTGGCCTCACAAGTGATTTATATAATGGGAATATAATACTCTCGTCCCCAGCATCAATTCCCCATTTTATGCATGCTAATATCTTATTAGCCTTCTTTGCTGCAGTCCTACTTTGGGTACTACTGCTTAGTTTGCTATCTATGAGGACACCTAAGACCTTTTCCAGTACAGAATCCCCTAATTTTACCCCATTTAGTAGGTAGGTGTTATTTTTGTTCTTATTACCACAGTGCATTACCTTACACTTGTCTGTATTGAAGCGCATTCTCCATTTCGCTGCCCAAGCTTCTAATTTAACTAAGTCGTTCTGAAGCGACTCAGCATCCCCCTCCGCATTTATAACTTTACACAATTTGGTATCATCTGCAAAAATTGACACCATGCTCTCTAGACCTTCTGTTAGGTCGTTAATGAAAATATTGAACAATAGCGATCCTAATACTGAGCCTTGCGGCACACCACTTAGCACTTCAGTCCAAGTTGAAAAAGATTCATTGTGCTTCCTAGCCCTGATTCTTGTAGCTTGTAGATAAGTCTCATGTGTGGTACAGTGTCGAATGCTTTAGCAAAATCTAAAAAGATTACATCTACCTCTTTACTCTGATCTAGGTTTGCGCTTACGGTTTCATAAAAGCCAAGTAAGTTGGTTTGACAGGATCTGTCCTTCATAAACCCATAAACCCATGTTGATTCCTTTTAATTACCTTATTGACTTCAAGGAACTTCTGAATACTATCTCTTAGAATACCTTCCAATACTTTCCCCACTATAGATGTAAGACTAACTGGTCTATAATTACCTGGTTCAGCTTTACTTCCCTTTTTGAATATAGGCACTACTTCCGCTATACGCCAGTCTTTGGGAACCATACCTGATATTACTGAATCCTTAAAGATCAAAAATAGCGGTTTTGCAAGTTCAGAGTGAAGCTTCATTAGAACCCTTGGGTGAATACCATCGGGACCTGGTGACTTATTAATCTTTAAATGTTTTAATCGGTCACAGACTACTTCCTCGCTTAAATAAGTACCTATCAGTGGGATATTCTCATTATTGAGATTATGTGTTAGTCCCTGAATTGGGTCCTCTCTAGTAAATACTGTTGAAAAAAACTCATTTAGTGTGTCCGCTATGTCAGTATCATTTTTCTTAAGACTCCCAACTTGTCTTTTAAAGGACCTATACTCTCCTTCTTTAATCTCTTGATATAAATGTATTTAAAGAATTTTTGGGGATTCCCTTTGCTTTCCTTTGCTACTAGTTTTTCAGTTTCTACTTTAGCCGCTCTTATTTCCTTTTTGCAAATTTTGTTACATTCCTTATAGTGCTGAAATGACTCTGCTTCCCCGTCAGATTTGTATTTTTTTTAAAATGCTCGCCTTTTCTTGCCCATAAGTTCCTTTATCTTTTTGTTAGGCCACATCGGTTTATGATTTTTATTCCTTTTTTTGCTGCTCGTAGGAATAAATGTGAGTGTATTTTTAGCTAGCAGGAATTTTAGTACCTCTCATTTCTCCGTAGTATTTTTTCCTAAAAACAAACCTTCCCATTCAATATCCCTGAAAAATACCCTCATCTTTTCAAAATTCACTTTGCTAAAGTTTAAAGTCCTAGTTGAGCCAGTATAGGGCTGTTTATGAAAACTGATATTGAATGTGTGTTAGGCGCGGCGGTCTTCGGCCGTGCCCTGACTGAGCAGCGGTCACGGCCGCCGCGTCTCTCTCCTTCCCTGTCCCCCGCACGGCGCCTAGCAATGCCAGGACGCCGTGCGCACGATAGCCGCCGGGTCCCTGGCAACGCAGGACGCCATGCGTGCAGGGTCGCCGGGTGCATAGCAACGGGGACGCCACAGGTGGACTGCATTCCCCGTTGCTAAGAATAGTTAATTAGGTTGCTCGTGCAGCAGGGCAGCTGCACGGCAACTAGTAATTAGTGTCTGGGGGCTGGTCCTGCTGGCCCTCCTGTTATTGGCCAGCAGGGCCTTTTTATGTGAGCCAGCACACTGCAGCCCCGCCGGTGATAGCTTCTTGTATGCTGTTCCTGCCTTGCAGAACTCTGTTCCTGTCAGCCGTGTTTGGTGGATCTTGCTCCCAGCCCTTTGGTACTTTGGAGGTCCGAAGCCGGTCCTGGGATTCCTTCTAGTCCTTGTGAACCTGTTTGTCATCTGGGGTTCTCGCCCGGTTTCGTGAGTAGCGGCTTCTGCTGCTTGCTGCGGCCTATGCCGCTTAGTGTTTACTTTACTGTGAATTGGTGCATTTGCGGAGGTTTCCGCTTTCACTGTCCTCCCCGAAACTCTGCGGTGCCGTGTAGGGGAGTGGATAGTAGTTTCTTTGTAGTTCTTTTTCCTTTGGCGGCGTGCCGCACATACATTTAATTTTTAGGTAGTTTATAGCCCCTAGCGTGGTTGTTTCCGTTAGAGGTCCCCTTGTTATTACCCTGTCTCAGTTCACGCCTTGTCTCTCTTTAAGACCTGAGGGGGCATCGGAGTTGGGCAGACCTAATCCGCCCTTCAAACGCGGCTGCCATGGGCCCAAGAAACCATAGTCGTTCAAGCGTGAATTGATAACACGGGTGAGACAACGGAGGTAGGGTGCTAGGGGCTATTTCCTTCCCATTTCCCAATCCCAGCATTCCCTCTTGGTTCTCAGGACTCACTACATAAGATCTCCCCTGTCCTGAGCATCAGGATCATAACATTATCACCGGCCCACATTAAAAAAAAAAGGGGGTTTAATTTTTTCCGTTGTATTGGTGGGCCTAGAAATTCGGCCTCATGAATCCGGCAGGTTTAAGGCCAAACCCCAGTCAGCTTTTGGTTAACCAAATACAGGAATTAACTCAGATGGTTTAGGACCTTACTCTTCGGGTGAGATCGCAGGAAGATCTTTTGCGAGCCTCCCCGGGTATGGTTCCAGAACCAAAGATGCATTTACCTGACCGTTTTTCGGGTAACCGAAAGGATTTTTTTAATTTTAAGGAAGCTTGTAAGCTTTATTTTTGTTTAAGGCCCCGTTCCTCTGGTACTGAGTCTCAGCGAGTCGGGATTGTGATGTCTCTAGTTCAGGGTGATCCACAGACCTGGGCGTTTGGGCTAAGACCGGATGATGCTGCTTTGTTATCAGTAGACGCCTTTTTTAAATCCTTAGGCCTCTTATATGACGACCCAGATAGAGAAGCATCAGCTGAGAGTCACCTGCGTGCCCTTAAGCAAGGCAAAAATCCAGCAGAGGTGTATTGTACCGAATTTCGCCGTTGGTCGAACGACTGTGGCTGGAATGACCCGGCCCTGTGCAGTCAGTTTCGCCTCGGACAGTCGGAAGTGATTAAAGACAGTCTCCTTCAGTACCCCGCTCCTGAGACTCTAGACAAACTCATGGAGCTCGCTATTAAAATTGATCGTCGTCTCCGAGAGCGGAGGGCTGAAAGAGGAACAACTTTTAGGCCTAATCCATGTGTATATACTTTTCCTGAGGACGTCGAGGAGCCCATGCAAATGGGTCTCTCCCGGCTGTCCCCAAATGAAAGAACCAGAAGGTTAAGTTCTGGTCTTTGTTTGTATTGTGGTGGTAAGGGACATATCGCACGTAACTGCCCGAACAAGCCGGGAAACGCTCTGACCAAGTGAATTGTGAGGGGGTTCACTTGGGTCTGCAGTTAATCTCCTCTAATAATTCTCTATTAGTTCCGGTAAAGATTTCCTTTGGCAGCCTCAGTTCGTTGGTGTCGGCCTTCGTCGACAGTGGAGCTGCAGGAAATTTTATGGATTTAGCTTGGGCTAAGGCTTTAGGTGTTCCACTGATACCCTTAGATAGACGTATCACCATGCACGGCTTGGATGGGGGTCCGCTTTCCAATGGGGTTATTACTCACCGCACACCTCCAGTATTGATGACAGTGGGGGCCCTACATTCAGAAGAAATAGAATTTTACCTTACACATTGTCCGGCAGTTCCAGTAGTTTTGGGTCACCCCTGGCTTGCCTTTCATAATCCCACCATAGATTGGCGGTCTGGGAAGATTTCCCAATGGGGTCCTTTTTGTGTTAAGGAGTGTATTTCCCATCCTGTCTGGGTTGCGGCAGTTACCCCAGAACTTATTCCTCTGGAATATCAGGATTTTGCTGATGTGTTCTCCAAGGGTAATGCGGACGTTCTGCCTCCCCATCGGTCCTATGACTGCGCTATAGATTTAGTTCCCGGGGCCACTTTACCTAAGGGGAGATTATATGCCCTCTCCGGGCCAGAAACCACGGCTATGGATAATTATATCCAGGAAAGCCTGAAAAAAGGCTTCATTAGGCCTTCGAAATCTCCTTTGAGTGCAGGATTCTTTTTTGTTGAGAAAAAAGATGGGTCGCTCAGACCATGTATTGATTTTCGGGCTCTGAATAAAATTTCTGTTAAAAACACCTACCCTTTGCCTTTGATTTCAGTACTTTTTGATCAGTTACGCTCTGCCGTTATCTTCTCAAAAATCGATCTTAGAGGAGCTTACAATCTCATCCGAATAAGATCTGGGGATGAGTGGAAGACGGCTTTCAGCACACAGTCGGGTCATTATGAATACCTGGTGATGCCCTTTGGGCTGTCAAATGCTCCTGCTGTATTTTAAGACCTCATCAATGATGTTCTTCGTGACTTTCTTGGAAAGTTCGTTGTCGTTTATTTAGACGACATTTTGATTTATTCTGAGTCTATGGAACAACATATTACCCATGTGCGTCTGGTTCTTCAAAAACTACGGGAGAATCATTTATACGCAAAACTAGAGAAATGTGATTTTCACATCACAGAAGTGTCCTTCTTGGGGTATATTATTTCTCCCCAGGGATTTTTCATGGAACCGAAAAAACTCCAGGCCATCCTTAATTGGGCGCAACCCACAAATTTAAAAGCAATTCAGCGCTTTTTAGGGTTTGCAAACTATTATAGGCGGTTCATTCATACCTTTTCTGATTTGGTCGCTCCTATAGTAGCATTGATTAAAAAAGGAGCGGACCCTTCCAATTGGTCGCCTGCAGCCGAGTCTGCCTTTCGGGCCTTGAAGCAGGCCTTTGTCTCGGCTCCTGTTCTCAGGCACCCTAACCCGGAGCTCCCCTTTATAGTCGAGGTAGATGCCTCAGAGGTTGGAGTGGGGGCTATCCTATCTCAGGAAGATCCGGAGTCTCAGGAATTACACCCTTGTGCCTTCATGTCCAGGAAATTCTCCTCCGCAGAATCCAACTATGACGTTGGTAATCGAGAATTGCTGGCAGTTAAATGGGCTTTCGAGGAGTGGAGGCATTGGCTGGAGGGAGCTAGGCATACTATTACAGTGTTTACTGACCATAAGAACCTGCAGTATATTGAGTCAGCTAAACGGCTTAATGCTCGGCAGGCACGTTGGGCATTGTTTTTTACTCGTTTCAGGTTTATTATCACCTTCAGGCCCGGTTCCAAAAATACTAAAGCTGATGCCCTGTCACGTTGTTTTCTTCCGGTTCACAATAACCATCCTGCTACTACCCCCATAGTTCCATCATCTGTCATCCGGGCAGGCCTCACACAGGATTTATTTACTCAGTTAGTCCAGCTTCAACAGCAGGCTCCTAAACCGACTCCTGCGGATCGTCTCTTTGTCCCTGAATTTCTGAGAGGCACTGTTTTAGCTGAGTTTCATGACAACAAAGTCTCTGGTCATCCAGGTATCACTAAGACCTTGGAGTTAGTCTCTCGCTCGGTGTGGTGGCCTAGTCTTTCTAAAGATGTAAGGGAATTTGTCCATTCCTGTCAGGTTTGTGCACGGCATAAGGTTCCTCGTTCATTGCCGATCGGGCAACTCGTACCTTTAGCCGTTCCTCTCAGGCCATGGTCACATATATCCATGGATTTCGTGGTGGACCTTCCTCTTTCAGCAGGATTTCGAGTCATTTGGGAGGTAGTAGATCGTTTTAGTAAGATGGCTCATTTCATTGCTCTTCCCCGATTACCCTCTGCTCAAGGGTTGGCAGTCTTGTTTCTCCGTCATGTGTTCAGGCTCCATGGGTTGCCCAGGGATATTGTCTCTGACCGGGGGGGACGCAATTCATTGCTCGTTTCTGGAAATGTTTTTGTGCCTCATTAAATATGAAACTCTCTTTAACATCTGGGTACCATCCACAATCTAACGGACAAACCGAACGAGTTAACCAGTCATTAAAACAGTATTTACGGTTGTATTCGGCCAAACTCCAGAATTATTGGTCTGAATTTCTTCCGTTAGCCAAATTTGCTTATAATAACTCTTGTCATTCTTCCACCAAACTCTTGTCATTCTTCCACCAAGGAGTGCCCATTCTTTTCAGTCTTTGGCTTTCATCCTAGGGCCACCTCTTTTTTTCCTCATTCTCCAGTCTCCTCGTTGACCTTAACCTCCCATCTCAGAACAATTTGGAGAAAGGTGCACCTTGCCTTGAGAAAAGCTGCCTTCCGAGAAAAGAAATTTTCTGATAGGCTCCGACGTCCTTGCACCTTTAAGGTGGGAGATAAGGTATGGTTGTCAACTCACAACATCAAGCTCCGACAACCTTCGGCTAGATTGCGACCCAAATTTATTGGACCATTCCTTATCATTAAGAAGGTCAACCCAGTTGCTTTTCGGCTACGCTTGCCGAGATCTCTCAAAATTGGCAATACTTTTCACTGTTCTCTTTTGAAATAGTATTTTTCTTCCAGGGGATTTCCTCGGAGGACTTCCCAGGGTAGATCTCCGGTGGATGTTCAGCGGCAACAAGAGTTCTTGGTGGAGAAGGTTTTAGATTTTAAGCTTTCTCGGTGTCGGCTCTATTTTTTGGTCCACTGGAAAGGTTATGGCCCTGAAGAAAGATCTTGGGTGTTGGATAAAGATTTACATGCTCCCAAGCTGAAGAGGATTTTCTTTCAGGAGTTTCCTCAGAAACCTGGCTCTAGGGGTTCTTTAACCCCTCCTCAAGTGAGGGGTACTGTTAGGTGCGGCGGTCTTCGGTCGTGCCCTGACTGAGCAGCGGTCACGGCCACCGCGCCTCTCTCCTTCCCTGTCCCCCGCACGGTGCCTAGCAACGCCAGGACGCCGTGCGTACGATAGCCGCCGGGTCCCTGGCAACGCAGGACGCCGTGCGTGCAGGGACGCCGGGTGCATAGCAACGGGGACGCCACAGGTGGACCGCGTTCCCCGTTGCTAGTTGCAGCTGCACGGCAACTAGTAATTAGGGTCTGGGGGCTGGTCCTGCTGGCCCTCCTGTTATTGGCCAGCAGGGCCTTTTTATGTGAGCCAGCACACTGCAGCCCCGCCAGTGATAGCTTCTTGTATGCTGTTCCTGCCTTGCAGAACTCTGTTCCTGTCAGCCGTGTTTGGTGGATCTTGCTCCCAGCCCTTTGGTACTTTGGAGGTCCGAAGCCGGTCCTGGGAATCCTTCTAGTCCTTGCGAACCTGTTTGTCATCTGGGGTTCTTGCCCGGTTTCGTGAGTAGCTGCTTCAGCCGCGTGTTGCGGCCTATGCCGCTTGGTGTTTACTTTATTGTGAATTGGTGCATTTGCGGAGGTTTCCGCTTCCACTGTCCTCCCCGGAATTCGGCGGTGCCGTGTAGGGGAGTGGACAGTGGTTTCTTTGTAGTTCTTTTTCCTTTGGCGGCGTGACGCACATACGTTTAGTTTTTAGGTAGTTTATAGCCCCTAGCGTGGTTGTTTCAGTTAGAGGTCCCCTTGTTATTACCCTGTCTCAGTTCACGCCTTGTCTCTCTTTAAGACCTGAGGGGGCATCGGAGTTGGGCAGACCTAATCCGCCCTTCAAACGCGGCTGCCATGGGCCCAAGAAACCATAGTCGTTCAAGCGTGAATTGATAACACGGGTGAGACAACGGAGGTAGGGTGCTAGGGGCTATTTCCTTCCCATTTCCCAATCCCAGCATTCCGTCTTGGTGCTCAGGACTCACTACATAAGATCTCCCCTGTCCTGAGCATCAGGATCGTAACAATGTGACCATATTGTGGTCGCTGTTTCCTATGGGTTCCCCTACTATAATACCTGATACCAAATCCCCATTGTTTGTTAATTCCAGGTCTAAGCTTGCATTGTACCTAGTTGGTTCCTCAATTAGTTGAACTAAGTAGTTATCATTAAGTGTGTTTAAAAACATATTGCCCTAGCAGTATCACATGAATCGTTTTTCCAGTTTATTTCTGGATAGTTAAAATCTCCCATCACTACTATGTCTCCTACTCCTGCTGCTCTTTCAATTTGTTTTAGTAACAATTCCTCATCAGATACGTTGATACCAGGCGGCCTATAGCATACACCCAATACTAACTTTTTTATTCCTTTTTCCCCGCATGCAATTTCTACCCATAATGTCTCGACAGTGTCTACAGTCCCCTCCTGAATATCTTCCCGTATATCAGGTTTTAAAAACGGCTTTACATAAATACACACCCCTCCACCCTTTTATTATTTAGTCTGTCTCTCCTAAACAGTGTATAGCCTTCTAGATTGACTGTCCAATCATGAGATTCGTCCCACCAAGTTTCAGTAATGCCTATAATATCATACTGTTTGCTTGCTGCAAGTATTTCTAGTTTGCCCTTTTTACCAGTAATGCTTCTAGCGTTTACATACATACAACTAAGATAAGTATTTTCCCTTGCGGTAGGGACATCTTTCACCTTATGTAGCAATGATGACCTGTAATCGTCATTGGTTAGTGCTTTGGTAAAATCTCTTTAAGTACCCATGTTAGTAACCTTACCGCCTGCTCTTACCCTCCCCCCAACTTCTCCCCCATTTCGTTTACTACCACCATCCCCACTATTCTCACTGCATGACCCGTAGTTTCTAGCTAAACCCTCCCCCCAGGCTCCTAGTTTAAAATCTCCTCCAACCTTCTAACCATCCTTCCCCCCAGCACCGATGCCCCCTTCTCAGTCAGGTGTAATCCGTCACGACAAAAGAGATGGCGCCTGACTGAGAAGTCCGCCCAGTGTTCCAGGAACACAAACCCCTCTATCCTGCACCAATCCCTAAGCCACACATTTGCCTCCCTAATCTCCCTCTGCCTCCCTGGACTAGCGCGTGGCATGGGTAGTATTTTGGAGAATATTACCTTAGATGTCCTTGCCTTAAGTTTCTTTCCTAAGTCCCTATAGTCTTTCTTAAGGACATCCCACCTTCCGCTAACTTTGTCATTGGTGTCAATGTGCACCAAGACCGCCGGGTCTTTCCCAGCCCCTCCCAACAATCTATCTACCAGGTCCGCGATGTGCCGTACCCGAGCACCCGGGAGACAACAGACTGTACCGCGATCACGGTCCCAGTAGCAGATTGCCCTATCTGCCTTCCTGATGATAGAATCTCCTATCACCACCATCTGACTAGGTACCTCACTATCTTTTATCCCAACTGCGCCAGAGGGACCGCTCCTCTTGATTCTAGAGGGAACAGTCTCCTCCGGCACCGTCATTTCTTCACTATCATCATCCGATTCCTCGTCCAGTCGAGCAAATTTGTTTGGGTTTGATAGTTCGGAGATGTCGAGCCTCCCCCTCTTTTTCTTCCTTCTAACTGTGACCCAGCTGGCTACCTGATCATCATCCTCTTCTACCAGTGACCCCTCCCGCAACTCCTCCACCGTTCTGTCTAAATTTAGCTCGAGATTGTGAATCTCCCTCAGTCGCGTAACGGTTTGCTCTAGATCAGTTACCTGGGCTTCCAGGGCAACCGTTCGCACACACCTCGTGCAGATGTAATCACACTGGGCCGATAGCTCCAGGTGTGCATACATCTTGCACAACATGCACTGAGTAAGGTCCCCAATCACAGCCCCTCCCATATTGTTTGTAAGTCTAACTCCCTGTTACTCTCAAAGAAAAAGAAGCAAAAAGAAAAAGTAGAAGACAAACAATCTCACTTATACAATAATTAAGCTGGCTTATACTTATCTATCTTTGTGCGGTAATTGGTCCTTCACTTTTATGCAGCCGTAGTACTCCAGTGCCCCCTCTGAGTGTGACCTCTCATGCGTCACCGATACTCCACTTAGCAGTTGCAGTTGTTCCAGCTCACTGCACCTCCTTTTCACTCGGCTTCTAGCTCCTTTTGCTGTTACCAACTCACATACACTTACAAATCCAAGCAACATTTTAAAATACAAGCCCTTACAATGAGCAAAGTGCTGTATATATGCTACTGTATGAGTCCAAGCTATATATGCTGTGAGTGGGAGCTGCCATGCTGTATCTACTGTGAGTGGGAGCTGCCATTCTGTGCTGGGGGGGGGGGGGTTGCCCACTGTCACCCTGCTTCCACAGTCATCCACTGTCTCCCTTTCACCGTTACCTCCACAGTCACCCACTATCTACCTGTCACCCCTGCCACCACAGTCACCCACTATCTACCTTTTTTTTTGGGAGGGGGGGCATTAATGTGGTGTCTAGGGGCTGCCAGACCCCTAAATCCCGCTCATGTGTGCCAGTTTCCCATTTGCATTGTTTTAACACATACACTGCTTGATTACAAAATGACTTAGGGGTCTATTTATTAACCCTTGGATGGAGATAAAGTCGCTGGAGATAAAGTACCAGCCAATCGGCTCCTTACTGTAACTTTTTAAACCCAGCCTATGACATGGCAGTTAGGAGCTGATTGGCTGGTCATTTATCTCAGTCCACGGCTTAGTAAATAGACTCCTTGATCTTGTATTTCTACACCTAATAGGAAACAGGACTAACAACAAGCAGGACTACTGAAAGGTAATGTGAGATGCAGTGCACATGCTTCCTGGGGCCCTTAAACAATGTGTACTGTTTTCCCAGACGGAACTTTCCAAAGGCTCTGTATCCGGGATCAGTATGAGATCCCGCCGGATGGGATCCCGCCGGTCGGAATACCGTCACCGGGATCCCAACCGGCACAATCCCGACAGGGGGGCGTGGGCAACGCAGCCCCTTGCGGGCTCGCTGCACTCGCCACGCTGCAGGCATGGTTGCATGCTATGCTCGGCACACTAATTTATTTTCCCTCTATGGGTGTCGTGGAAACCCACAGAGGGAGAATATGTCAAGATTGTGGCGGTCGGGACCCCGTGTCGGTATTCCGACCGCTGGGATCCCGACCGGCGGGATCTTGATGGCATCCCCAGTATCCAACTTCAGAAGTCAATACTGCATGTGCAACCTACAGTGGGAGGGGTGTGGCTGCTTGGACCAATAAGAAACTATTTGCCTGTGCAATCACTTTCCATGCATATATTTCAGCTGATATTTGGCCATGGATAAGTACTGTAGATAAGGCCATAATCAGACTGTTTTTATAATCACACCTGTTAGGCTCCAAAGGGAAATCTGTCCCTGGGAACTTTGTAGCTGATGCTGCCATCAGATTACTTTTAATCCATATGCAACCCAGACAGAACTAGGTGCAAACCTTAATAGAGCAACATGAAAATGCCATTGCATGGTATCGAGCAGTGTCGGACTGGGGCATGAAGGGCCCACCGGGGGAATGCAGTAATAGGGGCCTATACTTAGGGGTGGGGCCAGCCTACAAAGGGTGTGTGGCCAGCCTCCACAGAGGATTGAAATAAACAATAGTTTAGTGCAGTGTAATGCAACACATCTACCATGTATAATACAAGTGCACAGTCTGGAAACTGATCCATAGAGGAAGGAGTGGGCCCTCAGGCAGTGGGGCCCATCGGTGGTTTCCCCTGTACCCCTGTGGGTCAGTCCGACCCTGGTATCGAGTGTCACCTGAGGATCTGAATCTATAAAGGTTTCCTGCCTCACCATATTGAAAAAGACTTCAGAAAGTCAGAGTCCCAGGACAAGTTAAGAGGAGTTCCTGGCTCCACTGGCACTTAGAAGTGGGGCTGTGGATTACATCCATGAGTTACCAGTGCCTTTAGAGAGGATTTAGTTGCCCCCATATTAAAGCAGTAGGGTAGCACTTCCCATTAATTTGTCTCATCAGATTCATCAGATAGAAATCAGTGAGGACTCTCTAAAGAATCTAAGCATCAAGGCTACAGTGGAAAATACATTCATAGTCAGAGCGTGCGTGTCTCTATATAATGGGATGTACCCTTTTAAAAGTGCTCCCATATGGGGGGGGGTCATTCCGAGTTGATCACTCGCTAGCAACTTTTTGCAGCACTGCGATCAGGTTAAATCTTGGCAAAACTGCGCATGCGTATGCACCGCAATGCACAGGCGCGTTGTGCAGGTACAAAGAGGACCGGTGCTGGGCAATGGATTTAACGAAGAATCCATTTGCACAGCCGATCGCAAGGTGATTGACAGAAAGAGGGCGTCTGTGGGTGTCAACTGACCATTTTCTGGGAGTGTTTGGAAAAACGCAGTCATGTCCAAGCGTTTGCAGGGCGGGATTAGGACGTCAATTCCGGGACCAAAAAGAAAGTGATCGCAGTGGCTGAGTAAGTCCAGAGCCACTCAGAAACTGCAAAAAACGTTTTTGTGCCGTCAGCTGCAAAAGCGTTAGCACAATTGCAAAGCGAAAATACACTACCCCATAGGCGGCGACTATATGATCGCAGCACAACAAAAAGTTGCTAGCGAGCAATCAACTCGGAATGACCCCCACTGTTGCTGCATCTAGGCATTGGGTCTGCTCAGAAAGGATGATGCCAGTTCATCAGGAGAAGTGAAAGCTCCTGAAAGAGGGAAATACTCTACAGAGGGGGGATCATTATGTGCAATAGTATGGTTTCAGAGAAAAGTCTCTAGATATTTGGACAGTGGAAAAGCCTTTGGTCAATGATTTTGAGTGCTTACTATATGTGCAGTATATGGGTTTCCACCAGGGCCGTAACTAGGTGTGTGCTTAGTGTGCCTGGCACACAGCCCACTTGCAGTGGGAGCGCATTTGTGCTGTGTGCTCCTGATCGGCCGTCCTAGCAGATGCGAGAGTTCTTCGGCACTGCGGGAGTACCTGATGCAGGCACCTGACTTCTGCAGCAGGTGCTGGGCAGCAGATCCTGTCTCCAGTGCATCCTCCTCCTCTCCAGGGACAGCTCCACCCCCAGCCCAGGTGCCCCTGCTGCATGCTATTGGGGTTTTCTATTAGAGAGACGTGGTCACGGAGGTCCGTGATTAGGCCACACCCCCTACTTTTATCTGTGTGCGGCCCAGCCCTGCCTGCTACCTCTGCGGGACCTGCAGGCAACGTGTGTGTGTGTGCCTGCTACGTCTGCGGGACCTGCAGGTAACATGTATCTATGTATGTATGTTGCGTGTGTGTGTGTGGCAGGGGGGGGGGGGGGGCAGGAGACTGGAGGGGACAGGCTGTGTGTGGCCCAGCCCTGCCTGCTACATCTGTGGGGACATGGAGGTAACATGTATGAATGTATGTACATACAATATGTATATATGCATGCATGTATGTGTCTGTGTGAGGGAGGTGGGGTGACTGGAGGGGACAGGCTGTTTGTGTTTGTGTGTGGCAACTGGGGGATAACAGGCTGTGTGTGTGTGTGTGGGTTTGGTATGTGTGACTGGCAGTCAGGAGACCGCCGGTCACAATACCAACATCGGGATCCCAGCTTTTAGATGGCCAGCAGGTATCGAGCACAACAAAGCCTCTTGCGGGCTCGCTGCGTAGTGGGCTTGGTGGCTCGTTGCGCTCGCTACAGTTTTTATTCCCACTCTGTGGGTGTCGTGGACACCCATGAGTGGGAATAGTCCATGTTGATCGGCATGCCGACCGACGGGATATTGAGGTTTCGGGATCCTGCCGTCGGTATTGTGACCGACTGTCTCCTGACCGCCGGTCACATAACTGCATCCCCTGTGTGTATAGTGATTGGAGACACCAGGCTGTGTGTATGTTTTGAATGGGGGTAACAGGCTGTGTATGTTTTGACTGGAGGCACTGTCGGATCAGGGAGAGGGGGAGGCACAAGGGCACGTTCCCACCCCATGTTGTTTCTGCCACTTTTTTTCTCTTTTTAAACAGGGACTTACGGAAGTGTGGTGCAATAAAGGGGCATGCAGCAGCAGTGTCATCGCAGTACTCAGAGGAGGAGGCGGTCCAACCAATCCGGACCCTCCTCTCACCTTTTCTTCCCCTCTCGGCCGCTGTTGTCCGACATCACAATTCCACAAAAAACTAGAAGAGGGGACCTGCTGCTGCCAGTGCTGAAAGGAGGACCCGCTGCTAGTGGCACTGATGAGAAGGGGGACCCGCTGCTGCCTGAGGTACACAGTGCTGATTGTACTTAAGGGGGCGATGACACACAGTGATACTTGTATCGGGGATAGGGGGACAGAGTGAGATACACAGTGCCACATGTACCCCTCCCCCTCTTCTTTCACTTCTCTCCCCATTTCTCTCTCTCTGCCTTTCTCTCAGTTTCTCTCTTTCTTTCTTTCTTTCTTTCTTTCTTTCTTTCTTTCTTTCTTTCTTTCTTTCTTTCTTTCTTTCTTTCTTTCTTTCTTTCTCTCTCCCCCTCTCTCTCCTGCTTTCGGTCCCCTCCATCTTCCCCTCTCACCAAATCTCATCCTTCTTTCTAACTCTCTCTCTCTCTTTCTTTTTTTCAATTTTTCATTCTTGTTCTTTCACTTTTTCTTTCTCTTTCTCTGCCCCCTCCTATCTCTGCCATGTTCTCACTCCTCCCTCTTTCAACCCTCTCTCTCACCCCCTGTCTCACTTAACTTTTTCTCTCATCCTCCATCTCTCTCACCTCTTATTCTCTCTCTTTCTCTCTCAACTCTCTCACCCTCACTCTCTGTCTCTCCTCTCGCTCTCTTTCTTTCTCTCTTGAACCCTCTTTCTCCCCGTCACTCCCTCTTTCTTTTGCATTCTCCTTTTCTTTTTCTCTTTCCCTCTCTCATCTCCCTCACACTCTTTCTAATCTCCCTCACTCTGCTCCCCCACTCTATCAACCCTCTCTCTTTTTTTCTCTCTCCTCCTCTCTCTATCTTTCTTTCTCCCCCTCGTGCTTCTCTCTCTCCTCTCTCACACTGCTTTCTCTACCCTGCTGTCTCTCACTTCTCTCACGCTCTCGTTTCCTCCCCTTTCTCTCTCACCTTTCTCTTTCACTCTCATCCCCACTCTGTCTCACCTCTATCTTTCTCTCTTTCTTCCCCCACCCTCTCTCTCACCCCCCTGCCTGTCCCCTCTCTCATCCCCTTCTCTCTTTCTTTCTCTCCTTTGTTCTCTCTTTCCCCCCTGACCCCTCTCTCTCACACCTCCACTTTTGTCTCACCTCTTTCACTCTCTTTCTTATAGTGAGGACTCGGCCTCAAGAACATCTTACAGAGGACCCCTGGAGAGAGGGCAATAGGAGCACTCCGGTGGAAGTCAAAATTGGAGGAGTCGTGCCAGCTGCCAGATAGGATCGGCAAGGACCCTCTGCGCAGCAGGAGCAGAGTGGTGCAGTGTTATACATCCTGGGCCTGCTCAGGAGATCGGAAGTGGCAGAAGAACCGCAACACACAGAGTGGTGAGAGACATTGTTTATTTTTGTTTTCTGATGCCCTTCTCCTGCATACCCTGCCCTGTAAGGCTACCCTGCCCTGTGAAGGGGGGGGTGCTGGTTTCACACAGCGGTCAATCAGGTGCTAACTGCGCACGGGCGATCACAGGGTGATTGACAGGAGGAGGCCATTTGTCGGTGGTAACTGACCGTTTATTGGGAGTGTCCGGAAAAACACAGGTGTGCCCATGCGTTTTCAGGGAGGGTGTTTGATCTCAGCTCTGCCTCGATCAGCCTGTTATCATCGCACTGTAGGAGTAAAGGTGGGTACACACTGATAGATATATCTGCCGATCAATTGATCGGCAGATAAATCTATGGACAGATCGGGCAGTGTGCTGTGCATACACACTGCCCGATCCGTCGGGGACTGACGTCATGAACTGGGTGGGCGTGTACACACGGCCGCCTAGTTCAGATATCAATCACTGCAGGCTGCTGCAGCATGTGTATGGGCGGTCGGCTGACCGCCTGTACACGCACATTGGCGCACCAATATATCGGTAGATATATTGGCCATCGGCTGTGCCGCGTGGCCGACGCGATATGTCTGTGAACGACGGAGTTCATAGACATATCACCCATACACACTGGCTGACAGACCCGTGATATATATCGGCCGTTCAAGAGAACAGCCGATATATCGGCCAGTATGTACCCACCTTAAGTCCTGGGCTGCGCAGAGACTGCACACAGTGCATTCTTGCAGCTCGGCCAACACATGGAATTGCACATCTGGAGGCGGCGACTATCTTAACACAGGACAGCAATAATAGCAGCCCAGTGATCAGGTCTGAATCACCACCAAAGAGTGGTAACAGTGCTTTTTATCAAGGTGGAGAGCTAAAGCACTTTTATATTATGCACTGTAATAACATAAGAAAGAGAAAGATAACCTTCCTTAATCCAACTGGCCACTCTAGCAGATACTGGTTTCTTATGACACAAACATGGGGCCTAATTCAAATATATGCAAATGATGTACATCTCCAATGTTTGTTGAACTGTGCATGTACAGGACCTGTACTGCACATGTGCAGATCGGGTTCTGCGCCTTTGGATGCAGTGCAACTGCAGAGTTCAGGTGAGTGACTGTATGCAACTGTTTGGGTGCTGGGAGGGGGTGGCGACGAGGAGCATTTTACAACATAGGGGCATGAGCCACGTTTTATAGGCATGATCATTTTTTTTACCCAGAACAGTGGAAATGGCATAGGCCTAGTTATAGGATATAAAAATGCAGATTGATTAGTTATATGATATAAATATACTGTATAGTTATCTAATATATAAAAATGAAAATGTGTCCTTCTGTCTTTCTATACAAATCTACAGTTTACAAGCGAAGATCGTGAAATTTTACATACGAGCGTGTTAAAACACGGCGGAGGCAACTAAAACAATTTAAAATCCCTAGCACCCCTAGGGAGGCAGTCAGCAGCACAGAGTATATCAGGAGAGAGCATAACTCCGGAATTGCTGGAGCAATGTACTCAAAAATTGGTACACATATGCCTTACAATCTGGGAACAAACACTGTGGGGGGAAGACACCCCTAACACCACTAGGGGTGAGGCAGTAGCACTGAGTATTTCAGCAGACAGCATAACTCTAGAATGCCTGCCGCAATTTACAACAAACTTGGTACACATATGACTTACACTCTAGAAACAAACACTGTGGGGGTCAGACACCCCTAGCACCCCTAGGAGTGGGACAGCAGCACAGAGTATGTCAGCAGACAGCAAAACTGTGGAAGGCCTCGAGCAATTGACACCAAACTTGATACACATCTGACTTACAATCTGGGAACAAACTCTGTGGGCGTTAGACACCCCTAGCACCCCTGGGGGTGGGACAGCAGCACAGAGTATTTCAGGAGCCGGTATAACTCCCGAATGCCTGAACCAATTTACAACAAACTTGGTACATATATGACTTACATTCTGGGAATAAACACTGTGGAGTAAACACACCACTAGCACCCCTAGGGGTGGGCCAGCAGCACAGACTATATCAGGACATGCATGATATGTCAGTGATGACAGGGCTGCATGTGACAGGGACAGTGACATGATGTGAGGAGGGGAATGCAGTTATCACAAACCCATACACTGACAGTTATATAGTGGAAGTACCACGGTCCCCCAGCAGCACAGAGTATATCAGGAGATACATAATTTGCTGCGCTATATAAGAAACTGTAAAAAAAAAAAATCGATAATTTCACTGGGGCACTGACATGATGTGAGGAGGGGAATGGAGGCAGCAGGAAGCCACATACTGAGAGTTGTATAGTGGGAAGAGCAGGGTCCCTTGGGGTACTAAAATGGGGTCCGGCTACTACACAAAGTGCATCTGAGAAGCAAGATATGCTTATATACTAGATCTCCAACCAATGTAAATTAACGAACTATCATTCTAATTTACCATCCTCATCCTGTAGCGAAGCAGCCATCTACAATGTTATTTAAACTGTGTGTTTAATATTTAAATGTATTTTTGTAAACAGGCATCCTTAAAATCCCGGACAATGCCGGGTACTCCAGCTAGTATGATATAAAAATGAAAGACAGATTAAATATTGATGGATGTAAAATATTCAATATAACCAAATAAAAAAATATATGTGTGCAGGGAAAAGGTTCTTTTATTCAGATTATGGAAATTTAGGGGTCTATTTACTAAGCCTTCAATGGAGATAAAGTAGCGATGCCTTCTATATAATTGAGACAGCAAAGAGTTAGCGACTCTTATTTTTTTAAAGAAATCTGTTTCTGCTGTAGATGCCAACATGAAAAAGAAAATTTTGGGCCAAAATTTGTTTCATTTCAAGACAACTCTAAATGTTGTCACTACAATTGTATTTGGGCAATGCACTTGTAATTATTCAATATTAATGACTTATTTCATCTTTCCGAACTTTTTATCACTGTATTATAATCTCCTTTAGACAATATTCTGATCTATTCTCATAATTTTATTGCTCCCATGTAAAAGTCATTCTAAAGTCATTCTACAGTAATTCAATATCTTTAGAGATATGATCTTGGCATCACAAAGTCGTGGCAGAATTGAATGGACTCAAATCCATGAGTCACACACAACTTCAGAGATGCTCAAACAATTATCTTCAAATAAAACATACTCTTCAGTTACTGCCACACCACAGCTCCTACAGAGACACAAGCCAATTGTCACACCTAGCTACTGGGTGCAATTACTGATTTTCATGTAGGAGGAGATCTTTCCCAGCACATCAAGTCTGAAAATTCCCCCACCCGGGGCTGTCTTTTCATATAGGCTCAGTGGGAAGTTGTCTAAGGGCCCCAGGAGTTTAAGGGCACTAGGCTGATAGCTGGGGGTCCCCTTTTTTCTGGGGTACCAGATTTTTGAAAATTGGCCCTGGGGAACCAGAGATATCTGACTTCAAAGCAGGGGTCCCCATCCGAGCCGGTTAATTGCTCTTCCCAGCCAGATATCTTGGGTTCTGTCTGACTTACAGTTTTTCTGAGGGTATTTTCCAAAACCTGGGACTCCCCCCTTTCGGTGGTCACTGGCAGCTTGTCTCTACTATGCCCAGAACCAGCTATATCAGCCTTTCAGCCGCTGGTCCCTGCTTCAGCTCCACACGCCAAGTATGCAGTTTTATATTTTCATCAGCAGAATGCGGTGGCCCCTGAACTGTTATCCCCACGTCCCCAGTACCTCCTTTAAAGGTGGGACTCTATAGTTTTTATCCCATTGAAAGCTAAGAAATCTGTTTCAAGTAACTGGAAATCTCTGCAATCAGACAAACTGCCATCCAATGATGAATATTAAGCCCACTCCACTATCCACCCCTCCCCTGCTTATTAAACACCCCCTACCACCCTGGAAGTTATGTACCAGGGCCCCTTTATTCAGCCCAATGCCCCCTTCTGCAGTTTAGTGTTCTCACTCCCGCCACATCTCCCACCATCTGTGCAGTAAATTAGTAATTAGCAGAGATTACTGTTCCAGGTCCTACATGCTGACATGCTGAGCAGAAGATAGAACACTCCCTACCACCACCCACGGTACAACAAAGTCGCTGCTGACAGCACCACCACACCTACTGCTGGAGGATGGGTAGGAACCACAGTGCATTGCTTTGCCCAGAGGCCTATACAGCTGTTAAGAGTGCCCTTACACCCCCTCCCCCCCCCCCAAAGAAAAAAAAAGGTACTTTGTTTGCTAGTTTTTAAATAATTTTCTTTTACTGCTTAATGATGCTTCAACAAAGACAAAATACAATTGTCTGTGAGGTTTACCGTGGAGGAATGTAATAATCTTTTGGAACGAGCTCAACAAGAAGTTACCATCTTCTGCTAAAAAAGTTTAACACTTGACCAGCTTGCTAGTTGAGACAGTTTATTTTCTCAGTGTGACTTGATCCTCAGACAACCTGGTTCCCAAACTAACTCTCTCCTTGGTCATGGTTTGATTCTCAACCATGTCAATGATCATTCTCACATGTCAAACACTCTGTGAATAAAATCCTTTCTTTGACCACTGTGGCATATGTGCAGTGTACAGTACAAAATCAACATTGTGTGCACTATAAATCAGAGCCTATGTGTACCTGCAATCCTGTAAAAGCAGGCATAGTACCAAATGTATTAGCTTCCAATTTTACCAATGTGCACTTTTTTAATTGATATTGCCTCTGGTTTGAAAGCAGTGATATTTTAATGTCAAGAACAACCTGGTGTTGCCTTCAGAAACATCAATGCTTTAAATCGAGCTGAAAAAACTACTAAAACTCAGTACTTCTGGAAAAATAGAAACATATATTTGGTTGGTCACATTTTGGGTCAGGATGTGGTGTGCATTTCTGAAAGTGTTATGCTGACTGAGGTACATTTGTGCAAACACAAAGGATGTTCTAGCAACATGAAATCCCCCCCAAAAGAAAAAAAAGAAAAAACCTTTTAGGGATATGTATTTTTATTTATACCAATGCAGATTTCTACTCAATTAATATAGTATTCTGAACTATTGTTGTAAGAAGCCACATATGTTTTTTGTTTGTGGCCTTGATCCAGAAGTCTCTTAGATGTTAGCTCCAGATTTGGAACTAAAGGCAATTTATTTATATAGTGCATTTGTAGAGAGATACTGTATAGTTCTCTTAAAACACAGTTGTGCAATATTTTGTTAGAAGATAAGTTAATGGCTTCACCTGGTAAGTAAGCTGTGGATTGATTAATAAACACAACCTTATATCTGTAATAAAAGCCTCTTTTAAGATTGCTAATGTAACATAAATTGCATTCTCAACCAGTTTACAAGCCAATGTAAGCAGACTTAAATGCACATCTGTTTTAGGTTGACGTCTCTCAAAGCCATGTTTCACACATCTATTGTCATAAGACTTCATGTTTCTGAAACTATAAAGAAATATTCAGACAAAATGAAACCTACAGTACTGTGACAGATTTTTTTTATTTAAAATGAAAACATTTACAAAACTATAATTTCACTTTAATAATTGACCGATATAATGAAGTCATGCTTTCATGTTATAACAGATTAATAATGCACATTAAGCAGGTCCTTACTATGGTATTTCACTGGCATCAAGGCAGACAATTTTGGGTTAAATATTGTGTAGATTTATTGTAATGGAAAGTAATTGGAATTCTCCTCATACAAAATGATTGCGCATGTAGTTCTGTAACAATATACAGAAACCTCACGAGGAAGAGTAGAACTATTAAAGACAGTCCTATTCAGAAGTGGAGTATATAGATATGAAAAACTCAAATTTCTGCATGAATGAGACATCTGGAGGATTATGACTGCTCTTTGTGTTGAGAACCTGCATCAAAAGATTTGGAAGTTCACCAACCTTGTGTTAAACCACATTTCCTATTTCATGCCTACTAAATAGACTTTAACTTTATTATAATGTTTTCAAGATGAACCATAATTACTGCCATTGGCCAGTTACCATATTGACAGTGTCAAAATGTAGATTGATTTAGGTAGGTATCCGGTCAGAGAGTTGACAGTAACCATGGCGACATTCATAATGTCGACACTACAGTGTTAACATTAGAATGTCAACATGGCTCGTATTGTAGACAGACAGCAGGTCATCATCCTCAAACACTGACTTCTTAAATGTAACTATGTAAAAATGTCAACATTCTGAGGATGTTGACAGTTAGGGTTAAGTGTCACTGGGTTTAGGATAAGGCTGTGAGGGGAGGTTGCAAATAAACTAAGGGGCTGGTTAGAGTTTGTTACTAGCGTTTGGGATTAGGTTTAGGGATATGGGAGATTTACTTATCGAAACATTGCTCCTCAGATGCCTGTGCTGGCACCTGGATTTAGATGCTGGAGCTGCGGCA
Source organism: Pseudophryne corroboree (assembly GCF_028390025.1). Classification (NCBI taxonomy): domain Eukaryota; kingdom Metazoa; phylum Chordata; class Amphibia; order Anura; family Myobatrachidae; genus Pseudophryne; species Pseudophryne corroboree. The sequence goes on from NC_086445.1 coordinate 761,695,527, forward strand.
ACCACCAGGACAAGGTAAGACACTGCAAGACCACCAGGGGATGTTGGTAAAAGGAAAGTGAGTAATTGGAAATAGATGGAATGCATAAAAGTACCCTATTTCCACCAATTTGTCTCCTAGAGACTCCTAGGCACCATCATTGTAAAGAGTTGAAAGAGTGGAGGCCTTTGATTGAAAGACAATAACCCTCTGCACAGGGATGTGGATAGAAGTCCTAATTTCAATACACACTTGACACCCAATGTTTAAAAAGGGAAGTACACACAATCAAATGATTTGTCCCTTTCATGGTTATTGCCTGGTGATCACATGTGATCAACAAAATATAGATCCTTGCAGTTCAGAAATACATGGTCTGGGGGATGGCACTATATTTTTGAGGTCTCCACAATCCTAGAACCACACACTTGGGCCAACCTTGATTGAAAGAGAGACATCTTATCTTTCAAGAGTTGTGCTGAATTTATTACCCACTTGCCTATCACAGTCACTGTTGATGTGTTTAGACCAAGCTGGGATTCCTTGTCATGGATGCATGTGATGTGTCCATGTCAGAAAAGGCTGTGGTGGCTACTGGAAGCTAGTTATTACACACCAGACAGGTAAAGCCAGTTTTGGCAGCAAGCGCTGTCACTTTATGACAGTGCATTACTCACCTAAACTTTCAGGACATGTTTCAAGACAACAGAGATGTGCACTGAACACTTTTCGGATTTTGTAATTTGGTTTTGGTTCTGGATCTCCTGTCGTGTTTTGGATCTAGATGTGGTTTTGGTTAGAGATGTGCGGCGGGCACTTTTCGTGTTTCAGTTTTGGATCTGGTTCCATGCTCGTGTTTTGGATCTGGATTGGATTTGCCAAAACCACCCTTTTGTTTTTTGGTTTTAAATCTGGATGATTTTTTAAAAACCATAAAAACAGCTAAAATCACATAATTTGGGGGTAATTTTGATCCTACGGTATTATTAACCTCAATAACATTCATTTCCACTCACTTCCAGTCTGTTCTGAATACCTCACACTTCACAATATTGTTTTTAGGCCAAAAGGTTGCATCAAGGTGGCTGGATGACTAAGCTAAACGACACAAGTGTGCGGCACAAACACCTGGCCCATCTAGGAGTGGCACTGCAGTGGCAGACAGGATGGCAGATTTGAAAAAATCGGCCCCAAACAGCACATGATGCAAAGAAGAAAAAGAGGTGCAATTAAGTAACTGAATGGCTAAGCTAAGCGACACAAGTGTGCTGCACAAACACCTGGCCCATCTAGGAGTGGCACTGCAATGGCAGACAGGATGGCACTTAAAAAACTAGGCCCCAAACAGCACATAATGAAAAGAAGAAAAAGAGGTGCAATGAGGTAGCTGTATGACTAAGCCAAGCGACACAAGTGTATGGCACAAACAACATGGGACGTGCTGGAATTTGCCCAGATGAAATACACCCACAATATTGGTGGCACAGAAGAGCGCACCTCTAAACCACACACACACCACACACACACACACACACACACACACACACACACACACACACACACAGCAAAGCCTGTAAAAATAATTTGGATAATAATATCCCTTTTATTTGGAGCTATTATAATAATATGCAGCACAGGCGAGCGTACCCCTACACCACACAGGGCAAACCCTGTAAAAATTATTTGGATAATAATAGAAGTAATGTATATAACCCTTTTGATTTGGAGTAAATAATATATAGCACAGGACACCACCACTGGACTTCTGGCAGCACATGACACCACCACTGGACTGATGAAGCACAAGACAGCACCACTTGACTAGACTTATACGGCAGAACCCCTGGACTTATACGGCAGTGTCAGACAGGATAGCACTTAAAAAACAAGTCCCCAAACAGCACAGGATACAAAGAAAAAAAAGAGGTGCAAGATGGAATTGTCCTTGGGCCCTCCCACCCACCCTTATGTTGTATAAACAGGACATGCACACTTAAACAAACCAATCATTTCAATGACAGGGTCTGCCACACGACAGTGGCTGAAATGACTGGTTTGTTTGGGCCCTCACCAAAAAAGAAGCAATCAATCTCTCTGTGCACAAACTGGCTCTACAGAGGCAAGATCCTCATCCTCCTCTTCCGATTCCTCAGCCCTTTCAGTGTGTACATCCTGCTCCTCACAGAGTATTAATTTGTCCCCACTGGAATCCACCATCACAGGTCCCTGTGTACTTTCTGGAGGCAATTGCTGGTAAATGTCTTCCCAGAGGAATTTATAAATTCGTTTTGATGAACATCATCTTCTCCACATTTTGTGAAAGTAACCTCCTACGCCAATCGCTGACAAGGTTACCGGCTGAACTAAACACTCTTTCTTAGTACACACTGGAGTGGGGGCAACTTAGGTAAAATAAAGCCAGTTTGTGCAAGGGCATCCAAATTGCCATCTTCTCCTGTCAGAATACATGCGGACTGTCTGACATGCCTACTAGGATGCGGTCACTCATATAATCCTCCACCATTCTTCCAATGGTGACAAAATCATATGCAGTGATAGTAGACATGTCAGTAATCGTTGGCAGGTCCTTCAGTCCGGACCAGATGTCCGCACTTACTCCTGACAACCCTGCATCACCGCCAGCAGGTGGGCTAGGAAATCTTATCCTTTTCCTTGCAGCCCCAGTTGCGGGAGAAAATGAAGGAGGAGCTGTTGATGGGTCACGTTCCGCTTAAGTTGACAATTTTCTCACCAGCAGGTCTTTGAACCTCTGAACACTTGTGTCTGCCAGAAAGAGAGATACAACGTAGGCTTTAAACATAGGATCGAGCACGGTGGCCAAAATGTAGTGCTCTGATTTCAACAGATTGACCACCATTGAATCCTGGCAAAGTGAATAAAGCAAGAAAGATTTTACCAAGGTTAAAATCAGGCGCAAGGTGGGCTGGTATTCTAATTGTAGCAGCTGCTTTAAAACAGGTCTAGTCAATCCTGTAAGCACTAGAAACAATAAACAACAAACAAAGTAGCAGCGCTATACAATTAATAGTATAATAATCATCATATAAAATCCATTGAGTGTGGTGGAGATTAAGACACGTGGAGATAAATGGATTAAAGGTGAAAAAGAACAGTTATTTAATAAAAATGCATACAATGTATCAATTGAGAGAAAAATTTAGAATTAAAAAGCAAACAAAATCACCATGAAGCTGCCCCAATCATAATGTCCGTTCCTTATTTTTTGTGGACTGTAAGTAAGAATGATGGAATAAGGTAAAATCTGGGCTGATAGCACAGTCCTGATAGCAATATTACCACATTGGTTACCGCTGGAGGAGGGGGTCCCCTGGATAGCGTCCCTTTAAACGGGTAAAATCGTTGGGATCCTGTATCCTCACCAGATTGCGGAATCCTCAGTGCTGAGTGGCAGGCCAGTGTCACCAGTTGGCAAGGTGTTCGCCTGTTTGTCTGCAGATTCTTGTGAAAGTCCACTAAAGGTCCGGACGTGGCAAGTGCAGCTTCCAATTGATGGGGGTGATCCTGATTAAAACTTCTGACGCGTTTCGCTGCAGAACCTCCAGCTTTCTCAAAGGTCACCTTTCACAAGAATCTGCAAGAAATCTACTTGCCTACCTGACCCTCTGCATGAAGGAGAAAATGCTCTGTTCCTGGACTTTCCTGGTACTGTATGATTGCCATCACCTGTGGTGAGCTAGTTAATTGATAAGAAAGGTGTTTCACCACAGGTGATGGCAATCATACATTACCAGGAAAGTCCAGGAACAGAGCATTTTCTCCCTCATGGAGAGGGTCAGGTAGGCAAGTATGCCCAACGGTCCTGGTTTTAAATGTATCCATGCTTGGCCACAGGTGACTTAATTAGCACAGTAGCATTTGAATTAACCATCTGTGCTGAGCCATGGATATACCTAAAACCTGGACTGTTGGGGTGCCTTGAGAACCGTGTTTGGGAACCTCTGTCCTATGCATTATTGAATGCTTCCAAGTTCCTGCCTGTCTTGCTGTACCATACTTGCCTACCTGACCCTCTCCATGAGGGAGAAAATGCTCTGTTCCTGGACTTACCTGGTAATGTATGATTGCCGTCACCTGTGGTGAGCTAGTTAATTGATAAGAAAGGTGTTTCACCACAGGTGATGGTAATCATACATTACCAGGAAAGTCCAGGAACAGAGTATTTTCTCCCTCATGGAGAGGGTCAGGTAGGCAAGTATGTGCTGTACTCCATTCAGGACCCTTCAAGATATTTATTTCTCCTGCACTTATCTGTCCAGGTAAGTGCTACCCACAGACTGCTGGACTATTAATGCTTCAAATTTATTTCAGTTCTGTTATTTCATTATTCTCAGACTTATGTGCTGAATTGTGTTCTGTCCAAGTGCATGTCAGCAGCACAGCTGTGTGCTATCCACTAACTCCTGATTGTGGTTGTTTGCTGGGGCAGTTGAAAGTAGTGATGTGCACTGGACATTTTTCGGGTTTTGTGTTTTGGTTTTGGATTCGGTTCCGCGGCCGTGTTTTGGATTCGGACGCGTTTTGGCAAAACCTCACCGAAATTTTTTTGTCAGATTCGGGTGTGTTTTGGATTCGGGGTTTTTTTTCAAAAAACCCTAAAAAACAGCTTAAATCATAGAATTTGGGGGTCAATTTGATCCCATAGTATTATTAACCTCAATAACCATAATTTCCACTCATTTCCAGTCTATTCTGAACACCTCACACCTCACAATATTATTTTTAGTCCTAAAATTTGCACCGAGGTCGCTGGATGGCTAAGCTAAGTGACACAAGTGGCCGACACAAACACCTGGCCCATCTAGGAGTGGCACTGCAGTGTCAGGCAGGATGGCACTTCAAAATAATAGTCCCCAAACAACACATGATGCAAAAAAAAAGAGGCGCACCAAGGTCGCTGTGTGACTAAGCTAAGCGACACAAGTGGCCGACACAAACACCTGGGCCATCTAGGAGTGGCACTGCAGTGTCAGGCAGGATGGCACTTCAAAAAAATTGTCCCCAAACAGCACAGGATGCCAAAAAAAAAGAGGCGCACAAAGGTCGCTGTGTGACTAAGCTAAGCAACACAAGTGGCCGACACAAACACCTGGCCCATCTAGGAGTGGCACTGCAGTGTCAGGCAGGATGGCACTTCAAAAAAATTGTCCCCAAACAGCTCATGATGCAAAGAAAAAAAGAGGCGCACCAAAGTCGCTGTGTGACTAAGCTAAGCGACACAAGTGGCCGACACAAACACCTGGCCCATCTAGGAGTGGCACTGCAGTGTCAGGCAGGATGGCACTTCTAAAAAATTGTCCCCAAACAGCACATGATGCAAAGAAAAAAAGAGGCGCACCAAGGTCGCTGTGTGACTAAGCTAGTATACTTGACGACACAGAGGTAGGTAGAGCAGTGGCCTTCCGTACCGTACTGCTATATATACTGGTGATCACTGTGTCAGCAAACTGCAAAACTAAAATGCACCACAGGTATAGAATGTAGATGGATAGTATACTTAATGACGACACAGAGGTAGGTACAGCAGTGGCCTTCGGTACCGTACTGCTATATATAGTATACTGGTGGTCACTGTGTCAGCAAACTGCAAAACTAAAATGCACCACAGGTATAGAATGTAGATGGATAGTATACTTAATGACGACACAGAGGTAGGTACAGCAGTGGCCTTCCGTACCGTACTGCTATATATAGTATACTGGTGGTCACTGTGTCAGCAAACTGCAAAACTAAAATGCACCACAGGTATAGAATGTAGATGGATAGTATACTTAATGACGACACAGAGGTAGGTACAGCAGTGGCCTTCCGTACCATACTGCTATATATAGTATACTGGTGGTCACTGTGTCAGCAAACTGCAAAACTAAAATGCACCACAGGTATAGAATTTAGATGGAGAGTATACTTAATGACGACACAGAGGTAGGTACAGCAGTGGCCTTCCGTACCGTACTGCTATATATAGTATACTGGTGGTCACTGTGTCAGCAAACTGCAAAACTAAAATGCACCACAGGTATAAAATGTAGATGGATAGTATACTTAATGACGACACAGAGGTAGGTACAGCAGTGGCCTTCCGTACCGTACTGCTATATATAGTATACTGGTGGTCACTGTGTCAGCAAACTGCAAAACTAAAATGCACCACAGGTATAGAATGTAGATGGATAGTATACTTAATGACGACACAGAGGTAGGTACAGCAGTGGCCTTCCGTACCGTACTGCTATATATACTGGTGGTCACTGTGTCAGCAAACTGCAAAACTAAAATGCACCACAGGTATAGAATGTAGATGGATAGTATACTTAATGACGAGACAGAGGTAGGTACAGCAGTGGCCTTCCGTACCGTATTGCTATATATAGTATACTGGTGGTCACTGTGTCAGCAAACTGCAAAACTAAAATGCACCACAGGTATAGAATGTAGATGGATAGTATACTTAATTACGACACAGAGGTAGGTACAGCAGTGGCCTTCCGTACCGTACTGCTATATATAGTATACTGGTGGTCACTGTGTCAGCAAACTGCAAAACTAAAATGCACCACAGGTATAGAATGTAGATGGATAGTATACTTAATGACGACACAGAGGTAGGTACAGCAGTGGCCTTCCGTACCGTACTGCTATTTATACTGGTGGTCACTGTGTCATCAAACTGCAAAACTAAAATGCACCACAGGTATAGAATGTAGATGGATAGTATACTTAATGACGACACAGAAGTAGGTACAGCAGTGGCCTACTGTACCGTAATGCTATATATTATATTATATACTGGTGGTCACTGGTCAGCAAAACTCTGCACTGTACTCCTCCTATATAATATTAATTATACTGGTGGTCCCCAGTCCCCACAATAAAGCAGCACACTGAGCACAGATATGGAGTGTTTTTCAGGCAGACAACTTTTACTGGTGGTCACTGTCAGCAAAACTCTGCACTGTACTCCTGCTATATAATACAGCTGCTCCCCAGTTCCCACAATTAAGCAGTGTGAGCACAGATATATGCAGCACACTGAGCACAGATATGGAGCGTTTTTTTCAGGCAGAGAACGGATAAAACTGGTGGTCACTGATCAGCAAAACTCTGCACTGTACTCCTCCTATATTATACAGCTGCTCCCCAGTCCTCCCCACAATTAAGCAATAATGCACAATTAAGTTCAACAATAACGGAGAGGACGCCAGCCACGTCCTCTCCCTAACATTTCCAATGCACGAGTGAAAATGGCAGCGCCGCGCGGCTGCTTATATAGAATCCGAATCTCGCGAGAATCCGACAGCGGGATGATGACGTTTGGGCGCGCTCGGGTTAACCGAGCCATTCGGGAGAATCCGAGTATGACTCGGACCCGTGTAAAGTGGGTGAAGTTCGGGGGGGTTCGGTTTCCGAGAAACCGAACCCGCTCATCATTAGTTGAAAGGCTCTGTCACTCGCTGCCCGCTTAGCAGAGCAATGGTGAGTAGATGCTGCATCTATTCACAGGAGACAGAGGGAGAAAGGGCATGCCAGCAGCTCACAGAGCGAAGGGCATGCCCACTAAATGACAAAAACAGGGGAGTGGCAGGTGGTCGCGGCATTGCCGCAAAGCCACGATCCCTTTTCCCAAGGCAACACCCCTTTTCGCGGCTTAGCCGCACATTACGGTCCCTCTTTACATTTGATAAATGTTGGGAGGTATGCATAAGCTTTAATGCACCCAAGTGCTTCTGTGCTTATCTGTGTTATGAGACATACAGTACAGTATCTGAAGAGCACCCCAGTACTTCTGTGCTTACCTGTTTTACAGGACATTGGGCCTTATTCAGGTGACAACAGTTCTTGAGAAAGGTGCACTCTATGCACGCACAGGTCCCATCCTGTGCATGCACGAGCAGTTAATGTGGTTGAATTAACTGCGGATGTCTCTGAAAAGCAGAATCTGCAATCCTTACTGAATGAGGTCCTTTATCTGTATTGCGCTCCAGTACTTTGGTATTTACTGTACAAATATTATCTGTAACATTATCTTCTTTGCATGTCCGTGCGTCAGTATTTACAGTACCAGTGATATTCAGGATATTATTTATGTGCATTCCAGTGTATTGGTTATTTGTTTCTTCTATGATCAATTATCAAGTTCCATTTATCATCTTTGTGAAGAGGCATTATTAAACCTCCAAGTTTTTACCACATGTCCTCCAGTCATATATAGATATGTCCTCATACATTATTGCTGCAGTGGTACCCAGCTTGTACCTGGCATCTTTTTTGCTACTCTTTTGTCAAAAATGCATCTTAGTCACAACACGATGTGCTAGAACACACCACTTTTATATATGTGTAAGATGGAGTTTGTGAATCTGTGTGCCTAATTCAGACCTGATCGTAGATGTGTGAAAAAACACACATCTACGATCAAAACCTCTGACATGCGGGGCTATTCTGTCCCACATGCCAGGCCCTGCCCCCACTCCCACTCCCCCGTGCAGACCTGCAGAAGCATTGCACAGCGGCAATACTTTTGCACCTGCCAAGTAGCTCCCTGCCTATGCAGCCTAGCTGCGAAGGCAAGCAGCTATCCACCATGTTTTTGGCAACAGCGGTCCAGACGTGTTGCGCCATTCTTAATCTTGTCCAGGGCTCCAAAAACCCTTGTTACGCCTCTGGTCATCTGCAAATGCTGCAATGAAAAACAACGCACTCGGTGTGACTGCATTCTCCTTATTTTGAGTAGGCATGGGCCAGCCGCAATGTGCTCGTTTTTTACATATGCACTGCAATTCTGCTGATTCATATGCAGATTTTCTACGCATCGGTGGGCATCTTTGATCCTTTCTGGGCACACATGTAATTCACATGTAATTTTTAACATTAGCAGGTTTGAGAAAATTTCTATTTCAACCTCAATAGCGATCCATAGGGAATTAGGCCCAATGTGAATGGACTACTCCAGCATAAGTGAAATGGTTTGCTCCTGCAGCACATACATGTTCGTGAAGATATAAAACGAATAGAGGGGCATTGATTAGATCATTTGCTAATGAAATGACTTGCCAGAAGGAGCTAACCTTGCTTGAAAAAGGGATCACTGTAGGCTGTGCAATGTAATGTTTCAAGGGTGACGTCGGACTGGTATACCAAAAGTTTGATAACCCTGATGGACTGGTCAGTTTATGGTCCAGATCTTTACCCTAATAAGAACCTTTGGGTCGAATTGGAGTGATGGGTGCATTCTAGACCAACTAGACCTTCTTCATTGTCACAGTTGGTTACTGTTGACAAAACAAACTGCTTGCTTTTGTTAAGTAACTTGTAGACAGTTTGCCAAGAAGGGTGTCTGTAGTAGAGATGAGCGCCTGAAATTTTTCGGGTTTTGTGTTTTGGTTTTGGGTTCGGTTCCGCGGCCGTGTTTTGGGTTCGACCGCGTTTTGGCAAAACCTCACCGAATTTTTTTTGTCGGATTCGGGTGTGTTTTGGATTCGGGTGTTTTTTTAAAAAAAACCTAAAAAACAGCTTAAATCATAGAATTTGGGGGTCATTTTGATCCCATATTATTATTAACCTCAAAAACCATAATTTCCACTCATTTTCAGTCTATTCTGAATACCTCACACCTCACAATATTATTTTTAGTCCTAAAATTTGCACCGAGGTCGCTGGATGACTAAGCTAAGCGACCCTAGTGGCCGACACAAACACCTGGCCCATCTAGGAGTGGCACTGCAGTGTCACGCAGGATGTCCCTTCCAAAAAACCCTCCCCAAACAGCACATGACGCAAAGAAAAAAAGAGGCGCAATGAGGTAGCTGACTGTGTGAGTAAGATAAGCGACCCTAGTGGCCGACACAAACACCGGGCCCATCTAGGAGTGGCACTGCAGTGTCACGCAGGATGGCCCTTCCAAAAAACCCTCCCCAAACAGCACATGACGCAAAGAAAAAAAGAGGCGCAATGAGGTAGCTGACTGTGTGAGTAAGATAAGCGACCCTAGTGGCCGACACAAACACCGGGCCCATTTAGGAGTGTCACTGCAGTGTCACGCAGGATGTCCCTTCCAAAAAACCCTCCCCAAACAGCACATGACGCAAAGAAAATAAGAGGCGCAATGAGGTAGCTGTGTGAGTAAGATTAGCGACCCTAGTGGCCGACACAAACACCGGGCCCATCTAGGAGTGGCACTGCAGTGTCACGCAGGATGTCCCTTCCAAAAAACCCTCCCCAAACAGCACATGACGCAAAGAAAAAAAGAGGCGCAATGAGGTAGCTGTGTGAGTAAGATTAGCGACCCTAGTGGCCGACACAAACACCGGGCCCATTTAGGAGTGTCACTGCAGTGTCACGCAGGATGTCCCTTCCAAAAAACCCTCCCCAAACAGCACATGACGCAAAGAAAATAAGAGGCGCAATGAGGTAGCTGTGTGAGTAAGATTAGCGACCCTAGTGGCCGACACAAACACCGGGCCCATTTAGGAGTGTCACTGCAGTGTCACGCAGGATGTCCCTTCCAAAAAACCCTCCCCAAACAGCACATGACGCAAAGAAAATAAGAGGCGCAATGAGGTAGCTGTGTGAGTAAGATTAGCGACCCTAGTGGCCGACACAAACACCGGGCCCATTTAGGAGTGGCACTGCAGTGTCACGCAGGATGTCCCTTCCAAAAAACCCTCCCCAAACAGCACATGACGCAAAGAAAATAAGAGGCGCAATGAGGTAGCTGTGTGAGTAAGATTAGCGACCCTAGTGGCCGACACAAACACCGGGCCCATTTAGGAGTGGCACTGCAGTGTCACGCAGGATGTCCCTTCCAAAAAACCCTCCCCAAACAGCACATGACGCAAAGAAAAAAAGAGGCGCAATGAGGTAGCTGTGTGAGTAAGATTAGCGACCCTAGTGGCCAACACAAACACCGGGCCCATCTAGGAGTGGCACTGCAGTGTCACGCAGGATGGCCCTTCCAAAAAACACTCCCCAAACAGCACATGACGCAAAGAAAAAAAGAGGCGCAATGAGGTAGCTGTGTGAGTAAGATTAGCGACCCTAGTGGCCGACACAAACACCGGGCCCATCTAGGAGTGGCACTGCAGTGTCACGCAGGATGGCCCTTCCAAAAAACACTCCCCAAACAGCACATGACGCAAAGAAAAAAAGAGGCGCAATGAGGTAGCTGTGTGAGTAAGATTAGCGACCCTACTGGCCGACACAAACACCGGGCCCATCTAGGAGTGGCACTGCAGTGTCACGCAGGATGGCCCTTCCAAAAAACACTCCCCAAACAGCACATGACGCAAAGAAAAAAAGAGGCGCAATGAGGTAGCTGACTGTGTGAGTAAGATAAGCGACCCTAGTGGCCGACACAAACACCGGGCCCATTTAGGAGTGGCACTGCAGTGTCACGCAGGATGTCCCTTCCAAAAAACCCTCCCCAAACAGCACATGACGCAAAGAAAAATAAAAGAAAAAAGAGGTGCAAGATGGAATTGTCCTTGGGCCCTCCCACCCACCTTTATGTTGTATAAACAAAACAGGACATGCACACTTTAACCAACCCATCATTTCAGTGACAGGGTCTGCCACACGACTGTGACTGATATGACGGGTTGGTTTGGACCCCCCCCAAAAAAGAAGCAATTAATCTCTCCTTGCACAAACTGGCTCTACAGAGGCAAGATGTCCACCTCATCATCATCCTCCGATATATCACCGTGTACATCCCCCTCCTCACAGATTATCAATTCGTCCCCACTGGAATCCACCATCTCAGCTCCCTGTGTACTTTGTGGAGGCAATTGCTGCTGGTCAATGTCTCCGCGGAGGAATTGATTATAATTCATTTTAATGAACATCATCTTCTCCACATTTTCTGGATGTAACCTCGTACGCCGATTGCTGACAAGGTGAGCGGCGGCACTAAACACTCTTTCGGAGTACACACTTGTGGGAGGGCAACTTAGGTAGAATAAAGCCAGTTTGTGCAATGGCCTCCAAATTGCCTCTTTTTCCTGCCAGTATAAGTATGGACTGTGTGACGTGCCTACTTGGATGCGGTCACTCATATAATCCTCCACCATTCTTTCAATGGTGAGAGAATCAAATGCAGTGACAGTAGACGACATGTCCGTAATCGTTGTCAGGTCCTTCAGTCCGGACCAGATGTCAGCATCAGCAGTCGCTCCAGACTGCCCTGCATCACCGCCAGCGGGTGGGCTCGGAATTCTGAGCCTTTTCCTCGCACCCCCAGTTGCGGGAGAATGTGAAGGAGGAGATGTTGACAGGTCGCGTTCCGCTTGACTTGACAATTTTCTCACCAGCAGGTCTTTCAACCCCAGCAGACTTGTGTCTGCCGGAAAGAGAGATCCAAGGTAGGCTTTAAATCTAGGATCGAGCACGGTGGCCAAAATGTAGTGCTCTGATTTCAACAGATTGACAACCCGTGAATCCTTGTTAAGCGAATAAGGGCTCCATCCACAAGTCCCACATGCCTAGCGGAATCGCTCCGTGTTAGCTCCTCCTTCAATGTCTCCAGCTTCTTCTGCAAAAGCCTGATGAGGGGAATGACCTGACTCAGGCTGGCAGTGTCTGAACTGACTTCACGTGTGGCAAGTTCAAAGGGCAGTAGAACCTTGCACAACGTTGAAATCATTCTCCACTGCGCTTGAGACAGGTGCATTCCACCTCCTATATCGTGCTCAATTGTATAGGCTTGAATGGCCTTTTGCTGCTCCTCCAACCTCTGAAGCATATAGAGGGTTGAATTCCACCTCGTTACCACTTCTTGCTTCAGATGATGGCAGGGCAGGTTCAGTAGTTTTTGGTGGTGCTTCAGTCTTCTGTACGTGGTGCCTGTACGCCGAAAGTGTCCCGCAATTCTTCTGGCCACCGACAGCATCTCTTGCACGCCCCTGTCGTTTTTTAAATAATTCTGCACCACCAAATTCAAGGTATGTGCAAAACATGGGACGTGCTGGAATTTGCCCATATTTAATGCACACACAATATTGCTGGCGTTGTCCGATGCCATAAATCCACAGGAGAGTCCAATTGGGGTAAGCCATTCCGCGATAATCTTCCTCAGTTGCCGTAAGAGGTTTTCAGCTGTGTGCGTATTCTGGAAACCGGTGATACAAAGCGTAGCCTGCCTAGGAAAGAGTTGGCGTTTGCGAGATGCTGCTACTGGTGCCGCCGCTGCTGTTCTTGCGGCGGGAGTCCATACATCTACCCAGTGGGCTGTCACAGTCATATAGTCCTGACCCTGCCCTGCTCCACTTGTCCACATGTCCGTGGTTAAGTGGACATTGGGTACAGCTGCATTTTTTAGGACACTGGTGACTCTTTTTCTGAGGTCTGTGTAAATTTTCGGTATCGCCTGCCTAGAGAAATGGAACCTAGATGGTATTTGGTACCGGGGACACAGTACCTCCAACAAGTCTCTAGTTGGCTCTGCAGTAATGATGGATACCGGAACCACGGTTCTCACCACCCAGGATGCCAAGGCCTCAGTTATCCGCTTTGCAGTAGGATGACTGCTGTGATATTTCATCTTCCTCGCAAAGGACTGTTGGACAGTCAATTGCTTACTGGAAGTAGTACAAGTGGGCTTACGACTTCCCCTCTGGGATGACCATCGACTTCCAGCAGCAACAACAGCAGCGCCAGCAGCAGTAGGCGTTACACGCAAGGATGCATCGGAGGAATCCCAGGCAGGAGAGGAATCGTCAGAATTGCCAGTGACATGGCCTGCAGGACTATTGGCATTCCTGGGGAAGGAGGAAATTGACACTGAGGGAGTTGGTGGGGTGGTTTGCGTGAGCTTGGTTACAAGAGGAAGGGATTTACTGGTCAGTGGACTGCTTCCGCTGTCACCCAAAGTTTTTGAACTTGTCACTGACTTATTATGAATGCGCTGCAGGTGACGTATAAGGGAGGATGTTCCGAGGTGGTTAACGTCCTTACCCCTACTTATTACAGCTTGACAAAGGGAACACACGGCTTGACACCTGTTGTCCGCATTTCTGTTGAAATACACCCACACACCGAAGAGCTGATTTTTTTGGTATTTTCACCAGGCATGTCAACGGCCATATTCCTCCCACGGACAACAGGTGTCTCCCCGGGTGCCTGACTTAAACAAACCACCTCACCATCAGAATCCTCCTGGTCAATTTCCTCCCCAGCGCCAGCAACACCCATATCCTCCTCATCCTGGTGTACTTCAACACTGACATCTTCAATCTGACTATCAGGAATTGGACTGCGGGTGCTCCTTCCAGCACTTGCAGGGGGCGTGCAAATGGTGGAAGGCGCATGCTCTTCACGTCCAGTGTTGGGAAGGTCAGGCATCGCAACCGACACAATTGGACTCTCCTTGTGGATTTGGGATTTCGAAGAACGCACAGTTCTTTGCGGTGCTACTGCTTTTGCCAGCTTGAGTCTTTTCATTTTTCTAGCGAGAGGCTGAGTGCCTCCATCCTCATGTGAAGCTGAACCACTAGCCATGAACATAGGCCAGGGCCTCAGCCGTTCCTTGCCACTCCGTGTGGTAAATGGCATATTGGCAAGTTTACGCTTCTCCTCCGACAATTTTATTTTAGGTTTTGGAGTCCTTTTTTTACTGATATTTGGTGTTTTGGATTTGACATGCTCTGTACTATGACATTGGGCATCGGCCTTGGCAGACGACGTTGCTGGCATTTCATCGTCTCGGCCATGACTAGTGGCAGCAGCTTCAGCATGAGGTGGAAGTGGATCTTGATCTTTCCCTAATTTTGGAACCTCAACATTTTTGTTCTCCATATTTTAATAGGCACAACTAAAAGGCACCTCAGGTAAACAATGGAGATGGATGGATACTAGTATACAATTATGGACGGACTGCCGAGTGCCGACACAGAGGTAGCTACAGCCGTGAACTACCGTACTGTACTGTGTCTGCTGCTAATATAGACTGGTTGATAAAGAGATGTAGTAGTATGTATGTATAAAGAAGAAAGAAAAAAAAACCACGGGTAGGTGGTATACAATTATGGACGGACTGCCGAGTGCCGACACAGAGGTAGCTACAGCCGTGAACTACCGTACTGTACTGTGTCTGCTGCTAATATAGACTGGTTGATAAAGAGATGTAGTAGTATGTATGTATAAAGAAGAAAGAAAAAAAAACCACGGGTAGGTGGTATACAATTATGGACGGACTGCCGAGTGCCGACACAGAGGTAGCTACAGCCGTGAACTACCGTACTGTACTGTGTCTGCTGCTAATATAGACTGGTTGATAAAGAGATGTAGTAGTATGTATGTATAAAGAAGAAAGAAAAAAAAACCTCGGGTAGGTGGTATACAATTATGGACGGACTGCCGAGTGCCGACACAGAGGTAGCTACAGCCGTGGACTACCGTACTGTACTGTGTCTGCTGCTAATATAGACTGGTTGATAAAGAGATGTAGTAGTATGTATGTATAAAGAAGAAAGAAAAAAAAACCACGGGTAGGTGGTATACAATTATGGACGGACTGCCGAGTGCCGACACAGAGGTAGCTACAGCCGTGAACTACCGTACTGTGTCTGCTGCTAATATAGACTGGTTGATAAAGAGATGTAGTAGTATGTATGTATAAAGAAGAAAGAAAAAAAAAACCACGGGTAGGTGGTATACAATTATGGACGGACTGCCGAGTGCCGACACAGAGGTAGCTACAGCCGTGAACTACCGTACTGTGTCTGCTGCTAATATAGACTGGTTGATAAAGAGATGTAGTAGTATGTATGTATAAAGAAGAAAGAAAAAAAACCACGGGTAGGTGGTATACAATTATGGACGGACTGCCGAGTGCCGACACAGAGGTAGCTACAGCCGTGAACTACCGTACTGTACTGTGTCTGCTGCTAATATAGACTGGTTGATAAAGAGATGTAGTAGTATGTATGTATAAAGAAGAAAGAAAAAAAAACCACGGTTAGGTGGTATACAATTATGGACGGACTGCCGAGTGCCGACACAGAGGTAGCTACAGCCGTGAACTACCGTACTGTACTGTGTCTGCTGCTAATATAGACTGGTTGATAAAGAGATGTAGTAGTATGTATGTATAAAGAAGAAAGAAAAAAAAACCACGGGTAGGTGGTATACAATTATGGACGGACTGCCGAGTGCCGACACAGAGGTAGCTACAGCCGTGAACTACCGTACTGTGTCTGCTGCTAATATAGACTGGTTGATAAAGAGATGTAGTAGTATGTATGTATAAAGAAGAAAGAAAAAAAAAACCACGGGTAGGTGGTATACAATTATTGACGGACTGCCGAGTGCCGACACAGAGGTAGCTACAGCCGTGAACTACCGTACTGTGTCTGCTGCTAATATAGACTGGTTGATAAAGAGATGTAGCAGTATGTATGTATAAAGAAGAAAGAAAAAAAAACCACGGGTAGGTGGTATACAATTATGGACGGACTGCCGAGTGCCGACACAGAGGTAGCTACAGCCGTGAACTACCGTACTGTACTGTGTCTGCTGCTAATATAGACTGGTTGATAAAGAGATGTAGTAGTATGTATGTATAAAGAAGAAAGAAAAAAAAACCACGGGTAGGTGGTATACAATTATGGACGGACTGCCGAGTGCCGACACAGAGGTAGCTACAGCTGTGAACTACCGTACTGTGTCTGCTGCTAATATAGACTGGTTGATAAAGAGATGTAGTAGTATGTATGTATAAAGAAGAAAGAAAAAAAAAACCTCGGGTAGGTGGTATACAATTATGGACGGACTGCCGAGTGCCGACACAGAGGTAGCTACAGCCGTGAACTACCGTACTGTGTCTGCTGCGACTGGATGATAAATAATGATATAAAAAATATATATATATCACTACTGCAGCCGGACAGGTATATATTATATAATGACGGACCTGCTGGACACTGTCTGTCAGCAGAATGAGTTTTTTATAGAATAAAAAAAAAACACCACACAAGTGAAGTCACACGACGAGTGTTTAACTTTTTCAGGCAATCACACAATATAGTATACTACTAACTATACTGGTGGTCAGTGTGGTCAGGTCACTGGTCAGTCACACTGGCAGTTTCACTCCTGCAGCAAAAGTGTGCACTGTTTAATTTTAATATAATATGTACTCCTGGCTCCTGCTATAACCTATAACTATTAACTGGCACTGCAGTGCTCCCCAGTCTCCCCCACAATTATAAGCTGTGTGAGCTGAGCACAGTCAGATATATATACATAGATGATGCAGCACACTGGGCTGAGCAGTGCACACAGATATGGTATGTGACTGAGTCACTGTGTGTATCGTTTTTTTCAGGCAGAGAACGGATATATTAAATAAAACTGCACTGTCTGGTGGTCACTGTGGTCAGTCACTAGTAAACTCTGCACTCTCTACACTTCTACAGTACTCCTAAGCTCCAGTAAATCAGGTCAATCTCTCTCTCTCTCTCTCTCTTCTAATCTAAATGGAGAGGACGCCAGCCACGTCCTCTCCCTATCAATCTCAATGCACGTGTGAAAATGGCGGCGACGCGCGGCTCCTTATATAGAATCCGAGTCTCGCGAGAATCCGACAGCGTCATGATGACGTTCGGGCGCGCTCGGGTTAACCGAGCAAGGCGGGAAGATCCGAGTCGCTCGGACCCGTGAAAAAAAACATGAAGTTCGTGCGGGTTCGGATTCAGAGAAACCGAACCCGCTCATCTCTAGTCTGTAGTAATCACTGCACATGGTGGACCTACAAAGTACTGACATCAATAAAGTCCTGTTGATCTATTTGATGATATATCACTACCATAACATTGAAGCCGCTGAGTTCTATGACAATTGGATATTCTGATTGACTTTGAAATGTGAGTAATTTTGAGGACTTTTTCACATCCACTTTATTGGGAGTGTTATTTTAGCTATTCACTATATACGGTATATATATATATATATATATATATATATATATATATCAGAGATGAGCCCCCCCCGAACCTAGGAGATCCGGAGCCATCCGAGCCACAGCTCGGATGTCCCTGCCTGACCCGGATCCCCAATCAAGGCAAAACCTTAGGATTCCACTGTCTGATCCTGAGGTTTTGCCTTGGACGCTGGTCTCCGTAGTAATCTACGGAAGGCCACTGATTGGCTGAGAGACCTGTCTGTCACAGCTCTCAGCCAATTAGCGTTTCCCCATAGGCTACAATGGCCCCAAGATGGATGCCCCTACAGCGCTAATAGCACCGCCGCCCGCACTGCCGACTTTCCCTCACTGCTGACACTGCCGGCACCCCTGCACTGAGGACACTTACAGCACTCCCATACTGCTGAAACTGCCGGCACCCCTGAACATCTGCACTGAGGACACTTCCAGCACTCCCATGCTGCCGGCACCCCTGCACTGGGGACACTTCCTGCACTCCCACACTGCCGCATCACTGAACTCCTGCACTGAGGATACCTCCAGCACTCCAGCATTGCTGACACTGCCGGCACCCCTGCACTGAGGACACTTCCGGCACTCCCACACTGCCGACACTGCCACACCCCTAAACTCCTGCACTGAGGACACCTCCAGCACTCCCGCATTGCCGACACTGCCAGCACCCCTGCACTGAGGACTCTGCCAGCACTCCTGCACTGAGGACACCTCCAGTACTCCCGCATTGGCAACACTGCCGGCACCTCTGCACTGAGAACACTGCCAGCACTCTCACACTGCCGCCACTGCCGGCACCCTGCACTGGGGACACTGCCAGCACTCCTGCACTGAGGACACCTCCCACACTGCCGACACTGCAGGCACCCCTGCACCGAGGACACTTCCAGCACTCCCACACTGTCGACACCTCTGAATTCCTGCACTGAGGACACCTCCAACACTCCCGCATTGCCAACACTACTGGCACACCTGCACTGAGGACTCTGCCAGCACTCTGCACTGAGGAAAACTCCGGCACTCTCGCATTGTCGACACTGCCTGGCACCCCTGTACTGAGGACACTGCCGGCACTCCTGCACTGAGGACACCTCCAGTACTCCCGCAATTTCCGACACTGCTGGCACCACACTGAAAACACTGCTGACAACCCTGCAATAAAGACCCTCTGTCACAGTAAGTGCACTATTGGTGTATCTAACCTGCACTGTATCTGACCTGCACTGTAACCCATGCTGTATCTGACCAACACTGTATCCGACCCACATTGTATTTGACCTGCACTGAAACCCATGCTGTATTTGACCTGCACTGCACCCAACCCGCATTGTATTTGACCTGCACTGTATCCAACCAACACTGTATTTGACCTGCGCTGTATACAACCCACACTGTATTCAACCTGCACTGTATCCAACCCACACTGAGTCTGACCTGCGTTGTATCCAACCCACACTGTATTTGATCTGCACTGTAACCTAAAATTTATCCGGCCCACGCTGTATCTGACCCACAATATATACAACTCACAATGTGTGCGACCGATACTGTATCTGACCTGCACTTTATTTCGCACTGTATCCGACGCGCACTGTATCTGACCTTGCACTGTAGCCAACCCTCACTGTATGCAACACACACTGTATACAACATGCACTGTAGCCTACACTATATCCAACCCACACATTGTATCCAAACCATACTCTGACCTGCACTGTATCCAACCTGTACTGTATCTTGCACTGTATCCAACATTACGCTGTAGCCAACGCGCACTATATCCAACCCGCAGTCCGACCTGCACTGTATCCGACTTGCATTGTGTGCGATCTGCACTATATACAACCCGCAATGAATTCCATCTACACTGTATCCGACCTGCCTTGTATCCACCTGCACTGTATCTGACCCACACTGTAACCTGCATTGTACCCGACTTGCTTTGTATCCAACCTGCACTGTAACCTGCACTGTGTCTGACCCGCACTGTATCCGAGCAGCACTGTAACCTGGTGTGTCCCAAAGTATTCCGCACTTTCCTACACAGGTACAGATTGCTGTTTTTTGTGATTAGGCAGAATTTGGGGAGCTGCTCGACAAAATGGCTGATTGGGGCTTTACATGGGCACAGAGTGCCAGTCATCAGTGACCCAGGGCCCCCAGGAGGGATGTACAGACTGGGCACTGAGAATATGCATGTGCTGGGGGCATGTGCACTTGTGTAGGGGGCATCAATGTCTGCTGTTGCTATTTTACACATGGTTTAGAGTTGTTGTTTTTTTATTTGCTGTTTGGTAACTAAACTACTTCAGAGCAATAATATTGTGTTGGATTGTTATCTATTGATTTGATTGGTTATTGCATGCTAATACAGTACTAATTTGTGATGTGCACCGGACATTTTTCGGGTTTTGGTTTTGGATTCGGTTCCGCGGCCATGTTTTGAATACGGACACGTTTTGGCAAAACCTCCCTGAAAATTTTTTGTCGGATTCTGGTGTGTTTTGGATTCAGGTAGTTTTTTTAAAAAAAAACCCTCAAAAACAGCTTAAATCATAGAATTTGGGGGTAATTTTGATCCTATAATATTAATAACCTCAATAACCACAATTTTCACTCATTTCCAGTCTATTCTGAACACCTCACACCTCACAATACTATTTTTAGTCCTAAAATTTGCACCGAGGTCACTGGATGACTAATCAAAGCGACCCAAGAGGGCGGCACAAACACCTGGCCCATCTAGGAGTGGCACTGCAGTATCAGACAGAATGGCACTTAAAAAAATTGGCCCCAAACAGCACATGATGCAAAGAAAAGAGAAAAAGAGGTGCACTGTGGTCGCTGGATGGCTAAGCTAAGCGACACAAGCACCTCAGTATCACAGGAATTATTCATTCTAATCAATGGTAATTATTGGTCCAAATCACTGGAAGAAAATGACAAAATCACTAGAATTATTCGTTCTAATCAATGGTATTATTGGTCCAAATCACTGGAAGAAAATGACAAAATCACTGGAATTATTCATTCTAATCAATGGTATTATTGGTCCAAATCACTGGAAGAAAATGACAAAATCACAGGAATTATTCGTTCTAATCAATGGTATTATTGGACCAAATCACTGGAAGAAAATGACAAAATCACTGGAATTATTCGTTCTAATCAATGGTATCATTGGTCCAAATCACTGGAAGAAAATGACAAAATCACTGGAATTATTCGTTCTAATCAATGGTATTATTGGTCCAAATCACTGGAAAAAAATGACAAGATCACAGGAATTATTCGTTCTAATAAATGGTATTATTGGTCCAAATAACTGGAAGAAGACTGACATTTTTGGGATTATGGAGACATAATGCTTTTGAATATAAATCCTAAAGCAGGTGGTGTCTTAGAGCAAAAGAGTGCAAGAGACCAGCCATGCAGTTTCTGAAATATTATGACAAAATGTTACTGTATTTCATAAGCACTCATTCCTAACTCTGCTAAGTACTGTTTGGTATACTGTATCTGGCTTCCATGAGGTAGTTGTCCAATATTTCAGCTTCCATTGACCTTTTTGAAAGCGGTAGAAGTTATCGATTCTTTTTTTTTTCCCCCTATTTTTTATTTTCTTCTGCATAGCCCAGTAAAACGTTGCAATGTTAAGTATTGACTTGTGCCTTCTGGGGGTCCACTTCTTCACCAAACCCAGCCAAATCTCATCCTGTTTCCTAACCCTCTGTTCCACGTTCTCTATGTACCCCATCTGTGTCACCCATGTCTGTCTACTCCTCCCCTTTAGATTGTAAGCTCTCACGAGCAGGGCCCTCTTCCCTCATGTGCTTATGTACTGTTGGTCACCAAAATGCTGCACTGTAATACTATATATACTGCTCACAAAAATGCCGCACAGATATGGAATGGATACTTGCAGTGACACAGAGCTGCAAGATACAGCAATGGCCTACTGTACAACTATATACTGTTACTCACCAAAATGCTGCACTGTAATACTATATATACTGCTCACAAAAATGCTGCACAGATATGGAATGGATACTTGCAGTGACACAGAGCTGTAAGATACAGCAATGGCCTACTGTACAACTATATACTGTTAGTCACCAAAATGCTGCACTGTAATACTATATATACTGCTCACAAAAATGCCGCACAGATATGGAATGGATACTTGCAGTGACACAGAGCTGCAATATACAGCAATGGCCTACTGTACAAATATAGTACTGTTAGTCACCATAATGCTGCACTGTAATACTATATATACTGCTTGCAAAAATGCCGCACAAATATGGAATGGATACTTGCAGTGACACAGAGCTGCAAGATACAGCAATGGCCTACTGTACTGTACTACTATAATTATTATATACTGGTGGTCCCCAGTCCCCACAATGCAGCACACTGATCAGATATTTGCAGCACACTGAGCACAGATATGGAGTGTTTTCAGGCAGATAACGTAGATATTTGCAGCACACTGAAAACAGATTATTTGCAGCACACTGAGCACAAATATTTGCAGCACACTGAGCACAGAGAGCACAGATTACGGAGCTTTTCAGGGAGAGAACGCTGCCACGTCCTCTCCGTTCAATCTCCAATGCACGAGTGAAAATGGCGGCGACGCGCGGCTCCTTATATGGAATACAAATCTCGCGAGAATCCGACAGCGGGATGATGACGTTCGGGCGCGTTCTGGTTAACCGAGCAAGGCGGGAAGATCCGAGGCTGCCTCGGAACCGTGTAAAATAGGTGAAGTTCGGGGGGGTTCGGATCCCAAGGAACCGAACCCGCTCATCTCTACTAATTCGTAAAACATTTTTAAACAGAAATAACTGCCGTGTATTTGTGCCGCTGCTCTGTTGCTTAGTTTAGCCAGCCAGGCTTTGGCCTATGTTGGTGAATAATATTGTGAGGTGTGAGGTGGTCAAAATTGACTGGAAATGAGTGGAGATTAATGTTATTGTGGTTAATAATACTATAGGATGATAATTACCCCCAATTTTTGTGATTTTAGCTGTTTTTATGTTTTTTCAAAAATCATCCAGATTCAAAACCAAAACACGAAAGGGTGGTTTTGGCAAAACCAAAACACGAGCAGGGAATTAGAACCAAAACCAAAACACGAAAAGTACCTGCCACACATCTCTCTATCTATCTATCTATCTATCTATCTATCTATCTATCTATCTATCTATATATTTAAGGTGAGCAGGTCCGGTTCCTCCAACCCAGACTTTGCATTCCGAGTTTGGATCTGGGTCCGGCTCTGGACTTCTCACCTTTCACGGAACCCAAAATGAGGCAAAAGGTCATCTTCCCACTGTCGTATTCTTGTGGGTTTTGGATTCTATAAAGGTCCCCGGTGATTGGCGCCATCTTCACTCTGGCTGTGTAGAGTGTACTGGACGGACGTGTGTGCCTCAGTACTGTGTAGTCTGGTGTGGGGCAGGTGCTCTGTCTGCTGTATCTGAAAGAGGTAATCTGTGTTCCTGTATATGAAAGGGGTGGTCTGTCTGCTGCACCTGAAAAAGGGGTACTTTGTCTGCTGTATCTGAAAAAGAGGTGCTCTGTCTGCTTTATCTGAAAGGGTTATTTGGCTGTATCAGTCCAGATGTGGTGCTCTGTCTGCTTTATATGAAAGGGGTGCTCTGTCTGCTGTATCTCAAAGAGGTGCTCTGCTTTATCAGTCTAGGCGTGGTGCTCTGTCTGCTATATCTGAAAGGGGTGCTCTGTCTGCTGTATCTGAAAGGGGTGCTCTGTGTGTCCATCCAGGGGCTCCGCCCCAGTGTAAAATTTTAATAATAAAAGCTAAAAACAAAGGGTTAGATTCAAATGATATATCACGCCCAATTTCCTTTCTAAAATGATCTCCGTTATGGCGCATATTTCGCCCATAGTAATCAGGTTTAGCTGTGTAAAGGGTTGGGTGCCTCGCTACTCCGAGGGTAGCAAGCTGAAATAATGATACAATGTCCCAGAGGGCAGAAACAGAACAGGTGTGAAAGGGGGTGAAAAGAATTGAATCCCGCCCAAAAAGTCTAAAAATATAATTAGAAAAAAAATATCTTTTTTTTGTGTGCTGTACCCCAGTGTACTATACAATTTTTATTTTAGTTTCATAAGCACTGTGACACTGCTGGTCTAACTGCAGTATATTTCATTTCCTACTCATACACGTATTGTGCGACACTGTTGGTGGAGGTCAACCGTAGTGTTTAATTTCTTTCCCTAGTGGGTAGGAGGGCGGAAGGACAATTCCATCTTGCACCTTTTTTCTATGCATTATGTGCTGTTTGGAGCATTGGTGACTGTCTACTTGTGTAGATGACAAACATTTATTTAGTTTATTAAACTACCACCCTGCCTGTCACTGCAGTGCCATTCTGTTTCCTTGATGTGCCATGTTGGAAGTTTAATTGCCACATGTTTGCTCTGCCCACTGCTGTCACTTAGCTTAGTCATCCAGCTACCTCGGTGCAACCTTTTGGCCTAAACTGGATTCATTTCCAGTCAAAATTGACTGGAAATGAGTGGAAATGAATGTTATTGAGGTTAATAATACTGTAGGAACAAAAACAATTCCAAATTCCGGGATTTTAGCTGTTTTTATGATTTAAAAAAAAAAAAAATAGAGATCCAAAACTTGCAAGGGAGGTTTTGTCAAAACAAACACAGATCTAACAAACGAAGGAGCTACAGATGCAAAACAAGATCCCAAACTTTTGGGATTTGGGTCAGTGCACATTCCTAATAAAAAAAAGAAGAATATATATATATATATATATATATATATAATCAAAAGTTTCTGGTGGACTCCTGATGAAGTCCACCAGATTCCAATCGAATGAAACTCATTGAGGGTGTCCCTGTGATTCTCCTGCAGTCTGTCTATATATGGACTACCACCTGGGTTCAGATAAGCTTTTCCACTGAAACTTTAATGTATGTTTTTTAAGTGTGTGTAAATAAATGTTTTAAAAGATATTACAACACATTTTCTACTTTATTCCCTTGAAAACTCCATTGGTGATAGAGAAGTTCTGAAGGCTGGACCCGGCCTCCAAATTGGGAAAAGAATTTCCAGGGTCCTGTTATAGAATGCACATTAGGCATACGGTTGCCTTCAATTGTGGTACATGTCCATTCCATTGACTCGTGGATATTTTGGACTTTGAAACAGACAATTTTGCCCTAGGAGGTGCTCTTGTTCTCTATTTTTCAGAGAAATGATGCCTGTGTGAACAACAAGATACTGCACTTGAGCTGCCACCAGGACATTGGGAAGTGCATTTCCTGAAGGCATAAGAGGATAAGATTGTCTATTTTTTGTCTCTTATATTGGCATGGTCCCTTTAATATCTGATCACCCAGTCTGGCGCCATTTTCACATCTTTCTTTCTCTCTCTCTTTCTCTCTCTCGCAAAAATAAATAAATAAATGTGTATATATATATATATATATATATTTATTTATTCACTATTCATATTATTTTGATTATTGTTTGTATTCACTTATTTTTTTATTAAGATTTTATGTTGCAGCATATATAGCGCACCATTGCTTTTATCATTCTAGTAATGTCGATTAAGATTAAAAAAATAAAAAAACAACAACATTTTTTGCCAAATTAACGTTTGTTGTGTCAGTACGAATAAATAAACTAATGGTATTTTTTGAAGATTTAAAGTCTTCCAGGAAAAAAAAAAAGTATAGTTTGTAGGGATACTGGATTAAATGAAATATTGATGTTGATAAAACCAAATCTATAGACATTTTTACATAATATGGTCTTTGAATACCTAATAAATGTTATTTAAAATGTTTTTCCAGGGCAACAGAATCTGTTAAAATGAAGGAAAAAACATATACAATTACAGTAAATTAATATAAACTACAATGATCTGATTTCCCCAAACAATAAATATTTTAAACAGACAAAAAAGATGTGCAAAATTTTTTTTTTTTAATGAGAATTTAATTTTTTCCACAGCATAAATTCCACTTAGCCTAAAACCAAGTTTAAATTGAGCATGTACAGTATATATCAGTGCATTTTCCATATATGGTTCTAGATGCAACTTTGAGGATAAATGACTTCATCCTCTAAAACTATTATAAAGGCTGTATAAAACATTTGGTTCAGCTGAAGCCTGTTCCCGGAAACGCTTTGTTTACTCCTCAGAAGATATGAACTTCCTTGGGTGTACATTTGATCTCTGAGAAGTATTGTGTCTTGCTCTCTTTTTTAGGCTACCAAGGGAATTGATTGGCAAAAAAGAGTCATTGTAATTTAAAACAGATCATTTTATTCTAAACTATGGAGACCTTGTTTAAACTAATTTTAAAGAATTCCTAAAAAAATGTTAAATAAATGAAAATGCATGCTAACACAGAAACAATGTACCTCCTGTATTTCCTAAAGAATTCTTTTTAACCACTACTGAGCTTAAAGTGGCTTTCTCAGTTATAGTCTCATTCAGTCTTAGCAAAATCAGAGACAGAGATTTTGACTGGAATGCTGCATAATTGCAGTTGAGGTTAAATAACACATTTCTCCCTACATTTTTTACTGTTGTGTCTCAATTAAAAACTTGGCTCACAAGGGAATTTCTTTGCAGCCACAAAAAAATGGCTTTTTATAAGAGAAATGCTCCATTAGTCTCATCAGTCCTTGCCATAATAGAGATTGTAGCTTACATTTTGTACAATGCAAACATTAAACTACCAGTATGGGGGGAATATAGTTGCCAGTGGGACATTAAAAAAACTCTGTGGCATGAGGTTTTCCTGCAGCCACAAGGTTTTACAATTCAATTGTGTGTCTGGAAATGGGATGCAGTGGTTTCTTTAGAAATCACTGCGTTTTTCTCGCATCCCCAAAGCAAATCTCGTTTGTCCTAAAATCTTACATTTTAGGAACTTGCTCATGGAACTTGGTGGCACACTCCCTGAGTACTAATTAAGCAATTGCAAGATTCCAATTAGCTTAATTAGTCAGTAATTACTCACCTTCTGCAGTTGTGTCTTCTCCTTCAGCGTCAGAAGCTGGGTTTCCTGCAGCAGCTCTGAGTATGTGAGGTGTGTGGAGTGGAATAGTGTGTTTCAGTGTATTCACCCAGGATCCGGCTGCTGGGAAAACTACATCTCCAAGCGGCCCTTGTGCCTCCAAACAGCCCACAACACTCCCAGCAGACCCCTCCACAGTGAGCAGATGGAGGGGAGTGCACCGAGAGCCACAGAGAGCATCATACAGATGAGTGTCATTTATTAAAAATTTTTATATGCACAGCAGAGTTTCAGCGCTGAAAACCCTGCAACATTTTTCTTTATTGGATACAGTGGGTATCAGGAGTGTGCATACCCAGGGTAATTCAAAATTGTAAGTGAGCTCCCAACTGAATTCCCCCCCAAAAATGGGACGTGGTGTCCTCTATAGAAATCACTATGTCTTTTTTCCCGCACCTCCAGAGCATGTCTGATTTTTCCTAAAATTTTTATTTTTAGAAAAAATCACTAGGACTTGCTCTGGGACTGCGGTGGTACCCCCTCCGAAGACTAATTCAGCAATTGGAAGTTTCTAATTAGCTTATATAGTTAGTAATTACTCACCCTCCGAAGCAGTCTTCATCCCACGTTTGGAGCTGGGCCTTCTGCAGCAGTGATGAGTATGTAGTATGTGTGGAGTGTGTGTAAGTGAGCATGAGTGAGTGTGTGTGTGTGTTTGACCCTTTCCCACCATGTGTAGTGTCACCTCCTGACTACTGGGAGAACTACATCTCCCAGCAGTCCTTGTGCCCCCTAGTACCACCGGAGCCTCCGAGCAGCCTCCAGGACTTCTAACAGCCCCCTCACCATTGTCAAGATGGAGACCACCGGAAGCCCAGGAGAGCACCAAGCATGTACAGTAAGTATTATTATTGTTTTTTAATCTCGTCACAGGGTTTCAGTGCTGAAAATCCTGCAACCATTTTTTTGATTGGATACTGCAGGTATCGGGAGCACACATACTGGAGATGTGCGTGTTCAGATTTACTTGGTTCTTAATGCCAAAATTTATACAAATTCACATTTATCTGGATTTTTTGTATTGGCTATCTAAAACACACCAATAAAACAAAGCCAATAAAATGCTGTATTGAGATCTGGTTAAATCCGGGTAAATCAGCACATCTTTAACGCATACAGGGGGTAATTCCAAGTTGATCGCAGCAGGATTTTTGTTAGCAGTTGGGCAAAACCATGTGCACTGCAGGGAAGGCAAATTTAACATGTGCAGAGAGAGTTAGATTTGGATGGGGTGTGTTCAATCTGCAATCTAATTTGACGTAAAAATAAAGCAGCAAGTATTTACCCTGCACTGAAACAAAATAACCCACCCAAATCTAACTCTTTCTGCACATGTTATATCTGCCTCCCCTGCAGTGCACATGGTTTTGCTCAACTGCTAAAAAAATTCCTGCTGCGATCAACTTGGAATTACCCCCACAGTACCTAGGGTAATCCAAAATTGGGCATGAGGTATACAAGTTTTTTTCCTCACTAAACCTCACACATAATTGAATTCCCTTTCAATGATTTGAACTGTGAAAGGAATTGAAGGCATGATTCCAAAAGATATGGTAATTGATGTGTATGATTATGAAACAAGAAATCTCAGTAAAGGTTGATTAACTAACTATATGGTAATTAATTTGAATGATTATAAAACAAGTAATCTTGATAACGGTTGATTAACTATTAAGGATGACTTACTACAGGAATGCTAATTGGAAAGCACAGTCACACTATCTATCCCACTCATAGCGACCATTGGTTCATAATCCAACCCTAGTGCCTCAAACTCACCAGCTATGACCAAAAATGATCTTGCTCTGCTGAGGAGCACTGAAGGAGGTCAAGCTTTCATGTCAATTTGCTCTATTATAGATTCATCCTGTACTCATATCTCTCTTCAAACAATGGGGGTAATTCAGACCTGAACGCTAGGCAATTTTTGTAGGCCTGCGATCAGATAGTTGCCGCCTACATGGGGAGTGTATTTTTGCTGTGCAAGAGTGCGAATGCATGTGTAACAGAGCTGCATAAACTGATTTTGTGCAGTCTCTGCACAGTCCAGGACTTACTCAATGTTATGAGCCATGGCTGTGGCTCATTCTGGTTATGTATTTTATGTTATACTTCTGTTTCTGTTCCTCGTGGGTGTCATGGGGTGTTCGGAGCCCACCCTTAAAGAGAGGGTACTGTTATGAACCACAGGTAGTGGTTCATTCATATTTTATGTTTATCAGTAGTCTTACAGGCCAGGATTTCCCGTTGCTCTGGTTTAAGAAGATTCTTGTTTGCTGCCAGTGGTGAGTCTGTGTGATTGCAGCTTGTTCCCATGTGTTCAGCCTCACCTGTCTGTTGATTGCACCTCTCAGTTGTGCAGCAGGGCAGCTGCACGACATAATTAATTAAGACTCTCTGTTATATGCTGGCTCAGTGCAATTCACAGACGCTGGTGATATTTCCAGATTTCCTGAGTTCCAGAGTTCTTGAGTTCTGAGCTAGTCCCTGCCAGTTCCTGAGCTCCTGTCTAGCAGTGTCTGTCTAGCTGCTTTGAGTGTCGGTTCCTGTGTCGATTCCAGTGTCGATTCCAGTGTCTGATCCTGTGTCCTGCCGTGAAGCGTTCCTGTCCAGGAGTCCTGTGGCTTTGTCTGTGCCTGGTCGAATATCTGGCTTCTTGGTGTCCACCGGTCTGTCGTTTGGGATTCTGCCTGTCCTCCAGTACTGAGAGTCTGTGTCGGCTACATTGGGGGTTCCTGTCCGTTTGCCAGTATTTGTACCGATTCCGTGAGTAGCGGCTTTGCCGCGTCCGTCGGCTCAGGCCGCAGTATTCTTTGGTTATAATTTGTTTCTGGCGTTTTGCAGAGGGTTCTGCTTGTGCTGTCACCGCCGGTACACAACGGTATTGTGTCGGCGAGTGGACAGCATTTCCTTTGTTGTTCTTTTCCTTTGGCGGCGTGCCGCACATATATTTAGGTTTAGGGTTGTTAGTAGCCCCTAGCCTTCTGTTTGTTTTAGCTAGAGGTCCCCTTGTTATTATCCTGTCTCGGTTCACGCCTTGTCTCAATCTAAGACCTGGGGACATCGGAGTTGGGCAGACCTAATCCGCCCTTCAAACGCGGCTGCCGTGGGCCCAAGAAACCATAGTCACTCAGGCGTGAACGGACCACACGGGTGAAACAACGGAGGTAGGGTGCTAGGGGCTATTTCCACACCACACCTCGTTTCAGCGTCACGTTCTGGTGCTCAGGACTCACTACGCAACATCTCCCTTGTTCTGAGCACCAGGAACCTAACACTCAACCGCTGCGATCACATCAAACTGATCAGCGCCAGATTTGACGTAAGACATCCTCTCTCAAAAACGCTTGGTCCCACCTGCGTTTTTCCAGACACTCCCTGAAAACAGTCAGTTGCCACCCACAAATGCCCTCTCCCTGTCAATCTGCTTGCGAACACCCGTGCAAATGGATCCTTCGCACAAATCCGATCCACTTTGCAGCCGTCCATTGTGCCTGTGCATTGCAGTGCATACGCATGCGCAGTTGAGATCTGTTTGCCCACTGTGAAAATGCACAGCAGTGATCAGGTCTAAATTACCCCCAAATTTACAATATTTATTTTAAATATTTTCCTAACAGTTTCCAAATCCCTACCACCTCCAACCTACAGTAACTTCAACATTGTTTATGCCTCCACCTTACCTTATATTCCGCCCTCCTTGCCCTTGACATTATCACTAATTTCACATTAAAAAGTGAACATCTTTCCATATCAGACTTTCTGCCCCATTCTCTCCTGTCTCCAACCAACTGTCCATCCTGTCCTCATTCTGCTCCACCACTACAGATAAAATCCAATCACTACTCTCATACCCTACATATGTACATCCATTTTACTCTTTCTTTTCATCTCCTCTACTCCCTCTCTTTCAATGACTGCTTCAATGTAGCTCTTCTCTTCAATCTGTCCCTTTATGTTATGTGGTACCATACCAAGAATGTACTCAACACATCCATCATCACAAAAAGAGCTGTTTTTACACTACTGCTCTCTCTCTCTCTCTCTCTCTCTCTCTCTCTCTCTCTCTCTCTCTCTCTCTCTCTCTCCTTCTATTTGCCATCAAAACCTTTCACCAGATTATCTATACAGTAGCAGCCTCCCTACTCTGCTCCTCCTATTCACTCCTTTATCCACTCCACTCCACTCCACTGGAATTATGGGATCCGGTCTGAAGGTCGACACGATCTAGGTCGACAATGTTTAGGTCGACCACTATAGGTCGACAGTCACTAGGTCGACATGGATGGAAGGTCGACAGGGTTTCTATGTCGACATGTGCTAGGTCAACAGGTCTAAAGGTCGACATGAGTTTTTTTATTTTATTTTTTTTTTGAATTTTTTCATACTTAACGATCCACGTGGACTACGATTGGAACGGTAATCTATGCCGAGCTAAGCGGTAGCGGAGCGAAGGCACCATGCCCGAAGCATGGCGAGCAAAGCGAGCCATGCGAGGGGACGCGGTGCACTAATTGGGGATCCCGGTCACTCTACGAAGAAAACGACACAAAAAAAAATTAAACATCATGTCGACCTTTAGACCTGTCGACCTAGCACATGTCGACCTAGAAACCCTGTCGACCTAGTGACTGTCGACCTATAGTGGTCGACCTAAACATTGTCGACCTAGATACTGTCGATTTGATGAACCACACCCTGGAATTATACTGGCTAAGGTCACTAATGATCTTCTCAGGGTGAAATTGGTTATTCTTCTCTATTTATACTCCTGGATATGATGATGGATTACATCTACATGTATACTATAACTGTCACTACTTAAAGGATCCCAATGCAAAGAATATGTAATTGTGCATACTATAATATTAGATATATTACAATATACCTTCATATAAACGTGTCCTTAATAAGGATGAATATGGATACTATCTGATGTATATAGGAAATTCAGATAATGGAGCGATTTATTTTATTATTGCTTAACATCATGCAGGATCATAAAAATAATTATATCATAAAGAAGGTCATGATATCCCTGATTCATACATATAATCATCTTCCTATACAAATTTACTAATGGATGATGATGGATTGCATATAAATGTGTATTTATTCTATTGTATAAATTTCTTACATTTTGTAGAATCATCGTGAAGAATCATTATTACTTTTCTACATCAGGTAGGATCATAAAAATTAAAATAAGTATACCATAAAAAGAGTATGGAGCGATTTTTATTTTATTTTATTTTATTATCTTTTGATATCATGCAGAATCATAAAAATTATTATACCATTGAAAAGGTCATGATATCCTTGATTCATATATATAATCATCTCTCTATACAAATGTTTATAGTTATACTAATGGATGATGATGGATCACATCTATGTGGCTATTATAATGTATCCTATTAATAGGATCCTAATGTAAATAATATAACCCCTAGTTACCCAGGGTAATTACTGCTAAGTCAGTGCCTCCACCCAAGCTAGGATTTGTCTAGAGGCTCGCTTCGGTAAGCCTCGTCTCACCCTCCCTGGGGTGGTGTATGTTTTGAATAGTAGTGGGGAGATGTAAATTACCCGTAACTCTTTTTACCACCTATTTACTTATTTACCTGTTCTTTGTTTATCCTCAGGGTCAGTACAACCGTCCTCACAGCTATCCGAAGAAACTGGTAAGTATAAATATTTATTAGACACACACCTAGTGACACAAAACATAACTTTTGCATACACCTAGGTAAAGGGCGTTATACCTTCTACCCTGCCCTGTACACTCTAAATATTTAAGCTTATACAAATTAGCCTTGCATGCAGTACAAAAAACTCTCAGTACCATCTTAGAACCAAGGAGTGACCCGGGTACTCTTAAAAAATACACTCCATCGGGGCCCTTTACCCACTATGGATGGGTTGTGATTTAATGAATTCCGGATCTTGGGCAACTGCTAGTTTAGGAGTGTGAAGTGATGGCAGTCACGTTATTTCCACTCCTGAATTATAGTCTCTTTAAAGATTTGGTAAACTCTTTGGTCCCTTCCTGCTATAGCAGGCTCAGGTATTGGATCATGGATGAGTATAATAGTTTAAGGGACACCTTACCAGGCACAGTCCGTGTTCTGTTAATGTATCCCGTCCTTCTGACAATCAAATAGTTGCAGTTATAGTGGCTGACTCAGTCTCTCACCGAGCAGCTAACATTGTATCTTTTCCTTGAGACAAAGTATATGGGGCCTAATTCAGAGTTGATCGCAGCAGCAAATTTGTTAGCAGTTGGGCAAAACCATGTGCACTGCAGGGGGGGCAGATATAACATGTGCAGAAAGAGTTAGATTTGGGTGGGGTGTGTTCAAACTGAAATCTAAATTGCAGTCTAAAAATAAAGCAGCCATTATTTACCCTGCATAGAGACAAAATAACCCACCCAAATCTAACTCTCTCTGCAAATGTTATATCTGCCCCGCTGCAGTGCACATGGTTTTGCCCAACTGCTAACAAATTTGCTTGCTGCAATCAACTCTGAAGTACCCCCATGGTCACTTAGCTAGGCTATTGTAATCAGTCAATAGCAAAGTCAGAGGTAGCCTAGCTCCCTTCCTTACAGTCTCTGAATGAATGTTTCTTAGAGATACAGTATATTTCCCTGGATACCCAGTCTTTAGTCTATTACACTACTTCAGTTATTGCGAATGGCAAAAGCATGTAGTCTCTTCCTCATAGTAAATAATATCTGGAACAGTTATCAAATAGTTATCCAAACACAGCTCCCTATTTTATCCTTTGCATAGAGGCCAGGGTATATTATGTAATTCGGATATAGTGGCACCATTTTCTACTTTCCACTCTTCCCCTATTTATCCGTCTCTCTGAGACATAAATACAATTTCCCTTTGCTAAGTCCTACTCTCTGTGCTCCTGCATTTGCTATTAACTCCACGTATACAGACTCACAGTAGGATTTCAATCTGTACTGTATACTCTCAATAGCGGCATAACTACTGCTGCATGCTGCCGGGATGTCCCTGGGTACTAACGCTTTTACTCCTCTGATACCTGTGCATCAATACTCTGTGAAGTATGCCTCACTGTTCTCAGCTGGCTATCAAGGAAATGTGTAGGCATGATAGCTTAGCAGGGGTTTTCATTACACCACCACAACTGTATAAGAGCCAAGGACACTCCCCCGAATCCTCCTCCTGACTTCTGGACTGCTCTACTTAGCTGAATGTTGCTGGCTGCTCACTACTCCATCCTCCTGCTCTGCCTCCTGAAGTGAACTCCAGCCCAATAGGGGTTAACTGTCCCTCTACGTGGCCCCATTTTGGCTGCTAGGCTGACCAGGAGATGCTGGTTCAATGACAGGGGGGTTCACAGTCTTTTCTTAAAAGGCAGCCTCCCACCCCCTGGGTTTCTCCCTTGACCTTTTTGGTCAGGTGGGTGCTTTCAATGAGAGGCGGTACTTACAGTCACTACTGCTGGCAATCTCCAATGGAAGCATAAGCTAGGGGTTGATAGGCTTCATTTCACCACTGGGACCGGACCTGGGTGGAAGCAAGGGGTAGCTCCTCCGCTGCTCCCGGTTACCGCTCCCTGTTCTCTCAGCACTGTGCAGTTTCTCACCAGCCGCCGTCACCACCCCTTTGGTCAGCTAGCGCTGGCTCCCGCACTCCTAACCACCTCTTTCCTCCATGAGCTCTATCTTCTCGAGCCCCCTCTCCTCGTGCAGCCAACCACCTAGGGAGTCCAGCAGGAGCCGAGAAGCTTCCATACATCCCGCACACGTATATTATCCCCTGGCACCCACACAGTTACTGCTCCTATGCTCCTCATGACACCCAAATATTATACATATGAATAACACTATACTATGCACATAATATATATCACAACAATGGGGGTCATTCCGAGTTGATCGCTCGCTAACTACTTTTAGCAGCCGTGCAAACACATAGTCGCCGCCCACGGGGGAGTGTATTTTCACTTTGCAAGTGTGTGAATGCGTGTGCAGCCGAGCAGGACAAAAAAGTTGTTTGCAGCTTCTGAGTAGCTCTGGACTTACTCAGCCCTTGCGATCACTTCAGTCTTTTTGGTCCCAGAATTGATGTCAGACACCCGCCCTGCAAACGCTTGGACACGCCTGCATTTTTCCAAACACTCCCTGAAAATGGTCAGTTGACACCCACAAACGCCCTCTTCCTGTCAATCTCCTTACGATCAGCTGTGCGAATGGATTCTTCGTTAAATCCATTGCTCAGCAATGATCCGCTTTTTACCTGTACGACGTGCCTGCGGAATTAAAGACAGCAGCCATTTTATTTGGTGGTATGTATTAAAAGCATCAGCAATAGTACAAGGTGGTCAGTTATAAGTGCTTAATATTAATGCTGCACATAGCATGGCCGTAACTAGCGGAGGGCTAGGGGGGGCATGTGACCTGGGCGCAGGATAGGAGGGGGCGCCAAGATGATCAGTTTGATCCCCCTAACACCCCCTGCCTATGCACTGTGTCCCTTAGAGCCGACAGAGCACAAGCTCCAGACTCTACTAGCTGCAGCGGCCGCATTGCTGTGATGAAACTATAAATAAACTACAGCTCCCAGCAGCCCTTGCTGAGGGAGCTGTAGTTTACTTTCAGTTTCTTCTAATTAGTCGGTGTAGTGCCTGACCCGGCAGAGCCAGATGAAGAGGGGGCAAAGGGAACAGGTTGACTCCCCAGCCTCCCCCCTGCTGCCTAAAATCATCGCTGCAGTGCACTACTATAGTGCACTGCTGTGCTTGAAAAGAAGAGGCAGACGGAGGTCCGAAAAGGGGGCATGGCTACACAGCACTGTGCTGTACACAGTGCCAGGCCAGCCAGCAGCATGACTGGGAGAGAGGAGAGCTCACTATCCAGGAGTAGAAGAGCATAAATAGTGAGTGTAAGGGAAGGGGTACTGTATGTGTGACTACCATATACAGTATGTGTGTCTCTATGAATGTGTGCATGTGTATGACTGTATGTGAATTGTGAATAGGTGTGTGACTACATATCTGTATGTGTGCTTGTATGTCACTGTATGTATATATTTGTGACTCTATATATGTATGTATACAGGAGTGTGGCTATATGTATATATGTGAGTGAGTGAGTGAGTGAGTGAATGTATGCATGCATGTATATATTTAGGTGTGTGACAGTATGCATGTGGGGTCTACTATGGTATGTCGGCACTCGGGATCCCGGCGGCCAGCATACCGATGCCAGGATCCTGACTGCCGCTATATCGGCAGCGAGGCGTGCGCAAAAAAGCCCCTTGCGGGCTCGCTGCGCTCGCCACGCTGCAGGCACAGTGGCATACTATTTATTCTCCCTCCAGGGGTGTCGTGGACACCCCAAGAGGGAAAATAGTTGTCTGTATGCCGGCTGTCGGGATTCCAGCACCGGTATGCTGAGCGCCAGGATCCCAACAGCCGGCATATCAAGTGCCACCCTGCATGTGTATAGGTGTTTCATTTTACTTATGTTTCAAGGTATGGGTTATCATTTTTTTTTTCTTTTCTTCATCCCTAGCCCAAATAAATGTCTAGCTATCCCCTCGGTAAAAAGCTTTACAGCAGCTACCACACACACACACACACACACACACACACACACACACTTACAATGGGAGGGGGGGGGCTGCCAACTTACTGCCTTGCCCCGGGTGTAAAAAAATCCTAGTTTCGGCCCTGCACATAGATGTGGTTTAACAACAGCGGCAGTAACCACTATAGGTACGGAGAATACCACAATGAAATGTAACCTTATTGCAGCTGAAAATTTATATCACACACACTGCCCAACTTATTGCTAAGCTGCACTGTAGATCAGTGGGGAAATAGTTATTAATCATATATACTGTAGATCTATATAGACCTGTGCTATGTTTGGACAAAATACAATGTCCATACAATGATATAGTGTACACACTTTCTGAGGGCACAATAGAATCTGGTTATAAAACATCTATTATGAATTGAGAAATAATAACCAAAATATTTGCAGTCCTCTAAAAATATATACAGCTACTAACTGGGAATTGGTTACTAATATTAAATTTAGGAGATTTAGGGAACACCAATCAAGTACACTAGTTGCGACTGGAGACATAACATTATAGAAATCCTAGAGAGGCTGTCTTATGATAATTACACTTCAGCTATATTAACTAGTCTCCAAACTGATGATTTAGATTCAGACCGTAACTGACAAATTAAGTAGCATTTGTAACATCTGTTTAGATATTTTGGCAATAGCTACATTATATGATATTAATCTCCTCCTATCCATAGAAAAATATTCCACTAATCTCCTTGGTCACAGTAGAGGAATATATAACATAACAGTGTATGATTATCAATGAGCGAAACAGCTATTACAACTGATATACTGTATGGAAATAGAGCAATAAAGAAAATGGCTATTTTTTTAATCAATATAATTTAATACACTGATAATTTAATTTCTTTTCACTACGTTCTGTTTTTATATTTCACCAATTTTAATAAACTGAATAAAGTTAATACATATTTGAATACATACCAATGAAGTATATAACTTTTATTATTATAAATTTGGTCTCAGTGCACCCTTGAAACTACTTACTTTTCTTTTTTCTATTGTAATCCTCCTGGATCAGCTTGCAACTTTTAATAATGTGGACCACCCTCTCCTCCTTCAGACTCTTCAGTCCTTCATTCTCTGTGACTGTTCTCTTCTGGTTGTCCTCCTACCTTACTAACATTCACCCTACTCTGACTCAACCTCCCTCTCTCCTTCTGCCTATCAGTACAGTATTTTCCAAGCTTCTGTACTTGGTATCTGGTCTTATTTAATTGCACATTCTCCCTTGGAAATCTCATTAGCTTCTTCATCCTCCTTTACCACCTACTCTATTTGCTGATGACAACGAAATTTACCAATCCACCGCTAATCTTTCTCCTTCCATACTCTCTTGTGTCTCTGTCTTTCTGCTATATCCTCCTGGATGTTCCAACTTTTTCTCAAACTCAACATGTCTAAAACCAAAATTAATGTATTCCCCCCATCCAAGACCACTCACCTTTTCTTCTTCTTGGTCAGACGCACAGTCTCTTCTGTACCTCATCAGCCTCCCCCTTTTCTTCACTGTCTCCCCATCCATCACAGACAACATTCTAAACTCACCATCATATGTATTGCTTTCAATAGCTCTACTCTTAAACCTCAATTCAATCCACAATGTTTAACACCCTCTACTTTCCTACACTGACTGCAACTCACTACTGCCCTGGACTTCCTCCCATACAGTCATCCAAATTCATCCCATGCTGCCCCTCTACTTCAAAACTCAAAACCTTCCTCAGACTTTTCGATAGTCTTCAGAAATTCAAACAAGCCATCAAGAATCACTTCTTTGTGCAGGTTTATCAGTCCTCCTTACAAATCTCTATTCAGCTCCTCTGACTACTCAGCTACTTAAAATATTTATCACAAACTATCCTTCATTCATACGCATACTCCAAACAAACTCTAAAGAAATAATTGACACCGACAACTGAAATAATTTTGCCAAATGAAAATGTCAGCTTTATTCATAGAAATGGTATGGTAGCAAGGAGGGATGGCCTATTTAACTCAAGTCCCTATTTATACTAAACTTGACCCCTTTTATTGTGGCTGACCAAAAACAACTTAACTTAACAGGCTAATTAGATCCCTAACCATAGTTTTCCAGAAGTCAAGTCATTTCCACCGGCATGGAACACCACTCTTAACGGGCATCCCGACTTCTGAAGCTGTTGCCAGAATAGGGGCATGACTTGCTCCCAACATAAGCCCCTCACACCGATCC
Organism: Pseudophryne corroboree; assembly: GCF_028390025.1. Taxonomy (NCBI): domain Eukaryota; kingdom Metazoa; phylum Chordata; class Amphibia; order Anura; family Myobatrachidae; genus Pseudophryne; species Pseudophryne corroboree. The sequence goes on from NC_086445.1 coordinate 761,734,422, forward strand.
AACTGATCAGCTGCGCTTCAGGGGACTATAGGCACTCCAACCCTGATCTTTCTCCAAGAAAAACATACGAGTGCCCCACAAACTAGATTGGGCACTCATCCAAACTGCAATCTGAAAAACATAAAATCAATATTTACATAACATTCACACCACCAAAAACTAACAAAAATACACTAAAAGCGATCTCAATACAAAGAAAAAAAAACATATTAGACCCATTATAAATTTTCTTATATGGTGCTTTATTAATAATTAAACTATTTTAATTTGGACTCTAAGATGACATATTTGAAAAAGTTAAGGGTGATGGGGATATGAAGAATCAGACTTGATGAGAGGTGAAAAACACACCTGTCAAGCGGGTGTAGACCCCTAGGCTTAAGGCACTTAAAAGGATAAAAAATTCCTCAAGACCCCCAAATATGGCGTGTGGCTGAAACCTCAAGTCTGGATTAAGTTACCAGTGGTCAAAACATGATATATTTCCGAAATACACCAGACATTCACCTGCCAAGAACTCTAATTTCCTCGCTCGAACGGCTTTCTGCAGCCGCTAATGTCGATGAACCTCTCCGAAATGAATGGGTACCGTATTCGATACTGGCAATCCCATTGTGCTAATACAACGTTCCATAACCCATTGAAATTGGAACTGAGTAACCAGCGTACCGTCCCCATGCTGCAACAATGGACCTGGAACATCAGTCCTTGCTCTCAAAAATACCTTTGCCAGTGATACTGTACAGATCTCAATGGGGGTCATTCCGAGTTGATCGCTAGCTGCCATTGTTCGTAGCACAGCAATCAGGCAAAAAATTGGCACTTCTGCGCACGCGCGGAGTACTTTCACAAAAACCGATGCAGTTTCACACAAGGTATAGCGACGCTTTTCAGTCGCACTGCTGATCGGTGAGTGATTGATAGGAATGGGGCGTTTCTGGGTGGTAACTGACCGTTTTCCGGGAGTGTGCTGAAAAACACAGGCGTGTCAGGTAAAAACGCCAGTGTGCCTGGGGAAACCGGGGAGTGGCTGGCCGAACGCAGGGCGTGATTATGACATCAAAACAGGAACTAAACAGACTGAAGTAATCGCAAGGTAGGTCTGCAGCTACTCTGAAACTGCTTGAAAAAAAAGGTATCCCCGTTCTGCGATCCTTTCGTTTGCACTTCTGCTAAGCTAAGATACACTCCCAGAGGGTGGCGGCTTAGCGTTTGCACTGCTGCTAAAAGCAGATAGCGAGCGATCAACTCAGAATGAGGGCCAATATCCTCAAAACTCCTCAAAGCCACCCAACACCCTTTACCTAATTGATCGGTTTTGGAACGCTGTACTCTGCACCATAAGCATCCCTTTTCCAACGACACATGCACAAGAAGCATAGGTGACATTGCTCTTTTTGATGCTGCCACCAATTCACTGACTCTGAAAGCCCCAAAGAAGGCCATAATGAAACACAATCTAAATAAAAGTGCTTCGTAATCTGACACACAGACCTCTTGTAATACGACCGCCATGCACTGCAACATTGAAATGGTTATTCGTCTGTGTGAATCCTATTCAGGGGACATCACTCGTGCGCACCCTTTCAATACTCTAGATAAAAAAGATTTAGTGAAATTATGCCAGCCTTCAAGTCTCAAGAAATAAGATAGAGCAGACAGTAAGTGTGCTACAGAACCTCTTGGCTTGCCTACCCTAAAAGATTCCCCAACATAATCCAACAACCAGCATAATTGCTCTTACCTTGGTCTTTACGTATGCGGATGTATCTCTCCCACTCTTTCATTGCTGCTCTATAGCCCTGCAGAGTGGAAGGTGCCAAAGACCTTAGCGCTAGGTCCTCCAATCCAGAAGTATCACCTGCCATGCATAAGCCAGGCAAGGGACACCAGATACATTCACATCCGATGCTAACACCCTGAACTGGTGCCACTCAAAACATGATAGAGCGTCTGCCACGCCATTCTGAATACCTGAGACATGCCTGGTGCAAAAATTTATATTCCACTATAAACAACGCAGAACAATTTGACCCAACAACCGCAAAACAGGTAGACCAGCCTTTTTGTCTGTTAATTGCCTGGACTACCCCCAAATTATCACACCAAAAGACGACTGAAACATTGGCCAACACCTCATGCCACAACTCCAATGCAACCATGATTGGGAATAACTCCAACAACAATAGATTCCCTGTTAGGCCTTCATCAAACCATGCTTTGGGCCAGGGGGACGCACACCACCTGCCCTCCAAGTAAGCCCCAAAGAACCAGATCCATCTGTGAATAACTGCAACTCCACATTATATCGGGGTTCAGTCTGCCACCATTGAAATCCGCCAAAAACTCTTCCCAAATGTGCAAATCTCTACGAATTTCTTTAGATAAATGGATAAAATGACCGGGCCTCTTAACACCAGCTGTTGCTCCTCTAACTTCCTACTAAAAACCTTACCCATTGGGATAACTCTGCAAGGAAAATTGAGCAATCCCAATAACAAACCTGTTTCAACGTTACCTTGTCATTAGCCAATGCAACCATTATATCTTCTCTAAAGCACCCTACTTTTTCCATGTGCAAACAACAGCAACCCTCAATCGTATCGATTTCAATACCTAAGAAGGTCAAAACTGATATAGAGCCAACCGTTTTTTCATCCGCAACCTGAACCCACAACTCAGCGAGCAATGACAAGGCATTCGCTAAAATATTACCACAAATAACAGACTCAGCCGGGCCCATAAACAAAAAATCATTTAAATAATGAACAATTCCAGACTCGCCTGAATATTCTGAAATACACCAATGCAAAAAACTACTACATTTTTCAAAATACGAACAAGAAGTAGAACAACCCATAGGAAGACATCTATCCACAGGCGAAAACCCAAATAGCAAAAAAATTCTGGCTCAATGGGCAACAGACGGAAAGCCGACTCTATGTCGATTTTACTCATCAAAGCTCCTCTACCAAATGACCTAGCCTTAGCTAACGCATCTTCAAAAGATTGATAAACTACCATTGCCGCCTCCGGAATGGCATCATTAATTGAAGACCCCTTTGGACATGACAAATGCTGAATTAATCTAAACTATCGCAGAGTCTTCTTAGGAACAACACCCACCAGGGACAAAATCAAGTCCAACACTGGCGGAGAACTAAAAGGCACTACCATTCTTCCCAAAGAAACCTCTTTATCCACTTTTTCTTTCAAGATTTTTGGAAACTGTTCAGCTGAGCGCAAATTTCGAACCACACCTGAAAAAACTTGACCCTCAATAGGCATAGGGAAGCCCTTGTAAAAACCCAATCTTAACAAATCAGCATCTTCCCTGTTTAGGTAAAAGTCTAACCAATAGGACAATTTGTCCAATCTAACTGGAGTAGGAGCCCTACTTAGTACTGGCAACCGTGGGGGCGCAGTTCTGTTGTCTGTTGAAACCTCCTCTACCACCTAAGGATCGCGTGCAGTCTCTAATGGAATGTGACCCCCCACGGTGGATACAGACATGCCAAAAATGACACCTAGACCCTAGGGTACATTGGCCGTTATTAAAAGCATAGCAGCTAGCTTGACTATTCTTACCCGACGTCCATCTACTACTGTTACCACCACATTTTTCACTAACCACTTCAGAACCACTCTTCTGTGTTTGTGTAACGTCTGCACAAATCTCCACTTCTTTCTTACCAAAATCTATGACAGCTCTACCAAACTGCTTCCTCCAAAACTCCTCATCATAAATCCTCCAAGCTAGACCCCGCCCTGATCTCACTTATTCATGCAACAAATACATATATTTGATTACGTTCAAATGCTCTTGTGGTCTAGTCTCCAAATAACAGGCTGCAAAGACCAACATGCCCTCTTGCAAGTTTGAGTATGACTTATACGCCTCCTCACCTATATCTAATTTCTTTCTAGCTGCAGCTAACACCTTCTTCCTTTTGCTCGTTAACGACAACATGTTAACATATCTGCCCTCGCGTATGCGATCCTTAATTCTAGGCCGGATCCCTCTTAAAACAGCCGTATTAGCACATTATTGGTTTCACTTGTAATAGTCCTCTACTTAAGTCCAATGGTGTAGGCTGTGCAAAGCCGTTTGGCTGTGCATTTATTTATCGAAGCATGCATTTTTATCAAAGCGTGATAAAATTGACACAACAGCAGCGTTCCATCAGCGTTCAATCGAAGTTAAAAAGAAGGAAAACAGAAGCACACCAATCTAACAAAACAAAGAAAAATGAAGAACTAATAACAAATGTGAGTCACTTACTCCTCAGATCACTCACCTCCTGACTGTTGCATCTGATTAAAAAGCACGGAACTACCTTACTTGGACATTTCAAAAACCGTCCATTTCACCTACAAATGCTTGTATCTGTATTATTGTAATTTTGTTTTTTAAGCACAGCTGCACCAATGCAATTTTACCTGCAAACACTTAAAAAATCTAACATAATTACCATTGCTTCATAAAACTCTCACAATCTTTTCATTTCTTACACTCCAAATACATTTCTGCACCCACTTTATCTATGCTTTTGACTCATTTCATACTAAATCTACACCCATTGAGCCTACACTGTTTTTCTCACCTGCATTTCTGCAATTCTTCTGCTCGGATTCCCTTACAGTCTCCTCTCCTACTTCCACTTTCCCTCAACCTACTTACCTACTTAACACTATGTCAAGGCTTTCTTATACTCCCCACATTACTCAGTGCAGTGGCGGAACTAGCGAGCGGTGGGCCCAGGTGCGACAAAATGCTTTGGGCCCCCCACATACCCCCCCCACACACATCCCATCCAAGTCCACCCCCTCACCCCTGGAGAGGATCTGGTGAGGGGGACCTGCTCAGGGCCAGAGAAATGGATACCTAGCAACAGTGCCGTAACTAGAAATTTTAGCACTGTGTGCAAGAAACGGCATCGGAGCCCCACCCCTGCATGCAAAACAGGGGCAGTGCGCGCCGTAGGCGCGCGCAAAAATACATAGTGGCGTGGCTTCGTGGGGAAGGGGTGTGGCCACAAAATAATACCAATTCATAAAACGGTACACAGTAGTCTCCATTATTCAAATTACGCCGCACAGTAGCACCACTACACCAGGTAGAGAGCCTTTTACACCTTACAGCGGACAGATTCCTCTTTTTACACATTACAGCAGACAGCGTGCACTTTTTACACATAACGGCAGACAGCGTCCCCCTTTTACACATTACGGCAGACAGCGTGCCCTTTTTCTGCATAACGGCAGACCGCGTGCCCTTGTTACACATAGCGGCAGACAGCGTGCCCTTGTTACACATTACGGCAGACAGCGTGCCCTTGTTACACATTACGGCAGACAGCGTCCCCATTTTTACACATTACGGCAGGCAGATTCCCCATTTTTACACATTGCGGCAGGCAGATCACCCCTTTTTACACACAGCGGCAGGCAGATTTCCCCTTTTTACACATAGCGGCAGGCAGTCCCCCATTTTTACACATTGCGGCAGGCTGATTCCCCCTTTTTACACATTACGTCAGGCAGTCCCCCCTTTTTACACATTGCGGCAGGCTGATTCCCCATTTTTACACATTGCGGCAGGCAGATCACCCCTTTATACACATAGCGGCAGGCAGATTTCCCCTTTTTACACATAGCGGCAGGCAGTCCCCCATTTTTACACATTGCGGCAGGCTGATTCCCCCTTTTTACACATTACGTCAGGCAGTCCCCCCTTTTTACACATTGCGGCAGGCTGATTCCCCTTTTTACACATAGCGGCAGGCAGGCCCAAGAAAAAAGAAAGAGAAAGAAAGAAAGAAAAAGAGAAAAAGAAAGAAAGAAGAATTATACTTACCCTCTCCGCGGCTCAGGCTCCTCGGTGCAGCCGCGTCAGACGATTCCCGGGCAGTAGAGGAGGTGGAGGACGGAGGTGAAGAAGGGAGCCGCAGCAGCGCTTTGTTACTGGTGGAGGCGCTGCTGCTGCTGCCCCTCTGCTTCCCCATAGGCTGTTCTCGGAAGACAGCCTATAGTGAAGCAGAGGGGCAGCAGCAGCAGCGCCTCCACCAGTAACAAAGCGCTGCTGCGGCTCCCTCCTTCACCTCCCTCCTCCTCCTTCCCCCGTCCGTGCCGCTGCTTCTCTCCTCTCCGGGCGGCTGTGCGCTGCGGGCAGCGGTTGCCTGCAGCGCACAGCGGCATGTAATGAGTCAGTTTGACTCATTACATGCTTGGGCCCCTGGACAGAGGCGGGCCCTAGTGCAACGCACTGCTTGCACTGCCGGTAGTTCCGCCTCTGACTCAGTGTCTACCTAATCATGTGTCTTTATCCTTCTCCCCTAGTCTCCTACACCTCCTCCTCTCTCCCCTCCTCTGTCTCCCCTCCATCCCTCTGTTTCCTTCCCCCACCTTTCCTGTTACCCCACTTTCATTCACCTCTGCCCCATGGTCCTGCTATCCCACAACTCAGCCCTGCTCCCTCTCTCCCTTCCCTGTCACCTCCCCACACTCCCATCCACATCACACTGACCTCCCTCCCTGCCCACCTCCTGCAGTTTCCCCTCCTAGCTCAGGCACCAGTACCATCACTACTCTCTCATCATCCCTGCCCTCAAAGTTAATCTCACCTCATCGCTACAGCAACCCTGAAAATCTCATTCACATCTCTCCCACATACTCATACCCCCTATCCTGTGCCCTCTGGAATGCCAGATCTGTTTGTAACAAACTGGTCCCCACTCATGACCTTTTCATTTCCAACTTCCTACACCTACTAGCCATTACTGAAACTTGGATTACGCCCTCTGACACTACTTCTCCTGCTGCTCTCTCTGCTGGGGGCCTCACATTCACACACACACACCCCGACCTGGGGGTCACCATGGGGGTGGTGTTGGGGTCCTTTTACCTTCTAGTTTCTCCTACCTACTCATACCACCAGAACCATCCCTTAAATTCTCTACATTTGAGGTCCATGCCATACGCCTCTTCCAACCAGTCCATCTTAGAGTAGCTGTCATTTACCGCACCCCTGGCACTGCTTCCAAATTCATCAACAACTTTGCTTCCTGGCTTCCTCACTTCCTCTCTTCTGACATTCCCACCATTATCCTAGGCGATTTCAACATCCCTATTGACATCCCCACACAATCCCCTGCCTCTAAACTCCTTAACCTCACCTCTTCACTTGGTCACTCCCAGTGGATCTCCTCACCCTCCCATGTGAATAAGAGCTCACTGGATCTGGTCTTCACTCACCGCTGTGATATTTCTGATTTTTTTCAACTTCCCATTTCCCCTCTCTGACCACCACCTGCTCTCCTTTAACCTATCTCTCTCGACTTCCCCATCTCTACCTCCTAAAGCTACCATCACTAAGCGTAACATTGAAGCTATTGACACCACATTCCTTTCCTCCCTGTTTGACTCACTTCTCTCTCCTATTCTCTCTCTCATGCCCTGAACAAGCCACTTCCACTTACAATGCATCCCTTACTTCTGCTCTTGACTCTGTTGCTCCACCAACCACTATTCACCCTCGCAAATTAACACCTCAACCCTGGCACACCAAATGCACCAGATATCTGCAAAAATGCTCACGTACTGCTGAGCGACACTGGAGGAAATCACGCTCTAAGGCAGATTTCCTCCATTTCAAACTTATGCTCTCATCCTTCAGTGCTGCCCTTTCTCTTGCTAAACAGTCATACTTCAAGAACCTCATCTCCTCCCAGTCTTCCAACCCCCGGCGCCTCTTTGCCACTCTCAACTCACTCCTCTGCCCACCTCCACCTCGTCTCCCTTCCTCACTCTCTGCTCTTGACTTTGCCACTTACTTCACATCCAAAATTGACTCCATACGTCAGGACATCACATCACACCAGACCATCAGTAACCAGCCTTCTCACATCCCTTACCAACCCTCCCCATCCCTCGCACCAACTCTGTCATCTTTCTCCCATGCATCTGGAGAGGAAGTCATGGCCCTCATTCATTCTTGTTCCCTCACCACCTCCCCACTTGACCCTATCCCCTCCCACCTCCTCTGCTACCTCTCTCCTTCTGCTTGTTCCCATCTTTCCCACCTTCTCAATCTCTCCCTCTCATCAGGCACTGTCCCCTCTGCCTTCAAGCATGCACTCATCTCTCCTATTCTTAAAAAACCTACCCTTGATCCAAACACTTTCTCCAACTACCGACCCAGCTCTCTCCTCCCTTTTGCCTCTAAACTCCTTGAGCGCATTGTCTACAACCGCCTTACTTCTTTTCTTTCCTCACACTCACTGCTTGACCCTTTCATGTTTGGCTTCCGTCCTCTCCACTCCACTAAAACTGCCCTTACAACAGTATGCAATGACCTCCATGCTGCTAAATCTAAGGGACACTACTCTCTACTTATTCTACTTGATCTATCTGCTGCTTTTGACACTGTGGACCATCCTCTCCTACTGCAAATCCTTCACTCCATTGGTCTGCGTGACACTGCCCTCTCTTGGTTGTCTTCCTACCTTTCTGACCGTGTCATGACTCCACCTCCCCCTCACTTCCACTAACTGTAGGGGTACCCCAAGGTTCTGTCCTTGGTCCTCTTCTCTTCTCTCTCTATACGTCCTCACTAGGTAAGCTCATTAGTTCTTTTGGTTTCCAATATCATCTCTATGCTGATGACATTCAAATCTATCTTTCCTCTCCAGACCTCTCCCCTGCTCTCCTCACTCGTATCTCCAGCTGTCTCTCTGCTACCTCTTCCTGGATGTCCCAGCGCTTTCATAAACTTAACATGTCTAAGACCGAGCTGATCATCTTCCTCCCTCCTGCATAACCTCACCTCCTACAATCTCATTATCTATTGATGGCACTACTATCTCCTTTACCCCCCAAGTGTGCTGTCTTGGAGTAATCCTTGACTCCTCCCTCTCCTTCAAACCACACATTCAACACCTCTCACAAACCTCCCATTTTCATCTAAAGAATATTTCCAGGATCAGACCCTTTCTGACCCAGGATGCTACTAAGACTCTTATCCACTTACTGGTCATCTCCAGACTGGACTACTGTAATCTCCTCCTGACTTGCATTCCTGACAAATACCTCTCACCACTCCAATCTCTCCTCAATGCTGCTGCCCGGCTCATTTTCCTCACCAAACGCACTACGTCCACCTCTCCTCTCTTAGTAGATCTTCACTGGCTCCCCTTCCCTTTCAGAATCAATTTCAAGCTTCTCACACTCGCTTACAAAGCCCTCACCCACTCCTCTCCCATCTACATCTCTGACCTTATCTCGCTTTACACTCCCACCCGTCCTCTTCGCTCTGCTAATGCACGCCGACTCTCCTGCCTACGGATTACTTCCTCCCACTCCTACCTCCAAGATTTATCACGTGATGCACCACTTCTCTGGAATTCCCTACCTCTCCCCCTCAGACTCTCCACCTCTCTACAAAACTTCAAACTCTCAAGACCCACTTCTTCACCAAACCCAGCCAAATCTCATCCTAAACCTCTGTTCCACGCTCTCTATGTACCCCATCTAGCTCACCCCTGTCTGTCTACCCCTCCCCTTTAGAATGTAAGCTCTCACGAGCATGGCCCTCTTCCCTCATGTGCTTACCCTTTTCTTACTTTAATAATCTTCAGCTGCACCAAATCCAGCAGTCTTCTGCCACCTGATACTTATTCCAGTGTCATCTGCTGATGTAACTATGTTTATTTACCCTGTACTTGTCCTATATTGTCGTCAACTGTAAGTTGCTGTTTTCCTGTTTGATTATTTGTTTATGTACTCTGTAGTTGGGCGCTGCGGAACCCTTGTGGCGCCATATAAATAATGGATAATAATAATAATAATAATAATAAATTGCAGCAAATCCTCAGGACCCTCTTCCAAGGACATGCTAGAACTGCTGTGCTTGCGCTTCCTTTTGTGTTTTCTTTTGCAACCACTACAATCACTATCCACCGTATCTGAGGACTCTGAGGAAGGTGTGGATGAACCACTCTCCCTTCTACGCCTACGTTTACGCTTATCTGCAGCTTTCTGCTTGCATGCTTTCTCTGTAATCACTGACTTATTAGCAGAGCTGGCTTCCGCACCCTCCTGTTGTGCCACAAGGTCATAAACCAGCTCACCATCACACCTTCTGCCATCATTCTGAGCGGACTCGACCACAGCCGCCAATTCCCCTGAATCCTCTTGTAGCCCTGGGACAATCAAGGACTCTGCAGGAGAAATTCAAGGAGACACATCTGCTAGACACTCATCAAGCACCTCCTGATCATCCTTTTCCCGGCGTGCTCCCACGCGTGACCAGTGTCGCTGCTTCATTTACACTACCCTCATTAATCCTGGTGGACATCTGCCCCCTCAAAACTCTCCCCTCTGCATGACTCGCTGTAAAAATGGGGACAAGTGCTGATAACACTGAGGTGCATATAGACCCGACATCAGACAAATTCCAGCTGGCACCTTTGCACCCCCCAGCTTGGCGACTGCACCCTGAATGCACCGCATCTGCATATGACTGCCAGGGACCGTGAGCCTGCCTGGTGTCCCTTCAGAAACCACAGTTCTGTTCTTCACACTCAAGTTCAAAGGCTCAGCTCTCCACGGTGCGCCAGTATTAGCAAGGCCTGAAGTACCTGCGCGCTGGCCAACTCACTTTGCATCTCCATTGCAACCACGTGTACTGTCCCTTTCCCTACTACCAAATCCCTTGGGTGCTCCCAATCCTTGCACAGCTATTTGTTTACTTGTTCCCTTGGATTCCCTACCAGACTGCTCACCTCTAGAAAGTCCGGGCCTGTCACGAAAACCTCTGGCCACCACGGGCCCATGGGGTGACCGCAACAAACCTCCGGAACATGTAATCCTGAGGTAACACCTCTTGATGCTACCTCACCCCGCGTCACCCCACTTCGTGACTCAACCAAAGCGCCAATGCTTCGAGACATTGTACCATCCGGTTGTATTACCACAGCAGTGGCACTCTCTACGCTATTTCTGCCACCGTAGTGTGTCACAGATGTGCTGGTCACCCGACCTCTGAGTGACACAGCTCCGCCTGCCACCGAAGCTTTCTCTGGAAGTTGAGCTCGACCCCTGGTGGTGGTACTACCACCCACATTAGATACATCATGTCGATTTCCCTGCATGGTACTACCCTGTGACACTGACTCCGCAGTACCCATTCCTCTGCTTTCCATAAAACGGATAGGGGGACCCGCAGTATGACTGGGCATCAGCATGTTACAGCAAAGAAATGATTAGATAGAGGCAAGTTTAGAGAAAAAATGGGGGAAATAGAGAATAGTAAAGTATGAAAGGAAAATTAAAAGAAAATACAATAAATTCACAATCATAAGCAGTTCTGTACAGCACAAACATAGAGCACTTCACTGTTCAATTTTTCCTGAAAAAAAGAGGGAGAACTTAATCAATCCTCGCCTCTTAAGTGTTAAGCCCCTCCCATCGCCTGATTCATCAACAATTCCATAGGTCCAGCTGTTACCATAGTAACCCTATACCAGTCACTGCTCCTTCATGCAGTATACTACTCAGAATTTTTTGTCACTATGAACATATGAAATGTCCTCCATTCTCTTTCTCTCAACCTCCCTTCAAACCACTCTGTTTGTAAGCCGTTAGGCCACTTTCTTCATTCTCTCCTAGCCTTGAATTCTCATACAAGTGCCTCTGATCCTGTCTCTGTCCACCCAGTTAGTGGGTACAGGCTCGTTGAGTACTTTTCTTCCTTCCTATTCTACCCAATCACTCCACATGAACCATTGTTGCTCGTTTCTATAAGCCATTGTCAGTCTCTCAATTCTACCCTCTACTACTTCACTTTCTTTGGTTTATTATTGTGTTTATAGACATCCTACGTATGCCTTTTTATAGACATATCTTTTACTCCTACTATAGGGATGTTGCCAGTGTGACTGATATTGATGACTAGTACTAAACCAATCATACTCATAGGAGACAGGTGTACAGCGCTACATGTGAATATACTGTACACATTTTTATCGTGTACACAGTTTGGAGAAACATACAGTACACCCAGATTTCACCTAACTCTGTCTGCATCAGTTTTCCTCTGTAATAAGCCATTAAAAGTTTAAAGCTGTGAATACATACTGTAGGAACATGTAATATGGTGTTAATGAGCAATTGTATAAGAAGGTAGAATTGTAGAATGGAAGGTAGAGAGTTAGGAATAGGATACCAAAAGTGTAGAAAACAAGGAACAAATATAAAACAAATAATAGATAAGTTATAAAAAAAATCAAAGATAAAGTCCCTATAAGTAGATAAACATGTAGATAATCAAGTGAATTGCTAACTTAGTTTGGCTATTACAGTTTGACTTTTATACAGTATTACTGTATTATCTATATGTTTATTTATTAATATAATATGCCTTGTAAGAAGTGTATATCTTGCATGTGCTAAAAGTCTAGTTTAACAATATACATTTATGTTGATTATCAGTAGCACTAGCTAGCTGCATCTGATTGGCTAACAATCCACTTTATTAACATTTCAATTTGCACAATGGCAAATGTATTTGTGTTTGTATTTAATGGGGTCATTTTACATAGAATATGCAACTTGCATCTATTAAAAACTGTCAAGAGATTATTCTCTCATGTCTATAGGGGTCATTCCGAGTTGTTCGCTCGGTAAAAATCTTCGCATTGCAGCATTTTCCGCTTAATGCGCATGCGCAATGTTCGCACTGCGACTGCGCCAAGTAAATTTGCTATGCAGTTAGGAATTTTACTCACGGCTTTTTCTTCGTTCTGGCGATCGTAATGTGATTGACAGGAAATGGGTGTTACTGGGCGGAAACAGGCAGTTTTATGGGCGTGTGGGGAAAAACGCTACTGTTTCCGGAAAAAACGCAGGAGTGGCCGGAGAAACGGAGGAGTGTCTGGGCGAACGCTGGGTGTGTTTGTGACGTCAAACCAGGAACGACAAGCACTGAACTGATCGCAGATGCCGAGTAAGTCTGAAGCTACTCAGAAACTGCTACGAGGTGTGTAATCGCAATATTGCGAATACATCGTTCGCAATTTTAAGATGCTAAGATTCACTCCCAGTAGGCGGCGGCTTAGCGTGAGCAAATCTGCTAAAATCCGCTTGCGAGCGAACAACTCGGAATGAGGGCCTATGTAATTTATTACCTTATTATACAGGGCACAAATAAGATAATGTAATTACTAGAGATGAGCGGGTTCGGTTTCTCTGAATCCGAACCCGCCAGAACTTCATGTTTTTTTTCACGGGTCCGAGCGACTCGGATCTTCCCGCCTTGCTCGGTTAACCCGAGCGCGCCCGAACGTCATCATGACGCTGTCGGATTCTCGCGAGGCTCGGATTCTATCGCGAGACTCGGATTCTATATAAGGAGCCGCGCGTCGCCGCCATTTTCACACGTGCATTGAGATTGATAGGGAGAGGACGTGGCTGGCGTCCTCTCCGTTTAGAATAGATTAGAGAGACACTTGATTTACTAATTTTGGGGAGCATTAGGAGTACTCAGTACAGTGCAGAGTTTTGCTGATAGTGACCACCAGTTTTATTTATAATCCGTTCTCTGCCTGAAAAAAGCGATACACAGCACACAGTGACTCAGTCACATACCATATCTGTGTGCACTGCTCAGGCTCAGGCCAGTGTGCTGCATCATCTATTATCTATATATAATATTATATATATCTGTCTGACTGCTCAGCTCACACAGCTTATAATTGTGGGGGAGACTGGGGAGCACTACTGCAGTGCCAGTTATAGGTTATAGCAGGAGCCAGGAGTACATAATATATTATATAGTGAGTGACCACCAGACACACAGTGCAGTTTATTTAATATATCCGTTCTCTGCCTGAAAAAAGCGATACACACAGTGACTCAGTCAGTCACATACCATATCTGTGTGCACTGCTCAGGCTCAGGCCAGTGTGCTGCATCATCTATATATATTATATATCTGTCTGACTGCTCAGCTCACACAGCTTATAATTGTGGGGGAGACTGGGGAGCACTACTGCAGTGCCAGTTATAGGTTATAGCAGGAGCCAGGAGTACATAATATTATATTAAAATTAAACAGTGCACACTTTTGCTGCAGGAGTGCCAGTGTGACTAGTGACCAGTGACCTGACCACCAGTATATATAATATTAGTAGTATACTATCTCTTTATCAACCAGTCTATATTAGCAGCAGACACAGTACAGTGCGGTAGTTCACGGCTGTGGCTACCTCTGTGTCGGCACTCGGCAGCCCGTCCATAATTGTATATACCACCTAACCGTGGTTTTTTTTTCTTTCTTTATACATACATACTAGTTACGAGTATACTATCTCTTTATCAACCAGTCTATATATTAGCAGCAGACACAGTACAGTGCGGTAGTTCACGGCTGTGGCTACCTCTGTGTCGGCACTCGGCAGCCCGTCCATAATTGTATATACCACCTAACCGTGTTTTTTTTTTCTTTCTTTATACATACATACTAGTTACGAGTATACTATCTCTTTATCAACCAGTCTATATATTAGCAGCAGACACAGTACAGTGCGGTAGTTCACGGCTGTGGCTACCTCTGTGTCGGCACTCGGCAGCCCGTCCATAATTGTATATACCACCTAACCGTGGTTTTTTTTTCTTTCTTTATACATACATACTAGTTACGAGTATACTATCTCTTTATCAACCAGTCTATATATTAGCAGCAGACACAGTACAGTGCGGTAGTTCACGGCTGTGGCTACCTCTGTGTCGGCACTCGGCAGCCCGTCCATAATTGTATATACCACCTAACCGTGGTTTTTTTTTCTTTCTTTATACATACATACTAGTTACGAGTATACTATCTCTTTATCAACCAGTCTATATATTAGCAGCAGACACAGTACAGTGCGGTAGTTCACGGCTGTGGCTACCTCTGTGTCGGCACTCGGCAGCCCGTCCATAATTGTATATACCACCTAACCGTGGTTTTTTTTTCTTTCTTTATACATACATACTAGTTACGAGTATACTATCTCTTTATCAACCAGTCTATATATTAGCAGCAGACACAGTACAGTGCGGTAGTTCACGGCTGTGGCTACCTCTGTGTCGGCACTCGGCAGCCCGTCCATAATTGTATATACCACCTAACCGTGGTTTTTTTTTCTTTCTTTATACATACATACTAGTTACGAGTATACTATCTCTTTATCAACCAGTCTATATTAGCAGCAGACACAGTACAGTGCGGTAGTTCACGGCTGTGGCTACCTCTGTGTCGGCACTCGGCAGCCCGTCCATAATTGTATATACCACCTAACCGTGGTTTTTTTTTCTTTCTTTATACATACATACTAGTTACGAGTATACTATCTCTTTATCAACCAGTCTATATATTAGCAGCAGACACAGTACAGTGCGGTAGTTCACGGCTGTGGCTACCTCTGTGTCGGCACTCGGCAGCCCGTCCATAATTGTATATACCACCTAACCGTGGTTTTTTTTTCTTTCTTTATACATACATACTAGTTACGAGTATACTATCTCTTTATCAACCAGTCTATATATTAGCAGCAGACACAGTACAGTGCGGTAGTTCACGGCTGTGGCTACCTCTGTGTCGGCACTCGGCAGCCCGTCCATAATTGTATACTAGTATCCAATCCATCCATCTCCATTGTTTACCTGAGGTGCCTTTTAGTTGTGCCTATTAAAATATGGAGAACAAAAATGTTGAGGTTCCAAAATTAGGGAAAGATCAAGATCCACTTCCACCTCGTGCTGAAGCTGCTGCCACTAGTCATGGCCGAGACGATGAAATGCCAGCAACGTCGTCTGCCAAGGCCGATGCCCAATGTCATAGTACAGAGCATGTCAAATCCAAAACACCAAATATCAGTAAAAAAAGGACTCCAAAACCTAAAATAAAATTGTCGGAGGAGAAGCGTAAACTTGCCAATATGCCATTTACCACACGGAGTGGCAAGGAACGGCTGAGGCCCTGGCCTATGTTCATGGCTAGTGGTTCAGCTTCACATGAGGATGGAAGCACTCAGCCTCTCGCTAGAAAAATGAAAAGACTCAAGCTGGCAAAAGCAGCACAGCAAAGAACTGTGCATTCTTCGAAATCCCAAATCCACAAGGAGAGTCCAATTGTGTCGGTTGCGATGCCTGACCTTCCCAACACTGGACGTGAAGAGCATGCGCCTTCCACCATTTGCACGCCCCCTGCAAGTGCTGGAAGGAGCACCCGCAGTCCAGTTCCTGATAGTCAGATTGAAGATGTCAGTGTTGAAGTACACCAGGATGAGGAGGATATGGGTGTTGCTGGCGCTGGGGAGGAAATTGACCAGGAGGATTCTGATGGTGAGGTGGTTTGTTTAAGTCAGGCACCCGGGGAGACACCTGTTGTCCGTGGGAGGAATATGGCCGTTGACATGCCAGGTGAAAATACCAAAAAAATCAGCTCTTCGGTGTGGAGGTATTTCACCAGAAATGCGGACAACAGGTGTCAAGCCGTGTGTTCCCTTTGTCAAGCTGTAATAAGTAGGGGTAAGGACGTTAACCACCTCGGAACATCCTCCCTTATACGTCACCTGCAGCGCATTCATAATAAGTCAGTGACAAGTTCAAAAACTTTGGGTGACAGCGGAAGCAGTCCACTGACCAGTAAATCCCTTCCTCTTGTAACCAAGCTCACGCAAACCACCCCACCAACTCCCTCAGTGTCAATTTCCTCCTTCCCCAGGAATGCCAATAGTCCTGCAGGCCATGTCACTGGCAATTCTGACGAGTCCTCTCCTGCCTGGGATTCCTCCGATGCATCCTTGCGTGTAACGCCTACTGCTGCTGGCGCTGCTGTTGTTGCCGCTGGGAGTCGATGGTCATCCCAGAGGGGAAGTCGTAAGCCCACTTGTACTACTTCCAGTAAGCAATTGACTGTTCAACAGTCCTTTGCGAGGAAGATGAAATATCACAGCAGTCATCCTACTGCAAAGCGGATAACTGAGGCCTTGGCATCCTGGGTGGTGAGAAACGTGGTTCCGGTATCCATCATTACTGCAGAGCCAACTAGAGACTTGTTGGAGGTACTGTGTCCCCGGTACCAAATACCATCTAGGTTCCATTTCTCTAGGCAGGCGATACCGAAAATGTACACAGACCTCAGAAAAAGAGTCACCAGTGTCCTAAAAAATGCAGCTGTACCCAATGTCCACTTAACCACGGACATGTGGACAAGTGGAGCAGGGCAGGGTCAGGACTATATGACTGTGACAGCCCACTGGGTAGATGTATGGACTCCCGCCGCAAGAACAGCAGCGGCGGCACCAGTAGCAGCATCTCGCAAACGCCAACTCTTTCCTAGGCAGGCTACGCTTTGTATCACCGCTTTCCAGAATACGCACACAGCTGAAAACCTCTTACGGCAACTGAGGAAGATCATCGCGGAATGGCTTACCCCAATTGGACTCTCCTGTGGATTTGTGGCATCGGACAACGCCAGCAATATTGTGTGTGCATTAAATATGGGCAAATTCCAGCACGTCCCATGTTTTGCACATACCTTGAATTTGGTGGTGCAGAATTTTTTAAAAAACGACAGGGGCGTGCAAGAGATGCTGTCGGTGGCCAGAAAAATTGCGGGACACTTTCGGCGTACAGGCACCACGTACAGAAGACTGGAGCACCACCAAAAACTACTGAACCTGCCCTGCCATCATCTGAAGCAAGAAGTGGTAACGAGGTGGAATTCAACCCTCTATATGCTTCAGAGGTTGGAGGAGCAGCAAAAGGCCATTCAAGCCTATACAATTGAGCACGATATAGTAGGTTGAATGCACCTGTCTCAAGTGCAGTGGAGAATGATTTCAACGTTGTGCAAGGTTCTGATGCCCTTTGAACTTGCCACACGTGAAGTCAGTTCAGACACTGCCAGCCTGAGTCAGGTCATTCCCCTCATCAGGCTTTTGCAGAAGAAGCTGGAGGCATTGAAGAAGGAGCTAAAAGGGAGCGATTCCGCTAGGCATGTGGGACTTGTGGATGCAGCCCTTAATTCGCTTAACAAGGATTCACGGGTGGTCAATCTGTTGAAATCAGAGCACTACATTTTGGCCACCGTGCTCGATCCTAGATTTAAAGCCTACCTTGGATCTCTCTTTCCGGCAGACACAGGTCTGCTGGGGTTGAAAGACCTGCTGGTGACAAAATTGTCAAGTCAAGCGGAACGCGACCTGTCAACATCTCCTCCTTCACATTCTCCCGCAACTGGGGGTGCGAGGAAAAGGCTCAGAATTCCGAGCCCACCCGCTGGCGGTGATGCAGGGCAGTCTGGAGCGACTGCTGATGCTGACATCTGGTCCGGACTGAAGGACCTGACAACGATTACGGACATGTCGTCTACTGTCACTGCATATGATTCTCTCAACATTGATAGAATGGTGGAGGATTATATGAGTGACCGCATCCAAGTAGGCACGTCACACAGTCCGTACTTATACTGGCAGGAAAAAGAGGCAATTTGGAGGCCCTTGCACAAACTGGCTTTATTCTACCTAAGTTGCCCTCCCACAAGTGTGTACTCCGAAAGAGTGTTTAGTGCCGCCGCTCACCTTGTCAGCAATCGGCGTACGAGGTTACATCCAGAAAATGTGGAGAAGATGATGTTCATTAAAATGAATTATAATCAATTCCTCCGCGGAGACATTGACCAGCAGCAATTGCCTCCACAAAGTACACAGGGAGCTGAGATGGTGGATTCCAGTGGGGACGAATTGATAATCTGTGAGGAGGGGGATGTACACGGTGATATATCGGAGGGTGAAGATGAGGTGGACATCTTGCCTCTGTAGAGCCAGTTTGTGCAAGGAGAGATTAATTGCTTCTTTTTTGGGGGGGGTCCAAACCAACCCGTCATATCAGTCACAGTCGTGTGGCAGACCCTGTCACTGAAATGATGGGTTGGTTAAAGTGTGCATGTCCTGTTTTGTTTATACAACATAAGGGTGGGTGGGAGGGCCCAAGGACAATTCCATCTTGCACCTCTTTTTTCTTTTCTTTTTCTTTGCATCATGTGCTGATTGGGGAGGGTTTTTTGGAAGGGACATCCTGCGTGACACTGCAGTGCCACTCCTAGATGGGCCCGGTGTTTGTGTCGGCCACTAGGGTCGCTAATCTTACTCACACAGTCAGCTACCTCATTGCGCCTCTTTTTTTCTTTGCGTCATGTGCTGTTTGGGGAGGGTTTTTTGGAAGGGACATCCTGCGTGACACTGCAGTGCCACTCCTAGATGGGCCCGGTGTTTGTGTCGGCCACTAGGGTCGCTAATCTTACTCACACAGCTACCTCATTGCGCCTCTTTTTTTCTTTGCGTCATGTGCTGTTTGGGGAGGGTTTTTTGGAAGGGACATCCTGCGTGACACTGCAGTGCCACTCCTAGATGGGCCCGGTGTTTGTGTCGGCCACTAGGGTCGCTTATCTTACTCACACAGCGACCTCGGTGCAAATTTTAGGACTAAAAATAATATTGTGAGGTGTGAGGTATTCAGAATAGACTGAAAATGAGTGTAAATTATGGTTTTTGAGGTTAATAATACTTTGGGATCAAAATGACCCCCAAATTCTATGATTTAAGCTGTTTTTTAGTGTTTTTTGAAAAAAACTCCCGAATCCAAAACACACCCGAATCCGACAAAAAAAATTCGGTGAGGTTTTGCCAAAACGCGTTCGAACCCAAAACACGGCCGCGGAACCGAACCCAAAACCAAAACACAAAACCCAAAAAATTTCAGGCGCTCATCTCTAGTAATTACAGGATTCATTTCACATCGCAAAGCTGTCTCTGTGCTATCTCTACATTGTCTCTACAGCATCTGTACACTTTCATGGAGTATACTGTAAGTACAATGCATGTCTGTACTTGTTACAGTATATGCCTGTTTTTTGTGATTAACATATGAGAAATGTCCAACTCAATATATGCACATAAACAGGATTTTCTGCATGACCAGTCTCACTAATATGACGTACTCTCAATCAGTGCTGTTTAGAGGCTGCTAATAATCTATTACAGTATCCGGCTTCAGTCCACTACTGGACTTCAAAATGTGTTTGGATAAGTGATAATGTTTCAGAGGACACTGAGTTGCAGTGCTTTGGCACACCTAGCATTTGTAAATATCATACTTTTTAGTGTGAACAACCTTCCTCTCTTTAGGATTGTATAGTGGAGAACTTATATAACTGGGATGTGGGTTAAACAGGGCTAAATCACACAAGAACCACTCAGCGGTTTTGTGTAACAGTTGTACAGTCTTATTTCAAATGTAAGTCTAATTTCATCTACATCTACACCATTGGACCATTCATAGTACAGTATTTATTCTAGAGGCTAATATAAATAATAACACCAACATTTCTGCATGAAATACTGTAGCACTCTGGAATTGACATCCTAGGTGTCACCTAACACCAAAAGTACAAATGAAAACAATTAAATATGAATTTTTTTTAGCTTGATTTACTACCTTATGGGCCCTACACACCTGCCGATTGGCCGCCGAGGTGCCCAACGGCGGATACGGCCGGCGGGGGGGAGGTGATGGTGGGAGTAAAATGAGTAAAATTAGTATTTCCTTTTCACAGTAATAACAACCCAAGGTCAGGAATTGACTGGAAAGCCACTGTCTTTTTTAACATCATATATAAATTAGTGATGAGCGGATTCGGTTTTACTCGGTTCTCAAAACTGAATATTTTGGCTCACAGATGTCACGTGTTTCAGATAGCCAATAAGATGCCGTTTTGAGAACCGAGTAAAACCGAGTAAAACCGAATCCGCTCATCACTAATATAAACCAACACATTGGCTGTCATTGGTTTAAATAAGATGTTATTGGCACTCCATTACTATGCCTTGCAAAAGACCCAATCAGTCAAACACATAATAGGGAAAGTGCCTTTGAACCTGTGTATTCCTATTGTCCGTTTGGTGGTATGGCGACTTTCCAGTCATTGCCTGAGCTACTGAAGAATTCAAAAGAATTTGGAAGGATTGCTATTTTGGATCACTGCATAATGTAGTTCACTGTGCTCTTTTTGGGGGACTTTAAGGTTTATTTTAAATTATTTATTTATTCAAATTCAATGTAACTGTATTTAAATTTGTATTCCACTGGCAGGAAAGGTCTTTTGCAATACTGTTTTGTATTCTTGAAGTTTGCTGTTTTCAAACAAATGCAAATGGAAAACATGGTTGGGTGTTCAAGTTTTCTGGAAATCGCCCTTTGCCACAGTCTGGTTAATGGCTACCTCATGCAGTATAAAGGGTGGAATGGAGCTACTGCACGTGCTTAATGGCAGCAGATTTTCCTACCAAGTCTGCTGTGTGTTTGTGTGTCTGTGTATATGAGTGCTCTATCATCACACCAGAGAGAGAATCAGGTAAGTGGCTTACTGTGATCAATGGGCCTGCATATGCCTGAAGTACTGTATTACATAAACTGCACTTTGTTTGGGGCAGATTATAACTTGTTCCATGCTTACTATGCATCCTTCATGTCCTGGCAGCAATTGCTCTAAAATCAAACATTTGGAAACCATCTCCAAAACGCCTGCGTTTACCCATGAGAATCATGTTTAATTTGATTTTGAAAATAATCTTATTTAGGTGGATAGGTCAGGTGACATTGACTTTCTCCACTATAATCTTTCTCACTCCCATCAATCTAACAATGCATTGGTTCATCACTATTTGACATATATTTTCCCTGCTGCATAAAGCTTAATGAATGAGCTATTTATGATTGACACATAAAGTAATGAAAGAAATTGCAAATAAATGATTTTCCATTTGGCGTTTAGAAGCAGACCCCATATATCCATCCTATTATCCTTTATTATTATCCCCGGCCTATACCCTTCTCATGAGACATTTTTTACAAGAAATGCTTCTTTTATTTGCCACTAAATAATATTTATATTGTTGTATTTGTTGAGTGGTTATAATAGAAAATTTAATAAAACAGCATACAGTTCTGTTTTATATTATATAATTTTCCTTTGTTTTAATATTATTTATTAGTCCCTGCTCCATTGGAGCTTATAGTCTAATTATATGCCACACAAGCATACACACATATATTAGAATGTGATCTAACATATGGGGCTGCCACACACAGAGGAACCATGGCCTCAGCGCTATGAGACAGCACATCTGACCTCTGTGCTGCCTCTATACAGTATGTAGTTCAATATATTATATTAACACACTCACCAAACGCCTTGTTTATTAAGCCAATTTATATAAGTTATTGATGTTTTAGATGGATCAGCTAGCCATTCTCAAGATACAGTATCAGTGTCACTACCACATTTAAGTCAGGTGACATAATTACCAACCAGTTGCAGAACCTCACCACTGATGCCTGGAGGCAAGGGGTTCTATTTATTAACCCTTGGGGAGAGATAAAGTACCAGCCAATCAGCTCCTAACTTCCGTGTTACAGGCTGTGTTTGAAAAATAACAATTAGGAGCTGGTTGCTTGGTAGTTTATTTCTTTCCACTGTATCATTCTTACGCACAAAGAAAAACCCAGCACCAGCAGAAGATTTGGATGGACGTATGAATCCTTTACTCAGATTTTGTTGGATGTGTTCTGATATGAATCTAGTCTCTGGTACAGTCAAAGGATAAATACATCCTCGGGGTGGTACCTTCCCTGGCATTAGTTCTATCAGGCAATCCCAGGGCCTGTGGGTAGGTAGGATGTTGGTACTCTGCTTACTGAAAACATACCTGAATGCTGAGTACTGAGTGGGAATGGAATATGGGAGATCACAACTAGTACTTCGGATAGGTTGACCTTTGGCCAAACAGGACGAGAAACAAGTCTCTTCCCATGGAAGGATTTTCAAAGTAACCCAGTCAATCCTGGGATTGTGTGTTCGAAGCCATGGAAGGCCAAGAACTATTCC
The DNA here is from genome assembly GCF_028390025.1 of Pseudophryne corroboree. Taxonomy (NCBI): domain Eukaryota; kingdom Metazoa; phylum Chordata; class Amphibia; order Anura; family Myobatrachidae; genus Pseudophryne; species Pseudophryne corroboree. Next base: position 761,757,412 of record NC_086445.1, read on the forward strand.
ATGGGAAGACTTGGCGATCGCCAGAAGTTCTTTCTGTTCTACGTGGAGAGCCCCTACCCGAAGATGTAGGGAAAGGGTTTGAAGAAGGACTGTCCCACTGGAAATTCGGTTACCATTCACCGCTGTAAGAATTATACCCTGGCCCAGGGATTGAGTTGGAATTTGGTGTTTCCGGACAAGTACTGCTGAGATAAAGTTTCCTCCAGCTCCGGAATGTAAAAGAGAAGAGACAGAAATGACACCTTGTGGACCCTCGAGTGTAATTAGAATCTCTGACTCAGAATTTCTTGGCGAATTAATAATTACTCCTGACCTAGCTTCTCCAGGACTGGTTAGGAGCAGAATTTTCCTGGTCTCCGTGGACAGGAGCTAACCAGGTGGCCGGAATCCCCGCAATACATGCACAAATTCTCTCTGCATCGCTTCATCTGTTCCTCCGGCGTCAGTCGGTCCCTATTGATTTGCATAGACTCCTCGGAAGAATCAGCAACTGCTAACGGAGGTGATAGAGAAGGTGCAACTCATGGCTTAAACGGCTCATTCCAACTCTTCTCAAACTGGAGTTCCCGGAACCCTAGGTCAACTTTATTACATAGTGAGATCATATCATCCAATTTAGTGGGCAGATCCCGAGTAGCCAGATCGTCTTTCAGGCACTTGGATAGTCCATTCCAGAAAGCTGAAACTAGGGCTTCCTTGTTCCATCCCAACTCAGAAGCGAGTGTCTGAAATTGTACCACATATTGCCCCACAGTTCTATTTCCTTGATGGAGTCACATGATCTTGGAAGAAGCTGAAGAAACTCTCCCAGGTTCATCAAAGATTTGCCGCTCCCTCTGGCCGCCTCCGCCCAACGTAGCGCTGCAGAGACCGAGTCTACAGCACCCAGATGGGTAAGCGCTGGCTCCCAGCAGCCACACTACCCTTGCCCGTGACAGCGCACAAATTGTTAGAATATAACCTTAAAAGGTACAGGTTATATTTTAACAATTTGTGCACCATGAATAACACCTTTTTTTTTTATTATGTGTAATATATCTACAATTGATATATAATAATACAGTTTTGCACATTTGATTTGCAATAGAGGGCTTCAATGTCAGTTGTCATGTATGAGCAGAGAACAACGACTTGGGCAAAAGAGTACACGCAATTCCTTCTGCTGGCATCCCAAACGCCAGAAAATCTATCCCAACCCATAGAATGCTGTTGTTTGAAAATGTTGAACAGTGATTTAAAACTGAAGCAAGAATCAAAAAGTATGTATATGTGGTGTTTTAAACAAGAGAAAACTTTTGTGCCTTTGGGAACATCTTAATAATAGGTTAGAATGATTAAAAGAAAAAAAAATAGTGATATTTTCTGAAAATACAAAGTCTTCTGGAGAAAAACAAAGTGTCATTTGTGTGGGTACTGCATCAAAAACTGTGATACTGACCAAAAGTGACAAGTGCAAAAGTCTAAAAATGGTCTCAGGACAGGAGTGAGACATCCCTCAGCAGCAAAAAGGTTAACAGGGCATCTACCATTAGTGTTCTGCCTCTCTGCTGATAGACCATACACTGCAATTAAATACAATGAAACTAACAGGAAAATCATCCCTAACACTAGTAGTGCAAAGTTCCAGATTAATAAACTGATTTATGACAAAATAGTTAAACTGTGCAATGTAGAGAAAGTTAACTACAGTATTTTAGCTGCCACCGCAGAAGATGGATGTACAATGAGGGTGGGAAAGGGTACATAATAAATAAATATATATATATATATATATATATATATATATATATATATACACAGGTTGGAACTCATTTTATGTTTGGGAAGACATTTTAACTTCTGAAATACAGTATGAGGCTTGTACAATTACCAAAGCAATGTGTAATGATAACAAAAGTGTTTTAGGAATAAAATCTTATTATGTACTGTGCGTGTACTATATAGTCAATTTTCATTTTTTTATTGCCCAATACAGCTAGGTTTTGCTTATGTTTGCGCAAGCAATGACGTCTAACATGGTACCAGCATGGAATTCTATGTCAAAACATCAGCAGCAAGAGCAACAGTGTATGGAAATACATACTACGGGAAAGCAAAACAGCAAATCACTTGATTGTCAATTCCACCTGTGTTCTTTTAAATGCAAGAGAGGGGAAAATTATCCCTCCTGACCTCAGTCATATTACTGGATGTTGTAAAGATATTCTGAGGAAGGAAGGATAACCTTATTTAGGAAGATAAAAAAGACACTTTGTGTGACACCCACTGAAGGTAAGTATCACAGCCTTGCAGGAATAAATATCAATGTTAGTTCACAAAACAATGCAATAAAAGGTAGAATACGTGCAGACAATAATTTTACGATTTCTTTGTAGGAATTTATTTGTTTGGAACGCTTTGATGAATGAATCTCTCTCTCTGCTGTGAATAAAGCATGCATGACTACAAAGCAGAAGAATATGTCTCAACATTTGACAACTTAAATTAATAAAGGCAATAAGAAATGATCACGTATGGATTTTATTGCTGACAGGGGCCACATATACTAGTTTATGTCCATTAAATAAAGTAGTTCACATTGGAGTACACAATTGTAATCTCTGTACTAGAGCTCCTTATCTGGTTTTCCCAACTCAGAGTCTGATGTGAAATATGCTAAATTTGCAGGAGTAGGCTGGTTATAGTCCAAAGGGGAAAGATTTCCTTTCTTTGTATAAAAGAACACATTGTTCAGCGCACAGTCAGTTGTAATTTTTTATTTTTCTCCAGGTAACTTTTCTAACAAAATGATTTACTTCTAGCTCATATTAGGAATCTATAATACCTCTTTCAGACCGCCAGCAATAACCTGTGTAGACAGAGTCCAGTTGAAATAATCCTGGTTGAGTAACCTGGTATTTCATCTTGGGTAGCGAGCATGGTTTAGCCTGAATGGGTAAGCCAGGTCGATCCAACCCAGACCCATTCACTGCATAGAGAAGAGGAAGCACTTGAAGATCATCTTATCTCCAAGTGCTGCCTCTACATGTGTCGGTGGTGATGTCACCAGCCTGGAATATTGTTGGGTCGGGCCGCCTGTCTAAAAGGGGTCCTGCTGAGGAAGGAGCCATGTACAAATCCTGGGTGCGGCTCTGCATTAACAGTCTGAAAGGGGTATAACTCGGTTCAGCCATATGAAGGAGAGACTGGAGAAATCCTGCTGCTCTGGCACATAAAATACACAATTGTGACAGGTGGTGCAGAAGTCACTCTCTCTCTCTACAGATGGAGCCATGCTAATCACTGCTCCATCTGCCACTGAGTGCGCCCGGCTAGGTGAACTCACGGGCATGAATGAAACGCGAATGCTTCATAGATGCACAAGCGCCCAATTCAAAGTGAATGGGAGTCTCTCTGTGTGCTCGGCGGCGTGCCTAGACGCAGGCGCGCCTAGGCACACCGGGCGCCCCCACCTGTGATGTAGCCATGCTCAATGAGAGTGGCTCCATCTGTATGTGTTGCCTGTCACTCTGACTTGCATTCAGCAGCATCTAATCAGAATCACTATTACTGTCGTCCTGAAGGAGTATAATCTGCTATGCAATGTTCACAATGTCTCTGCCACTATGGAAATGTTTTTCCTCCTCCTTGCTAACAATGTAAGGCTTTGCAATGTGAGGTTAAGGCTTACTGTACGTCCTGTAATCACCTTCTCTGCTCCTCCCACCAGCTGTCACTTCACAGCAGGGCCGCCCCACGGAGGCTGTGGGATTCCTACGGGAAGCTGGTACTCACACTCGGCTGCTGCATTGGTGATCCTCGGTCATCATGAAACTAAAGTTGGCTCTCCATAAGCTTTGCAGTGATCCTGTAACACATTGGCCCCCACACTCCCTATCTGACTCCCAAGATGGCCACGCTTAACTGCTCCACCTGCCTCTCCTCTCAATCCCCTAATGGTTCTCTTGCAGCACAAGCTCTCTGTTCCCTTCCAGAGCCGCATGTCACTCTCTGCAGCTGGCACGTGAGTGAGATCTCTGTAGTTGCTGTGCCCACTATCACCAGTGAAGTTCAGTACTATTCATATTCATATATGTAACAGCGGCATTGCACTTAAAGGTTCCCACTTGTAACAGCATGGGCGGGTTGTCCATACTGAATTACGAGGAGTGGGGCATCGCATTGGTGCTGTATGAAACTGCCAAACCCCTTTTAATTATGTCACACTACTGAAAAACTGTTCATTTTGGAATTACTATGAGGGTATATTCTATAGAGACGTCAGGAATATCAACACTAATATCTTAATTAACCTCAAAGACATTATATAAATATACATATAGATAAACTGAAATTGAATGACCAGAATATAAAGCAAGGCCGCTGTCAGTACAAAGCTCCACTATTATAGTGTTGCTTAGTACACAGCTTCACAGTTTCCTCCCTATAGTGCTTAGTCATGAGCATGCATCAACCCGGAATTATTTATTTCTTATTTTATTTATTACTAGTTATTTATATAGCGCACACATATTCCGCAGCGCTTTACAGAAAATATTTGGCCATTCACATCAGTCCCTGCCTCAGTGGAGCTTACAATCTATAGTCACTGCCACATGTACACGCACACACATTCATGCTATGGTTAATTTTTGTAGGGAGCCAATTAACCTACCAGTATATTTTGGATTGAGGCAGGAAACCGGAGTACCCGGAGGAAACCCACTCAAGTACGGGGAGAATATACAAACTCCACACAGGGTTATAGTGGGAATCGAACCCATGACCTAAGTGCTGTGAGGCAGTAATGTTAACCATTACACCATCCGTACTGCCGTAATTACGTAGGTCTGAATACAAACCCAGGTCCACGACCCTGCTCTTGACCAGGGTCATGGAGCTGAGACCCAGAAATTTGCTGGAGTGCTAGATCCACCGATTTCCTGGGTTTGATGTTGAAAGGGGTTTTACTCATCCCATACATCTGCCCGAAGCTTCCCCTCTGTATTCAAGCTGTGTCTACTGTCATACTATCCAAATGGAAACAACATGTAATTGGCTGACAATACAGGTCCTATTGATGACAGGACACTAATCACAGTCTGATCAATGGAAGAAGCTTCAGGCTGGATGAGTCTAGAAATTATTTTGAGCCCAAGCCACATGACAAGTTCCAGTCTGTGACCAAGTATTTGTGTATTGGAAGGACTGTGACCCAGGTGGTGGACTGTGGTATAGAGGAGGGACTGGTGCCTTGCTGCATCAGATTTGGCCAGTGTAATATCAAATTTGGGTTCATTTTATGGAATAAACCATAGCAAGAATAGGCAACATTATCCTGACACTGGAAACCTCATGCGCAAACACATGTGCAGGCTATGAAATCATGGCACATGCTCCTTAGTCATCAATTGTATAGGAGAGGATATTTCATAGACTTGATTTTCTTATACCTAGCTCTTAGAATCTCAATTGCACTGACTTTAGAAAGAGGTTAAATAACAGTGGCCCTATAAAATGAGAATGCGCAATAAATTCAGACTGGAACGTTGTGATTTGTTTTTTCTAGCTGAGAAAGTTTCTCCCCAGTCCACGATTTTTGAGCCAACATTCAGCCTAATTACTGTGAATGTAAAACTCTTGTTCTACCCTCTAATTAAAAGCACATTATTACATTTTCACACTTAAAACTGCAAATTTAATGGATGCAAGAAATAATCAATAGTGACTTTTATGTTTTCATTTTTATCCTTTCACATTATAAAACTATAGGAAAAGGAAACAAAAATATGTAAACAATCAAAATGTATCTATAGCTGGGTATACAATTTTATATATATTGTGCATTTGATAGACGAATGATATATCCCTAGCAGATCATCCGGTGTATGAACTCGATATGTCTGAGAACTCCATCTGGGGCCCCTCCTTTCTAGCCAGCTGCGCAGTAGATTCTGGGCACTAAGCTCACTAAGGGACCCTAGCACTGCCCCAGAGTCAAGTGTGCATGCTCATTGCAAGAGAACATTGCACAGAGATTTTCTTGCTGCGCATTCTTGAAATGCAGGGAAAATGGTAGCCACCAACTAGGGCTTCCTTGTTCCATCCCAACTCAGAAGCGAGTGTCTGAAATTGTACCACATATTGCCCCACAGTTCTATTTCCTTGATGGAGTCACATGATCTTGAAAGAAGCTGAAGAAACTCTCCCAGGTTCATCAAAGATTTTTCAAAATGAGAAAATGAATTTGATGTGGTCACTCATTATAGGATTGTCCCTCTCCCAGATGGGAGAAACCCATTCCAGGCCTGATCCGGTCAGCAAGGAAACAATATAGTCCACCTTCTTCTTAGAAGTAGGGAAGTGGTGTGGTTGTAGTGTGAAATGTACATCACATTGTTTTATAAAGCTGCAACATAATTTAGGATTTCCATCATACTTGTTGGGTATTGGTAGGTGCATGAGAGTCAGAGATGAAACAGCAGGTGAAGAGGTGATATTACTGACAGAAGTCTGGACTGGGTGACACACTCCTTCCGAAGAAGACTGAAAAGAATCCTGTCGCAAAGACATTTATTACAGGCACTGGGTTAGTTGTTGCTGGGTCTCTTCCAATCCCTCCAAACAAGCAGCAATCATCTGTAAGAGGTCCGTACTCAAGGCCTGCGGACCAGCTGGATCCATTAGGCCAGTGCATACTGTCAGTAAAGTTATCAAAGGTGTTGGTGGAAACAGGATTTACTGGATTGAGTTCAGACTGGGAGATAGTCTCTTCGGGATGGAAACGAAGTGGCTGTATAAAGTTCCTTCACATATAGTATATTATATTTGAGAGCAAAGATAAAGAAGAAGAAATGGAGGATGGTGCTAGGACAGCTGGTCCGAGATGGTTACTCCAGGAGGTGCGAGAACACCGGTATACCTTGATCTGGGACTGAGCTGAACTCCCGCAGACTGGAACGATAACAGAGACGTCAGTGGCTTAGCTGTGTCGGCAGTTGGACTTACAAGCTAGGAATAAATGACCTTAGATGAGCGAAGACTCTGGTAACGAGACTGCAAGGACTACAGGAACCAGGAAACTGGGAGCACAGACCACTAGCATGCACACTAGGCTTCGGCAAATGTTGCACTGGTGTCAGAATACCCCAAGATGCTCCCATAAATACCCTGTCCTCTCCTGGGATTGGTGCAGTTGGAATTAGCTGGAACAAGCCTCTGATTGGTACCTCAAGTCATGTGTCAGAACCAAGATGGCGGAGCCCTGCGCCACAGGGACTCTGGCTGCATGGAACTCCTTCTGCTGCCAGCTTGCCCTCTCCGGCTTTCCTGAGCTCTTGCCGCACACCAGCTGCCGCTCCCTCTGGCCGCCTCCGCCCAACGTAGCGCTGCAGAGACCGAGTCTACAGCACCCAGATGGGTAAGCGCTGGCTCCCAGCAGCCACACTACCCTTGCCCGTGACAGCGCACAAATTGTTAGAATATAACCTTAAAAGGTACAGGTTATATTTTAACAATTTGTGCACCATGAATAACACCTTTTTTTTTTATTATGTGTAATATATCTACAATTGATATATAATAATACAGTTTTGCACATTTGATTTGCAATAGAGGGCTTCAATGTCAGTTGTCATGTATGAGCAGAGAACAACGACTTGGGCAAAAGAGTACACGCAATTCCTTCTGCTGGCATCCCAAACGCCAGAAAATCTATCCCAACCCATAGAATGCTGTTGTTTGAAAATGTTGAACAGTGATTTAAAACTGAAGCAAGAATCAAAAAGTATGTATATGTGGTGTTTTAAACAAGAGAAAACTTTTGTGCCTTTGGGTACATCTTAACAATAGGTTAGAATGAGCAAAAGAAAAAAAAATAGTGATATTTTCTGAAAATACAAAGTCTTCTGGAAAAAGACAAGGGCCAATATTTACTAATATTCGTGTTTGAGTCGGTTTGTGTAGTGTTTAAACTCGTTTTGTATCGGGAGCATTTTCATGCAACTTTTTGAATCCATATACGCAAAGTTACGAAGAAGTCGACTTTATGGTTTTCGTGTTTTCCGATGTCGATGCCAGTCGTGTTTTTTTGGCACATTTACGGCCGTCATTGTCGTTTGCGTACGTGTTTTTGTTGTATTTGCTGGGTTTTTTTCCTAAGTTAAACGCGGCAGGGTTTTTTTTTTCCCGCGGCCGTATTTTCACTTTCAGTTTTCATTTTCATCTCCGTTCGTGATTGGTTGTGTTTCAGATGGTAGGAGTGTCTGTGCGCAACCATATAAATACGCCCCAAACCGTCCGCACCTCGTGGGTTTAGTTAGTGGTGAGGAGGAGGGAGGTTGTGCTGTGGAGGTAGGTGAATTTGTGGTTTGGTGATGAGTGTTGGTAGCGATTTCTGAGAGTGGTATTGTGTTTGAAAGTCGTCTTGTCATTCTTGTTGTCTTGTATTTTGTGGTTTTGTTTCCATTTTAGTCCAAGTTATTTTTCTTTATAGTCCCTTGTCAGTGTTTGTGTGTGTGTGTGTGTGTGTGTGTGTGTGTGTGTGTGTGTGTGTGTGTGTTTGTGGGTGTGTGTGAGTTGTGTAGTGGTAGTGGAGGAGTGTGTTGTTTGTATTTTTTTTTTCGGTGTTAACTGTTTAGACACACAATTATGTGTGACTCAGAGGTGGGTGAGGTGGAGGGTGTGAGTGAGGGGGAGGAGGTTGGTCAGGAGGAGGAGGTGAGTGTTAGTGAGGTGGAGGAGGTGGGTGAGGTTGCTGCAGCAGCCTCAAGTGATAGTGACAGTCAAAATGCTCCACAGCCATGCACCACTACTAAGACTGGGCGGAATGTAAAGTTTAGTTTTGCTGAAAATGTGGCATTGGTGCGTGAGCTGATGAAGTATCAGAGGCAGCTATTTGGCCCTGAGTCCGCCAAGGTGCCAACACGGAGGAAGACGGTTTTGTGGGCGAAAGTTGTTGCTGATGTCAATAGTGAGGGGGTGGTCAAGCGGACGGAGGACACGTGCCGCAAACGGTACTATGACATAAAGCGACGTGTCAAGTCCAAAATGGCCAAGGAGGCCAAGTCGGCTCGGAAAACCGGTGGTGGGCAGCCCTATATTGCAAGATATCTGGAGTATGAGGAGCCCATGCGGAGTGTAATACCTCCTGAAGTTGTCTCTGCAACCCATGTCCGGGATTCAGATAGGCCCAGGAAGAATGGTGAGCATGTGTTTTTGCATTTACATTCTATGACTTTTTTTTTTTTAATTGTGTTTTTTTAAAATGTGTGTCATGTGACGTTGCATATTACTCCCATCTTCAAGTGTGTGTCAGCAAATACATTGTTTTGGTTAATGTTTTATACAAAAGCCAATGTAACATCTTACTTTATTGTATGTCATGTGTTTTTATGAAAGATATTTTGCATGTGTAGTTTGGACTTGGTGTGTCTCTGAATTGTCCTGCAATAATGTTTTTCCTTTTGGGCGTTTTTTATTTTAAAATTGTGACTATGTTTTATATTTATGTGAGCCATGTGCAATGTTTAAAAAACAGTGGTTGTCATGTTAGAGGCTGGAGTAGTGGAAAGTGGTTTGGAAACCACTTACATGTGTAATGTCATTATTAGATAATGTAAAATTTTTAAACAAAATAACACTATTTCATTGATAATTTTTTGCTTGTATTTGTACCGTGACACCGCACTGCTACATTTTGGTTTGGCTCATATAGTGGTAATGTGTGTTTGGAGTGCCACATCACAGAGCAATTTATATATTGCATCTGTAATATTTATCCTTTCAATACAAAATGAAGATGTGTGTGTTTTTGGTTGGTAATGTTTTTTTTGTTTTTTTTTACTTGTGGCCTATGTCAGTGTCCTGTACATGTTTTCCTGTGTTGATTTTGCCATAGTGCATATGTCTATTGGGCAATGTTTATTGTTTTATTTTATTTTTTGTTTGTTTCCGGTCCTTATGTTTTTAATAAAAAAAAACCAAGCATTTCTTAAAGAATAAATGTTTATAAGCATAATGGGTGGATGTATCCACAATAGCATGAATATTTTTTTATTTTTATTTTATACAGTGTTTGAAAAAAGCAGTACTACTCGTCGGCCAGTAACTCCTATCACATCTGATGATGATGACGCTGCGGAAGCAGGTAAAGTGTCCATTGTAGTATAGGGTATGTTTGTAAAGGAATGGCCATAACAAAATTGCACTTTCATTAAAAGGTCCATCAAAAGAAGTATGGAGCAGCAGAAGTGGCACTTCTGTAAGACATCAACACAAAAAAACCTGTGGCCGAAAAGAAAGCAAGGTCGTATGTCCCGACCCAACCACAGCAGGCTACCCCGCCACGAAGATTATCGTCCGTATGTTCTGTCCCCCCACTCCAAATTTTAAACACACCTCCAAGACGTCATCCACACTCCCCTCATCTTGATTGTGAGTATCAAACTGAAATAAATGTTAAAATTTTCAGAAAGTAATCAAAAATTTTCATAACCGCATTAAGGCAAAACACATCAAAAACTTAGATACTTACCGCAGTAAGTAAAAGCTGAAATGGAATCCAAGCTAAATGGCCTTGTCCACATCCAGTAAAGATATGTATGTCTACTTGAGCCATACAGTTTGACATTGTGTGTAAGATGCTGCAACAAAAAAGCATTTTTTTTTTTAAAGTAAGGTTGTTTTTCCAAATTTCACATGTGTGTTTGAGGTAACATTGCAAAATACATATAAAAACATTACTATGTTTGTTTGATCAAAGCTATAAGGTAACACATTATGGATTCCAATGTGTTTTTTGGTGGAGTATGTGTGAGCTACAATAAAACTAAAGTGTTTGCTTTCACAATTAAGTAACCAGACACATTTGCCACAAACAGGCATATGTATGTATTTAAGTTATGAGTGATGATGTTGCTAGGCAGAAAGCAACAGTGAATGACATGTGTTTCATGTGTAGTGATTTGTTTCCATTTCTCAAACATATGGATAGCTAACGGAGATTTATTTAACATTTCAGCTTCTAGTCCTGGGAACAGCATCCCTCTGCAACAACAGCAACACAGTGACATGGAGGAGACAAACATCTTAGAAATGCAGCCATTAAGGCAAGGAATGAGCCCCCCAGCACCTGTGAGTACACCACCACAGCAAAGCACACCACCACCACAACACAGCCCAACAACACCAGTAACACAAGGCCCTGATCAGGTGTTTTGGTCCATTTGGGCTATACAGCAGGCCACTAATGAAGATTGCCTGCGTAGGCAGACACAAATGTTTGCAAGCCTACCATCTCACCTCAGAAGAATATCAAGAAATCTGAGCAGACAAAATGAACAAACAACCAGAATAGGCAATACCATGGAACTCATGCGTACAGACATTACACAGGTCATGGGCAACTTACAGCGCATAATGGAAGAACAGCACAGACTAATGGAAGAACAGCACAGACTAATGGAAGAACAGCACAGACAACAGCAAAGTTATATGAACATTTTTCAAAACAATCAAAAGATTAATGAAAGTTTATTCCGAATTGTAGACAATCAAAGTGCTGCTACACGTGAACTCAATGCCACCCTCACTAACCTGAATGAAACACTCAGATGCATGCACCAACAGCAAACAAGCAGCAGTTCTGGTACGACTACTCCAAATATCACGCCAGTCTCATCACCACCAAGACGCTCCACCAGAGCACGACAACATGACAGTGCTAAAGGCAAAGGGCAGGACAAGCAGCCACCAAAAAAAATGTGAAAATAATACAAGTTAGACATTTGTGATAAGTAACTCAAAATAGTTAGTAAGTATATATTTTTTGCAAAAAATATATAACACTTAGCTCCTTCACAATTTTTACAACATCATTAATTATAAGTGGTACAAACAACAACATAAAATTTGTACGCACATTTATTCTTTACCAATTTTTTTTGGTATTGGAGGAGGGAAATGTTGATGGAGCCGCACATACATGTTAGCAGGAAGTAAACTGACCACTTGATTTTTTTTCTAATCATTACTCTTTCTAGATTCTAATCATTCTCTTTTCCTGCAGACACAATAATTGGCAGCCAGGCAGAATGTCTTTAGCAGGAAGTAAACTGACCACTTGATTTTTTTCTAATCATTACTCTTTCTAGATTCCAATCATTCTCTTTTCCTGCAGACAATCCAAATTACAATGTTATTGATAACTATTTTACCTTTCTTCTCTATACAACATTACAAGAAGAACACAATTGAGTTGCGTAAAAAACTTGTAATATGTTGGCATTGAATTTTTTAAAAAACATTGACAAAATGAATGTCAGTATTGTTGGGACATGTTTGTGTGTGTTAAAAATTAGTAAGAATGTTATTACACATGATGCAGAAACCAACAAATATTTTTAACCAAAAAACAAAGAATGTGTATAATAATGTATATATGTGGCAAACTGTGTATTTACTTACACATCATCAAGTTTACTGCATCAAACATTAGGAAATAAATTATTCCTGATTACAGTAAGTTTGTGTCTCTTAAATATGATGGAGCATCACACATAGGGACACATGTGTTCCTCAAGGTTAACATATTATATGTTGAGGAGTGTTTTTTGGGAACACAGGTTCTCAAACTCGGCCCTCAGGACCCCACACAGTGCATGTTTTGCAGGTCTCCTCACAGAATCACAAGTGACATAATTAGCTCCACCTGTGAACCTTTTAACATATGTCTGTGAGTAATTCATACACCTGTGCTTCTACTGGGTTACGTGAAAAACATGTGCTGTGTGTGGTCCTGAGGGCCGAGTTTGTGAACCTGTGCATTAGGACGTTACACACAATGATAAAGTGAAATACGAAATGGATTATGTGGGCTTGTAATAAATTAGCACTGCAAGTTTGCGATCACTTATCCAGACTTAATGCATGCCACTCATAATCTGTTGTTTTGAGTTTAAAAATACACACAATACACATGCGACATTTGTTTTGCATAAAGCGAGGGTATGTTTGTATGTGTCAAGGAGACAGACACATTCTGAGTAATGGTCTTGCCAATAAAAATGGCAAAACATCTATTTATGATTACACAACAAATGAAATAAGCAAACCAAACTTACCTTAGAAATAGCGAGTGATGAGCTCTTGCCTAACCTGCCTCCCTACATCTGTACTCCAAGTATCACCAGATGTCTCTAATTCCTCTGCTTGCTGGCTGCTTTCTTCCTCCTCCTCCTCAACATGTAGCAGATGTTGTTGCAAACACATGTTATGAAGAAAGCAGCAGCAGAACACAATTTGAGTCACCTTGGATGGACTATACAACAAAAGGCCATCAGACTTATCCAGACACCGAAACCTAGATTTCAGCACACCAAAACATCTTTCTATCACATTCCGCGTGGACTTATGTGCATGATTGTAATTGTGTTCAGCAGGGGTATCAGGTCGGGACAATGGAGTTAGAAGCCAAGAGAAACAGCCATATCCTCCATCACCTAAAAGACAGATATAGACGGAACATCTGTATGACCTTATCATCGGACAATGCGTTCAAGTTCAAATGCCCCCTAAAAAAAACGAGGCCTGCGCAGCCTCCGCGGAACCTGTACAACCTGCTGACCATGTTCAGTTTCTTGGCCCAGGGTAGTTACAGGCTGATGTCTGAGTCTGAGGAATCCCACAGCACACAAAAGATCACTAGCCCACAGTCCTGCTGCCATTTCTGAGTGTAGGTGTATTGAAATGGGCCTAACATCCTTTTATAGGCATCCTTATTCAGGTGTGATTGATTTTTGAGTTGCAACACATGTAAACACGATTGAAAAAAGCAGGTCTATTTTTTGCCGCTTTTTTTACCGATTCGCAAAAAAATACGACCGCAATTGAGCACTCAGAAACTAACACCCAAATACGAATGAATAGTGAATTCCCGTATTGCATGAAATAACAGCCGCGTTTGACCGATGGTCTATTCATTCATATTTCGGAACTTTGCAAATCAAACCATTACGAATAGTCCAAACACTGCCGAGATTGGTGCTTAGTGAATTTCCGGATTGGGACTTAGAAAAAAAAAACACAAAACGGACAAACTCGAATTCTTAGTAAATATTGGCCAAGGTGTCATTTGTGTGGGTACTGCATCAAAAACTGTGATACTGACCGAAAGTGACAAGTGCAAAAGTCTAAAAATGGTCTCAGGACAGGAGTGAGACATCCCTCAGCAGCAAAAAGGTTAACAGGGCATCTACCATTAGTGTTCTGCCTCTCTGCTGATAGACCATACACTGCAATTAAATACAATGAAACTAACAGGAAAATCATCCCTAACACTAGTAGTGCAAAGTTTCAGATTAACAAACTGATTTATGACAAAATAGTTAAACTGTGCAATGTAGAGAAAGTAAACTACAGTATTTTAGCTGCCACCGCAGAAGATGGATGTACAATGAGGGTGGGAAAGGGTATATAATATAAAATAAATATATATATATATATATATACACAGGTTGGAACTCATTTTATTTTTGGGAAGACGTTTTAACTTCTGAAATACAGTATGAGGCTTGTACAATTACCAAAGCAATGTGTAATGATAACAAAAGTGTTTTAGGAATAAAATCTTATTATGTACTGTGCGTGTACTATATAGTCAAATATTTTTCATTTTTTTATTGCCCAATACAGCTAGGTTTTGCTTATGTTTGCGCAAGCAATGACGTCTAACATGGTACCAGCATGGAATTCTATGTCAAAACATCAGGAGCAAGAGCAACAGTGTATGGAAATACATACTAAGGGAAAGCAATACAGCAAATCACTTGATTGTCAATTCCACCTGTGTTCTTTTAAATGCAAGAGAGGGGAAAAATTATCCCTCCTGACCTCAGTCATATTACTGGATGTTGTAAAGATATTCTGAGGAAGGAAGGATAACCTTATTTAGGAAGATAAAAAAAGACACTTTGTGTGACACCCACTGAAGGTAAGTATCACAGCCTTGCAAGAATAAATATCAATGGCCCTCATTCCGAGTTGTTCGCTTGCAAGCTGCTTTTAGCAGCATTGCACACGCTAAGCCGCCGCCTACTGGGAGTGAATCTTAGCTTATCAAAATTGCGAACGAAAGATTCGCAATATTGCGAAAAGACTTCTCTGTGCAGTTTCTGAGTAGCTCGAGACTTACTCTTCCAATGCGATCAGTTCAGTGCTTGTCGTTCCTGGTTTGACGTCACAAACACACCCAGCGTTCGCCCAGACACTCCTCCGTTTTTCCAGCCACTACCGCGGTTTTCCCAGAAACTGTAGCGTTTTTTCACACACTCTCATAAAACGGCCAGTTTCCGCCCAGAAACACCCACTTCCTATCAATCACACTCCGATCACCAGAACGAAGAACAACCTTGTAATGCCGTGAGTAAAATACCAATCTTCATAGCAAATTTACTTGGCGCAGTCGCAGTGCGAACATTGCGCATGCACAATTAGCGGAAAATCGCTGCGATGCGAAGAAAATTACCGAGCGAACAACTCGGAATGAGGGCCATTGTTAGTTCACAAAACAATGCGATAAAAGGTAGAATACATGCAGACAATAATTTTAAGATTTCTTTGTAGGAATTTATTTGTTTGGAACGCTTTGATGAATGAATCTCTCTCTCTGCTGTGAATAAAGCATGCATGACTACAAAGCAGAAGAATATGTCTCAACATTTGACAACTTAAATTAATAAAGGCAATAAGAAATGATCACGTATGGATTTTATTGCTGACAGGGGCCACATATACTAGTTTATGTCCATTAAATAAAGTAGTTCACATTGGAGTACACAATTGTAATCTCTGTACTAGAGCTCCTTATCTGGTTTTCCCAACTCAGAGTCTGATGTGAAATATGCTAAATTTGCAGGAGTAGGCTGGTTATAGTCCAAAGGGGAAAGATTTCCTTTCTTTTTATAAAAGAACACATTGTTCAGCGCACAGTCAGTTGTAATTTTTTATTTTTCTCCAGGTAACTTTTCTAACAAAATGATTTACTTCTAGCTCATATTAGGAATCTATAATACCTCTTTCAGACCGCCAGCAATAACCTGTGTAGACAGAGTCCAGTTGAAATAATCCTGGTTGAGTAACCTGGTATTTCATCTTGGGTAGCGAGCATGGTTTAGCCTGAATGGGTAAGCCAGGTCGATCCAACCCAGACCCATTCACTGCATAGAGAAGAGGAAGCACTTGAAGATCATCTTATCTCCAAGCGCCGCCTCTACATGTGCCGGTGGTGATGTCACCAGCCCGGAATATTGTTGGGTCGGACCGCCTGTCTACAAGGGGTCCTGCTGAGGAAGGAGCCATGTACAAATCCCAGGTGCGACTCTGCATTAACAGTCTGAAAGGGGTATAACTCAGTTCAGCCATATGAAGGAGAGACTGGAGAAATCCTGCTGCTCTGGCACATAAAATACACAAATGTGACAGGTGGTGAAGAAGTCACTCTCTCTCTCTACAGATGGAGCCATGCTAATCATTGCTCCATCTGCGACTGAGTGCGCCCGGCAAGGTGAACTCACGGGCATGAATGAAACGCGAATGCTTCATAGACGCACAAGTGCCCACTTCAAAGTGAATGGGAGTGTCTCTGTGTGCTCGGCGGCGTGCCTAGCCGCAGGCGCGCCTAGGCACGCCGGGCGCCCCCACCTGTGATGTAGCCATGCTCAATGAGAGTGGCTCCATCTGTATGTGTTGCCTGTCACTCTGACTTGCATTCAGCAGCATCTAATCAGAATCACTATTACTGTCCTGAAGGAGTATAATCTGCTATGCAATGTTCACAATGTCTCTGCCACTATGGAAATGTTTTTCCTCCTCCTTGCTAACAATGTAAGGCTTTGCAATGTGAGGTTAAGGCTTACTGTACGTCCTGTAATCACCTTCTCTGCTCCTCCCACCAGCTGTCACTTCACAGCAGGGCCGCCCCCAGAGGCTGTGGGATTCCTACAGGAAGCTGGTACTCCCACTCGGCTGCTGCATTGGTGATCCTCGGTCATCATGAAACTAAAGTTGGCTCTCCATAAGCTTTGCAGTGATCCCGTTACACATTGGCCCCCACACTACTGAAAAACTGTTAATTTTGGAATTACTATGAGGGTATATTCTATAGAGACGTCAGGAATATCAACACTAATATCTTAATTAACCTCAAAGACATTATATAAATATACATATAGATAAACTGAAATTGAATGACCAGAATATAAAGCAAGGCCACTGTCAGTACAAAGCTCCACTATTATAGTGTTGCTTAGTACATAGCAGTGGCAAACGCAGGATTTCTAGAGGGGGGTTTCCAAATTCAGTCCACAGTCTCCCATTCTGCGGAACATTGGAGCAAGTGCAGGAGTCTGGGGGAGCGCCAGAAGAACCTAGTAACAATCCTAGACATTAAGGTAAATATTGGTCTATTTATACATTGGATACTGTATGGAATACAGTATTAATATTTAATACTATAGATGGTCTACAATATAGGCTGTATCAAATACTTAAATAATATAAATAAGATAAGTGGTCAGGAAAAGTTAAACACACTATAATAAATATATACATTAATGAATAACAATACATAAAAGAACCAGTACTGCACTATCTAAGTCCACATTCTCCCACCTGATGGTAAGGCTATTATGTCTACTCTTCCTGGTAGCTATTCTCTGGTCCAGTGCACTGATTGAGGACTCAGATCCACCTAACACAGAAAAACTTGCTAACAGAAGCTGCTACCACTGGGCATGTGCAGCAGCTCTGCTCTGTCCCTTAAAATACATGATGTGGCAGCAGTTCTAGTAATTGTATTATATACCATTGCTATTGTTGTCATAATTTGAGCCACTTGCCAAGAGGAGGGGGGTTTCAAGGCAACCGGAAACCCCCCCTGCATTTGCCTATGCACAGATTCACAGTTTCCTCCCTATAGTGCTTAGTCGTGAGCATGCATCAACCCGGAATTATTTATTTATTATTTTATTTATTACTAGTTATTTATATAGCGCACACATATTCCGCAGCGCTTTACAGAAAATATTTGGCCATTCACATCAGTCCCTGCCTCAGTGGAGCTTACAATCTATAGTCCCTGCGACATGTACACGCACACACATTCATGCTATGGTTAATTTTTGTAGGGAGCCAATTAACCTACCAGTATATTTTGGATTGTGGGAGGAAACCGGAGTACCCGGAGGAAACCCACTCAAGTACGGGGAGAATATACAAACTCCACACAGGGTCATGGTGGGAATCAAACCCATGACCTAAGTGCTGTGAGGCAGTAATGCTAACCATTACACCATCCGTACTACCCGTAATTACGTAGGTCTGAATACAAACCCAGGTCCACGACCCTGCTCTTGACTAGGGTCATGGAGCTGAGACCCAGAAATTTGCTGGAGTGCTAGATCCACCGATTTCCTGGGTTTGATGTTGAAAGGGGTTTTACTCATCCCATACATCTGCCCGAAGCTTCCCCTCTGTATTCAAGCTGTGTCTACTGTCATACTATCCAAATGGAAACAACATGAAATTGGCTGACAATGCAGGTCCTATTGATGACAGGACATTAATCACAGTCTGATCAATGGAAGAAGCTTCAGGCTGGATGAGTCTAGAAATTATTTTGAGCCCCAGCCACATGACAAGTTCCAGTCTGTGACCAAGTATTAGTGTATTGGAAGGATTGTGACCCAGGTGGTGGACTGTGGTATAGAGGAGGGACTGGTGCCTTGCTGCATCAGATTTGGCCAGTGTAATATCAAATTTGGGTTAATTTTATGGAATAAACCATAGCAAGAATAGGCAACATTATCCTGACACTGGAAACCTCATGCGCAAACACATGTGCAGGCTATGACATCATGGCACATGCTCCTTAGTCATCAATTGTATAGGAGACGATATTTCATAGACTTGATTTTCTTATACCTAGCTCTTAGAATCTCAATTGCACTGACTTTAGAAAGAGGTTAAATAACAGTGGCCCTATAAAATGAGAATGCGCAATGAATTCAGACTGGAACGTTGTGATTTGTTTTTTCTAGCTGAGAAAGTTTCTCCCCAGTCCACGATTTTTGAGCCAACATTCAGCCTAATTACTGTGAATGTAAAACTCTTGTTCTACCCTCTAATTAAAAGCACATTATTACATTTTCACACTTAAAACTGCAAATTTAATGGATGCAAGAAATAATCAATAGTGACTTTTATGGTTTCATTTTTATCCTTTCACATTATAAAACTATAGGAAAAGGAAACAAAAATATGTAAGCAATCATAATGTATCTATAGCTGGGTATACAATTTTATATATATTGTGCATTTGATAGACGAATGATATATCCCTAGCAGATCGTCAGGTGTATGAACTCGATATGTCTGAGAACTCCATCTGGGGCCCCTCCTTTCTAGCCAGCTGCGCAGTAGATTCTGGGCACTAAGCTCACTAAGGGACCCTAGCACTGCCCCAGAGTCAAGTGTGCATGCTCATTGCAAGAGAACATTGCCCAGAGATTTTCTTGCTGCGCATGCTTGAAATGCAGGGAAAATGGTAGCCACACCATGTTCCTGGTGATTTCTGCAGCGCAGCTGCTGCTGACGCATGATTCTAGGGGGTAAATATTTAAAACAATAGGTGCAGGGTGTGCGGTGTAGGCCCCCTTGGACCCCGGGGGCCTGTGTGCACCGTACACGCTACACACATTACAAATACGTCAGTGGTTCACAGACATATCAGGTCAGCCCTGTAGCACAGCTGATGCCAGTATATCTTGCAGATATATCGGTGCTTCTGCCTATGTGTACCATGTGATAGGTCAGCTGCAGCAGCCATTGACTATGATTTCACAAGTGGACAGGCATATTCTAATATGTTTGATGGCCGACATATCAGGCAGTATATTGGTGTGTATGCGCAAAATCATTTTTTTACCAATTGATCAATCAATCGGTCAAAATGAAAATACTTTTCTTGTTTAGATTTCATTGACTTTTAAAAATATGCCAATTATTTGAAATGCATTTGAACAAATCTTCCACGACTTCACTTTGTTTTAACATGATAGAGTACAGTATGTTTGGACTTTTTCCTTAACTATATCTCAATTTTTTGGACTTTCCACAACAACAGTAAATCTTTCCCAGATCTGTGTTTATTTCTAAACATAGTTTGCAGTCTGCTGGAGCTTCATGGAACACAACCATATTTACAAGTCAGCCAAGTGGCAAATTGGATCCTGTCTCACTTACGTCAATCTATAGATATAATCAGTTTATTCAAAATAGTATACCATTTAGAAGACACTTAAACATGCATTATGAAAGAAGCAGAAGTATCTGTTTACTGACTGTTTACTATTTTAAGAGACTATCAATGTCTACAATTTAGCTTTTACCACTCTGTCTTTCTGTGTATAGTTAAAACTAAATGAACAGCGCATGCAATAACACAGTAAGAATATGATGCAAAGATATACACAAAGCACTACTTTATTTTGCCTCTAGATTATTTGCTGATTGACAGCGTACTGTAGGCCTGGCCAGAAGGGAAGACTTTGAAATAGTTTGTCAGATTAATATACAAATAACACAATAAGGCATTAGATCCAAGGCAACTCTGATTAGGAAGCATGCAGACCAACAACAAGAGATTTTCAACTTTGAATCCTTTTCTTAACTGCCTTTCTTCCCAAAGTGGTACATGTGTATGAAAAATGAGAACAAAAATGTGTAGTATTTTCTTAGACAAATTTTATAAAGTTTGTGAAATAAATATAAATAGTGCTCCAGAAGAATAAATGTGATGACAGGTAGTGATGAGCGGGTTCGATTTCTCGGAAACCGAACCCCCCCGAACTTCACGCTTTTTACACGGGTCCGAGGCAGACTCGGATCTTCCCGCCTTGCTCGGCTAACCCGAGCGCGCCCGAACGTCATCATCCCGCTGTCGGATTCTCGCGAGGCTCGTATTCTATCGCGAGACTCGGATTCTATATAAGGAGCCGCGCGTCGCCGCCATTTTCACACGTGCATTGAGATTGATAGGGAGAGGACGTGGCTGGCGTCCTCTCCGTTTAGATAGAGAGTGAGACACTTGATTTACTGGAGCATTAGGAGTACTCAGAGAGTGCAGAGTTTTGCTGATAGTTATACTAGTGACCACCAGTTTTATTTATTATTTAATATAATCCGTTCTCTGCCTGAAAAAAAACGATACACAGTCACATACCATATCTGTGCTCAGCCTCAGTGTGCTGCATGATAATATCATCTATGTATATCTGACTGTGCTGAGTAGTGCTCACTGCTCACACAGCTTAATTGTGGGGGAGACTGGGGAGCAGTTATAGCAGGAGTACATATTTAACAGTGCACACTTTTGCTGCCAGAGTGCCAGTGTGACTGACCAGCAGTGACCACCAGTATATTGTCTGCCTGAAAAAGTTAAACACTCGTGTGGTGTTTTTTTTTTTTATTCTATAAACGCATTCTGCTGACAGTGTCCAGCAGGTCCGTCATTCATTATATTTCTATCTTCTTCATACTAGTAGTTTAGGAGTCTGCAGTGCTGACAGTGTCCAGCAGGTCCGTCATTATATAATATATACCTGTCCTGCAGTAGTGATATATATATATTTTTTATATCATTATCATCCAGTCTATACTAGCAGACGCAGTACGGTAGTCGACGGCTGTAGCTACCTCTGTGTCGGCAGTCGCTCGTCCATAATTGTATACCTACCTGTGGTGGTTTTTTTTTTTCTATCTTCTTCATACTAGTAGTTTAGGAGTCTGCAGTGCTGACAGTGTCCAGCAGGTCCGTCATTATATAATATATACCTGTCCTGCAGTAGTGATATATATATATTTTTTATATCATTATCATCCAGTCTATACTAGCAGACGCAGTATGGTAGTCCACGGCTGTATCTACCTCTGTGTCGGCAGTCGCTCGTCCATAATTGTATGCCTACCTGTGGTGGGTTTTTTTTTCTATCTTCTTCATACTAGTAGTTTAGGAGTCTGCAGTGCTGACAGTGTCCAGCAGGTCCGTCATTATACAATATATACCTGTCCTGCAGTAGTGATATATATATATTTTTTATATCATTATCATCCAGTCTATACTAGCAGACGCAGTACGGTAGTCCACGGCTGTAGCTACCTCTGTGTCGGCAGTCGCTCGTCCAAAATTGTATACCTACCTGTGGTGTTTTTGTTTTTTTCTATCTTCTTCATACTAGTAGTTTAGGAGTCTGCAGTGCTGACAGTGTCCAGCAGGTCCGTCATTATACAATATATACCTGTCCTGCAGTAGTGATATATATATATTTTTTATATCATTATCATCCAGTCTATACTAGCAGACGCAGTACGGTAGTCCACGGCTGTAGCTACCTCTGTGTCGGCAGTCGCTCGTCCATAATTGTATACCTACCTGTGGTGGTTTTTTTTTTTCTATCTTCTTCATACTAGTAGTTTAGGAGTCTGCAGTGCTGACAGTGTCCAGCAGGTCCGTCATTATACAATATATACCTGTCCTGCAGTAGTGATATATATATTTTTTTTATATCATTATCATCCAGTCTATACTAGCAGACGCAGTACGGTAGTCCACGGCTGTAGCTACCTCTGTGTCGGCACTGGCAGTCGCTCGTCCATAATTGTATACCTACCTGTGGTGGGGTTTTTTTTTTCTATCTTCTTCATACTAGTAGTTTAGGAGTCTGCAGTGCTGACAGTGTCCAGCAGGTCCGTCATTATACAATATATACCTCTCCTGCAGTAGTGATATATATATATTTTTTATATCATTATCATCCAGTCTATACTAGCAGACGCAGTACGGTAGTCCACGGCTGTAGCTACCTCTGTGTCGGCAGTCGCTCGTCATCCATAAGTATACTAGTATCCATCCATCTCCATTGTTTACCTGAGGTGCCTTTTAGATGTGCCTATTAAAATATGGAGAACAAAAATGTAGAGATGAGCGCCGGAAATTTTTCGGGTTTTGTGTTTTGGTTTTGGGTTCGGTTCCGCGGCCGTGTTTTGGGTTCGACCGCGTTTTGGCAAAAACTCACCGAATTTTTTTTGTCGGATTCGGGTGTGTTTTGGATTCGGGTGTTTTTTTCAAAAAACCCTGAAAAACAGCTTAAATCATAGAATTTGGGGGTCATTTTGACCCCAAATATTAACCTCAAAAACCATAATTTCCACTCATTTTCAGTCTATTCTGAATACCTCACACCTCACAATATTATTTTTAGTCCTAAAATTTGCACCGAGGTCGCTGTGTGAGTAAGATAAGCGACCCTAGTGGCCGACACAAACACCGGGCCCATCTAGGAGTGGCACTGCAGTGTCACGCAGGATGTCCCTTCCAAAAAACCCTCCCCAAACAGCACATGACGCAAAGAAAAAAAGAGGCGCAATGAGGTAGCTGTGTGAGTAAGATAAGCGACCCTAGTGGCCGACACAAACACCGGGCCCATCTAGGAGTGGCACTGCAGTGTCACGCAGGATGTCCCTTCCAAAAAACCCTCCCCAAACAGCACATGACGCAAAGAAAAAAAGAGGCGCAATGAGGTAGCTGACTGTGTGAGTAAGATAAGCGACCCTAGTGGCCGACACAAACACCGGACCCATCTAGGAGTGGCACTGCAGTGTCACGCAGGATGTCCCTTCCAAAAAACCCTCCCCAAACAGCACATGACGCAAAGAAAAAAAGAGGCGCAATGAGGTAGCTGACTGTGTGAGTAAGATAAGCGACCCTAGTGGCCGACACAAACACCGGGCCCATCTAGGAGTGGCACTGCAGTGTCACGCAGGATGGCCCTTCCAAAAAACCCTCCCCAAACAGCACATGACGCTAAGAAAAAAAGAGGCGCAATGAGGTAGCTGACTGTGTGAGTAAGATAAGCGACCCTAGTGGCCGACACAAACACCGGGCCCATCTAGGAGTGGCACTGCAGTGTCACGCAGGATGTCCCTTCCAAAAAACCCTCCCCAAACAGCACATGACGCAAAGAAAAAAAGAGGCGCAATGAGGTAGCTGACTGTGTGAGTAAGATAAGCGACCCTAGTGGCCGACACAAACACCGGGCCCATCTAGGAGTGGCACTGCAGTGTCACGCAGGATGGCCCTTCCAAAAAACGCTCCCCAAACAGCACATGACGCAAAGAAAAATAAAAGAAAAAAGAGGTGCAAGATGGAATTGTCCTTGGGCCCTCCCACCCACCCTTATGTTGTATAAACAAAACGGGACATGCACACTTTAACCAACCCATCATTTCAGTGACAGGGTCTGCCACACGACTGTGACTGATATGACGGGTTGGTTTGGACCCCCCCCAAAAAAGAAGCAATTAATCTCTCCTTGCACAAACTGGCTCTACAGAGGCAAGATGTCCACCTCATCATCATCCTCCGATATATCACCGTGTACATCCCCCTCCTCACAGATTATCAATTCGTCCCCACTGGAATCCACCATCTCAGCTCCCTGTGTACTTTGTGGAGGCAATTGCTGCTGGTCAATGTCTCCGCGGAGGAATTGATTATAATTCATTTTAATGAACATCATCTTCTCCACATTTTCTGGATGTAACCTCGTACGCCGATTGCTGACAAGGTGAGCGGCGGCACTAAACACTCTTTCGGAGTACACACTTGTGGGAGGGCAACTTAGGTAGAATAAAGCCAGTTTGTGCAAGGGCCTCCAAATTGCCTCTTTTTCCTGCCAGTATAAGTACGGACTGTGTGACGTGCCTACTTGGATGCGGTCACTCATATAATCCTCCACCATTCTTTCAATGGGGAGAGAATCATATGCAGTGCCAGTAGACGACATGTCCGTATCCGTAATCATTGTCAGGTCCTTCAGTCCGGACCAGATGTCAGCATCAGCAGTCGCTCCAGACTGCCCTGCATCACCGCCAGCGGGTGGGCTCGGAATTCTGAGCCTTTTCCTCGCACCCCCAGTTGCGGGAGAATGTGAAGGAGGAGATGTTGACAGGTCGCGTTCCGCTTGACTTGACAATTTTCTCACCAGCAGGTCTTTCAACCCCAGCAGACTTGTGTCTGCCGGAAAGAGAGATCCAAGGTAGGCTTTAAATCTAGGATCGAGCACGGTGGCCAAAATGTAGTGCTCTGATTTCAACAGATTGACCACCCGTGAATCCTTGTTAAGCGAATTAAGGGCTCCATCCACAAGTCCCACATGCCTAGCGGAATCGCTCCGTGTTAGCTCCTCCTTCAATGTCTCCAGCTTCTTCTGCAAAAGCCTGATGAGGGGAATGACCTGACTCAGGCTGGCAGTGTCTGAACTATCTTCACGTGTGGCAAGTTCAAAGGGCATCAGAACCTTGCACAACGTTGAAATCATTCTCCACTGCGCTTGAGACAGGTGCATTCCACCTCCTATATCGTGCTCAATTGTATAGGCTTGAATGGCCTTTTGCTGCTCCTCCAACCTCTGAAGCATATAGAGGGTTGAATTCCACCTCGTTACCACTTCTTGCTTCAGATGATGGCAGGGCAGGTTCAGTAGTTTTTGGTGGTGCTCCAGTCTTCTGTACGTGGTGCCTGTACGCCGAAAGTGTCCCGCAATTCTTCTGGCCACCGACAGCATCTCTTGCACGCCCCTGTCGTTTTTTAAAAAATTCTGCACCACCAAATTCAAGGTATGTGCAAAACATGGGACGTGCTGGAATTTGCCCATATTTAATGCACACACAATATTGCTGGCGTTGTCCGATGCCACAAATCCACAGGAGAGTCCAATTGGGGTAAGCCATTCCGCGATGATCTTCCTCAGTTGCCGTAAGAGGTTTTCAGCTGTGTGCGTATTCTGGAAACCGGTGATACAAAGTGTAGCCTGCCTAGGAAAGAGTTGGCGTTTGCGAGATGCTGCTACTGGTGCCGCCGCTGCTGTTCTTGCGGCGGGAGTCCATACATCTACCCAGTGGGCTGTCACAGTCATATAGTCCTGACCCTGCCCTTCTCCACTTGTCCACATGTCCGTGGTTAAGTGGACATTGGGTACAACTGCATTTTTTAGGACACTGGTGAGTCTTTTTCTGACGTCCGTGTACATTCTCGGTATCGCCTGCCTAGAGAAGTGGAACCTAGATGGTATTTGGTAACGGGGGCACACTGCCTCAATAAATTGTCTAGTTCCCTGTGAACTAACGGCGGATACCGGACGCACGTCTAACACCAACATAGTTGTCAAGGCCTCAGTTATCCGCTTTGCAGCAGGATGACTGCTGTGATATTTCATCTTCCTCGCAAAGGACTGTTGAACAGTCAATTGCTTACTGGAAGTAGTACAAGTGGGCTTACGACTTCCCCTCTGGGATGACCATCAACTCCCAGCAGCAACAACAGCAGCGCCAGCAGCAGTAGGCGTTACACGCAAGGATGCATCGGAGGAATCCCAGGCAGGAGAGGAATCATCAGAATTGCCAGTGACATGGCCTGCAGGACTATTGGCATTCCTGGAAAAGGAGGAAATTGACACTGAGGGAGTTGGTGGGGTGGTTTGCGTGAGCTTGGTTACAAGAGGAAGGGATTTACTGGTCAGTGGACTGCTTCCGCTGTCGGCCAAAGTTTTTGAACTTGTCACTGACTTATTATGAATGCGCTGCAGGTGACGTATAAGGGAGGATGTTCCGAGGTGGTTAACGTCCTTACCCCTACTTATTACAGCTTGACAAAGGGAACACACGGCTTGACAATTGTTGTCCGCATTTCTGGTGAAATACTTCCACACCGAAGAGCTGATTTTTTTGGTATTTTCACCAGGCATGTCAACGGCCATATTCCTCCCACGGACAACAGGTGTCTCCCCGGGTGCCTGACTTAAACAAACCACCTCACCATCAGAATCCTCCTGGTCAATTTCCTCCCCAGCGCCAGCAACACCCATATCCTCCTCATCCTGGTGTACTTCAACACTGACATCTTCAATCTGACTATCAGGAACTGGACTGCGGGTGCTCCTTCCAGCACTTGCAGGGGGCGTGCAAATGGTGGAAGGCGCATGCTCTTCACGTCCAGTGTTGGGAAGGTCAGGCATCGCAACCGACACAATTGGACTCTCCTTGTGGATTTGGGATTTCGAAGAACGCACAGTTCTTTGCTGTGCTTTTTCCAGCTTGAGTCTTTTCATTTTTCTAGCGAGAGGCTGAGTGCTTCCATCCTCATGTGAAGCTGAACCACTAGCCATGAACATAGGCCAGGGCCTCAGCCGTTCCTTGCCACTCCGTGTGGTAAATGGCATATTGGCAAGTTTACGCTTCTCCTCCGACAATTTTATTTTAGGTTTTGGAGTCCTTTTTTTTACTGATATTTGGTGTTTTGGATTTGACATGCTCTGTACTATGACATTGGGCATCGGCCTTGGCAGACGACGTTGCTGGCATTTCATCGTCTCGGCCATGACTAGTGGCAGCAGCTTCAGCACGAGGTGGAAGTGGATCTTGATCTTTCCCTAATTTTGGAACCTCAACATTTTTGTTCTCCATATTTTAATAGGCACATCTAAAAGGCACCTCAGGTAAACAATGGAGATGGATGGATACTAGTATACAATTATGGATGGACTGCCGAGTGCCGACACAGAGGTAGCTACAGCCGTGGACTACCGTACTGTACTGTGTCTGCTGCTAATATAGACTGGATGATAATGAGATGTAGTATGTATAAAGAAGAAAAAAAAAACCACGGGTAGGTGGTATACAATTATGGATGGACTGCCGAGTGCCGACACAGAGGTAGCTACAGCCGTGGACTACCGTACTGTACTGTGTCTGCTGCTAATATAGACTGGATGATAATGAGATGTAGTATGTATAAAGAAGAAAAAAAAAACCACGGGTAGGTGGTATACAATTATGGATGGACTGCCGAGTGCCGACACAGAGGTAGCTACAGCCGTGGACTACCGTACTGTACTGTGTCTGCTGCTAATATAGACTGGTTGATAATGAGATGTAGTATGTATGTATAAAGAAGAAAGAAAAAAAAACCACGGGTAGGTGGTATACAATTATGGACGGACTGCCGAGTGCCGACACAGAGGTAGCTACAGCCGTGGACTACCGTACTGTACTGTGTCTGCTGCTAATATAGACTGGATGATAATGAGATGTAGTATGTATAAAGAAGAAAGAAAAAAAAACCACGGGTAGGTGGTATACAATTATGGATGGACTGCCGAGTGCCGACACAGAGGTAGCTACAGCCGTGGACTACCGTACTGTACTGTGTCTGCTGCTAATATAGACTGGATGATAATGAGATGTAGTATGTATAAAGAAGAAAAAAAAAACCACGGGTAGGTGGTATACAATTATGGATGGACTGCCAAGTTCCGACACAGAGGTAGCTACAGCCGTGGACTACCGTACTGTACTGTGTCTGCTGCAAATATAGACTGGATGATAATGAGATGTAGTATGTATAAAGAAGGAAAAAAAAACCACGGGTAGGTGGTATACAATTATGGATGGACTGCCGAGTGCCGACACAGAGGTAGCTACAGCCGTGGACTACCGTACTGTACTGTGTCTGCTGCTAATATAGACTGGATGATAATGAGATGTAGTATGTATAAAGAAGAAAGAAAAAAAAAACACGGGTAGGTGGTATACAATTATGGACGGACTGCCGAGTGCCGACACAGAGGTAGCTACAGCCGTGGACTACCGTACTGTACTGTGTCTGCTGCTAATATAGACAGGATGATAATGAGATGTAGTATGTATAAAGAAGAAAAAAAAAACCACGGGTAGGTGGTATACAATTATGGATGGACTGCCGAGTGCCGACACAGAGGTAGCTACAGCCGTGGACTACCGTACTGTACTGTGTCTGCTGCTAATATAGACTGGTTGATAATGAGATGTAGTATGTATGTATAAAGAAGAAAGAAAAAAAAAACACGGGTAGGTGGTATACAATTATGGACGGACTGCCGAGTGCCGACACAGAGGTAGCTACAGCCGTGGACTACCGTACTGTACTGTGTCTGCTGCTAATATAGACTGGATGATAATGAGATGTAGTATGTATAAAGAAGAAAGAAAAAAAAACCACGGGTAGGTGGTATACAATTATGGACGGACTGCCGAGTGCCGACACAGAGGTAGCTACAGCCGTGGACTACCGTACTGTACTGTGTCTGCTGCTAATATAGACTGGATGATAATGAGATGTAGTATGTATAAAGAAGAAAGAAAAAAAAACCACGGGTAGGTGGTATACAATTATGGATGGACTGCCGAGTGCCGACACAGAGGTAGCTACAGCCGTGGACTACCGTACTGTACTGTGTCTGCTGCTAATATAGACTGGATGATAATGAGATGTAGTATGTATAAAGAAGGAAAAAAAAACCACGGGTAGGTGGTATACAATTATGGATGGACTGCCGAGTGCCGACACAGAGGTAGCTACAGCCGTGGACTACCGTACTGTACTGTGTCTGCTGCTAATATAGACTGGATGATAATGAGATGTAGTATGTATAAAGAAGAAAAAAAAAAAACCACGGGTAGGTGGTATACAATTATGGATGGACTGCCGAGTGCCGACACAGAGGTAGCTACAGCCGTGGACTACCGTACTGTACTGTGTCTGCTGCTAATATAGACTGGTTGATAATGAGATGTAGTATGTATGTATAAAGAAGAAAGAAAAAAAAACCACGGGTAGGTGGTATACAATTATGGACGGACTGCCGAGTGCCGACACAGAGGTAGCTACAGCCGTGGACTACCGTACTGTACTGTGTCTGCTGCTAATATAGACTGGATGATAATGAGATGTAGTATGTATAAAGAAGAAAGAAAAAAAAACCACGGGTAGGTGGTATACAATTATGGATGGACTGCCGAGTGCCGACACAGAGGTAGCTACAGCCGTGGACTACCGTACTGTACTGTGTCTGCTGCTAATATAGACTGGATGATAATGAGATGTAGTATGTATAAAGAAGAAAAAAAAAAAACCACGGGTAGGTGGTATACAATTATGGATGGACTGCCGAGTGCCGACACAGAGGTAGCTACAGCCGTGGACTACCGTACTGTACTGTGTCTGCTGCTAATATAGACTGGTTGATAATGAGATGTAGTATGTATGTATAAAGAAGAAAGAAAAAAAAACCACGGGTAGGTGGTATACAATTATGGACGGACTGCCGAGTGCCGACACAGAGGTAGCTACAGCCGTGGACTACCGTACTGTACTGTGTCTGCTGCTAATATAGACTGGATGATAATGAGATGTAGTATGTATAAAGAAGAAAGAAAAAAAAACCACGGGTAGGTGGTATACAATTATGGATGGACTGCCGAGTGCCGACACAGAGGTAGCTACAGCCGTGGACTACCGTACTGTACTGTGTCTGCTGCTAATATAGACTGGATGATAATGAGATGTAGTATGTATAAAGAAGGAAAAAAAAACCACGGGTAGGTGGTATACAATTATGGATGGACTGCCGAGTGCCGACACAGAGGTAGCTACAGCCGTGGACTACCGTACTGTACTGTGTCTGCTGCTAATATAGACTGGATGATAATGAGATGTAGTATGTATAAAGAAGAAAAAAAAAAAACCACGGGTAGGTGGTATACAATTATGGATGGACTGCCGAGTGCCGACACAGAGGTAGCTACAGCCGTGGACTACCGTACTGTACTGTGTCTGCTGCTAATATAGACTGGTTGATAATGAGATGTAGTATGTATGTATAAAGAAGAAAGAAAAAAAAACCACGGGTAGGTGGTATACAATTATGGACGGACTGCCGAGTGCCGACACAGAGGTAGCTACAGCCGTGGACTACCGTACTGTACTGTGTCTGCTGCTAATATAGACTGGATGATAATGAGATGTAGTATGTATAAAGAAGAAAGAAAAAAAAACCACGGGTAGGTGGTATACAATTATGGATGGACTGCCGAGTGCCGACACAGAGGTAGCTACAGCCGTGGACTACCGTACTGTACTGTGTCTGCTGCTAATATAGACTGGATGATAATGAGATGTAGTATGTATAAAGAAGAAAAAAAAAACCACGGGTAGGTGGTATACAATTATGGATGGACTGCCAAGTTCCGACACAGAGGTAGCTACAGCCGTGGACTACCGTACTGTACTGTGTCTGCTGCAAATATAGACTGGATGATAATGAGATGTAGTATGTATAAAGAAGGAAAAAAAAACCACGGGTAGGTGGTATACAATTATGGATGGACTGCCGAGTGCCGATACAGAGGTAGCTAAAGCCGTGGACTACCGTACTGTACTGTGTCTGCTGCTAATATAGACTGGATGATAATGAGATGTAGTATGTATAAAGAAGAAAGAAAAAAAAACCACGGGTAGGTGGTATACAATTATGGACGGACTGCCGAGTGCCGACACAGAGGTAGCTACAGCCGTGGACTACCGTACTGTACTGTGTCTGCTGCTAATATAGACAGGATGATAATGAGATGTAGTATGTATAAAGAAGAAAAAAAAAACCACGGGTAGGTGGTATACAATTATGGATGGACTGCCGAGTGCCGACACAGAGGTAGCTACAGCCGTGGACTACCGTACTGTACTGTGTCTGCTGCTAATATAGACTGGTTGATAATGAGATGTAGTATGTATGTATAAAGAAGAAAGAAAAAAAAACCACGGGTAGGTGGTATACAATTATGGACGGACTGCCGAGTGCCGACACAGAGGTAGCTACAGCCGTGGACTACCGTACTGTACTGTGTCTGCTGCTAATATAGACTGGATGATAATGAGATGTAGTATGTATAAAGAAGAAAGAAAAAAAAACCACGGGTAGGTGGTATACAATTATGGACGGACTGCCGAGTGCCGACACAGAGGTAGCTACAGCCGTGGACTACCGTACTGTACTGTGTCTGCTGCTAATATAGACTGGATGATAATGAGATGTAGTATGTATAAAGAAGAAAGAAAAAAAAACCACGGGTAGGTGGTATACAATTATGGATGGACTGCCGAGTGCCGACACAGAGGTAGCTACAGCCGTGGACTACCGTACTGTACTGTGTCTGCTGCTAATATAGACTGGATGATAATGAGATGTAGTATGTATAAAGAAGGAAAAAAAAACCACGGGTAGGTGGTATACAATTATGGATGGACTGCCGAGTGCCGACACAGAGGTAGCTACAGCCGTGGACTACCGTACTGTACTGTGTCTGCTGCTAATATAGACTGGATGATAATGAGATGTAGTATGTATAAAGAAGAAAGAAAAAAAAAACCACGGGTAGGTGGTATACAATTATGGATGGACTGCCGAGTGCCGACACAGAGGTAGCTACAGCCGTGAACTACCGTACTGTGTCTGCTGCGACTGGATGATAAATAATGATATAAAAAATATATATATATCACTACTGCAGCCGGACAGGTATATATTATATAATGACGGACCTGCTGGACACTGTCTGTCAGCAGAATGAGTTTTTTATAGAATAAAAAAACACCACACAAGTCACACGACGAGTGTTTAACTTTTTCAGGCAATCACAATATAGTATACTATACTGGTGGTCAGTGTGGTCAGGTCACTGGTCAGTCACACTGGCAGTGGCACTCCTGCAGCAAAAGTGTGCTCTGTTTAATTTTAATAATATGTACTCCTGGCTCCTGCTATAACCTATAACTGCTCCCCAGTCTCCCCCACAATTAAGCTGTGTGAGCACAGTCAGATATTATACATAGATGATGCAGCACACTGGGCTGAGCACAGATATGGTATGTGACTGAGTCACTGTGTATCGTTTTTTTCAGGCAGAGAACGGATTATATTAAATAAAACTGCACTGGTGGTCACTGGTCAGTGGTCAGTCACTAGTAAACTCTGCACTCTCTAGTACTCCTAAGCTCCAGTAAATCAAGTGTCTCTGTCTCAATCTCACTCTCTCTCTTCTAATCTAAATGGAGTGGACGCCAGCCACGTCCTCTCCCTATCAATCTCAATGCACGTGTGAAAATGGCGGCGACGCGCGGCTCCTTATATAGAATCCGAGTCTCGCGATAGAATCCGAGCCTCGCGAGAATCCGACAGCGTCATGATGACGTTCGGGCGCGCTCGGGTTAACCGAGCAAGGCGGGAAGATCCGAGTCGCTCGGATCCGTGTAAAAAAAGCTGAAGTTCGGGCGGGTTCGGATTCCGAGGAACCGAACCCGCTCATCTCTACAAAAATGTTGAGGTTCCAAAAATAGGGAAAGATCAAGATCCACTTCCACCTCGTGCTGAAGCTGCTGCCACTAGTCATGGCCGAGACGATGAAATGCCATCAACGTCATCTGCCAAGGCCGATGCCCAATGTCATAGTACAGAGCATGTAAAATCCAAAACACCAAATATCAGTAAAAAAAGGACTCAAAAATATAAAATAAAATCGTCGGAGGAGAAGCGTAAACTTGCCAATATGCCATTTACCACACGGAGTGGCAAGGAACGGCTGAGGCCCTGGCCTATGTTCATGGCTAGTGGTTCAGCTTCACATGAGGATGGAAGCACTCAGCCTCTCGCTAGAAAAATTAAAAGACTTAAGCTGGCAAAAGCACAGCAAAGAACTGTGCGTTCTTCGAAATCACAAATCCACATGGAGAGTCCAATTGTGTCGGTTGCGATGCCTGACCTTCCCAACACTGGACGTGAAGAGCATGCACCTTCCACCATTTGCACGCCCCCTGCAAGTGCTGGAAGGAGCACCCGCAGTCCAGTTCCTGATAGTCAGATTGAAGATGTCAGTGTTGAAGTACACCAGGATGAGGAGGATATGAGTGTTGCTGGCGCTGGGGAGGAAATTGACCAGGAGGATTCTGATGGTGAGGTGGTTTGTTTAAGTCAGGCACCCGGGGAGACACCTGTTGTCCGTGGGAGGAATATGGCCATTGACATGCCTGGTGAAAATACCAAAAAAATCAGCTCTTCAGTGTGGATGTATTTCAACAGAAATGCGGACAACATTTGTCAAGCCGTGTGTTGCCTTTGTCAAGCTGTAATAAGTAGGGGTAAGGACGTTAACCACCTCGGAACATCCTCCCTTATACGTCACCTGCAGCGCATTCATCATAAGTCAGTGACAAGTTCAAAAACTTTGGGCGACAGCGTTAGCAGTTCACTGACCAGTAAATCCCTTCCTCTTGTAACCAAGCTCACGCAAACCACCCCACCAACTCCCTCAGTGTCAATTTCCTCCTTCCCCAGGAATGCCAATAGTCCTGCAGGCCATGTCACTGGCAATTCTGACGAGTCCTCTCCTGCCTGGGATTCCTCCGATGCATCCTTGCGTGTAACGCCTACTGCTGCTGGCGCTGCTGTTGTTGCTGCTGGGAGTCGATCGTCATCCCAGAGGGGAAGTCGTAAGACCACTTTTACTACTTCAACCAAGCAATTGACTGTCCAACAGTCCTTTGCGAGGAAGATGAAATATCACAGCAGTCATCCTGCTGCAAAGCGGATAACTGAGGCCTCGGCATCCTGGGTGGTGAGAAACGTGGTTCCGGTATCCATCATTACTGCAGAGCCAACTAGAGACTTGTTGGAGGTACTGTGTCCCCGGTACCAAATACCATCTAGGTTCCATTTCTCTAGGCAGGCGATACCGAAAATGTACACAGACCTCAGAAAAAGACTCACCAGTGTCCTAAAAAATGCAGTTGTACCCAATGTCCACTTAACCACGGACATGTGGACAAGTGGAGCAGGGCAGACTCAGGACTATATGACTGTGACAGCCCACTGGGTAGATGTATTGACTCCCGCCGCAAGAACAGCAGCGGCAGCACCAGTAGCAGCATCTCGCAAACGCCAACTCTTTCCTAGGCAGGCTACGCTTTGTATCACCGCTTTCCAGAATACGCACACAGCTGAAAACCTCTTACGGAAACTGAGGAAGATCATCGCAGAATGGCTTACCCCAATTGGACTCTCCTGTGGATTTGTGGCATCGGACAACGCCAGCAATATTGTGTGTGCATTAAATCTGGGCAAATTCCAGCACGTCCCATGTTTTGCACATACCTTGAATTTGGTGGTGCAGAATTATTTAAAAAACGAGAGGGGCGTGCAAGAGATGCTGTCGGTGGCCAGAAGAATTGCGGCACGCTTTCGGCGTACAGGCACCACGTACAGAAGACTGGAGCACCACCAAAAACGCCTGAACCTGCCCTGCCATCATCTGAAGCAAGAAGTGGTAACGAGGTGGAATTCAACCCTCTATATGCTTCAGAGGTTGGAGGAGCAGCAAAAGGCCATTCAAGCCTATACAACTGAGCACGATATAGGAGGTGGAATGCACCTGTCTCAAGCGCAGTGGAGAATGATTTCAACGTTGTGCAAGGTTCTGCAACCTTTTGAACTTGCCACACGTGAAGTCAGTTCAGACACTGCCAGCCTGAGTCAGGTCATTCCCCTCATCAGGCTTTTGCAGAAGAAGCTGGAGACATTGAAGGAGGAGCTAACACAGAGCGATTCCGCTAGGCATGTGGGACTTGTGGATGGAGCCCTTAATTCGCTTAACAAGGATTCACGGGTGGTCAATCTGTTGAAATCAGAGCACTACATTTTGGCCACCGTGCTCGATCCTAGATTTAAAACCTACCTTGGATCTCTCTTTCCGGCAGACACAAGTCTGCTGGGGTTCAAAGAACTGCTGGTGAGAAAATTGTCAAGTCAAGCGGAACGCGACCTGTCAACATCTCCTCCTTCACATTCTCCCGCAACTGGGGGTGCGAGGAAAAGGCTCAGAATTCCGAGCCCACCCGCTGGCGGTGATGCAGGGCAGTCTGGAGCGACTGCTGATGCTGACATCTGGTCCGGACTGAAGGACCTGACAACGATTACGGACATGTCGTCTACTGTCACTGCATATGATTCTCTCCCCATTGAAAGAATGGTGGAGGATTATATGAGTGACCGCATCCAAGTAGGCACGTCAGACAGTCCGTACTTATACTGGCAGGAAAAAGAGGCAATTTGGAGGCCCTTGCACAAACTGGCTTTATTCTACCTAAGTTGCCCTCCCACAAGTGTGTACTCCGAAAGAGTGTTTAGTGCCGCCGCTCACATTGTCAGCAATCGGCGTATGAGGTTAGGTTACATCCAGAAAATGTGGAGAAGATGATGTTCATTAAAATGAATTATAATCAATTCCTCCGTGGAGACATTCACCAGCAGCAATTGCCTCCACAAAGTACACAGGGAGCTGAGATGGTGGATTCCAGTGGGGACGAATTGATAATCTGTGAGGAGGGGGATGTACACGGTGATATATCGGAGGATGATGATGAGGTGGACATCTTGCCTCTGTAGAGCCAGTTTGTGCAAGGAGAGATTAATTGCTTCTTTTTTGGTGGGGGTCCAAACCAACCCGTCATTTCAGTCACAGTCGTGTGGCAGACCCTGTCACTGAAATGATGGGTTGGTTAAAGTGTGCATGTCCTGTTTATACAACATAAGGGTGGGTGGGAGGGCCCAAGGACAATTCCATCTTGCACCTCTTTTTTCTTTCATTTTTCTTTGCGTCATGTGCTGTTTGGGGAGTAGTTTTTGGAAGGGCCATCCTGCGTGACACTGCAGTGCCACTCCTAGATGGGCCCGGTGTTTGTGTCAGCCACTTGGGGCGCTTATCTTAGTCACACAGCTACCTCATTGCGCCTCTTTTTTTCTTTGCGTCATGTGCTGTTTGGGGGGTGTTTTTTGGAAGGGCCATCCTGCGTGACACTGCAGTGCCACTCCTAGATGGGCCAGGTGTTTGTGTCGGCCACTAGGGTCGCTTAGCTTACTCACACAGCTACCTCATTGCGCCTCTTTTTTTTCTTCTTTGCGTCATGTGCTGTTTGGGGGGTGTTTTTTGGAAGGGCCATCCTGCGTGACACTGCAGTGCCACTCCTAGATGGGCCAGGTGTTTGTGTCGGCCACTTGGGTCGCTGAGCTTAGTCATCCAGCGACCTCGGTGCAAATTTTAGGACTAAAAATAATATTGTGAGGTGTGAGGTGTTCAGAATAGACTGAAAATGAGTGGAAATTATGGTTATTGAGGTTAATAATACTTTGGGATCAAAATGACCCCCAAATTCTATGATTTAAGCTGTTTTTTAGGGTTTTTTGAAAAAAACACCCGAATCCAAAACACACCCGAATCCGACAAAAAAAATTTGGTGAGGTTTTGCCAAAACGCGTTCGAACCCAAAACACGCCCGCGGAACCGAACCCAAAACCAAAACACAAAACCCGAAAAATTTCCGGTGCTAATCACTAATGTCAGGCTTACCATTAACTCACTTGTCGAGTGTGGTTGCCAGATGTATAAAGGTTTCTGTTAAACGAAAGGTTCCCAAACAACCACAGACACCAATCAGTGGGAATAAACGTACCAATA
This sequence comes from Pseudophryne corroboree, assembly GCF_028390025.1. NCBI lineage: Eukaryota > Metazoa > Chordata > Amphibia > Anura > Myobatrachidae > Pseudophryne > Pseudophryne corroboree. The sequence goes on from NC_086445.1 coordinate 761,794,882, forward strand.
AACTCACTGGATGAAGAGTCTTATTCATATAAAGGTATCTTTAAGTTTCTTTGCCACGCTTTCTTATTCAAAACGAGTTTCCTCCTGTTTTAGTGCATAAAAAAGGGCAGATTAATATACAGTAGTCAGTGGTAAAAGTAAGGTGGTATGGCATATCGCTAAGAAATTAGTAGCAGGTACACCGTACCACCCAACACCTTACTACCACATTGGCGCCATTTTCTGCAAACCTGAGTCACCAAGCGAGCCACTCACAGTGCTTAGCGTCTTAGCAGCAGCACATCCTGCCGACAGCACAATGCTGATCTCATGATGTCAGGCTCCCTGGCGTGAAGAGGAGCCAACGGCCGTGCATTTCCATCAGGGACCCTGATGCCTGCCAACTGAGGAAGAGGAGCATGAAGAGGATTATGCAGGTGGTCAAAAGAAGAATGTAAGCTGGAGGAGACCGGCTCTTGAGATGTCACAGAAGGAGGCTGGAAAGACAGAGATGAGGAGGCTGGAGTGACAGGGGCAAGGGTACTGATGTGACAGGGGGCAGGAGGCTGGAGGGATGGATCTCCCAGAAGCAACAGAATCATTTGCCTTTGGGGTGCAAAATGTGGAGATGGGAATAAGTGGAAGTGCCCAGAGAAAGGATCCTGGGAGAAACAAAGCATGCTTCTCTTGTTAAGCAGGCTGGAGGCCAGAGGCAACTCTACACAAGCTGTAGAACTGCTGCACACTTTACCCAAGAATTGTGCCTTTGCTAAAGTTCACTTGAGCTCCCATTCCCTTTGTCCCCACTTCCAGCGTCTGCATGGTTGGTGTGTCACATGATGTCAGTCTGTGTGCCTGCAGAAGCCTGGGCTCCAGCCTCCTACCCCATCATTAACCTGGACTACAGCCACATCCCTTCTGTATCAGCCTGGGCTCCTGTCACCACCCGGCCACCCGCACTGACCGTGCATGACATCAATGAAACAGCTGATTCCATAAAATGGAATCAATGGTGCAGATGTACCATGTTGCCCACTTCCTGCCTCATGCAGCCACTGCTGGATCAGTCAATGCCCAGCAAGCAACTGCTACACACTGAGAATAGCCACCAGTGACAAGCCCTTTATAGAGTATGGTTATGAACCAGAAGGGCCCTCCAGGGATTTTACAGAATCCCCAGTGGCCCAGTTTGAGCCTGAAGTTACAACAAAAGGCACAACATATATTTGAGAATGTTTGTTATCTATGTGGCCAGACCACATGTAATATCAACCACTGTTGGTTTAAACAAAGAATATGGTACAACAGTGATACTGTATCACTACGGGAGTATGGGGGGCTACGGGACACACCCAGGTGACAGACGTTGAGGGGTGACACCAAAGTACTAAAGTGTCGGCTCCTCAGTGACAGGAGCTGGGTGCTGCACTGTAACATTAAATGCTAAAATTCATTACAAAAAAAAGATATATTATTTAATACCGGATAAAACATGTTTCCTCTAGGGAAAATTAAAGTTGATTAGAAATACAAAGAGAAAATGGGCATTGCATATATTTCTAGTGCTGACACAAAGTAAAGCATGAAACATTTGCATGGAAGTAGCATTAGAATACAGGTACTGTAGCTTTACCAAAATAGATTTAGCACAAACGTATTTACAAACAGATTCAAAATACATGAAATAAACGTGTTAAACAGCACACAGAAAGGTTTATTTCAGTACAATCATCTTGTGATTAGATAGAATAGCTTTAGCTCTATAAATTTTCAAAAAAGCCATGCAGCATGTGTTACAGGGAATACTCAGTGTTACCTTAATGAGATTATTATTAAAGGAAACAATGATTATTTAAATAATCAAGTGTGCTCCTCAGATTATGTGCAAATGGGCTGACAGCCAATCTATATGTTGGCATGTGACACCTTACCTTGTACAGATGTAGCCGCTGTCATCGTGCCTATATCTGCGCTAAATAAGCACTTCTGGCTCCATTTGCCGCTTCTGTTCATGCAAATGGGATACATGCACATCTAAGATGTGTGCGCATCCCATACGTACATGCGGTCATGCCTAACAAGGCGCAATCGGGGTAATATGTAGTAACAATGAGTGTGGCTACATCTGTACATTATATATTATGCTGGATGGCAGTGAGAGAACAACCGCACATGAATTAAAATCCTTAACAGTGGCAGAATATAATTATGAAAGAATTGTGATCATGAAGCTTTAGGACTTGTATGCGGAGTAAAGAAATGTCACCAGAATGTTTTTGGTCAGAAGTTCGATTGTGTCTAGAGTATATTCAAAAAGGAGTAGCTGCAATTACAGCTGCCAGATTACAGAGATGGTCCTTATTCTTGGAGCTCACATTTACAAGATTGGATTAAAGGGGATCAAACTTCAAGGCAATGATGATGGATTGTCACAATCACTTCTACAATAAAAATAACAAGTCTATCTCAGTGGACCATTAAGACATGTATCATTCCTGCAATGTCAGTAGAGCAGCTTCCATTAACTAATGCTATCATCAAGTGAGAAACAGGAAAAAAACACAATGCTATCTAAAGTCAATGATATTACTGTTAAAGAATGGCTTAAATATGGCAATTTATTGTATCCCAGTTCGCAGCAAGTAGACATCAACTGCTTTGTAAAAAAATATTGGATAAACTGCATGAAGGACACCTTGCAGAATGGAAATCAAGACCTTAGTTGGAAAATGTATGTTAACCTGCAATCAATAGTCACATTTGATTAAAACAAAATATAGATTCGGACGAAATGTCAAAATATTAAAAATGCAACTCTACCAGCTCTGCTACACTTTTAGGAATAGTCAAATCCTCATGGCAAAGAGTTCAAACTGATTTTACAAGTCAGGCATTGATTTTTTGTTTGTTTCTTATTTCAGAGTTTCCACAATCCAGTGGACTGAAGACTGCAGGACGAAGTCTACATCATCTGAGGAATCTATTGTTTTGAGAACTATATCCATCAGAAATGGAAAATTGATCAAATGTGTAAATATAATTGATGGCATTTTAGAATTTCATTTTAGAAGAATTTGAAAAAGCTTGAGTAAAATAGTAGAGAAAAAAGCAAAAAACAAAAGTAGAAAAGTGATGGAATAAAATAAAGAAATTAAGTACACAAATGAGTGAATTAAGAAAGGAAAAGCAAAAATGAGAGAAAAACAAAATATGTGAAACAAGAATAAAAGAATAACAAGTATAAAGACAATAAAAAGAAAAGGAAGCGTGAAAATTACGATAGGGGAGTAGAGAAATAAAATAATAGAAAAGTATAAAAAGGAATGAGAAAAAAGAGATAAAAGAAAAGTGAAGAAAATCAGAAGAGAGGAAATTGTGGAGAAAATGTGAAATGGAGATAAACAGAGACATAAAAAAATGAAGAAAATTTAGTGGAATGGACACACAAAAAAAGTGTGAGCATAGAATAAATCAAAATAGTGAAAGTGGAAATGAGCAAGAAAGACAAGTAGATACAACTGTAAAAAAAAAGAATACACATGTGTGAAAAAATTAAAATTGTTAAATCAACTATGAAAGGGCAATAAAGAAAACAAAGAGAGTACAGCACTGAAAATTAGAAAGACAAAGAACAAGAAAAAAAGGAAAAGAAAGGATTTGCAGTAGAAACTGAATGAGAAACATTTTGAAAAGTAGAATGAAATTTAGAGAAACTGAGAGGAAAATGTGTTAAAACCAGTACAAAAAAGTTCTGAGAGTAAAAAGCAGAGATGAAATAGAAAAATAAATAAAAATTTCAATACGAGTAAAAAGGTGAGAAAAATTAGAAAATGGAGAGAAATAACAAAAAAGTGTAAATGTCATAGTGAAACATTTTTAAGTGAATGAGCAAAAAACTATAAAAGAAAATGAACATGTGAAAAAGGGAGAGAACAGAAGAGTGAAAAGCAGAGAAAAAAGGAGAGCAAACAGGAGAGAGAAATGGACAGTGAGAAGGCATGAAAAGGAAATTGAAAAAGGGATGGACAAGACACTACAATTTTCACGGTGATCAATAGATGTGTGTTTTCCACTGCTAACTGGTCAGTAGATTAAAAATCATAGTAAAACAGGAATTATTTTAATGAATTTTAGTTGCTACACAGTTGGGTTGCAGTCATGCTGATCATATACACGCTCCAATCTAAGTGCACAAAACCATTAATTGATCGTAGTTATTACAAAAATAGTTAAAATGGCAAGCCCAGCAAATTGTGAAGCAAATAATGGACTTGAAAATTGTATGGCAAGAACTTTATTCATCTGCAAAATGATGTATTGCACAGCAAAATTAAATGTATAAAATATTTCATCACAACATCACTCTAGGTGCTGGCAATTGTGAAGGTACAAATTTTAACTTGTGGGGATATCTTGCTAACTATAGGCTAGCTGCATCTTTTACATTATTAGGGTCTAAAGGAGAGATGTACTAAGCAGTGATATAGGTAGAGAAGTTAGCCAGTGGAGAAGTTGCCCATGGCAACCAATCAGCTACTCTTTATACTTTAATAGTAAGGAAATTATAAATGTTATGTCAATGCTAATTGGTTGCCATGGGCAACTTCTCCACTGCCTCACTTCTCCACTTTTATCCCTGCTTAGTGCATCTCCCCCTAAACTGAGTGGGTGGAATTCAATTGTTTGAAAAGTTGGTCGGTGTCTGTTTTTTCCTGTGTATTAGATAGGAAAAAACACACTCAAATGAACAGTGTGCATTTCCACTGGAATCAGATGAATGTGCAGATCTTTACAATGACTTGTTACTATTTGTGTCGTCATCTTACACAATATTTAATAAAATTTACTGAGCACCCACTGTAAAATGGTTTGGGACAATGCACCTGAATAGTCCGGCGTGGAACACATCAGTGCATTTTTTTCAATTTGAAAAAATGTACAATTTCCACAATTCCCTTGCATCTAAAGGGTTAAAAAATAATTTTGTGGGACATGATTTTTTTATTATTATCAAGGAGCTGAGACAAGGCATTGAGAAGGGTAATGTAAGTTGTCTGTTTTCCAACTTTGTTTTCTTCTAGAGATTGAGCAAAATTAAAAACATGGTTATTTTTACATGTACCAATTACTCATGAATATGAATAAGTCTTCAGAAATGTGGAGATAAATGAAAATGGAAATAATTATTCACATACAGAAGATGAAAACATTTATTTAAATTAGCATTCATTAAGTTAACACAAACATGAGAACCCACAAGGAATGGGAAGAATATGTTTGTGCAGTTTTATTAATCTCACGCTTGGGACATTTATAACAATCTACAAATTCCTCCACAATTACCATATCTGAAAATCATATATTTTTCTTATTACGAATTGATAATTTGCTCCTGCTGTTTCAAACTTGGTAAATAAACCATTCCATGACAGGCAACTTACACCATTTGAACATTTTATAATTTCAGATGTATGTGACATCATGCTCTAGAGCAGGGGTGGGCAATTATTTCAGCTGAGGGGCCACTTGACATTTCCTGTCAATATCCGAGGGCCACATACAAAATAGCAGCTCGCCCCACTTGCCAAAAATATAGGGACGTGGCTTCATGTGGAAGGGGTGTGGGCAAAAAATAATACAGATTCATATTAGGCTGCACAATAGTCTCCATTATTCAAATTGCGCCACACAGCGCCACTTACACACATTACACCAGGTAGAGCCCCTTTTACACACATGACGGCAGGTAGAGAGCCTTTTTACACATTAACATTTTATTTAGGATAATTATTGTGCAGCAAGCAAATTATCCAGTGTCTTATGGCCACTGCGGAAAGGTGTGACATGGTGACAGAACACGGTGGGGGTGACACAGTGACAGAACACAGTGGGGGTGACACGGTGACAGAACACGGTGGGGGTGACACAGTGACAGAACACGGTGGGGGTGACACTGACAGAACACGGTGGGGTTGACACGGTGACAAAATACGGGGGGTGTGACACAGTGACAGAACACGGGGAGGTGACACAGTGACAGAACACGGGGGGTGACACAGTGACAGAACACGGGGGGTGACAGTGACAGAACACGGGGGGGTGACACAGTGACAGAACACGGGGGGGTGACATAGTGACAGAACATGGGGGTGACATGGTGACAGAACACGGGAGGGGTTGGTACAGCGAGAGCTAAAGATCTCTCCTCCAAACCTAAAAATAGTCTGACGCCACTGCCCACACACACAAATATATGCACACACACACACACACACACACACACACACACACACACACACTTTCTTTCACTTTTCCCATTAACTTACTGATCTGGCTGGCAGTGGCAGGAAGGATGGATCTGTAGCAGTCTGGCTCTTGTCCCGTGTAGCTCCACCCCCTGAGGTCAGTGTAACCCCGCCCCCTCACTGGCACGTAGCCCCGCCCCCTTTTCGGCTGAACACAGCCGTTGTCACTGGGGACTCTGGAGGAGGCTGCTACAACGCAGCAGCAGGGGAGAGAGGCGCCGCTGGCAGCTTGGAGGTACTGCAGTGCACAGCAATGACAAGCAGCTCAGCCATTCGGGCTGCTTGTCATTGCTCGCTGGTGGGAGGCAGTGGGCCGGGCAGGATCGGTTTGCGGGCCGCATCTGGCCCGCGGGCTGTATTTTGCCCAACCCTACTCTAGAGCATGCTCTAGAGTTCCCAAACTGTTTGAATCATGGTGCCCTAAAGTACCAGATTTTTTTCACAGCACCCCAAGGACAGAAGTTTCTTTTTGAGAAATTTAGAAACAAAATATTAAAATGAAGTAAATTGTTTTTATACATCACCGTAAGGGTGTGTATACACGGTGAGATCCTTGCTATGCCAAATTTTCACTTGCGATTTCCCTTTAACTCCCCGGAGCCCAGCACCACCGATTTTTGACTAACTTTTCTTGAGATATGGTCTATGTGTGCTTACGATTTTGGCTTAGGTGAGATTTTCGCTTATGTGAGATGTCATTGACATGTGAGATGAACTTGATAGTACACTGATCTAGCAAGGATTGACTTGCCTGCACAGTCTATCTTTTCTTGCGATGCCGACCTGGAGGGACCGCGCATCGGGATTGCAAGGTGACTTTCAACTTGCAAACTGCACTAACTTTTCTTGCGATTTTGACTATATAGTCAAAATCAAAAGAAAATATCTCACCGTGTGTACACACCCTAAGGTTCAATTGTGTGGTGAGGGAAAAGATTTGATCCTGTTTGTCCATATATTTTAGGATTGTTAGCCCCCAGCACTGGTTTTGCTATTACATTGACCATAAATAATTTGAATTGGTCATGGACCACCAATCCAAGGCACCCCAGCAAGTGTTCCGAGATACCCCAGGGTGCAATGACACATAGCTTGAGAACCACTGCTCTAGGGGTAAATTTACATGTTTGCCTGAGTTTGCATCCCCATGCGTGTGGGGCCAGTTTTAGATAAAAGAGGATTTGCTAATGTCAAACACGGGAGTAAAAACCTGATTTTATCTGTAAACAAGGTACAAACATGCAAATAGAAAACAATACACCATCAACCAAACTCGTAAGAAGATGCTGCAGCCTCTTGGCTGTAACCTGAGTGCTGGGGGAGAAGGGAGAAAAAGAAAACAACACACACAATCAGATGGGAGGGAGGGGGAAGAACATATGCTCCATTTTAATTTCCATCCCCCCATCTGTAAGTTCATAACTGCTCCTCCTCCTTCATATGTACTGGATTGAGCTCCAATGGCTGTGTTTTCCCTATTATTCTGGTTACAAGTGCAAACCACCCATCGGGCTGTAAGATCTTCACTGTCTGTGGTCCCACAGAAACCCCAATGGGGTTTGGCATGGTTCCTCTTACAGGAAGTAGCAGCATTACAGAGATACTGCTGGGTGCAGACATGTAGTCCGCTGCTGCTTGCTGCTGGAGAGATGGCCCCAGGGGCCTGGAGGAGGTGCATCAGGGAGCTGTCCTGGTATAATAAATCCTCTAAGGTAAACAAATTCCTTTTAATGATGAAGAATCACATACAAATGATGTTGCAAGCTGTGGTGTGTAGGTAGGGCAAACAGTGAATTGAGAGTGGAGTCTGACCTATCTAAGCAAAAATATTACTACAGTTCAATTGCAGTTGGAGAAATAAAAGGAGGTGGACCTGGAGGTGGTTGAGACAGGCTTAGCGATAGCAGAGGTGAGCTTGTGGTTGATGGAGGCAGGACTGGAGCTGGTAGAGGTGGGCCTACGGATAGCAGATGTGAGTTTGGGGATAGCAGAGGCAGGTCTGTGGCTGATGGAGGTGGTTTAAAATTCATGCCCATATGAGATTGCAAACGCTTTTGACTCTCATGATATCTGGACTGTCGGTAGGAATCCTGGATGGGTGGTTAGTAACCTTACAGATGAGTCCTCCATTATCTTGGGTGTTTATGTGCCTAGTGTTACGATCCTGATGCTCAGGACAGGGGAGATCTTATGCAGTGAGTCCAGAGCACCAGGACGTGATGCTGGGATAGGGAAATGGAATGGAAATAGCCCCTAGCACCCTACCTCCGTTGTCTTACTTGTGTTGTCAATTCACGCCTGAACGACTATGGTTTCTTGGGCCCACGGCAGCCGCGTTTGAAGGGCGGATTAGGTCTGCCCAACTCCGATGCTCCCAGGTCTTAAAGAGAGACAAAGCGTGAACTGAGACAAGGTAATAACAAGGGGACCTCTAACTGAAACAACCAAGCTAGGGGCTACTAACTACCTGAAAACTAAACGTATGTGCGGCACACCGCCAAAGGAAAAGAACTACAAAGGATACCACTGTCCACTCCCCCACACGGCACCGCCGAGTTCCGGGGAGGACAGTGAAAGCGGAAACCTCCACAAAAGCACCAACTCAAAGAAACGCAAATACTAAGCGGCCTAGGCCGCAACACGCGGCAGAAGCCGCTACTCACGAAACCGGGCGAGAACCCCAGATGATAGTTACAGGTTCACAAGGACCAGAAGGATTCCCAGGACCGGCTTCAGAACTTCAGAATACAAGAGGGCAGGGAGCAGGATCGACCAGATGCAGCTGACAAGGAACAAACTTCTACAAGGCAGGAACAGCATACAGGAAGCTATCACCGGCGTTTGTGTGAGACACTGAGGAGGCATATAACAGGGAACCCTCCAATGGCAGTACAGAGCCTAATTGATAAATGTCGTGCAGCTGCCTTGCTGCACGACCAGGGGAGAACAGGTGAGTAATCTTATGGCAACGGGGAACGCGGTCCACCTGTGGCGTCCCCGTTGCCATGGACCCGGCGGCCCTGCACGCAGAGCGTCCTAGCATTGCCAGGGACCCGGCGGCTATCGCGCGTGCGGCATCCCGGCGTTGCTTGGCGCCGTGCGGAAGCAGGGAGAGGCGCGGCGGCTGTGACCGCTGCTCTGTCAGGGCACGGCCGAACACCGCCGCGCCTAACAGTACCCCCCCCCCCTTGAGGAGGGGTTAAAGAACCCCTAGAGCCGGGTTTCTGAGGAAACTCCTGAAAGAATATCTTCTTAAGTTTAGGAGCATGTAAATCCTTATCCAACACCCAAGACCTTTCTTCGGGGCCATAACCTTTCCAGTGGATTAAAAATTAAAGCCGACCACGAGAAAGCTTAGAATCTAAAACCTTCTCCACCAAGAGCTCTTGTTGTCCCTGAGCATCCACTGGAGACCCTGGGAAGTCCTCCGAGGAAATCTCCTGGAAGAAAAATACTGTTTCAAAAGGGAACAATGAAAAGTATTGCCAATTTTGAGTGATCTCGGCAAACGTAGCCGAAAAGCAACTGGGTTAACTTTCTTAATGATAAGGAATGGTCCAACAAATTTGGGTCCCAATCTAGCCGAGGGTTGTCGGAGCTTGATGTTGCGAGTTGACAACCACACCTTATCTCCCACCTTAAAAGTGCAAGGACGTCGGAGCCTATCAGAAAATTTCTTTTCTTGGAAGGCAGCTTTCTTCAGGGCAAGGTGCACCTTTCTCCAAATCGTTCTGAGATGGGAGGTTAAGGTTAACGAGGAGACTGGAGAATGAGGGAAAAAAGAGTTGGCTCTAGGATGAAAGCCAAAGACCGAAAAGAATGGGGACTCCTTGGTGGAAGAATGACAAGAGTTATTATAGGCAAATTCAGCTAAAGGAAGAAATTCAGACCAATCATTCTGAAGTTTGGCCGAATATAACCGTAAATACTGTTTTAACGACTGATTAACTCGTTCGGTTTGTCCGTTAGATTGTGGATGGTACCCATATGTTAAAGAGAGTTTCATATTTAATGAGGCACAGAAACGTTTCCAGAAACGGGCGATGAATTGCGGACCCCGATCAGAGACAATATCCCTGGGCAACCCATGGAGCCTGAACACATGGCGGAGAAACAAGACTGCCAACCCTTGAGCAGAGGGTAATCGGGGAAGAGCAATGGAGTGAGCCATCTTACTAAAACGATCTACTACCACCCAAATGACTCAAAATCCGGCTGAAAGAGGAAGGTCCACCACGAAATCCATGGATATATGTGACCATGGCCTGAGAGGAACGGCTAAAGGTATGAGTTGCCCGATCGGCAATGAACGAGAAACCTTATGCTGTGCACAAACCTGACAGGAATGGACAAATTCCCTTACATCTTTAGAAAGATTAGGCCACCACACCGAGCGAGAGACTAACTCCAGGGTCTTAGTGATACCTGGATGACCAGAGACTTTGTTGTCATGAAACTCAGCTAAGACAGTGCCTCTCAGAAATTCAGAGACGAAGAGACGGTCAGCAGGAGTAAGTTTGGGAGCCTGCCGTTGAAGCTGGACTAACTGACAAAAATAAATCCTGTGTGAGGCCTGCCCAGATGACAGATGATGGAACTATGGGGGTAGTAGCAGGATGGTTATTATGAACCGGAAGAAAACAACGTGAAAGGGCATCAGCTTTCGTATTCTTGAAACTGGGCCTGAAGGTGATAATAAACCTGAAACGAGTAAAAAACAATGCCCAACGTGCCTGCCGAGCATTAAGTCGTTTAGCTGACTCAATATACTGCAGGTTCTTATGGTCAGTAAACACTGTAATGGTATGCCTAGCTCCCTCCAGCCAATGCCTCCACTCCTCGAAAGCCCATTTAACTGCCAGCAATTCTCGATTACCAACATCATAGTTGGATTCTGCGGAGGAGAATTTCCTGGACATGAAGGCACAAGGGTGTAATTCCTGAGACTCCGGATCTTCCTGAGAAAGGATAGCCCCACTCCAACCTCTGAGGCATCTACCTCGACTATAAAGGGGAGCTTCGGGTTAGGGTGCCTGAGAACAGGAGCCAAGACAAAGGCCTGCTTCAAGGCCAGAAAGGCAGACTCAGCTTCAGGCGACCAATTGGAAGGGTCCGCTCCTTTTTTAGTCAATGCTACTATAGGAGCGACCAAATCAGAAAAGGTATGAATGAAACGCCTATAATAATTTGCAAACCCTAAAAAGCGCTGAATTGCTTTTAAATTCGTGGGTTGCGCCCAATTAAGGATGGCCTGGAGTTTTTCCGGTTCCATGAAAAACCCCTGGGGAGAAATAATATACCCCAAGAAGGACACTTCTGTGATGTGGAAATCACATTTCTCCAGTTTAGCGTATAAATGATTCTCCCGTAGTTTTTGAAGGACCAGTCGCACATGGGAAATATGTTGTTCCATAGACTCAGAGTAAATCAAAATGTCGTCTAAGTAAACGACTACGAACTTCCCTAGAAAGTCACGAAGAACATCATTAATGAGGTCTTGAAATACCGCAGGAGCATTTGACAGCCCAAACGGCATCACCAAGTATTCATAATGACCCGACTGTGTGCTGAAAGCCGTCTTCCACTCATCCCCAGATCTTATTCGGATGAGATTGTAAGCTCCTCTAAGATCGATCTTAGAGAAGATAACGGCAGAGCGTAACTGATCAAACAGTACTGAAATCAAGGGCAAGGGGTAGGTGTTTTTTTTTTTTTTTAAAGAACTGATTTTTATTGAGGTTTTCCAAATATATGAAGTATGCGTTTGACAATAAAACATCAACATCTTAATCATAATGTGACGATCCCTAGAACAAAAGGATCGCTTGAAGAATGGAACATTACAAGAATATCAAGTCAAACGACAATATGCAGTAGGAAAATATGAAAATACAGTTAGGGGGGGGGGAGGGGAGGGGGTGAAAGGTCAGGGGGGGCTGTCCGCCCATCCAAGGCAGAAATACCATATTAGGGTAGAGTCATGCACAAATAACCATACATCATTATACCTAGATCTTAATCAAGTTATTGTAACTGAACTGGTATAGTATTACATTATTAAATAAGGTGACAAGTTAGGCATGTATAGTATACAGAAAGACAAGAGAGAAGCAGAAATCTATAAGATTGGCGAGAAGATAAAGAGAGGAATAGGAAAAGGAGAAGAAGGAAGCCAGGTTATCTGGACATTGTCCACTGAGAGTTTTCAAAAGCTGCATTTATCGTGGATTGAGTGGTCTGGTCTAAAGTAGCCATATAAGGGCCCCATTTTTTGTTGAACCCGGCAAGGCCAGAGGGACCCATAAGGAGAGTGGACCTTCGGTCGAAATACAAATATTGTAACATAGTTTTCAGAACTTCGGCTAAGGAGGGGGTCGATCTAACAACCCAGTGTTTCAGAATTGCTTTTTTGGCTATGGTAAACAGCATGGTCAGCATAGGGAAAAGTAGGCTAATCCCTTTCCTCGATCTCCATATAGAAAAATTTATGCAAAGACAGGCCAACGGATCAGGTCTTAATGCCGTGTGGAAATGGGTGTTTATGAACACAAATAATTTATTCCAAAAGCGTTGGATCTTAGTACAGCTCCAGAGGCAATGGTAGAAAGAGGATCTAGCTCCTTTGCATTTAGGGCACCTATTAGGGATTGCAGGATCACTGGGTATCTGTTCATAAGGAGGCAAGTATGCTCTATGGATGGATTTTACATGTACCTCTTGTATGTACGCAGAACTAAGGATTGACATGGTCCGGTGGTGGTGGTCTAAGAGGAGGTCATAGGAGGTCACACTTGGAATGTCTGTTTGCCAGGAGGCAACCAGTCTGGGAATGTATGGCAAGGATGGGATATTTACAATGAGTGAGTAGATTTGCTTTAGTTTATAGGGATGGGACTCCCAGTGCTTTAGAATCTTTGCTAGTGGGGAAGAGGGAGACGAGAGGATAGAGTTGAGGCGTAATGAATGGAGGTAATGTCTCACTTGTAGATACATATAGAAATGGAAGGACGGAATAGAGTACCTGTCTCTCAGTGTTGTAAATTGAGCAATATGGCCACCCGGGTCGAAGACCTGTGAAGCGGAGCACAGCCCCCTCTCCCGCCATCGGACAAAAAGAGTATTGTTAAGGGAAGGAGGAAAAGAAGGGTTTCCCCAAAGGGATATATAAGAGGAAACAGTGTGGTCAGCTTTGAGTTTCTTATGTATTTTCACCCAGCTTAAGTACGTGTCTCGGAATAGAGGGTGTTTCAGGATTGGTGAAGGTATGTCAGCTTTTTTGGTGTGTAGGAGAGCGCATGGCGAATAAGGTCGAAAAGCGTCAGTTTCTTGAGCCAAGTCAGTATACGTGCTTTTTCCCAAAAGCCAGTCCGCTGCATATCTGAGAAAAATTGTAAGAGAGTAAGAAAGAAAGTCTGGGACACCCAGTCCGCCCATTGACTTGTCCATTACTAGTTTTGCAAAGGCCACTTTTGGTTTCTTCCCATGCCATATAAATCGGGTCATAGCTTTGCGCAATACAGCGCCATCCGCTTCTCTGAGGCTGAATGGGAGAGATTGCATAATATAAAAGATTTTGGGAAATATTACAGATTTAAGGACTGCAATCCTCCCTAGCAATGAGAGCGGTAGGGTAGCCCAACCTTCTAGTTTAGAAAGCACGGCTTTAATGGCCGGGGAGAAATTGATCTCGTAGGTCCGTGAAATATCTCGTGTGATATTTACCCCTAGGTATTTAAAATGAGACTGAGTGATCGTGAAGGGTGATGCTTGAGTGAGAGAGGATAGTGTGGCAGGGGAAACGTGTATAGGAAGCAATTCTGATTTTGTGACATTGATCTTATAGCCAGCCGTTTCACCAAAGTCTGAAATCAAACGCAGGATTTCCGGGACTGACGTGAGAGGGTTCGAGACGAATAATAGCATGTCGTCGGCGAACAGGGCGACTTTAAGCTCAGTGTTGCCGACAGAGATGCCAGTAAAGGAAGGGGAAAGCCTAAGAGCTAATGCTAGAGGTTCTAGAGCGATAGCAAAGAGCAGTGGGGAGAGAGGGCATCCCTGTCTAGTGCCTTTTTCTATATAGAAGGGGTTGGAAAGGAAACCGTTGCAGGAAATTTGAGTGGCCGGGGACGTATACAGTGCGCGGATAGCTTTAATAAACGCATCGGGGAATTTAAATCGTGACAAGGTTGCGTAGAGGTGTGGCCATTCGACTAGGTCGAAGGCCTTTTCCGCGTCCAAGGATATGATGGCATATCCTGGAGAGGACATGTCACCATGACAGGAATGTAAGGCCGCTATTACCCTTCTCACATTGACCACCGAGTGTCTGCCTGCAATAAAGCCTGTCTGATCGGGGTGAACAATGTGGGGGAGTATAAGTTTCAGACGGTCGGCCAATATCTTGCCGAACAACTTGTAATCTAGGTTTAGCAAAGATATTGGTCGATAGGAGCCTGGGTGGGATAGATCTCTGCCTGGTTTAGGGAGCAATTTGAGGAGTGCCGAATTAAAGTGCGGTGGGGGAGTCTTAGCTAGTAATAAGGAGTTGAAAATGTCTACCAAAATGGAGTCAAATTTATGGGAGAGGAGTCTATAGAACTCTCCACTATAGCCGTCAGGACCTGGGGCCTTATTAGGTATTAATTGTTTGATCGCTGATCGGACTTCAGTGATGGTGATCGGGGATAGAAGTTGAGATGTCATATCATCTGTAAGAGCAGGGTAAGGTAGTGCTTCCCAAAAGAATGGGGGGTTGGGAGAATTAGCAATGGGAGTGGGGGGAGGGTGTGGTGGTTGAGAGCATGATGTCAGGGGATGTGAAGCAGGCGAAGGCGGTTGCGGGGTATTTGGGAGGGAGGATGAGTATAGTTGGGAAAAGTAAGACTGCATAATGTGTGCAATCTGCTTGTTTGTGGAAGTCAGTGTGCCTTGCTGTGTGCGGAGAGGGTGAACCACTGCAGGTGAGAATGTGCCACGAAGTAAGTTAGAGAGTAAGCGGCCAGACTTGTTCCCGAATTTGTGGAACTTGTAGTGGACAGAAAAAAGGTATTTATTTCCCATTTCGGAAATGTGTTCGTCAAAGTGGGTTTTAGTAAGCAAATATGCTTGCTTAGTAGCTGGTGAAGGTGCTTGTTTGTATGCCTGAAAGGCTGCAGTGAGAGCGTTCTGGAGTGCCAGATATTGCTTTGAGAAATTCTTGTTGGAGGCTGCGGTAAAGGACATAATCGCCCCTCTGAGTACTGCTTTCGCTGCCATCCAGAACAGAAAGGGATTCGTCTGGAGGTGTTCAGAATTGGTAGTGTAATAGTCGTCCCAAGCAGCCTCCAAGAAGGACTTGAAAGTATCAGAATAACAGAGTCTAGTTGGGAATTTCCATAGCCTAGTCGTGTCTCTGTCATCTGGGAAGTGGATAGTCAATGAAATCATAGCATGGTCTGACAGTGAGATGGGGGCAATAGAGCAGTCTGTGACCTGAGGGAAAAGAGCATGAGAGATGAAGAAATAATCGATGCGAGAGAGAGAGAGCCATGCGCCGCTGAGAGACAGGTGTATTCTCGTTCTGTTGGGTACAGGGCTCTCCACAGGTCAATAACCTGTAGGGTGGAGGTAAGAAGGGGGATGCCAACCTTAGGGAGAGGAGGGGGGGTCCCGCGGGTGTTTGATCTGTCTAATAGGGAGGAAGAGATCAGATTAAAATCTCCACCAATAATCAAATTGTCCCCCATGAAGGGGGTCAGGAGGGTAATCAAGCTCTGAAAGTATGACTTAGAATAGGGAGGGGGAATATATACATTAGCCAGCGTGAGCCTCTTGCCCAGTATATCCACCGAGACCACCACATATCTACCTGTATCGTCAGTAACAACACGGTGTACCTCATGAGCCAGATTGCGTTTTACCAGGATAACCACTCCTCTTGCCTTGGAGCCGTAGGAAGAAGATGCCAATACAGACCAACCCAGCATTCCTAGTTTAGCAGATTCAGAGGGAGTCAGGTGAGTTTCCTGGAGGAATGCCACGTCCACGCCAGATTTTTGTAAGAAAATCAAAATTTTCCTGCGTTTCGCCGGAGAGTTGATTCCTCCAACGTTCCAGGTTGCATAGCGTAGACTAGGCATCCCTGCAGGAAACAGGGAAAAAAAGAAACATCATCTTAAACCATAAAAAGACAAAAGGGGGAACTTTTAGTATAACAATGTCAAAGGGTATCATACATTCTGGCCAGTTTATATAGGGTAGGACAGCGCCCTCATGAGATGGAGTGGGGTACCAGGCAGTGAGGGAGGGGAGGGGTGTACGGGAGGGGAGATAGGGAACATAAATGAAAAAAGGCATACAAACGCTAGCATTTGATGCCAGACTTCCACGCAATAGCACATAGAGTAACATATCAAAAAGGACACACATCCAGCACGGAAGGGCGTGTCCGCCCCCGATCCTCAAAGTGCTACAAGATACTAACGTGAAACTGTATAACTGGGGCCCGTAGGTCCCGACAGCGCGTTACACCTAAGAACATTGAGATAACATGTAATATAGAGAATCTGAGAATATGAGCCACTAAGTATGGAGAAAAAAAGAAATAGCGGTATAAATTCTGAGATCAGTAAACAGACATGAAATCATGCAAAACAGTGAGAACTTAATGAGGCAATTTTAGAACATGGGCCCTCATTCCGAGTTGATCGCTCGCAAGGCGAATTTAGCAGAGTTGCTCACGCTAAGCCTACGCCTACTGGGAGTGTATCTTAGCTTCTTAAAATTGCGACCGATGTATTCGCAATATTGCGATTACAAACTACTTAGCAGTTTCAGAGTAGCTTCAGACTTACTCGGCATCTGCGTTCAGTTCAGTGCTTGTCGTTCCTGGTTTGACGTCATAAACACACCCAGCGTTCGCCCAGACACTCCCCCGTTTCTCCGGCCACTCCTGCGTTTTTTCCGGAAACGGTAGCGTTTTTATCCACACGCCCCGAAAACGCTGTGTTTCCGCCCAGTAACACCCATTTCCTGTCAATCACACTACGTTCGCCAGAGCGAAGAAAAAGCCGTGAGTAAAAATACTATCTTCATTGTAAAATTACTTGGCGCAGTCGCAGTGCGAATATTGCGCATGCGTACTAAGCGGAATTTCACTGCGATGCGAAGAAAATTACCGAGCGATCAACTCGGAATGAGGGCCATGGAGCACAGTTCTTCATTTAGCTGAATCAGAGATGTCTGCATCCTTGGCCTGGGACAGCTCCTGGAGGTAAGCCAAAGCGTCAGGCGGGGTGGAAAAGTCCTTAAATGAGGACCCGTCATAAATGCGAAGCCTGGCAGGATATAACAGGCCAAATTTGCGCCCTTCAGCGACTAATTGAGAGCAAACAGGGTAAAAGGATTTCCTGGCCCGTGATAGTTCAGCGGAGTAATCTTGAAAAATATGAAGCTTATGACCTTCCCATGACAGGGATTTAGCTTTGCGAGAGGCCGACCATATCTCCATTTTGTGTAGGTAATTTAAGCAGCGGAACAGGGTAACACGGGGTCTCGGCCTGTTGGGGGTCGGAGTCGGGCCCACCCTATGGACCCTCTCTATTACCATGTCTTGGCAAACCGCCTCTATGCCTAAAAGCGAGGGTAGAGTGTTGCGGACAAAATGGGCCAAAGCGGGCCCCTTGATAGATTCGGGGAGGCCGACCAGCCTAATATTATTCCGACGCGATCTGTTTTCAATATTGTCTATCTTGTTCCACAGCTGGTAAGAGTCATTAGTGAGACGTTTCACGGTGTGTTGCAAGTCTCCTATATCATGGGAGGCCACGCTGATCTGTTGTTCTGCGCTGGAAACCCTGTGGGTCAAGTGTTGTAGCTGGCTAGTAATATCAGCCACTGCTTTGGATAGGAGTGGGGTCATAGTAGCTGTAATGGCTGCCACCACCTCTGAGTAAGTCACAGTGGCATCGCAGCCCGCACTCACGTGTCCCCCAGGTCCTTCGGCCGCGGTTTTCTTGTGCAGGGGAGGTGCACTCTCTACTGCAGAGTCTGCCTGCATGGTCCCTGCGGCCCGCCGCTTCTCCTGGCGTGGAGGCTGCGGCTGCTGCTGGTTCGTCTGGGGTTGCGTCGTCGGCGGTGTTAAAAAGCGGTCCATATCGGCTGTAGGGGTGCAAGGTCACTGCGGGAGGACTCCGGGCGCCAAACGAGGTTTTAAAAGCCTAGTAAAAGGTGTCTGTTGAGGAGCGGGGGACGGAGCTCAAAACGGAGCTCTGGTCTCCATGAAGCCGGAACCGGAAGTCGGGGTAGGTGTTTTTAACAGAAATTTTATTCAGAGCCCGAAAATCAAACACGGTCTGAGCGACCCATCTTTTTTCTCAACAAAAAAGAACCCTGCACTCAAAGGAGATTTCGAGGGCCTAATGAAGCCTTTCTTCAGGCTCTCCTGAATATAATTATCCATAGCCGTGGTTTCCGGCCCAGACAGGGCATATAATCTCCCCTTAGGTAAAGTGGCACCTGGGATTAAATCAATAGCGCAATCATAGGACCGATGGGGAGGCAGAATGTCCGCATTACCCTTGGAGAAGACATCGGCAAAATCCTGATATTCCAAAGGAATAAGTTCTGGGGTAACTGCCGCAACCCGGACTGGATGGGAAATACACTCCTTTACACAAAAGGGACCCCATTGGGAAATCTCCCCAGACCGCCAATCTATGGTGGGATCATGAAAGGCAAGCCAGGGATGACCCAAAACTACTTGAACTGCCGGACAATGTGTAAGGTATAATTCTATTTTTTCTGAATGTAGGGCCCCCACTGTCAGTTGTACTGGAGGTGTGCGGTAAGTAATTACCCCATTGGAAAGCGGACCACCATCCAAGCCATGCATGGTGATACGTTTATCCAAAGGTATCTGCGGAACGCCTAAAGCCTTAGCCCAACCTAAATCCATAAAATTTCCTGCAGCTCCACTGTCGACGAAGGCCGACACCAACGAACTGAGGCTACCAAAGGAAATCTTTACAGGAACTAATAAAGAATCATTAGAGGAGATTAACTGCAGACCCAAGTGAACCCCCTCACAATTCACTTGGTCAGAGCGTTTCCCGGCTTATTCGGGCAACCACGTGCGATATGTCCCTTGCCACCACAATACAAACAAAGACCAAATTTTAACCTTCTGGTTCTTTCCTCTGGGGACAGCCGGGAGAGACCCATTTGCATGGGCTCCTCGACGTCCTCAGGGAAAGTAAACACACATGGACTAGGCCTAAAAGTTGTTCCTCTTTCAGCCCTCCGCTCTCGGAGACGACGATCAATTTTAATAGCGAGCTCCATGAGTTTGTCTAGAGTCTCAGGAGCGGGGTACTGAAGGAGACTGTCTTTAATAACTTCAGACAAACCGAGGCGAAACTGACTGCGCAGGGCCGGTTCATTCCAGCCACAGTCGTTCGACCAACGGCGAAACTCGGTACAATACGCCTCTGCAGGATTTTTACCTTGCTTAAGGGCACGCAGGTGGCTCTCAGCAGATGCTTCTCTATCTGGGTCGTCATATAAAAGGCCTAAGGACTTAAAAAAGGCGTCTACTGATAACAAGGCAGCATCATCCGCTCTTAGCCCAAAAGCCCAGGTCTGTGGATCACCTTGGAGTAAAGACATCACAATCCCGACCCGTTGAGACTCAGTACCAGAGGAACGGGGCCTTAAACAAAAATAAAGCTTACAAGCTTCCTTAAAATTAAAGAAATCTTTTCGGTTACCCGAAAAACGGTCAGGTAAATGCATTTTTGGTTCTGGAACCATACTCGGGGAGGCTTGCAAAAGATCTTCCTGCGATCTCACCCGAAGAGTAAGGTCCTAAACCATCTGAGTTAATTCCTGAATCTGGTTGACCAAAAGCTGACTTGGATTTGGCCCTAAAACTGCCGGATTCATGAGGCCGAATTTCTAGGCCCACCAATACAAAGGAAAAAGAATTATACCCCTTTTTGTGGGCCGGTGATAATGTTACGATCCTGATGCTCAGGACAGGGGAGATCTTATGCAGTGAGTCCAGAGCACCAGGACGTGATGCTGGAATAGGGAAATGGAATGGAAATAGCCCCTAGCACCCTACCTCCGTTGTCTTACCCGTGTTGTCAATTCACGCCTGAACGACTATGGTTTCTTGGGCCAACGGCAGCCGCGTTTGAAGGGCGGATTAGGTCTGCCCAACTCCGATGCCCCCAGGTCTTAAAGAGAGACAAAGCGTGAACTGAGACAGGGTAATAACAAGGGGACCTCTAACTGAAACAACCAAGCTAGGGGCTACTAACTACCTGAAAACTAAACGTATGTGCGGCACGCCGCCAAAGGAAAAGAACTACAAAGGATACCACTGTCCACTCCCCCACACGGCACCGCCGAGTTCCAGGGAGGACAGTGAAAGTGGAAACCTCCGCAAAAGCACCAACTCAAAGAAACGCAAATACTAAGCGGCCTAGGCCGCAACACGCGGCAGAAGCCGCTACTCACGAAACCGGGTGAGAACCCCAGATGACAGTTACAGGTTCACAAGGACCAGAAGGATTCCCAGGACCGGCTTCAGAACTTCAGAATACAAGAGGGCAGGGAGCAGGATCAACCAGATGCAGCTGACCAGGAACAAACTTCTACAAGGCAGGAACAGCATACAGGAAGCTATCACCGGCGTTTGTGTGAGACACTGAGGAGGCATATAACAGGGAACCCTCCAATGGCAGTACAGAGCCTAATTGATAAATGTCGTGCAGCTGCCTTGCTGCACGACCAGGGGAGAACAGGTGAGTAATCTTATGGCAACGGGGAACGCGGTCCACCTGTGGCGTCCCCGTTGCCATGGACCCGGCGGCCCTGCACGCAGGGCGTCCTAGCATTGCCAGGGACCCGGCGGCTATCGCGCGCACGGCGTCCCGGCGTTGCTAGGCACCGTGCGGAAGCAGGGAGAGAGAGAGGCGCGGCGGCCGTGACCGCTGCTCTGTCAGGGCACGGCCGAACACCGCCTCGCCTAACACCTAGACAGAGGTTTAGTCATGCCTAGACAATAGCTTAGGTTGCTGAGTTTAATCACGGACAGGCGCGTTGAGGCACAACTACATGCTCAGCATGCAATACACATCACCACTGGGTGGCTAATGCTCCACTTATCCAGTACTTTAGATCGAATAGTGGTGGATTGATTTACAGAACAAGCTCTGGCAAATGGTCAGTGATGACTGTAATGTTAATATACAGTCCTGTACTGCATACTGTACACACAGATGGTGACCAATGGTCAGATGAAGAGAGTTAAAAAAATAAATAGTTTATACAGATGCAGACAAACATGTTAAAACACTTGTGTATGCAGACGCAACTAATGTGTGAAAGGAATAATGTAGATCATTGACTTTAAAGTATGTACAGTGCACTAAATACCGTGTTTTGCTATATGAGTGTCCGAGTCCTCTAACTGCATAAACAAACACCAATGGGAAGGAATCACTGCTTGCAGTACTTTTACACATGAAATTGTGAATCTTCATTGCAGCGACGTGGTTCGTTTCCCAAAGTGCCAATCTATTTTGTTTTTCCTCTGACATTCACTTTATTCATTTTTTTTGCAATCCATTATAATTGATTCAAGGAAAGGGTGCACACAGGTTTCACATAAATCAGTGTACATCAGCATGAGCATCTGATTCCGCTATCTAAAATACACAGCGGTAATGAGCACCCTTAGACATACCAATAAATATAAAAGAGTGTATCCTGATGTAATTAACTGTTCGAGCAACACAGTACTGTAGATCATCGGCGATAGAGAAATCTGTATTGTACTTTATGAGAAGGGATCACTGCTACTGTACCATTTACACATCTACAGTATCAATGCGACTGCAGTTTTCTATGTGATTTTTATAAACAGTATACTGTAGTATTGTGTTGCACATTTATTGTAACCTGACCTGACCTCCCGGTCTACTGTATGAACTGTGTAGGCTGCCAGGAAAGGAAAGGCGATGGGATAGGGGAGGCAGTGGAAAATACCATGTTTTGCAATATGAGTGTCCGAGTCCCCTAACGGCATAAACGAATGGGAAGGAATTGCTGCTTGTAGTACTTTTACACATGAACTTGTGTATCTTCCATACAGTGATGTGGGCAAGCGATAAAGGCTCCCGCCTCCCACGCTGAGAGTCCCGGGTTTGATTCCAGAAGTGCCAATCTATATTTTTTATCCCCTGACATTCACTTTATAATTTTTTTCTTTGTAATCCTTTTCTCTTACGTCCTAGAGGATGATGGGGACTCCAAAAGGACCATGGGGTATAGACCGGATCTGCAGGAGACATGGGCACACTAAAAAGACTTTAACTGGATGTGAACTGGCTCCTCCCTCTATGCCCATCCTCCAGACCTCAGTTAGACTCTGTGCCCAGGCGTGACTGGACACACACTAGGGGAGCTCTACTGAGTTTCTCTGGAAAAGACTTATGTTAGGATTTTTTATTTTCAGGGAGACCTGCTGGCTACAGGCTCCCTGCATCGTGGGACTAAGGGGAGAGAAGTCATACCTACTTCTTCTTAGTTAAGGGCTCTGCTTCTTAGGCTACTGGACACTATTAGCTCCAGAGGGTTCGATCACTTGGTTCGCCTAGCTGCATGTTCCCGGAGCTGCGCCATCACCCCCCTCACAGAAGCCAGAAGAAAGAAGCCGGGAGAGTATTAGAAGAACAGAAGACATCAGATGGCAGAAGACTTCAGTAACGGTACAGCGCAGCGGTAGTGCTGCGCTCCATGCTCCCACACAGATCACCAATGTCACTTACAGGGTGCAGGGCACTGGGGGGCGCGCCCCGGGCAGCAGTTACAGAGGGTCAATTTACTTGGCAGAAGGCATATTCGGTGCCCGGGCACCGTATACAATACCCCTGCCAGTATAAAAATTTCAAATTTGATCGGAACTACAGCACGCCAGGAAGGGGCGGGGCTTAGCCGCACAGCTTACCAGCACCATTTTCTCTCTCCACAGCAACTGCAGAGACGCTGGCCCGGACCTCCAAGCTCCTTACAAGTAACAAGGGATCAAAACGGAGGAGGTGGGGGGGGGGCACA
The DNA here is from genome assembly GCF_028390025.1 of Pseudophryne corroboree. NCBI lineage: Eukaryota > Metazoa > Chordata > Amphibia > Anura > Myobatrachidae > Pseudophryne > Pseudophryne corroboree. Next base: position 761,818,266 of record NC_086445.1, read on the forward strand.
TGCAGTTTGGTGCTTTTTATCTTTATATGGCAGCGCAAACCACATATATTATTGATTTGTATTATATGGGTGTTGGGGTGTGAGCTGGCATACTCCCTCTGTGTTTCTCTCTGCAGGCTTCCCTGTGGGTCTGTCCCCTTGATTTGGCCGGTGTGAGTGTGGGTGTGTCGGTATTACGTGTCGACATGTCTGAGGCTGAGTGTTCCTCCCCGGAGGAAGTTACGGGGGCTTCAGAAAAGGATTTGGGAATGACTCTGTCAGCACAGCCGACTGCTGATTGGGTGAATATGTTGAGTACACTGAATGCAAATGTGGCTTTATTGTCTAAGAGGCTGGATAAATCTGATTCTCAGACAAAAACATGGAGGAAATCCATGGTGGACGCTTTGTCTCAGGTACAGACCCCCTCAGGGTCACAGAAATGTTCATTTACCCAGATGGCAGATACAGATACTGACACGAACTCTGATTCCGATGTCGATTTCAATGAGGCTACTTTACACCCAAGGGTAGTTAGTAGTATTCAGTACATGATTGTGGCTATTAAAGATGTTTTACATTTCTCTGAGGAACCTGCTGTTCCAGACACAAGGGTTTGCTTACTTAAAGGGAAAAAGCCTGAGGTGAAGTTTCCCCCCTCTCATGAAATGAACGCCCTTTGTGAAAAGGCTTGGGAGTCGCCGGACAAAAGGTGGCGGATTCCCAAGAGAATTTTTATGGCATATCCTTTCCCCTCTGATGACAGGGAGAAATGGGAGTCATCTCCCAATGTCGACAAGGCTCTATCCCGATTGTCCAAGAAGGGGGCGCTTCCGTCCCCTGACACGGCTGCTCTCAAGGATCCGGCGGATCGCAAGCTGGAGACGACATTGCTCAGACCTGCTGTGGCGTCGGTATGGGTGAGTAGTGCTATTGCTAAGTGGGCTGATAATTTGGCTTCTGATATGGATACCCTTGATAAGGATAACATTCTTTTGACTCTTGGTTATATCAAGGACGCTGCAGATTACCTAAAGGATGCGGTGAGGGATGTTGGCCTCTTGGGATCAAGAACCAATGCCATGGCGGTCTCGGCCAGGAGGGCGCTGTGGATTCATAAATGGAATGCTGATGCTGACTCCAAGAAAAATATGGAAGCTCTCACAACAGAAAAAGGCTCCCCGTCAGCAGATGCAGTCCTTTCGGCCTAATAAATACAAAAAAGGAAAGGGCTCGTCCTTCCTCGCTTCAAAGGGTAGAGGAAGGGGAAAAAGGTCGCCTGCCGTGTCAGGTGCCCAAGACCAAAAGTCCTCCCCCGCCTTTACCAAGTCCACCGCATGACGCTGGGGCTCCCCTGCGGGAGTCCGTGCCGGTGGGGGGCAATCTCCGCTTCTTCAGTCAGGTCTGGTTTCAATCGGCCCTGGATCCTTGGGTCTTAGACATAGTGTCCCAAGGGTACAAGCTGGAGTTTCAGGAGATACCCCCCCACCGCTTTTTCAAGTCGGCCCTTCCAGTTTCTCTTCCAGAAAGAGTAGTAGTAGATGCTGCGATACAAAAGCTGTGTCAACAGAGGGTCGTTGTGCCGGTTCCCCCATCCCAACGGGAGGAAGGGTTCTATTCGAGCCTCTTTGTTGTGCCGAAGCCGGACGGCTCGGTCAGACGATTCTGAACCCAAAATCCCTCAATTTGTACTTGAAAACTTTCAAGTTCAAGATGCAATCTCTTCGACCTGTGATCTCCAGTCTAGAAGTAGGGTATTTTATGTCGTCAGTCGTCATAAAGGATGCCTACTTACACGTCCCGATATATCCGCCTCATCAGACCTTCCTGAGATTTGCGGTGCAGGATTGTCATTACCAATTTCAGACGTTGCCGTTTGGGCTTTCCACGGCCCCGAGTGTTTTCACCAAGGTTATGGCGGAAATGATGGTACTCCTTCGCAAGCAAGGGGTCACAATTATCCCATACTTGGACGATCTCCTGATAAAGGCGAAATCAAAAGAACAGTTGCTAAGAAATGTGGAACTCTCCCTGTCAGTTCTGCGACATCACAGTTGGATTCTACATTTGCCAAAGTCTCAGTTGATCCCGACAACTCGGCTGCCCTTCCTGGGCATGATCCAAGACACGGAGCTGCAGAGAGTGTTTCTTCTGGAGGACAAAGCTCTGGAAATACAGACCATGGTCAAGGAGCTTCTGAGATCGACAAGAGTGTCAATTCATCAGTGCACTTGAGTGCTAGGGAAGATGGTTGCGACTTACGAAGCCATTCCGTTTGGCAGGTTTCATGCCCCGGTGTTTCAGTGGGATCTGCTGAACAAATGGTCCGGGTCTCACCTGCACATGCACCGGAAAATAAGTCTATCTTCCAGGGCCAGGATTTTTCTCCTGTGGTGACTGCAAGGTTCTCACCTTCTAGAGGGACGCCGATTCGGAATCCAGGACTGGGTCCTGCTGACCACAGATGCAAGGAAGAAGTTTCCAGGGAAAATGGTCAAGCCAGGAATCTTGTCTCCACATAAATGTTCTCAAGTTAAGAGCCATTTACAACGGCCTCCTGCAAGCAAAGAACCTTCTTCAGGGTCTCCCTGTCCTGATCCAGTCGGACAACATAACAGCGGTGGCGTACGTAAACCGCCAAGGCGGAAAAAGGAGCAGTGCGGCAATTGCGGAGGCCACAAGAATTCTCCGCTGGGCGGAACAGCACGTGAGCGCTCTGTCAGCAGTCTTCCTCCCGGGCGTGGACAACGGGGAAGCGACTTCCTCAGCAGACACGATCTCCATCCAGGAGAGTGGGCTCTTCATCAAGAGGTATTTGCAGAAGTGACAAGGCGTTGGGGAATTCCTCTGATAGACATGACAGCGTCTCGCCTCAACAAGAAGCTTCTGAAGTATTGTTCCAGGTCGAGGGACCCCAAGCCTGTGCGGTGGACGCCCTGGTAACTCCGTGGGTGTTTCAGTTGGTGTATGTGTTCCCCCCGCTTTCTCTCATTCCAAAGGTGTTGAGGATCATAAGACGAACAAGGGTTCAGGCTATACTTGTCGCTCCAGATTGGCCACAGAGGGCCTGGTATCCGGATCTTCAGGAATTACTAGTGGAAGATCCCTGGACGCTTCCTCTAAGAGAGGACCTGTTACTTCAGGGGCCCTGCGTGTTTCTGGACTTACCACGGCTGCGTTTGACAGCTTGGAAGTTGAACACCAAATCTTAGCTCGGAAGGGTATTCCCGGGGAGGTCATCCCCACTCTCCTTAAGGCTAGGAAAGAGGTCACGGCGAAACATTATCACCGTATTTGGAGAAAGTATTTGTCGTGGTGTGAAACCAAATCAGCTCCTGCGGAGGATTTTCACTTGGGTCGTTTCCTCCACTTCTTGTAGGCAGGCGTGGATGCAGGCCAGAAATTGGGTTCCATCAAAGTGCAGATTTCGGCTTTATCTATTTTCTTTCAAAAAGAATTGGACGTCCTTCCTGAGGTTCAGACTTTCGTGAAGGGAGTGCTGCATATCCATCCTCCATTTGTGCCACCCGTGGCACCGTGGGATCTTGAAGTGGTGTTGCAGTTTCTTATGTCTCACTGGTTTGAACCTTTGCGTAAGGTTGAGTTAAAGTTTCTCACTTGGAAAGTTGTTATGCTTTTGGCTTTGGAGTCTGCCAGACGAGTGTCCGAATTGGGGGCTTTGTCTCACAAGAGCCCATATTTGATTTTTCATGTGGATAGAGTGGAATTGAGGACTCGTCAACAATTTCTGCTTAAGGTGGTTTCTTCGTTTCACATAAATCAACCTATTGTGGTACCTGTGGCTATGGATGCTGTGGCAGTCCCAAAATCTCTTGATGTTGTAAGAGCTTTGAAAATTTATGTCGCCAGAACGGCTCTTACTAGGAAAACAGAGGCTGTTTGTCCTGTATGCTTCCAACAAGATTGGAAATCCTGCTTCTAAGCAGACTATTGCACGCTGGATTTGTAATACGATTCAGCACGCTCATTCTTTGGCTGGGCTACCGTTGCTGAAGTCAGTAAAGGCCCGTACTACCAGGAAGGTGGGCTCATCTTGGGCGGCTGCCCGAGGGGTCTCGGCACTTCAACTTTGCTGAGCAGCTACATGGTCGGGTTCAAACACTTTTGCTAAGTTCTACAAGTTTGATACCCTGTCTGATGAGGACCTCATGTTTGCTCAATCGGTGCTGCAGAGTCGTCCACACTCTCCCGCCCGGTCTGGAGCTTTGGTATAGACCCCATGGTCCTTTTGGAGTCCCTAGCATCCTCTAGGACGTAAGAGAAAATAGGATTTTAATACCTACCGGTAAATCCTTTTCTCCTAGTCCATAGAGGATGCTGGGCGCCCATCCCAGTGCGGACTGTTCCTTGCAGTTGTATTGATACTGGTTATTTTCGGTTACACGAGGTTTGTGTATCAGTTATATTCAGCTTGTTGCAGTTGTTAGTTCATACTGTTATCTGGTTTCCTGCTGATCCAGTTGTACGGTATGTTTGTGGTGTGGGCTGGTATGTTTCTCGCCCTTAGTTTAACAATAATCCTTTCCTATAAATGTCCGTCTCTCCTGGGCACAGTTCCTATAACCGAGGTCTGGAGGAGGGGCATAGAGGGAGGAGCCAGTTCACACCCAGTCAAAGTCTTTTTAGTATGCCCATGTCTCCTGCAGATCCCGTCTATACCCCATGGTCCTTTTGGAATCCCCAGCATCCTCTACGGACTAGGAGAAAAGGATTTACTGGTAGGTCTTAAAATCCAATTTTTTTTTGTGAAAATCATAAAAACAAAAATTGCGTGGGTTTCCCCCTCCTAAGCTAAACCAGCCTCGGGCTCTTTGAATCGGTCCTGGTTGTTAAAATACAGGGGTAAAAATGCATAGGGTTCCCCCGTATTAATACAACCAGCACCGGGCTCTTGGTCCGGTCCTGGTTCCAAAAATACGGGGGACAAAAGATGTAGGGGTCCCCCATATTTTTAAAACCAGCACTGGGCTCCACTAACTGAGAAGATAATACCACAACCAGGGGACACATTTTTGTAGGTCCCTGCAGCCGTGTCATTACCCCTCCAACTAGTCACCCCTGGCCAAGATTCCCGGGGAGAGTGGAGACCCCTTAAATCAAGGGGGCACACCCCAAGCACCCAAGGGCCAGGGGTGAAGCCCGAGGCTGTCCCCACATCCCTGGACGGTGGATGGGGGGCTGATAGCCTTTCAAAGTGTAAAAAAAATAATATTGTCTTTTGTTGTTTACAGGTCCCAGCAAGCCTCCCCCACTTGCTGATACTTGGAGAACCACAAGTACCAGCATGCGGGGAAATAATGGGCACGTTTGTACCTGTAGTTCTACAACAAAAGAAATACCCAAATAAAAATAAGACACACACACCATGACAGTACAATTTTATTAAAACACACTTACACACTCATACATACCTACATCCCATGCCGGCCAATTACGTCCACTTGTCCAGTAGCATCCAATCATTTACCTGTAAAACCAAAATTCAAGTATACTCACCTATTATCCAGTGATGATCTGTCCTCTTCTGTCCTGAAGTAATCCATGGCCTTGTAAAAAATAAAAATACGGAAACCCGGTCCATACCACTGAAGGGGTTCCATGTTTACCCATGGAACCCCTCTCCCCGAATGCCGGGACCCACCGTGACTCCTATCACTGGAGATCCCAGCAGCCAATCAGGGAGCGCCACGTCATGGCACTCTCCTGATTGACTGTGCGCTACTAGCCTGTCAATTAGGAGTAGCGCACCGTCTAGAATGGGGGATCACGTTCCTCCATTCTTGCCTATGATGGGAACTTTGCGGTCTGCGAATTAGCCATGGGGTTAATTGGGGTCACTCTAGTGGGTGACCCCAATTAACTTCACGGTTAGCCGCAGACCGCAAAATGAAGAACAAAGAGGACCGATCATCACTGGATAATAGGTGAATATTTTGGTGTTTTTTTTTCACAGGTACCCCTATTGGATTCTACTGGAAAAGGGGACATGATTGCCTGGCGTGGGATGTAGGTAAGTATGTATGAGTGTGTAAGTGTGTTTAAATAAATTTTTACTTTCACAGTGTGTGTATTGTTTTTATTTGGGTATTTCTATTATTGTAGAACTACAGGTACCAGCGGGCCTGTTATTTCCATGCATGTTGGTACTTGTGGTTCTCCAAGTTCCGGCAAGCAAGGGAGGCTTGCTGGGACTTGTAGTTCCACAACAAGAGACAATCCACCACCTAGGGATGGGGGACAGCTTTGGGCTTCACCCCTGGCCCTTGGGTGCTTGGGGGCTTGCTTCCTTGATTTAAGGGGCACCCACTCCCCCAGGGAATGCCGGCCAGGGGTGACTAGTTGGAGGGGTAATGCCATGGCTGCATGGACCTACATAAATGTGTCCCCCGGCTGTGACATTATCTTCTCAGCTAGTGGAGCCCAGTGCTGGTGTTAAAAATATGGAGGATCCCTACATCTTTTGTCCCCCGTATTTTTGGAACCAGGACCGAACAAAGAGCCCGGTGCTGGTTGTATAAATACAGGGAATCTCACACAATCTTTTGAGGGGATTTTTTACTATTTCTAAACTGTAAACGATGTAGCCCTGCACGGATCTCACTGATCCGGCCAGTCTTCATTGTGTTAAGTCCGGCAGTGTTTTACTGTTCTCTCCCATATGACATACTGTAGCATATTGTAGTGTAATGAGATACTAGTGATGAGCGGGTTCGGATCCTCGGGATCCGACCCGCCCGAACTTCACCTTTTTATTACACGGGTCCGAGCGACTCGGATCCTCCCGCCTTGCTCGGTTAACCCGAGCGCGCCCGAACGTCATCATCCCGCTGTCGGATTCTCGCGAGACTCGGATTCTATATAAGGAGCCGCGCGTCGCCGCCATTTTCACACGTGCATTGAGATTGATAGGGAGAGGACGTGGCTGGCGTCCTCTCCGTTATAGTAGAACACAGAGTGACTTAGTTAGTTATAATTGTGGGGAGGATTGGGGACGGGGAGCAGCTGTTAGGGAGTACAGTGCATGGTTTTGATTATACCACACCAGTGAGTTTAATCCTTTGTTTCTCTGCCTGAAAAAAACGCTCCACCATATCTGTGCTCACTCAGTGTGCTGCACTGCTGCATGATATATCTGTGCTGAGTGCACTGCTCTGCTCACACTGCCTAATTGTGGGGACTTGGGAGCAGCTATAGCAGGAGTACAGTGCACAGTTTTGCTGACAGTGACCACCAGTCCAGTATACGTTTGTCTGCCTGAAAAACACTCCTGTGTTTTGTTTTGTTTTCTTCATACTAGTTTAGCAGTCTGCTGACAGTGTCCACCAGGTCCGTTATACAGTATATTATATATATAAGCAGCAGTATGGTAGGCCACGGCTGTACCTACCTCTGTGTCGTCAGTGCACTCGTCGTCCATAAGTAATATAATACTATACTATCCATCCATCTACATTGTATACCTGTGGTGTTTTTTTTTTCTTCATACTAGTTTAGCAGTCTGCTGACAGTGTCCACCAGGTCCGTTATACAGTATATTATATATATAAGCAGCAGTACGGTAGGCCACGGCTGTACCTACCTCTGTGTCGTCAGTGCACTCGTCGTCCATAAGTAATATAATACTATACTATCCATCCATCTACATTGTATACCTGTGGTGTTTTTTTTTTCTTTCTTCATACTAGTTTAGCAGTCTGCTGACAGTGTCCACCAGGTCCGTTATACAGTATTTTATATATATAAGCAGCAGTACGGTAGGCCACGGCTGTACCTACCTCTGTGTCGTCAGTGCACTCGTCGTCCATAAGTAATATAATACTATACTATCCATCCATCTACATTGTATACCTGTGGTGTTTTTTTTTTTTCTTCATACTAGTTTAGCAGTCTGCTGACAGTGTCCACCAGGTCCGTTATACAGTATATTATATATATAAGCAGCAGTACGGTAGGCCACGGCTGTACCTACCTCTGTGTCGTCAGTGCACTCGTCGTCCATAAGTAATATAATTCTATACTATCCATCCATCTACATTGTATACCTGAGGTGTTTTTTTTTTTTTTCTTCATACTAGTTTAGCAGTCTGCTGACAGTGTCCACCAGGTCCGTTATACAGTATATTATATATATAAGCAGCAGTACGGTAGGCCACGGCTGTACCTACCTCTGTGTCGTAAGTGCACTCGTCGTCCATAAGTAATATAATACTATACTATCCATCCATCTACATTGTATACCTGTGGTGTTTTTTTTTTCTTTTTCTTCATACTAGTTTAGCAGTCTGCTGACAGTGTCCACCAGGTCCGTTATACAGTATATTATATATATAAGCAGCAGTATGGTAGGCCACGGCTGTACCTACCTCTGTGTCGTCAGTGCACTCGTCGTCCATAAGTAATATAATACTATACTATCCATCCATCTACATTGTATACCTGTGGTGTTTTTTTTTTTCTTCATACTAGTTTAGCAGTCTGCTGACAGTGTCCACCAGGTCCGTTAAACAGTATATTATATATATAATCAGCAGTACGGTAGGCCACGGCTGTACCTACCTCTGTGTCGTCAGTGCACTTGTCGTCCATAAGTAATATAATACTATTCTATCCATCCATCTACATTGTATACCTGTGGTGTTTTTTTTTTTTTCTTCATACTAGTTTAGCAGTCTGCTGACAGTGTCCACCAGGTCCGTTAAACAGTATATTATATATATAATCAGCAGTACGGTAGGCCACGGCTGTACCTACCTCTGTGTCGTCAGTGCACTCGTCGTCCATAAGTAATATAATACTATACTATCCATCCATCTACATTGTATACCTGTGGTGTTTATATTTTCTTCATACTAGTTTAGCAGTCTGCTGACAGTGTCCACCAGGTCCGTTATACAGTATATTATATATATAAGCAGCAGTACGGTAGGCCACGGCTGTACCTACCTCTGTGTCGTCACTCGTCGTCCATAAATATAAGTAATAATAGTATACTATCCACACATCTACATTGTATACCTGTGGTGGCTTTTAGTTGTGCGCAAAATATGGAAAACAAAAATGTGGAGGTTAAAAAAATAGGGAAAGATCAAGATCCACTTCCACCTCGTGCTGAAGCTGCTGCCACTAGTCATGGCCGAGACGATGAAATGCCATACACGTCGTCTGCCAAGGCCGATGCCCAATGTCATAGTACAGAGCATGTAAAATCCAAAACACAAAAGATCAGTAAAAAAATTACCCAAAAATCAAAATTAAAAGCGTCTGTGGAGAAGCGTAAACTTGCCAATATGCCATTTACGACACGGAGTGGCAAGGAACGGCTGAGGCCCTGGCCTATGTTCATGGCTAGTGGTTCAGCTTCACATGAGGATGGAAGCACTCATCCACTCGCTAGAAAAAAGAAAAGACTTGCGGCAAAAGCACAGCAAAGAACTGTGCGTTCTTCGAAATCCCAAATCCCAAAGGAGAGTCCAATTGTGTCGGTTGCGATGCCTGACCTTCCCAACACTGGACGGGAAGAGCTTGCGCCTTCCACCATTTGCACGCCCCCTGCAAGTGTTGAAATGAGCACCCGCAGTTCAGTTCCTGATAGTGAAATTGAAGATGTCAGTGTTGAAGTACACCAGGATGAGGATATGGGTGTTGCTGGCGCTGGGGAGGAAATTGACAAGGAGGATTCTGATGGTGAGGTGGTTTGTTTAAGTCAGGCACCCGGGAAGACACCTGTTGTCCGTGGGAGGAATATGGCCATTGACATGCCTGGTCAAAATACAAAAAAAATCAGCTCTTCAGTGTGGAATTATTTCAACAGAAATGCGGACAACTGGTGTCAAGCCGTGTGTTGCCTTTGTCAAGCTGTAATAAGTAGGGGTAAGGACGTTAACCACCTCGGAACATCCTTTCTTATACGTCACCTGCAGCGCATTCATAATAAGTCAGTGACAAGTTCAAAAACTTTGGGCGACAGCGGAAGCAGTCCACTGACCAGTAAATCCCTTCCTCTTGTAACCAAGCTCCCGCAAACCACACCACCAACTCCCTCAGTGTCAATTTCCTCCTTACCCAGGAAAGCCAATAGTCCTGCAGGCCATGTCACTGGCAAGTCTGACGAGTCCTCTCCTGCCTGGGATTCCTCCGATGCATCCTTGAGTGTAACGCCTACTGCTGCTGGCGCTGCTGTTGTTGCTGCTGGGAGTCGATCGTCATCCCAGAGGGGAAGTCGGAAGACCACTTGTACTACTTCCAGTAAGCAATTGACTGTCCAACAGTCCTTTGCGAGGAAGATGAAATATCACAGCAGTCATCCTGTTGCAAAGCGGATAACTGAGGCCTTGACAACTATGTTGGTGTTAGACGTGCGTCCAGTGTCCGCCGTTAGTTCACGGGGAACTTGACAATTGCTTGAGGTAGTGTGCCCCCGTTACCAAATACCATCTAGGTTCCACTTCTCTAGGCAGGCGATACCGAGAATGTACACGGACGTCAGAAAAAGACTCACCAGTGGCCTAAAAAATGCAGTTGTACCCAATGTCCACTTAACCACGGACATGTGGACAAGTGGAGCAGGGCAGACTCAGGACTACATGACTGTGACAGCCCACTGGGTAGATGTATTGCCTCCCGCTGCAAGAACAGCAGCGGCGGCACCAGTAGCAGCATCTTGCAAATGCCATTTCGTTCCTAGGCAGGCTACGCTTTGTATCACCGCTTTCCAGAATACGCACACAGCTGAAAACCTCTTACGGCAACTGAGGAAGATCATCGCAGAATGGTTTACCCCAATTGGACTCTCCTGGGGATTTGTGGCATCGGACAACGCCAGCAATATTGTGCGTGCATTACATCTGGGCAAATTCCAGCACATCCCATGTTTTGCACATACCTTGAATTTGGTGGTGCAGAATTATTTAAAAAACGACAGGGGCGTGCAAGAGATGCTGTCGGTGGCCAGAAGAATTGCGGGCCACTTTCGGCGTACAGGCACCATGTACAGAAGACTGGAGCACCACCAGAAACACCTGAACCTGCCCCGCCATCATCTGAAGCAAGAGGTGGTAACGAGGTGGAATTCAACCCTCTATATGCTTCAGAGGATGGAAGAGCAGCAAAAGGCCATTCAAGCCTATACATCTGGCCACGATATAGGCAAAGGAGGTGGAATGCACCTGTCTCAAGCGCAGTGGAGAATGATTTCAACGTTGTGCAAGGTTCTGCAACCTTTTGTACTTGCCACACGTGAAGTCAGTTCAGACACTGCCGGCCTGAGTCAGGTCATTCCCCTCATCAGGATTTTGCAGAAGAAGCTGGAGGCATTGAAGGAGGAGCTAAAACAGAGTGATTCCGCTAGGCATGTGGGACTTGTGGATGGAGCCCTTCATTCGCTTAACCAGGATTCACGGGTGGTCAATCTGTTGAAATCAGAGCACTACATTTCTTTCCGGCAGACACAAGTCTGCAGAGGTTCAAAGAACTGCTGGTGAGAAAATTGTCAAGTCAAGCGGAACACGACCCGTCAACATCTCCTCCTTCACATTCTCACGCAACTGGGGGTGCGAGGAAAAGGCTACGAATTCCGAGCCCACCCGCTGGCGGTGATGCAGGGCAGTCTGGAGCGACTGCTGATGCTGACATCTGGTCCGGACTGAAGGACCTGCCAATGATTACTGACATGTCGTCTACTGTCACTGCATATGATTCTCTCACCATTGAAAGAATGGTGGAGGATTATATGAGTGACCGCATCCAAGTAGGCACGTCAGACAGTCCGTACGTATACTGGCAGGAAAAAGAGGCAATTTGGAGGCCCTTGCACAAACTGGCTTTATTCTACCTAAGTTGCCCTCCCTCCAGTGTGTACTCCGAAAGAGTGTTTAGTGCAGCCGCTCACCTTGTCAGCAATCGGCGTAGGAGGTTACTTCCAGAAAATGTGGAGAAGATGATGTTCATTAAAATGAATTATAATCAATTCCTCCATGGAGACATTCACCAGCAGCAATTGCCTCCAGAAAGTACACGGGGACCTGAGATGGTGGATTCCAGTGGGGACGAATTAATAATCTGTGAGGAGGGGGATGTACACAGTGAAAGGGGTGATGAATCGGACGATGATGATGAGGTGGACATCTTGCCTCTGTAGAGCCAGTTTGTGCAAGGAGAGATTGATTGCTTCTATTTTGGTGGGGGCCCAAACCAACCAGTCATTTCAGTCACAGTCGTGTGGCAGAACCTGTCGCTGAAATGATGGGTTCGTTAAAGTGTGCATGTCCTGTTTTTACAACATAAGGGTGGGTGGGAGGTCCCAAGGACTATTCCATCTTGCAACTCTTTTTTCTTTCATTTTTCTTTGCGTCATGTGCTGTTTGGGGAGTATTTTTTGGAAGGGCCATCCTGCGTGAAACTGCAGTGCCACTCCTAGATGGGCCAGGTGTTTGTGTCGGCCACTAGGGTCGCTTAGCTTAGTCGTCACACAGCTACCTCATTGCGCCTCTTTTTTTCTTTGCGTCATGTGCTGTTTGGGGAGTATTTTTTGGAAGGGCCATCCTGCGTGACACTGCAGTGCCACTCCTAGATGGGCCAGGTGTTTGTGTCGGCCACTTGGGTCGCTTAGCTTAGTCACACAACGACTTTGGTGCAGCTCTTTTTTTCTTTGCATCATGTGCTGTTTGGGGACTATTTTTTTAAGTGCCATCCTGTCTGACACTGCAGTGCCACTCCTAGATGGGCCAGGTGTTTGTGTCGGCCACTAGGGTCGCTTAGCTTAGTCATCACACTGCAGTGCCACTCCTAGATGGGCCAGGTGTTTGTGTCGGCCACTAGGGTCGCTTAGCTTAGTCGTCACACAGCTACCTCATTGCGCCTCTTTTTTTCTTTGCGTCATGTGCTGTTTGGGGAGTATTTTTTGGAAGGGCCATCCTGCGTGACACTGCAGTGCCACTCCTAGATGGGCCAGGTGTTTGTGTCGGCCACTTGGGTCGCTTAGCTTAGTCACACAACGACTTTGGTGCAGCTCTTTTTTTCTTTGCATCATGTGTTGTTTGGGGACTATTTTTTTAAGTGCCATCCTGTCTGACACTGCAGTGCCACTCCTAGATGGGCCAGGTGTTTGTGTCGGCCACTTGTGTCGCTTAGCTTAGCCATCCAGCGACCTCGGTGCAAATTTTAGGACTAAAAATATATTGTGAAGTGTGAGGTGTTCAGAATAGACTGAAAATGAGTGGAAATTATGGTTATTGAGGTTAATAATACTATGGGATCAAAATGACCCCCAAAATCTATGATTTAAGCTGTTTTTTAGGGTTTTTTGTAAAAAACACCCGAATCCAAAACACACCCGAATCCGACAAAAAAAATTCGGTGAGGTTTTGCCAAAACGCGTTCGAACCCAAAACACGGCCACGGAACCGAACCCAAAACCAAAACACAAAAGCTGAAAAATTTCAGGTGCACATCACTATGAGATACACCAGTAAAGTACTGTAGTTCTTACTGTATGCTGTAGTTCAGTATTGTATTTCAATGGAGACCACAGGCATGCACATTTATTGTAACCTGACTTTCCTCCCTGTCTACTGTATGAACTGTGTAGGCTGCCAGGGGTGAAGGGAGATGGGGGTAGGGGAGGCGGTGGAAAACACTGTGTTTTGCGATATGAGCGTCTGAGTCCCCTAACGGCATAAACGAATGCCAATGGGAAGGAATCCCTGCTTGCATTACTTTTACACAAGAACTTGTGTATCTTCCATGCAGTGACGTGGGCAAGCAATGAAGACTCCTTCCTCCCATGCTGAGAGTCCTGGGTTCGATTCCCAAAGTGCCTTTATTTATTTTTCCATGACATTCACTTAAATTTTTTTTCTTTGTAATCCATTGTAATCCATTCAATGGAAGGGTGCACACAGGTTTCACATAAATCAGGATACATCTGCATGAGTTTCTGATTCTGCTATCTAAAATACACAGTGGTAATGAGGTACTGAAGGTTACCCATTTGCTATGCGTTTGAGTCCGGTGTACAGTAATGTGCATAGAGCTCGCCTAGCCCTATCACCCCTATGTATTTTAGCTAGGGGATTGTGACACTCCTTCAGCATTTCCCAGTAGCCTGCAAAACCTATGCCGTCGCTCGCTCCATACCCGAGCGCTGCCACGAGGTGGGGGTTCATAGGTGGTGGCCATTTTGTCAGTTTGCTATGCAATCGAGTCTGGTGTACTGTAATGTGCATATACCTCACCTAGCCCTATCGCCCCTGTGTATTTTAGCTAGGGGATTGTGATTCTCCTTCAGCATTGCCCCGTAGCCTGCAAAACCTATGCTGTTGCTTGCTCCATAGCCGAGTGCTGTCACGAGGCGGGGGGAGTCGGGCAGCAGCCATTTTGTCAACTTGCTAGGCAATTGAGTCTGGTCTATCCGTAATGTGCATAGAGCCCCTGTATATTTTAGCTGGGGGATTGTGATGCTGCTTCAGCATTTCGCTGTAACTTGCAAAACCTATGCCGTCACTCGCTCCATAGCTGAGGGCTGCCACGAGGCAAGGAGTCACAGGTGGTAGCCATTTCAATCAAGTCTGCCCTGCTACAGAATTGTATGTGTACCGTATGTGCATAGAACCTTATCCTCATAGCCGCTGTGTATTTTACAGTAGAAACGCTCCTGCAGCTTTGCCCTGCTTTATGTAAAACTTGTGTGCACAGTTCTATTGAATGTGAAAGTATAGTACAGTACAATAGATACAAAAATAAAAAAATAATAAAGTGTCTGGAAGAAATTAACATGCATTTGAACAGTACTTTAGGAATCGAACCCGGGACTCTAATCATTGGAAGAAGAACACTTCACCACTCGGACACATCGCCGCCGACAGATGAATAAGCCCATTGGTTTTGATTATGCCGTATTGGCTAAGGGGATTTAGGACACTAACATACAATATACCTAACATCAATAGACCACAATGTATTTGTTACACGTCCGTTTGCGTCTGTGTACACTACTGGTTTTATTTGTTGATTTGTCTGCGGGACTTGGACGCTCACATATTCATAACGTACTGTAAATGGACTATACTATGTCTTTATCGTGTTAGTTTGCATCTGTAAATACTGTACTACTGTAGTACACTACAATATACTGTATGACATACTGTAGCATATTGTAGAGTAATGAGATGCACCAGTAAAGTAGTTCTTACTATGTATTTCGGTATTGTATTTTACTGGAGACCACACGCATGCGCAGTGGTGATTTTAAAAAGCGACATCTGGTGGATGATCACAGGTATTACACTTAAAGGTAACGCCAAACGCTCTGTGCTCCTGCCTATGACTAGGCATGCCTCCCTACGACGTCTCCCTGCACCCAGGCATGTTGCATATGCCCGATCGTGACTGACGCCTCAGTTAGCCAAGGAGGATCCATCTGTACATCAGGGGAAAACAAACACCTTTTAAAAACTACAATGTGCACTTTTTTTCCTGAGTACTTTAACTGCTTAACTAAAGTATGCACATTTGGTATTATTTTATGGGAGAGAAAGGGGAAAAATTGTTAAAGTAGATTTTGTGTTGCAATGACTGTGTGAAAGTAACTATTGTATGTAAAATGCAAGACTAGTATTTCCATATTTTTGTTGACTTTATTCATCTAATGCTTGTAATAAATAAACTATTTAATAACAATATGTCATCAAATGTAATTCCATCTGACCTAATAAACAAATATATAATTTATATTAACGTTATAATGTTTGTGTGGTTAGGCTTGGAAATAAAAAAAATGTACATGGAAGGAGGGATGCTGCAAAAACATGTAAATTTTACTGATTGTGAAAGAGCAAAAATCCCCTGGAATTAAAAAGTTCCATGCTTACAATGTATAGCCCCATGACAATGTTAAACCTTTGTTCCTACAAGTAATAACCCAATGCTCAACATATTTCTCTGATGTCCTAGTGGATGCTGGGAACTCCGTAAGGACCATGGGGAATAGCGGCTCCGCAGGAGACTGGGCACAACTAAAGAAAGCTTTAGGACTACGTGGTATGCACTGGCTCCTCCCTCTATGACCCTCCTCCAGACCTCAGTTAGAATCTTGTGCCCGGCTGAGCACACTAGGGGCTCTCCTGAGCTCCTAGAAAAGAAAGTATATTTTAGGTTTTTTATTTTCAGTGAGATCTGCTGGCAACAGACTCACTGCTACGAGGGACTAAGGGGAGAAGAAGCGAACCTACCTGCTTGCAGCTAGTTTGGGCTTCTTAGGCTACTGGACACCATTAGCTTCAGAGGGATCGAACACAGGGCCCGACCTCGATCGTCCGGTCCCGGAGCCGTGCCGCCGTCCCCCTTACAGAGCCAGAAGCATTAGGATGGTCCTGAAAATTGGCGGCAGAAGACTTCGGTCTTCAACAAGGTAGCGCACATCACTGCAGCTGTGCGCCATTGCTCCTCATGCACACCTCACACTCCGGTCACTGATGGGTGCAGGGCGCTGGGGGGGGGGGGGGGGCGCCCTGAGCAGCTATATTAACACCTTGGCTGGCAAAATAATCACAATATATAGTCCCAGAGGCTATATATGTGAAAAATACCCCTGCCAGGATCCATAAAAAAGAGGGAGAAAGTCTGCCGAAAGGGGCGGGGCTATCTCCCTCAGCACACTGGCGCCATTTTCTCTTCACAGTGCAGCTGGAAGACAGCTCCCCAGGCTCTCCCCTGTAGTTTTCAAGCTCAAAGGGTTAAAAAGAGAGGGGGGCACTAAATTTAGGCGCAAATCTGTGTATTATAGCAGCTATAAGGGAAAAATCACCATGGGTAGTGTGAATCCCTGCATTATATAGCGCTCTGGTGTGTGCTGGCATACTCTCTCTCTATCTCCCCAAAGGACTTTGTGGGGTCCTGTCCTCAGTCAGAGCATTCCCTGTGTGTGTGCGGTGTGTCGGTACGCCTGTGTCGACATGGTTGATGAGGAGGCTTATGTGGAGGCAGAGCAGATGCCGATAAATGTGATGTCGCCCCCTGTGGGGCCGACACCAGAGTGGATGGATAGGTGGAAGGTATTAACCGACAGTGTCAACTCCTTACATAAAAGGCTGGATGATGTAACAGCTGTGGGACAGCCGGCTTCTCAGCCCGCGCCTGCCCAGGCGTCTCAAAGGCCATCAGGGGCTCAAAAACGCCCGCTATCCCAGATGGCAGACACAGATGTCGACACGGCGTCTGACTCCAGTGTCGACGAGGTTGAGACATATACACAATCCACTAGGAACATCCGTTGTATGATCTCGGCAATGAAAAATGTGTTACACATTTCTGACATTAACCAAGGTACCACAAAAAAGGGGTTTTATGTTTGGGGAGAAAAAGCAGACAGTGATTTGTTCCCCCATCAGATGAGTGAATGAAGTGTGTGAAGAAGCGTGGGTTCCCCGATAAGAAACTGGTAATTTCTAAAAAGTTACTGATGGCGTACCCTTTCCCGCCAGAGGATAGGTCACGTTGGGAGATATCCCCTAGGGTGGATAAGGCGCTCACACGTTTGTCAAAAAAGGTGGCACTGCCGTCTTAGAATACGGCCACTTTGAAGGAGCCTGCTGATAAAAAAACAGGAGGCTATCCTGAAGTCTGTATATACACACTCAGGTACTATACTGAGACCTGCAATTGCCTCAGCATGGATAGTGCTGCTGCAGCGTGGTCTATTACCCTGTCAGGACAGGGATACTATTTGCTAACCATAGAGCATATTAAAGACGTCGTCTTATATATGAGGGATGCACAGAGGGATATTTGCCGGATGGCATCCAGAATTAATGCAATGTCCATTCTGCCAGGAGGGTATTAGGGACCCGGCAGTGGACAGGCGATGCTGACTTTAGAAGGCACATGAAGATTCTGCCTTATAAGGGTGAGGAATTGTTTGGGGATGGTCTCTGGGACCTCGTATCCATAGCAACAGCTGGGAAGAAAAAAATTTACCTCAAGTTTCCTCACAGACTAAGAAAGCACCGTATTATAAGGTACAGTCCTTTCGGCTTCAGAAAAGCATGCGGGTCAAAGGTGCTTCCTTTCTGCACAGAGACAAGGGAAGAGGGAAAAAGCTGCACCAGACAGCCAGTTCCCAGGATCAAAAATCTTCCCCCGCTTCCTCTGAGTCCACCACATGATGCTGGGGCTCCACAGGTGGAGCCAGGTGCGGTGGGGGCGCGTCTCGGGAACTTCAGCGACCAGTGGGCTCGCTCACAGGTGGATCCCTGGGTTCTGCAAGTAGTATCACAGGGATACAAGCTGGAGTTTCGGGGCGACTCTCCCTCGCCGTTACCTCAAATCAGCCTTGCCTGCTGCCCTCGAGGAGAGGTAGTACTGGCGGCAATTCACAAGCTGTACTTCCAGCAGGTGATAATCAAGGTACCCCTCCTTCAACAAGGCTGGGGTTACTATTACACAATGTTTGTGGTACCGAAACCAGACGGTTCAGTGAGACCCATTCTAAAATTGAAATCCTTGAACACTTATATACGAAGGTTCAAGTTCAAAATGGAATCGCTCAGGGCGGTTATTGCATGCCTGGACGAAGGGGATTACATGGTATCACTGGACATCAAGGATGCTTACCTGCATGTCCCCATTTCCCTCCTCACCAGGAGTCCCTCAAAATTGTGGTACAGGACTGTCATTACCAATTCCAGACGTTGCCGTTGGTCTGTCCCCGGCACCGAGGGTATTTACCATGGTAATGGCCGAAATGATGATACTCCTTCGAAAAAAGGGAGTTATAATTATCCCGTACTTGGACGATCTCCTTATAAAGGCGAGGTCTAGGGATCAGTTGTTCACCGGAGTAGCACTATCTCGGGAAGTGCTACAACAGCACGGCTGGATTCTGAATAGTCCAAAGTCGCAGCTGGTTCCTATGACGCGTCTACTGTTCCTGGGTATGGTTCTGGACACAGAACAGAAAAAAGGGTTTCTCCCGGAGGAGAAGGCTAAGGAGTTGTCATCTCTAGTCAGAGACCTCCTAATACAAATACAGGTGTCGGTGCATCAATGCACGCGAGTCCTGGGAAAGATGGTAGCTTCTTACGAAGAAATTCCATTCGGCAGGTTCCATGCAAGGATCTTCCAGTGGGATCTGTTGGACAAGTGGTCCGGGTCGCATCTTCAGATGCATCGGCTGATAACCCTGTCTCCAAGGGCCAGGGTGTCGCTGTTGTGGTGGCTGCAGAGTGCTCATCTTCTAGAGGGCCGCAGATTCGGCATACAGGACTGGGTCCTGGTGACCACGGATGCCAGCCTTCGAGGCTGGGGGGCAGTCACACAGGGAAGAAACTTCCAAGGACTATGGTCAAGTCAGGAGACTTCCCTACACATAAATATTCTGGGACTAAGGGCCATTCACAATGCCCTAAGTCAGGCTAGACCCCTGCTTCAACACCAGCCGGTGCTGATCCAGTCAGACAACATCACGGCGGTCGCCCATGTAAACCAGCAGGGCGGCACAAGAAGCAGGATGGTAATGGCAGAAGCCACAAGGATTTTCCGATGGGCGGAAAATCATGTGTTAGCACTGTCAGCAGTGTTCATTCCCGGAGTGGACAACTGGGAAGCAGACTTTCTCAGCAGGCACGACCTCCACCTGGGAGAGTGGGGACTTCATCCAGAAGTCTTCAAAATGATTGTACACCATTGGGAAAGGCCACAGGTGGACATGATGGCGTCCCGCCTCAACAAAAAGGGGACCCTCAGGCGATAGCTGTGGACGCTCTGGTAACACCGTGGGTGTACCAGTCGGTGTATGTGTTCCTTCCTTTGCCTCTCATACCCAAGGTACTGAGAATACTAAGAAGGAGAGGAGTAAGAACTATACTCGTGGTTCCGGATTGGCCAAGAAGAGCTTGGTACCCAGAACTTCAAGAAATGATCTCAGAGGACCCATGGCCTCTGCCACTGAGACAGGACCTGCTGCAGCAGGGGCCCTGCCTGTTCCAAGACTTACCACGGCTGTGTTTGACGGCATGGCGGTTAAACACCGGATCCTAAAGGAAAAAGGCATTCCGGAGGAAGTCATTCCTACGCTGATTAAGGCTAGGAAAGATGTGATGGCACAATATTATCACCGCATATGGCAAAAATATGTTGCTTGGTGTGAGGCCAGGAAGGCCCCAACGGAGGAATTTCAACTGGGTCGATTTCTGCACTTCCTACAGTCAGGAGTGACTACGGGCCTAAAATTGGGTTACGTTAAGGTCCAGATTTCGGCTCTGTACATTTTCTTCCAAAAAGAACTGGCTTCACTGCCTGAAGTTCAGACTTTAGTTAAGGGAGTGCTGCATATTCAGCCCCCATTTGTGCCTCTAGTGGCACCGTGGGATCTCAACGTGGTGTTGGATTTCCTGAAGTCGCATTGGGTTGAGCCACTTAAATCCGTAGAGCTAAAATACCTCACGGGGAAAGTGGTCATGCGGATTGGCCTTGGCGTCGGCCAGGCGTGTATCAGAATTGGCAGTTTTGTCATGCAAACGCCCTTATCTGATTTTCATATGCATAGGGCAGAATTGAGGACTCGTTCCCAATTCCTTCCTAAGGTGGTATCAGCTTTTAATGTGAACCAACCTATTGTGGTGCCTGCGGCTACGTGGGACTTGGAGGACTCCAAGTTACTGGACGTAGTCAGGGCCCTGAAAATATATGTTTCCAGGACGGCTAGAGTCAGAAAAACTGACTCGCTATTATCCTGTATGCACCCAACAAGCTGGGTGCTCCTGCTTCTAAGCAGACTATTGCTCGCTGGATCTGTAGCACGATTCAACTTGCACATTCTGCGGCTGGACTGCCGCACCCTAAATCTGTAAAAGCCCATTCCACAAGGAAAGTGGGCTCTTCTTGGGCGGCTGCCCGAGGGGTCTCGGCTTTACAACTTTGCCGAGCTGTTACTTGGTCGGGTTCAAACATTTTTGCAAAAGTCTACAAGTTTGATACCCTGGCTGAGGAGGACCTTGAGTTTGCTCATTCGGTGCTGCAGAGTCATCCGCACTCTCCCGCCCGTTTGGGAGCTTTGGTATAATCCCCATGGTCCTTACGGAGTTCCCAGCATCCACTAGGACGTCAGAGAAAATAAGATTTTACTCACCGGTAATTCTATTTCTCGTAGTCCGTAGTGGATGCTGGGCGCCCGTCCCAAGTGCGGATTGTCTGCAATACTTGTATATAGTTATTGCCTAACTGAAGGGTTATTGTTATGAGCCATCTGTTAGTGAGGCTCAGTTATATTTCATACTGTTAACTGGGTATAATATCACGAGTTATACGGTGTGATTGGTGTGGCTGGTATGAGTCTTACCCGGGATTCTAAATCCTTTCCTTATTGTGTCAGCTTTTCCGGGCACAGTATCCTAACTGAGGTCTGGAGGAGGGTCATAGAGGGAGGAGCCAGTGCACACCAGGTAGTCCTAAAGCTTTCTTTAGTTGTGCCCAGTCTCCTGCGAAGCCGCTATTCCCCATGGTCCTTACGGAGTTCCCAGCATCCACTATGGACTACGAGAAATAGATTTACAGGTGAGTAAAATCTTATTATTTACTGTATGCCAAAATATTACATCTGCGTTTTTGGATGCAGTGACTGAGCCAAATTATGGGGGTAATTCCAAGTTGATCGCAGCAGGAAATTTTTTAGCAATTGGGCAAAACCATGAGCACTGCAGGGGGGGCAGATATAACATTTGCAGAGAGAGTTAGATTTGGGTGGGTTATTTTATTTCTGTGCAGGGTAAATACTGGCTGCTTTATTTTTACACTGCAAATTAGATTGCAGATTGAACTCACCACACCCAAATCTAACTCTCTCTGCACATGTTATATCTGCCTCCCCTGCAGTGCACATGGTTTTGCCCAGTTGCTAACAGAAATCCTGCTGCGATCAACTTGGAATTACCCCCTATGTTAGAGCAAAAGTAGGCATAAAAGATACCCACTGCCAGCTTCTGATCCGCTGCTGCATCTGAAAACGCAACATTGGAACAACTGTGTGAACATCAGACATCTGAGTAACCCTGGGGTAACTGAGGATGTCCAGTGAAATCACATTACAGGAGCCAGTGTAGCCTTGTCTGAGGACACAGCAACTGGCTTTACAAACCCAGAAATTGGGGACAACAAGTCCCTGTTTTTTGGAGCGCTGCCTGTCGCTGCCCCAAAATGCCTTCAGCATGTCAATCATGTTTGGCGTTTAGGTCACTGTGAGCAACATTGCAGGTCCTGGTCTGCAAATGCACAATGCAGCTCTAGTACGTGTGCAGATCATAAAACATTGGAGATTACAAAAATATTGAATTTATGTAAATCTCTAAACCAGACCCTATATTAAAGCAGTGCAAACAGGAGGGGTACATGAGATATGTACAGGCTTGTCTATCAATGGCAGTCCAAACTCTGTGCTACACATAAACACACTTCCATAAAACAAGAAATAGAAACACCTAGAAGGGCCACAACGAACTTGGCGCTGAAGATATTACATTTGTAATTTGGAAACCACCAGCTGCATTCTTAAAATAGGGAAACGGGACACCGTTTTTCCCTTCATAAAGTAAAGAAACAAAATGTCCTATCACCACAAGAAAGGACATTTACTGTTAGCCCTATTTGCGTATGGTTTTGTTGGACATTGATAGAGATCAAAGTTGGGGAACATTCACTACAGTGCACCCTTTACTATGTACAGTATGTCATTTCACGCATGTATGTAAATGTATTGACAGTTATGAACATTTGAGAAGTAAATGTAATTTGGCACTTTAACATCGGTGTGGTCATTGAGATATTGCAAATACCATATGTACACAACATATGATGGAAGCACAGGTCTCAACACTTGATAAAACAAAGATACAACTCGAGGCTCTCATCATCCAATTTTTGTTGCAATCTGTAGAAGGGGGGAGGAAACCTTATAAGATTTTACAGCCCACTCCATGCATTAGTACATAAACATCAGTGTGGGCATTGTTTGAATTTCCTGCTAGTATTATCTATGAATTAAATACCCTTAAACCGAATGGCTTGAACTTGGTTTTGAGCTAAAGTGGTTTTTATAAAATGTTATACATACAGTACAGTAGATTCTGGATAAGCTTTTAATTACAGTGTAATCCTTGCCTTTTATTTATGAATACAATTGCATTATTTAAAAATGTTTAATATACAGATGTGTCCTGATATATCGTTGCTGCGTAGCGCATAGCGGGCACCATGCAACTCGCGCCAGCTCCTTGCGCTATAACTCCCGTTATAAGTTGCGTTGTAAATGTGATGTCACATTATAATTGTAACGTTCATTCTACTTTCTGTCCACCAGATGTCGCTTTTCCTAAACTCTACAGCGCATGCCTCAAATAGCCAATGGACCCTTTATAGCGCCGCCTGCTGATTGGCTGACATTTATTGTGACAATGATGAACCATTAATCACTTCCCTTTTTATGGGAATAATTTCAGACTAGCTTTGTGTTTCAGTCACTACCAGATGGTCTCCAGCTACACTGCCGCTCGATCACGCTAGCTATGGATATTGTCGTTACAGTGTGTACAAATTGCTTATTTCTGACTTTTTTTTTTTAAGCACTCAGGTACAACACATCACATATACACCCGGAGGGCCTGCCTATAATGTGGTCCGCTGTGGCCTAACGAGAACAGCGTCCGCCTGCAATGCTTGTACTCGTGGTTTCGATACCCATTTTTGCTTGATCACTGTTAGGGACAGTGTTAATGTTGTGGCCAATTTGTTCACCTTTTTTTTTGTATTTAGATATTCTCTTTTAATACAATAAAGTATTTTGGGGTATTGCTACTTCTCGTTATATAAAAAAAGTCAGCTTCTACTAAATACAAGGCCACACTGCTGCCCTGTTCACTCAATTCATCTTGTCATTACGTTGTGTAGAAAATTATGGTTAACATTAGCACAAGTGGCAATCCTACTCTATTTTGGACTACTGTAGCTTTGTGTTTCTTTTGTTTCACCCCAGTGCAACTGGGTACCTACAGTATCTCATGAATGCACAGTATGACTTCCAGATGTTCTCCAGGCACACTGCCGCCCGATCACGCTAGCTATGGATATTGTCATTACAGTGTGTACAAATTGCAGGATCACATTAGCGTAAGCAGCTACCTTTTTTGTTTTTAAAGCACCAAGATACAACACATGACATATATGCCCGCAGGGCCCACCTCTACCATGGTTGGCTGTGGCCTAACTAGAACAGCGGCTGCCTGCAATGCTTGAAGACCCGGGTTCAATATGGAGTTTGGCACCCATTTATTATTTTATTTCTTCTTTTTTAATACAATAAAGTTATTTGGTGTTTTAAGTTTCTACTTCTCGTTATATAAAAAAAAAGTCTGCTACTACTAAATACAAGGCCACGCTGCAGCCCTGTTCACGCTATTCATCTAGTCGTTACATTGTGTACAAAATGATGGATAACATTAGCATAAGCAGCAATCCTATTTTGGACTAGCTTTGTGTCTCTGTTGTTTCAAATGGGCAGAAATATTGAATGCAAAGTGCAACTGGGTACCTACAGTATCTCATGAATGCACAGTATGACTACCAGATGGTCTCCAGGCACACTGCCGCTCGATCACGCTAGCTATGGATACTGTCGTTACAGTGTGTACAAATTGCAGGATCACATTAGCATAAATAGCATTTCTATTTCAGACATCCTCTCTGGTCTATTTGTTTCAAATGGGCAGAAATATTGAATGCAAAGTGCAACTGGGTACCTACAGTATCTTATGAATGCCCAGTATGACTACCAGGTGGTCTCCAGGCACACTGCCGCCCGATCACGCTAGCTCTGGATATTGTCATTACAGTGTGTACAACTTGCAGGATCACATTAGCGTAAGCAGCTAAAAAAAATTTAAAGCACCAAGATACAACACATGACATATACACCCAGAAGGCCCACCTCTATCATGGTCAGCTGTGGCCTAACTAGAACATCGGCCGCCTGCAATGCTTGAAGACCCGGGTTCAATACGTAGTTCGGCACCCATTTATTATTTTATTTTTATTTATTTATTCTTTTTTAATACAATAAAGTTATTTGGTGTTTTAAGTTTCTACTTCTCGTTATAAAAAAAGTCAGCTTCTACTAAATACAAGGCCACGCTGCAGCCCTGTTCACTCCATTCATCTAGTCATTACGTTGTGTACAAAATGATGGATAACATTAGCATAAGCAGCAATCCTATTTCGAACTAGCTTTGTTTCTCTGTTGTTTCAAATGGGCAGAAATATTTAATGCAAAGTGCAACTGGGTACCTACAGTATCTCATGAATGCACAGTATGACTACCAGATGGTCTCCATGCACACTGCCACCCGATCACGCTAGCTATGGATATTGTCGTTACAGTGTGTACAAATTGCAGGATCACATTAGCATAAACAGCATTTCTATTTCAGACATCCTTTCTGGTCTATGCAATACAGAAAGAGGACTACTCCTGATTGGCGCTTGTCAGATAACACCCACATAAAACATTATGATTGAGCCATGATTGGTAGGAAATAAAGCATGTGTCTAGTGTTATGTAAAAACAATCTCTGTTTTAATTTAAACAAACACTTAAAATCAAAACACATATAAAATGGAAGTAGATAACACAGAGAATCCTACCAAGATGGTGGCCAGAGCCGCAGGTGTTATATGCAAGGTATACCCGGGAAAGATACCCTGCATAAGGCTCCGGAAGGCGAGATTTTCCCTGTGGTATAAACTGAGTCCAAAAACGTCCTTGGAAGTCCAGAGCACTGGTAGGCAGACACCAATGCGTTTCGGGACATCAAAGTCCCTTTTTCAAGGTAGTATGTCTCCAGTGCTAACTTAGTGTCTTTATATAAGGTGTGCAATTAGTGAAATGGCCTCCTGTATAGCACTTCCTGTCCGCCGATTACCGGAACCGGAAGTGACACTCCTGTGCGTTCCACCAGCCGACCGGAAGTGATCTTGTGTCCGCCGGAACCGGAAATGAGGTTTTTTTTTTATTCATTTTTTTTTTTTATTAGTGTGTCCATAGAAGTTGCTGAATTGAAAGTTCCAAATCCAACTTATTGTAGATGTTCATCTTGGTATTGGCCTCAGTATCGGTACATAGAAAAGATAGAAATAGAGATAATGAGCAAACAATAAAGTTATCAAAAGGGGGGCTAAAAATGAATTAAGGAATTTTAATCTTTAGAGGAACCATTTTATTTCAAAATCCCTGTTTAGACCAGTGGGAAAGAGGGTTTGTAAATTAAATATGGTTTACATTTCGGCTTTCGCGAGATTTGTCTCCAAATTGCGGTTCTTCCACGTGGCTTTAATGTGGCGCAGACCTATAAAGTTGGAAATGGAGTTTATGGAACAGTGATGTTAAATTCTAATATGTTCTGACAAGTGGTGAGTTGTAAGACCTTTTTTGATGTTCCGCAAATGTTCCCCTATTCTGGTTTTTAATGATCTCGACGTCCTGCCGACATATGTTTTCCCACATTTACATGTAATCATATAGACTACGTTGGTGGTGTTGCAGGTAATGAAGTCACGAATTTTCATCTTGGTGCCATTGACTTTGACTTCAGTAAATTTGGATTTTTCAGATTTGATGTTTCTACACCCAATACATGTCCCACATTGGCGGAAACCAGATGTTCTTATGGGATTTGATGTTTTAAAGGGTAGCGCACTTCTCACCAAATGGTTTCTTAAATTTGGAGCCTTGCGGTAAACAAATTTTGGTGTAGATGGGATGATTTTACTTCAGGATAGGGTCACCTTGCAATATGTGCCAATGTTTTTTTATGACTTGTTCGAATAGTTTGTGGTCTGAATCAAAATTGGAAAAGAATGCCAGCTGTGTCTCCTTGAGGGCATTCGGGGGCTTTATCTGGTCCTCTATTAATGTAGATCTTTCTATTGACATCGTTTGTTGTGCAGATTGTTCGATATCTTCTGATTTATATCCCTTCTCCAAGAACAACTTTTTGAGACTCTGTATTTGGGATTCACACATGGGAAGTTCACTGCAGTTTCTTCTTGTTCTTATGAACTGCCCCTTGGGGATCCCTTTCAACCAATTGATATGATGTTCACTGTTTATTGCTATGTAGTTCTGCGTATCAGTAGGTTTGTGATATGTCCTAGTGTGAACTGATCCAGTTTTGATGTAAATTTGAAGGTCCAAGAAATTGATTTCGTTTTGACTGATTGAAAAGGTAAATAATATATTGTTGTCATTGTTGTTCAGAGATGTACAAAAAGATTCTAGTTCTTCTCTTTCTCCCGTCCAAGTGAAAATTACATCATCAATATATCGACCCCAATCGTTAAGTTGTTCACCCCAAGTTACGCCTGGGTAGATGGTGATGGATTCCCAATAAGCCATAAACAGGTTGGCGTAACTTGGGGCAAATCGAGTGCCCATAGCGGTGCCTTTGCTTTGAAGAAAGTTTTCTCCATTGAAGAAGAAGAAGTTATTCATGAGGATGAAGTTGATGGCTTCTAAAATGAAACATTTCCTTTCTTCCGTGTATTGGGTCTGGTCAAGGAACCACTTAATTGCTTTGAGGCCATCCTCATGCTTGATGATGGTGTAAAGTGAACAGACATCAGCTGTTACCAGAAAGGTGTTCACTTTCCAATTGATCCTTTGTACTCTCCTAATTGCGTCTCTGGTGTCTTTAATGAAGGAAGGGGTTTGAATAACAGAGGGTTGTAATAAACAATCTACCATTGCTGATAGATTAGATGTTAAGCTGCCCGTTCCGGTAATTATAGGTCGTCCGGGAGGTGTAGTGAGGCTCTTGTGTACTTTTGGCAGGACGTAGATGGTGGGTGTAACAGGATTCTCTATGTTGAGGTATTCAAATTCACCCTTGGATATGCCACCAGATTCTAGATGTTTGTTAAGAAGTTTCTCAAAATTGTTCTTGATTCGTATGGATGGGTCAGTTTTTAATTTTTGATATGTTGTTGTGTCGGATAATTGTCTCATGATTTCTTGAATGTAATCAGACAAATTAAGGATGGCCACACCCCCACCCTTATCACAGGGTTTTATGACGATAGATTCATCTTTACTCAAAGTGGTGATTGCTTGTCGCTCTTTCCAACTGAAGTTACAGCGTGGATGACGTTTCTTGGTTTCTATTTTCCGGAACTCTTCGGTGGTTAATTTCTGGAATGTATCTATAAAGCTCCCTTTAATATGGGCCGGATAGAATGTGGATTTCTTCTTGAAGAGTGGTATTTCTTCTTGATCTTGGTGAGATTCTTGTGTGTTTTCTGATTTCTTCATCTCAAAGAATTTTTTGAGGGTTACCTTCCTTGTGAATTTTTCCAGATCAATATATTTGTCAAAGGCCTTTGATGATGTGGTGGGGGCATATTTTAGGCCTTTTTCTAAGACCCTTGTCTCTTCCTCTGTAAGAATACGGTTACTGAGATTGAAGATGATTTGTTTTCTTTCTTCTGTTGCAATGTTCGCAATACTTTCTCCTTTCTTCTTTTTCTTTTTCTTTTTGTTTTTCTCAACCAATTTTCCTGCCCTTTTTCCCCTTTTCCTTCGAATCGTGTTCTTTTGTTTTTGTTTTTGGTTAGGTATCAGATCCTCGTTGAACCTCTCCTCTGTTCCTGAAAAGGGGGTTCTGTACGAAACTCTCTATTACGATATGAATCAGTTCTGTCTGTCCTTGTTCCTCTATCGTCTCTTCTTGATGGGCCTTTTCTTTGTTCTCTTGGGGGTAAAGGTTTGTCTTTTCGCTCTGGAGTAGGCCAACGATCGATCGTCCATTCCTTTCTGCGAGGTGACAGGTACCTTGCTCTAGATCTGTGGAGATCTAGTGGTGATCTCTCTCTCCTACTTTGGTCCCTGTTATTCCTGTATTCACGTCTTCTACCAGCTTCTGGTCGGGTATTGTATTCTCTTTCACTATAATTATTCCACATCGGTCTCCTTCTTTCATATTCCTTTGGATATCTGTAAATATTAACCCTTCTCTCCCATGGTGTCCTCCGTGGTCTATACCTGTGTTCTTGATGATTCCACCTCTTGTTCCATCCTATTAATCTTTCTCTAACCGGCCTGTGAATATTGTTGGAATCTTTTTGTGGTACGGCAGTGGAATTG
Source organism: Pseudophryne corroboree (assembly GCF_028390025.1). Taxonomy (NCBI): domain Eukaryota; kingdom Metazoa; phylum Chordata; class Amphibia; order Anura; family Myobatrachidae; genus Pseudophryne; species Pseudophryne corroboree. The sequence goes on from NC_086445.1 coordinate 761,847,439, forward strand.
GTGGATGGATCTGAGGGTGGTGGTTTGGGTTTTCTTGTTTTGGAGATTCCAAAGCGATATAAGTCACAGTCTCTTTGGAGTTTTTTCTGTTTCTTTTTAATTAACTCCTTGGTATTCTGTTCCATCTTTACTGCTAGTTCTTTCTCCAGTTCTTCAAACTTCTTTAATTTTGTAAAAGGTTCAATGATAGGCTGGAATGATTCGATCCTATCTTTTGTTTCTTTTAATTTATTTGTTCTTTCTTTTAGAATAAGATCGATGAGTGAAAAAGAACAAGTGTCCAATATGGTGGACCATTCTTTGATGAATTCTTCTGAGGTGTCTACAAAAGATGGCTGTTTGTCTATCCGGTGTCCTTTTGGGATTAATTGTTCTACTTTGTATTTTTCTAGAGTTGCAATTTCCCACCACAGACGGTTTTCTTTTAGAAGCCAATCTGTAACTCTGTGCATAATGGTCTCTAAATTTTCGTCATTAGTGACAAACTAATCTTTGTTGTAATGGACACCAAAAGCTTCTTTGATTTCATCATTTCTTTGTTTTATGTGTTGTAACATACTGCAGCAGTAACTACCTCAGTGAGGGGAAGAGTGAATTGTCAAAATGGGGTTGAGGTAGAAAAACTGCGCTGTATAGACTTTAGCTGGCCTAGGGGTGGTTACAGGGCTCCCCTGTTGAGCCCAAAAATAGAAATGGATATATGCAATACAGAAAGAGGACTACTCCTGATTGGCGCTTGTCAGATAACACCCACATAAAACATTATGATTGAGCCATGATTGGTAGCAAATAAAGCATGTGTCTAGTGTTATGTAAAAACAATCTCTGTTTTAATTTAAACAAACACTTAAAATCAAAACACATAAAATGGAAGTAGATAACACAGATAATCCTACCAAGATGGTGGCCAGAGCCGCAGGTGTTATATGCATGGTATACCCGGGAAAGATACCCTGCATAAGGCTCCGGAAGGCGAGATTTTCCCTGTGGTATAAACTGAGTCCAAAAACGTCCTTGGAAGTCCAGAGCACCGGTAGGCAGACACCAACGCGTTTCGGGACATCAAAGTCCCTTTTTCAAGGTAGTATGTCTCCAGTGCTAACTTAGTGTCTTTATATTAGGTGTGCAATTCGTGAAATGGCCTCCTGTATAGCACTTCCTGTCCACCGATTACCGGAACCGGAAGTGACACTCCTGTGCGTTCCACCAGCCGACCAGAAGTGATCTTGTGTCCGCCGGAACCGGAAATGACGTTTTTTTATTTTTATTCATTTTTTTTTTTATTAGTGTGTCCATAGAAGTTGCTGAATTGAAAGTTCCAAATCCAACTTATTGTAGATGTTCATCTTGGTATTGGCCTCAGTACCGGTACATAGAAAAGATAGAAATAGAGATAATGAGCAAACAATAAAGTTATCAAAAGGGGGGCTAAAAATGAATTAAGGAATTTTAATCTTTTGAGGAACCATTTGATTTCAAAATCCCTGTTTAGACCAGTGGGAAAGAGGGTTTGTAAATTAAATATGGTTTTCATTTCGACTTTCGCGAGATTTGTATCCAAATTGCGGTTCTTCCACGTGGCTTTAATGTGGCGCAGACCTATAAAGTTGGAAATGGAGTTTATGGAACATTGATGTTCAATTCTAAAATGTTCTGACAAGTGGTGAGTTGTAAGACCTTTTTTGATGTTCCGCAAATGTTCCCCTATTCTGGTTTTTAATGATCTCGACGTCCTGCCGACATATGTTTTCCCACATTTACATGTAATCATATAGACTACGTTGGTGGTGTTGCAGGTAATGAAGTCACGAATTTTCATCTTGGTGCCATTGACTTTGACTTCAGTAAATTTGGATTTTTCAGATTTGATGTTTCTACACCCAATACATGTCCCACATTGGTGGAAACCAGATGTTCTTATGGGATTTGATGTTTTAAAGGGTAGCGCACTTCTCACCAAATGGTTTCTTAAATTCGGAGCCTTGCGGTAAACGAATTTTGGTGTAGATGGGATGATTTTCTTCAGGATAGGGTCACCTTGCAATATGTGCCAATGTTTTTTTATGACTTGTTCGAATAGTTTGTGGTCTGAATCAAAATTGGAAAAGAATGCCAGCTGTGTCTCCTTGAGGGCATTCGGGGGCTTTATCTGGTCCTCTATTAATGTAGATCTTTCTATTCACATCGTTTGTTGTGCAGATTGTTCGATATCTTCTGATTTATATCCCTTCTCCAAGAACAACTTTTTGAGACTCTGTATTTGGGATTCACACATGGGAAGTTCACTGCAGTTTCTTCTTGTTCTTATGAACTGCCCCTTGGGGATCCCTTTCAACCAATTGATATGATGTTCACTGTTTATTGCTATGTAGTTCTGCGTATCAGTAGGTTTGTGATATGTCCTAGTGTGAACTGATCCAGTTTTGATGTAAATTTGAAGGTCCAAGAAATTGATTTCGTTTTGACTGATTGAAAAGGTAAATAATATATTGTTGTCATTGTTGTTCAGAGATGTACAAAAAGATTCTAGTTCTTCTCTTTCTCCCGTCCAAGTGAAAATTACATCATCAATATATCGACCCCAATCGTTAAGTTGTTCACCCCAAGTTACGCCTGGGTAGATGGTGATGGATTCCCAATAAGCCATAAACAGGTTGGCGTAACTTGGGGCAAATCGAGTGCCCATAGCGGTGCCTTTGCTTTGAAGAAAGTTTTCTCCATTGAAGAAGAAGAAGTTATTCATGAAGTTGAAGTTGATGGCTTCTAAAATGAAACTTTTCCTTTCCATTGAAGAAGAAGAAGTTATTCATGAGGATGAAGTTGATGGCTTCTAAAATGAAACTTTTCCTTTCTTCCGTGTATTGGGTCTGGTCAAGGAACCACTTAATTGCTTTGAGGCCATCCTCATGCTTGATGATGGTGTAAAGTGAACAGACATCAGCTGTTACCAGATAGGTGTTCACTTTCCAATTGATCATTTGTACTCTCCTAATTGCGTCTCTGGTGTCTTTAATGAAGGAAGGGGTTTGAATAACAGAGGGTTGTAATAAACGATCTACCATTGCTGATAGATTAGATGTTAAGCTGCCCGTTCCGGTAATTATAGGTCGTCTGGGAGGTGTAGTGAGGCTCTTGTGTACTTTTGGCAGGACGTAGATGGTGGGTGTAACAGGATTCTCTATGTTGAGGTATTCAAATTCACCCTTGGATATGCCACCAGATTCTAGATGTTTGTTAAGAAGTTTCTCAAAATTGTTCTTGATTCGTACGGAAGGGTCAGTTTTTAATTTTTGATATGTTGTTGTGTCGGATAATTGTCTCATGATTTCTTGAATGTAATCAGACAAATTAAGGATGGCCACACCCCCACCCTTACCACAGGGTTTTATGACGATAGATTCATCTTTACTCAAAGTGGTGATTGCTTGTCGCTCTTTCCAACTGAGGTTCCAGCGTGGATGACGTTTCTTGGTTTCTATTTTCCGGAACTCTTCGGTGGTTAATTTTTGGAATGTATCTATAAAGCTCCCTTTAATATGGGCCGGATAGAATGTGGATTTCTTCTTGAAGAGTGGTATTTCTTCTTGATCTTGGTGAGATTCTTGTGTGTTTTCTGATTTCTTCATCTCAAAGAATTTTTTGAGGGTTACCTTCCTTGTGAATTTTTCCAGATCAATATATTTGTCAAAGGCCTTTGATGATGTGGTGGGGGCATATTTTAGGCCTTTTTCTAAGACCCTTGTCTCTTCCTCTGTAAGAATACGGTTACTGAGATTGAAGATGATTTGTTTTCTTTCTTCTGTTGCAATGTTCGCAATACTTTCTCCTTTATTCTTTTTCTTTTTGTTTTTCTCAACCAATTTTCCTGCCCTTTTTCCCCTTTTCCTTCGAATCGTGTTCTTTTGTTTTTGTTTTTGGTTAGGTATCAGATCCTCGTTGAACCTCTCCTCTGTTCCTGAAAAGGGGGTTCTGTACGAAACTCTCTATTACGATATGAATCAGTTCTGTCTGTCCTTGTTCCTCTATCGTCTCTTCTTGATGGGCCTTTTCTTTGTTCTCTTGGGGGTAAAGGTTTATCTTTTCGCTCTGGAGTAGGCCAACGATCGATCGTCCATTCCTTTCTGCGAGGTGACAGGTACCTTGCTCTAGATCTGTGGAGATCTAGTGGTGATCTCTCTCTCCTACTTTGGTCCCTGTTATTACTGTATTCACGTCTTCTACCAGCTTCTGGTCGGGTATTGTATTCTCTTTCACTATAATTATTCCACATCGGTCTCCTTCTTTCATATTCCTTTGGACACTAAGTTAGCACTGGAGACATACTACCTTGAAAAAGGGACTTTGATGTCCCGAAACGCATTGGTGTCTGCCTACCAGTGCTCTGGACTTCCAAGGACGTTTTTGGACTCAGTTTTTACCACAGGGAAAATCTTGCCTTCCGGAGCCTTATGCAGGGTATCTTTCCCGGGTATACCTTGCATATAACACCTGTGGCTCCGGCCACCATCTTGGTAGGATTCTCTGTGTTATCTACTTCCATTTTATATGTGTTTTGATTTTAAGTGTTTGTTTAAATTAAAACAGAGATTGTTTTTACATAACACTAGACACATGCTTTATTTCCTACCAATCATGGCTCAATCATAATGTTTTATGTGGGTGTTATCTGACAAGCGCCAATCAGGAGTAGTCCTCTTTCTGTATTGCATATATCCATTTCTATTTTTGGGCTCAACAGGGGAGCCCTAGGCCAGCTAAAGTCTATACAGCGCAGTTTTTCTACCTCAACCCCATTTTGACAATCCTTTCTGGTCTATTTGTTTCAAATGGGCAGAAATATTGAATGCAAAGTGCAACTGGGTGCCTACAGTATCTCATGAATGTACAGTTTGACTGCCAGGTGGTCTCCAGGCACACTGCTGCCCGATCACGCTAGCTCTGGATATTGTCGTTACAATGTGTACAAATTGCAGGATCACATTAGCGTAAGCAGCTACATTTTTGTTAAAGCACCAAGATACAATACATGACATATACACCCGGAGGGCCCACCTCTACCATGGTCAGCTGTGGCCTAACTAGAACATCGGCCGCCTGCAATGCTTGAAGACCCGAGCTCAATATGTAGTTCGGCACCTATTTATTATTTTATTTTAATTTATTTATTTATTCTTTTTTAATACAATAAAGTTATTTGGTGTTTTAAGTTTCTACTCCTCTTATATAAAAAAAAGTCAGCTTCTACTAAATACAAGGCCACGCTGCAGCCCTGTTCACGCTATTCATCTAGTCATTACGTTGTGTACAAAATGATGGATAACATTAGCATAAGCAGCAATCCTATTTTGCACTAGCTATGTGTCTCTGTTGTTTCAAATGGGCAGAAATATTGAATGCAAAGTGCAACAAGGTACCTACAGTATCTCATGAATGCACAGTATGACTACCAGATGGTCTCCAGGCACACTGCCACTCAATCACTCTAGCTATGGATATTGTCATTACAAATTGCAGGATCACATTAGCATAAACAGCATTTCTATTTCAGACATCCTTTATGGTCTATTTGTTTCAAATGGGCAGAAATATTGAATGCAAAGTGCAACTGGGTACCTACAGTATATCATGAATGTACAGTATGACTACCAGGTGGTCTCCAGGCACACTGCTGCCCGATCACGCTAGCTCTGGATATTGTCGTTACAATGTGTACAAATTGCAGGATCACATTAGCGTAAGCAGCTACATTTTTTTTTAAAGCACCAAGATACAATACATGACATATACACCCAGAGGGCCCACTTTTACCATGGTTGGCTGTGGCCTAACTAGAACATCGGCAGCCTGCAATGCTTGAAGACCCGGGTTCGATATGGAGTTTGGCACCAATTTATTATTTTTTATTTATTCTTTTTTAATACAATAAAGTTTTTTGGTGTTTTAAGTTTCTACTTCTCGTTATATAAAAAAGTCTGCTTCTACTAAATACAAGGCCACACTGCAGCCCTGTTCACGCTATTTATCTAGTTTTTACGTTGTGTACAAAATGATGGATAATATTAGCATAAGCAGCAATCCTATTTCGGACTAGCTTTGTTTCTCTGTTGTTTCAAATGGGCAGAAATATTGAATGCAAAGTGCAACTGGGTACCTACAGTATCTCATGAATGCACAGTATGACTACCAGATGATACCCAGGCACACTGCCGCCCGATCACGCTAGCTATGGATATTGTCGTTACAGTGTGTACAAATTGCAGAATCACATTAGCATATACAGAATTTCTAGTTCAGACATCCTCTCTGGTCTATTTGTTTCAAATGGGCAGAAATATTGAATGCAAAGTGCAACTGGGTTCCTACAGTATCTCACGAATGCACAGTATGACTACCAGGTGGTCTCCAGGCACACTACCGCCCGATCACGCTAGCTCTGGATATTGTTGTTATGTTCTGTACAAATTGCCGGGTAGCATTAGCATAAACACTCCATGTTAACTTGCTATCAAATACTGTATGACAAAGCATGACATTATTTTCCAAATTCTGATACAGGTGCATTTGCATTGTGTTCGACCAATAGCAGGGCAGACCCACCGGCAATGCACACAATGGCAATTAGCAGCATTGTCTAAGGTGTCAGCCGCTAAGAGCTCACACAAATGAGTCTTCCTTTTTGATAATTGGTATTACAGACTTGGTGGCACCGCAGACAGAGTGGCCACACACTTTATAGACACCTCATACTGTATAAAGCCACTTTGTAGACACAAGAAGCTATCCATTCTGTGATTCTGCATCTTACAGTGTAGACTTGCTACTGGATTTGTCTCTTCGGCCGTATCACCCATACAAGCCCTTGAGATACATTCTGCCGCTTCTGCTGACTTCAAAGTCAAGTTGTTGCTGTATTCTACTTTTTCTACCACAAACTTTTTCTTTCCTTAAGGATCATCTCGTTGGTATAGTAAGCACAGTAAGTACAGGTCATTTGTACATTATACAGTATGCCCCTGATTTCTGCATTTACAGTATACACTAATGCTACGTCTGTTACATGGCAGTTACTGTAGGATCTGATTGGCTGGTACTTTGGGGAACATCTACTAAGCAGTGATAAAAGTGGAGAAGAAAGCCGGTGGAGAAGGTGCCTATGGCAACCAATCAGCTGCTCTGTATACTTTTATAGTATGCAACTTATTAATGTTACGTTAATGCAGATTGGTTGCCATGGGCAACTTCTCCACTGGCTCACTTCTCCACTTTTATCACTGCTTAGTACATGTTACCCTTTATATCCTACCACTTTATTTCCATCCAAGGCTTAGTAAATAGACCCCTAAGCCCCCTGCTGCTACTGCACTGTATCATACTGTACCTCCCAACATGACCCTCTCCACTGGAGGGACAAAATGCTTTATTTCTGGAATAATTACATTACCTGTGGGGAACTACAGTGTACTGTAGTTATTTGAATATGAAGGTGTTTCACCAAAGGTGATGGCTAGCATTAATTAAGAGGGAAGTCCAGGAACACAGCATTCTGTACAGTATACTGTAGGGGATACAGTAGCTGCCACCTCTAAATGTGAATCTACTGTACCTAAAAATGCTGCCTTAAATAGTAAAATAAACATGGGAGAATACTTAGAGTATGTGTGTCTGGCACTTTGGGGGCATACTGTTCAGTATGTGTATCTGGCACTGTGGGGGCATACAGTAAGTGTATCTGGCACTTTGGGGGCATACTGTTCAGTATGTGTATCTGGCACTGTGGGGGCATACAGTATGTTTATCTGGCACTGTGGGAGCATACTATATGTGCAGGGCTGGTTCCACACCTTGTGGCGCCCAGTGCAAAAGTTTCCACTGGCACCCCCCCCCCCCTCTTCTCCCCCCAGGCAAAACAGTTAGGCAAAAAACATGGGGAATGGCTTCATAGGGGAGGGGCATGGCCACAGTTATGCCCCCAGATTTGCAAGTATTTGTGCCCCCCAGTTGATTTTCTCCCTGTAGCTGTGCCTCCTCGCTGTGCCCCCTGTTGCTTTGCCTCCAGTAGATTTGCCCCAGTACTTGTGCCCTCCGTTGCTTTGCCCCATTAGTTGTGTTTTCCCCCCAGTAGATTTGCTCCCTGTTGCTGTGCCCCCTGTAGCTGTGCCCCAGTAGTTGTCCCCCTGTTGCTATGCCCCTGTTGCTTTGCCCCCAGTAGTTGTGCCCCCTGTATCTTTTCCCCCTGTTACTGTGTCCCAGTAGTTGTGCCCCCTGTTGCTTTTCCCCCAGTACATTTTCCCCCTGTAGCTGTGCCCCTTGTTCCCCCAGTTGATTTTCCCCTGTAGCTGTTCCCCCTGTAGCAGTGTCCCCAGTATGTGCCCCCTGTAGTTGTGCCCCTAGTAGTTGTGCCCCCTGTAGATGTGCCACTAATATGTGCCCCCTGTAGTAGTGCTCCTTGTAGCTGTATCCCCAGTAGCTGTGCTCACAGTTGATTTGCCCCCAGTAGCTGTTTCCCCTGTAGCAGTGCCCTCTGTAGTCAGTCAGTCAGTCAGCAACACTGGCTGCAGCCGGCATCCACACAGCCCACGGCGCCTACTGCAACCAGGGAGGGGGTCAGGAGTAGCTGCTCTTGCCATGGCGGTGGCACCCTCGGGGCAGCGGCACTCCTGGGTAAAAAGGCTGCTTGCCCGTGGCAAGAGCCGCTACTGACCCTAGCAGGTCCTAAGAGCAAGCCATGTGCAGGTTTGTAGGAAGACAAAATGTCCATTTTGTCCCCGAACATGCCTCTCTTCTCTCCTGTTACAGTAGCTAAGCCCCGCACTGTACCGTATGTCCCTGTATTCCTTCCTTGTACACTAGCCATGTCTATAGATGCACATCTACTGTACAGTATGTACAATAATTTGCAGTGCCGCAAGTAGACATTTTAGCACTGTGTGCAAGAAACTGCAACACCGATTCGCAGACATCACGAGGGGCAATTGAATTGTTTTAACATCCATAATACTGTACACAGTTCTGTACTCTACTGTACAGTATATTGTAAAAAAAATTATATAAGTAAGTACAGTAGAAGACTGTAGATACAGTACTGTAATTTACAGATTCATTGTACAGTAGATCAGTGATGTCCGGTGAGGTCAATGGCTGGGGAGGCACTGGCTTCTCCAGTAAATCAATCATTCAGACAGACAGCAGTGGTGATATTTGTATACTCTTGTAAAGTCAGAGGATTCATGACCATTGAGATATCACCAATAAGTTCAGACTAATAATGTGCGTCTGAGTTTCATCAAGCGGTGTAGCTATTTCTATATGAATTCATTAGATCAGCTAATCCCCCGACCTCAATCAAAATTGTACACAAGGACTGATCCTTTATCATGTAGCAAAAAAATATATATTATCCATATCTAGTGTTTTAACATATGTTGTATCACAATTGTATGGAGCAGATATAAATGCATAAATAGCCACCTTGTATTGGGGCTAACTTCCAATCACTAAGTCACACAATCGTATGAGTCAATAGACATACAGTAACATTCAAAATCGACAGAGTATGCATTGCAAATCCTGTAATTTGTTCAAAAATTAATCCAAGATCTGGAAGTACATTGCTACATAAACAGTAGATGTGTTGTGTACCAAATGTGGAGGGGAGGGGGGAGAGAGAGAGACAAAAGGATAGACACTCTAGTCAAATAATCCCATCTGCTGTCCAACCTCATCCAAGAGCGGAGGAAAGATGAGAGTAGGACCGTCAACTGTGCCGTAGAAATAAGAAAACAGGCACTCTGGCTAAAAGCCCCGTCGTGGTGTTAGGTAGGCCCTGATGCTAATAAGCCTTGCAGGGTCTAAATGCGCCACTTGAGCCCGAGCCAGGGGCCGAAATATACTCTCAACAAAGATTTATGACTAATAAAATCAATACATCTGTTTTATATCAAAGTTTAGGATATAGAAATCCTATTTGGTATCTCTAATATAGATATAGGCACCTTGGTTGCACCTTGCCAATTGCCATATTTTTCGGAAACGATGTGTACCTATGAAGAAGAATTATTCTGGTAGAGATATACCTATATATAGACCAAAAAAGGATAGTAGGCACTCCTAGTTCACTATTCCCATCTGCTGTCTGGCCTCATCAATTAGAGCGGAGGACAGATGAGAGTGGGATCGTGGGCTGTGCCAAGAATTGAGAGAGAAGCGGAGGGTACCTTGAAAACCCGTAGGTGGTGTTAGGCGGGCCCTGATGCTAATGAGCCTTGCAGGGTCCGGATGCGCCACCAGGTATCAACTGTCCGTCCGTGAAAAAAAGGCAGGGAGAGAGGACAGGGGTTGTAAAGAGTGCCAGATCGTTGTCTCAAGTGTGACTCACTATACCTCACCGCCGGTGGCGGCGGTCCGTAGATCCCAGCCGCTAGGTCATTGAAAGCTGCTGCTGCTGCTGGTAATGGTTTTCCCCGCTGCCGGCTTACGGTCAGTGATTTAACACCGCTTGATAGCTGAACGCTGCTGCCGCTGATCACGGCTCCCCCTGCAGTGAGGAGACCGTGTGTGAGGCCGTAATTAGTAGGACGTACGTTTCACCACCTGGGCTTGCTCACCTAGCAGCCTATAGTGGTGTTCAAAAGGTTCCCTTAAAAAGGGATCTTTAGCCAATTAGATTTCTAGAGTATTATGAACTCAATCATAGCATGAATAGATTCAGCTGTTCTCTCCCTTGCGTACCTGACATAACAATAAAAATGACCCTTCTAGTGATTTAGCCTGGGCTTTTACCCAGACTGTCGGATAATTAGACCCATATTAGCTGCCTGTTTCTCTGCTCATTTACTCTAAAAGTCTGTGATGAATTAACGGTATACACGATCTATGTAGTATTAGCATGGATCAGTGTGACATCGCTAAGATGTACTTATGCCGTTCCACACGAATCATTTCTGTATATAACAAAAATCCTATCCACTTCTGCAATGATTATTTGTTAATTAACACGTCCCTTGACTTGTGTAGGATTTGTGGTACGCAAGGGAGAGAACAGCTGAATCTATTCATGCTATGATTGAGTTCATAATACTCTAGAAATCTAATTGGCTAAAGATCCCTTTTTAAGGGAACCTTTTGAACACCACTATAGGCTGCTAGGTGAGCAAGCCCAGGTGGTGAAACGTACGTCCTACTAATTACGGCCTCACACACGGTCTCCTCACTGCAGGGGGAGCCGTGATCAGCGGCAGCAGCGTTCAGCTATCAAGCGGTGTTAAATCACTGACCGTAAGCCGGCAGCGGGGAAAACCATTACCAGCAGCAGCAGCAGCTTTCAATGACCTAGCGGCTGGGATCTACGGACCGCCGCCACCGGCGGTGAGGTATAGTGAGTCACACTTGAGACAACGATCTGGCACTCTTTACAACCCCTGTCCTCTCTCCCTGCCTTTTTTTCACGGACGGACAGTTGATACCTGGTGGCGCATCCGGACCCTGCAAGGCTCATTAGCATCAGGGCCCGCCTAACACCACCTACGGGTTTTCAAGGTACCCTCCGCTTCTCTCTCAATTCTTGGCACAGCCCACGATCCCACTCTCATCTGTCCTCCGCTCTAATTGATGAGGCCAGACAGCAGATGGGAATAGTGAACTAGGAGTGCCTACTATCCTTTTTTGGTCTATATATAGGTATATCTCTACCAGAATAATTCTTCTTCATAGGTACACATCGTTTCCGAAAAATATGGCAATTGGCAAGGTGCAACCAAGGTGCCTATATCTATATTAGAGATACCAAATAGGATTTCTATATCCTAAACTTTGATATAAAACAGATGTATTGATTTTATTAGTCATAAATCTTTGTTGAGAGTATATTTCGGCCCCCGGCTCGGGCTCAAGTGGCGCATTTAGACCCTGCAAGGCTTATTAGCATCAGGGCCTACCTAACACCACGACGGGGCTTTTAGCCAGAGTGCCTGTTTTCTTATTTCTACGGCACAGTTGACGGTCCTACTCTCATCTTTCCTCCGCTCTTGGATGAGGTTGGACAGCAGATGGGATTATTTGACTAGAGTGTCTATCCTTTTGTCTCTCTCTCTCCCCCCTCCCCTCCACATTTGGTACACAACACATCTACTGTTTATGTAGCAATGTACTTCCAGATCTTGGATTAATTTTTGAACAAATTACAGGATTTGCAATGCATACTCTGTCGATTTTGAATGTTACTGTATGTCTATTGACTCATACGATTGTGTGACTTAGTGATTGGAAGTTAGCCCCAATACAAGGTGGCTATTTATGCATTTATATCTGCTCCATACAATTGTGATACAACATATGTTAAAACACTAGATATGGATAATATATATTTTTTTGCTACATGATAAAGGATCAGTCCTTGTGTACAATTTTGATTGAGGTCGGGGGATTAGCTGATCTAATGAATTCATATAGAAATAGCTACACCGCTTGATGAAACTCAGACGCACATTATTAGTCTGAACTTATTGGTGATATCTCAATGGTCATGAATCCTCTGACTTTACAAGAGTATACAAATATCACCACTGCTGTCTGTCTGAATGGTATGATAGATTACTATCACTGTTATTTTACTATTTGAGCAATCACATCAATATATATTCTACCATTGTTTTTGCTCCTATTTTATATTCTACCACTGTTTATATAGGGATACAATAATTTGAGATACATATACCAATCCCTCTTAAATTTTAGTTAAGTAAGGAATAATAAAAGTTAAGTATTAATTTATTCAATTTCTCATTTCAATTCACATTGAATGTTTAAAAGAGTGCTCCAAACAAAGGAATTTCTTTTCTTTTGGTGAGATGTGGGTTCTTCCACTCCCACTGAATTAACATGTATCTGGTACATATTCCTAGGAGCACCTCCAACGTTAAAATAGCCGCTGATGCGGGTTTAATGGTTTTTTTTGTTTAGTTGGTTTCTGTTATTGAATTAATTAATTATATTTAGTCTGGTGCAGGATAAATTTTGTTTTGTCTTCTCCAGTAAATCCTCAGTAGCACAAGAACGCAAACCTCAGCTCACTTATTAGGAACATCAGATACGATACAGTACAGTACATTAGAGTACATGGGGGTGGGCTGCTACTGATGACATTGTGTATACAGTACTGTATACTGTGATTAAAGGACAGACCCCAAAGTACTCAGACAACTCCAGGCCTACTAGCACTCTGAGCAAGATCTTTTGAAGTGCCCTCCAATCTCCCCAATGTGTGAGTCGAAGGCGCACGTGGTTCTAGAAAAGTGGGTGGGGCCTCACAACTAATGTATACAGTATACAGTATTATGTTATCACATTATAAATATATACAGTATACCACATTATCACACCACCCTACACACACAATTGGCAGCCTTACACAGTAGTGCTCTTTACAAGTAATGCCCCCAGTATAGTGCCAGTTACACGTAATGCCCCCAGTATACTGTAGTGCCAGTTAAACGTAATGACTCAGTATAGTGCCAGTTACACATAATGCCACCAGTACGGTGCCAGTTACACGTAATGCTTCCTATAGTGCCATTTACACATAATGACTTGTGTAGTGCCAGTTACACATAATAACCCCATGTAGTGCCAGTTACTGTACACCTAATGCCTCCTATAGAGTCAGTTAAATGTACTATTCCTGTAGCGCAAGTTACAGTACATGTAATGACCACCTGGAGTGCTGCTCTTCCCACTCCCTGGTGCCGCTTGCTGTGGGGACACTGGGATAATTATAATTCTGTAATTACTGTATACTGTACAATAATTTTTGTGTATTACTGTAGGAGAGTCAAAAAGATTGTTGAAGAATTAACTCGCGTGGACGATGAGCGTACTGCTGGACAAATAAGATGCATTCTTCATTCAGAACATAATCTGGACATCTCATGTTCCAGTATCAAACGGATGCGGAGAGAAATGGGATGGAGTTGTGGTCAGACAAGGTACTGTAAAATACTGTACACCAACCCTAATTTATTTAGTAATACTGTAAGACTTTAACAATACACTGAGTGACTGCATTGTCCACATTTTTATTTGCACAGGATAAATCCCATGATCAGAGATGTTAATAAAGAAAAGCTAGTTGAACAAGCTCAACGGTGGATTGACAGTGGTGAAAAATTTAATGATGTCATTTTCACAGATGAAACTTCTGTTTCTATGGAGAAGTTCTCAAGAATGTCCTTCCGCAAACTTAACTTTATCTCATTGAAACCACGTGCAAAGTTTCCATTAAAGGTCCACATATGGGGAGGTATATCTCGCATGGGTGCTGGACCTATGCACATTTTTGAAGGTACTGTACCGTTTTAGTTCTAAACAATGCAGAACAAATAATATTTTTTCATTCCTGTATTGTAAATGACAGTATACAGTACAATACTGCAATGTGTTCTTGTTAGTGACAAACATTTCTTATCACTGTAGGGATTATGGATAAGATCTTCTTCCAAGAACACATAGTAGATAAGTGTTTGATGCCATTTATCAGTCAATACTATCCATCTAGACACAGAGTTTTCCAAGATAACGACCCTAAACATTCTGCTTCTGCAAAATTCATGGAATAGAGAGGAATAAATTGGCAACGCACACCGCCAGAGTGATTATTATCCTAATGTGCAGTAACAGTATCCGCTAATTATTGTGCAATATGCATTTATTATAGTTGACTTTGTATTGATTGAATTACTGTACTGTGCAGTATGCTAATAATTTATTTTTATGTACTATTGTATACTGTAGGTCACCGGACATGAATCCTATCGAAATGGTCTGGGCACAATTGAAGAGGTTCATCAGGTGTGATGTGAAACCAAGAAATAAACAAGAACTTATGGCTGGGATAAAGAAATTTTGGGAAGAAGTACTGACACCTGCCCAGTGTAATAATTACATAAACCATCTGGTCTCATTGAATGAAATGGTCATGCCACTGCTATGTAGTTTCTCCAGTACCTCTCACTTGACTCAATGTTCCCTTCACTGTCCACCTCACAACACATCTCCCTCCCTTCAGTGTCGACATCACATACTGTATATTCCTCCCTGCAGTACCTTAAATATCCATCGCTCAGCACTCCGTACAGTACAGTATTCACACTGAGAAGGGTCTGAGAAGAAGGAAGAAGAGCAGAGTTGAAGAACATAAGCCTGTGATATAACCATATACAGTATAACAGTCTTTGGTATCTCTCTACATTGTCTCTCCCCTGAAACTGTATCTCTCTCCCACCCTCTCTTTCTATTTTCTCTGAAACTGTATCTCTCTCCCACCCCCTCTCTCCCCATGTTACTCTCTCTCTCCCTCGTTCATATTTCTCCATGACACCATCCTGCTGCTGCTGCTGCTCCTCCTCCTCGGGCTTCTGCTGCACTTTGCCCTGGGATCCCTGCTGTCCAGAGTTCGGCTGCTGCTGCTGCATTTGACACTACTACTGACCTGCTGTCCGGTGGTCCAGGTAAGCCCTCAGTGAGGCTCCCTCTCGGTGTAGGTATTGTGTTTCACTGTATTCTCCTACAGTAGGTATTGTGTGTCACTGTATTCTTATAGACTGTAGGTACAGTATTGTACATATGTCACTGTATGTTTCTGCATTGTACAGTATTTCCTGTGCGCATAGCGTTCTGCGATATTCCACCTCATAGTGGTTAGGGGGCTGTAGATTGGTCAGGCCGCAGGCATCGCTTAGGCGCTAGGCCGCAGGTACCCAGTCGAGGTCCGCCTCCATGCATTACTTCCCAGTCAGGCTCCCCTCGCAGGTAGGCTGTTAGCTGTGCAAAGTTCCAGTCAGTGACAGAGCTGATCGCTTGTGAGTGCCTCCGCCCGCGGCGCTTTCTCTTGCGTATTCCTGTCCTGGGTACCAGAAGTGTGATCGCTCGTCATGCAAGTGGGTAAGATAGAGTCAGGTGAGCAAACCTGTATGCCGTGTGTGTTACGTAAGTTTGTCACCCCATTCCCCATCCCTCCTCCTGTTCATGGGCGTTTCCGTCTGTGGTTGCACCGGGTGCTTCTGCACCTCACGGGCATCCAGTCTGAGGCCACAAGTGCCAATGATTACCTATTATTGAGCTTGCCCGTGGGTGTCCCTCCTCCCCTCCTCTCAGTCCGTGCATATGTAGGTTGCTGTCTCCTTTACAGGAACCATGCAGGACTCCCAGCCATTCCAGTCTAGCGAGCCAGAGCCATCCCCGAGGGGAACCCGGGGCATCCACAGGGGAGCAGAAGGTCCACCCTCGGTAAGTGTAATAGATACCCGGCCCCTCCTACATATACACCATCTCTCTTGCTCCTGACTCTTTTTTAACATGAAACCCTCTCTCTCTCCCCCTTCTCTTTCTTGTTCCTCTCTCTACTGCATGGGATTTGATATTGACACAAGCCGCGTGGGCTTTCAAGGTTTTGCTATGGGGCTAAACAAAGTTTTACTTTCGCCCCTGCCTGGCAGTACTCAATTTCAGCCATCTACAGTATACTGTACTGTACTGTAGGCTGTATCTGAAATGTCAGATTTAGAGAGACACTTTGTTAAGCATTGTTGTGACATGTTGTGAACATCCGAATACTACTACTGTACTAACAATACTGTATTTCTATTATCTTCTTCCCACCATGCACTGAACTACTGTACACTGAGCCAAATGCAGATTGTTGGGTGTAAGAAATGCAACATTCATGAAAGAAAGGAATTCATTGGCACCACACACCGCCAAATACAGTACATTGGCAATGTACACCGCCAGAGTGAGTATCATTCTAATCTACTGTATTCAGTAATTATTGTACAATACAGTATGGTATGTACCGTATTTATAGTATATGCTGTAGTTGACTTTGTATTGATTGAATTACTGTACTGTACAGTATGCTAATATACAGTACTGTATATTAGTGTACTGTAGGTCACTGGACAGGAATCCTATTGAATTGGTCTGGGCACAGTTGAAGAGGTACATCAGGTGTGATGTGAAACCAAAAAATAAACAAACACTTTTGGCTGGGATAAAGATGTACTGTAATACACTAAATGAACAACAACAAATACTGTACAGTAATAATAAATATTTTTTACAAAGAACGATAAATGTAGTCAAACAGGGTATTTGCCAATGACATTAGTCTTCGGAGTTCTGTGAAAATAAAAAACAATGTACTGTATTATAACAGTAATACTGGTTGAGTACTGTACAGATACAGATAAGATACAGATAAGATCTAGATACAGATAAGGTTGAGAAACAGTGGTGAAATGAACCTTAACTTAACAAAAAATGTCTTACCGGGAGGAGGTGGATTGCCGGATTCTGGCTGTGGTGGGACTGCAAAAAGCAAACAAAACATTTTTTGTCATTTCGGTATGTACAGTACATTTCTACAGTATTGTTAGTGTCACTCAGAGGGAATTTTGGGGTAGTAGTAAATCATAATACAGTATACAGTCCAGTAGAATACAGTACTGTACAATACTAGGCAACTCAATGGTGACAATCCTGAAAGTAGTTACAGTAGGTACAGTAAGTACAGTATACAGTACTTACCATACCCCGTACCTTCTAACCCACCTTTTCTGCAGCCTATCCCTAAAAATCCCTCCACAGCTTAGCCCTAACCCTCCACGCCATAGACTAACCTTAACCTCCACCAGCGATGCCTACACTTATCCATCCCTGGCGGTGACTAACCCAAACCCCTCTTCCCTGCAGCCTATCCCTAAACTCCCTCTTCTCCTTACACTTTAATACTAACCCTCACCAGTTATCGTAGCATCTACTGTCAATGTTAAACCCCCCCACCCCTGCAGCCTAACCCTAACCTGATCGCACCTGCCTCTTTTAAGTTAGTCTCCCCTAAAATGACTACTGTTTCCTCTGGCTTTCTCCACAAGTTTATCAACGGCTCACCCACACCTAGCAATGGTCCTGCTGGATTCTTTCAGGACAGTAAAGTTCTTACGGGAAAGAGGTGTCCATACACAGTAATGTAGACTTTTCCTATACGTTACAGTATTTTTCCATGTACAGTACATGTACAGCAATGTACAGTGCAGGAATGCTTACTTATTGATGGTACAAATGTGCTGGCGTCATGAAGTGGGTGGGTGGGTGGTAGGGTGGTGGTAGTAGCGGGAGTGCTGGGGGGTCCTGGAGACCATGATTGGCCCTCGCCCTCCTAAAGGCCTGTCAATGGTGAAAAATAATAAAACACATTGGCCCCTGTACAGTAGTTACTGTATCGAACACATTGGTCACAGCATTCACATTGTCCCCAGGAGTGATCAAACAGAAGCATTCACCCCCACATGGTTTAAATTTCACAAAGTGCACATCGCAGCTGTGGCCTATTTCAGATCAGATTGTAGATGTACTGTAGATGTGCTACATTTAGCACATCTACGATCAGTTCTACAATCAGTTTCACAGACATGCGGGAGGACGTTCAGCATGTCTGGCCCTACACCCCAGCATAAAGTAGGTACAAAAGCATTGCATGGCTGCAAATATTGGGGTAGTAAAGCATAATACAGTATACAGCACATTAATACTTTGTACTGTAATTACAGATAGGAGAGGGCTACTGAAGCAGCTTGTCCCACCCTCCTCTTACTGTGCCTCCCCAAACCCTGCCATGAATAAACATACAGTACATATGAAATGCAACAAGGAAATCCCCACAATGCCCTACCACTCCCCACTGGAAAAAATACACAGTACTGTACATTACTAGGGCTACAGTATTTTGGAAGTAAAAATCCTAGGCAATGTTGGGGGTACTGTAGTTATACATGAATGGCAACCTAACAGTATTTACTGGATTTTGACCCCGTGAATGGCGAATACAGTACATTAAAATACTGTACTTTAGTGCAGTAGATTTTAACATACAGTACTGTATTGTACTGGATTCAGCAAGCATTGCAGAAGTCTGAAGATTATTCCCACTTGATACTGTAAACAGCCATGAGGGATCTTAATACTTACACTACTGTAACTTGGAGGTCTACCTTTTCTACAGGCATTGTAAAAAAATAGTGCACTGTCAGTTTACTGTGCAGTACTGTACCTCGAACCCATGTGAACAAACACAATACAGTGAATGGATAGAGAAGGTAAAGGCGGGGCATGAGATACACTTTACAATAATGTTCACTGCACATGTGGTGTTTTATTTAAATTACAGTAGAGAAGGTACTGTAGGTTTAGTTCTCTACCATAGACCTCACGGGGCCCTAATCAAAATGCAGATTTAGGGCACCCCTGCCTCAAACAATCCAGCATCCCCAATACTGTACTTAAAATAACACTGTCCACCTAACCCCCTCCACTACACACCCAGCTTTGTGGAATTTAAAATTATATGCAAAATTAATGTACTGTATGTTATACTGTACAAAATACTCCAGAAATGTCCTATAGTGGATACAGCCTTGTGGTTGGCCTCTTATGGCAAGCAGAGACCCGTGAGACCTACAGGACCTAAGCAGATGCTTTGGTTAACTTTTGGTAAATCCTCCACTGTGTACTGTAGTGTAGAGACAGTGGAGGTCATTCCGAGTTGATTGCTCGCTAGCTGTTTTTAGCAGCCATGCAAACACTTTGCCACCGCCCACTGGGGAGTGCATTTTAGCTTTGTAGAAGTGCGAACGCTTGTGCAGCCGAGCTCTGCAAAAACAGTTTGTGCAGTTTCAGAGTACAGTAGCTCTGAACTTACTCAGCCCTTATGATCACTACAGCCTATTCGTGTCAGGATTGGACGTCATACACCCGCCCAGAGACCGGCCAGCCATGCCTGCATTTTCTCTGACACGCCTGCATTTTTTCCAAACACTCCCTGAAAATGGTCAGTTGACACCCAGAAACGCCCCTTCATGTCAGTCTTCTTGCGTTCTGCCGTGTGAATGGAATCGTCTATAGATTCCAATCAAACGGCATGGAACCGTCGTACGATGCGCCTGCGAATTGCAGTGCATACGCATGCGCAGAAAAGCAGGTTTTTAGCCTGATCGCTACACAGGGAACAAATGCAGCTAGCGATAAACTCGGAATGACCACCAGTATTACTAAAAGTTAGAGACAGTACAGTCAGTAATGTACTGTACAGTACAGTACAGTAGTTCTTACATGGTAGTGGAGGAGTCTCAGGCCACTCCCCATCCTCAGATTCCTCCTCTGGTAGTATGGGGGAATGCACTGTGGATAAAGAAATGATCGTTCACTTTCTGAAATGATAGTAATACAGTACAGCATACAGAAATACTATACAATATCATACGGCAGCACATGTGAACACCAATAAAGTACAGTAAGAAGATTATTGATGCTGGAGCCCAACATTCTGTGTACTGTAATGTAATGTGCTGTACCATGGAGTGCCCGAAGAACAAATCAATCACTAATACAAAAGACAAATCTGTGTTCTCCTACAGTACCTACTGTACTGTACTGTAGCTACTGTATACTACTCTACTTTGGACAGCATGCGCAGAAAGGTGCAGTACTGTACAGTGTCCATACAGAAAAACAGGGGAAGACCAGCAGTAATATGGCTTGACAACTACAGTATTACTGTATGTTGTACAGTATCTACAGTACTACGTACAGTATACTATCACACTATCAACACTGAGCCGCTTCAGGGAAGATACAAATTTGCATAGGGCAGCAATCCATAGGGTCATCATACTGTAAATCATCATTAACAACAGAACATGATGTACAGTACAGTTCAGTACTTACAGCCTGGGAGAGGCCAGGAAAAATAATAAAACACATTGGACCTTGTACAGTAGTTACTGTATCAAACACATTGCCCACGGCATTAACACTGTCCCCAGCAGTGATCAAACAGAAGCATTCATCCCCACAGGTATAAAGCACATTGGCCCCCCCACAGTAAGCAAACACATTTGGGGAAATTCCGAGTTGATCGCAGCAGGAAATTTTTTAGCTGTTGGGCAAAACCATGTGGACTGCAGGGGGGGGGGGGGGGGGGGGGCAGATATAACATTTGCAGAGAAAGTTAGATTTGGGTGGGTTATTTTGTTTCTGTGTAAGGTAAATACTGGCTGCTTTATTTTTACACTGCAATTTAGATTGCAGATTGAACACACCACACCCAAATCTATCTCTCTCTGCACATGTTATATCTGCCTCCCCTGCAGTGCACATGGTTTTGCCCAACTGCTAACAAAAATCCTGCTGCGATCAACTTGGAATTACCCCCATTGTTCTCCGTACTAAGCAAAAACAGCAGGCCCAGCAGTAACTTTTGGGGTAGTAAACCATAACACAATATACAGTACTTATCATACCCTCTACCTTTAACCCACATTTTCTGCAGCCTAACCCCAAAAACTCCTCCACAGCTTAGCCCTAACCCTCCCTGCCACAGACTATCCTTAACCTCCACCAGTGATGCCTAAACTTAACCATCCCTGGCGGTGACTTAGCCAAAGCCCTCTTCCCTGCAGCCTATTGACTTAGCTCACTTATTGAGGGTCCGGGAATGCCGGATGGTCGGGTCGTGGTGATGGTGGTGGTGGTGGTGGTGGAGGAGGTGGGAACCGGAGGGTGCGGTGGGCCCTGGTCCACCTGGAGGCCTGTCACTGTGGAAAAATAATAAAACACATTGGTCCCTGTACAGTAGTTACTGTATCAAACACATTGCCCACAGCATTAACACTGTCCCCAGCAGTGATCAAACAGAAGCATTCATCCCCATAGGAATAAAGCACATTGGCCCACCCCCCCCACAGTAAGCAAACACATTGGGGGTAATTCCGAGTTGATCGCAGCAGGAATTTTTTTAGCTGTTGGGCAAAACCATGTGCACTGCAGGGGGGGCTGATATAACATTTGCAGAGAGAGTTAGATTTGGGTGGGTTATTTTGTTTCTGTGTAAGGTAAATACTGGCTGCTTTATTTTTACACTGCAATTTAGATTGCAGATTGAACACACCACACCCAAATCTATCTCTCTCTGCACATGTTATATCTGCCTCCCCTGCAGTGCACATGGTTTTGCCCAACTGCTAACAAAAACCCTGCTGTGATCAACTTGGAATTACCCCCATTGTTCTCCGTACTAAGCAAAAACAGCAGGCCCAGCAGTAACTTTTGGGGTAGTAAAGCATAACACAGTATGCAGTACTTACCATACCATCTACCTTTAGCCCACATTTTCTGCAGCCTAACCCCAAAAACTCCTCCACAGCTTAGCCCTAACCCTCCCTGCCACAGACTATCCTTAACCTCCACCAGCGATGCCTAAACTTAACCATCCCTGGCGGTGATTTAGCCAAAGCCCTCCTCCCTGCAGCCTATTGACTTAGCTTACTTATTGAGGGTCCGGGAACGCCAGATGGTTGGGTCGTGGTGATGGTGGTGGTGGAGGAGGTGGGAGTCGGAGGGCACGGTGGACCTTGGTCAGCCTGGAGGCCTGTCACTGTGGAAAAATAATAAAAATAATTGGCCCCTGTTCAGTAGTCACTGTATCAAACCCCCCTCCCCCCCCCACAGTAAGCAAACACATTGTTCCCATACTAAGCAAAAACAGCAGGCCCGGCAGTAACGTAGCATCTACTGTCAAGGTGAAACCCTCTGCCCCTGTACTTACCTGGCAAGGGAGGGAGGGTGCCACTGGGGCCCTCCAGAGGATCAGCTCCCTGGCTAGATGGATGGAGGTGGGGCCTACATTCTGTGAAAAAGAAACATTATTTAAAATCCCTACCAAATCGTCACCCCTCCCAAAAAATATTATACTATAAATACAGTATGCACCCATATTATACAGTAATTAATCATTAAAAATAAATGTTCTACTGTAGGTCGACAGGTCAGAAGGTCAACATTAGTTTTTCACATTTTATTTTTATTTTTTGAAGACCTTTTCATGCAGTACTTTACGATCCACGTGGACTACAATTGGGAACGGAAACCTGTGGCAAGTGCAGCAGTAGCGGAGGGAGGAACCTTGCATGAAACATCCGAGGGGGCTCGGTGCACTACTTGGGGTTCTCGGTCACTACTGTATATGGAGGAAACCACACCAAATAAACATCAAAAACTCATGCCTACAATCTCACCTGTCGACACAGATCGTGTCGACCTGCAGACCCTGTCATCCTAGAAACCATGTCGCCCTACAGTACTTAGTGTTGACCAATAGTGGTCGACCTAGACACTGTCATCCTACAGTAGTTACTGTCAATCTTCCATACAGTACCAGACCCCTTGAGCAAGCCCTGTACTTACTGTACTTGTAATAATAATAATAATAATATACTGACTCGGCTGCAGTACTGTACAGTAATACTTTTTAGTATACTGTACTGTAGTACATAAAAATGTAATGACAGTAATAAAAAAAATCACTGTACTGTACCTCTAGCAACTTTGGCCCTCAATAGTTGCAGCCTCTGCGGTTCCCGTCTAACCAGGTCACTCCATCTCCTCTGGAGAGCCGGGATACCTCTCTCCCTGTGCAGTCTAGACAGGATCTCCTGTCTGGCACATTCATATGCTGCCAATTTCTCAGCATTATTGGCCAGGGGCCTGTCAATATGCCGCACAAGAATCTGTAGCTCCTTACTACTGAACCTTCTTGCCCTGTGCGCCGTTTTGTCACAGAGGAAAAAATAATGGCGCCACCCGCCCGATCACGCTAGCTGTGGATATTGTCGTTACAGTGTGTACAAATTGCAGGATCACATTAGCGTAAGCAGCTACCTTTTTTGTTTTTGTAAAAGCACCAAGATACAACACATGACATATACACCCGGAGGGCCTGCATCTACCATGGTCGGCTATGGCCTAACTAGAACAGCGGCTGCCAGCAATACTTGAAGACCCGGGTTTGATACGGAGTTCGGCACCAATTTATTTATTTATTCTTTTTTAATACAATAAAGTTATTTGGTGTTTTAAGTTTCTACTTCCCATTATATAAAAAAAGTCCACTTCTACTAAATACAAAGCCACGCTGCAGCCCTGTTCACGCTATTCATCTAGTTTTTACATTGTGTACAAAATGATGGATAATATTAGCATAAGCAGCAATCCTATTTCGGACTAGCTTTGTGTCTCTGTTGTTTCAAATGGGCAGAAATATTGAATGCAAAGTGCAACTGGGTACCTACAGTATCTCATGAATGCACAGTATGACTACCAGATGGTCTCCAGGCACACTGCCGCTCGGTCACGCTAGCTATGGATATTGTCGTTACAGTGTGTACAAATTGCAGGATCACATTAGCATAAACAGCATTTCTATTTCAGACATCCTTTCTGGTCTATTTGTTTCAAATGGGCAGAAATATTGAATGCAAAGTGCAACTGGGTACCTACAGTATCTCATGAATGCACAGCATGACTACCAGGTGGTCTCCAGGCACACTGCCGCCCGATCACGCTAGCTATGGATATTGTCATTACAGTGTGTACAAATTGCAGGATCACATTAGCGTAAGCAGCAATACTATATCGGACTAGCTTTTATTTTTATTTTTTTGAAAGCAGTCAGATATAACACATCACATACAGTATACACCCGGAGGGCCACTGGGTCCATGTTTCCCTATTCAGTATATTATCTTATAAAAAGGTGCTTGCTGATACCAGAGATATTGGTGGCCTAGTGGTTAGAGTAAGGCACGTGCATTGTGTGCTCCCTGGGTTCGATCCCTGGTTGGAGCACAGCTTATTATTTATTTATCCTACTATCTGTCAGGTTCATCCAGCATCATGCGTCATGCTAGGGACTTCAGTAGGAAAAATGGAACCCACGGAAGCCCATACCTGCGCGGGTTGCTCCTCATCCTATTGAGGTGGCGGGACCGGCCATTGGCCAACAATCTTGAGAAGCGGCGGGCATATAACCGAGCCCGCCGTGAAATTATGTTTAAATACCAAAAGTCACCTTCTATACGGTCACTCCAGCGGAGGTGGATTGACTTGGTCTCCAGACAGCCGAGGAAGCTGGAGTTGCTGCAGCTGTCTCTGATAATGAGTAAGTACAGTCCAGTACTGCGCTTTATTATTGTTTAGTACAGTACACAGGGCCAGATTAACAATGGGACGGATGGAGCTACAGCTCCAGGCCTACACATCAAAATAGGCACATCATCATGGCAGCATGATGATCACTAGCCACCACCTGTACACATGGTCTGCCACAAAGCATAACTAATAGACCCAATTCACACTACAGTACTGTATATGGGTTTTGTCTTTACAGTGTGTACTGATGCAGTATGTGTCATTTCTTAGCATAAACACCGTGGTGGCATACTGTATCTGGCACTGTGGGGGCATACCATGTGTAGCTGGCACTGCTGGGGGGCATATCATGTCTATCTGGCACTGCACTACTGTAGGCATTGTTTGTAAGACCCAATTCACACTACTGTACTGTATATGGATTTTGTCTTTACAGTGTGTACTGATGCAGTACATTTTATTTCTTAGCATAAACACTGTGGGGGCATACTGTATTTGGCACTGTGGGGGCATACCATGTATAGCTGGCACTGCTGGGTGGCATATCATGTCTATCTGGCACTGCACTACTGTAGGTAATGTTTGTAAGGCCCAATTCACACTGCAGTACTGTATATGGATTTTGTCTTTACAGTGTGTACTGATGCAGTACGTTTCATTTCTTAGCATAAACACCGTGGGGGCATACTATATCTGGTACTGTGGGGGCATACCATGTGTAGCTGGCACTGCTGGGGGCATATCATGTCTTTCTGGCACTGAACACCTGTAGGCATTGTTTGTAAGGCCCAATTCACACTACAGTACTGTATATGGATTTTGTCTTTACAGTGTGTACTGATGCAGTAAATGTCATTTCTTAGCATAAACACCGTGGGGGCATACTGTCTCTGGCACTGTGGGGGCATACTATGTGTAGCTGGCACTGCTGGGGGGCATATCTTGTCTATCTGGCACTGCACTACTGTAGGCATTGTTTGTAAGGCCCAATTCACACTACTGTACTGTATATGGATTTTATCTTTACAGTGTGTACTGATGCAGTACGTTTCATTTCTTAGCATAAACACTGTGGGGGCATACTGTATTTGGCACTGTAGGGGCATACCATGTATAGCTGGCACTGCTGGGGGGCATATCTTGTCTATCTGGCACTGCACTACTGTAGGCATTGTTTGTACAGTAGTGGCACTGTGGGGGCATACCATGTGTAGCTGGCACTGCTGGGGGGCATATCATGTCTATCTGGCACTGCACTACTGTAGGCATTGTTTGTAAGGCCCAATTCAAACTACAGTACTGTACATGGATTTTGTATTTACAGTGTGTACTGATGCAGTACATTTCATTTCTTAGCATAAACACTGTGGGGGCATACTATATCTGGTACTGTGGGGGCATACCATGTGTAGCTGGCACTGCTGGGGGCATATCATGTCTTTCTGGCACTGCACACCTGTAGGCACTGTTTGTAATGCCCAATTCACACTACAGTACTGTATATGGATTTTGTCTTTACAGTGTGTACTGATGCAGTATGTGTCATTTCTTAGCATAAACACCGTGGGGGCATACTGTCTCTTGCACTGTGGGGGCATACCATGTGTAGCTGGCACTGCTGGGGGGCATATCATGTCTATCTGGCACTGCACTACTGTAGGCATTGTTTGTTAGGCCCAATTCACACTACAGTACTGTATATGGATTTTGTCTTTACAGTGTGTACTGATGCAGTACGTTTCATTTCTTAGCATAAACACCGTGGGGGCATACTGTCTCTTGCACTGTGGGGGCATACCATGTGTAGCTGGCACTGCTGGGGGGCATATCATGTCTATCTGGCACTGCACTACTGTAGGCATTGTTTGTAAGGCCCAATTCACACTACAGTACTGTATATGGATTTTGTCTTTACAGTGTGTACTGATGCAGTACGTTTCATTTCTTAGCATAAACACCGTGGGGGCATACTGTCTCTTGCACTGTGGGGGCATACCATGTGTAGCTGGCACTGCTGGGGGGCATATCATGTCTATCTGGCACTGCACTACTGTAGGCATTGTTTGTTAGGCCCAATTCACACTACAGTACTGTATATGGATTTTGTCTTTACAGTGTGTACTGATGCAATACGTTTCATTTCTTAGCATAAACACCGTGGGGGCATACTGTATCTGGCACTGTGGGGGCATACCATGTGTAGCTGGCACTGCTGGGGGGCATATCATGTCACTGGCACTGCACTACTGTAGGCATTGTTTGTAAGGAACACTACTGTGGCTGTTATGTGTAAGGCTTCAAATTGTGTGCGTAGAGGGGGTGTGAAAATATATTTACAGTTTGATAATATGAAATTACTGTTACAGTATTCAGTACTGTATGTGCAGGACTCTGTCTAAGGACACTGTAATTATTTTTTGTACCCAGAACGTCGGAGGATACTACAGGACCGAGCCTGGCGACATGGCTTTACAGCCATACCAGGCACAAGCCCAGCAACCAGTAAGTCCTGTACTCTCTTTATTGTGTCCTTTTTTTTTTCCATTTAAAGTAAAACGTTAAAGGTAGGGGGGTATGGTAAGTACTGTATACTGTGTTATGCTTTACTACCCCAAAAGATACTGCTGGGCCTGCTGATTTTGCTTAGTACGGGGAACAATGTGTTGCTTACTGTGGTGGGGCCAATGTGCTTTATTCCTGTGGGGGTGAATGCTTCTGTTTGATCACAGCTGGGGACAGTGTTAATGCTGTGGGCAATGTGTTTGATACAGTAACTACTGTACAGGGACCAATGGTTTTTATTATTTTTCCACATTGACAGACCTCCAGGCGGACCAGGGCCCACCAAGCCCTCCAGCTCCCACCTCCTGCACTTCCACCACCACCACCAACACCACCACTCCACCTTCCAGCATTCCCGGACCCTCAATAGGTAAGCGAAGTCAATAGGCTGCAGGGAAGAGGGCTTTGGCTAAGTCACCTCCAGGGATGGTTAAGTTTAGGCATCGCTGGTGGAGGTTAAGGATAGTCTATGGCAGGGAGGGTTAGGGCTAAGCTGTGGATGAGTTTTTGGGGTTAAGCTGCAGAAAAGGTGGGTTAAAGTTAGGGGGTATGGTAAGTACTGTATACTGTGTTATGCTTTACTACCCCAAAAGTTACTGCCGGGCCTGCTGTTTTTGCTAAGTACAGGGAACAATGTGTTTGAGTACTGTGGGGGGGTCAATGTGCTTTATTCCTGTGGGGGTGAATGCTTCTGTTTGATCACAGCTGGGGACAGTGTTAATGCTGTGGGCAATGTGTTTGATACAGTAACTACTGTATAGGGACCAATGGTTTTTATTATTTTTCCACATTGACAGACCTCCAGGCGGACCAGGGCCCACCAAGCCCTCCGGCTCCCACCTCCTCCACCTACACCACCACCACCACCACCACCACCACCAACACTCCACATTCCAGCATTCCTGGACCCTCAATAAGTAAGCTAAGTCAATAGGCTGCAGGGAAGAGGGCTTTGGCTAAGTCACCTCCAGGGATGGTTAAGTTTAGGCATCGCTGGTGGAGGTTAAGGATAGTCTATGGCAGGGAGGGTTAGGGCTAAGCTGTGGAGGAGTTTTTGGGGTTATGCTGCAGAAAATGTGGGTTAAAGGTAGAGGGTATGGTAAGTACTGTTTACTGTGTTATGCTTTACTACCCCAAAAGATACTGCCGGGCTGCTGTTTTTGCTAAGTACAGGGAACAATGTGTTTGATTACTGTGGGGGGGCCAATGTGCTTTATTCCTGTGGGGGTGAATGTTTCTGTTTGATCACTGCTGGGGACAGTGTTAATGCTGTGGGCAATGGGGGTCATTCCGAGTTGATCGATAGCTAAAAATGTTCGCTGCACAGCGATTAAGTGAAAAAACGGCACTTCTGGGCATGCGTATGCGGCGCAATGTGCACGCGCGAAGTACTTTCACAACAGGCGATGTAGTTTCACACAGGTTCTAGCGAAGCTTTTTAGTCGCAATGACGGCCGCAGATTGATTGACAGGATAGGGGCGTTTCTGGGTGTCAAATCACCGTTTTCAGGGAGTGTTCGGAAAAATACAGGTGTGGCTGGGAGAACGCAGGGCGTGTTTGTGACGTCAAATCCGGTACTGAATGGTCTGAAGTGATCGCAAGCGCTGAGTAAGTCTGGAGCTACTGTACTGCCGCACTGCAATGCATTAGTTCGTACTTCTGCTAAGCTAAGATACACTCCCAATGGGCGGCGGCTTAACGTTTGCATGGCTGATAAAAACTGCTAGCGAGCGAACAACTCAGAATGACCCCCAATGTGTTTGATACAGTAACTACTGTACAGGGGCCAATGTGTTTAATTATTTTTCCACATTGACAGCACTCCAGGTGGACCAGGGCCAACCGCGCCCTCCAGCTCCCACCTTCACCAACACCACCAGCACCAGCACCACCAGACCAGCGTACATCGCTAGACCCTCAATGAGTAAGCAAAGTCAATAGGCTGCAGGGAAGAGAGCTTTGGCTAAGTCACCTTCAGGGATGGTTAAGTTTAGGCATCGCTGGTGGAGGTTTAGGATAGTCTATGGCAAGAAGGGTTAGGGCTAAGCTGTGGAGGAGTTTTTGGGGTTAGGCTGCAGAAAAGGTGGGTTAAAGGTAGGGGGTATGGTACTAAGGGGGTAATTCTGAGTTGATCGTAGCAGGAATTTTGTTAGCAATTGGGCAAAACCATATGGCACTGCAGGGGAGGCAGATATAACATGTGCAGAGAGAGTTAGATTTGGGTGGGTTATTTTGTTTCTGTGCAGGGTAAATACTGGCTGCTTTATTTTTACGATGCAATTTAGATTGCAGATTGAACACACCCAACCCAAATCTAACTCTCTCTGCACATGTTATATCTGCCTCCCCTGCAGTGCACATGGTTTTGCCCAATTGCTAACAAAATTCCTGCTGCGATCAACTCAGAATTACCCCCTAAATACTGTATACTATGTTATGCTTTACTACCTCAAAAGTTACTGCCGGGCCTGCTGTTTTTGCCTAATACAAGGAAAAATGGGGGTAATTCCAAGTTGATCGCAGCAGGAAATTTTTTAGTAGTTCGGCAAAACCATGTGCACTGCAGGGGGGGCCGATATAACATTTGCAGAGAGAGTTAGATTTGGGTGGGTTATTTTGTTTCTGTGCAGGGTAAATACTGGCTGCTTTATCTTTACACTGCAATTTAGATTGCAGATTGAACTCACCACACCCAAATCTCTCTCTCTCTGCACATGTTATATCTGCCCCCCCTGCAGTGCACATGGTTTTGCCCAACTGCTAAAAAATATCCTGCTGCGATCAACTTGGAATTACCCCCAATGTGTTTGCTTACTGTGGGGGGGCCAATGTGCTTTATTCCAGTGGGGGTGAATGCTTCTGTTTGATCACTGCTGGGGACAATGTTAATGATGTGACCAATGTGTTTGATACAGTAAATACTGTACAGGGGCCAATGTGTTTTATTATTTTTCCACATTGACAGGCCTCCAGTCGCACCTGGGACGACTGCGCCCTCTGGCTGCCCCCCACCACCACCACCACCTCCCGGCCAGTGAACGTACCTGTAGCCGAACCCTCAATGAGTAAGCTAAGTTAATAGGCTGCAGGGAAGAGGGCTTTGGCTAAGTCACCGCCAGGGATGGTTAAGTTTAGGTATTGCTGGTGGAGGTTAAGGTTAGTCTATGGCGGGGAGGATTAGGGCTAAGCTGTGGGGGGTTTTTTAGGGTTATGCTGTAGCAAAGGTAGGGGGTATGGTAAGTACTGTATACTGTGTTATGCTTTACTACCCTAAAAGTTACTGCTGGGTCTGCTGTTTTTGCTTAGTGTGGAGAAAAATGTTTTGAGTACAGTATACCGTGTTCCAAATCACTCAGGCACGGTGGTAGATGAAAAACCAACAGTGGTTTATTGACAGAATAGGCTATAACACAGTTCAGCACACTTCTGTAATCCAATTCCACATGACATTTCCCACCACAATCTCCTGACAGAACATTACTTCTTAGTCTGGGAGCAGAGAGTTTCTTCTAGCAACACAGAGACCCAGATAAATCCAATATAATGGGTCCCCAATCCGATCCCTGGCAGAACATTACTTCTTAGCCTGGTATCCAAGAATCTCTCTTCACCTCTCTGGGTAGCTCTACTTACTGTATACTAAACCTCCCAAAGCTTCATATTGCTGGAGTGTGTGTGACCTCTGTGTCTTAGGATCTTACAACATTGGAATACAATACATATTCTAACCAAGGTAATTACATCAGCCAGAGAGCCACCCTGTCTGGTCAGCTTACTTTTGGACAATAGGGAGTAAACAAACATACAGTAGACAATGGTACCTTATATGACTCACCCTCTGAGGGTCCACTGCGATGTATGAAAACAATAGGAAACTACAGTACAGTAGGTGTAACATAAAGTAAATATACAGTAGGGTACATTATCTAAAGGGTAACAGATAACATAACACAATTGCATATACTGTATTAACAATATTTACAGTAGGTTGATTTAAACGCAGTATTGGGTGAGCACCAATGGACATGTTATGGAGAATGAACAAACAGACAAATTGGATACAGTATACTGGATATGGATATATAGTAAAAAGTACAGTACATGCTGTATTTGACAGGGGAAATGAGGCATACTGTAGTGGGGGACAATGTGCTTTATTCCTGTTGGAGTGAATACTTGTGTTTAATTGCTGTGGGCAATGTCTTTGATACAGTAACTACTGCACAGGGGCCAATTATGTTTATTTTTTTTCCACAGTGAGAGTCCTCCAGGCTTACCTGGACCTACTAGGTCCTCTGATGACCACCACCACCACCAGCACCACCACCCCACCATCCGGCATTCCTGGACCCTCAATAAGTAACCTAAGTCAATAGGCTGCAGGGAAGAGGGCTTTGGCTAAGTCACCGCCAGGGATGGTTAAGTGTAGGCATTGCTGGTGGAGGTAAAGGTTACTCTATGGCGTGGAGGAGTTTTTAGGGTTAGGTTGCAGAAAATGTGGGTTAAAGGTTAGGGGTATGGTAAGTACTGTATACTGTGTTGTGCTTTACTACCCCAAAAGTTACTGCTGGGCCTGCTGATTTTGCTTAGTACGGGGAACAATGTGTTTGCTTACTGTAGGGGGCGGGGCGGGGGGGGCAATGTGCTTTATTCCTGTGGGGGTGAATGCTTCTGTTTGATCACTGCTGGGGACAATGTTAATGCTGTGACCAATGTGTTTGATACAGTAACTACTGTACAAGGTCCAATGTGTTTTATTATTTTTCCACATTGACAGGCCTCCAGGCGGACCAGGGCCACTGCGCCCTCCAGCTCCCATCTCCACCACCACCCAAGCAGGACCAGAACAGAGGGGCTGTGGGCCGGGCAATCTTTCGAGGGGTACAGTAAAATTAATATTGTTATTTTACATGCATACTGTTCATAAACTTTGAAGTGCTTACAGTATACTGTACAGTACTCAACCTGTGTTACTGTTCTAATACTGTACATTGTTTTTTATTTTCACAGAGCAAGTCCGGCAATTGCTTCTGATCCTGTGGGCGGTGGTGAACCGAATTTTTGAAATTATTTTACAGAACATTTAATTTTTGTTTATTTCTTTCATGGTTTTTTTTTAAATTAAACTTTTTCTAGTTTGCAGTTCTGTTTTGTGTTATTTTTCCCCTTAGTAGAGAGAGTCTACAGTGCACTGTATAATGTATCAGTAATGAGCCTTGAAACTCCCCCCACCCCCTTGCTGTTATCACTACAAAGTCCATCCAGTTTTCCTGTCAGTCCATCAATTTGCGCTTGAAGGTGAGCCACCTTGCCCAGAAGGTCTCTCACCAGCTCTGGGGTTGTGCTCCAGAATAGAATGCTTTGGTTTTCACCATCTTCACACTATGCAGTGCACTCTACAATACACAATAATAAGACTCAAGTACATGCACAGTACAGTAGTAACAGTACAGTAGAAAATTATGGTTTAATTACAGTACTACAGAGCTTTGTATGAGGGGGTGCAAGCTTGTTCGTGAAGTACTGTAAATATCTGGCGAGTGTTAAATTACAGTACATACTGTACAGTAGACGTGAGTCACAGACATGGCCATATTACAATGCCAGGGGCTGGGATTTCATGTAGAACATACTGTAGCAGCATGTTAGGCAGTGAAAACAGTGGAGAAGTGAAGCAATCAGCATTGTGGTAACATTTATAAATTGCATACTATAGTATAAAATAATACAGAGAATCTGATTGGTTGCCATGGGTAACTTCGCCACTTCTTCATGTTTGTCACTACTTCATGACTAAGGGGCTAGTTCCGGCCAGATCATAGCCCTGCAAAAATTTCAGAGAGAGGGGTGGGGTGGGAGAGAGATACAGTTTCAGGGGGAGAGACAATGGGGGTAATTCTGAGTTGTTCGCTCGTTGCCGATTTTCGCTATACTACGATTAGTCGCTTACTGCGCATGCGCAAGGTACGCAGAGCGCATGCGCTTAGTTATTTTACTTAAAACGTAGCTGTTTTGCTGTAGCATCTGCGGCGCTTTTCAATTGCACTGGTGTTCGGTAAATGATTGACTGGAAAGGGGCGTTTCTGGGCGGCAACTCAGAGTTTTCCCGGCGTTGGCTAAAAAGCACAGGCTTGTCAGGGAAAAACGCGGGAGTGTCTGGAGAAACGGGGGAGTGGCTGGCCGAACGCAGTGCGTGTTTGTGACGTCAAACCAGGAACGAAACAGCCTGAGCTGACCCCAGTGTAGGAGTAAGTCTCGAGCTACTCAGAAACTGCTAAGAATTTTCTATTCACAATTCTGCTAATCTTTCGTTCGCAATTCTGCTATGCTAAGATACACTCCCAGAGGACGGCGGCCTAGCGAGTGCAATGCTGCTAAAATCTGCTAGCGAGCGAACAACTCGGAATGAGGGCCAATATCAGGGACAGAGTTTCCAAAGACTGTTAACCTGTACACAGTAAGTATCACAAGCTTCTTCGACGCAGTTCTTCCTCCTTTTTCTCAGTAGTTCAGTGCATGGTGGGAAGAAGATAATAGAAATATCGTTAGTACAGTAGTAGGATTCATATGTTCGCAACAAGTCACAGCAATGCCTAACAAACCTAACAAAGTGTTTCTCTAAATCTGACGTTTCAGATACAGCCTACAGTACAGTACAGTATACCGTAGATGTCTGGAATTGAGTACTGTCAGGCAGGGCATTATTCACGTTATGCTACACAGTAGTACCATGGGCGTCTGTAGAGAGGAGGGGACCCGTGTGCAGACTCCATGTTTGGGCCCCCTCCTCTCTCGTAGCTGTCACCACTGCTGCTAGCACTCTGAGTGCCAGAGTCTACAGCGCATGTGCAGGACTCCAAAAAATGGCCGCTGGGCAATTTTTCAAAGTCCTACGCACGCGCTGTAGACTCTGGCACTGTGCCAGTCTCTAGTGCTCAGTTTAGTAGCAGCGACAGTCACAGCTACAGGAGAGGAAGGTGCCCACACACAGTCAGCGATGTACCCACTGATAAATGAGCCCAATGTACTGTATTTGCTTATCCCTTCTATTTTGGGTATACAGTATCTGAATGAGCCTAATAAGAAGTACGGTATACTGTTAGATGCAGTATGATCCTGCCTGTTCCAGGTGACACATTCACCCAATGTGACTGCATTCTGCCATGCAATCTTGGGTGATAATACAATATTTAATACACCAATGCATTTCATTGTGTTCTAGGACTAATAACATCCAAACAATGATATGAATTCAAACAAAATACAGTATTTAAAGAAGGGGACATTTGTGGGTAGTAACTGGCCGTTTTCTGAGGAAAAATACAGGCCTTCCCAAATATTTTCTGGGCGAGTGTGTAACATCAGAGCCGGCCTGATCAGCTTGTTTGTATCACATTGTAGAAATGGATTGCAGTAAGTCTCTTGGAGTGAAAGGAGAAGTCATCTATTGTTTAGAAATTCAGTATCTGCATATGGATGTGTATTCTGGGCAAATTGGATTAACTCTTTTGGAGTGAAAGGAGACATCATCTACTATTTAGAAATACAGTATGTTTTACTGGGGGGAGAGTTGCCATGCATAGTAGGGGGCATAGCAACAGGGGGGACAACTACTGGGGCACAGCTACAGGGGGCAAAGCAACAAGGGGTAAATCTACTGGGGGAAAAGCAACAGGGGGCACAACTAATGGGGGCAAAGCAACAGAGGGAACAACTACTGGGGCAAATCTACTGGGGGCAAAGCAACAGGGCACACTGTTAATTAATGTTAGCCATCACCTTTGGTGAAACACCTTCATATTCAAATAACTAC
Source organism: Pseudophryne corroboree (assembly GCF_028390025.1). Taxonomy (NCBI): domain Eukaryota; kingdom Metazoa; phylum Chordata; class Amphibia; order Anura; family Myobatrachidae; genus Pseudophryne; species Pseudophryne corroboree. The sequence continues at coordinate 761,882,847 of NC_086445.1, forward strand.
AGTACACTGTAGTTCCCCACAGGTAATTTAATTATTCCAGGAATAAAACATTTTGTCCCTCCAGTGCAGAGGGTCATGTTGGGAGGTACAGTATGATACAGTGCAGTAGCAGCAGGGGGCTTAGGGGTCTATTTACTAAGCCTTGGATGGAGATAAAGTGGTAGGAGATAAAGGGTAACATGTACTAAGCAGTGATAAAAGTGGAGAAGTGAGCCAGGGGAGAATATTGCCTTCAATATTTCTGCCAATTTTAAACAACAGAGACACAAAGCTAGTCTGAAATAGGATTGCTGCTTATGCTAATGTTATCCATCATTTTGTACACAACGTAACGACTAGATGAATAGCGTGAATAGGGCTGCAGCGTGGCCTTGTATTTAGTAGAAGCGGACTTTTTTTATATAACGAGAAGTAGAAACTTAAAACACCAAATAACTTTATTGTATTAAAAATGAATAAATAAATTAAAATAAAATAATAAATGGGTGACGAACTCTGTATCGAGCCTGGGTCTTCAACATTGCAGGCGGCTGCTGTTTAGTTAAGCCACAGCCAACCATGGTAGAGGCAGGCCCTTCGGGTGCATATGTCATGTGTTGTATCTTGGTGCTTTAAAAAAAAAAAAAAAAGTAGCTGCTTACGCTAATGTGATCCTGCAGTTTGTACACACTGTAACAACAATATCCATAGCTAGCGTAATCAGGTGGCAGTGTGGCTGAAGACCATCTGGTAGTCATACTGTGCATTCATGAGATACTATAGGTACCCAGTTGCACTTTGCATTCAATATTTCTGCCCATTTGAAACAACAGAGACACAAAGCTAGTCTGATGTAGGATTGCTGCTTATGCTAATGTTATCCATCATTTTGTACACAACGTAATGACTAGATGAATAGCATGAACAGGGCTGCAGCGTGGCCTTGTATTTAGTAGAAGCGGACATTTTTTATATAACGAGAAGTAGAAACTTAAAACACCAAATAACTTTATTGTATTAAAAAATAATAAATATATAAAAATAAAATAATAAATGGGTGCCAAACTCCATATTGAACTCGGGTCTTCTAGCATTGCAGGCGGCTGCTGTTCTAGTTAGGCTAAAGCCAACCATGGTTGAGGTAGGCCCTCCAGGTGTACATGTCATGTGTTGTATCTTGGTGCTTTAAAAAAAAAAAAGCTAGCTGCTTACGCTAATGCTACCCGGCAATTTGTACACACTCTAGCATGATCGGGCGGCAGTGTGCCTGGAGACCATCTGGTAGTCATACTGTGCATTCATGATACAACGTAACGACTAGATGAATTGAGTGAACAGGGCAGCAGCGTGGCCTTGTATTTAGTAGAAGCTGACTTTTTTTTTATATAACGAGAAGTAGCAATACCCCAAAATACTTTATTGTATTAAAATAGAATATCTAAATACACAAAAAAAAAATCATGGTCAACGCATCGGCCACTACTTTATCATTGTCCCTAACAGTGATCAAGCACTAATGGGTATCGAACCCATGAGTGCAAGCATTGCAGGCAGACGCTGTTCTCGTTAGGCCACAGCCGACCATGTTACAGGAAGGCCCTCCGGGTATACATGTGATGTGTTGTATCTGAGTGCTTTAAAAAAAAAATTAAACGGATTGAATACGGATACCATCTGGTAGTCATATTCATGAGGTACAGTAGGGACCCAGTGCACTTTGCATTCAATATTTCTGCCGAAGCTAGTCCGAAATATGAATGCTGTTATGCTAATACTATAACGACAATATCCATATCTAGCGTGATCGGGTGGCAGTGTGGCTGTAGACCATCTGGGAGTCATATTAATGCTATCCAGTATTTTGTACACAATGTAACGAAAAAATTAATTGACTGAACGGGCGGCAGTGTGGCACTGTAATTTGTGGAAAGGGATTTTGTTTTTATAAAGGGAAGAACGTGATTGGCCAGCCTTTCACAGATCACTGCTTACTGCCACAGCATTGTATTCAGCACTGTAGTCTCAAGATGGAGCATTCGCCACCCAGCGGTTAAACTGTGTATTACATGGCGTGGGACATAACACACGCCATAACGTTATTTCCAACTCGCGACACAGGACCCTAAATAGTGCGCTATGAGCAACGCTTTATGAGGATACATCTGTATGTATATTATCTGTTTGTACCCTTTTAAGTATGCTTTTATGATATTTGAAAATCTTATATGGTTTTTAATGTGCTTTAAGTGACATAAAAAAACCCTATTTACTTTTTGAGGTTAGAACTATTCATATAGAACTGGTCCCTGATATATCCAGCTGATTTCAACATCAGTGGGTGGAAGTGATGATGTGCTCAGAAAAACATCTTATAGGTCGAAATTATGTTCTTAGACTCGAGAATGCAACTAAAACTGACAATCCTGATGTCTCCCGGGTTGCCTCGGCAACCACACCAACAATGGAAGTGATGCACAGTTACCACGGCAACCACATAAACAGAGAAAGTGATGCTTTGCTAACCCGGAGGCCGGAAGCCTGGGGATGGGGATATGTAATGTACATGGTATGGAGCAGGAGCAAGGACATGTGATCTACACCATGTGACAGGCAAACATAGAGTTTACCACAACAACCAATAAACATAAATAAGCACATGATCACTCTTAGACTTTATAATTAGACCACTAGTGAAAGGGGATTGGATACAGGGAGTTTATAAGGCCTTTTGGACAGGAAGACAGCACTCATTGCCTTGATAAAGACCCCAATAGGGGTTGAAATGTGTTGTTGGGGTATCTAGGACATAGGCATGAGAAGGACCTTTGCCAGTGGAAGCAGAGCACCAGGGATACTACCTGGGACACTTTTCTAGTAATACATCTTTCATGATCATTTAAGAACTGACCAATGTCAGTTCTTTTATATCTTGTAATTTATTAATTTCACCCACTTTTAGGATTGATTTTAAATTTTTGAGTGCTACCAATTATGAAACTGCATTAAGTTCAATTCTTTCGTATCTGCGTGTATGATTCTTTTTTATGTGCATGTATGTTTTATGTGTTGTTATTAAAATGTGTTATACTATGCGTTTTTCCCTCTCGTTGCATTTTAGGAGACTGGGAGAGAGCTGTAACACATTGTTGAGAACTGTGCATTGAGCGATGATGTGGTTCATGGAGTGAATTATTCCATTCTGGGATCATGATTATACCAAAGAAGCTGAACGTCAATATTATAAGAGACACATTATTTGTGACTTGCACTGATAGCGCCAGTAAAGGAATTACGCACCTTTACCATAATTGTTTTTCTATAAGGGATTTGAGAATTATCCCTGCAGTTTTTTCTTGTCTGGCAGCTTCAGGTTACACCAGAGTTGAATACCCATATTTTACCAGTGTTTGTATATAAATTAGAGATGTGCGCAGACCCTAATGTTTTTTTTTTATTTTGGCAAAACTACCCTAAAGTGTTTTGGCTCGGATTCGGATTTGTTTTTGTTTTTTGGATTTCTTGAAAATTGCTAAAAACTGCTAAAATAATGTTATTTGGACCTATTTTTGTTCCAATGATATTATTAACCACAATAACATTAATTTCCAGTATTTCCAGTCAATTTTGACCACCTCACAGCTCACAATATTCTTCACCAATGTTGGCCAAAGGCTGGCTAAACTAAGCAACAGAGCAGCAGCACAAACACACGACAGTTACTTTTAAAGTGTCTAGCACATCTATGAAACATTGCGACACAGCAGTGGCAGACAGGATGTCAGTTTAATAAACTGCTGTATATGACCCCATAGAAAGAATGTTTTCAGTTATAAAGAAGAGACCCCAGGGAAGAACAGGGAAAAGGAGGTGGAGTATTTAGTGACAGGCAGATAAAGCATTGATTGATTGATTGATTGATTGATTGAGTGATTGAAATGACTGACTGTAAACAATTTAGAAAATGTACTGTAAATTAAAGAAGAATACAATGTTGATAGCCAAGGATTCCTCACAAGGGTTCAAATATCAGCTAAGAAAATGAATAGCTGCACAGCAGAGCAGCAAACTCCAATCCGACTATCTTACACACAAATCAGTTTTTTCACATTTTTTTTAAGTAGCCTCCTATGCTGATCGTTCACAAGGTTCTAAACTGCTGGTAGCTGATGCTGGACTGCTTGTTATTATATAACAGGATTTTTCAGTTTTGATAAATAATTAGCATGAAGCATCACTTGTTTAATTTTAAAAAACAGCAGGAACAATTAGTCATCTTTAATATAAGAAGAATTGTTTTCTAGTAGACAGATAGGAGGCACATGTCAGACAGTACAGGCACCCGGTATGTATTATGTAACACAACACAGTTAACATGAAAAGTGCAGGATCACTTTAACAAACAATATCCTTTTATTTAATTTTAGCAAATAGATTTTATGGCACCACACATACTGTAGTTTGCACTGCCATGTGTCATGCACGATCATGAGGGAGGGACTTATATAGAATCCAAAACACACAAGATCCGGGTTCAGGGAAATCCAAAACAAGCAACACCGGAAACATAAAGTTGTGCTTGGTCTGGGATCTGAGTGGTGAGGGACTCAGAAACACTTGGTTCCCTAAGTTCTGGGGTGTTATCAGAAATATGTATTTTGCTTACTTTAAGTCCCACAGTTTTCATCCTTCCTTCAAGCTAAAGTACCCTGCAAATATTTTGGTATAGTATGTAATAAGTAGAGATGTGTGCTAGATCATTTTTGATGGTTTTGTTTTTCATTTGTCATTCTGTTTTGCAGTGTTTGCGTTGCGCAAGCTCAATGGGAAATAGCAACAGAAATTGCATACATATCATAATCGCAATCCAGCCGCTGTTTGACTGACAGGAAGCCAGCCGTTTTCTGGGTGTGTCTGAAAAAATGCAGACATGAACAGGCGTTTTTAAGGAGAGCCTCTGCCATCAGCGATGATCACTTTCAGCCTCTTGCATCGCTAAAATTGTGGACGACTTGCCTGACGCAGATAGGAAAAATCTTCGATGTTCTGGTTATTGCATATGGTTTTGCAATCAGAACACACATTGTGATGCATTTGAAAATTCTGCAAAGATCGTTTTTTTCTTTATTTCTGGGCGGCAGTGGGCAACTATTTGATTGTGGCAACTGCTTTTTAGCAAAAACTGCAATCCTCACTGAATGAGGTCATTCAACTGTGACTGGTTTTCGTTTTGTATTTTCCCCGAAAATTGTCAAAAAAGTTATAATTACATAATTTGGGCTGTTTTGTTCCTACTTCCTAGAGTATTATTAACCTCAATAACATTAATTTCCAATCATTTCCAGACAATTTTGACTACCTCACAGCTCACAACATTGTTTTCACCTGCTTTGTGCCAAAGGCTGCAGCAAGCTTGCTGGTTACTAAGCGACACAAATGCATTGTAGTTAATAGCACCAGAGGCGGAACTACCGCCAGTGCAACCAGCGCGTTGCACTGGGGCCCGCCTCTGTCCAGGGGCTCAAAGCATGTAATGAGTCAAACTGACTCATTACATGCCGCTGTGCGCTGCGGGCAACCGCTGCCTGCAGCGCACAGCCGCCCGAAGAGAGGAGAGGAGCAGCGGTACGGGGGAAGGAGGAGGAGGGAGGTGAAGGAGGGAGCCGCAGCAGCGCTTTACTACTGGTGGAGGCGCTGCTGCTGCTGCCCCTCTGCTTCACTATAGGCTGTCTTCCGAGAACAGCCTATAGTGAAGCAGAGGGGCAGCAGCAGCAGCGCCTCCACCAATGACACAGCGCTGCTGCGGCTCCCTCCTCCACCTCCCTCCTCCTCCTTCTCTCCAGCCCCGGAATCGTCTGACGCTGCACCGAGGAGCCTGAGCCAGCGGAGAGGGTAAGTATAATTCTTCTTTCTTTCTGTTTCTTTCTTTCTGTCTCTTTCTTTCTTTCTTTCTTTCTTTGTTGGGACTGCCTGCCGCTATGTGTAAAAAGGGGGAATCTGCCTGCCGCAATGTGTAAAAATGGGGAATCTGCCTGCCGCAATGTGTAAAAATGGAGGACTGCCTGACGCAATGTGTAAAAAGGGGGAATCTGCCTGCCGCAATGTGTAAAAAGGGGGGCTGCCTGCCGCTATGTGTAAAAATGGGGAATCTGCCTGCCGCTATGTGTAAAAAGGGGGAATCTGCCTGCCGTAATGTGTAAAAAGGGGGACGCTGTCTGCCGTAATGTGTAACAAGGGCACGCTGTCTGCCGTAATGTATAAAAAGGGGACGCTATCTGCCGTTATGTGTAAAAAGTGCACGCTGTCTGCCATAATGTGTAAAAAGGGGGACGCTGTCTGCCGTTATGTGTAAAAAGTGTACGCTGTCTGCCGCTATGTGTAACAAGGGCACGCTGTCTGCCGTTATGTGTAAAAAGGGGACGCTGTCTGCCATTATGTGTAAAAAGTGCACGCTGTATGCCGTAATGTGTAAAAAGGGGGACACTGTCTGCCGTAATGTGTAAAAAGGGGGACGCTGTCTGCCAAAATGTGTAAAAAGGGGACGCTGTCTGCCGTAATGTGTAAAAAGAGGAATCTGTCCGCTGTGAGGTGTAAAAGGGTCTCTACCTGGTGTAGTGGTGCTACTGTGCGGAGTAATTTGAAGAATGGAGACTACTGTGCACCGTTTTATGAATTGGTATTATTTTGTGGCCACACCCCTTCCCCACGAAGCCATGCCACTATGTATTTTTGCACGCGCCTACGGCGTGCACTGCCCCTGTTTTGCATGCATGGGTGGGGCTCTGATGCCGTTTCTTGCACACAGTGCTATAATGTCTAGTTACGGCACTGTTGCTAGGTATCCATTTCTCTGGCCCTGAGCAGGTCCCCCTCACCAGATCCTCTCCAGGGGAGAGGGGGTGGACTTGGATGGGATGTGGGGGGGGGCGGCCAAAGCATTTTGTCGCACCTGGGCCCACCGCTTGCTAGTTCCGCCACTGAATAGCACATATACAGTATGAGACATTGCCACACAGTACTGGGGTACAGTGCACAGAACAGTACTTTGCGTATGTATTTATTTATTTTATTTTTATTTTTTTAACTCGCAGCTCGGTTCAACTGCGTGGAGTTAGAGGGCATTAAACAAACAGGGTTATCAGAGTCAGTATCAGTTTTGCTTCAATAACAAAAGCTACTAAAAAACAATCTACTCTGCACAAGGGTAAAGCGCACCAAACAGTACAAACAATCTATCTATCTATCTATCTATCTATCTATCTATCTATCTATCTGTCTATCTATATATATAAATATTTTTTTTATCGGTTCAAACTGCGTGGAGTCACAAGGCTTTGAACAAAGTGCACTAGGGTAAAGTGCACAAAACAGTATAAAACAATAGAAGAATACATTTATTTTTCACTTTGCAGCTCAACTCATACTACATCAGTTCAAAGGGCTTTTATTTTATTATGTATGGGAATAATAAACGCACAGAGGTACAGCATACAAACGTTGTGCAAACTTAAAATAATGTATTTTTTGACTTTTTTTGTAATTTTTTAAAACTTTTTCTTTACATTTTTTTTAACTTTTTTTTTTTCAAAACTGACAATGACAACCAATACACAATGTAGTGCTGCTTGCGAACAGCCACTTTAGATGGACATGCTTAGCCAATTTACTGCAGAGTACAGTGCAGCATACAACTATACACTGACTATACAGAGTACATCCACTTGTTTTATGAATCTGGGCACAGCTAAGCCATTTTACAGCAGAGTACAGTACAGCATACAGCAGCGTGCCCCTATACACACTAACTATACAGAGCACAGTCACTTGGTTTAGGGGGTGATTCAGACCTGATCGCTGCTGTGCAGTTTCGCACAGCAGGCAATCAGGTCATAACTGCGCATGTGTATGCACCTCTATGCACACGTGCATCAGACAACAACAAAGGGCATCACCGTCAGTGACAGGAGGGTGCAAAAATTCTGATCGCATGGGCGTTCGCAAGCTGACTTACAGGAAGAGGCCGTTTGTGGGTGGTAACTGGCCATTTACTGGGAGTGTCAGGAAAAACGCAGGTGTTCCCAAGCATTTTCAGGGAGGGTGTGTGACGTCAGCTCCGGCCCCGATCAGCCTTTTCTCATTGCACTGTAGGAGTAAGTCCTGGGCTGCGCACAGTGGATTTTTGCACCTTGGAGTACACATGCGATCGCACATTTGCATGGCGAATTTACACTCCCCCTGGGGTGGCGACAATCTGAATGCAGGACAGCAAAGTTAGCAGCCCAGCGATCAGGTCTGAATTACCCCTTTAGTCAGAACCGCTCATCTCTAGTAATAATAATTTTTGTCTCCAAGAGATTTCTATATACTGTTGTTTTAGTAATATTTTGCAATGTATATATAGTAGCATAAAGCATAAAGATGATGCAGTTTTTAGCATCGGAAATTAAATATATCTACATCATAGTCGATTTGAGAACACATTAAAGCATTAAATAACCTAACACATTTGAAAATAAAGGAATGTATTGCAGATAACCAGTCAAGATGAAATTTGAAAATGGATAAACAACAAATGTACAAATAGTTTTGAACTGACAAACAGGAAAATCATAATAAAACTATTTCTTTGAGGAGCTAAATTACTCAGTTTATTTATTGTAGAACTTATTAAAATGCAATATTTGTTTAAATGAGGAATTTTGCAATTTCCGCATTCAGTATGAGACTATGACCTATTTGTTAGAAAGCCAGGCACCAGTATAGTATTATGTTATTTATCCCTCTTAGACCTCATACTCGTGTTTTTTTTTTCTGTTTAACAATTCTATTAAAAAGCTAGTAAAAAAGGTCAATGCAAGTGTGATCTGTTTGATTGTTTTTGTTACAAGAATTTATACTAGCACTAATGCTTATTCTAGGCGTCTCCAATGCATCTATGTTAAGCTGCAAGCATAGTTCAAGCTGCACCATGAAAACCGTAATATAAATGAAACACTAGCACAATGAAAATGATAGTGTGTATAGTGACACCAGAAACAGTGGTCAGATCTTGTTACATACTGTAAAAAAAACTATTACAATGCATGTGATGTACTGTGTGACAGTGTGTAAAAACTAGGGGTGTGCACTGGGCCATTTTTTTGGATTTTGTGTTTTGGTTTTGGATCTGGATCTCCTTCATGTTTTGGATCTGGACTGGTTTTGCCAAAACCACCCTTGCAGGTTTTGGTTTTGGATCTGTATTTTTTTTTAAAAAATCATCAATACTGCTAAAATACAATTTGTGAGTGTTTTTGTTCCTATAGTATTATTAACCTCAATAACATTCATTTCCACTCATTTCCAGTCTACATTATGAGCCCCTCAGAGCTCACAATATTGTTTTTATCCAGTTTAGGCCAAAAGGTTGCACCGAGGTAGCTGGACGGAGCAGCAGCAGCCCTTGAATGTATATACTGGGAAGACAAAATATTTAAAAAAAAGGAATGTATTTAAAAAAAGACGCATTAGGCAAGGCTCAAGATTTCAGTTAAAAAAAATATATTTAAGGCAAAGAAGAATAAAAAAGACAATATTTTAGATTTAGTTTATTTAATGTATTTTAATTTCAATTTATTTTAATTTAATGAATTTCATTTCATTTATTTAGAATCAAATTCTTAATTTCCTCCAAGATATGCTCGATATGCAGAAAGTTCACCATATGACTGTGGAGTGTATATTTATATTCATTTAATTAAAATGTATCTAATTTATAATTATTATTAATAATATTAATTTGAATTAATTACAATGTGGTAATAAGAAGAGTTATGAAAATAGACCACACCCTGAAATGGACGGAACACACCTGGATGTATTCTGGGAGGATACAGCACAAAATATATAAAAAAAATATGTCTTTTATTTTGGACCGACTGACAGAACACCCCTCGATGGACAGAGCAGCTGCAGTCCCTGGATGTATACTAGGATGACACAGCACAAAATATTAATTTAAATCAAAACATATACCCTGTATATGTATTATTTTTTATATCACACACTGCGGTTACAGTGTTGCATAAATGAGTAAAAAATATGTAGAAGTATTTTTTATATCACACACCGGCGGTTACAATGTCACACAAATGAATCAGAAATATATACTGTATAATAATTACAAACTGCGGTTGACTATACCGACAGCGTCGCACAATGCGTTTATGAGTAGGAAATAATGTACTGAAGTCTGACCGGCAGTGTCACAGTATTTATGAAAATAAAATAAAAATTGTATAGTACACTGACTTACAGTACAAACAAAAAAATAGATATTTTATTATAATTATAATTTTAGGCTTTTTGTTTTTATCATTTATTATTTTAATTTTACACTAGGGCGGAGCCCCTGGATGGACAGACAGATCACTGCTTTCAGACACAGCAGACAGAGAACCCCTTTCAAATACATAATAGAAATGTATTTTGGCTTTGGATCACACACAGATATATAGTAGTAGTGTATGACAGCCACAGTACTAGTCGTCACTGAGTGACGCATCAATCGAAATATATTTTTTGCTCTGGATCACACACAGAGGATATATAGCAATAGTGTATGGCAGTACACAGCCCCTTATAGACAGAGGACACCTGGTCCTATACATACACAGCCACAGTATGCTACTATGCAGAGCCCTAACACAGTGACAGCACACCCAACTCAACTCTCCTGCAAAACAACCCCTCTGCTCTCTCCTGCCCTGTGTGCTCTCTCCTGCCCCACTTTGCACTCTCCCTGCTTACTCCTTCCCTAACAGCACAGAAGGAATACGTACTTACTGTGCATTCTACAAGTCCGGAGTGAAGATGGCCCCGATCACCAGGACTATACATAGAATCCAAACCCTGCGAGATACAGTATGACAGCCGGATGATTATGTTTTTCCTCATTTTCTTATCCCAGTTAGGCATGCAAAACTGAGCCTGACTCGGATTCGGGCTCGGATCCCCAAGCTCGGGCGGATTCGGTCCTCAGGGAACTCAACCCGCTCATCCCTAGTAAAAACCCTTAGTTAATCAATATCCCATTAATTTCCTCATCTCCATCCTGATTTTGTACAGTATGTCATTCAGCAGTACCTGGTCAACCATTAAAATCGCAGCCATAGGCTGATAAAGTGGCAGCCTAAGCAGCTAGGATTTGGGTAAGGATGTGCCACTGAACCAGCAGCTGGGTACTGAAATTAGGACTTTAAAACCATCTGGTGTCAATGGCAGGGCCAGAAACAGTCATCTTGGGTCCTGGTACACACCATGTTTTTGGGGCCCCTCCATCACTTAATCTCTCTTTATAAGTCAGTTGGCTTGAGTCTTTCTTTCCTAAATGATGGTTTCTCTGCAACTGGAAGCCACTGAAGGTTTTCCTTGGGCTCACGATGACTTTAGTCAGTATTCACTATTCATGTATAGATATCACATGGTCTGGAAGATGTCTGTTGGTGTAGGAATAAAGCCACTGTCATCATCATATAAATGAGAATCATACATATAACATATAGTAACAGAGGTTTGGGGTAGTGCAAAATGTGAAATTGTCTGATCAAACAGCTCCAGCCCCCCCTATATCTCTCCAGCTCCAGTCCTCCTTTGTCTCTCCAGTTAATCTTCCCACCACCCCACATGTCTCTCCAGCTCCAGTCCCCTTACATTTTAGTTCATGTCACGCTTGGACTCCAGTTTGAAATGTACTAACTGCGCGCTTTCTATTTAAAGTCTCTACTCTTTGAGTTGAGATACAAACTGAACTAAAATTGGCTTCTAGTGTGTGTATTGTTCCCATTGTTTCATTAATATGTCTAATATCCCTTATTAGAGAGGAAAAAGGGGGAATTGGACTGCACACCCTATTTTTAAACATAATAAAATGTGCTACCATACTAAAGCTTCTAGTATTATACAAGATAAAGAAATATGCTAATGCAAACTCTATGTACTAAGAATACTGATAGTCAAAATAATTTTGATAATCTCTTATAATTAACGTGGATTACAATTGAAGTTCTTAGCACATATTAGGCCAAATATTTGAGCCCATCCATGGCGTCCAGGAGAACTTTCCATATTATATAAACAGTCAATAGAGCAATGGCATATCTATCCCATTAAAATATTTGGTGCCACTAGGCTATTGCTTGTGTATGCAATTAAACTATTCTCTCTGCTTTTTGACTTGCATGTGACAACACAAGGAATGCAGTGTTTTCCTACCCATCTACTAGTAAAAATACTTCATGAGCTCATGATCAAAGTCCTTCGATCTGTCAAGAGCTCTCTTTGGTAATCTTGAAACATATAAACACAAGGACCAACCACTTAGTAACTTTATGAGAAAACATATTTCCTAAAGGCATTGGGCCTAATTCAGACTGGATCGCTGCAGCAGCCGCGATCGCAGCCTGAAGCTCTTTGGGGAGTGTGCCCGCGCAGCCCGGGAGGCCCAGTGAGATGCTAAAAGCATCTCAGAGCTGCGATCTCCTCTGCCTGATTGAGGGAGGGGGCATGCCAATGGCATTAGAACGCCATTGCGGGTGCGCGATACAGACAATGCAGATGTGTCCAGACCTTTGCGGGCCTGGCCACGGCTGCTGCATGAAGACACACTCATCCGCTGCGACCCGGGATGTGGCGGGTAGCTGCCTGACAGCACCGCCGTGTGATGTTTTCTCACCCGTTTGGGGGAGGGCAGGGCCTGACATGTGGGGCGGACTAGCCCTGTTCTGGGCGTCCCACCGCATGTCTGAGTATCTGATTGTAGATGTGCCTAATTTAGCACATCTACGATCCGATTTGAATCATCCACAGTGTCGCTGGATAATGAATGGCATAATCTAAGTCTAAGACAACCACTGCAAGTTATACTGATGGCCACTAACTGATTTTGCACTGGATCCACCAGATCCAAGGCTAATCGTAACAAATCACCTCTGCAATCTGTAGCCACACCACACATACACCACACATACACTGCAGAAATGCTTAGTACAGTAGTAGCAAATACCGTTGTGTTGAGAGACATTTGGAGAACAGACTGAAGTATTTTATTCTTCCTGAGATGGCCCCTACAAATTTTTCAGCACTGTCATGGATAATTAGGACTAAATGATACTACAGTTTGGTTGCTATAGTACAAAAATAAATTTTACCATTGGAGTACTGCTGCATTGTTCCAGAGAAAAACACTCAACTGCAAATATCTCTTCCTTTGAACCACCTTTGCTTCTGCCAAGTCTCTCACCTCAGATAAAAGTTGCAAGTTGACAGATAATGTAATATTTTGAAAACATACACTGATCTAGATTAAAATGTTCTCACTGGTGCAGGTGACTGGTATTTCAGTCAGCGATGGACTGTGGTTAGTTTTTGGCCATGGCATGCATGCGCTGTGAAAGTGGTGTGCACACCGTGAAAGGAGGATGTAGACACTGCTCACGGGAGTACTCATGGCAAGCCCTCATATTTCTAAGGAACAAGCACTTTGAGTGGTGGAGGGACAGACTTGGAGCCGGGAGCTGTGCTGCCTCTCTATGTGACCGGACAGGTCCACCAGCCCATATGCCCTAATGGCATTTGCCAGATGTGCCAGATGGGCAGTCCGGCCCTGATTTCGGTTATGTGGTCCACTGTGGTTTTAAGAACCAGAGGATTTTGTGCTGACTTTGTGACAGTGGTTTTATCTGAGTCAGCATATCCTGCAATTTTGAAAGGGTTAATTTCCAGCTGATTTGAATAGGCCTGCTCCAGCACTTTTACACCAATCACCTCTCCTTGACAAAGCCGGTGTTGATTGCCCAATCAAACTTTTTAGAATCTTTAACCTTTTTTCTCCTAAGGTTCTATTCATCCAAGCCTTTTTCCACTGTTCTAGAAGGAGGAGATGTACTAAGCCTTGAAAAGTGATAAATGTCATAGTGATAAAGTACCAGCCAATGAGCTCGTAACTGCCATGTTACAGGTTGGTAGTTTATCACTGTGCAATTTATAATTTTTCAAGGTTTAGTATATCTGGCCGTCAGTCTTACTCACAGTCCATGTATATGCTGTCTAGAATCCTACAGTCCCATACAGAATTTAATATGTTTGTGAGTTTCTTTCAGCTCCTTATTGCATCTTATTATTACTAGTGATGTGGAAAAAAATTCAGTACTGTTCAGAATCTGGAAAACATTTGAGGACATTTATTAAACAGAAAAAAATGTAGAGTACGTAAATCAGCTGAAAGATCCATTCTGCATTTTGACATTTATCTGTGCAGATGCGTCATACAACATTATTAGGCTTGTGGCATGGTATAAAGGATGTGCACATCAACAAAATCCAACAATCACTTTGGGACAACTATTTATTGAATCATTTTAATTTTCCCCTATTAAAATAGGAAGAGATTGTTCTGGTTTATTTTTTACTGACAATTACAATAATCTGCATACAGTATATTAGAGATGTACAGTTTGATTTTTCAAAAATTCAAATCTTCACGAATGTAAGGGCTCCATATGGACACCAGAGAGGTACCAAGTTCCAGTTTTAGATCTTCATGTAGTGTCGAATCTCGGAGTTTAGATCCAAATTTTATGTTTTGGATTGCATTTCGGAAATATTTCAGGTGCCATTTCGGTGGGCAAAATTTACTTAATGTTAATGTTATTGATGTTTATAATACCAGAGTCCAAACATAGGTCCAAAACACACGATATTAGCTGTTTTTGAAAATTTTCAAAATATTCAAACAAAATCTGAATCAGAACTAGAGATGTGTGGCGGGCACTTTTCGTGTTTTGTGCTTTGGTTTTGGATCTGGTTCCATGCTTGTGTTTTGGATCTGGATTGGTTTTGCCAAAACTACCCTTTCGTGTTTTGGTTTTGGATCTGGATGATTTTTGGAAAAAAAACAAAAAAACATAAAACAGCTAAAATCACATAATATAGGGGTAATTTTGATCCTACGGTATTATTAACCTCAATAACATTCATATTCACTCATATCCAGTCTATTCTGAACACCTCACACCTCACAATATTGTTTTTAGGCTAAAAGGTTGGCTGGATAACTAAGCTAAGCGACACAAGTGGGCGGCACAAATGCCTGGCCCATCTAGGAGTGGCACTGCAGTGGCAGACAGGAAGGCAGATTTAAAAAATAGGCCCCAAACAGCACATGATGCAAAGAAGAAAAAGATTTGCAATGAGGTAGCTGGATGGCTAAGCTAAGTGACACAAGTGAGCGGCACAAACACCTGGTGCATCTAGGAGTGGCACTGCAATGGCAGACAGGATGGCACTTAAAAAAACTAGGCCTCAAACAGTACATAATGGAAAGAAGAAAAAGAGGTGCAATGAGGTAGTTGTATGACTAAGCTAAGTGACACAAGTGTGCGGCACAAACAGTATGGGACGTTTTGGAATTTGCCCAGATGTAATACACGCAAAATATTAGTGGCACAAGAGAGCGTACCCCTAAACCACACACACGCGGCAAAGCCTGTAAAATTAAATTGGATAGTAATAACCCTTTTATTTGGAGCTATTATAATAATATGCAGCACAGGTGAGCGTACCCCTACACCACACAGGGCAGACCCTGTAAAAATAATTTGGATAATAATATAAGTAATGCATATAACACTTTTATTTGGAGTAAATAATATACAGCACAAGACACCACCACTGGACAGATGCATCGCAAGGTAGCACCACTGGACTGATGCAGCACAAGACAGCACCACTGGACTGGACTTGTACGGCAGTACCCCTGGACTTATATGGCAGTACCACTGGAGTTGTACGCGAGTGTCAGACAGGATGGCACTTTAAAACACTAGTCCCCAAACAGCACATGATGCAAAGAAGAAAAAGAGGTGCAAGATGGAAATGTCCATGGGACCTCACACCCACCCACCCTTATGTTTTACAAACAGGACAAACCAATCATTTCAGGACAGGGTCTGCCACACAAACGAAATGAGTGGCTGAAATGAGTGGTTTGTTCGGGCCACCACCAAAAAAGAAGCAATCAATCTCTCCTTGCACAAACTGCCTCTACAGAGGCAAGACGTTGACCTCATCCTCATCCTCCGATTAATCACCCCTTTCACTGTGCACATCCTCCTCACAGATAATTAATTCATCCCCACTGGAATCCACCATCACAAGTCCCTGTATACTTTCTGGAGGCAATTGCTGGTAAAGGTCTTCCTGGAGGAATTTATAATTAATTTTGATGAGCATCATCTATACATTTTGCGGAAGTAACCTCCTATGCCAATCGCTGACAAAGGTTACCAGCTGCACTAAACACTCTTTCGGAGAACACACTGGAGGGGAGGGGGGGGCAACTTAGGTAAAATAAATCCAGTTTGTGCAAGGGCCTCCAAATTGCCTCTTTTTCCTGCCAGTATTCGTACGTACGTACGGACTGTCTGACATGCCTACTTGGATGCTGTCACTCATATAATCGTCCACCATCTTTCAATGGTGACAGAATCATATGCAGTGACAGTAGACATGTCAGTAATCATTGTCGGATCCTTCAGTCCGTACCAGATGTCAGCACTCGCTCCTGAATGCCCTGCATCAAGGCTAGCGGGTGGGCTAGGAAATCTTATCCATTTCCTTGCAGCACCAGTTGCGAGAGAAAATGAAGGAGGAGCTGTTGACGGGTCACATTCCGCTTGAGTTGACAATTTTCTCACCAGCAGGTCTTTGAACCTCTGCAGACTTGTCTCTACTGGAAAGAAAGATAAAAAGTAGGCTTTAAAACTAGGATCGAGCATGGTGTGCAAAATGTAGTGCTCTGATTTCAACAGATTGACCACCCTTGAATCTTGGCAAAGCGGATGAAGGGATCCATCCACAAGTCCCACATACTTTGCGGAATCGCTCCGTCTTAGCATCTCGTTCAATTTCACCAGCTGCTTCTGCAAAAGCCTGATGAGGGGAATAACCTGACTCAAGCTGGCAGTGTCTGAACTGACTTCACGTGTAGCAAGTTTGAAGGGTTGGAGAACCTTGCACAAGACGGAAATCATTCTCCACTGCGCTTGAGTCAGGTGCAGTCCCCCTCCTTTGCCTATATCCTAGGTGGATGTATAGGCTTGAATGGCCCTTTGATGCTCCTCCATACTCTGAAGCATATAGAGTGTTGAATTCCACCTCGTTACCACCTCTTGCTTCAGGTGATGGCAGGGCAAGTTCTGGAGTGTTTGCTGGCGCTCAAGTCTTCGGCACGCGGTGGCTGAATGTTGAAAGTGGCCCGCAATTTTTCGGGCCACCGACAGCATCTCCTGCACACCCCTGTCATTTTTCAAAAAATTCTGCACCACCAACTTAATTGTATGTGCAAAACATGGGACGTGCTGGAATTTGCCCAGATTTAATGCACTTACAATATTGGTGGCATTGTCCAATATCACAAATCCCCAGGAGAGTCTAATTGGGGTAAGCCATTGTGCAGTGATGTCCCTCAGTTTCCGTAAGAGGTTGTCAGTGGTGTTCATCTTACGGAAAGCGGTGATACATAATGTAGCCTGCCTAGGAACGAGTTGGCGTTTGCGAGATGCTGCTACTGGTGCTGCTGCTGTTGTTGCTGTGGGAGGCAATACATCTACCCAGTGACCTGTCACAGTCATATAGTCCTTAGTCTGCCCTGTTCCACTTGTCCACATGTCCGGGGTTAAGTGGACAGTGGGTACAACTGCATTTTTTAGGACACTGAGGACACTTTTTCTGACGTCTCTGTACATTCTTGGTATCGCCTGCCTAGTGAAGTGGAACCTAGATGGGATTTGGTATTCGGGACACACTACCTCAAACAATTCTCTAAGTCCCACTGAACTAATGGCGGATACCGAACGTTATCTGCTTTGCAACAGGATGACTGCTGTCATATTTCATCTTCCTCACAAAGGTCTGTTGGACAGTCAATTGCTTATTTGAAGTAGTACTAGTGGTCTTCCGATTTTCCCTCTGGGATGACGATTGACTCCCAGCAGCAGCAACAGCAGTGGCAGTAACATCAGCAGTAAGCATACCACTCAAGGATCCTCCGGAGGTATCCCCATAAGGAAATGACTCCTCAGTCTTGCAAGTGACATGGCCTGCAGGACTACTGACGTTACCTGACTGAGGAGGAAGTTGACTTTGAGGTAGTTGGTGGTGTGGCTTGCAGGAGCTTGGGTACAAGAGGAAGAAGGGATTTAGGTGTCAGAGGACTGCTTACGCTCTTACCCAAAGTTTCACAACTTGACACTGACTTCTGATGAATGCACAGCAGGTGATGTATAAGGGAGGATGCTCCTAGGTGGTTAACATCCTTACCCCTACTTATTACAGATTGACAAAGGCAACAAATGGCTTGGCAAATGTTGTCCGTATTTGTGGAGAAATAATTCCACACCGAAGAGGTGGCTCTTTTGGTATTTTGCCCAGGCATCACAATGGGTTTCTTTATCCCACGGACAACAGATGTCTCCCCCGATGTCTGATTTAAACAAACTACATCACCATCAGAATCCTCATCGTCAACTTCCTCCTCAGCGCCAGCAACACCCATATCCTCATCCTGGTGTACTTCAAAGGTGACATCTTCAATTTCAATTTCAGAAACTGGACTGTGGGTGCTACTTCCATCACTTGCAGAGGGCGTGCAAATGGTGGAAGGAGCCACCTCTTCCCATCTAGTGTTGGGAAGGTCAGGCATCGCAACCAGTGACACACTTGGACTCTCCTTGGGGATTTGTGATACCATTTTAGAATGCACAGTTCTTTGCTGTGCTTTTGCCATCTTAACTCTTATAATTTTTCTAGCGGGAGGATGAGTGCTTCCATCGCTATGTGAAGCTGAACCACTAGTCATGAACATAGGCCAGGGCTTTAGCCGTTCTTTGCCACTCCGTGTCGTAAATGGCATATTGGCAAGTTTACATTTTTCCTCAGACCATTTCAATTTCTTTTTTTGGGTCTTTTTACTGAACTTTGGCTTTTATGATTTTACATGCCCTATACTATCACATTGGGCATCGGCCTTGGCAGACGACGTTGATGGCATTTCATCATCATGACTAGTGGCAGCAGCATCAGCACTAGGAGGAAGTGGTTCTTGATCTTTCCCTATTTTATCCTCCAAATTTTTGGTCTCCATTATTTTTCTGGAGTCATATAACAATGGGGTTCATTCCGAGTTGAACGCTTGCTAGCTAGTTTTAACAGCCTTGCAAACGCTATGCCACCGCCCACTAGAGAGTGTATTTTATCTTAGCAGAAGTATGAACGCATGTGCAGGCGAGCTCTGCAAAAACAGTTTGTGCAGTTTCAGATTAGCTCTGAACCTACTCAGCACTTGCGATCACTTCAGCCTTTTCGTGTCCGAATTTGACGTCATACACCCGCCCAGCCACGCCTGCATTTTTCAGACATGCCTGCATTTTTGCAAACACTCCCTGAAAACGGTCAGTTGACACCCAAAAATGCCCCCTTCCTGTCAATCATCTTGCGGCCGTCAGTGCGACTGAAAACCTCGCTAGAACCTGTACAAAACATCAAATAGCTTTGTACCCATACGTCGCACGTGCACATTGCGGTGCATACGCATGCACAGAAAGCCTGATCACTACACTGTGAACAAAGGCAGCTAGCAATCAACTCGGATTGACCCCCCATATTCGGTATAGGAGAGCGTACCTCTACACCACACAGGGCAAACCCTGTGAAAATTATTTGGATTAAATATTAATAACCCCTTTATTTGGAGTAAATAATGTACAGCACAGGACATCACCACTGAATTTATATGGCAGCAACACTGGACTGAACTTATACAGCAGTACCACTGGAATTATACTGCAGTATCACTGGAATTATACAGCAGTATCACTGGAATTATACAGCAATATCAATGGAATTATACGGCAATATTACTGGAATTATACAGCTGTACCACTGGACTTATACGGCAGTACCACTGAACTGGATTTATACGGTAGTATCACTGGATTTATACGCAAGTACCACTGGAATTATATGGCAGTATCATTGGAATTATACGGAAGTATCAATGGAATTACACGGCAGTGCCACTGGATTTATACGGCAGTACCACTGGACTGGATTTATACGGCATTATCACTGGATTTATAAGACAGTACTGGAATTATAGGGCAGTATCACTGGAATTATATGGCAGTACCACTAGACTTATATGGCAGTACCACTGGACTGAATTTATATGCAGTATCACTGGACTTATACGCCAGTACCACTGGAATTATACGGCAGTATCACTGGAATTATACAACAGTACCACTGGAATTATACAGCAGTACCACTGGAGATATACAGCAGTATCACTGGACTGGATTTATATGCCAATACCACTTGAATTATACACCAGTACCGCCGGAATTATACGGCAGTATCACTGGAATTATACAGCAGTACCACTGGAATTATACGGCAGTACCACTGGAAATATACAGCAGTATCACTGAACATATATGGCAGTATCACTGGACTGGATTTATACACCAGTAACACTGGAATTATATGGCAGTAACACTGGACATATACTGCAGTATCAATGGATTTATACAGCAGTACCGCTGGACATATACAGCAGTACCACTGGACATATACAGCAGCACAAGGGACACAACAACTGGAATGATGCAGGATAACACAGCACCACTGCAATGGACTGGACTTATTCAGCAGCACTGGACATATGGCAGCAGAGGACACCACCACTGTGACTGGACTGATGCAGCACAAGACACTACCACTGTACTGATGCAGGACACACAGCACCACTGCAATGGACTGGACTTATTCAGCAGCACTGGACATATGGCAGCAGAGGACACCACCACTGTGACTGGAGTGATGCAGCACACTACACTACCACTGAATTGATGTAGCACAACACAGCACCACTGGACTGGACTTATACAGCAGCACTGGACATATGGTGGCAGATGACACCACCACTGTGACTGGACTGATGCAGCACAATACACCACCACTGGACTGATGCAGCACAACACAGCACTACTGGACTGGATTTATACAGCAGCTATGGACATATGGCAGCAGAGGCCCCCACCACTGTGACTGGACTGATGCAGCACAAGACACTTCCAATGAACTGATGCAGGACACTGAGGATGGAGACACATCCTCTCTCTACACTATTCAATGCCGGAGTGAAAATGGCGACGACGTGCGGCTCCATATATGGAATCCAAACCCCGCTAGAAACCGACAGCTGGATGATGACGTTTTGCCTCATTCTGGTTTCTGAGTCAGGCGGGAAAACCCGAGCCTGACTCGGATTCGGGCTCGGGTAGTGAAGTTGGTAGGGTTTGGTTCTCAGGGAACCGAACCCGCTCATCTCTAATCAGATCCAAAATACTGATGGGACTTTTGGCAAAACCAAAATATGTGGGTCCTTGCATACATAGCCAGATTAAGGGGGGGATACAGGGAGTACTGTACCCCTGCCCCCCCCCCCCCCCTGTCAGGGCCCCCCTAGCCAGAGCACACTGACATCACTAGCTTTCCCTCTTATGCAGCAGCAGAACCAGACAGCCAGAATGCGTGCAGGACAGTATGCAGTGCAGGCAGAAACACAGAAGTATCAGATTTAATGAACAATCAACAGAGCTTCCCAACCAGAAGAGAGATAGGAGGGTGGAGAGAGCTGTAAGTGACACAGAGTGGGATCCCTGTGTCACTTACAGCTCTCTCCACACCTGGGTGGGAGCCCTGTGTAACTTGTTATGTAATGAGGGTCTAGAGAGAGAGAGAGAGACATGCACACACACAGTCATCCTGAGTCCTGTCCCAGTGTGTAAGCAGTACAGAGGCTGCTGCTATTTTTGCCTGTGACAGGATAAATTATAGATTTTATTTTTCTATGTGTATTTTACGTTTGTTTAAGTTGTCTTTGTTCCACTACAAGAACATTTTTTTTTTATAAAACAGTTGTCTTTCAATTAAAAGGAGCTATAAACAGTACCCAGGCATTATTAAACTATATTTTTAAATCTAATATACACCATTGGGCTAAATTTAATATACACAATCCATACCTCCCAACATGATCAATTTCAGGAGGGAAAAAATGCTGTCTACCTGGACTTCCTACTTAAGTTATGACTGCAATCACCTGTGTTGAAACACCTTTCTTATCAATTAAATAATTTAACACAGGTGACGCCAATAATATATTAAAAGGGAAGTCCATGTAAAGAGCATGTTGTGCCTCCTGGAATGGGTCATGTCGGGAGGTATGCACAATCTTATACATAGCCCACCACTACCACTGGGACCCCCTGTCTAAAGTGCCCCAGACACCCCCAAGGCTTAATCCGGGCCTGCTCGCACATCTCTAGCATATAGTAAGCATTACCGAGATTCCTGTGCAGGAACAAGTAGCTCCACATCTTAGGTTTCTGACATGGAGAATGATGTTGAGAATTCGAGTCCTTGATATCAAATACTGATATGCATTTTAAATACACTTGAAAATAACTGAAGGTGCATATACAGATTGCATGGGTGCATGAGAGCAGTCAGCTCCCATGCATCTTATTTGCATCACTATGTGAATAAGAAGCGCAAGCAGACTATGCTGATTAAAATTATATGCAGCATGGCTAGGGGCAGATGTATTAAGCCTGGAGAAGTGATAAAGGGAAAGGTGATAATGCACCAGCCAAACAGCTCATAACTGTCATTTTTCAAACCCAGCCTGTAACTTGGAAAAAAGTAAATCACCTAGGTGATTTAATCCTGGCGCTAGATGGGAAGGTGCACCACAGTAGCTAAACACAAGGGGTTGGTCAGACCCCCAAACAACAAATATGCAAAACAATGATGTAGCGCCTAGGGTCATCAATGAGTGAAAACAGTCATTAATATCACAAGATTTATTTATAAACCATAATAGTGCACATATTTAAAAGCTAGTTGTAAAAACAAGTACAAAGCTACTCCTATGGATATTGGAGATTGGTAGAGGAATGTTCAAAGAACCTGTTCCATTTATAAAAGTCCCTTATGGATCCTGCAAAGGCCAATGTCAGTCACAACCGTAAATGCATATTTACCACCATATTGTAAAAGGCGTTTAAGCAGAACAGCGTCCGCAGATGGCAGTCCCTTATTCAGTGGTGGTGATTTCAATTGTCCACGGTGTGCATCGTCCCTCTTTCAGGAATCCAATTGGTAAAGTGCAATAGTCAGGGGCTTGGTCCAGGTATTTGATCCTCCAAATAGTTGAATAGGTAGTAGACTTGCATCAACAGATCCCACCAACGCGTTTCGTTGCGTTTACGCAACTTTTTCAAGGTGCTACTGGTCCTGCTGTGAGGGGTTTTTATACCCCTTTCCAATATGGATGCTCATTTGCATATGTAATACATTTGACCTTCTCACCTCATTAGACGACCAGAATAATGACAGACATATTACTATTTAATAATCCTTATTCACACATATAGTCATATATATAATATTCATATTACAATTCATAATACAAACTAAAAAACGTTTTTTATAAAATTGATCACATGACCATTCATTCTCATCTATAAATAAATTGATGTAAAAAGCGGGATGGATCTAATAGGCTATGATATAGACACATTGGGCCCAGATGGTTATATATGTCCACATTTTGGATATACCCCCAATGCTATACCAGAATTGTGAGGAAGGGCAGCTGTGTGTAATTATTGCCCCCATCAAACGGCGCCGCGCCCGAGCGTGCACCCCGATGACGCGGCACAACAATCGCTGCATCATCCCGCTACGTCCGCGTGTGGCCACGTCGCCGGAGGAAACGTGGCATGGAGATCCCAATGCCGCGTCATCACCCCGCGTCCATGGACGGTAATCCTATACACATCGGAAGTTTCAAATGGTTGTCATGGCGACGCATATACATTACGTCGCCCGGGCAACCGGGCTAACACTTCTATATGTTCAATAGCCGTCAAACAGAGAGAGCTTGGATGTCCATTATGAGTATCCCTAAAATGCCTGGAAACACTATGCGTCTGTACTCTGTTGATAATGTTGCGTCGATGTTCTAAAAAACGAGCAATCAAAGATATGTAGGGCGCACTACAAGGAGTATTAAAGCTCGTTTTTTAGAACATTGACGAAACATTATCAACAGAGTACAGACGCATAGTGTTTCCAGGCATTTTAGGGATACTCATAATGGAGATCCAAGCTCTCTCTGTTTGACGGCTATTGAACATATATAAATAACAAAGAGGGGTGGGGATCGATACAGAAATTTGTGTAAACAAGAACTGTATTGGATGTTCAAACTAAATACCATCTATCCACTAGGATTAAATGAAGCAATGGAACTCAATGCAGTTTTATAATCTGTATATATATTTCTTCTGTGTCCTTGCTCCCCCCTCCCTCCCCCTCTCCCCCCCCCCCTCTTCTAATGGGAAACTTGATTGTGCTTGCTTCTGCCTATTCATGTATTTCTCTACTCTTGCATTTTCTCCCCCCTTCCATATATCCATATATATGAATATACTTGCAATTCAGTCGGCACTCTATGGATTAAGAAATCACAACTAGCCTCCGTGCAGCGTTAGACATGTCAGATGCAGTACTCCAAGAAGAAAACGGCACTGGACGCAATGTATAAGAAAATAAGGTGTATTGCAAAAAACGACAGCTGTTTCAGGGCAGCAGCCCTTTCCTCAAGTAGACAGCAACACCACCAACAAATGGACAAGACACACATACAACACTTACCCCACCTAAATACCCGCTGCAGTGCTCCCCACCGCCGTCTCTCCCCGCGTCCTGGCTTCCGGAAGTGAAGCCGCCGGGTCACTTCCGGTCAGCGCGTCACTGGTTACCATGGCGAGCCGATGTTTGCGGCTCACCTCGTCCCTGCTGCGCTTCACAGGGTGCCGGCTCAGCTTCCTCCATGGCCAGGAAGCTTGTGATCGGAGGGGGGAGGCAGGTAATCTAATGCACATACAGTTGAACATAATAAACAACAAAAAACAAATAATGTACATAGAAAACAAGCAATTGTATACAAACAGATCATTAATACAGGAACATTAAAGTC
The DNA here is from genome assembly GCF_028390025.1 of Pseudophryne corroboree. Classification (NCBI taxonomy): domain Eukaryota; kingdom Metazoa; phylum Chordata; class Amphibia; order Anura; family Myobatrachidae; genus Pseudophryne; species Pseudophryne corroboree. Next base: position 761,907,970 of record NC_086445.1, read on the forward strand.
CCTGCTGTGTAACCCAGGAGAATACCCAAGAATGGAAACCAGACTCCTAATAAAAGGGTTCAATAGTGATAGGCAATAAGCCTTAAACCATTGAAACTATATAAATAAATATAGAAGCTGCATGGGTTCTCCCTCCCCAATACTTTTATGGAAACGCATATTCAATAATGGGCACGTAATGCCTAACCAAGTGTGTTCCAATTAATCTTGTCGTTCAGGCCCCGAGGCCAAAACGTATCTAATTTTAAAATCCAACGAGTCTCCTTCTCCAGTAGGATCCTAGCTCTGTCCCCTCCCCTCATGGATAATGGAACATGTTCAATACCAAAGTATTTTAAGGAACTAAGAGGGTGGCCTGCGTTTTTAAAATGCCGGGCCACCGGCTGGTCAACAGGTTTACCCTCCAGAGTCAATTTAATGGCAGAACGGTGTGCCGCCATGCGTTCGCTAAATTTACGTGTGGTTTGCCCAATGTAGAATAAACCACATGGGCAAACAATAGCATACACCACAAATGAGGTGCTGCAGGTAATTACCTGTCTGATAGAGAATTTAACACTCCTATGTGGATGCTGAAAATCTTTACAAGGCACCATATAACTACACGTTGTGCACTTAGGGCAACGGTAGCAACCCGGAGCTTTTTTTTGAATATTAATAACCGGTGAGCTACCCATCCCAGTGATGTCTGTTTTTACAATTCTATCACGCAAATTAGCGCCACGCCTGAATGCAGCAATGGGTTTAATATTTTTAAATGATGGTAATTCTGGATCCGATGCCACTATAGGCCACAGGGCTTTTGAAGCCCTGCGGATGATTGGACTAGCCGTTGAGAAGTCAGTGGCCCAAGGGAGGATATTACTGGGATCTTTTTTTATTGGATGTAACAACTGCTCCCTAGACATCTGCAGCACCTGTTGTTTTTGAGACTGCAATACTGAATTGTCATAACCCCTCTGTAAAAATTTAAGGATCATATTGTCTAGAAGGGCCGGGATCTTTTCACTATCACTTGTGATGCGAGCTACCCGCATCATCTGGGACAGGGACACTCCCTTTTTCAACGGCTTGGGATGATGACTGGAGGCCATCAACAATGTGTTCCTGTCGGTGGGTTTGGAGAAGATTTCAGTAGAAATACCACCCTCCTTGAGTACAATTTTCACGTCAAGAAAGTTAGCTTCCCTCTCTTCGCAGACATACGTGAATTTAATAGGGGAAGGGAGAGCATTAATTTCTGACATCAATCCCAGGAAGGCTTCTTTCCCACCCCCCCATAACAGGAAAACATCATCGATATACCTGGTATAAAGGATGATATTCTCAGCTACTGCTGGATTGGTAAAAAACATCTTATGTTCTTGAGCAAACATGTAGATATTAGCATACGAGGGTGCTACCGATGAACCCATCGCGCACCCTCGTAGCTGCAAGTAGAACTCACCATCAAACAAGAAGTAATTTCTGCTTAAGGTGAGCTCTAACAGGGTCAAGAACAAGCTGTGGTTAAATACAGATGGAGACAGGTTATCCTCCAGGAAATCCCGCATCGCACACATCCCCTCCTGATGTGGGATGGATGTATATAGGCTGCAAACATCCAGGCAACACATCAAGGTGCCAGGTGGTACCGTAGCAAGCTCCTGCAATTTCAAAATAAAAGAATTAGTGTCCTTGAGAAATGTTCCTTGTTCCAATAATAGCGGCTGTAAAATACTATCCAAGAGTCGGGACACTGGTTGGAATAAAGAGTCTCTGGCGGAGATGATCGGTCTCCCGGGCGGTTTCGTTTGGTGTTTATGAAGCTTCGGGATAGTATACAGTATGGGGCTCTTTGGGAACTGGACACATAACACCTTATGTACTTTATCGGGCAATAAGCCCTGTGTCTTTGCTTCTTCCAATATAGTGAACAGTTCTTGTTGGTATTCTAACGTTGGATTCTTAGAGAGCTTACGGTATACCTCCTGATCAGCTAATTGGCTCAGAGCTTCCTCCCTATAATACTCCAGATCCATGATAACTATGGCCCCGCCCTTATCGGCGGGCCGGATCACAATGTCCTTATAGGACTGTAGATTTTTTAAAGCTTCTCGCTCACTGACGGACATGTTCAATTTGATTTTTGCAGGAGCAGCCACAAATCTGCTGACCGATTCTTCCATGAGCCTGCTGAAGGTTCTAATGGAGGGATTAGAGGAAACTGGATCGAACTTGGATCTGGAGACTTGTTGCAAAAACTTGTCAAATACAGAAGGTGCGACGGTTTGTTGGGGAGAATTCTGAAAAAATTCTTTAAGCCTAAGCTTTCTGGTGAATTGATGTAGGTCTCGCGACCAATTGAATGGATCATGCGCATTGGTCGGTACAAAGCTAAGTCCACGACTTAGGACCTGTGTTTCAGTGGACGTGATGGTTCTGCGGGACAAATTGAATATTAAGTGTAGTTCTTGTTCTGGGCGGCTTTTCTGACCCCTTTTGTTCTGGTCACCCCTGCGGGTGGGAGTGCGTCGGACCTGCCAGAGCCTTCTTTCGTGGCTTGTCCTAAAGGGACACTGCCAGAGGCTTCCTCAGATTCTGAAAAGGCAAAATCACTGTCGCTGCTGGATTTAGCACTCCTGGGGCCTTGTTTCATCCTCTGCCACGGTCTACGTCTCTGTGTAAATCGCGGTTTGTCCGAACCATCCACGCCCGCTAGCCACCTGTAGACTTTGTTGTCATCATAATCCTGGTCTACCGTCATCTTTTTATTACGCTTAAACTTGAGTAAATCCCGCCTGTATTGGTCACACTGGGTCTCCAGTTTGTGAACCCAATCTTGGGATTTATCAGATTCCAGCACCTTCATATTCTCCCTTTCAAAGGTCGCAATTTTCTGCCGTGTGAGCTGTAATTCCCTATTTGCCTCCTCGATCACCAAGACCATAAGATCGAAGGCACATTTATTGAGGATTCCGATCCACTTTCTGACAAATTCCGGGTTGTGACGCCCAATGGTCGGCACATTGCGGATACGGAATCCTCTGGGTATTTTATGCTCTCTGTAGTATTCGGTGAGGGATATGCCATGTAACAAGAAGTCTATTTCCCTGCGTTTAAATTTCATAAGCTGGAACAGACAATCTTCAGCTTTCATTGCTGTGTCCATAACAGGTAAAATTTCTTTGGACAAGATGTTATCAATCTGTTCCTGGGTAAAACTAAATGTCTCACCAGGGGTCATATTACCCATGATATTACACCCTGGGACGTCCTGGGTCACACTTGCATTTTGCTCCATAATTCTGTGTACAAGCAAACACTTCCGTGCAGTACAGTGTAATAGTGAGTGTCCAAATGGGATTTAAACGAACATCACAAAGTGGTAGGTGCCTTACAACTGGTGCCTGAGGTGGCACAACAAATACTTGCAATTCAGTCGGCACTCTATGGATTAAGAAATCACAACTAGCCTCCGTGCAGCGTTAGACATGTCAGATGCAGTACTCCAAGAAGAAAACGGCACTGGACGCAATGTATAAGAAAATAAGGTGTATTGCAAAAAACGACAGCTGTTTCAGGGCAGCAGCCCTTTCCTCAAGTAGACAGCAACACCACCAACAAATGGACAAGACACACATACAACACTTACCCCACCTAAATACCCGCTGCAGTGCTCCCCACCGCCGTCTCTCCCCGCGTCCTGGCTTCCGGAAGTGAAGCCGCCGGGTCACTTCCGGTCAGCGCGTCACTGGTTACCATGGCGAGCCGATGTTTGCGGCTCACCTCATCCCTGCTGCGCTTCACAGGGTGCCGGCTCAGCTTCCTCCATGGCCAGGAAGCTTGTGATCGGAGGGGGGAGGCAGGTAATCTAATGCACATACAGTTGAACATAATAAACAACAAAAAACAAATAATGTACATAGAAAACAAGCAATTGTATACAAACAGATCATTAATACAGGAACATTAAAGTCCCTGCTGTGTAACCCAGGAGAATACCCAAGAATGGAAACCAGACTCCTAATAAAAGGGTTCAATAGTGATAGGCAATAAGCCTTAAACCATTGAAACTATATAAATAAATATAGAAGCTGCATGGGTTCTCCCTCCCCAATACTTTTATGGAAACGCATATTCAATAATGGGCACGTAATGCCTAACCAAGTGTGTTCCAATTAATCTTGTCGTTCAGGCCCCGAGGCCAAAACGTATCTAATTTTAAAATCCAACGAGTCTCCTTCTCCAGTAGGATCCTAGCTCTGTCCCCTCCCCTCATGGATAATGGAACATGTTCAATACCAAAGTATTTTAAGGAACTAAGAGGGTGGCCTGCGTTTTTAAAATGCCGGGCCACCGGCTGGTCAACAGGTTTACCCTCCAGAGTCAATTTAATGGCAGAACGGTGTGCCGCCATGCGTTCGCTAAATTTACGTGTGGTTTGCCCAATGTAGAATAAACCACATGGGCAAACAATAGCATACACCACAAATGAGGTGCTGCAGGTAATTACCTGTCTGATAGAGAATTTAACACTCCTATGTGGATGCTGAAAATCTTTACAAGGCACCATATAACTACACGTTGTGCACTTAGGGCAACGGTAGCAACCCGGAGCTTTTTTTTGAATATTAATAACCGGTGAGCTACCCATCCCAGTGATGTCTGTTTTTACAATTCTATCACGCAAATTAGCGCCACGCCTGAATGCAGCAATGGGTTTAATATTTTTAAATGATGGTAATTCTGGATCCGATGCCACTATAGGCCACAGGGCTTTTGAAGCCCTGCGGATGATTGGACTAGCCGTTGAGAAGTCAGTGGCCCAAGGGAGGATATTACTGGGATCTTTTTTTATTGGATGTAACAACTGCTCCCTAGACATCTGCAGCACCTGTTGTTTTTGAGACTGCAATACTGAATTGTCATAACCCCTCTGTAAAAATTTAAGGATCATATTGTCTAGAAGGGCCGGGATCTTTTCACTATCACTTGTGATGCGAGCTACCCGCATCATCTGGGACAGGGACACTCCCTTTTTCAACGGCTTGGGATGATGACTGGAGGCCATCAACAATGTGTTCCTGTCGGTGGGTTTGGAGAAGATTTCAGTAGAAATACCACCCTCCTTGAGTACAATTTTCACGTCAAGAAAGTTAGCTTCCCTCTCTTCGCAGACATACGTGAATTTAATAGGGGAAGGGAGAGCATTAATTTCTGACATCAATCCCAGGAAGGCTTCTTTCCCACCCCCCCATAACAGGAAAACATCATCGATATACCTGGTATAAAGGATGATATTCTCAGCTACTGCTGGATTGGTAAAAAACATCTTATGTTCTTGAGCAAACATGTAGATATTAGCATACGAGGGTGCTGCCGATGAACCCATCGCGCACCCTCGTAGCTGCAAGTAGAACTCACCATCAAACAAGAAGTAATTTCTGCTTAAGGTGAGCTCTAACAGGGTCAAGAACAAGCTGTGGTTAAATACAGATGGAGACAGGTTATCCTCCAGGAAATCCCGCATCGCACACATCCCCTCCTGATGTGGGATGGATGTATATAGGCTGCAAACATCCAGGCAACACATCAAGGTGCCAGGTGGTACCGTAGCAAGCTCCTGCAATTTCAGAATAAAAGAATTAGTGTCCTTGAGAAATGTTCCTTGTTCCAATAATAGCGGCTGTAAAATACTATCCAAGAGTCGGGACACTGGTTGGAATAAAGAGTCTCTGGCGGAGATGATCGGTCTCCCGGGCGGTTTCGTTTGGTGTTTATGAAGCTTCGGGATAGTATACAGTATGGGGCTCTTTGGGAACTGGACACATAACACCTTATGTACTTTATCGGGCAATAAGCCCTGTGTCTTTGCTTCTTCCAATATAGTGAACAGTTCTTGTTGGTATTCTAACGTTGGATTCTTAGAGAGCTTACGGTATACCTCCTGATCAGCTAATTGGCTCAGAGCTTCCTCCCTATAATACTCCAGATCCATGATAACTATGGCCCCGCCCTTATCGGCGGGCCGGATCACAATGTCCTTATAGGACTGTAGATTTTTTAAAGTATTGGGGAGGGAGAACCCATGCAGCTTCTATATTTATTTATATAGTTTCAATGGTTTAAGGCTTATTGCCTATCACTATTGAACCCTTTTATTAGGAGTCTGGTTTCCATTCTTGGGTATTCTCCTGGGTTACACAGCAGGGACTTTAATGTTCCTGTATTAATGATCTGTTTGTATACAATTGCTTGTTTTCTATGTACATTATTTGTTTTTTGTTGTTTATTATGTTCAACTGTATGTGCATTAGATTACCTGCCTCCCCCCTCCGATCACAAGCTTCCTGGCCATGGAGGAAGCTGAGCCGGCACCCTGTGAAGCGCAGCAGGGACGAGGTGAGCCGCAAACATCGGCTCGCCATGGTAACCAGTGACGCGCTGACCGGAAGTGACCCGGCGGCTTCACTTCCGGAAGCCAGGACGCGGGGAGAGACGGCGGTGGGGAGCACTGCAGCGGGTATTTAGGTGGGGTAAGTGTTGTATGTGTGTCTTGTCCATTTGTTGGTGGTGTTGCTGTCTACTTGAGGAAAGGGCTGCTGCCCTGAAACAGCTGTCGTTTTTTGCAATACACCTTATTTTCTTATACATTGCGTCCAGTGCCGTTTTCTTCTTGGAGTACTGCATCTGACATGTCTAACGCTGCACGGAGGCTAGTTGTGATTTCTTAATCCATAGAGTGCCGACTGAATTGCAAGTATTTGTTGTGCCACCTCAGGCACCAGTTGTAAGGCACCTACCACTTTGTGATGTTCGTTTAAATCCCATTTGGACACTCACTATTACACTGTACTGCATGGAAGTGTTTGCTTGTACACAGAATTATGGAGCAAAATGCAAGTGTGACCCAGGACGTCCCAGGGTGTAATATCATGGGTAATATGACCCCTGGTGAGACATTTAGTTTTACCCAGGAACAGATTGATAACATCTTGTCCAAAGAAATTTTACCTGTTATGGAAACAGCAATGAAAGCTGAAGATTGTCTGTTCCAGCTTATGAAATTTAAACGCAGGGAAATAGACTTCTTGTTACATGGCATATCCCTCACCGAATACTACAGAGAGCATAAAATACCCAGAGGATTCCGTATCCGCAATGTGCCGACCATTGGGCGTCACAACCCGGAATTTGTCAGAAAGTGGATCGGAATCCTCAATAAATGTGCCTTCGATCTTATGGTCTTGGTGATCGAGGAGGCAAATAGGGAATTACAGCTCACACGGCAGAAAATTGCGACCTTTGAAAGGGAGAATATGAAGGTGCTGGAATCTGATAAATCCCAAGATTGGGTTCACAAACTGGAGACCCAATGTGACCAATACAGGCGGGATTTACTCAAGTTTAAGCGTAATAAAAAGATGACGGTAGACCAGGATTATGATGACAACAAAGTCTACAGGTGGCTAGCGGGCGTGGATGGTTCGGACAAACCGCGATTTACACAGAGACGTAGACCGTGGCAGAGGACGAAACAAGGCCCCAGGAGTGCTAAATCCAGCAGCGACAGTGATTTTGCCTTTTCAGAATCTGAGGAAGCCTCTGGCAGTGTCCCTTTAGGACAAGCCACGAAAGAAGGCTCTGGCAGGTCCGACGCACTCCCACCCGCAGGGGTGGCCAGAACAAAAGGGGTCAGAAAAGCCGCCCAGAACAAGAACTACACTTAATATTCAATTTGTCCCGCAGAACCATCACGTCCACTGAAACACAGGTCCTAAGTCGTGGACTTAGCTTTGTACCGACCAATGCGCATGATCCATTCAATTGGTCGCGAGACCTACATCAATTCACCAGAAAGCTTAGGCTTAAAGAATTTTTTCAGAATTCTCCCCAACAAACCGTCGCACCTTCTGTATTTGACAAGTTTTTGCAACAAGTCTCCAGATCCAAGTTCGATCCAGTTTCCTCTAATCCCTCCATTAGAACCTTCAGCAGGCTCATGGAAGAATCGGTCAGCAGATTTGTGGCTGCTCCTGCAAAAATCAAATTGAACATGTCCGTCAGTGAGCGAGAAGCTTTAAAAAATCTACAGTCCTATAAGGACATTGTGATCCGGCCCGCCGATAAGGGCGGGGCCATAGTTATCATGGATCTGGAGTATTATAGGGAGGAAGCTCTGAGCCAATTAGCTGATCAGGAGGTATACCGTAAGCTCTCTAAGAATCCAACGTTAGAATACCAACAAGAACTGTTCACTATATTGGAAGAAGCAAAGACACAGGGCTTATTGCCCGATAAAGTACATAAGGTGTTATGTGTCCAGTTCCCAAAGAGCCCCATACTGTATACTATCCCGAAGCTTCATAAACACCAAACGAAACCGCCCGGGAGACCGATCATCTCCGCCAGAGACTCTTTATTCCAACCAGTGTCCCGACTCTTGGATAGTATTTTACAGCCGCTATTATTGGAACAAGGAACATTTCTCAAGGACACTAATTCTTTTATTCTGAAATTGCAGGAGCTTGCTACGGTACCACCTGGCACCTTGATGTGTTGCCTGGATGTTTGCAGCCTATATACATCCATCCCACATCAGGAGGGGAAGTGTGCGATGCGGGATTTCCTGGAGGATAACCTGTCTCCATCTGTATTTAACCACAGCTTGTTCTTGACCCTGTTAGAGCTCACCTTAAGCAGAAATTACTTCTTGTTTGATGGTGAGTTCTACTTGCAGCTACGAGGGTGCGCGATGGGTTCATCGGTAGCACCCTCGTATGCTAATATCTACATGTTTGCTCAAGAACATAAGATGTTTTTTACCAATCCATCAGTTGCTGAGAATATCATCCTTTATACCAGGTATATCGATGATGTTTTCCTGTTATGGGGGGGTGGGAAAGAAGCCTTCCTGGGATTGATGTCAGAAATTAATGCTCTCCCTTCCCCTATTAAATTCACGTATGTCTGCGAAGAGAGGGAAGCTAACTTTCTTGACGTGAAAATTGTACTCAAGGAGGGTGGTATTTCTACTGAAATCTTCTCCAAACCCACCGACAGGAACACATTGTTGATGGCCTCCAGTCATCATCCCAAGCCGTTGAAAAAGGGAGTGTCCCTGTCCCAGATGATGCGGGTAGCTCGCATCACAAGTGATAGTGAAAAGATCCCGGCCCTTCTAGACAATATGATCCTTAAATTTTTACAGAGGGGTTATGACAATTCAGTATTGCAGTCTCAAAAACAACAGGTGCTGCAGATGTCTAGGGAGCAGTTGTTACATCCAATAAAAAAAGATCCCAGTAATATCCTCCCTTGGGCCACTGACTTCTCAACGGCTAGTCCAATCATCCGCAGGGCTTCAAAAGCCCTGTGGCCTATAGTGGCATCGGATCCAGAATTACCATCATTTAAAAATATTAAACCCATTGCTGCATTCAGGCGTGGCGCTAATTTGCGTGATAGAATTGTAAAAACAGACATCACTGGGATGGGTAGCTCACCGGTTATTAATATTCAAAAAAAAGCTCCGGGTTGCTACCGTTGCCCTAAGTGCACAACGTGTAGTTATATGGTGCCTTGTAAAGATTTTCAGCATCCACATAGGAGTGTTAAATTCTCTATCAGACAGGTAATTACCTGCAGCACCTCATTTGTGGTGTATGCTATTGTTTGCCCATGTGGTTTATTCTACATTGGGCAAACCACACGTAAATTTAGCGAACGCATGGCGGCACACCGTTCTGCCATTAAATTGACTCTGGAGGGTAAACCTGTTGACCAGCCGGTGGCCCGGCATTTTAAAAACGCAGGCCACCCTCTTAGTTCCTTAAAATACTTTGGTATTGAACATGTTCCATTATCCATGAGGGGAGGGGACAGAGCTAGGATCCTACTGGAGAAGGAGACTCGTTGGATTTTAAAATTAGATACGTTTTGGCCTCGGGGCCTGAACGACAAGATTAATTGGAACACACTTGGTTAGGCATTACGTGCCCATTATTGAATATGCGTTTCCATAAAAGTATTGGGGAGGGAGAACCCATGCAGCTTCTATATTTATTTATATAGTTTCAATGGTTTAAGGCTTATTGCCTATCACTATTGAACCCTTTTATTAGGAGTCTGGTTTCCATTCTTGGGTATTCTCCTGGGTTACACAGCAGGGACTTTAATGTTCCTGTATTAATGATCTGTTTGTATACAATTGCTTGTTTTCTATGTACATTATTTGTTTTTTGTTGTTTATTATGTTCAACTGTATGTGCATTAGATCACCTGCCTCCCCCCTCCGATCACAAGCTTCCTGGCCATGGAGGAAGCTGAGCCGGCACCCTGTGAAGCGCAGCAGGGACGAGGTGAGCCGCAAACATCGGCTCGCCATGGTAACCAGTGACGCGCTGACCGGAAGTGACCCGGCGGCTTCACTTCCGGAAGCCAGGACGCGGGGAGAGACGGCGGTGGGGAGCACTGCAGCGGGTATTTAGGTGGGGTAAGTGTTGTATGTGTGTCTTGTCCATTTGTTGGTGGTGTTGCTGTCTACTTGAGGAAAGGGCTGCTGCCCTGAAACAGCTGTCGTTTTTTGCAATACACCTTATTTTCTTATACATTGCGTCCAGTGCCGTTTTCTTCTTGGAGTACTATATATGAATATAAATATAAATTTTGATATGGGACTTCTTGCATTTAATTTATGTCTATATTTTTTATAATATATATTATTATTATCTTCACGTTTAAAACATGTTGGTCAAAACTTTGCTATATTTTGATCAAGTTCGTTCAGTGGATCACTATATAGTTTAGATCATATAATGGAGTATTAAAATCACGAATTAGAACTATAATAAACTTATACTGATCCACAGAATATATTACAGGGTTCACCCGACACTGATCATAAATTAGTAATTAATCCTATTACGGGACTCTCTCGCTCCCCTCCCCCTCCTTTTATCTTTGCTTTTATCACTATCATCTTTCAGCACGAGCCAGTGTTAGCCCGGTTGCCCGGGCGACGTATATGTATATGTGTCACCATGGCAACCATTTGAAACTTCCGATGTGTATAGGATTACCATCCATGGACGCGGGGTGATGACGCGGCATTGGGATCTCCATGCAACGTTTCCTCCGGCGACGTGGCCACACGCGGACGTAGCGGGATGATGCAGCGATTGTTGTGCTGCGTCATAGGGGTGGGCGCTCGGGCGTGGCGCCGTTTGATGGGGGCAATGATTACACACAGCTGCCCTTCCCCACAATTCTGGTATAGCATTGGGGGTATATCCAAAATGTGGACATATATAACCATCTGGGCCCAATGTGTCTATATCACAGCCTATTAGATCCATCCCGCTTTTTACATCAATTTATTTATAGATGAGAATGAATGGTCATGTGATCAATTTTATAAAAAAACGTTTTTTAGTTTGTATTATGAATTGTAATATGAATATTATATATATGACTATATGTGTGAATAAGGATTATTAAATAGTAACATGTCTGTCATTATTCTGGTCATCTAATGAGGTGAGAAGGTCAATTGTATCACATATGCAAATGAGCATCCATATTGGAAAGGGGTATAAAAACCCCTCACAGCAGGACCAGTAGCACCTTGAAAAAGTTGCGTAAACGCAACGAAACGCGTTGGTGGGATCTGTTGCTGCAACTCTACTACCTATTCAACTATTTGGAGGATCAAATACCTGGATCAAGCCCCTGACTATTGCACTTTACCAATTGGATTCCTGAAAGAGGGACGACGCACACCGTGGACAATTGAAATCACCACCACTGAATAAGGGACTGCCATCTGTGGACGCTGTTCTGCTTAAACGCCTTTTACAATATGGTGGTAAATATGCATTTATGGTTGTGACTGACATTGGCCTTTGCAGGATCCATAAGGGACTTTTATAAATGGAACAGGTTCTTTGAACATTCCTCTACCAATCTCCAATATCCATAGGAGTAGCTTTGTACTTGTTTTTACAACTAGTTTTTAAATATGTGCACTATTATGGTTTATAAATAAATCTTGTGATATTAATGACTGTTCTCACTCATTGACGACCCTAGGCGCTACATCATTGTTTTGTATAACAGCCTGTAACTTTACTGTTAGGCGGTGATTAGCTGGTGCATTATCACATTCCACTTTATCACTTCTCCAGGCTTAATACAGTACATCTGTCCCATAATATGTTCTGTGTGCGACTGCAGCTGCATCTGCATGCAAAATGCTATGTTACAGTGTGTTCTAGAAAACAGATTCAAATAAAATGCATTTTTTTGGGGAAAGATGCACAAAAACTCTGCCATCCAGTGATGCTGCCATGGCTGCACATTATATTATGCCTCTTGTTCTGCCCATGTCGGGCCACTTCTATAACATTTTACAGGGCCACTTTAAGTTCCCAATCCACCCCAGATAATCCCCTCAGTTATAGTTGTCGAAGTCAAAAAAATATTACATAAAAAGAACATACAGACTCCACACATATAAGTCGCTATACTTGCAAATACGCGCAGCGAGCACAGCAATATATGGTAACACACGCATTAACACGGACATGCCACAGAGATGGATTCGACACTTATTTCATATAGTACATAATTATAATAATATCAAGCGCCAGACATCATAATGATTTAAAATTATATCATGGAGTAATGTCATGTATGTGTATTATTGGAACAAAGCAAGATACACATGTCATATTTGGTATTAAAGCAAGCAGATTAATGTGTAGATTCATTTGATGCTTGTTATTAAGTTGTAGGACAACAAATAGTTATGATTAAATGTATGAAAGCTAAAGTCATTTTTATAAGGACAATAGACATTTACAGAAACAGGATGGACAGGAAGCTCAATCCTGCCCCTTTTGATGTCTTCAAGGCTGAACCTGTTTAGCATACGAACAGACTAGTGACTCATCATGAATGAGAAAGTTCCCTCCCCCAAACTAGATAACACATTACACACAGTTGCCAGTTTCTGGTTTGTCCCAGACGATGATGGAGGTGCTTCTAGTCCAGTTCCTGCATGATTTTACAGAGAGAGAGAGTGATATGGAGGGACGAATTTATATGAGAAAGATATGGTAATTGTATCGCTGGCCTGTAACTGTATGTATTAACTGCTTACTGTATGAATTGTAACCATGTAACTATATGTATACAGTACATTGTGATATATTGAATACATATCCTTTTAATAACAAATATATACATCAATGAACTATGGAACTCAGATAATGTGTGGGTGTATTGTTTTCTCTTATGGGATGCAGTGTTTTGCGATGTATAGCGCACATTTATGGCAAATGGTAATAAGATGTGCAGGCGTCTACAATATATATTAGAGTGGGCATTTTAAATATTTGTTAAAAAGCAATTTGGTATTTACAGATGAGGGCTCGTCCGTGATATCATGGTCTTAATGATGCACTGTACATTACAAACGCGACGCTGTGGTCGATCAGCTTGTGGTGGACGCATCGTGACGCTGAGAAAATCATATCCGTGTGTTCTGTTGTGTTATCAGTAAGCCAATAATATGAAAAATTCAAGGGACAATGTGTTCTCATAATATTTAAAATGCAAGAATGTATTTTTCTTGTTGCAAAACAAAGTTCAAATAAGTCATATTGTGTTTGATTCAGATTGGATTGTTTATCTGTCAAGTAGATTTAAAAGTACATTTAAAAGTTGCTGCATAGCCTTGATATAGTTTTTTTTTTTTAAAAACTCAGGCCTAAAATAACTTCTGGTGCTTGTATGATTTGGGATTTCTTTGTCACAAAGGAAGCCGCATGGTCTGTCCTTCATTTTGGACTAACCACATGGCCTGTCCACCATCTTGTGTAAACCTCATGGATGTGGAAGGGGGAGGAGCAGTGGACATTTTAGGAAGGTAATTTTCTAAATATCTGATTTTCAGTCTGCTCAGAACAATCAGTTTCCTTTGTCACATCAAGCACCATTTATGAGTTCCCAATGCATTTATTTAACCCAGGGCCGGCTCCAGGCCTACTAGCACCCTGAGCGAGAAAATATAAAAGCACCCCCCCCCAAAAAAAAAAAACACCCCTATGCGCGCGCCTAAGGCGCGCTCGCTCCAGGAAAAGTGGGTGTGGCCTCTGGAAAAGTGGGCGTGGCCTCATATATCATCACACTATAAATATATTTTCACACCCCCTCTACGCACACAATTAGCAGCCTTAGACATAACAGCCACAGTAGTGTTCCTTACACACAATGTCTCCAGTATATTGGCAGATACACATAATGTGCAGTGCCAGATAGATATGATATGCCCCCCAGCAGTGCCAGCTACACATGACATGCCCCGAAGCAGTGCCAGCTACACATGACATGCCCCGCAGCCATGCCAGCTACACATGATATGCCCCCCAGCAGTGCCAGATACACGTGACATGCCCTCCAGCAGTGCCAGATACACGTGACATGCCCCCCCAGCAGTGCCAGATTCATAAATGCCCCCACAGTGCCAAATAAATGCCCCACAGTGCAAGATAAATAAATGCCCCCACAGTGCCGATATGCCCCCCAGCAGTGCCAGATACATAGATGCCCTCACAGTGCCAGATAAATAAATGCCCCCACAGTGCCCGATACATAAATGCCCCCCACACTGCAGATATGCCCCCACAGTGCCAGATAAATAAATGCCCCCACAGTGCCAGATAAATAAATGCCCCCACAGTGCCAGATAAATAAATGCCCCCACAGTGCCAGATACATATAAATGCCCCCACAGTGCCAGATACATATAAATGCCCCCACAGTGCCAGATAAATATATGCCTCCACACTGCAAATATGCCCCCACAGTGCCAGATACATAAATGCCCCCAGTGCCAGATCAATAAATGCCCCCACAGTGCCAGATAAATATATGCCCCCACAGTGCCAGATAAATATATGCCCCCACAGTGCAGATATTCTCCCACAGTGCCAGATACATAAATGCCCCAGTGCCAGATAAATATATGCCCCCACAGTGCAGATATTCCCCCACAGTGCCAGATACATAAATGCCCCAGTGCCAGATAAATATATGCCCCCACAGTGCAGATATTCCCCCACAGTGCCAGATACATAAATGCCCCCAGTGCCAGATACATAAATGACTCCACAGTGCCAGAGACATAAATGCCCCCACAGTGCCAGATACATAAATGCCCCCAGTGCCAGATAAATATATGCCCCCACAGTGCAGATATTCCCCCACAGTGCCAGATAAATAAATGACTCCACAGTGCCAGATACATAAATGCCCCCACAGTGCAAGATACATAAATGCCCCCACAGTGCAGATATGACCCCACAGTGACAGATATGCCCCCACACAGTGCCAGTGCCCCCACAGTGCAGATATGCCCCCACACAGTGCCAGTGCCCCCACACAGTGCCAGTGCCCCCACAGTGACAGATATGCCCCCACACACAGTGCCAGTGCCCCCACAGTGCAGATATGCCCCCACACAGTGCCAGTGCCCCCACAGTGACAGATATGCCCACACACACAGTACCAGTGCCCCCACAGTGCAGATGACCCCACAGTGACAGATATGCCCCACACACAGTGCCAGTGCCCCCACAGTGCAGATGACCCCACAGTGCAGATGACCCCAAAGTGACAGATATGCCCCCACACACAGTGCCAGTGCCCCCACAGTGCAGATATGCCCCCACACAGTGCCAGTGCCCCCACACAGTGCCAGTGCCATCACAGTGACAGATATGCCCCCACACACAGTGCCAGTGCCCCCACAGTCCAGATGACCCCACAGTGACAGATATGCCCCACACACAGTGCCAGTGCCCCCACAGTGCAGATGACCCCACAGTGCAGATGACCCCAAAGTGACAGATATGCCCCCACAGTGACAGATATGCCCACACAGTGACAGATATGCCCCCACAGTGACAGATATGCCCCCACACACAGTGCAGATGACACTACAGTGCAGATGACCCCACATGGACAGATATGCACCCACACAGTGCCCGATGATCCCAACAATACCTGCGGCGGCGCTGGGAGGGGAAGTGCTGCCGTCTGAGCCTGAGGGCACCGACTGTTACCGGCCGCTTGAGCGCTCAATGCGCGCTGCGCGGCGCCAGCGTCTGACGTCAGACGCCGGCGCAGCGCACACACAGTGAAAGGCCGGGGACGGCGGGGAGAGCTGCCTGCAGTGTACAGGGCCGGCTTCAGGTACGACTATGGCGGCACCAGCGCGCGGCGCCCATTAAGGGAGGCGCCCCGCGTGGCCGCTCTAGTCGAACGTGCCTAGAGCCGGCCCTGATTTAACCCATGCCATAGTCAATTACAAATAGTTTCAATTGGGCCTAGTGAGAGTAAATGGTGAGATAAATGCTTGGCTTGGTGTAAGAAATTGCACACAGATAGAAAAAGGAAAGAAAGAGGTTTGGGGTTTTTTTTTTTCTTTTTTCTTCCAAGACTTGTAGAATCTGCTTACTAGGGAGGATAGCCATTGAAATGCAAAATAACCTGTGTAACTGGTTTTTTTTAGCAGTGGAAAGCAAATAGCTTTGACATACAAATAAGAGATAAGGTGTCACATAGAAGGCCAGTGAATGATATATATATATATATATATATATATATATATATAGTAGTATACCGGCGGCGGCACTCAATGAATATAATACAAACACAGGTATGTGCTTATCAACGTTTCGAGGAATTTATTACCTCGTCATCAGGATACAAAAGTCAAATACAAACTCACATTTAAAGACCTGCACCTCACCACGTGACCACGGCTGGCTCCGGAAGCTGGAAGACGGCGCCCACTGATGACTACATCATCCTAACCACCGTTGCCATAACAGCCGCAATATACAAAAACTGTGACACATAAAAATGACATCATGGGGTTACATTCACGTAACAGCGCAGTGTGTAGTCATTCAGATTTAAACAACATATTACCTAAATGTATCTCTCTATTTAGCTAGGATCACAGGGGTGGAACTAACAGAGTATTAAAAAACTCCTGAGTTCTAGAACCGTAAAGTACTCAAATTAGAGATGACCAGTGTCATACAAGCATAATCCAAATATTTTAAATATTTTAAATATCAATTACACAAACTATTCAGAGAATATTAAAGATCAGAAAATCAATAAAGCAAAAATTAAAGAAAACAGTGAAGCCCTAAGCTCTCATTAAGCCCTTTGGGTGACAGGGTATTCAATCTGTGTATCCATCTGGATTCACAGCACAGTAAAGCTAGTGATCTATCCCCACCTCTATTTCTGGCTGGGATATGATCCATAATCATATATCTAAGGGTCGACAAATTATGTCCGGCTTTTACAAAATGTCTGGAGACCGGTTGATCACTGTGACCCTTCTCCAGCGCATTTCTAATGGACAGTCTATGAGTGGCCATACGTTCCCGTAGGGTTCTATCAGTTTTGCCTACGTAACTTAAACCACAGGGACATGTAATCATATAAACAATAAACTTGGTAGTACAAGTCACCCAATGTTTAATAAGATATTTTTTGCCACTATACGGGTGCCTAAAACTATCACCAGCTACCATATACCGACCTAATGTCATTACTTTTATCATTGTAGTGGTTAACCCAAGGTAAGCGCATGGTGTTAGTCTTCCTATGCGCTTACCTTGGGTTAACCACTACAATGATAAAAGTAATGACATTAGGTCAATAACAAAAAAACTCTGGCCTATAGTGGGCACAGACAAAAATTTAAACCTTCAAGACAAAAGGAGAATGCCCTGCTACACCAGAGGTAAAAATATTCACGATTGGGTGGTTAGGACTGATATCTCTAAAGTTGAGACCCCTGAAACACATTTTCTGGCCCGAAAGAACGGGTGTTTTAAGTGCTTGAACTGCACCACCTGTCGGTATATGGTAGCTGGTGATAGTTTTAGGCACCCGTATAGTGGCAAAAAATATCTTATTAAACATCGGGTGACTTGTACTACCAAGTTTATTGTTTATATGATTACATGTCTCTGTGGTTTAAGTTACGTAGGCAAAACTGATAGAACCCTACGGGAACGTATGGCCACTCATAGACTGTCCATTAGAAATACGCTGGAGAAGGGTCACAGTGATCAACCGGTCTCCAGACATTTTGTAAAAGCCGGACATAATTTGTCAACCTTTAGATATATGATTATAGATCATATCCGACCCAGAAATAGAGGTGGGGATAGATCACTAGCTTTACTGCGCTGTGAATCTAGGTGGATACACAGATTGAATACCCTGTCACCCAAAGGGCTTAATGAGAGCTTAGGGCTTCACTGTTTTCTTTAATTTTTGATTTATTGATTTTCTGATATTTAATATTCTCTGAATAGATTGTGTAATTGATATTTAAAATATTTAAAATATTTGGATTATGCTTGTAGGACACTGGTCATCTCTAATTTGAGTACTTTACGGTTCTAGAACTCAGGAGTTTTTTAATACTCTGTTAGTTCCACCCCTGTGATCCTAGCTAAATAGAGAGATACAATTAGGTAATATGTTGTTTAAATCTGAATGACTACACACTGCGCTGTTACGTGAATGTAACCTCATGATGTCATTTTTATGTGTCACAGTTTTTGTTTATTGCGGCTGTTATGGCAACGGTGGTTAGGATGATGTCGTCATCGGTGGGCGCCGTCTTCCAGCTTCCGGAGCCAGCCGTGGTCACGTGGTGAGGTGCAGGTCTTTAAATGTGAGTTTGTATTTGACGTTTGTATCCTGATGACGAGGTAATAAATTCCTCGAAACGTTGATAAGCACATACCTGTGTTTGTATTATATTCATTGAGTGCCGCCGCCGGTATACTACAAATTGGAATACCCCACGCTGGGGACTCCTACGGAAGGCACCTACGGCTTGTTGAATTTACATTGGGAGTGCTGCCTATCTGGACTCTATATATATATATATATATATATATATATATTATATTATTGTAATTATGTGTATATTTATATCAGTGTATGTTCTGCAAGATAGCTATCCAATCTGAATCATATCATTTAAATTATAGATTATTGCAGTCACTATAGATCTGTGTGAAATCAGATACATTTGTTGCTATATAGGTAAATTTGAAATAAATGTATTTAAGGGAGTAATTATAGACATGAAACACAGTTCTGACCTGGTTGTTAAGAAAAAAAACTGGGTGTTGTGTAAAGTGAGCGATTATAGTTAGTATTGCTCACATTTATAGAGTTGTGTGATTTGTTTTATTGCGTAAGCAACATTGGTACACGTGGTACGGAATGTGAGGACAGCGTACAAAAAACATGCACGTGGCACAAGGCCGCACACGTGGCATAGAGGTATGCATGGTTGCATAATTACACAAGCTTGCATAGGGTTGTGTGCGCATAATAAAACCACACGATATTTGTTCAATTAAGGTGGGATAGTAGACATTTAATACAATAGCACATAACTATCCGATTTCAAAAGCAGGTTACGCTAAAATTTAGTTTAAAACCTGTTTTGCCTCTGGGGGTAAAGCTGCCAATCAGAACGAGTGAAACATTTCTGTACAGAAAAGTGAGTGAAAGCAGGAGTGAGTAAGTTGAACCCCGTGGAATTTGGGATCCAGTCGTGTGGTACACCAAGTAAGTGGAGGCTTGGCGGCGTGAGGCGGCTGACTCACGTTAGTATAGATTGAAATACGCAAATCATGAGGAGATTTGCAAAGGAGCGTAATAGGGAATTGTGCATTGTGTAGTATTGAAGTAAAAAGGTTTTTTGTTACGCTCCGGCTGAGGTTCGCAGTTTGTACATCGACTCGTGGTCGTACGGCAGATAGGGAACAAGTACCTATACGTCGTGCTATTGGACCGCGCGCTTGTGGGTGCGATATATAGCGCAACTTGATACCCCTTTATGAGTTTTTGCGTAAAATCGCGGTATCATTAGCGCTGTGTACAGCATACGCAAGCGTGATTTGTGTATAAAAAGTGAATAGGGAGTTTTCGCTGGTCTCTCTCAGAAAATCTCTAGCAGTGGATATTTGCTGGAAAAGGTAAGTCACTCCTAATACTTCCAGTAAATATAAACCAATTAGGTCGACCTCACTGTGTACGCAGTGGTCACTTATTGGAGTGAGTCGTGGTACTTAGCGGAGAAGGAGTGGGTGAAAGCGCTCTAAGAACTTTCACCGTCTATCCGTGTCATGCATTGGGGATTGCGTAAAAGGAAAAATTCTGCAATGGGATCCAATTGCACAAGCGGTGGACGTATGGTAGCCAGGGTTCAGGTTGAAGAGCCGCGGCCCAAGGGGTCAGTGAGGTTTGTTATGTGTGGAAAATATGGTCCACATGCTGAAGACTTTATGTCTGAACGGGTACGTATGACTGACAAAGATAGGGTACCATTCCCTTGGGTGGGCAGCTTTGAACCAGAGGTACTGCAGAATGTAGGTATTAAAATATGTCTAATAAAATCCAGAAAACAAAGGGTCAGACATACAAATTGTTTAAACCTGTGGCAGCAAGAGGGGTTGGTGAGTTTGATCCTAAGGTATTGGTGTTGGTAGGTCTAACAAAAGTCATATAAGACAAGAATGGAAATATAAGAACTGTTTGAACTTGTAGCAATAATAAACAAGTAGGAAGAGAAAAGAGAATGCAAGTACACCGCCATATGTAGATGTGGAAGCAGTTACGGCCAGCATACAAACTATAGAAAATTATAAAAATATGAAAAATATGACTGTAACCTATATATGTACTAATGAATGTTGAAGTTTATTTAGGAGGAGAAGGTGACCTGATTGTTTTCAGCCATTTCTCATGCACTCAGAGGAGTATCCAACCAGTAAAAGAAGAGCAGTAGCCTGCGGGGGAAGTGGCTGAGACCAGTGGAACTTGTAAGTATGGTATCATTCGTGTACATATATAGTAAAACCCAAAAATAAAAATAAAAAATCAAGAAAGTAATGTGAGAAATTGAGAAAAAAAAAAAACCTGTCCGCACATTAGTATTTGCCATTAGGAAAGCGGAGAGAGACAGGGTAACTCCCGGGCATTTCTTTCAGTTACCATATAAGAAGTATTCATTCCTAGTAATTCCCCTAGTCAAGATGAGCTCGGAAATGTTTGTTGGACCATGTACAGACCCTTAATACGGGATGAGAAGGATTGAATGAAATACTTCGCATGACCTAGAAGCTTGTTAAACTTTTTTTTTTTTTGTCTTTTGCAGTAATAGAAAACTCTCCATCTGGATAAGATCACTGGTAAACACTAATTTGGCAAATGGGAGGTGGCTGTCTCTGTGCTAATGGACGGGCTCAATAAGGCATTGAGGGTCAGGGTGCAGACTTCTTTGCAAAATTGGAAAGGGGTCACAGTAACTAATCTTAGAAAGTGTGCTATTGAACATCACAAGAATAGTGCTAGGCGCAGAGAATAACAGGTGGAGAGGTTGAGGACGGAAAGTATACTGGCACATGCAGGAAAGACCCATCAGTCCAAACCCCAGATCCCTAATGGTCAATAATATGTTACACTTGTAGGAAAGAAGGGCATTTTGCCAGAGACTGTAGGAGTAGTAGAACACATAGTCAATATAGACCCCTAGACAGAGAAAACAAGCCACATTATTAAACACATAGACGGGATCAAGGGACATATAGTAAGGAATCACGAGCCATATAGAAAACACAGATCAGGCAATGGGAGTAACAGGAACGGTACAACAATACCCTTTGAGTAGACCTGCAGAGATTACGATAGGGCCCTTGCAAACCAAACATTCTTTTCTGCTGGCTGCATCGGCTCCGACTAATCTACTCGGCAGAGACTTATTGTGTAAAATGCGGTGTGTCATATATTGTACTCCTGAGGGTGTTTTCTTGGATATACCTGAGTACTATGCTCAAGAAGTACAAGAGATACTAGACATCCCTCAAAGGCTAATGTCGCATTCTACTGTTCTAGATGCATGTCCATCACAGGTAGACAAAATTATCTCACAGATACAGAGTTCCCTATGAACTTAGGATGGACAGGACAATGGATTGATGGCTGGGATAGTCCCAATAGCGATACGATAAACACAGAATTTTTTTTTAAGGAGAGTAGACCAAGTAGATAATCACTTCCCCGTAGTGCCCAATCCAGCTGTCAAATTTTTATAAAATCTTCTCCACCTCTACAAACTCATCTGTCACCAACCTCTATTTTGTTTCTCTACAGTTTCCTCTTCATCTTTTGCGTTCACACAGGGTGGTACAATACATGGACCCAAGTACAGTTCAAACTCCACATGCCTAGGTCCTTCAGAGTTCTGCCCAAACCCAGTATATATCAACAGCACAATAACACCAGTATTACTGCAGTGTGCCTTGTTATGCACAAAGGGTGGAGAATGGGAATACTGGTGAAGGGAAAATTTTGTATAGACACTGATATGCCTGTTGGTGAATGGCAAACCTGACATTTTCTTTTTCATTTTCTTCTTCTTTCTCTCCTCTAGAGATGTTTTCTTTTTCTTTTTGAGTTATGCTCATGGTACTCTACATTGCAAACACACAATGACTTCGTACAGTTAACACCCTTTAGGAATTATTGTTATGTATTGGTGTGCACTGGTGTTTTCTCAAACTGGGTAGAGCCATTTCCTGCCACCACGGATGCTGCTGTGTTTACCGGAAAGAAAATAATTGCACAGAAATTTGTGTGTAGATAATGGTACCCCTAGAAGTAGGAGCAAAGCTTGAAATTGTACTATTGTAATCATAGATACTGCCACTAGTATTATGTAGCATCGGAACCACTCCCAGATCTTCACTTAACGAATCACCCTCTTCGAAATTTGTTTTTGTTTTGGTATTTGTGTCTTTTTTGTTGTTTTTGGAAGACAACCTCATGTCATGATTGATCCACACAATGATCAGAAATACACCAATGAGGTGACAGTACAATACTTTATAGAGATGAGCCAGCATTTGAGAACTTGACAAAAGAACTTGAAACTGTTGATTGCTGGTATGCCAAATACTAACTGTCTTCATTGTGAACCAAGAGACTGTGATTGTTCTTACACTCAGGTTGCCTAATAGGTGGGAAGGACCATACCAAGTTTTGTTGACAGCACTATCCCAGTGAAAGTAGCCAAGAGAGAGACTTGGGTCCACGATTCCCATTGCAGGAAAGTCGGTAGTCCGGAAGGAACTCGTAAATGGAGTGAGATCACAAAAGTATCACCAGAGACTCTGTTCCGTGAAGACTGAGAGGCGGCACTGTTGAACATACCTGAGCATACTAAAGGATTGCTGAAAGACCAGTCACTGTAATTGATTGGTTATGAACAAGAGTTGTTTGTTCTATTTCTCTTTTCTCTCTTTCCCGCTGATAAACATTTTTTTTCAGGACATCCTATTTTTGCAAGGTTTTTTTATGAGGAGTCGAGTGTGGGACTGGAACTGGTTCTGGAGGAGGGAGTGATTTCCTTATAGGATCCCAGGATTAGCCGATCAGTTTGTTAAAGCCAGAGAAAAATCAAAGGTCTAGTAGTTATGGAGTTTGGAGGTAATCAGGAACAATCAGACAATGGCTATTCACACATTGCAGATAAAGAGCTCATTAATATATGTGGAAGAAAGGTTTATGAGTGGCTTTCCCTGAACTCCGAAGGTTTATGTTATTTAGGAAGGACACTACTTATAACCCTTGTTCAGTTATTAAACAGACCTAGCATACGTTCCAGAAATGGAAACAATGTTCAGAAAATGATAGGAATATGTAGATCATGAAAATTTTATATGTCACTTTCACGATTTGTTTGTGTCTTCTTCATCTACCCAGCAGAACCTCAATCGAATCCAAACATCAGTGTACAAAGACGTAGGTACATATATGTGTGAAATGTTCATCGCAAATCAGACATTATAGGCCAAAGCACTGTCCCAGCATACTCTATAGGTTGAATTTTGTCCCACATCCAACCAGTGGTCCCCATGACCTCCAAGTGCATATAGAGGATGTCTCATCCTCTTCCCTGTCTTCCCCAAATATAGTCAAGTGTCTGATTTGCAAAATGAATACATACTTGTGTCTAGGTCACCGATTATTGTCTGAAATATTTTTTTTCTTATGTTAATAATTGATGGCAGTTATTGTTTACTGCCAAAGGGTGGACTGTCGAAGTAAAAAAAAATTACATAGAAAGAACATACAGACTCCACACATATAAGTTGCTATACTTGCAAATACGCGCAGCGAGCACAGCAATATATGGTAACACACGCATTTACACGGACATGCCACAGAGATGGATTTGACACTTATTTCATATAGTACATAATTATAATAATATCAAGTGCCAGACATCATAATGATTTAAAATTATATAATGGAGTAATGTCATGTCTCTTTTAAATACCCATAAATACTGATTGTAGTATAGTATCATTTGCTCCCATGTATAGAATCTGAGAGTTAATTAGGTTAACTCTCTCTGCAAATGTTATATCTGCCATACCTGCAGTGCACATAGAGGGTCATTCCGAGTTTATCGTAGCTGTGCTAAATTTACCACAGCTACGATCAGGTACTCAGACATGCGGGGGGACGCCCAGCACAAGGCTAGTCCAGCATGCATGTCAGTGCCCCCCCCTATCCCCGCAGAAGTGCAAAAGCATTGCACAGCAGTAATGCTTTTGCATTTCAAGAGTACCTCCCGGCCAGCGCAGCTCCTGAAGCTGGCTGGGAAAACCTCTTTAATGCCCGGGTCGCAGCGGCTGCATGTGACGTCATGCAGCTGCCGCGGCCTGTCCCCCAACGGTCTGGACACACCTGCGTTGGCCGGACCACGTCCCCTAAACAGTGGCTTAACGCCACCGTACAGCCACCTCCCAGCCAGCGACCATCTCTGCCTGTTAATCAGGCAGGGGCGATCGCTAGGCAACAACGGCCTTTGGCCGTCTGGTATGCGCCGCACTGCGGCACCAGCGCATGCACAGTTCTGACCCGATCACACCGCTGCGAACAAATGCAGCATGTGATCAGGTCAGAATAACCCCCAAGGTTTTGCCCAACTGCTAACAAATTTGCTACTACGATCAGGTCTGAATTACCCCCAATGTTCTTCTGTTTTACTTCTGTTATACCCTGCAAACTCTGCTTGTCTTTTACTTTTTATCTTTCACAGTAGCCAGTGGCTCTTGCGGAGATATACCTACAATACGGCAAACTATAGACATTTTTTAGAAGAATTGATTTATTTATAAAAAAATAAAAAAAATAAACAGTTATGGCCAGGGACAGTTTAAGAAAAGATGGAGCTAATCTGGGGCCTCCCTGTGTAGTAATGTTAGATTTAAATCATGGATTGATAGGGGAAATGACATTGAACATGTTATACTGCCGTTGTGCACTAATCAGACAGTTACGGTAGTACAAACCTTGCAAGTTTTCTCTTGTACCTCTATGGGGTGTGAGGAAAAATTTGCAATGCTGGCAGGCACTACTGTATGTGTTGTTCCATAATGGCACATCGCGTCCATCGTGTACAATTGATTTCCTCCCAATCAGCCTGAGCTATAGTCAAATACAGCCACAACTGAACAACTGCACAATTTAATTCCACTACTGTATATTAGGCAATACACAGCTCCCCCATTTTTCCATTATGCAGACAAAAGTCCATTACTAATGTCAACTATACAATTTAATGCTTAATCCAATATCAATCACAGCATACAATGAATGGAAACTGATATTGTACAATGCACAACAGTAAAATGATTATTACACAATGCACAATTCCCTTCTAATTTCAATTATACATGATGCATTGCCTTTTGTCGATGAGATAATCTGCACAACACCTCTAGTGTCCATAACACACTACTTGATATATATCCAAAAAAAAATCTCTTTTAGGGGCAAAATTTACTAAAATTCGATTTTGTAGTTTCAAGAGATTTGAATGTCAAATTGATTCTAAAGCCAATTTCAACTCACATCGCAATATAAATTGAATTTCTGAAAAACATTGATGTTTTCCCATAGCCCAATATATAAGCCCCTCATTTACTAAAATTTGATTTTCTAATTGATTTGAATTCGAACTCAAATTTGAACCTCAAATCCCAAATGTTTAGAATGATGTTAGACATTCTATTTTGGCTTCTAAACTCCATTCTAATGGTAGGAAATTGATAGTGATGACTTTTTAAGTACCCAAAAACAAGTAGGGCAGTAATAATGGATGTCCCAGGTTATGGTATGTTGCGCACCTACCTGCACAATGCAAATCACCACTTGACTGAGATAACCCTGGAGGATCATTCAGAGCACCATCAGCAGCTTCATAAGTTATATAGTGCACATATTTATACTTATAGACATCATACTTATTCCATAACTGTGCAATAGATAGCACCAGAGCAAAATATTGGGCAATTTGGCAGGATGATATAATTAATTTTAAAATCATGAGTGTTGTAACTGGCTATCCTGGTTTGTCCCATGATGCCTACATCCTCAGCAATTCATCCCTGTCTGCAAAACTTCTTGTGGGACAAATGCCAGGGGGATGGTTGTTGTGTAAGATACCAGCATGTGCTAATAAAGCAGCTAATAGTAATTGTTACTATGTTGTTCTAATTTGTTCTCCTTCTACCAAAAAAGGCTATTTAGCCTATGGCTGTTGCTCTTGGCCTCTAACTCCATTGTCAAATCCACAAACTCCTGCTGAGCATAAGTATAAAGATGCACACATAGCCACCCAATCCATGACAGAATGAATGTTTGGTTTATTTAAAAAAAAAAAATATTTGAAAGGCATATTATTATATCTTTTGGGAAAAAGTGTTTGATATTGAGCTATGCTGCCATCTATTGCATAATCACGCATTAAATAAACCACTCCTCCCAGATAATGCAATAAACAGGGAGCAGGCAGTGTTTTTTTTATAGCAACAACTGACTATGTGTGCACAGAAAGTGGAAGGCAGGCAGGAAGGCAGATTAGGGCTAACCTTATTGCTAACAATTTCAGCTGTAAGCATATTTCTTAAAAAATCTGATTTTCATGTATAAAAGTGTAAAGAGAGAGTTTCCCCTTTAATTAGTGTGCATGTGATACATTTGGACCAATAGGAAACAATTAGGAAGTTTTGTTCGATTTTGCATTTGCTTTTGCTAGAGATTTTAATGGGGATTTGAGATTTGATTTTGAAAGGGATTTCATAAACTGAACTCTAAATACCTTCCAAATATGAATCCACATCGAATTCAATTTAAAAATCAAATTCGAAATCAATTTTTAGTAAATGAGGGCTTTTTAAGGATTTTAAAAAATCAAAAAGAATGGATTTCAGTGGATTTTGAAGATTCATAAAGATGATTCCAAAATTTAAATTTAGTAAATATACCCGCAGATGTCCATTATGTAATTCTGTGTTATTGACATTTCTGATAAATTCTGCACCATACTGTAACATTTCTCTGTGATAAATTTACATTGTTACTTACATGTTTGCACTGGAGTTTATTTATGACCAAAGCACTGGCTGTTAAAATGCATTGAAATACAGTTTATTTTTATCGATATTTTTAGTAAACTCTTGTGTGTATATTTAATATTGACAAGATGGTTAGATTAAAAAGTGTGCAATAGCAATTTCATCCATTTAATCTCAGTTTTAAATGAAGCAGTCAGTTTTTTATTGTGTTTGTGTGATCTTTGTATTAAGACTTATATTGTATATACTATTATTATTATTATTATCCTTTATTTATATGGCGCCACAAGGGATCTGCAGTGCCCAATTACAGAGTATATAAATAAGCAAAATAAGACAAGACAGTTCAAGACAATACAAGAGAAGGACAGGGAATATTAACATAACTGCATCAGCAGACAACACTGAAATAAGTACAGTATCAGGAAAATTGTGGGATTTGATGCCATCGAAGGGAGAATGGCAAAGTAGATAATTGAACATGAGAGCTTACATTCTAAATGAAAGGGGAGACAAACAGGAATGACACAGATAGGGTGGAGGGATGAGTGTGTGACGGAGGGCTTAGGATACCATAGAATATTATCACAAAATAAATGTGTATATTCTAGATTGTATGCACAATACTGCATGTGTATGTGTCCTGTGCATTTCTGGGGAAGTGCAGTAGTTAAACAGTCGTTAATGACAATGTCAACTTCTATAATGTTGACACCAAAATGTCAACAGTTATGATAATGACATTGTCAAAATGTCGATAGGCAACATGTTGATATTCTCAGATTACTGACAGGTGAAATGTCTGCAATCAGAATTAGGGTTGGGTTGAGGGCAGGAGAGTTACAGTATGGCTGTGTGGAGGGGGGCAGTAGGGATAGGCTAGGGATAGGGTAGGTTATAGCTGAGAAATACTTACCAGAACAGCAGAGGATTGGAGGTGTGACCAGGAAGTGAGTATCACATGACTGCTGGGACCCAGATGCCATTGGAGCCATTGTAACTACCAGAAAATGTTACTTATGGGCCACGTCATCATTTTATGATGGTCTACTTGATGACATGGTCAACATCGACATTATGTGATGAATGTTGACATGATTGTTGACACATCATTCCACACCCATAGTTTTTCATTATTTGCTTCACATATTGGGGGACTTTAATAGCCCTCAATAAGCATGCCTTGGTGTGACCTCAGCAAGTCTGACCATTTGATTCTAAAGTTGCAATAATTTAGAAGACAAAATCAACCTTGTTTTGCCTTTTAAACTATTGCCACTTTAAAAAAACAACTGTTCAGACTCCCTGGGATCTCGCCAATGCCTGCGTCTTGCAGACTAATGCATTTCACCCGTTCAGGTTGACTTCTGAATTGTGCTCTGAAATATACTGTACAGTAATTACCAACAGCTACAGTAACTGGACCTTATTGAGGGTCAAAAAATAAACACAATTTGTATATTTTTTTGGCTGCAAGTTGCATTTTTCATATGCAATGTGAATCTTTTTTCAATCATACACTACACATGCAACTGCACATTACTAGGGGGCCAGTGAATGTGCAGATGCACAAAGCACAATAAGGTGTGTGGGCTTGTAGCCAGGCATTGTGACTAAAATGCCCAGCAAATGGTCACAATCATAGTGGTCTGGAAGAGTCTGACTTGTGGATTACATATAATTGATTGCACAAATTGAAAATATTGATATTCATATCACAATGAGTAGTTGGGACAACTCAATTATAAGAGTTATCTGCTTTCCATGCTAGTAGTGTGAGTCATGAGGTAACACTTTGTATTGGAGCTGCACTGCTGCAGGTGGCTACAAACCCACAATGCTCTGGGGTACAAAGAACTGAGAGTTGGAGAGGGGACAGCTGAGAGGCAGTAACTATCAGTGTCTGAGGAGAAGCTCCCTGATACCGAGGAGGCAGGTGTCTGATAGTGCTGCTAGAAAACAGAAGGGAAGCTGTGTAGAGAACACCCTGATTGGTGAGAAAGTTCCATTCGCTATATTACACATGATCAAGCTCCACAGTCACCCACATTTCAGAAACAGTTAACATTGAATCCAGCTTGCACATTTATTACAGACAGCGCTACAACTGTCCTTGTTAGTGTGCAGGACTTTAACAGTTACTCTAATGCTTTAGAATACAGAGAATATTTCATGCATAATTGTTAAATATTCTATTTTTGGAAGGATTTCATTGTCATTTAATTTATACAGTGTAGCATATAACTGTAGAATATAACTTTAATTATTTACATTGTGATTGAATTAGGCCTTATACCAGATTGCAGAATAAACCGTGTTATTCTTTTGCATCATATCTGTGTGTCTATTTCTGTTTACTTGGAGTAAGACCTCACCTCTCTGCCGGCGTGGGGTACATCCACAATCATAATTCGCTTCCATTCACAGTTGCAGGCCTTTCTTTGGGCCACACCCACTCTGTAAAATGCCCTCCCACGCACAACAAGCCTTCCCCGTAAACTCACCTGTTCAGGCAAACTTATCAAATTCCGGAACCGCCCACGTATCCTTCAGAAACTTTTTTATTCAATTGCATCTGCACTGTACAGTCCACACAAAATATCACATACAGTATTTTCTCTTTCTTCACTTTCCCATCCTCCTGAGCCCTGGCCAACATTGCTGTGTGACTATATCATACAGCCAGGGTTGGCAACAGATTTCTTGGGGCCCGGTACTATGATATCTCTGGGGACCCCTCAGATTTTATATTATAAATATTGAAACTTTGATCTATATGAGCGTCCGCCTGCTTTTATGACCATTGAATGCTTGAGTGCCGCACCTGTACTTCTACTTTTATATATGTATATATATATATATATATATACACTGCTAAAAAAAATAAAGGGAACACTTAAACAACACAATGTAACTCCAAGTCAATCACACTTCTGTGAAATCAAACTGTCCACTTAGGAAGCAACACTGATTGACAATCAATTTCACATGCTGTTGTACAAATGGAATAGACAACAGGTGGAAATTATAGGCAATTAGCAAGACACCCCCAATAAAGGAGTTGTTCTGCAGGTGGTGACCACAGACCACTTCTCAGCTCCTATGCTTTCTGGCTGATGTTTTGGTCACTTTTGAAAGCTGGTGGTGCTTACACTCTAGTGGTAGCATGAGACGGAGTCTACAACCCACACAAGTGGCTCAGGTAGTGAAGGTTATCCAGGATGGCACATCAATGCGAGCTGTGGCAAGAAGGTTTGCTGTGTCTGTCAGCGTAGTGTCCAGAGCATGGAGGCGCTACCAGGAGACAGGCCAGTATATCAGGAGACATGGAGGAGGCCGTAGGAGGTCAACAACCCAGCAGCAGGACCACTACCTCCGCCATTGTGCAAGAAAGAACAGGAGGAGCACTGCCAGAGCCCTGCAAAATGACCTCCAGCAAGCCACAAATGTGCATGTGTCTACTCAAACGATCAGAAACAGACTCCATGAGGGAGGTATGAGTGCTGGAGACGCCAAGGGGAATGTTCTGCTGCCTGCAACATCCTCCAGCATGACCGGTTTGGCAGTGGGTCAGTAATGGTGTGGGGTGGCATTTCTTTGGGGGGCCGCACAGCCCTCCATGTGCTCGCCAGAGGTAGCCTGACTGCCATTAGGTCCTGAGATGAGATCCTCAGACCCCTTGTGAGACCATATGCTGGTGCGGTTGGACCTGGGTTCCTCCTAATGCAAGACAATGCTAGACCTCATGTGGCTGGAGTGTGTCAGCAGTTCCTGCAAGACGAAGGCATTGATGCTATGGACTGGCCCACCCGTTCCCCAGACCTGAATCCAATTGAGCACATCTGGGACATCATGTCTCGCTCCATCCACCAACGCCACTTTGCACCACAGACTGTCCAGGAGTTGGCGGATGCTTTAGTCCAGGTCTGGGAGGAGATCCCTCAGGAGACCATCCGCCACCTCATCAGGAGCATGCCCAGGCGTTGTAGGGAGGTCATATAGGCACGTGGAGGCCAAACACACTACTGAGCCTTATTTTGACTTGTTTTAAGGACATTACATCAAAGTTGGAGCAGCCTGTAGTGTGTTTTTCCACTTTAATTTTGAGTGTGACTCCAAATCCAGACCTCCATGGGTTAATAAATTTGATTTCCATTGATATATTTTGTGTGATTTTGTTGTCAGCACATTCAACTATGTAAAGAACAAAGTATTTAATAAGAATATTTCATTCATTCAGATCTAGGATGTGTTATTTTAGTGTTCCCTTTATTTTTTTGAGCAGTGTATACATAAATATATATAAGCGCAAAGGAATTTGCTGCACTATATAATAAACTCTTAATAAATATATATATATATATATATATATATAGAGAGAGAGAGAGATTTATCTATACACATATAAAAATATGTATATCTCTGCTTCCTCCCACACACACCACAGTCTGTCTCTCCCAGATGACTCCATGGAATTTGCTGCACTATATAAGAAACTGTTAATAAATAAACAACTATTTTCAGAAAATGATCATACTACAGTACATCAAGGTATTTCTACACTATGGGCCTAGGGGGTCATTCCGACCCGATTGCTCGCTGCAGTTTGACGCAGCGCAGCGATTGGGTCAGAACTGCACAAGCGCTGGCGCCGCAGTGCGCCGGGGCATGGCAGTCGTCGGCACCCAGCGATCGCTTCTGAGACAGAGAAGGTCGCTGGGTGGGAGGGGTCTGAACGGTGGCGTTAAGCTGCCGTTTAGTAGGCGCGGTCCGGCCAATGCAGGCGTGGCAGCTGCGTGACGTCTCACGCAGCCGCTGCTGCCAGCGGCAGCAACACACATCTCCCAGCCAGCCACAGAAGCTGCGCTGGCCGGGAGTTACTCCACAGATACAAAGACTTTTGTATTTGTGCGGGGGGAGGGGGGGGCACTGACATGTGGGGCGGACAAGCTGGGCGTCCCCCCGCATGTGTGGAAACATGATCGTAGCTGTGCTAAATTTAGCACAGCTACGATCAACTCGGAATTACCCCCCTAATTCAGAGTTGATCGCAGCAGCAAATTTGTTAGCAGTTGGGCAATACCATGGCCAATATTTACTAAGAATTCGAGTTTGTCCGATTTGTGTTTTTTTTTCTAAGTCCCAATCCGGGAATTCACTAAGCACCAATCTCGGCAGTGTTTGGACTATTCGTAATGGTTTGATTCGCAAAGTTCAGAAATACGAATGAATAGACCATCGGTCAAACGCGGCTGTTATTTCATACAATACGGGAATTCACTATTCATTCGTATTTGGGTGTTAGTTTCTGAGTGCTCAATTGCGGTCGTATTTTTTTGCGATTCGGTAAAATAAGCGGCAAAAAAATAGACCTGCTTTTTTCAATCGTGTTTACATGTGTTGCAACTCAAAAATCAATCACACCTGAATACGGATGCCTATAAAAGGATGTTAGGCCCAATTCAATCCACCTACACTCAGAAATGGCAGCAGGACTGCGGACCAGTGATATTTTGTGTGCTGTGGGATTCCTCAGACTCAGACATCAGCCTGTAAGTAACCAGGGCCAACAAACTGAACATGGTCAGCAGGTTGTACAGGTTCCGCGGAGACTGCGCAGGCCTCGTTTTTTAGGGGGCGTTTAAACTTGAACGCATTGTCCGATGATATGGTCATACAGATGTTCCGTCTAAATCGTAACAACATTTTCCGTCTGTATGGCCTTGTCAAACTGGGCCTAGACCCTGAGACAGCACGCTCTCGCTCTGTCTCAGGCCTGCACAAACTCCTGGCTGTGTTGCACTTTATGGCTACTGGCAGCTTTCAGGCTGTGTCTGGGGATGTCATAGGAATCTCACAGCCCTCATTTTCCAGAATATTAACACAGGTGATGTATAGCTAACTACCTCTTCTGTTTTTTGTTTGATTTAATTTCTCGGTGGCCAGTTCTGTCCTAAAATCTCATGTTTATTGTTCTTTCAAATATACACACAGCTGTTGGCTGTTTTGTAGCCCCACATCTATGCCTCAATCAGCTTCCCTACCCAGGAGTCTCAGTGGCATGCCGTCAGGGTAGATTTCTATGAGCTGGCTTGCATGCCCAATGTGCTTGGAGCCATAGATTGCACACACATTCAGCTGAGACCACCTAGGGGCAGGCAGCACATATATACTAATCGCCATTTCGAACACTCCACAAATGTGCAGGTGGTTTGTGATGCAAATCTCAAAATAATGAGTGTTGTTGCTGGTTACCCTGGGGGCTGCCATGACTCCTTCATCCTCAGTCAGTCATCCCTCTTTGATACGTTTTAGGATGGACAAATGCCAGATGGATGGCTGCTGGGTATGTAATTTGATATGTGTAGGCCTGCGTATACTTTGTCCAAATACAGGGGCAGATGTATTAACCTGTAGAAGGCATAAGGAAGTGAGAAACCAGTGATATGTGCAAGGTGATAAAGGCACCAGCCAATCAGCTCCAATATGTAAATGAACATTTAGGAACAGATTGTCCGCTGCCTTTATTACCTTGCACATATCACAGGTTTATCACTTTCTTATGCCTTCTACAGGTTAATACATCTGCCCCACAGTGTGTTACTTATGTGTTGCTGTATCTTAACATGAATCACGTTACTATATCTGTCTTTTAGGTGATGGAGGATATGGCTGTTTCTCTTAGCTTCTAACTCCATTGTCCCGACCTAATACCCCTGCTGAACACAATTACAATAATGCACATAAGACCACGCGGAATGTGATAGAAAGATGTTTTGGTGTGCTGAAATATAGGTTTCGGTGTCTGGATAAGTCTGGTGGCCTTTTGTTGTATAGTCCCTCCAAGGTGACTCAAATTGTGTTCTGCTGCTGCTTTCTTCATAACATGTGTTTGCAACAACATCTGCCACATGTTGAGGAGGAGTAGGAGGAGGATGAAGAAAGCAGCCAGCAAGCAGAGGTATTAGAGACATCTGGTGATACTTGGAGTACAGATGTAGGGAGGCAGGTTAGGCAAGAGCTCATCACTCGCTATTTCTAAGGTAAGTTTGTTTTGCTTATTTCATTTGTTGTGTAATCATAAATAGATGTTGGCCCATTTTTAGTGTCAAAACAATTACTCAGAATGTGTCTGTCTCCTTGAGACATACAAACATACCCTCGCTTTATGCAAAACAAATGTCGCATGTGTCTTGTGTTTTTAAAAAAAATCTAAACAGATTATGAGTGGCATGCATTAAGTCTGGATAAGTGTTCGTAAACTTGCACTGATAATTTATTACAAGCACACATAATCCACATAGTAATTTATTTAGTATTTTACTTTATGATTGTGTTGGACGTCCTAATGCACAGGTTCTCAAACTCGGCCCTCAGGACCACACACAGTGCATGTTTTGCAGGTAACCCAGTAGAAGCACAGGTGTATGAATTACTCACAGACACAGGTGGAGACACTTTACCTGCTTCCGCAGCGTCATCATCATCAGATGTGATGGGAGTTACTGGAGGACGAGTAGTACTGCTTTTTTCAAACACTGTAAAAAAAATAAAAAAAAAATGTATTCATGCTATTGTTGATACATCCACCCATTATGCTTATAAACATTTATTCTTTAAGAAATGCTTGCTTTATTTTTCTGAAAAACATAATGACCGGAAACCAAAAAACCACTACATAAAACAATAAACATTGTCCAATAGCCATATGCACTATGGAAAGTTCAACACAGGAAAACATTTACAGGACATTGACATAGGCCACAAGTAAAAATACATACATTAACAACCAAAAACACACACATCTTAATTTTGTAATGAAAGGAAAAATATTACAGATGCAATATAGAAATTGCTGTGTGATGTGACACTCCAAACACACATTACCACTATATGAGCCAAAAAAAAAAAAACACAAATAAAAAAATTAGACTGCAGTGTTGTGTCACGGTACAAATACAAACTCAAACTGAACAAACAAATAGTGTTTTTTAATAAAAAAAAAATTAGATTCTGTAATAATGACATTACACATGTAAGTGGTTTCCAAACCACTTTCCACTACTCCAGCCTCTAACATGACAACCACTGTTTTGGAAACATTGCACATGGATAACCTAAATATAAAACATAGGCCAAATTAAACATCCAAAAATGTCCAAAAGGAAAACATGATTGCAGGACAAATCAATGACACACCAAGTCCAAACTACACATGCAAAATATATTGTGAAAAAACACATGACATACAATAAAGTAAGATGTTACATTGGGTTTTGTATAAAACATTACCCAAAACAATGTATTTGCTGACACACACTTGAAGATGGGAGTCATATGCAACGTGAAATGACACACATTTAAAAAAAAAAAAATAAGGTCATAGAATGTTAATGCAAATACACATGCTCACCATTCTTCCTGGGCCTATCTGAATCCCGGACAGGGGTTGCAGAGACTACTTCAGGAGGTATTACACTCTGCATGGACTCCTCATACTCCAGATATCTTGCAATATAGGGCTGCCCACCACCGGTTTTTCGAGCCGACTTCGACTCCTTGGCCATTTTGGACTTGACACGTCGCTTTATGTCATAGTACCGTTTGCAAAAAAATATATATAACGAACCAGTGATTGCGCAGTAAAAAGGACCTGCTTCCTAGGTACACCTCTAAGGGGAGAAAAAACACAAATTCTCTAAAAGTGAATACTGAAAGTTAGTAGGGGGTACCCCTGGCGCTTGGTCTCTTATGGATGATTCTGAGTGTCCTACTCAGAAGCAATAAACATCTATCGCATGCCAAATAAAAAGCAATACATATCTGACACATGTGACTCAATCAATGAAGAGGGAACAATGTTTAATATTTAATATACAGACAAAACATGTAAACATGACATAAACAATGGAAGGGTAAAGTGACTTGTGCATCCAATGATGAACCAAATCTTTCACCATAGGAGAGCAGCTGATATATTCAACCCTACTTGGGGGCTACTACCCAATGGGCTTTACCTGGTGAATACCACAATTAGTCACCACAGACCTTGTTCAAATGCAATGATTGTATAGGGTCTCTGTGCAAAGGCAAGCAACAATAAAGTGACTGGTGCATGGAGTGGAAAAATAAATCTCTCACCATTAGGTTCCCGTGCGGTGGGCTAGTTTGAAAATAGCAAATATGGTCCAAGGCTGATAGGCCTGGCACCACCGCCACGGGTATTATCAGCAATAAGTCCTGGAAGTATGTAGCTCTTTCTCCAAACAACGCTTTTCGGTCCAAGATGGTGACCTTTCTCAAGAATGGATAAAGAGCTATCCCGTTTGTGCTTCTTTTATACCCTAACCAATCCTCCAATAGTGACATGATCGTGCACAGCCGCGCTTCCGGGATCACGTGACGGAAATCACGCGGTTGCGTTCCAGCGGACGTTTCCGCATTTCCTAGGTCTTGAGCAGCCACGCTTCCGGGATCACGTGACCAAAGTCACGTGATTGCGTTCCAGCGGCCATTTCCGAGTTTCCTGGGTCTCATGACGGAAGTGACGCAGCCGTTTCTCAGAGACCATTACCACAATGGTCTCGTTTAACATTCTTTCCTCACACATGTGACCAACGGGGGCTTCCTGATAGTCCAGCATCCATTTTGTTTAAGGGATCGTGTATTCTATTTGCCCAAAGATTTCCACATTTCTTTTATCACGTGTACAGATCCCCACACCTGACCAAACTAGATGGTACTTCGTATTCCCATCATGTCCATCCCTAATATCCCGGGTGGGGATTTGAATTTCTTCAGATGATTACATTGAAGATCGAGGATGTGTAATATAGGATAAAAGAAAAAAAATACATGATTAATACATATACATAAAAGAGATACAATATATTTATAGAAAACCAGTGCTTAGGAACTTTTACATATACAAGACACAACATCAGATAAAACTAAAATGGCATTTAATCCAGAAACCACCTTAGTTCAAAGTCGACGTTATGACCTTTAGGTTTTAACGTATCAAGGTCATATATCCATCTCATTTTGCTTTGCGCTAGGCGCTTCTCTAAATTTTTGTTCCGCCAGGTAAGTTTTATCTGCTGTAACCCAATGAAGCATTTGATCTGCCCCTCGCACTAATTATGTTTTTTACTGAAATGTTCCGAGAGGGGGTGAGTCTCTAACCCCTTACGGATATTATAGATGTGCTCCGCTGCCCTCGTTTTTAGTGGCCGTGATGTCTTTCCAATATAAATTTGGCCACAATTACATTCTAGTAAATAAATTACGTTCCTGGAATGGCAGGTGACGAAATCTTTTATCACATATTTCTTGCCATTCACCTCAAAATCAGTGATCTTTCTGACTATGTCTTTTTTCGTGGTGGTTCTACACATAAGGCAGTCCCCACATCTATGAAACCCCTTGGTACATGTCCTTCCTATGTTGTTCTCTTTCAGACTACTATTAACCAACTTGTTCTTCAGAGATCTGGCCTTTTTATATATGAATACTGGTTTAGCCGGTAAGGAATTCCCCAGAACTGGGTCATCCTGCAGTATTCGCCAGTTGTCTCGAAACACCTTTTCAACCCTCTTATGGTATGCACCATACTGGGTGATAAAGGCCCATTCATAAGGGTTATCTTTCGATATCGGCTTCTCCTTCTCAGCCAGGTGCTCCTTTCTATCTAGCTGATGTACTTTCTCTTTTGCCTTTTCCAGTGTGGACTCCTCGTATCCTTTTTCCCCAAACCTTTCTGCCATTTCCTCAAGTTGTGTTTCTAGGATTACGGGATCCGTACAATTTCTTTTTACTCGTTTAAATTGCCCTACTGGTATATTTTCTAACCATTTCTCATGGTGCTCACTATTAATACTCAAGTAGGCATTGGAGTCAGTCGGTTTTCTATGAGTTTGGTGTTTATTTTCTCATTCTCTATATATATTTTAAGATCCAAAAACACCAAGTCCTTCTTACTTTCTACAAACGTTAAAAAAAATATTAAAATAATTAGCATTGAGTGTTTCAAGAAAGTGAGTTAACGTATTGCTCTCTCCTCGCCAGATAAAAAGAACATTGTCTATAAAACGCCACCAGGACACCCTTAATTTGCAGATAATAAGAACCATTGAAATAAAAGTAATTGTTATTTAAAATAAAATCAATGGATTCCAGTAAAAAAGATTTTGTCTCCTCTTTATATTCACTTTTGTATAAAAGATATTCTAATACTTTTATTTCAATGGTTCTTATTATCTGCAAATTAAAGGGACAGCCATGGGCACCAGGTTTGCTCCCAGTTATGCCAATCTGTACATTGCCTTTTGGGAAGTTCAGTATGTGGATTCCCTACGGGCACTGGGAGCAAACCTGGTGTCCTGGTGGCGTTTTATAGACAATGTTCTTTTTATCTGGCGAGGAGAGAGCAATATGTTAACTCACTTTCTTGAAACACTCAATGCTAATGATTTTAATATTGTTTTAACGTTTGTAGAAAGTAAGAATGACTTGGTGTTTTTGGATCTTAAAATATATAGAGAGAATGAGAAAATAAACACCCAAACTCATAGAAAACCGACTGACTCCAATGCCTACTTGAGTATTAATAGTGAGCACCATGAGAAATGGTTAGAAAATATACCAGTAGGGCAATTTAAACAAGTAAAAAGAAATTGTACGGATACCGTAATCCTAGAAACACAACTTGAGGAAATGGCAGAAAGGTTTAGGGAAAAAGGATACGAGGAGTCCACACTGGAAAGGCAAAAGAGAAAGTACATCAGCTAGATAGAAAGGAGCTCCTGGCTGAGAAGGAGAAGCCGATATCGAAAGATAACCCTTATGAATGGGCCTTTATCACCAAGTATGGTGCATACCATAAGAGGGTTGAAAAGGTGTTTCGAGACAACTGGCGAATACTGCAGGATGACCCAGTTCTGGGGAATTCCTTACCGGCTAAACCAGTATTCATATATAAAAAGGCCAGATCTCTGAAGGACAAGTTGGTTAATAGTAGTCTGAAAGAGAACAACATAGGAAGGACATGTACCAAGGGGTTTCATAGATGTGGGGACTGCCTTATGTGCAGAACCACCACGAAAAAAGACATAGTCAGAAAGATCACTGACTTTGAGGTGAATGGCAAGAAATATGTGATAAAAGATTTCGTCACCTGCCATTCCAGGAACGTAATTTATTTACTAGAATGTAATTGTGGCCAAATTTATATTGGAAAGACATCACGGCCACTAAAAACGAGGGCAGCGGAGCACATCTATAATATCCGTAAGGGGTTAGAGACTCATCCCCTCTCGGAACATTTCAGTAAAAAACATAATAAGTGTGAGGGGCAGATCAAACGCTTCATTGGGTTACTGCAGATAAAACCCACCTGGCGGAACAAAAATTTAGAGAAGCGCCTAGCGCAAAGCGAAATGAGATGGATATATGACCTTGATACGTTAAAACCTAAAGGTCATAACGTCGACTTTGAACTAAGGTGGTTTCTGGATTAAATGCCATTTTAGTTTTATCTGATGTTGTGTCTTGTATATGTAAAAGTTCCTAAGCACTGGTTTTATATAAATGTATTGTATCTCTTTTATATATATGTATTAATCATGTATTTTTTCTTTTATCCTATATTACACATCCTCGATCTTCAATGTAATCGTCTGAAGAAATTCTGATCCCCACCCGGGTAATTAGGGATGGACATGATGGGAATACGAAGTACCATCTAGTTTGGTCAGGATCTGTACACGTGATAAAAGAAATGTGGAAATCTTTGGGCAAATAGAATACACGATCCTTTAAACAAAATGGATGCTGGACTATCAGGAAGCCCCCGTTGGTCACATGTGTGAGGAAAGAATGTTAAATGAGACCATTGTGGTAATGGTCTCCGAGAAACGGCCGCGTCACTTCCGTCATAAGACCCAGGAAACTCGGAAATGGCCGCTGGAACGCAATCACGTGACTTTGGTCACGTAATCCCGGAAGCGCGGCTGCTCAAGACCTAGGAAATGCGTAAACGGCCGCTGGAACGCAACCGCGTGATTTCCGTCACATGATCCCGGAAGCGCGGCTGTGCACGATCATGTCACTAATGGAGGATTGGTTAGGGTATAAAAGAAGCACAAACGGGATAGCTCTTTATCCATTCTTGAGAAAGGTCACCATCTTGGACCGAAACGCGTTGTTTGGAGAAAGAGCTACACACTTCCAGGACCTATTGCTTATAATACCCGTGGCGGTGGTGCCAGGCCTATCAGCCTTTGACCATATTTGCTATTTTCAAACTAGCCCACCGCACGGGAACCTAATGGTGAGAGATTTATTTTTCCACTCCATGCACCAGTCACTTTATTGTTGCTTGCCTTTGCACAGAGACCCTATACAATCATTGCATTTGAACAAGGTTTGTGGTGACTAATTGTGGTATTCACCAGGTAAAGCCCATTGGGTAGTAGCCCTCAAGTAGGGTTGAATATATCAGCTGCTCTCCTATGGTGAAAGATTTGGTTCATCATTGGATGCACAAGTCACT
The DNA here is from genome assembly GCF_028390025.1 of Pseudophryne corroboree. NCBI lineage: Eukaryota > Metazoa > Chordata > Amphibia > Anura > Myobatrachidae > Pseudophryne > Pseudophryne corroboree. Next base: position 761,949,052 of record NC_086445.1, read on the forward strand.
TTATCCTTCCATTGTTTATGTCATGTTTACATGTTTTGTCTGTATATTAAATATTAAACATTGTTCCCTCTTCATTGATTGAGTCACATGTGTCAGATATGTATTGCTTTTTATTTGGCATGCGATAGATGTTTATTGCTTCTGAGTAGGACACTCAGAATCATCCATAAGAGACCAAGCACCAGGGGTACCCCCTACCAACTTTCAGTATAGTACCATTTGCGGCACGTGTCCTCCGTCCGCTTGACCACCCCCTCACTATTGACAGCAGCAACAACTTTCGCCCACAACACCGTCTTACTCCGTGTTGGCACCTTGGCGGACTCAGGCCCAAATAGCTGTTACTGATACTTCTTCAGCTCACGCACCAATGCCACATTTTCAGCAAAACTAAACTTGACATTCCGCCCAGTCTTAGTAGTGGTGCGTGGCTGCGGAGCTGTCTGACTGTCACTATCACTGTCACTTGAGGCTGCTGCAGCAACCTCACCCACCTCCTCCACCTCACTAACCTCACTAACACTCACCTCCTCCACCTGACCGACCTCCTCCCCCTCACTCACACCCTCCACCTCACCCACCTCTGAGTCACACATAATTGTGTGTATAAACACTTAACACAGGAAAAAAAAGACAAACAACTAGTGATGAGCGGGTTCGGTTCCTCGGAAACCGAACCCCCCCGAACTTCACCCATTTTACACGGGTCCGAGGCATACTCGGATTTTCCCTTATGGCTCGGTTAACCCGAGCGCGCCCGAACGTCATCATCCCGCTGTCGGATTCTCGCGAGATTCGGATTCTTTATAAGCAGCCCCGCGTCGCCGCCATTTTCACTCGTGCATTGGAAATGTTAGGGAGAGGACGTGGCTGGCGTCCTCTCTGTTTATTAATGTTGATGCAAATATTTGTGCTTATTGCTTAATTGTGGGGACTAGGGAGCAGCAGTATTATATAGGAGGAGTACAGTGCAGAGTTTTGCTGACAGTGACCACCAGTATACGTTGTCTGCCTGAAAAACACTTCATATCTGTGCTCAGTGTGCTGCATATATCTGTGCTCACACTGCTTAATTGTTGGGACTGGGGAGCAGCTGTATTATATAGGAGGAGTACAGTGCAGAGTTTTGCTGACAGTGACCACCAGTATACGTAGTCTGCCTGAAAAACACTCCATATCTGTGCTCAGTGTGCTGCATATACCTGTGCTCACACTGCTTTATTGTGGGGACTGGGGACCACCAGTATATTATATAGGAGGAGTACAGTGCAGAGTTTTGCTGACAGTGACCACCAGTATACGTTGTCTGCCTAAAAACACTCCATATCTGTGCTCAGTGTGCTGCATATATCTGTGCTCACACTGCTTTATTGTGGAGACTGGGGACCAGCAGTATTATATAGGAGGAGTACAGTGCAGAGTTTTGCTGACAATGACCACCAGTATACGTTGTCTGCCTGAAAAACACTCCATATCTGTGCTCAGTGTGCTGCATATATCTGTGCTCACACTGCTTTATTGTGGGGACTGGGGACCACCAGTATATTATATAGGAGGAGTACAGTGCAGAGTTTTGCAGACCAGTGACCACCAGTATACGTTGTCTGCCTGAAAAACATATATGTGCTCAGTGTGCTGCATATATCTGTGCTCACACTGCTTTATTGTGGGGACTGGGGACCAGCAGAATTATATAGGAGGAGTACTGTGCAGAGTTTTGCTGACAGTGACCACCAGTATATATAGCAGTACGGTACAGAAGGCCACTGCTCTACCTACCTCTGTGTCGTCAAGTATACTATCCATCTAGATTCTATACCTGTGGTGCATTTTAGTTTGCAGTTTGCTGACAGTGACCAGCAGTATATATAGCAGTACGGTACGGAAGGCCACTGCTCTACCTACCTCTGTGTCATCAAGTATACTATCCATCTAGATTCTATACCTGTGGTGCATTTCAGTTTTGCAGTTTGCTGACAGTGACCACCAGTATATATAGCAGTACGGTACGGAAGGCCACTGCTCTACCTACCTCTGTGTCGTCAAGTATACTATCCATCCATACCAGTGGTGCATTTCAGTTGTGCGCAGTATATATAGTAGTAGGCCATTGCTATTGATACTGGCATATAATTCCACACATTAATAAATGGAGAACAAAAATGTGGAGGTTAAAATAGGGAAAGATCAAGATCCACTTCCACCTCGTGCTGAAGCTGCTGCCACTAGTCATGGCCGAGACGATGAAATGCCATCAACGTCGTCTGTCAAGGCCGATGCCCAATGTCATAGTAGAGAGCATGTAAAATCCAAAAAACAAAAGTTCAGTAAAATGACCCAAAAATCAAAATTGAAAGCGTCTGATATGAAGCGTAAACTTGCCAATATGCCATTTACGAAACGGCGTGGCAAGGAACGGCTGAGGCCCTGGCCTATGTTCATGGCTAGTGGTTCAGCTTCAAATGAGGATGGAAGCACTCATCCTCTCGCTAGAAAAAAGAAAAAACTTAAGCTGGAGGAAATTGACAAGGAGGATTCTGATGGTGAGGTGGTTTGTTTAAGTCAGGCACCCGGGGAGACACCTGTTGTCCGTGGGACGAATATGGCCATTGATATGCCTGGTCAAAATACAAAAAAAATAAGCTCTTCGGTGTGGAATTATTTCAACACAAATGCGGACAACAGGTGTAAAGCCGTGTGTTGCCTTTGTCAAGCTGTAATAAGCAGGGGTAAGGACGTTAACCACCTAGGAACATCCTCCCTTTTACGTCACCTGGAGTGCATTCATCAGAAGTCATTGACAAGTTCAAAAACTTTGGATGACAGCGGAAGCAGTCCACTGACCACTAAATCCCTTCCTCTTGTAACCAACCTCCTGCAAACTACACCACCAACTCCCTCAGTGTCAGTTTCCACCTTTCACAGGAAAGCCAATAATTCTGCAGGCCATATCACTGGCAAGTCTGACGAGTCCTCTCCTACCTGGGATTCCTCCGATGCATCCTTGAGTGTAACGCCTACTGCTGCTGGTGCTGCTGTTGTTGCTGCTGGGAGTCGATCGTCATCCCAGATGGGAATTCGTAAGACCAATTGTACTACTTCCAGTAAGCAATTGACTGTCCAACAGTCCTTTGCGAGGAAGATGAAATATCACAGCAGTCATCCTGCTGCAAAGCGGATAACTCAGGTCTTGTCAGCCTGGGTGGTGAGAAACGTGGTTCCGGTATCCAGCGTTAATTCACAGGCAACTAGAGACTTGTTTGAGGTACTGTGTCCCCGGTACCAAATACCATCTAGGTTCCATTTCTCTAGGCAGGCGATACCGAAAATGTACACAGACGTCAGAAAAAGAGTCACCAGTGTCCTAAAAAATGCAGTTGTACCCAATGTCCACTTAACCATGGACATGTGGACAAGTGGAGCAGGGCAGACTCAGGACTATATGACTGACAGTCCACTGGGTAGATGTATTGCCTCCCGCAGCAAGAACAGCAGCGGCGGCACCAGTAGCAGCATCTCGCAAACGCCAACTCGTTCCTAGGCAGGCTACGCTTTGTATCACCGCTTTCCATAAGAGGCACACAGCTGACAAACTCTTACGGAAACTGAGGAACATCATCGCAGAATGGCTTACCCCAATTGGACTCTCCTGGGGATTTGTGACATCGGACAACGCCAGCAATATTGTGCGTGCATTACATCTGGGCAAATTCCAGCACGTCCCATGTTTTGCACATACATTGAATTTGGTGGTGCAGAATTATTTAAAAAACGTCAGGGGCGTGCAAGAGATGCTGTCGGTGGCCCGAAGAATTGCGTGCCACTTTCGGCATTCAGCCACCGCGTGCCGAAGACTGAAGCACCAGCAAACAGTCCTGAACCTGCCCTGCCATCATCTGAAGCAAGAGGTGGTAACGAGGTGGAATTCAACCCTCTATATGCTTCAGAGGATGGAGGAGCAGCAAAAGGCCATTCAAGCCTATACATCTGCCCACGATATAGGCAAAGGAGGGGGAATGCACCTGACTCAAGTGCAATGGAGAATGATTTCAATGTTGTGCAAGGTTCTGCAACCTTTTGAACTTGCCACACGTGAAGTCAGTTCAGACACTGCCAGCCTGAGTCAGGTCATTCCCCTCATCAGGCTTTTGCAGAAGAAGCTGGAGACATTGAAGGAGGAGCTAAAACAGAGCGATTCCGCTAGGCATGTGGGACTTGTGGATGGAGCCCTTAATTCGCTTAACCAGGATTCACGGGTGGTCAATCTGTTGAAATCAGAGCACTACATTTTGGCCACCGTGCTCGATCCTAGATTTAAAACCTACGTTGTATCTCTCTTTCCAGCATACACAAGTCTGCAGAGGTTGAAAGACCTGCTGGTGAGAAAATTGTCAAGTCAAGCGGAACGAGACCCGTCAACAGCTCCTCCTTCACATTCTCCCGCAACTGGGGTGCGAGGAAAAGGCTAAGAATTCCGAGCCCACCCGCTTGCAGTGATGCAGTACAGTCTGGAGCGTGTGCTGACATCTGGTCCGGACTGAAGGACCTCCCAACGATTACGGACATGTCGTCTACTGTCACTGCATATGGTTCTGTCACCATTGAAAGAATGGTGGAGGATTATATGAGTGACCGCATCCAAGTAGGCACGTCAGACAGTCTATACGTATACTGGCAGGAAAAAGAGGCAATTTGGAGGCCCTTGCACAAACTGGCTTTATTCTACCTAAGTTGCCCTCCCTCCAGTGTGTACTCCGAAAGAGTGTTTAGTGCAGCCGCTCACCTTGTCAGCAATCGGCGTACAAGGTTACTTTCAGAAAATGTGGAGAAGATGATGTTCATCAAAATGAATTATAATCAATTCCTCCGTGGAGACATTCACCAGCAATTGCCTCCAGAAAGTACACAGGGATCTGAGATGGTGGATTCCAGTGGGGACAAAATTAATAATCTGTGAGGAGGGGGATGTACACAGTGAAAGGGGTGAGGAATCAGAGGATGAAGATGAGTTGGACATCTTGCCTCTGTAGAGCCAGTTTGTGCAAGAAGAGATTGATTGCTTCTTTTTTGGTGGGGGACCAAACCAACCAGTCATTTCAGTCACAGTCGTGTGGCAGACCCTGTCGCTGAAATGATGGGTTCGTTAAAGTGTGCATGTCCTGTTTATACAACATAAGGGTGGGTGGGAGGGCCCAAGGACAATTCCATCTTGCACCTCTTTTTTCTTTCATTTTTCTTTGCATCATGTGCTGTTTGGGTACTATTTTTTTAAGTGCCATCCTGTCTGACACTGCAGTGCCACTCCTAGATGGGCCAGGTGTTTGTGTCGGCCACTTGTGTCGCTTAGCTTAGTCACACAGCTACCTTGGTACACCTCTTTTTCTTTGTGCATCATGTGCTGTTTGGGGACAATTTTTTTGAAGTGCCATCCTGTCTGACACTGCAGTGCCACTCCTAGATGGGCCAGGTGTTTGTGTCGGCCACTTGGGTCGCTTAGCTTAGTCACACAGCTACCTCATTGCGCCTCTTTTTTTCTTTGCATCATGTGCTGTTTGGGGACTATTTTTTTGAAGTGCCATCCTGTCTGACACTGCAGTGCCACTCCTAGATGGGCCAGGTGTTTGTGTCGGCCACTTGTGTCGCTTAGCTTAGTCACACAGCAACCTTGGTGCGCCTCTTTTTTTCTTTGCATCATGTGCTGTTTGGGGACAATTTTTTTGAAGTGCCATCCTGCCTGACACTGCAGTGCCACTCCTAGATGGGCCAGGTGTTTGTGTCGGCCACTTGTGTCGCTTAGATTAGCCATACAGCGACCTTGGTACAAATTTTAGGACTAAAAATAATATTGTAAGGTGTGAGGTGTTCAGAATAGACTGAAAATGAGTGTAAATTATGGTTATTGAGGTTAATAATACTATGGGATCAAAATGACCCCCAAATTCTATGATTTAAGCTGTTTTTGAGGGTTTTTTGTAAAAAAACACCCGAATCCAAAACACACCCGAATCCGACAAAAACATTTCAGGGAGGTTTTGCCAAAACGCGTCCGAATCCAAAACCAAAACACAAAACCCGAAAAATGTCCGGTGCACATCACTACAAACAACACACTCCTCCACTACCACTACACAACTCACACACACACACACACACACACACACACACACACACAGACACAAACAAACACTGACAAGGGAATATAAAGAAAAATAACTTGGACCAAAAATGAGACAAAACCACAAAAAACAAGACTACAAGAATGACAAGACGACTTACAAACACAATACCACACTCAGAAATCGATACCAACACTCCTCACCAAAACACTAATTCACCTACCTCCACAGCACAACCTCCCTCCTCCTCACCACTAACTAAACCCACGAGGTGCGGACGGTTTGGGGCGTATTTATTAGTGATGAGCGGGTTCGGTTTCTCGGAAACCGAACCCCCCCGAACTTCACCCTTTTTACACGGGTCCGAGGCAGGTTCGAACCTTCCCGCCTTGCTCGGCTAACCCGAGCGCGCTCGAACGTCATCATCCCGCTGTCGGATTCTCGCGAGATTCGGATTCTATATAAGCAGCCGCGCGTCGCCGCCATTTTCAATCGTGCATTGGAGATGATAGGGAGAGGACGTGGCTGGCGTCCTCTCCGTTTATTGTTGAACATGATTGCTTTATTGCTTAATTGTGGGGAGGACTGGGGAGCAGCTGTTAGGAGGAGTACAGTGCAGAGTTTTGCTGATAAGTGACCACCAGTTTTATCCGTTCTCTGCCTGAAAAAAACGCTCCATACCATATCTGTGCTCAGTGTGCTACATAATATATCTGTGCTCACACTGCTTAATTGTGGGGACTGGGGAGCAGCTGTATTATATAGCAGGAGTACAGTGCAGAGTTTTGCTGACAGTGACCACCAGTATACGTTGTCTGCCTGAAAAACACTCCATATCTGTGCTCAGTGTGCTGCTTTATTGTGGGGACTGGGGACCACCAGTATAATTAATATTATATAGGAGGAGTACAGTGCAGAGTTTTGCTGACACAGTGACCACCAGTATACTATATATAGCAGTATGGTAGGCCACTGCTGTACCTACCTTTGTGTCGTCATTCATTAAGTATACTATCCATCTACATTCTATACCTGTGGTGCATTTTAGTTTTGCAGTTTGCTGACACAGTGACCACCAGTATACTATATATAGCAGTACGGTAGGCCACTGCTGTACCTACCTCTGTGTCATCATTCATTAAGTATACTATCCATCTACATTCTATACCTGTGGTGCATTTTAGTTTTGCAGTTTGCTGACACAGTGACCACCAGTATACTATATATAGCAGTACGGTAGGCCACTGCTGTACCTACCTCTGTGTCGTCATTCATTAAGTATACTACCCATCTACATTCTATACCTGTGGTGCATTTTAGTTTTGCAGTTTGCTGACACAGTGACCACCAGTATACTATATATAGCAGTACGGTACGGTAGGCCACTGCTGTACCTACATCTGTGTCGTCATTCATTAAGTATACTATGCATCTACATTCTATACCTGTGGTGCATTTTAGTTTTGCAGTTTGCTGACACAGTGACCACCAGTATACTATATATAGCAGTACGGTAGGCCACTGCTGTACCTACCTCTGTGTCGTCATTCATTAAGTATACTATCCATCTACATTCTATACCTGTGGTTCATTTTAGTTTTGCAGTTTGCTGACACAGTGACCACCAGTATACTATATATAGCAGTAAGGTAGGCCACTGCTGTACCTACCTCTGTGTCATCATTCATTAAGTATACTATCCATCTACATTCTATACCTGTGGTGCATTTTAGTTTTGCAGTTTGCTGACACAGTGACCACCAGTATACTATATATAGCAGTACGGAAGGCCACTGCTGTACCTACCTCTGTGTCGTCATTCATTAAGTATACTATCCATCTACATTCTATACCTGTTGTGCATTTTAGTTTTGCAGTTTGCTGACACAGTGACCACCAGTATACTATATATAGCAGTACGGTAGGCCACTGCTGTACCTACCTCTGTGTCGTCATTCATTAAGTATACTATCCATCTACATTCTATACCTGTGGTGCATTTTAGTTTTGCAGTTTGCTGACACAGTGACCACCAGTATACTATATATAGCAGTACGGTACGGAAGGCCACTGCTGTACCTACCTCTGTGTCGTCATTCATTAAGTATACTATCCATCTACATTCTATACCTGTGGTGCATTTTAGTTTTGCAGTTTGCTGACACAGTGACCACCAGTATACTATATATAGCAGTACAGAAGGCCACTGCTGTACCTACCTCTGTGTCGTCATTCATTAAGTATACTATCCATCTACATTCTATACCTGTTGTGCATTTTAGTTTTGCAGTTTGCTGACACAGTGACCACCAGTATACTATATATAGCAGTACGGTAGGCCACTGCTGTACCTACCTCTGTGTCGTCATTCATTAAGTATACTATCCATCTACATTCTATACCTGTGGTGCATTTTAGTTTTGCAGTTTGCTGACACAGTGACCACCAGTATACTATATATAGCAGTACGGTAGGCCACTGCTGTACCTACCTCTGTGTCGTCATTCATTAAGTATACTATCCATCTACATTCTATACCTGTGGTGCATTTTAGTTTTGCAGTTTGCTGACACAGTGACCACCAGTATACTATATATAGCAGTACGGTAGGCCACTGCTGTACCTACCTCTGTGTCGTCATTCATTAAGTATACTATCCATCTACATTCTATACCTGTGGTGCATTTTAGTTTTGCAGTTTGCTTACACAGTGACCACCAGTATACTATATATAGCAGTACGGTACGGAAGGCCACTGCTGTACCTACCTCTGTGTCGTCATTCATTAAGTATACTATCCATCTACATTCTATACCTGTGGTGCATTTTAGTTTTGCAGTTTGCTGACACAGTGTCCACCAGTATACTATATATAGCAGTACAGTAGGCCACTGCTGTACCTACCTCTGTGTCGTCATTCATTAAGTAAACTATGTGGTGCGCCTCTTTTTTTCTTTGCATCATGTGCTGTTTGGGGACAATTTTTTTGAAGTGCCATCCTGTCTTGACACTGCAGTGCCACTCCTAGATGGGCAAGGTGTTTGTGTCGGCCACTTGTGTCGCTTAGCTTAGTCACACAGCGACCTTGGTGCGCCTCTTTTTTTCTTTGCATCATGTGCTGTTTGGGGACAATTTTTTTGAAGTGCCATCCTGTCTTGACACTGCAGTGCCACTCCTAGATGGGCCAGGTGTTTGTGTCGGCCACTTGTGTCGCTTAGCTTAGTCACACAGCGACCTTGGTGCGCCTCTTTTTTTCTTTGCATCATGTGCTGTTTGGGGACAATTTTTTTGAAGTGCCATCCTGTCTTGACACTGCACTGCCACTCCTAGATGGGCCAGGTGTTTGTGTCGGCCACTTGTGTCGCTTAGCTTAGCCATCCAGCGACCTCGGTGCAAATTGTAGGACTAAAAATAATATTGTGAGATGTTCAGAATAGACTGGAAATGAGTGGAAATTATGGTAATTGAGGTTAGTAATACTATGGGATCAAAATGACCCCCAAATTCTATGATTTAAGCTGTTTTTTTAGGTTTTTTTGAAAAAAACACCCGAATCCAAAACACACCCGAATCCGACAAAAAGTTTTCGGTGAGGTTTTGCCAAAACCCGAATCCAAAACACGGCCACGGAACCGAATCCAAAACCAAAACACAAAACCCGAAAAATGTCCGGTGCACATCACTAGTATTTATAAGGTTGCGCACAGACACTCCTACCATCTGAAACACAACCAATCACGAACGGGGATGAAAATCAAAACTAAAAGTAAAAATGCGGCCGGGGTCTTAAAAAAACCCTGCCGCGTTTAACTTTGAAAAAATACCGGTAAAAACAACCAAAAGACGTACGCAAATGACAATGAGGGCCGAGAATGGTCCAAAAAAACCCGACTGGCATCGACATCGGAAAACACGAAAAGCATAAAGTCGACTACTTCATAACTTGGCGTATATGGGCCCTCATTCCGAGTCGTTCGCTCGGTATTTTTCATCGCATCGCAGTGAAATTCCGCTTAGTACGCATGCGCAATATTCGCACTGCGACTGCGCCAAGTAATTTTACAATGGAGATAGTATTTTTACTCACGGCTTTTTCATCGCTCCGGCGATCGTAATGTGATTGACAGGAAATGGGTGTTACTGGGCGGAAACAGGCCGTTTTATGGGCGTGCGGGAAAAAACGCTACCGTTTCCGGAAAAAACGCAGGAGTGGCCGGGGAAACGGGGGAGTGTCTGGGCGAACGCTGGGTGTGTTTGTGACGTCAAAACAGGAACGACAAGCACTGAACTGATCGCAGATGCCGAGTAAGTCTGAAGCTACTCTGAAACTGCTAAGTAGTTTGTAATCGCAATATTGCGAATACATCGGTCGCAATTTTAAGAAGCTAAGATACACTCCCAGTAGGCGTAGGCTTAGCGTGAGCAACTCTGCTAAATTCGCCTTGCGAGCGATCAACTCGGAATGAGGGCCATAGTTTCAAAAGTTGCATGAAAATGCACCCGATACAAGACGAGTTTAAACACTACACAATCCGACACAAACACGAATATTAGTAAATATTGGCCCATGTGTACTGCGGGGGGGCAGATATAACATGTGCTGAGAGAGTTAGATTTGGGTGTGGTGTGTTCAAACTGAAATCTAAATTGCACTGTAAAAATAAAGCAGCCAGTGTTTACCCTGCACAGAAACAATATAACCCACCCAAATCTAACTCTCTCTGCACATGTAATATCTGCCCCTCCCCCTACAATGCACATGGTTTTGCCCAACTGCTAACAAATTTGCTGCTATGATCAGGTATTTTACCCTTTGCACACACACTCCACCCCACAAGCCATCAGGTTATTACAGTAGGAAAGATATGACTATAATATCACTGACATGTCAATTTTTAAATTGTCATTTTGTCCTTCCGTCACTTTCTGAACTGAAGCAGTATTTTATTTCATCTATGAAGCAACAGAAAAGATCATGCATTTTGAGAATTTTATTGGTCTTTATTGGTTGCCCACAATACCAATAACCTGAATGTAGTCTGCCAGCCACGTACAGGATTTTTGTTACGTTCTCTGTGCTCCGAATGTAAGATATTGAGTGGGTAAGTCCCGAGCACAGGAACGTGACGCTGAAATTCAGGACAAAGTAAAGCCGTGCCCCTAGGACCCTAACTCCGTTGTTCCACCCACGTGGTCAGTCTACGCCTGCGAGACTATGTGTTCTTGGGCCCACGGCAGCCGCGTTTGAAGGGCGGATTAGGTCTGCCCAACTCCGATGCCCCCCGGTCTTATGAGACAAGGCGTAAACTGAGACTGGATGGGAACAAGGGAACCTCTAACTAAACAAAACACAGGGCTAGGGGTTACTGCAGACCTAAAAAACTAAACGTATGTGCGGCACGGCCGCCAATGGAAAAGGCAACAAAAGTAACACTGTCCACCCCTACACGGCACCGTCGTTTACCCGGGAGAACAGCTGTGGCGGAGCACCTTCCGCAAAAACACCAGCAAAAGAATATAACGGAAACTCTATGGCCTAGGCCGCAAGATGCCGCTACTCACAACACCGGGGAACAACCGCAGGTGAGCAGGAACCTCGAGATCTTAAGACACAGTTTTCTACCAACAGGAAGGCTGGAAGGACCCCAGGAGTCAGCACCACAGGAGCGAGGTAGACCGGACCACAGAACACCGGACAGGGAATTTCTCCAGAGCAGGAACAGCTCACAGGAAGCTATCACCGGCGTCTGTGTAAAGCACTGAGGGAGAATATAACAGGTCTCTGTACCAATGGCTGCAGAGAACCTAATTAGAAAATGTTGTGCAGCTGCCCTGCTGCATGACCACACGCTGACAGGTGTTTGATTAATTGGATAGCAACGGGGAACGCGGCCCGCCTGTGGCATCCCTGTTGCTATGGACCCGGCGGCTCAGTGCGCACGGCATCCCAGCGTTGCCAGGCACCGTGCGGGGTACAGGAGGAGGCACGGCAGCCGTGATGCGCAGGGACCTTTGCTTAGCAACGGTCGGGTGCTGGTGAGAGCCGCCGCGCCTAACAATTTTGATACAAGTTTGACAATTCCAGAGTTGTCAGATTGCCTGTCAAGGCCTGCAATACTCCATCTGTAAGGATTATTGACAAAGATGCTTTAAATCTGTCTACAGATTTGCCACACCATCAGGGGTAATAAAAAATATACAATGCTAATAAAAACTAACTTTTGCCACTGGCTACTTTGACACACTAAAGAAAAACAGGAAGAAACTAAGTGTGGCTGCCTAGACTTTATGTATTTGCTAGTATTTTTCAAAAGACATGATAACGGAAAATGCTTTTCCTTTTATAAGGCACATTCCGATTTTTGTATGTATAATTAAAACCTATGAGTTTTTCATTGGGAATACTATAAAAGGAATGTAGAATCTTGTCAAGAAAACATCAACTTCAAAAAGGAAAAACACTTTTTATTTTAGCACTTTGATTGTAGTATATTGCACATTTTGAAGTATTCTGGGTTAATTAAAGTGTCAGCGATATATATTTAAAAGGGGTTGGGGTACAGCCGGTCTCCATATCGACACTGGGATCCCGGTGTTTAGATTGCTAGCGGGGGAGTGCAACGAAGGCCCATGCGCAATGACACCCACCAGTGGGAATAGTCCCTGTCAGTCGGCATGCAGACTGTTGGGCTTTCTACCGGGTGGGATTCCAGTGTCGGCATAGTGACTGACTGTCTTCCGACCGCCAGTCATATAATCGCATCCCATTTAAAAGTATAGTTAGAAATGCTAAAGAAGGATTCAGTTGTGGTTTAAAAACTTCTGCATGTAGTCTCTATAATTCCACATATACTGTTGACATCTATTGTTCTTTTAAGTGTGTGTGATATTTTAGGTTTTATGTGGTTAGATATATACAAACATGGGCGTATCCAGAAGAAAATGAAAGGGGGGGCACCATAATAGGGGAATGGTAATAGTTATATTTACATGCACCTAAGGATGGGTGCTCCTAGATAAGGGGTGTGGTATCACAGAGGGTGTGGCCTCACAGAATACGCCATCAGGCAATGATTGGCTGTAGGAGCGAATCCTGGTTTATTGCCAATGTTTCACCCTGATGAAAAGGCTGATTGGGCCTTGAAATGTTGGCCACCTGTTCCATTAGTTATGGGAGCCTGGAAGGCACCACCCCAGCACAGTATAATTATCAACATTTTTAGTTGGTGGTGGCAGGTGCAGCATACCTTGTTTTGAGACTCAGACTGCAGGACACAAACTGCCCATCTCTGATTAGCAGAAGCAGCCAACTGGATCTCCAACAAGCGGCATAAGACATCTGCAGGACCGCCCTGTCACAATCACATGGGCCGCCTTCTCAAAGCTGAGGCTGAGTTTGACTGCACCTAGCATGGTGGTAAAAGAAGGAGGAAGCGCTGGGAAACTGTGCGGTGCAGTGAGGGCTAATGAAGCCTTCTGCGCCGTTATAAGTAACAGTCTTACGCAATGCTGGTATTTGAACCCCGCGCCTGGGCTGGACTCTGGCTGGCTGGCAGTGGGGGAGGTAGGTTGCAGTGTGAGCAGGGGGAGGCTAAAGCTGCAGCTTCAGCCTCCCCATTGGTTACCACACGGACTTGCTGTTAGAGCCGCGGCTGGTCCTAGTGCCTGCCAGCTCTTTTATCAAATATAACTGACAGAACTAGCAGTAGTGCTGCTGCTGTTCTCCTTTTGAAAAAAAGAAGTCAGAAACGACAGGGGGGGCATGGGCCCGAGTGCCCCCCCCCCCCCCAGATCCGCCTATGTATACAAATGGAGAGATCTGTAGAGAAAATTGTTTCGTATGGTTCTACTGCACATCCCTCCTTTGCAGCCTGTGTGAAATATTGTGGTCACCTCAAGACCACATGAAGTAGAAGTGCAAATAATATGAAATTTCACAATGGGCGCTGTAGTTTTTTTCTAAAAACTATATGATTATTAGCACATTATACATAATGTAGCATTAATTTAAAATACAATAACAGACAATGCAATAATACAGTGGGTTAAAACAGAAAACATGTCATGCATGGCAGGAATACGTATGTATTTTAACTAGTGATGTGCACCGGAAATTTTTCGGGTTTTGTGTTTTGGTTTTGGGTACGGTTCCGCGGCCGTGTTTTGGGTTCGAACGCGTTTTGGCAAAACCTCACCGAAATGTTTTTGTCGGATTCGGGTGTGTTTTGGATTCGGGTGTTTTTTTCAAAAAACCCTAAAAAACTGCTTAAATCATAGAATTTGGGGGTCATTTTGATCCCATAGTATTATTAACCTCAATAACCATAATTTCCACTCATTTTCAGTCTATTCTGAACACCTCACACCTCACAATATTATTTTTAGTCCTAAAATTTGCACCGAGGTAGCTGTGTGACTAAGCTAAGCGACCCAAGTGGCCGACAGAAACACCTGGCCCATCTAGGAGTGGCACTGCAGTGTCACGCAGGATGGCCCTTCAAAAAAATACTCCCCAAACAGCACATGACGCAAAGAAAAAAAGAGGCGCAATGAGGTAGCTGTGTGACTAAGATAAGCGACCCAAGTGGCCGACACAAACACCTGGCCCATCTAGGAGTGGCACTGCAGTGTCAGACAGGATGGCACTTGAAAAAAATACTCCCCAACAGCACATGACGCAAAGAAAAAAAGAGGCACAATGAGGTAGCTGTGTGACTAAGATAAGCGACCCAAGTGGCCGACACAAACACCTGGCCCATCTAGGAGTGGCACTGCAGTGTCACGCAGGATGGCTCTTCAAAAAAATACTCCCCAAACAGCACATGACGCAAAGAAAAAAAGAGGAGCAATGAGGTAGCTGTGTGACTAAGATAAGCGACCCTAGTGGCCGACACAAACACCTGGCCCATCTAGGAGTGGCACTGCAGTGTCACGCAGGATGGCCCTTCAAAAAAATACTCCCCAAACAGCACATGATGCAAAGAAAAAAAGAGGCGCAATGAGGTAGCTGTGTGACTAAGATAAGCGACCGAAGTGGCCGACACAAACACCTGGCCCATCTAGGAGTGGCACTGCAGTGTCACGCAGGATGGCCCTTCAAAAAAATACTCCCCAAACAGCACATGACGCAAAGAAAAAAAGAGGCGCAATGAGGTAGCTGTGTGACTAAGATAAGCGACCCAAGTGGCCGACACAAACACCTGGCCCATCTAGGAGTGGCACTGCAGTGTCACGCAGGATGGCCCTTCAAAAAAATACTCCCCAAACAGCACATGACGCAAAGAAAAAAAGAGGCGCAATGAGGTAGCTGTGTGACTAAGATAAGCGACCCAAGTGGCCGACACAAACACCTGGCCCATCTAGGAGTGGCACTGCAGTGTCAGACAGGATGGCACTTAAAAAAAATACTCCCCAAACAGCACATGACGCAAAGAAAAAAAGAGGCGCAATGAGGTAGCTGTGTGACTAAGATAAGCGACCCAAGTGGCCGACACAAACACCTGGCCCATTTAGGAGTGGCACTGCAGTGTCAGGCAGGATGGCCCTTCAAAAAATACTCCCCAAACAGCACATGACGCAAAGAAAAAAAGAGGCGCAATGAGGTAGCTGTGTGACTAAGATAAGCGACCCAAGTGGCCGACACAAACACCTGGCCCATCTAGGAGTGGCACTGCAGTGTCACGCAGGATGGCTCTTCAAAAAAATACTCCCCAAACAGCACATGACGCAAAGAAAAAAAGAGGAGCAATGAGGTAGCTGTGTGACTAAGATAAGCGACCCTAGTGGCCGACACAAACACCTGGCCCATCTAGGAGTGGCACTGCAGTGTCACGCAGGATGGCCCTTCAAAAAAATACTCCCCAAACAGCACATGATGCAAAGAAAAAAAGAGGCGCAATGAGGTAGCTGTGTGACTAAGATAAGCGACCGAAGTGGCCGACACAAACACCTGGCCCATCTAGGAGTGGCACTGCAGTGTCACGCAGGATGGCCCTTCAAAAAAATACTCCCCAAACAGCACATGACGCAAAGAAAAAAAGAGGCGCAATGAGGTAGCTGTGTGACTAAGATAAGCGACCCAAGTGGCCGACACAAACACCTGGCCCATCTAGGAGTGGCACTGCAGTGTCACGCAGGATGGCCCTTCAAAAAAATACTCCCCAAACAGCACATGACGCAAAGAAAAAAAGAGGCGCAATGAGGTAGCTGTGTGACTAAGATAAGCGACCCAAGTGGCCGACACAAACACCTGGCCCATCTAGGAGTGGCACTGCAGTGTCAGACAGGATGGCACTTAAAAAAAATACTCCCCAAACAGCACATGACGCAAAGAAAAAAAGAGGCGCAATGAGGTAGCTGTGTGACTAAGATAAGCGACCCAAGTGGCCGACACAAACACCTGGCCCATTTAGGAGTGGCACTGCAGTGTCAGGCAGGATGGCCCTTCAAAAAAATACTCCCCAAACAGCACATGACGCAAAGAAAAAAAGAGGCGCAATGAGGTAGCTGTGTGACTAAGATAAGCGACCCAAGTGGCCGACACAAACACCTGGCCCATCTAGGAGTGGCACTGCAGTGTCACGCAGGATGGCCCTTCAAAAAAATACTCCCCAAACAGCACATGACGCAAGGAAAAAAAGAGGCGCAATGAGGTAGCTGTGTGACTAAGATAAGCGACCCAAGTGGCCGACACAAACACCTGGCCCATCTAGGAGTGGCACTACAGTGTCACGCAGGATGGCCTTCAAAAAAATACTCCTCAAACAGCACATGACGCAAAGAAAAAAAGAGGCGCAACGAGGTAGATGTTTGACTAAGCTAAGCGACCCAAGTGGCCGACACAAACACCTTGCCCATCTAGGAGTGGCACTGCAGTATCAGACAGGATGGCACTTGAAAAAAATACTCCTCAAACAGCACATGACGCAAAGAAAAAAAGAGGCGCAATGAGGTAGCTGTGTGACTAAGATAAGCGACCCAAGTGGCCGACACAAACACCTGGCCCATCTCGGAGTGGCACTGCAGTGTCACGCAGGATGGCTCTTCAAAAAAATACTCCTCAAACAGCACATGACGCAAAGAAAAATGAAAGAAAAAAGAGGTGCAAGATGGAATTGTCCTTGGGCCCTCCCACCCACCCTTATGTTGTATAAACAGGACATGCACACTTTAACGAACCCATAATTTCAGCGACAGGGTCTGCCACACGACTGTGACTGAAATGACTGGTTGGTTTGGGCCCCCACCAAAAAAGAAGCAATCAATCTCTCCTTGCACAAACTGGCTCTACAGAGGCAAGATGTCCACCTCATCATCATCGTCCGATTCATCACCCCTTTCACTGTGTACATCCCCCTCCTCACAGATTATTAATTCGTCCCCACTGGAATCCACCATCTCAGGTCCCCGTGTACTTTCTGGAGGCAATTGCTGCTGGTGAATGTCTCCACGGAGGAATTGATTATAATTCATTTTAATGAACATCATCTTCTTCACATTTTCTGGAAGTAACCTCGTACGCCGATTGCTGACAAGGTGAGCGGCGGCACTAAACACTCTTTCGGAGTACACACTGGAGGGAGGGCAACTTAGGTAGAATAAAGCCAGTTTGTGCAAGGGCCTCCAAATTGCCTCTTTTTCCTGCCAGTATACGTACGGACTGTCTGACGTGCCTACTTGGATGCGGTCACTCATATAATCCTCCACCATTCTTTCAATGGTGAGAGAATCATATGCAGTGACAGTAGACGACATGTCAGTAATCGTTGGCAGGTCCTTCAGTCCGGACCAGATGTCAGCACTCGCTCCAGACTGCCCTGCATCACCGCCAGCGGGTGGGCTCGGAAATTCTTAGCCTTTTCCTCGCACCCCAGTTGCGGGAGAATGTGAAGGAGGAGATGTTGACGGGTCACGTTCCGCTTGACTTGACAATTTTCTCACCAGCAGGTCTTTGAACCTCTGCAGACTTGTGTATGCCGGAAAGAGAGATACAACGTAGGTTTTAAATCTAGGATCGAGCACGGTGGCCAAAATGTAGTGCTCTGATTTCAACAGATTGACCACCCGTGAATCCTGGTTAAGCGAATGAAGGGCTCCATCCACAAGTCCCACATGCCTAGCGGAATCGCTCTGTTTTAGCTCCTCCTTCAATGTCTCCAGCTTCTTCTGCAAAAGCCTGATGAGGGGAATGACCTGACTCAGGCTGGCAGTGTCTGAACTGACTTCACGTGTGGCAAGTTCAAAAGGTTGCAGAACCTTGCACAACGTTGAAATCATTCTCCACTGCGCTTGAGTCAGGTGCATTCCACTTCCTTTGCCTATATCGTGGCCAGATGTATAGGCTTGAATGGCCTTTTGCTGCTCCTCCATCCTCTGAAGCATATAGAGGGTTGAATTCCACCTCGTTACCACCTCTTGCTTCAGATGATGGCAGGGCAGGTTCAGGTGTTTTTGGTGGTGCTCCAGTCTTCTGTACGCGGTGCCTGTACGCCGAAAGTGGCCCGCAATTCTTCTGGCCACCGACAGCATCTCTTGCACGCCCCTGTCGTTTTTTAAATAATTCTGCACCACCAAATTCAAGGTATGTGCAAAACATGGGACGTGCTGGAATTTGCCCAGATGTAATGCACGCACAATATTGCTGGTGTTGTCCGATGCCACAAATCCCCAGGAGAGTCCAATTGGGGTAAGCCATTCTGCGATGATCTTCCTCAGTTGCCGTAAGAGGTTTTCAGCTGTGTGCGTATTCTGGAAAGCGGTGATACAAAGCGTAGCCTGCCTAGGAACGAGTTGGCGTTTGCGAGATGCTGCTACTGGTGCCGCCGCTGCTGTTCTTGCAGCGGGAGGCAATACATCTACCCAGTGGGCTGTCACAGTCATGTAGTCCTGAGTCTGCCCTGCTCCACTTGTCCACATGTCCGTGGTTAAGTGGACATTGGGTACAACTGCATTTTTTAGGACACTGGTGAGTCTTTTTCTGAGGTCTGTGTACATTTTCGGTATCGCCTGCCTAGAGAAATGGAACCTAGATGGTATTTGGTACCGGGGACACAGTACCTCAATCAAGTCTCTAGTTGGCTCTGAATTAACGATGGATACCGGAACCACGTTTCTCACCGCCCAGGCTGCCAAGGCCTCAGTTATCCGCTTTGCAGCAGGATGACTGCTGTGATAGTTCATCTTCATGGCAAAGGACTGTTGGACAGTCAATTGCTTACTGGAAGTAGTACAAGTGGTCTTCCGACTTCCCCTCTGGGATGACGATCGACTCCCAGCAGCAACAACAGCAGCAGCGCCAGCAGCAGTAGGCGTTACACTCAAGGATGCATCGGAGGAATCCCAGGCAGGAGAGGACTCGTCAGACTTGCCAGTGACATGGCCTGCAGGACTATTGGCTTTCCTGGGTAAGGAGGAAATTGACACTGAGGGAGTTGGTGGTGTGGTTTGCAGGAGCTTGGTTACAAGAGGAAGGGATTTAGTGGTCAGTGGACTGCTTCCGCTGTCACCCAAAGTTTTTGAACTTGTCACTGACTTATGATGAATGCGCTGCAGGTGACGTATAAGGGAGGATGTTCCGAGGTGGTTAACGTCCTTACCCCTACTTATTACAGCTTGACAAAGGCAACACACGGCTTGACACCTGTTGTCCGCATTTGTGTTGAAATAATTCCACACCGAAGAGCTGATTTTTTTTGTATTTTGACCAGGCATGTCAATGGCCATATTCGTCCCACGGACAACAGGTGTCTCCCCGGGTGCCTGACTTAAACAAACCACCTCACCATCAGAATTCTCCTTGTCAATTTCCTCCCCAGTGCCAGCAACACCCATATCCTCATCCTGGTGTACTTCAACAGTGACATCTTCAATTTGACTATCAGGAACTGGACTGCGGATGCTACTTCCAGCACTTGCAGGGTGCGTGCAAATGGTGGAAGGTGCAAGCTCTTCCCGTCCAGTGTTGGGAAGGTCAGGCATCGCAACCAACACAATTGGACTCTCCTTGGGGATTTGTGATTTCGAAGATCGCACAGTTCTTTGCTGTGCTTTTGCCAGCTTAAGTCTTTTCTTTTTTCTAGCAAGAGGATGAGTGCTTCCATCCTCATGTGAAGCTGAACCACTAGCCATGAACATAGGCCAGGGCCTCAGCCGTTCCTTGCCACTCCGTGTCGTAAATGGCATATTGGCAAGTTTACGCTTCTCCTCAGACACTTTAAATTTTAATTTTAGGGACATTTTTTTACTGATCTTTTGTGTTTTGGATTTTACATGCTCTGTACTATGACATTGGGCATCGGCCTTGGCAGACGACGTTGATGGCATTTCATCGTCTCGACCATGACTAGTGGCAGCAGCTTCAGCACGAGGTGGAAGTGGATCTTGATCTTTCCCTATTTTTTTAACCTCCACATTTTTGTTCTCCATATTTTAATGCGCACAACTAAAAGGCACCACAGGTATACAATGTAGATGGATGGATAGTATACTTTATGTATGACGACGAGTGACTGAAGACACAGAGGTAGGTACAGCAGTGGCCTACCGTACTGCTATATACAGTATAATGGACCTGGTGGACACTGTCAGCAGACTGCGTTTATAGTATAAAGAAAAAAAGACACCACAGGTATACAATGTAGATGGATGGATAGTATACTTTATGTATGACGACGAGTGACTGAAGACACAGAGGTAGGTACAGCAGTGGCCTACCGTACTGCTATATACAGTATAATGGACCTGGTGGACACTGTCAGCAGACTGCGTTTATAGTATAAAGAAAAAAAGACACCACAGGTATACAATGTAGATGGATGGATAGTATACTTTATGTATGACGACGAGTGACTGAAGACACAGAGGTAGGTACAGCAGTGGCCTACCGTACTGCTATATACAGTATAATGGACCTGGTGGACACTGTCAGCAGACTGCGTTTATACTTATAGTATAAAGAAAAAAAGACACCACAGGAGTGTTTTTCAGGCAGACAAACGTATACTGGTGGTCACTGTCGCTGCTCCCCAGTCTCCCCCACAATTAAGCAGTGTGAGCACTCAGCACAGTCAGATATATCATGCAGCACACTGAGGCTGAGCACAGATATGGTATGGAGCGTTTTTTTCAGGCAGAGAACGGATAAAAAAAAACTAGCAAAACTCTGCACTGTACTCCTCCTAACAGCTGCTCCCCAATCCTCCCCACAATAAGCTAAGCAGTAGCAATCAGATCAACTAACTATAACTATATAAACGGAGAGGACGCCAGCCACGTCCTCTCCCTATCAATCTCAATGCACGTGTGAAAATGGCGGCGACGCACGGCTGCTTATATAGAATCCGAATCTCGCGAGAATCCGACAGCGGGATGATGACGTTCGGGCGCGCTCGGGTTAGCCGAGCCATACGGGAGAATCCGAGTATGGCTCGGACCCGTGTAAAAAGGGTAAAGTTCGGGGGGGTTCGGTTTCTCGGAAACAGAACCTGCTCATCACTAATTTTAACTGATAAGCACTTGGTTGAAGATACAATCGGGCGCCAATTACAAAAGTCTCATTAAGTTCGGGTTTGGGTGACCAAGCGCCGGTCACCATACTGATGCCGGAATACCTGTTGTTAGATGGCTGGCGGGGGTGCAACAAAGACCCTTGGGGCTCACTGTGCTCGCGACACAGCGGGTTAGGTGTCTCGCTGCACTCTCCACAGGTTCTATTCCCTCTCTATGGGTGTCGCGGACACCCACGAGTGGGAATAGTCCGTGTTGGTCGGCATGCCGACCGGCAGGCTGGTGACTGTTCGGGATCCTGGTGTCGGTATAGTGACTGGCAGTCTCCTGACTGTCAGTCATATAATCGCTTCCCTTACAAACAACACAACTGCATAGCCAGACTGTACTGATCAATTTGATGCAACCGTTTTTACATCTTTGTGCAACTGAGTCAGAATCTGTTAATGAAATGCCATGATGCAAATATTAGCTGGCTCGACTAACAAAAATAAAGTACCTGTAATTCCCATTTAAACCAACATTTTAAATATAATATGCACTGGATTAGGATAAGGGTGAGTCAGGTTGCACAAGTATAGCTGGGTATACACTATAAGAGGTATCATACATTTTATATAGTACTGACGAACATCGGAATGACATATTGTACACATCATATAGTGTAGTGTGTCTCTCATTGAATCATCATGTGCTGCACGTCCAATAGGATGATTCATCGGCAGCATGAAACCACACATCTTGCCACCATACAGATGTGTTACATCGCTGTGCCATTGGTACACACCTTTGCATGGTGTGTGCCCAGCTTAAGACTTAAAGAATCCCATATTTTGCTGAATGAGCCCTGGTTGCTATTCTACCTAATTTCTTTAGTTGTATATGCTGTGCTAAGGGACCACATTATGGTCAAATGCCTACAGTATTTCTAAATGAAACTATGAACATGTTTTACATCCTCATCATTATACATACCTCACCTTTAAGTACAACACCACACTCCCACAATGTCATCGGTATGGGTAAGAAGTTGCTATCTACTGCCCATCCTTGTCAATGTGATGCATCAGATGAAATATAAAACACTGAATTAATGTTTAGGAACCTTTAAACCTTGGTTCTGTAGGTGACTACCATTGTTCACCTAGTCATTGTGTAAATTGCTTTCTTTGTCACTGACATTACCTGGCACATTGTTTCTTAGGAGTACATCTTGCTTGTGGTTACACCCTGTCTGTGGTTGTCTGTCTTTTTGGGACTCTTGGTAAATTAACTCCTTGTTTTTTGTCTTCCCACAACACATCGGCTTCCCACTTTTTACCTGTCTATAATTCTCATATCTGCCAAAAGCCTGTATACTTGTGGTCAAGTATGATTATACTTAAAAACTGGACTGTTGGTGTGCCTTGAGGACCATGTTTGGGAACCCCTGGTATACAGGTATAGCAAATGGAGCTTGGGGACTTCAATATGGCAAAATGTTCTGTCAATGTACAGTAGATCATATTACTGTAGAAATAAATACAATAACTGATAATATTTAGTTTATTTGAACATCATTAAAGTAGATACTTTTATTCCCAATTCATAGCTAAAAGTGTTTTCGCAGTTTGGCCGCAGAACGCAACACCACTGGGGTAAAAGGTCTTTCTAGAAGATGCATGGTAACACACAATTACAATAAAATGACCTTTTAGGCAAACACTCATGGTTTTTGGCTCAAATCTACTTATATTCTGCCAACAAACATTAATGCATTCTGGGTCATGTGTCTTGCTTGAGGGGATAATTTTCTTTTAAACAAGGCAGGATTGTGAACATGAGACAGATAATCTGTTATGTGTCCTTTTCCTCCCCTCTGTCCCACGTAATCAACGTAGACTCTCTTGTAGGACAAACACATGCAGTCTCTATTCTCTCTATTTGTGCCCCAAGCTATAGAACATAAAATATCTTGTTCTTCGAGAACTGAAGTTATGCTTTGCTGGCTAGTTGCCCATGACTCAAAGTGAAATACATAGCCCAAGCCCCAGAATTTAGCAATTTTATTCTGCCCTCTGCCCAAAACATGCCTTAAGAATTTTAGCTCATTCACACATAGGTGATATGCTTCAGCAGACATGATGCATAATATAAAACATAAGTAAAAGTAAGGGCACATAATTATCCAAGTGAAGCAAAGCAGTTGTCTGAAGCAAAGTTACATCAATTTCAACTTATTTTAAATTAATATTTAAGATTCTATTGACATTGTATGTTAAAATTGCTATCATTGTCTTATATTGCATTTTAAAACAACAACAAAAAGGATGAATTAATGTTTTGTTAAGATACAATACCTGTGGTTCTAGAGACATTTTTCATCATAGTAAAAGAACATACTATAAAGAAAAGTAATATAGATAAAATTTAATAATAATAATAATAATAATAATAATAATACAAATGACTGTAAAAGTAACTTAAACTCTGAATGTATATGAAATTCTAAAAAAAAAATAGTAATACTTATTTGAATACATATTATTTCCTTTAATAATATCCAGTATTTGGGGGGGGGGGGGAATTAGTGAACATTTGAAAACTTCTGTAGTTTCAGCCTAAGCACAGTAAATTTAATTTAGAGGGCCAAAACAAAAACTTTCCCAGATATAAAAGTAAAATCACTGCATAAGGGGGGTCATTCTGAGTTGATCACTCGCTAGCTAGTTTTAGCAGCTGTGCAAATGCTATGCCGCGGCCCACTGGGGTGTGTATTGTAGCTTAGCAGAAGTGCGAATGCATGTGCAGCCGAGCTCTGCAAAAACTGTTTGTGCAGTTTCTGAGTAGCTCTGAACCTACTCAGCTCTTGCGATCACTTCAGTCTATTCGTGTCCGGTTTTGACATCATACATCCGCCCAGCGAAAGCCCAGTCACGCCTGCGTTTTTTCAGACACGCCTGCGTTTTTGCAAACACTCCCTGAAAATGGTCAGTTGACACCTATAAACGCCCCCTTCCTGTCAATCTTCTTGCGGCCGTCAGTGCGACTGAAAACTTTGGTAGAACCTGTGTACAATGGGCTCTGTACCCGTACGTTGCATGTGCGCATTGCGGGGCATATGCATGCACAGAAATGCCATTTTTTAGCCTGATCGCTGCACTGTGAACAACGGCAGCTAGCGATCAACACGGAATGACCCCCATTGCTCAGTGTATAACTGACAATACAGTTGTTCTTGCTTCACAGTAACTTTTTTTTGTGCGAGTACATTGTTTGTATTTGAATACAAGTTTTATTACTTTTTCAAAAATATACTTAGGCACTTGTTACATTGCTTTTTAGCAAATATTAGTAAGATTCTGATGTCTGTTTTTACAGTATAAAAAATATGGTTAAAATATAAACTTTATCAATATAGTAAAAACTATATTGTATCAATATAATTGCAGAATCATAAAAAGAGTTAAAAATAAAGTGTAATACTTGTTCAAATGAAATATAATAATTTCAAATGCTTATTAAAGTTATTAAGATTTATTTGGTCATCCATTAGCATTGATAATTATTGTACAACTTTTTGGCCTAGAGTGTGCAAAATTTTCCAGCAGATTTATGGTAACAGTCGGAATCCATGAAGTTATAAGAGCTTCAATAAGAATTTTTTTGTTGCTGGTGATTTTATAACATCAATTCTCTATTGGATTGAGGTCTGGTAATTGCCTTGGCCAATGAATTTAATGAACAATTTCTCCACAATCTTTGCACACTGAAACAGCTCGTTATCATCTTGAAAAGAATTCAACTTCCAGAAACATCTCTTTAGGCGACGGAAGAATACTGCTTCCAAGGACTTTACATATGTTGGGGCATTCACCACTCCATAGACAATATGAAGAGGACCAACACCATTTGCTGATGTGATCCAATATCATAATTTTCACAGTATGTTTCTCAATCAGATTGAGTCACTCAATCCACATTTTCCCATAAAGAAAAATTACTGTTAACAGAGGAAAAAAAATTCTCGCTGTTGAATGGTCCACAGCTACTAGAATAGCAGCTGTGGACCATTAAACAGCGAGAAAAGTTGAGTTGGGTGCATTCTTTTAAATTTTGTCATAAATGTCCTTTTTCTTGCTTTACGACCTCTCAGACCAACAGCTTGAAAATGGCTACTGACAGAACACATTCAGAAATCATCATTTACCTTTGCTGTTTATTGTGACAAAGGTTTAAGGGACATGAAGTGCCAAACTGCAGGACTATTGTATTGAAACCTCTTACGTGGTGGTCATTTATCTTCCTTGGGCACCTTGATCATTTGATAGAAAGCATGTCTTTGAATTTTATTTTATAACTACCCGTTCTTCGCATGGGAGTTTCTGATTTTCATGATTGTAAATATAAATGAGTGTTAAAAATTTGGTAATTCTATAGAGCTACAAATTTGAGATGTCTTAATGTAAGTAAATATTAATTCATGGTTCTTGCCAAAACCCAAGGAGCAGATACGGTAAAAGTGACAGAACCATTTTTGGAGTTTATTAAATTCTACACACTCTAGGTGCAATCCAAATTTTTGTCCGTTTGGCCGTTATCGTTATCGTTATTGCAAGCCATGCATCAGTAATGACGTTAGTATGCCAACCCCCTTCTCACCCCTTTAGGGAAGTTTTTTTTATTCTAATTTCATAGTTTTCCTATTTACCACATGCAGAATACCTATGTTAAATTTCAGCTTCCTAATATATCGGGAAGTAAGAGAATTAGTGATTAGTCAGTCAGTTAGCCAGTGAGGGCTTTCGCATTTATATATATATATATATATATATATATATATATATAGATTCCTGTAATTGTAGATTGCTTACAGTCCATTTTTGGTGCAATATTCCTGTGAGCATGCCTTGTTCTGCTAGAAAACTGACACAAAAGCAATTTTTATTTGTCGATCTTTAGCCATGGCTTTATTGCTGAGATGCATGTGGCTAAATAGTTTCCAAATGCTGAAAAACAGCTCTCTTGAGTTATTTGTACAGTGTAAATTGACAAACGCTGATTGGTCAACAAAAAGACATATATGATTGGTCAGCTACTGTCCACTCAAGTGTGCTCAAATAATGGCATTCTTTGTCAGGCCGCACCTCTGGGCTTCCCCAGATTGATGCCATCAAAATGCTGGTGCCGAGGTGAATAATCCGCCTCCTTCTCTGCCCCATCCCACCTCTGATGATGCCATGCTCAGTGCTGTAAATGCTGCGACGACAGGCCAACCTCCGGACGCTGTATGTTAAATATGTTAGGTTTGCAGGCTGACTCTATGTCAAAGGGCCCTAGGTCTACTTGCTTAGCTTCGAAACCCCACCCCTGTGTGCCTCTGCCCCTACCCATGTGTCCATCTACCCTTATCTGTAGGTGCCTCTGCTCCTACCGGTATACCTATGCCCCTACCCGTGTGTGCCACTTCCCCTCCCCGTGTGTGCCTCTATCCTTGCCTGTGGTTGCCTCTGCCCCTACCTGTGGTTGCCTCTAACCTTACACGTGGGTGCCTCTGCCCCTCCCCATGTGTGCCTCTGCCCTTACACATGGGTGCCTCTTCCTCTACCCATGTGTGCCTCTGTGTAAATTGCTTCAGGCATGCCAGAGTTATGCCGAAAACTATGGATTTTTACATGTCACCCCCTTCCCATCCCCACCACTAGGGGTGCTAGGGGTGTCTTGCCCCCACAGTAGTTTTGTGTTCAAACCCATTTCAAATATTTAAGGCAATGAATTTGACACAGATTGAAAAGTGTACAATTATTTCAATTGGTGTAACACCACTGGACCTGTCATTATGAATGAATCCATCAATCCGCTCATAGCATTTTAGCACAGCAAGTCCGCACAGCTGTGAGTCACTAGGGGTGAGATTAATAATATCTCTGAGAGACATAAACTAGGGAGAGATAAAGTACTGTACCAACCAATCAGCTTCTGTCATATTACAGCCGTGTTAGAAAAATTACAAAAGCTGATTGATTGGTATTTAATCTATCTAGAAGATTTTATATACAGTATCTCCCCCTAGGTGTCTTATATACTGCTGCAAATAGGAGATTTATCACTGTTTCTGCTGACATACATAATGATTTGGTTTACTGAATCATTCATGCGCAGTCCCAGTTTTATCAGAACAGTTTGTTTCCAGTGTCTGAAATGGGAAGTCAAAGTGACCAGAAGACACCATGAAAGCTCAGGAAAGCTACAATTTTTTGCTTTTGAAGGCGTTTTTAAAAACATTTGTAATTTAGTATTAAAACTTGTATTCTGAAAGATGTAGACATACTGTAGTAATGATTAAAGTTGACCAAACACCTAAGGGTTCCAACCAGCCTACTATTTGTCTGATTGAAATGAAAATCTAATAATGTATGGGAGCAAACAACAATCGGCCATTTGCTCTCAAACACCAGAAAACAGACAAAAATAGTGGTTCAGGCAAATTAGGCAAATCCATTGGATTTAACCAGCTTGACTGAATGATCCTTTTTGTCCATTTTCGAGTGTATGGGAGCTAACGGATTATTGACATTTGACCCTGTACAGTGCCAGATTTAATTACAACCAGCCAAATAGTTGATTGGTTAGAAAGATAATCTTTAAGTGTATGGTCAGGTTAAGGGGCCATTTATCAAATAATATTTACAGCTATGTCTCCAAACACATCCATTTTTGGGGGTATTAGTTGCAAGTATTAAGTATTCCCCCAATGTACAGTAAGAAGGATTGCAGCAGGTATCAGCCGCCCACAGCCGCATCCCCCATAGGTTTCTCTAGGGGATGCAATGCTGTTCCATGTATTAATATTGGGAATGTGAAACAATTGACCATTTGCTCCCAAACACTGGAAACGGACACAACCTGTTATCCACACAGATTGGTCAAATCAAGGATTTAACCAATTTGTATGAACAACAGTTTTTGTCCATTTTCCAGTGTTTGGGAGCAAATGGTCGATTGCCATTTTTCTAATCCATTACCAGATTTTCGTTCCAACCAGCAAGATCTGGCAAATAATCTTCCAGATAATTGTATAGTGTATGCCCAACATAACTCTCTCTGCACATGTTATATCTGCCCCACCTGCAGTGCATATGGTTTTGCCCATTAGAGAAACATTTTCTTTTGCAATCAACCTTAAATTAGGCCCTTAATGAGTACAGATGCATTTACCTACAGAAACATTAATGTGACCATGGTATTAACCACACACCCATATGATTGGCCACAGTCACTTAGTATTGGGACCCAGAAGCTCTCCCAATGCCCTATGTATAAAGATCTGCATATGTGAGATAATATGCTATATTTCTTTAGAATAATTTTTGCTAATTTTGCAACCGATTCTGCATCAGCCCCTAAATGAATTATATATATATATACTGTATACATATATATATATATACCGTATATACTCATGATGGTAATGATATTAATAATATTAATAATAATAATAATAATACTACATATATACATACAATAGCATAGTGTACAGTTTCAGTAAAAAAATTAAGAAAAAAAAAACCTTTTATATTACTATACCTCCTGTAGGTTTATTAAATGATCAACTGAAATTTACAGCATGGATTCCCATTTCAAAGTCAACCTTGTTGAAAGTCATTATAACACAGCAGCAAAGCTAAAGATCTTTAAAATGTTCTCTTTATTTACTATAATGGAAGTCATCTTATTCTGGCACTGTAACGATTTATGTCTCTGTCCATTTACTCATGCACACTTCATTGGTCTTTATATTAGAATAGAAACGTTCCAATTACAAAAGACCTTATTGTTGGAGGTTACCTGAATCCATTCATTTTTTTGTTAATTGCTACAGTCCTAGCTGTCGAGTCTTTCCTCTCTTCCTTTGAATGCATTGTCCCTTTGTTCATGGCCTACCCAGTGGGAATAACTCTGCCCAAATGATAAAGGTTTTCATTAACTTGTGTCTGTGACAGCTGGCTAAAACAAACTTTTACATGACTCAGAAATATTTAACCTTGTCAGCAGTGCTTGCTGGATGAATATTTATTTTAAATGGCCATTATTTTGTAGCTATAGTGAACAGATGGCTAATTAGTGATTACACTTGTCAGATTTTTATTTTGATATATGCTATTGTGAACTGTTATGATACTAAAGTTAACCTGATTTACTAAATGTGTGATCAAAAGTATCCAGTGTTTCTATAATAGGACAGTGGGATGAATGACGTCATCTCCAAGCGCTGCCCCCAGCCTCCGGCACACACCTTTCCCGGCCAGAGCTGTTGTCTGCAAACCCAGGACAGACAGTAGCTCTAACATCCTGCCCCATGCCCCCAACCTCCAATTGCCTGTAGGACACTTCGTTCAGGGAGATATGGGCTCTAGGCATGCTGTAAATGTGTCCTGGGTCAGATGACCTGGGCAACTCGTTTACACGGCACCCTTACCGAGGTCATTCCAGGGTCCAACCCTGGTAGCTTTCCGAGTGGGATTCCCTGGTCACTCAACCCAATTTTTTTTTGAGGTCTCCGTTTCCACTACCAAAAAAACTGGGTCAATGCACACCCCCGTGAAAAAAACAAGTTTTTTCTAAGTTAGTGGAAAAGGGGTATTACTGGAATATATATATATATATATATATATATATACAGTTAATGGAACGTGCATTTGATGTCTCTGTAGACCAGTGTTGTACTGGGGCATGAGGGGCCCGCTGGGGGAACACAGTGGTGGGGGCCCATGTTTAGGGTTGTGGCCAGTCTCCAGAGAAGATGTGACCAGCTGCCACTTTGGGACTGGGCTCCTTAATAAGTATATATGTATTTATATATATATATATATATATATATAGAGAGAGAGAGAGAGAGAGAGAGTAAATACTGCTAGTGCATGCATGGTAATGTATCGAAATAATGATACCAATGCACTTTAGAAATAAACCACAGTCCTGTGCAGCATAAGGTAGTACATGTATAATTCAAGTGCACTCCTGGAAACTGATCCCTTGAAGGGGGGTGGGGGGGGGGTCAGTGGCGCCCACTGGGGGTTTCTCCTGTTCCCCCAGTGGGCCAGTCCAACCCTGATGTAGACTTAAAATCACATTTTACGAACATTCTATACTAAAATTAATGGTTCAAAGTAGTGTTGAGCGGATTCGGTTTTACTCGGTTTTACTCGGTTTTACTCGGTTCTCAAAACGGCATCTTATTGGCTCACGGATGTCACGTGTTTTGGATAGCCAATAAGATGCCGTTTTGAGAACCGAGTAAAACCGAGTAAAACCGAGTAAAACCGAACCTCGCTCATCACTAGTTCAAAGTTTCCGACAGGCCAGAGAAGGCTGCTTTGACCTGTACTGTATATAATATATTACTGTGACAAATATTAGACTTTGGCAGGGTATTTATTACCTGGATAGTTTACAGGCTGAGTATAGACTGCCTAAAATTTATTTCAAATAAAAGTAATAATAGTTAGGATTTAATACAGTCTTTTGAAAAATTCCCACAATGAAAGAAGAAACATCATTTATGGAATATGTGCTGACTTGCCTTGGTTAAATTGCAGGAATAATTCTTTGGCTTACATCAAGGAGAGTTGGTTTCTGTTAGTTTCAAGCAAGTCTAGCATATTAGACAGTAGTATTGCTGCTTATAGCTATAATGCCCACAGTCCTCGTGCCACAGAAACATACACAGGTCAGTGCCAGCCTACTCACACAATAGTGCCACGTATACACATAATGCCCACAGTAGCAGTGCCCCTTATACACATAATGCCTACAGCAGTAGCATTCCTTATCCTAATGCCCACAGTAGTAGTGCCACTTATACAAATAGTGCCCACAGTAGCATTGCTGCTTATACACATAATGCCCACAGCGTTAGCGGCACTTACACACATAATGTCCCCAGTAGTTGTGCTGCTTAAACACATAATGCCCCTAGCAGTTGTGCCGCTTACACACATAATGCCCCCGGCAGATGGGGCGCTAATGCACATAATGCCCACAGCAGTAGAAACACTAATGCATATCATGGGTTATTCAGAGATGGACATAGCTTTTGCTATAGCAGCAAAATCTGTGACCATACTATTCACATGCTGGGGGTAGCCAGCACAGGGCAAGGCCACCCAGAATGTATGGTGCAGCCCCACGATGCTATCGCAATTCAATTGCTATTGCATCAATTAGAAGTTGACCCCTGCCTACACATCCCACCATCATGTTTCCTATCACAGTAAATGCAGGCAACATCATTGGCCAACCCTGAAAATGGGCATGACATGTCTGCATTTCCTGCCCCCCCCCCCCCACACACACAATGCCGCATCACTAATCCAGGCATCCCGTTACCTGTCAATCATGATACAATTGCATCCTTCTGGGGTGCAAACACATCATGATAGCCTGGGCACATGCACGCAGCACATCCATGGCCTTCAGAGTGATCACAAACATTGCAATCAGCTCTGAATAAGGCCAATAATGCACACAGCAGTAGTGCCACTTACAGACATAATGCTCACAGTACTGTTGCCACATACATACACACACACACACACACACACACACACACAAACAAACACACACACACACACACACACACACACAACAGTGCCAGCCTACTCACACCCATACACACACACCTCTCAGTTATTCACTTTCTTTCCCTCCACTTACATAACAGTAGCAGCTCATCCTGCTGCATATAGTACAGCAGCCCTGGCTTAGTCCCATCTGTGTAGCCCAGCCCTCTCAGTCCTGTGTGGCTCTGCTCCCTAAGACCTGTGTGGCTCTGTCCCCTTTTCATTCTGTGATTGCCCTGATTAATTGGGCATTTTAAGCTGCCGGCTGCTGCCTGTCACACAGTGGGTCAGGCGCAGCGGCAGCCAGTGGCAGCAACAGACAGTAGCCAGCAGGGATATAGAGAAAGGAGAGCGCCTCTCCATCCTGGTGCCTGCATCCATTTGTTGAGTGGCTGGCACCGGGCCTGGCTGCTGGTGTCGGAACGGTCAGTCCCACTGACCTTCATACATTGCCCTGCATATCGCCATGCTTTTACATAACGCGCACCACTACTGTATTACATAGGGGAGAAGCAGTATCAGTGCACATAATGTGTGCTGATACCAGTTCTCTTCCATATCGATGCTTCATACATCTTCTAATATAACACATGTATACACATTTTTTATATTTATAGAATATACTGTACCTCTCTTAGGTGTGTAATAGTCATGCTCTGAAATATGCATGCCTTGGAGGGTGTTAAATCATGGGGAGTGGGTTCGGGACTGCACACCCTAATTCCAAACAAAACAAGAGCTGTTACCATGCTGAGACTTGTTGTACTACACAGAAAAAAAGAGAAAATGCAGATGCAGACTCTAAATACTAAGAACACTGCTAATCAGAAGAATTATAAAAAACCCTGCAATCTAACATTGAGAAAAATGTAGCATAATTTTGGGCCCACCTACCGCGAACAGGTGACCTAATTAGATGGGACCCTAACATCCCTAAGACTAAAGTCCAGAGTGTGAGACCCCCAGGTTAGCATAACCCAACCACCCAAGGTATCACATTAGTAAGAATTGGCAGTTTATGTGTTAGAAAGTGTTACATTAACCACTTGTCTGACATGGTTGCATCAGGTGCGACCACACCAGCAAGTGCCTTATTTGAACTGGTCACACAAGATGCGACCAGTCAGATACACAATGTTTGTAGCTGCAGGGAAGAGAATCTTCCATCCACTTCTGCTCTCAGAGGTTACTGGAAGGTAACTCTGCCTTCCAGCACCCTCACCCAGAGTTTGCCTGTGCTGCCGATTACTGCTGATCACTCAGCATGGCAGGACCCCTCATCCTGCAGCTACAGACAATAGCAGCCACTGGAGAAGTGCAAATTGACCCCCGCAAGCCTCCCTGTGTACCCAGTGGGTGTCCCAACTGTTAAAAGGAAAGTCGCAATGTTTCTGATGTTCCCGATGTTCCAATTGTGCTGACCGATGTTCCGAAGTTTTGGAAGAAAACTTTTTTTTTTAACTAGCAAAAAATATATTTATTTTTTAACTAAAATTCTTTTAGATAACTTGCCAGACATGTTCTTTATCTAATTTACTCATTAAAAAAAATGTAAATTTCTCAACGTTTTTTGGGGAAAACAATTGTCAGTTAAATGGTTAATAAAAGGCAGCAACTAAGTTCTAGAAAAGTCGTAGTAGTTAAGGTGATAAAAAGTGTTCCATAGAGTAAGTAAAAGCATTATAAGTACTAAAAAGAGTTACATTAAGTGTTACAAATAATAATGTGTGTTCAACCACTCAAGGCGTGTGTACAGTATATCAGAGCACCACAGCACATCCAAGAGTGGTTTATCTATCTTATAAAATGGTCCCTGTTGTGACAAAATAGGTTGATACAGATACAAAATATGAGGGAAAAATAGTTTAGAATAGGCTGTTTAATTAGAATTATTTTTAATAAATAAACATTTAACTGGGTAACAGTGTAAGTGAAGAAGACATTCTACATCTTTCTGTCAGAAATGTGGTGCTGTCAGTAAGTTAGTGATGTGCTGCTGTAAGTGAGACAAAGATATGCCATACCCTCCAGCATTTTACACATAAAAATCAGTACAAATGAGAAAAAGGGGCGTGGCCATGTCCATTTTCCTTTACTTTCAATAGACGTTTGGAGAGCCAAAAATCGGTACAGACCATAAAAAAGTACTGTACCTATTAATAATGTACAGTTGGAGGGTATGATATGCTGCTGTCAGTGAGACAATGATGTGCTGCTGTCAGTGAGGCAGTGATGTGCTGCTGTCAGTGAGGCAGTGATGTGCTGTTGTCAGTCAGAAAGAGATATGCTGCTGTCAGTGAGGCAGGGATGTGCTGCTGTCAGTGAGGCAGTTATGTGCTGCTGTTAGTGATGTGCTGCTGTCAGTGAGGCAGTGATGTGCTGGTGTCAGTGAGGCAGGGATGTGCTGCTGTCAGTGAGGCAGGGATGTGCTGCTGTCAGTGAGGGAGTGATGTGCTGCTGTCAGTGAGGCAGGGATGGGTTGCTGTCAGTGAGGCAGTGATGTGCTGCTGTTAGTGATGTGCTGCTGTCAGTGAGGCAGTGATGTGCTGGTGTCAGTGAGGCAGTGATGTGCTGCTATCATTGAGGCAGTGATGTGCTACTGTCAGTGAGGCAGTGATGTGCTGCTGTCAGTGAGGTAGTGATGAGCTGCTGTCAGTGAGGCAGGAATGTGCTGCTGTCAGTAAGTCAGTGATGTGCTGCTGTCAGTGAGGTAGTGATGTGTTGCTGTCAGTGAGGGAATGATGTGCTGCTGTCAGTGAGGCAGTGATGTGCTGATGTTAGTGCTGTGCTGCTGTCAGTGAGGCAGGGATGTGCTGCTGTCAGTAAGGCAGGGATGTGCTGCTGTCATTGAGGCAGTGATGTGCTGCTGTTACTGATCAGCTGCTGTCAGTGAGGCAGTTATGTGCTGCTGTTAGTGAGGTAGTGATGTGTTGCTGTCAGTGAGGGAATGATGTGCTGCTGTCAGTGAGGCAGTTATGTGCTGCTGTTAGTGCTGTGCTGCTGTCAGTGAGGCAGGGATGTTCTGCGGTCAGTAAGGTAGTGATGTGCTGCTGTCAGTGAGGCAGTGATGTATTGCTGTCAGTGAGGGAATGATGTGCTGCTGTCAGTGAGGCATGATTTGCTGCTGTCAGTGAGGCAGGGATGTGCTGCTGTCAGTGAGGCAGTTATGTGCTGCTGTTGGTGCTGTGCTGCTTTCAGTGAGGCAGGGATGTGCTGCTGTCAGTGAGGGAGTGATGTGCTGCTGTCAGTGAGGCAGGAATGTGCTGCAGACAGTAAATCAGTGATGTGCTGCTGTCAGTGAGGGAGTGATGTGCTGCTGTCAATGAGGCAGGGATGTGCTGCTGTCAGTGAGGCAGTGATGTGCTGCTGTCAGTGAGGCAGTGCTATGCTGCTGTTAGTGAGGTAGGGATGTGCTGCTGTCAGTGAGGCACTAATGTGCTGCTGTTAGTGAGGCAGGGATGTGCTGCTGTCAGTGAGGCAGTGATGTGCTGCTGTTAGTGAGGCAGGGATGTGCTGCTGTTAGTGAGGCAGGGATGTGTTTCTGTCAGTAGTCAGGGATGTGCTGCATTTCTGTTAGTAGTTTCTCTGAGACTGATGCTATTGTTTACAGTTGTGGAGTGATGCTGCTGTGGCTCTGTGGTGGGTTTTATATGAGCATTGAAAGTAGTCAGGGCAGGTGCAAGATTTCTCAGCACCCTAGGCCAATCTTCATTGCACCCCCCCATATACTGGTATCCAAACTCCAGGTCAACACCAAAAAGGTCAACATACCTTAGGTCGACACCAATTGGTCAACACACCTTAGGTCGACATGGACAAAAGGTCGACATGGAAAAAGGTCGACAGGAGTTTTTCACATTTTTTTTATTTTTTTTAACTTTTTCGTACTTTACGATCCACATGGACTACGATTGGGAATGGTAACCTTTGCCGAGTGCAGCGGTAGCAGAGCGAGGCACCTTGCCCAAAGCATGGCGAGCGAAATGAGCCATGCGAGGGGACACGGTGCACTAATTGGGGTTCCCGGTCACTCTACGAAGAAAACGACACCAAGAAAATATTAAAAACTCATGTCAACCTTTTTCCATGTCAACCATGTTCATGTCAACCTTTTGTCCATGTCAACCTAACGTACATTGACCAATTGGTGTCGACATAAGGTTTGTTGACCTTTTTGGTGTCGACATGGAGTCCCAGACCCCCAAATACTCAGCCCCTCAGACTCAGATGATAAAGTATGAAGGCGGCATCTTATAAGTTCCATAGCCACTGTCTGATAAATGTGAATTAGAGCCGCGCCAAAGAATATTTTCTTCACATAGAACCATATGACCCAACCAATCTGCCTTTTAGGGTTGGGGGTTAGAGTATTTGGATTAGGTTAGGAGTTAGGGTATTAGGGTTAGTTTACTGGATTGAGGTAAGACAATAGGGATAAAGTATTAGGGTTGTTTCAGTGGTTTGGGTTAGGATATTAGGGTTAGTTTGGGGGATGAGGTAAGGGTATAAGGGATAGGATATTAGGGCTGGTTTATTGGTTTCGGGTTTTGATTAGGGAGAGGTTTGGAGGGATATATATATATATATATATAAACTCTGGCTGCAATACCCATCTCTCCACCTCCGGGTGGTGTAACACTTGAGGCAGCTCACAGTGTGTCTCTCAGATGAACAAGTCACTCCCGAGCCAGATCTCAGCATTTTGAGCAGTGTGAGACGTCAGCGTGTCACGTGTTCTGTTGGCCATGCCCAACGTGTTTCATCGGTGGTCGGACTTTGGCCTGTATAAGTCTAATTGTTAATTTGAAAAATTACTGTGAATAGGTCTGAAGTCTTTAACTTCCCCACAAAAATTGGCATTTGGGGCAGTGGAAACTGTGTCCCAGAATTATTAACAAGTAGTACCAGGAGTTGGCATATATATATATATATATATATATATATATATACACACACTATATACACACATACACAGACACACATATATATATATATATATATATATATGTGTGTGTCTGTGTATATATATATATATATATATATATACACACACACACACACACACTAACATACATACGTTTTATATATATATATATATATATATATATATACTGTATATATACACTGCTCAAAAAAATTAAGGGAATACTAAAATAACACATCTTAGATATGAATGAATGAAATATTCTTATTAAATACTTTGTTCTTTACTTAGTTGAATGTGCTGACAACAAAATCACACAAAAATTATCAGTGGAAATCAAATTTATTAACCCATGGAGGTCTGGATTTGGAGTCACACTCAAAATTAAAGTGGAAAAACATACTACAGGCTGATCCAACTTTGATGTAATGTCCTTAAAACAAGTCAAAATGAGGCTCAGTAGTGTGTGTGGCCTCCACGTGCCTGTATGACCTCCCTACAACGCCTGGTCATGCTCCTGATGAGGTGGCGGATGGTCTCCTGAGGGATCTCCTCCCAGACCTGGACTAAAGCATCCGCCAACTCCTGGACAGTCTGTGGTGCAACGTGGCGTTGGTGGATGGAGCGAGACATGATGTCCCAGATGTGCTCAATTGGATTCAGGTCTGGTGAACGGGCGGGCCAGTCAATATCATCAATGCCTTCATCTTGTAGTAACTGCTGACACACTCCAGCCACATGAGGTCAAGCATTGTCTTGCATTAGGAGTAACCCTGGGCCAACCGCACCAGCATATGGTCTCACAAGGGGTCTGAGGATCTCATCTCGGTACCTAATGGCAGTCAGGCTACCTCTGGCGAGCACATGGAGGGCTGTGCGGCCCCCCAAAGAAATGCTACCACACACCATTACTGACCCACTGCCAAACCGGTCATGCTGGAGGATGTTGCAGGCAGCAGAACGTTTTCGTTGGTGTCTCCAGACTCTGTCACGTCTGTCACATGTGCTCAGTGAGAACCTGCTTTCATCTGTGAAGAGCACAGGGTGCCAGTGGCGAGTTTGCCAATCTTGGTGTTCTCTGACAAATGCCAAACGTCCTGCATGGTGTTGGGCTGTAAGCACAACCCCCACCTGTGGACTTTGGGCCCTCATACCACCCTCATGGAGTCTGTTTCTGATCGTTTGAGTGGACACATGCACATATGTGGCTTGCTGGAGGTCATTTTGCAGGGCTCTGGCAGTGCTCCTCCTGTTCCTCCTTGCACAAAGGTGGCGGTAGCGGTCCTGCTGCTGGGTTGTTGCCCTCCTATGGCCTCCTCCACATCTCCTGATGTACTGGCCTGTCTCCTGGTAGCACCTCTATGCTCTGGACACTACGCTGACAGACACAGCAAACCTTCTTGCCACAGCTCACATTGATGTGCCATCCTGGATGAGCTGCACTACCTGAGCCACTTGTGTGGGTTATAGACTCCGTCTCATGCTACCACTAGAGTGAAAGCACCACCAGCTTTCAAAAGTGACCAAAACATCAGCTAGAAAGCATAGGAGCTGAGAAGTGGTCTGTGGTCACCACCTGCAGAACAACTCCTTTATTGGGGGTGTCTTGCTAATTGCCTATAATTTCCACCTGTTGTCTATTCCATTTGTACAACAGCATGTGAAATTGATTGTTAACCAGTGTTGCTTCCTAAGTGGACAGTTTGATTTCACAGAAGTGTGATTGACTTGGAGTTACATTGTGTTGTTTAAGTGTTCCCTTTATTTTTTTTGAGCAGTGTATATATATATATATATATATATATTCTCAAAAAATGGAGAGCGCACTCTTAAATATATAAAAAGTAACAACTTTTACTTGTAACATCTGAATACATACATTGAAGTTAAAATTCAACAGCAAAGGTGTTTCCACCGCAACTTGGGCGATAACGTTTTCTGATCCACGGCTTGTCCCACCACCGGCTCTGATTCCGGAGGATGACGTCACAGCATCCACGTCACTCAGCCACTCCCAACGCGTTTCGTACTTCAGTTTTTTCATCAGGGGGTGTGGTTTACCAGCTACTCGCTCTCTCTATATACCCATTCTGGGTGTTGTTCTCAATTTATCAATTAAAAAGTATTTCTACATAAAAACACAATCACTTCATATATCTTGTACACCAATGATATCTTACAATCATATGTATAAAAGACTAGCTCAGATTATAGACATTTCATTTCACATTTAACAAAAAATATTAAAATAAACCTAAAAAATGCCTTTGGTCAATAATCTCCTTAATAAATGTATCAGCTGAAGCGTATACCACATAACCATGATTTAAAGTCAGCTTATACAGTCCACTAAAACAATAGTATCAGTCAATCCTTATACTTAAACCTTTTTAACACTATTTAATTAATGAAAAAGTGAGGGATCTTAACAGAATGGAATGAGGACAGTTCAGATCCAATAAGCCCCATCGTGCTTATTCCCCCAGTCTCCCGCCGTGCATATGCATTTCGAGATCGCCAGCTGGGACGTAGCCACTGCCACTGGCGTGCTCTGAGATACATACATGCAAGAACGGCACAATGTCGCAACCCTCATTCAAACCACCTGGAGCAAGTGTATTTAATGTATAGATCCAGAAGGTTTCTCGCTTTGAAAGCAAATTAAGAATATCACCTTTCCTCTCATCAAGTTCTACTCGTTCAATAGCTTTAAAGGAAAAACCATGAAGTTGTGAGTCACAGCAGCCAGCAAAATGTCGTGGCACACTGTGATTCTCAACTCCATGGATGATGTTTCGTGTATGCTCTAAAATCCTTAATTTAAGGATTCACTTAGTTTTACCTACATAGCGTTTTTCACATTTACACTCTAAGAGGTAGATAACATGTGAGCTAAGGCAACTTAATTTTCCTCTGATCTTCCATGATTTGTCATTATTAGAATAAAAAAAACATTTATGATCCTTATTCACATACTGACACACCTTACATTTTGTACAAGCATAAAATCCCTCCAATCTGTCCAATCGTGGTACAATGGCCCTCTTCAAATTACTAGGAGCAAGTTTACTTCTCAAAGAACGGGATTTTCTAAAAACCACCTGTGGGTACATCGGGATTATCTTCTGTAGCACTGGGTCTAAATGCGAAATATCCCAATGTTTCTGTAGAATCTTTTTGATAGCACCCCCTTTAGTGTTATACTTGGTCACAAAGGGAATGGAGAATCTTTTACGGTCTTGTTCTTTTTGTCTGTACACCACTAATTTGGATCTATTTCTTTCTTTAGCTCTATTATAAGATTCTTCAATAACTCGTTCAGGATATTTTTTATTAATGAACCACTGCTTATATATATCGGCCTGTTCTTCAAACTTCGATAATTCTGAACAGTTACGTCTGAGTCTAATAAATTGTGAGTAGGGTATATTATCTACCCATTTCTTATAATGACAACTGTGATAATGTGTATAACTATTACGATCTGTCTTCTTGATGTGTGTGTACGTATTAACCCTCCCTCCATCCACACAATCCGTATTATCCAATACCAAATTCAAAAATTCTATCTTTTTTTTTGGAAATTATAGGTGAATCATAAATTAAATGTATTCTTCTTCAGATAAACCATAAATTCCTCAAACAGCATTTCACTACCAGACCATACCATCAGAATATCATCTATAAATCTTTTATATAGACGTATAGATGATATGAAGGGATTGTTGTTCTCTATTACTTGTTCCTCCCATTTACCCAAATAAAGATTAGCCAGACTTGGTGCGTACGGCGTAGCCATTGCTACCCCACACTCCTGGTTGAAGAATGTTTCCTGAAATTTAAAATAATTATTCTCCAGGATATACTTAATACAATCCAGAATGAAAGATTTCCTATTTACAGTAATATTTTCATCTGAATCTAAAAATGATTTCACAGCTTCAACACCCCCCACATGAGGTATACTTGCATAAAGTGCTTCTATGTCAATGGTAACCCACGAAAATGTACTATCCCATTGAAACCCATCTAATTCATTCAAAATATGTGTTAAATCCTTTGTATAGGATTTCAATAAGGTAACATATTCTTTAATATTTGCATCCACAAATTCAGAGATCCTTGAACTTGTTGAGCCTATCCCCGAAATAATGGGGCGGCCTGGGGGTTTTTGTAACCTTTTATGCACCTTAGGCAGGATATAAAAATGGGAATCCTAGGTTGTGGGTTAAATAAAAAAGTATATTCCTCTTGAGTTATACTAGATTCATTAATGCCTTTTACTAACAACATTCTAATTTCTTCAACTATTCTATCCGTCGGATCTCCTTTAAGCTTTTTATAAGTAACACTATCATCAAGGAGTCTATGGCATTCCTCCAGGTAATCTTTCTTATTTAATACTACAATACCACCCCCTTTGTCGGCCATCTTAATGACCAATTCGGGGTTTTCTTCCAGAGTCTTTAAAGCAGCTCTTTCCCCCAGAGACAAATTGTCTCTGGTCCTATTTCCAGATCTGCATAATGAGTAGCAATGGGTACGCCGTACGCACCAAGTCTGGCTAATCTTTATTTGGGTAAATGGGAGGAACAAGTAATAGAGAACAACAATCCCTTCATATCATCTATACGTCTATATAAAAGATTTATAGATGATATTCTGATGGTATGGTCTGGTAGTGAAATGCTGTTTGAGGAATTAATGGTTTATCTGAAGAAGAATACATTTAATTTACGATTCACCTATAATTTCCAAAAAAAACCAAGATAGAATTTTTGGATTCGGTATTGGATAATACGGATTGTGTGGATGGAGGGAGGGTTAATACGTACACACACATCAAGAAGACAGATCGTAATGGTTATATACATTATCTCAGTTGTCATTATAAGAAATGGGTAGATAATATACCCTACTCACAATTTATTAGACTCAGACATGACTGTTCAGAATTATCGAAGTTTGAAGAATAGGCTGATATATATAAGCAACGGTTCATTAATAAAAAATATCCTGAACAAGTTATTGAAGAATCTTATAATAGAGCTAAAGAAAGAAATAGATCCGAATTAGTGGTGTACAGACAAAAAGAACAAGACCGTAATAGATTCTCTATTCCCTTTGTGACCAAGTATAACACTAAAGGGGTGCTATCAAAAAGATTCTACAGAAACATTGGGATATTTCGCATTTAGACCCAGTGCTACAGAAGATAATCCCGATGTACCCACAGGTGGTTTTTAGAAAATTCCGTTCTTTGAAAAGTAAACTTGCTCCTAGTAATTTGAAGAGGGCCATTGTACCACGATTGGACAGATTGGAGGGATTTTATGCTTGTACAAAATGTAAGGTGTGTCAGTATGTGAATAAGGATCATAAACGTTTTTTTTTATTCTAATAATGACAAATCATGGAAGATCAGAGGAAAATTAAGTTGCCTTAGCTCACATGTTATCTACCTCTTAGAGTGTAAATGTGGAAAACGCTATGTAGGTAAAACTAAGCGAATCCTTAAATTAAGGATTTTAGAGCATACACGAAACATCATCCATTGAGTTGAGAATCACAGTGTGCCACGACATTTTTCTGGCTGCTGTGACTCACAACTTCATGGTTTTTCCTTTAAAGCTATTGAGCGAGTAGAACTTGATGAGAGGAAAGGTGATATTCTTAATTTGCTTTCAAAGCGAGAAACCTTCTGGATCTATACATTAAATACACTTGCTCCAGGTGGTTTAAATGAGGGTTGCGACATTGTGCCATTCTTGGAAGGCTGATCCCGTATTCATGTATCTCAGAGCACGCCAGTGGCAGTGGCTACGTCCCAGCTGGCGATCTCGAAATGCATATGCACGGCGGGAGACTGGGGGAATGGGCACGATGGGGCTTATTGGATCTGAACTGTCCTCATTCCATTTTGTTAAGATCCCTCACATTTTCATTAATTAAATAGTGTTAAAAAGGTTTAAGTATAAGGATTGACTGATACTATTGTTTTAGTGGATTGTATATGCTGACTTTAAATCATGGTTATGTGGTATACGCTTCAGCTGATACATCTATTAAGGAGATTATTGACCAAAGGCGTTTTTTAGGTTTATTTTAATATTTTTTGTTAAATGTGAAATGAAATGTCTATGATCTGAGCTAGTCTTTTATACATATGATTGTAAGATATCATTGGTGTACAAGATATATGAAGTGATTGTGTTTTTATGTAGAAATACTTTTTAATTGATAAATTGAGAACAACACCCAGAATGGGTATATAGTGAGAGCGAGTAGCTGG
This sequence comes from Pseudophryne corroboree, assembly GCF_028390025.1. Lineage (NCBI taxonomy): Eukaryota > Metazoa > Chordata > Amphibia > Anura > Myobatrachidae > Pseudophryne > Pseudophryne corroboree. The sequence continues at coordinate 761,992,489 of NC_086445.1, forward strand.
TAAACCACACCCCCTGATGAAGTACCTGAAGTACGAAACGCGTTGGGCGTGGCTGAGTGATGTGGACGCTGTGATGCCATCCTCAGGAATCAGAGCCGGTGGTGGGACAAGCCGTGGATCAGAAAACGTTATCGACCAAGTCGCGGTGGAAACACCTTTGCTGTTGAATTTTAACCTCAATGTATGTATTCAGATGTTACAAGTAAATGTGTTACTTTTTATATATTTAAGAGTGCGCTCTCCATTTTTTGACAGTCTTTACTATTACTCCAGTGGCATGGAGGAGATTTGAAGCTGCACTCAATTGGGAATTAAAACTCTGGACAATAACAGATTCTGTTGCGCTATACTGAACGTTTTGGAGAATATATATATATATATATATATATATATACATATATATACATGCACACACATATATATACATATATATTTTACATACACCCTATATATTCACACGTTATGGCATGTTATTGAGGCAGCTGACACCTTTCATGCACTAGAGAGGTGCAGCTGCTGAAGTACCTACTGCTGGTCAAATGAATGACCGCAGCTGAGGTACAAGACACTGACCGTGGTTTTCCTCCTGTGGCTCTCGATGAGGGTGGACAGCTGGTGGATGTAGCCCTTGAAAATGAACTCCTGCATAGGGTAGTGACTTCTGTGCTTGGACTCTCAGCCGTCGCTGCGCCGCCGGTCATGGCTGCTCAGAGGGAGATCAGTTCAGCCGGCGGTTGAGGTAGCCCTTTTTGCCCCAGGTTAAAGTGCCAACTCGGTCATGACCTCCTACCTGTGATGGCGGTCAACAGATCAGAGTGGGGAATACAGGCGGAAATGAAAGACGCAGAAGGGGGAGGTGGAGACAGGCCCCGAACATGCAGCTCCAGCCCCGGTCATGCAGATCCGACATCGAGTGAACATGGAGCAGGCATCTCACAACCTTTCACGCAAGCGCCTGCTGCGCAGCACACACCCTGTCACAGTATTCATTTTTATTTTTTACACTCAGTTCCACCCTTGAAGTGCCGACGCCCATAGGCAGCTGCCTAAAGCTGCCTAATGGTGGCGACTTCTCTGAAAGTAGTTCAGTTGTGTAGTCACTGGTAGGTGTGCGACTGCTGGGAAATACGCAATGCGCGGTCATGTTATCTAGTGTGTCCTAGTCTAGTCTAGTGGGATTTCTATCAGTATAACACACCATGCTGGAGTTGCTAAGTCACCACATGTTGTAAAGGAAAAAGGCCCGTTTTGCAGGATACAGGCCAGCTGTAATAAAGAAAGAAATGCAGTGACAAGAAGCATACTGTATAAGAACACCAATTGTAAGTAGTAGAGTAGAAAGAAACAAAAAACAGAAAAAAGAAATGAATAAAATACAAATATTTAAAAGAAGAAAAACAAAGAGACCACTTTCTCCTCAGGATACAGAAAATAAGAATACAATATAATGACAAAGGACCACAATATGTTACTGTAGCATTGACCGTGTGTACCTGGCTAAACATATATGGTGGTATATAATAAAATATTCTTTCCATATTTATATATACTCACCACAATATGGTGAATTATAGATAGATAACATTTATCAATAGAGATACAGTATGTGATAGATGTATACATGAAGAAATATGTTGTTGTTATTTTTTTTATTCACCAGTAATTTGGTATTATATAGAAAAAAAATGTATTTTATGACATGGTGCGGAAATGTAATAATTTATAGCAACTGATCTCAAATGTTTCCTTAAATATGTTTGCTGCTTAATGCCCATCCCTATTCTAAACAGTGCTAGGAAAATTACATTTTTGATCTGACTAGTTGTGCACCACATTGGGCATCGCAATGTATAATGTGCATCAATGTAATATTAAAGCTTGAAATTATATTTTTTAGTACATTTTGCTACTTTTTACTAGAAATTTATTAACTACAGTATAATTCAAAACATGGATATACAGTAATTTTTTACTGGGCAAGTCACTGCAGACTGCAGTTGTTTTGAACATGAATCTCCTTTTGATTGTCAGTATAATATTCAGTTTATTCAGCTTTCTTCAGATCCATTGACTAATTGTACCAATGGGAGATTGCTATGGTTTAACTGCTGACAGATTTTATTAGAAGGTAGCAGCCCACAAACCAAACTATATTCATAGATATCAATTGTTATAGCAAAATAATAAATCATGATTTTTGTAACTGGTTATCTTTTTGAATTGTTTTAAAAAGTAACAAGCCAGATATTTTTCCTTGTTTCTTACAGTACAGTCCCTTTTTTGTTACTAGTAAAGGCCGGGTCAGAACATTTAAGTTGGACCTTCACTCAAAGGATGACTGGGTTGGGTATGGGATACCGACAGGATGCCAGCATTCAGAATACGACAATGGCATCCTGACTTTCAGAATCCCAATATATTTTCATAAATAGGTTACCCCTACCCCTTACCAAAGACCTAACCATCTCTACCCACAGCCTAACCCTCCCCTCCCGCAGCCTAACTCTAAGTCTCCCATCCCACCAGGGCCGTAACTAGGTGTGTGAGGAGGGGGCACTGCACATAGTGCTGCAGGGTAGGGGGCGCTGTTGGTGGCACTTGTTAATTATCTTTGTTTAATTACTTTCTCTTGCAGCTTTTCCCCTCTTTAAAGCCCAGCATCTGCTGTCCGCCGCTGTCTCATACTCTGCCCCCATCAGTTGCTAATACCTATACAACATTCATGAACTCAACTTAAGATTTCTTTGTTGTTTAGTCACAATGTCCTTTATTACATTTCAAGATGCTGACATACCCGAAATTCGAAATCATTGCCTGTGGCATTGCAGTCAATCTATTCATTAAGCTATCTGCCCTTTCATAGAAAGGTAGATAATTCTAAGATAGAGAATTCTATTTAAAGCTTACCTTGTACTTTGTGAAAAAATGATCAGCATGAGCAGATCTATCTAGTGTGTGGCTGGAAGGGATTGGATGTGTGGCTGCACACTACACAGATCTGCTCAATTGCAATGCTCATTATTTTTTAAAAAAAGTACCAGTAGCATCATATAGTGTTCATAGTTTTTATGCAGGATTAAATAGTTTAATGAGTAGGGTGCTTGATTAGAATTCAACAGGTTATAGGTTTGAATCCTGGATATGGCGGTATATTAAAATGTGTTATTTAATAAAGGGTATTGTAACTGAATAACAACGAGATCTCAAGTTAAGTGCATGAATGTGGTATAAACTGTGGAATGCAGTTAACAAGTATCCTGCAATATTGTGGATTAGGAAAATATGAAAGACACCAATCAATTATTATCCTTAAATTTGATTACAACTGATGACCAGGGGATAACTAATTTTGTTAACTTTATATAGTTGTATGTGTCTATAGAAGTATGCCTTATTGATATAGCCTAATAGGATTATCACTGTAGGTGCACAGCAGATGTGAGAGTGACTGTTAGGTCAACAGGGAGTCCTTGACCAGGTTGCTGGTTTATTGGTATCAAGAGGAAGACTGGAAACAATGGTAATGCAAGGGTTCATAGTAGTAACACAGTGATGGCTATAACTGCAGTATTTGTGGCATGCTACATAGCAAAAAATGGTACTGGCTGCAAATGCTAGTGATGATTTCATTATGTCTGAGACTGGACCTCCCGATGCCTCTGGGTCCTAGTTCCTGGTTTGTATGCTGTGTAGGGGACAGTGTAAGAATGCAATTCTTTATAACATGCCTTTCAGAGAAATTTGTAAGATCTTATACTTCTCAAAAGGCAAAAAAAAATTGTCCCAACAGGGCACTGTCCTAGATTACATGCGCAATATGTAACATCAACTGGTGGAAATCAAAACATGGTACAATGGTGGCACCTGCAACCTTAGATTCACAATCCTTAGATATCTTACTCTCAGTCACTAAAATAAAGTGCTTCTTGGTGCTAATTAACCTTTGTCCATCCACATTACTTCCTTCTCTGTAGATGTGACAATTGAGTAGGAAGTTCCTTTAACAAGGATCATAAAGTTGTATTCACATTGTAGAGCTCAATTTTGCAATATCCAAAACAGAGAAAAAGGAAAGGCAGGAGTGCAACACATTCTGGTTAAAAGACAATATTTAGAAAATGTATTCTCTCTCACATTTTTTAAATATTATCATGCATATCTGCCACTCATTAGTGGAATCCCCCTGAAAGAGCTGCTTGGAATGCCGATTTTCTGATGGATCATATGGTATATGTCTGCACTAGAGTAAGACACCAGTATTCTCAGTCACAAACAGCACGCACAAAGTCCCATTAGCCCGAAGCCAGCTGTCCTCAGTCACCTGCTTAATGCATTTCAAACCAAAATTGTTATTCCTCAGAAGCATAGTGACCAATACCCCAGAATGTCCTTTTATCCCCCTCTTAATTGATACACCCCACCCAAAAAAGGTTCGGAGGCGTGCCACCAAATTGATTAAGGGGTAAGAGGCACTGGATTATGAGGAAAGGCTTGCTAGGTTAGATATGTTTACACTAGAAAAGAGGCGTCTAGGAGGAGACATTATTAATACAGTATTAACAAATTTATAGTGGGACAATACAAAGAGCTATCAGGCGATTTGTTTATTCAGAAATCTCTACACAGAACATGTGGACACCCTCTGAGGTTAGAGGAGAGAAAATTTCATACCCAAAGCAGGAAAGGATTCTTCACAGTAAGGGCTGTAAGTATTTGGAATTCTCTGCCAGAGAAGGTAGTATTAGTGGACTCTATATTAGTGGTCTATATGTTTAAAAATGGATTAGATAAATTCCTAATAGAAAGAAATATCCTAGGATAAAGCATTTAAAAATAACGTATTTTAGATATATCATGAATTATAGTTGTTAATTAAACTTTATAACTAACTACACCAGGTTCACTATAGTTAACGTATAGTACATACAGATTAGTGTAAGTCACAGGTTGAACTTGATGGACAATTTGTCTTTTTTTCAAACTTATTAACTATGTTACTATGTTACTATTGTGGAGAACATGTATTCATGCTGTTTCCAGTAGATTCATATTCCAAGAAATGATGTTCATCCACAAACCAAAGTTCAATAGGTCCCCTTTGTTCCTTGTGTTCCATATGTATTCCAGCATCCGTTAGTGCTGCAAACCTGCTCCAAAGCCTCTAATCAAATGAAACCATGGCAATATATGTTAATTCATCTTTTTAGCTTCTCTATTCCCAAACAGCCTGCATCTTGCATGCTATTACATAGTGCCCTAAGGCTGAAGAACAAACTATGTGTTCAGAAACTTCTCAAATCCCTGAAATGAGTCTAAGGGTGTCCACATTAACTATGTCTGAGTCCGACATTTCTGATTCTGACACTATAATCATAAAGAAGCCTCCTTCCACCATTTCCACCATTTCTGAACCCTCTGCAAATGTGAGGATGAGTAGTAGTAAAGTAAGGATGATGATGGTTTAGAGATTGAAATTGAGGATATTGCTGTGGAAGCGCAACAGGATGATGGGGATATTTGTATCTGTAATGCTAATGAGGATGTTGATGATGCATATGTTGGACAAGAAGTTGTTAAAATTTAGGAGGAGAACATTATTTTAGTCAAAAAAAGTCAGCCACAAGTGGCAAAGAAGAAGAAAAGAAGATGATTGGCATAAAGACAATTATTTTCTTTTCATTCCATCCCTGTCATGTGGAGTTATTTTAACTAGAGATGAGCGGGTTCGGTTTCTCTGAAACCGAACCCGCACGAACTTCATGTTTTTTTTCACGGGTCCGAGCAGACTCGGATCCTCCCGCCTTGCTCGGTTAACCCGAGCGCGCCCGAACGTCATCATGACGCTGTCGGATTCTCGCGAGACTCGGATTCTATATAAGGAGCCGCGCGTCGCCGCCATTTTCACACGTGCATTGAGATTGATAGGGAGAGGACGTGGCTGGCGTCCTCTCCATTAGAAATTAGATTAGAAGAGAGAGAGAGATTGTGCAGAGTCAGACAGAGTTTACCACAGTGACCAGTGCAGTTGTTGTTAGTTAACTTTTATTTATTTTAATATAATATATCCGTTCTCTGCTATATCCGTTCTCTGCCTGAAAAAAAACGATACACAGCAGCAGCCAGTCACACAGTGTGACTCAGTCTGTGTGCACTCAGCTCAGCCCAGTGTGCTGCACATCAATGTATAAAAGGCAAAGCTTATAATAATTGTGGGGGAGACTGGGGAGCACTGCAGGTTGTTATAGCAGGAGCCCCCAGGAGTACATAATATTATATTAATTTAAAATTAAACAGTGCACACTTTTGCTGCAGGAGTGCCACTGCCAGTGTGACTAGTGGTGACCAGTGCCTGACCACCAGTATAGTAGTATATTGTTGTATGTATTGTATACTATCTCTTTATCAACCAGTCTATATTAGCAGCAGACACAGTACAGTGCGGTAGTTCACGGCTGTGGCTACCTCTGTGTCGGCAGTCGGAACTCGGCAGGCAGTCCGTCCATCCATAATTGTATTACAATATATACCACCTAACCGTGGTATTTTTTTTTCTTTCTTTATACCGTCGTCATAGTGTCATACTAGTTGTTACGAGTATACTACTATCTCTTTATCAACCAGTGTACAGTGCGGTAGTTCACGGCTGTGGCTACCTCTGTGTCGGCAGTCGGCAGGCAGTCCGTCCATCCATAATTGTATTATTATTATAATATATACCACCTAACCGTGGTTTTTTTTTCATTCTTTATACCGTCATAGTGTCATACTAGTTGTTACGAGTATACTACTATCTCTTTATCAACCAGTGTACAGTGCGGTAGTTCACGGCTGTGGCTACCTCTGTGTCGGCAGTCGGCAGGCAGTCCGTCCATCCATAATTGTATTATTATTATAATATATACCACCTAACCGTGGTTTTTTTTTCATTCTTTATACCGTCGTCATAGTGTCATACTAGTTGTTACGAGTATACTACTATCTCTTTATCAACCAGTGTACAGTGCGGTAGTTCACGGCTGTGGCTACCTCTGTGTCGGCAGTCGGCAGGCAGTCCGTCCATCCATAATTGTATTATTATTATAATATATACCACCTAACCGTGGTTTTTTTTTCATTCTTTATACCGTCGTCATAGTGTCATACTAGTTGTTACGAGTATACTACTATCTCTTTATCAACCAGTGTACAGTGCGGTAGTTCACGGCTGTGGCTACCTCTGTGTCGGCAGTCGGCAGGCAGTCCGTCCATCCATAATTGTATTATTATTATAATATATACCACCTAACCGTGGTTTTTTTTCCATTCTTTATACCGTCGTCATAGTGTCATACTAGTTGTTACGAGTATACTACTATCTCTTTATCAACCAGTGTACAGTGCGGTAGTTCACGGCTGTGGCTACCTCTGTGTCGGCAGTCGGCAGGCAGTCCGTCCATCCATAATTGTATTATTATTATAATATATACCACCTAACTGTGGTATTTTTTTTTCTTTCTTTATACCGTCGTCATAGTGTCATACTAGTTGTTACGAGTATACTACTATCTCTTTATCAACCAGTGTACAGTGCGGTAGTTCACGGCTGTGGCTACCTCTGTGTTGGCAGTCGGCAGGCAGTCCGTCCATCCATAATTGTATTATTATTATAATATATACCACCTAACCGTGGTTTTTTTTTCATTCTTTATACCGTCGTCATAGTGTCATACTAGTTGTTACGAGTATACTACTATCTCTTTATCAACCAGTGTACAGTGCGGTAGTTCACGGCTGTGGCTACCTCTGTGTCGGCAGTCGGCAGGCAGTCCGTCCATCCATAATTGTATTATTATTATAATATATACCACCTAACCGTGGTTTTTTTTTCATTCTTTATACCGTCGTCATAGTGTCATACTAGTTGTTACGAGTATACTACTATCTCTTTATCAACCAGTGTACAGTGCGGTAGTTCACGGCTGTGGCTACCTCTGTGTCGGCAGTCGGCAGGCAGTCCGTCCATCCATAATTGTATTATTATTATAATATATACCACCTAACTGTGGTATTTTTTTTTCTTTCTTTATACCGTCGTCATAGTGTCATACTAGTTGTTACGAGTATACTACTATCTCTTTATCAACCAGTGTACAGTGCGGTAGTTCACGGCTGTGGCTACCTCTGTGTCGGCAGTCGGCAGGCAGTCCGTCCATCCATAATTGTATTATTATTATAATATATACCACCTAACCGTGGTTTTTTTTTCATTCTTTATACCGTCGTCATAGTGTCATACTAGTTGTTACGAGTATACTACTATCTCTTTATCAACCAGTGTACAGTGCGGTAGTTCACGGCTGTGGCTACCTCTGTGTCGGCAGTCGGCAGGCAGTCCGTCCATCCATAATTGTATTATTATTATAATATATACCACCTAACCGTGGTTTTTTTTCCATTCTTTATACCGTCGTCATAGTGTCATACTAGTTGTTACGAGTATACTACTATCTCTTTATCAACCAGTGTACAGTGCGGTAGTTCACGGCTGTGGCTACCTCTGTGTCGGCAGTCGGCAGGCAGTCCGTCCATCCATAATTGTATTATTATTATAATATATACCACCTAACTGTGGTATTTTTTTTCTTTCTTTATACCGTCGTCATAGTGTCATACTAGTTGTTACGAGTATACTACTATCTCTTTATCAACCAGTGTACAGTGCGGTAGTTCACGTCTGTGGCTACCTCTGTGTCGGCAGTCGGCAGGCAGTCCGTCCATCCATAATTGTATTATTATTATAATATATACCACCTAACCGTGGTTTTTTTTTCATTCTTTATACCGTCGTCATAGTGTCATACTAGTTGTTACGAGTATACTACTATCTCTTTATCAACCAGTGTACAGTGCGGTAGTTCACGGCTGTGGCTACCTCTGTGTCGGCAGTCGGCAGGCAGTCCGTCCATCCATAATTGTATTATTATTATAATATATACCACCTAACTGTGGTATTTTTTTTTCTTTCTTTATACCGTCGTCATAGTGTCATACTAGTTGTTACGAGTATACTACTATCTCTTTATCAACCAGTGTACAGTGCGGTAGTTCACGGCTGTGGCTACCTCTGTGTCGGCAGTCGGCAGGCAGTCCGTCCATCCATAATTGTATTATTATTATAATATATACCACCTAACCGTGGTTTTTTTTCCATTCTTTATACCGTCGTCATAGTGTCATACTAGTTGTTACGAGTATACTACTATCTCTTTATCAACCAGTGTACAGTGCGGTAGTTCACGGCTGTGGCTACCTCTGTGTCGGCAGTCGGCAGGCAGTCCGTCCATCCATAATTGTATTATTATTATAATATATACCACCTAACTGTGGTATTTTTTTTTCTTTCTTTATACCGTCGTCATAGTGTCATACTAGTTGTTACGAGTATACTACTATCTCTTTATCAACCAGTGTACAGTGCGGTAGTTCACGGCTGTGGCTACCTCTGTGTCGGCAGTCGGCAGGCAGTCCGTCCATCCATAATTGTATTATTATTATAATATATACCACCTAACTGTGGTATTTTTTTTTCTTTCTTTATACCGTCGTCATAGTGTCATACTAGTTGTTACGAGTATACTACTATCTCTTTATCAAACAGTGTACAGTGCGGTAGTTCACGGCTGTGGCTACCTCTGTGTCGGCAGTCGGCAGGCAGTCCGTCCATCCATAATTGTATTATTATTATAATATATACCACCTAACCGTGGTTTTTTTATACCACCTAACCGTGGCAGTCCGTCCATAATTGTATACTAGTATCCAATCCATCCATCTCCATTGTTTACCTGAGGTGCCTTTTAGTTCTGCCTATAAAATATGGAGAACAAAAAAGTTGAGGTTCCAAAATTAGGGAAAGATCAAGATCCACTTCCACCTCGTGCTGAAGCTGCTGCCACTAGTCATGGCCGAGACGATGAAATGCCAGCAACGTCGTCTGCCAAGGCCGATGCCCAATGTCATAGTACAGAGCATGTCAAATCCAAAACACCAAATATCAGAAAAAAAAGGACTCCAAAACCTAAACTAAAATTGTCGGAGGAGAAGCGTAAACTTGCCAATATGCCATTTACCACACGGAGTGGCAAGGAACGGCTGAGGCCCTGGCCTATGTTCATGGCTAGTGGTTCAGCTTCACATGAGGATGGAAGCACTCAGCCTCTCGCTAGAAAAATGAAACGACTCAAGCTGGCAAAAGCACAGCAAAGAACTGTGCGTTCTTCGAAATCCCAAATCCACAAGGAGAGTCCAATTGTGTCGGTTGCGATGCCTGACCTTCCCAACACTGGATGTGAAGAGCATGCGCCTTCCACCATTTGCACGCCCCCTGCAAGTGCTGGAAGGAGCACCCGCAGTCCAGTTCCTGATAGTGAGATTGAAGATGTCAGTGTTGAAGTCCACCAGGATGAGGAGGATATGGGTGTTGCTGGCGCTGGGGAGGAAATTGACAAGGAGGATTCTGATGGTGAGGTGGTTTGTTTAAGTCAGGCACCCGGGGAGACACCTGTTGTCCGTGGGACGAATATGGCCGTTGACATGCCAGGTGAAAATACCAAAAAAATCAGCTCTTCGGTGTGGAGGTATTTCACCAGAAATGCGGACAACAGGTGTCAAGCCGTGTGTTCCCTTTGTCAAGCTGTAATAAGTAGGGGTAAGGACGTTAACCACCTCGGAACATCCTCCCTTATACGTCACCTGCAGCGCATTCATAATAAGTCAGTGACAAGTTCAAAAACTTTGGGTGACAGCGGAAGCACTCCACTGACCAGTAAATCCCTTCCTCTTGTAACCAAGCTCACGCAAACCACCCCACCAACTCCCTCAGTGTCAATTTCCTCCTTCCCCAGGAATGCCAATAGTCCTGCAGGCCATGTCACTGGCAATTCTGACGATTCCTCTCCTGCCTGGGATTCCTCCGATGCATCCTTGCGTGTAACGCCTACTGCTGCTGGCGCTGCTGTTGTTGCTGCTGGGAGTCGATGGTCATCCCAGAGAGGAAGTCGTAAGACCACTTTTACTACTTCCACCAAGCAATTGACTGTCCAACAGTCATTTGCGAGGAAGATTAAATATCACAGCAGTCATCCTACTGCAAAGCGGATAACTGAGGCCTTGACATCCTGGGTGGTGAGAAACGTGGTTCCGGTATCCATCATTACTGCAGAGCCAACTAGAGACTTGTTGGAGGTACTGTGTCCCCGGTACCAAATACCATCTAGGTTCCATTTCTCTAGGGTTGCGATACCGAAAATGTACACAGACCTCAGAAAAAGAGTCACCAGTGTCCTAAAAAATGCAGCTGTACCCAATGTCCACTTAACCACGGACATGTGGACAAGTGGAGCAGGGCAGGGTCAGGACTATATGACTGTGACAGCCCACTGGGTAGATGTATGGACTCCCGCCGCAAGAACAGCAGCGGCGGCACCAGTAGCAGCATCTCGCAAACGCCAACTCGTTCCTAGGCAGGCTACGCTTTGTATCACCGGTTTCCAGAATACGCACACAGCTGAAAACCTCTTACGGCAACTGAGGAAGATCATCGCGGAATGGCTTACCCCAATTGGACTCTCCTGTGGATTTGTGGCATCGGACAACGCCAGCAATATTGTGCGTGCATTACATCTGGGCAAATTCCAGCACGTCCCATGTTTTGCACATACCTTGAATTTGGTGGTGCAGAATTTTTTAAAAAACGACAGGGGCGTGCAAGAGATGCTGTCGGTGGCCAGAAAAATTGCGGGACACTTTCGGCGTACAGGCAGCACGTACAGAAGACTGGAGCACCACCAAAAACGCCTGAACCTGCCCTGCCATCATCTGAAGCAGGAGGTGGTAACGAGGTGGAATTCAACCCTCTATATGCTTCAGAGGTTGGAGGAGCAGCAAAAGGCCATTCAAGCCTATACAACTGACCACGATATAGGAGGTGGAATGCACCTGTCTCAAGCGCAGTGGAGAATGATTTCAACGTTGTGCAAGGTTCTGCAACCTTTTGAACTTGCCACACGTGAAGTCAGTTCAGACACTGCCAGCCTGAGTCAGGTCATTCCCCTCATCAGGCTTTTGCAGAAGAAGCTGGAGACATTGAAGGAGGAGCTAAGACAGAGCGATTCCGCTAGGCATGTGGGACTTGTGGATGGAGCCCTTAATTCGCTTAACAAGGATTCACGGGTGGTCAATCTGTTGAAATCAGAGCACTACATTTTGGCCACCGTGCTCGATCCTAGATTTAAAACCTACCTTGGATCTCTCTTTCCGGCGCACACAAGTCTGCTGGGTTTCAAAGACCTGCTGGTGAGAAAATTGTCAAGTCAAGCGGAACGCGACCTGTCAACATCTCCTCCTTCACATTCTCCCGCAACTGGGGGTGCGAGGAAAAGGCTCAGAATTCCGAGCCCACCCGCTGGCGGTGATGCAGGGCAGTCTGGAGCGACTGCTGATGCTGACATCTGGTCCGGACTGAAGGACCTGACAACCATTACGGACATGTCGTCTACTGTCACTGCATATGATTCTATCACCATTGGTAGAATGGTGGAGGATTATATGAGTGACCGCATCCAAGTAGGCACGTCACACAGTCCGTACTTATACTGGCAGGAAAAAGAGGCAATTTGGAGGCCCTTGCACAAACTGGCTTTATTCTACCTAAGTTGCCCTCCCACAAGTGTGTACTCCGAAAGAGTGTTTAGTGCCGCCGCTCACCTTGTCAGCAATCGGCGTACGAGGTTACATCCAGAAAATGTGGAGAAGATGATGTTCATTAAAATGAATTATAATCAATTCCTCCGCGGAGACATTGACCAGCAGCAATTGCCTCCACAAAGTACACAGGGAGCTGACATGGTGGATTCCAGTGGGGACGAATTGATAATCTGTGAGGAGGGGGATGTACACGGTGATATATCGGAGGATGATGATGAGGTGGACATCTTGCCTCTGTAGAGCCAGTTTGTGCAAGGAGAGATTAATTGCTTCTTTTTTGGTGGGGGTCCAAACCAACCCGTCATTTCAGTCACAGTCGTGTGGCAGACCCTGTCACTGAAATGATGGGTTGGTTAAAGTGTGCATGTCCTGTTTTGTTTATACAACATAAGGGTGGGTGGGAAGGGCCCAAGGACAATTCCATCTTGCACCTCTTTTTTCTTTTATTTTTCTTTGCGTCATGTGCTGTTTGGGGAGGGTTTTTTGGAAGGGACATCCTGCGTGACACTGCAGTGCCACTCCTAGATGGGCCCGGTGTTTGTGTCGGCCACTAGGGTCGCTTATCTTTCTCACACAGCTACCTCATTGCGCCTCTTTTTTTCTTTGCGTCATGTGCTGTTTGGGGAGGGTTTTTTGGAAGGGACATCCTGCGTGACACTGCAGTGCCACTCCTAGATGGGCCCGGTGTTTGTGTCGGCCACTAGGGTCGCTTATCTTTCTCACACAGTCAGCTACCTCATTGCGCCTCTTTTTTTCTTTGCGTCATGTGCTGTTTGGGGAGGGTTTTTTGGAAGGGACATCCTGCGTGACACTGCAGTGCCACTCCTAGATGGGCCCGGTGTTTGTGTCGGCCACTAGGGTCGCTTATCTTTCTCACACAGTCAGCTACCTCATTGCGCCTCTTTTTTTCTTTGCGTCATGTGCTGTTTGGGGAGGGTTTTTTGGAAGGGACATCCTGCGTGACACTGCAGTGCCACTCCTAGATGGGCCCGGTGTTTGTGTCGGCCACTAGGGTCGCTTATCTTTCTCACACAGTCAGCTACCTCATTGCGCCTCTTTTTTTCTTTGCGTCATGTGCTGTTTGGGGAGGGTTTTTTGGAAGGGACATCCTGCGTGACACTGCAGTGCCACTCCTAGATGGGCCCGGTGTTTGTGTCGGCCACTAGGGTCGCTAATCTTACTCACACAGCTACCTCATTGCGCCTCTTTTTTTCTTTGCGTCATGTGCTGTTTGGGGAGGGTTTTTTGGAAGGGACATCCTGCGTGACACTGCAGTGCCACTCCTAGATGGGCCCGGTGTTTGTGTCGGCCACTAGGGTCGCTTATCTTACTCACACAGCGACCTCGGTGCAAATTTTAGGACTAAAAATAATATTGTGAGGTGTGATGTGTTCAGAATAGGCTGAAAATGAGTGTAAATTATGTTTTTTGAGGTTAATAATACTTTGGGATCAAAATTACCCCCAAATTCTATGATTTAAGCTGTTTTTTAGGGTTTTTTGAAAAAAACACCCGAATCCAAAACACACCCGAATCCGACAAAAAAAATTCGGTGAGGTTTTGCCAAAACGCGGTCGAACCCAAAACACGGCCGCGGAACCGAACCCAAAACCAAAACACAAAACCCGAAAAATTTCCGGCGCTCATCTCTAATTTTAACACAAATAAAAAAATAATGTTATTATCCTTCATACTCAGTGTTGACCAATTAGAAAGAATGGAGGGGGTAGTGTGTCCAGCAGGTCAGCCTCCTAATATTTATTATTTATAAATGTATTTATTTATTGCAGTGCAACTATTATTTTTCTTGGCTTCTCTTTCAACCTTTACCAAGAAACCTTGGCTATTAACTTTAAATACTTTTATGGCATTTTCTCTTCTAAATTGCTGCAAAACAGATTGACAAATGTATTAATTTTCTGAATTAATTAATCTAAGGTCCCACAGCCAATAGAAGGTTAATCATTCAGGTCGGGGGTGTACTGGTATGTACTGTATCTTTCTATCCCCTGTGACATCACCAGAAATCCAGCATCAGATGAATGCCCATATTGCTTAGATACTGTATGTTCTGCTTTCCATATACTTGATGCCCGCAGACACAAGAATAACTGAACAACCTACAGTATTACTTTGAAACTTAACTGTCTTCTCCATCCAATATTTAATTTTTGTTGCAAAACCAATACCATTTTTGGGTCACAAATTTAGTAAAATCCTCCATAGCATGTTATTATTGTTTCATGGGATTACTACAGTGATCCAAAATGTCTATCTTGTGTTCTACAGTCTCTGTCCTCACCCAGAAATATATTCTACATTTAATTACATCTGTGCCTTCCTTTTCTGTGTTTTGTCTTCTAAAGAAACCATGCTCACATACTGTACTCCCAGCTCTAAATAGGAAATCAGTGTGTACGGCCAACTAACATCTGGTCACAACCTCTTATGCAAGGACTTCAATGGTTGCTATAAACTAGTGATCTGAAGTTCAGTTTAAGGCCAGTTATATGTGTCAAATAGATATTTAGTAAGATAGAAAGAAAAAATGGCAAAAATCTAAAAATAAAAGGTTTGAATTAAAATATGTATTTAGTCCTTGTGCTGAACATCTGTAAATACTTACTGCATGCTGTGTTTCTTTTGAAAACACTCTGTTTTTCTAGGTAAAATGCAACAGCATAAATCACACAGAATTTCTATGGCAAAGTTTCAAATTTTTTGAGTTTAGAGTAAGCATGAAGAATACATGTAGTGGGCAAAATTAGCACATAACACATAACAAGCTATAGCATGCCTCAAATGCCAGTATATGTAATACTTCATATATATAAGCCTCAAATTGGCTAACAAATGAAACCAGGGGTGTTCAAATATGCTGGATGTTCTGTCAATTCCTGTTGCTGGGGAATCACTTCATTAATGCAATGGACAATAGGGAATATTCCATCAGACAAAGATTGGACTGCAACAGTAAATTCTTAAGTGCCCCTGTAACCTACTCTACATACTGTAGGAAAAACAAGCAGGATGTTAAAAGAACGTCTTAGCAGGCACTGGTCCTCAATTAATTTTTTTTTAACTTCAATGCAGATTTAAAAGACTTCACAAATGTACCCGTTGCAAGGCACTTTAGGGAAGCGCATCATATCATTAATCATCTTAAGTGTTGCATCATCGACCAAATACCACCTTTGCAGAGAGGTGAGGACCGCAATAGGATTTTACTGCAAACAGAGCTGCAATGGATATACACACTAAAGACTTTGGCCTCCAATGGGCTTAATGAGGAATTTCATTTAGGATGCTTTTTTGAGATTGTCCAATTATATTTAAGACTTTTGTCCTTTTCTTTTTTTGGTTTTGTTTGGTTTATTTTCTTGAGACATGCCGTGTGTCCTGCAATGACATATTCACCAGATCATTTTATATATTTTTTCCTTTGCCCTGATGTCCTCCATTACTGTCTTTATGTTACCCTTTCTATTTATTAATATGGGAGACACGCTGTGTGTCACATATTGTGTATTGTTCAATCTTATTGTCCTTGAAATGTCACATTGCACTTTCTGTGGCCTGCATTTATTTATGTGGACAACTGACTTATGGCAGAAACCTGGTTTTTCATGTGACAGTGCTTTTGTTTTTCCTATATCTGAGTGTCACCGCCGTGTGCCTCAGGATACATCATTTGGTCACCCACATTCATTAAATTGATGTTATCAGTTCTCTTTCACATAGACCTCATTTTTGTGACATTTCTACAGATGACACCATTCACTCAACCCCTTGTGGGGGGCTGATGGAGATCTTAGCAGCAGAGATTATGCACAGTCAGGCTTTGGATAAAAAGAGATGTTTACAGCCATACCACACTGGATGATGTCCAATTCTGTCTGATCTTGGAAATTAAGCAGTGTTGGGCACAGTCAGTACCAGGCTTGGAGACTGCCTGGGAATACTGGGTACTGTACTTTACTCCTTAAACTCCATTATGGCTGTTATCTCATTGCTGTGATATGTACTCCACCTTACCTTTCACATTTACTTTAGATTGCTTATTCAGGCTCCAGGGAGAATCCTTAGGTGTAATTATAATGTAGTCTTCACGCCTCCTTGACCTGTTGATCGGGAAGGTCAAAAAGGTCCATGTGTTTTCTGGCATATATTTTGTTTGACAAAATGTTGTGCTCATTTCCGTTGTTCACTAAGTCTGTGTACCTGGCAGGTTCACATTAGGGTATGCGTATTCACTTTGTAGTGCATCACTGTGTTATGTGCATTCTTTCATTGTTGTCCCTGGTCAGCATATTTGATAAATGATGTGTTGTCTACACTTTTACATAATTCGAATGTGGTTACAACATGTTTTCATTATTGCTACAATGTTTGACTAAGTGTGTTCAATGTGATGGAACGGACACTGTGCTTTTTTGCTGGTCCTGCTGTGCTGATGACTCAGTGCACTCAGTACGCTGATTGCCAGGGACGTTGCCAAGTGGGGAGCTGAGTTTGTTTACCCTGACGACGACACCCACTGAGCAAAGGCCACCAATGAGCATATTACTTGCTCAGCCTGCCCTCCCTCCCACAGTGTGGGTTCTGTTTGTAACAGTTTGGTGCCAGTCCAGGTATTTATTCATGCTCCAGGCACAGTGTAGGTAGCCCCTGATGAAAACAAGAGTCGGTTGAAACAGCTGTCGGGCTACAGCTGGGAGATTGTGTGGAAACATGGATTTTTGTAAGGAATAAACACCTGATTACGTTCATCTAACTGTTAGTGCTGGTACTTTTTCTTTTTCTGCATTGCTGGCGAAGTGAATATGATTATATAAATTTTTACTTTGCACCACCATTTTTTTTATTTTTATATGTATGCTTTGAGTGCTGTCTGTACCAATTTTCTCTCTCTCTCTCTCTCTCTCTCTCTCTCTCTCTCTATATATATATATATATATGTATGTATATATATAAACACATATATTAAGATACGGTAAACCTAAAATGCGCTTAATGGCCCTCATTCCGAGTCGTTCGCTCGGTATATTTCATTGCATCGCAGTAAAATTCAGCTTAGTACGCATGCGCAATATTCGCACTGCGACTGCGCCAAGTAATTTAACAATGATGATAGTATTTTTACTCACGGCTTTTTCTTCGCTCCGGCGATCGTAATGTGATTGACAGGAAATGGGTGTTACT
The DNA here is from genome assembly GCF_028390025.1 of Pseudophryne corroboree. NCBI lineage: Eukaryota > Metazoa > Chordata > Amphibia > Anura > Myobatrachidae > Pseudophryne > Pseudophryne corroboree. Next base: position 762,010,435 of record NC_086445.1, read on the forward strand.
GGGCGGAAACACGGCGTTTCAGGGGCGTGTGGTTAAAAACGCTACCGTTTCCGGAAAAAACGCAGGAGTGGCCGGAGAAACGGAGGAGTGTCTGGGCGAACGCTGGGTGTGTTTATGACGTCAAACCAGGAACGACAAGCACTGAACTGATCGCAGATGCCGAGTAAGTCTGAAGCTACTCTGAAACTGCTAAGTAGTTTGTAATCGCAATATTGCGAATACATCGGTCGCAATTTTAAGAAGCTAAGATTCACTCCCAGTAGGCGGCGGCTTAGCGTGTGTAACTCTGCTAAAATCGCCTTGCGAGCGATCAACTCGGAATGAGGGCCAATGTACCAATATGAACTTTACTTGTTTTTAAATTCAAATTCAAACTTTTTTTTGTACAATCAGCTGCAATCCCCAAAAGTGCTTATCTGGGGTATATCGGAGTTATATATTTATTTATCACCGTTTTTCCACTATGAACTATATCACACCCCAGAATAACCTAAAAATGGTAATCCAGATAAGCACTATTATTATTTACATACTTATATATTTAAAAGTCTAATTTTCTACCCTCGGATGGTGGAATGCAAACAAATATGGCGCTGGAACACATGTATTTCCTGTTCCAGTGTCATATATCAATGGATGCTATGGACATGTAGGCACGGCCACGTGACCGAGTCCTGACGGCCCGCAAATGGTGGGTTAGGGCCATGTGGTAGCGGTCAGGTGACTGCAGTTAGGCAGCCCACGATAGGTGGGCTGGGGTAACGAGGCCGCGATCAGGTGACCGAACGAGGAGGCACAGAAGCTCACCATTTATCTAGTGTATATATAAATCCCGCCTCCTCCCCTGTCTTATCTAGGATTGGTCCCATCATATTTCAATCATTTTAATATCATATGTAGGCATTATGGGAGTTTGCAATGCATTATGGGGCAATTTTACAATTTAACATTTTTCCTTATACCTCTAAAGTTTATTAAAATGGCTTTATCATATTTATATGCATTAACCTCTATTCTAATAGGCATCAGATTATCTGGGATGCTGTCGTAATGGATATAACAGTATAATTATAGTGAATTATGCACCAATCAGTGATTAGGGGAAGTGATGTCATTAGCCCTTCCCTTTATAAGAAAGTACCATGCCTTCAAACTAACTATGAACACTTGGGATATCCATTGACATCACAACAAGTGGTAAGATGTTTTTGTGTATTGGTTTTCATTGCACCTTTACTATATATTTTTGGACTTTATCCTGATTATGGCTCCATTTATCTTTTCTTGACTATGGGCTGGTATCATGTGATCTAATAAGTAAATCTTGCTCCTGGCATAGATTTACTACCACAGGGAGAAACCAAGGTCATTTAAGTCAGAACCCAATTAACCTACAAACATGTCTTTAGGCAAGAGGAGAAACAACAGCACACAGAAGAAACACATTTGCATATTAAAATACAAATTTGAAAATAAAAAACAAAATAGTCTGTATTCAACTCAAAGATTTAAATATATATATATGTTTTGTGTCTGTATTTTGATTGGTGGGTGTGAGTTCTTGGGTCCTCCTATATGATTGCCCCACTTTAACATATAGCCTTGATTATGACACCAACTATGGTTTGAGCCTTTCGGTCCAGTATTTGAAACATATGGCACTACCGGTTCTTGTTTGTTGTGTATTCTGTTATTCCATACTTGCTGCTTCCACCATAGTATAGTAATAGTAGCTAGTGAGGTTGAACAGAGGCAAAATGCCCATCGGGTTCAACCTGCATTTTGTGTTAAGCCATTCATATTATAATGCACCTGCTGAAGTAATGGTTTAATACCAATTGACAACTATGATTCTTACCACTCACAGATATTAATGTCACTATGTTAAATGCTATAACTCTGGATACTTTTTCCAGTAAAAAATTTGTCCAGTCCATACTTAATGCATTTACAGAGTCTGCCGTTATTACTTTCTCTGGCAGGGAGTTCCAAATCTTTATTGCCCTTACCGTGAAGAAATCTTTCCTACGTTGTGTACGGAATATTCTCTCCTCTAGCCTCTGGGAGTGCCCACGTGTCCTATACAGAGTTCTTTTAATAAACAAATTCCCTGCTAGCTCCTTGTAATGACCCTTTACATATTTGAAGAAATGTAATTATGTCTCCTCTTAGACGCCTCTTTTCTAGTGTATACATATAGTATTTAACCTAGTAAGCCTTTCCTCAAACTCCAGTGTCTCTAACCCTTTAATCAATTTAGCAGCTTGCCTTTGAACTCTTTCTAGTTCCCCAATATCTTTTTTATAATGTGGTGCCCAAAACTGAACACAATATTCAAGATGTAGACATACCAATGATTCGTAAAGTGGCATGATTACATACTCGTCCCTTGTCTCAATGCCCCGTTTTATGCACGCAAGCACTTTACTTTCCTTTCTTGCTGAATTTTGACATTGTGTACTGATATTAAGCCTATTATCTATGAGCATGCACAAATCTTTTTCCACCGCAGTTACCCCTATATTTTCCCCATTTAGAGTATAGGATGCTTGTGTGTTTTTTATCCCAAAATGCATAACTTTGCATTTTTCTATATTGAACCTCATTCCCCATTTAGATGCCTAGGTTGCAAGTTTAAATAAGTCATTATGTAGAGACTCCACGTCGCTTTCTGACTTAATTACCTTGCACAATTTAGTATCATCTGCAAAGATTGACACTGTGCTTTCTAGGCCTATTCCTAGATCATTGATAACTATATTGAACAATAGCAGGCCAAGTACGGACCCTTGTGGTATTCTGCTGACTACTGGTGCCCAGCTGGAGAACATCCTATTGACCACACTCGTTGTACTCTGTTATCCAGCCTACCTATTCATGTACAAATAGTATATCCTTGGCCAAGTTACCTTAATTTGATGATCAGTCTCCTGTAAGGCACTGTATCGAAGGCTTTTGCAAAATCTAAATACACCACATCCACTGATTTTCCCTGGTCAAGATTCTCGCTCACTTCCTCGTAGAAGATAATTAAGTTAGTTTGACATGATCTGCCCCTTACAAACCTATGCTGACTTTTTCTTATAATCTTATTAACCTGCAGATAATCCTCTATGCTATCCCTCAAAATCCCTTCCAATATTTTACCCACCATAGAGGTTAAACTAACTGGTCTATAGTTACCAGGATTATTTTTAGTTCCCTTTTTAAATAAAGGCACTACCTCAGCTATGCACTAATCCTTTGGTACCATGCCTGATGTAATTGTACTATGGAAAATCAAGTATAGGGTTTTTGCTAGCTGCAACATAAGTTCCATAATAACCCTCGGATGAAAACCTTCAGGGCCTGGTGATTTATTAATCTTTATGTTGCTTAGTCTCTCCAGGACTACTTCCTCACTTAAACAAGCATCAATCCAAGAGTCATTACCTTAACTATCGTTATGCACTACTCTCACCGTCTGATCCTCCCTGTTGAATACTGTGGAAAAAAAAATTGTTCAGTATTTCAGCTTTTATTTTATCATCGCTTATCAAAGCTCCTAATTCATCCTTTAATGGTCCTATGTTCTCCTTCTTAAATATTTTACTGTTTATGTATTTATAAAACTTTTTAGGATTTGTTTTACTCTCTATAGCGATTTGTTTTTTGTTTACAATTTTAGCTGCCCTTATTACTTTTTTCCATTTTTTATTGCATTCCTTATAATGCTGGAATGACTCCTCCCCTTCATTAGATTTAAATGTTTTGAAAGCATGCCTCTTTTTATCCATTGCTCCTATGACCTCCTTATTAAGCCACATGGCTTATGTTTAGTACTCCTTTGTTTACTGCTCATGGGAATGAATTTGTGAATATTGCTATCAAGCAACCCTTTTAAAGCTACCCACATTTCCGATGTGTCTTTACCATGAAACAAAACTTCCCAGTCAATGTCATTTAGTGCCTGTCTCATCATATTGAAGTTAGCTTTTCTAAAGTTAAATGTTTTAGTTGTTCCCTTATAGCTATGCTTCCTGAAACTGATGTCGAATGTGATCATATAGTGATCACTGTTTCCCAAGGTCTTCCCAACTTTAGTGTTTGATATAATGTCCACATTATTGGCAATAACTACAGTAGGTCCAGAATAGTTTTACCTCTAGTTGGGTCCTCGACTAATTGAGACAAGTATTGATCCTTTAATGTATTTAAGAATCTGCTGCTCCTAGTTTTTACACTTGAATCGTTACTCCGATTTATATCCGGATAGTTAAAATCCCCTAACACTAAGATGTCCCCCATTCTCGCAGCTTTTTCAATTTGCAATAAAAGTTGTTCCTTGTCATGAATGCTAATATCTGGCTGCTTGTAGCACGTGCCAATGATTAGTTTCTTTGCTTCTGTGCCCCCACTAGCGATCTCAACCCATAGCAACTCCACGTTATCTCCTGCCTCCTCGTAAATACCATCTATTAAGTTTGGTTTTAGAGATGGTTTAACAAAGAGACATACCCCTTCTCCCCTTTTGGTAGCCCTTGTGGAGGAACAACACTTCCACCTGGCGCCATGCGTTCCATTACTATGGAGCACACAACACTTCCAGTTAGCATCTGTTTTGCATTTTGTGTGTTTGGATTTTGCTATTTTATTTGGGGTATGACTACATTTTGGGGATTAAAATTCAATATCTATGTATGGTAGTTGGTATCGGGTGAGCGGTGTTTTGGACCACCGGTCACATAACCACATCCCCTGTATACACGCACAATCAAAAAAACCCTGAGTAAATCCTGCATTTGCCCCTGCTAGAGGAGGAGGGGCCCAACGGGGGTTTCCCCTATGCCCCTGTGGGCCATTCCAACTCCGTTATTGTATATTACAAGCTATTAAGGTCTTGAACTGAGATAAATTCAAAACAATAAAAAAAATGTGTAACATACTGTATATCTGACTATTTTGTAGTTTGAATCTGTCAATATAGTGTACAATGCAGAACAAATATGCCGTAATACGCACATAAATGTAGTTTATGCATGTGTATAAGGTATATATATTTATATTGCTTGCTAATGTATAGTATTTTCTTTGTTTTGCTTTATGTGAAGAATAACAAGTTGTGATTTTACATTAACTCTACGTTCTAATAATTGAGTTTGCATATCTCAAAGAGTTTAGCAGAGAAACATAGCTGTACTTTTAGGGAGGGCTTATCTTTTCACTAATCACATAAGGACATCTGGTGACCCAATTTATTTCCAGAGATTTTACATTTAATTTTATTCATATCGTGAGCTATATGGTACACTTTAGCAATGGCATTGGAAGAAAAAAAAAAACAATCTGTAATTTTAACCTCTGTATTCCTATTTGTATACTATGATAATCCATTCAGAGCTTGATTGCTTTTAAACAGATTTGACAGCCTGCAGATTTATGTAGTATATGTTCAGGACCATTTTGTTGGCAGACTAACACACAAAAGACATCAACATTTATAATGACACAACTTAGGGCCTAATTCAGACCTGATCGCTGTTGCACAAAATCGCACAGCAGACGATTATTGAATGACTGCGTTGCATGAGTATGCACTGCAATGTGCAGGCGTGATTCCAAACAGCGACAGAATGGTGGGAAAATTTAGATCGCTAGGCATACGCAAGGTGATTGACAGGAAGCAGACGTTTGTGGGTAGTAACTGCCCGTTTTCTGGGGTTGTCAGGAAAAATGCAGAAATTTCCAAGCGTTTTCTGGGAGGTTGTGTGACGCCAGCTCCGGCCTGATTCTGTCGCAATGTAGGAGTAAGTCCTGGGCTATGCACAGACTTCACAGACTGCACAGACTGGAAAAATCATTAGATGGTGAGTGAGTTACAAATAGATTTGCAGCTGTCCGCAGTCTGGCGAAGTGTTCGCATGGCGTACACATGCATTTGCACACTTTCACAGGGCAGGTTTTTACTCTCTATGGGTGGCAACTATCTGATCGCAGCCCTCTGCAAATTTGCAGAGGAGCAATCAGGTCTGAACCCGCCCCCATTTTCAACTCCCCACCACTGCACTGCCGTGTTGCTGACCCATGAAAGCCTCTGCCTGTCAATCAGGCAGAGGTGTTCACATCACTGAGATGCGAATTCATCTCACAGGACGTGGACACTCTAATCGGGGCCTTTGTGTGCACATTGGCAAAAAAATCATCAGTAAGGGATCGCATCTCAGATGGGATCCATACTGAATAGGGCCCTAATTTAACCACTGTGCATGCGCAGCAGCCATTTTGAGGGAACTCCAGAAAGGTAAGTATTAAAACATGGGTGTAGTGTGTGCTGTGTGGGGCCCTCTGGATATCCATTATAGAAACGCCAATGCACAGGGGGAGATGATAGTGTGCTGAGAGAAGACGCAAGGGGAGATGATGGTGTGCTTAGAGAAGATGCAAAGGTGATAGTGTGCTGAGAGGTGATGCAGGGGTAGGTGATGGTGTGCTGAGAGACGACACAGTGGGAGATTATGGTGTGCTGAGAGAAGATGAAGGAGGGAGATTATGATGTGTTGAGAGAAGACACGATATTGTGCTGAGAGAAGATGCAGGTGGAGATGATAGTGTGTGCTGAGAGAAGACACAGGAGAGATGATGGTGTTCTGATAGAAGACATAGGTAGGAGATGATGGTGTGGCTGAGAGATGTAGAGGGAAATGATGGTGTGGCTGAGAGATGCAAATAGGAGCTATTGGTGTGGCTGAGAGACACAGGGGGCAGGAAGTTACACAGGGGGCACAAGTCTGAACAGTTGTTGTATGATGATTACCTTGTTAATATTTCTATACATACAGGCATTTTCCAGACAATGGGATATCCTACATGAATAGTGAACACTGACTGAACGCTGACTGAAGACACTGTCTTCCCAGGGAGGATACATTTCTTCAGAGGGTCCACAATGTGAGAAACCATCATAAAACATGTGCATATAGAATGGAAACAAATGTTCCCAGAGTGATAAGAAACAGGTGGCGTGTCATAATGACATGCCCCATTTTCAGTGGCAGCGCCATTTTCATGTGGCCACGCCAATTTTTAGAAGCGCGTTGTAGGCACATGCAAATACTTTATTATGTATATGTTGTTGGGGGGTTACACTATTCTTCCCTGAGCGCCGAAGACCCTAGTTATGGCATTGTCCTTATGTCTGTCCCATGCATGTTTAAATTGCTCTTCTGTCTTAGCGTCTACCACCTCTGCTGGGAGGCTTTAAAACTTGTCCACTACCCTTTCTGTGAAGCAATTTTTCCTCAAGTTTCCCCTGGATCTACCTCCCTCCACTTTGAGTGCATGCCCTCATGTTCTAATACTTCTCTTCCTTTGAAAAAGTCTCCCTCCTATACCTTGTTAAAACCCTCGATACAGTAAATATGAATGCTTCTATCATGTCCCCTTTCCCTTCTCTGCTTAAAACAAAACATGTTAAGATCTTTCAGTATTTCCAAGAAAGTTTTGTGATGTACAGTAGGCCATGAAACATTTTAGTTGCCTGTCTTTGTACAATCTCTAATGTATTAATATGTTTCTATAGATTTGGCTTCCAGAATTGAACACAGTATTCTAGATGTGGCCATACCAATGACTTATACAGTGGCATTGTTACTTCTTTCTTTCTGCTGCTGATTCCTCTCCCTATGCAACCAAGCATCTGACTAGCCTGCCTCTTTGCTTTGTTACATTGCTTCCCTACCTTTAAGTCACCTGATATAGTGACTCCTATATCCCGTTCCTCTTCAGTAACATTCAGTATACAGTATTTTCATTAATACTTTAAGCCTTTGGATTTTTGAAATCCAAGTGCATGATTTTAATTTTTTTTGTCATTAAACTGTAATTGTCACTCTTCTGATCATGGGCTTCTTTCCAAATCCCTAGGTGAGAGGTATCCATCCCAGCATCCACAACAGTCATCGCATCCTTCAACGCATTTTACCTTTTACATTTTGACTATTTGACTCAGTCAACCTTTAATCCCTGTTGACCTAATGCATGTCAACCATTAGTGGTCGACCTATTGACTGTAGACCTTTTTTGTGTAGATCCATAGACCGGATACTGTCAGAGCAAGAGAGAGAGACAGCATCAGGGGGAGAGAGAGAGGGAGAGAGGGAGAGAGAGACGGTGTTGTAGAGAGAGAGATAGTGGTGGAAATTTACTAAGGTCTCAATCTCTGCAGTGTTGGGCCAATTCATATTGAGATACACTGCCGTCTACACAATACGAATCAATAGACCATCAGTCAAACACGGTTGTTTGTTCACATATAGCTCATACAACACAGGAATTTACTAAGAATTCATATTCTCCAACGCACACAAAGAAAAGCACAGTTCAGAGTTCTACACAACTCGCTAAAAGAAAAAAAATTACAATCAGCGACAGAGTTTGGAAACACAGCACTATAAAAAATTTATGAAATTAATGAGCAACATCACTATGTCACTGCAGGTGTCATCACCTTTCTCCATAGCTTTCTTGGCATAGTGGTATCGCCAATGGTTATCATGCCCCTGAACTAGGGTTCAATTCCCACAAAGGACACACTTGAATTGTATGTCTGTGTAATAACATGAAGTTTGTTTCTAATTTTCCAAAAACAAGTTCTGTCATACTTTGTATACAGATTCAGACATGTAGTGAAAATAGTGTTTACTAAAAAAGTACAACTTTTTACACAAATATATAATACAAGTGTGACTTTTCAAATTATAAGAGTCTTATCTTTATGAGACTGAGTTTACTGTACTTCTTCCAGTGCCTCCCCATTGCTTCAATAGGCAGCCTCCCACACCTAAAATCCCAGCCCCTGTGAGACTTGTGATTTCACGAACTGGGTGTACTGCTTAGTAAATGACAGTAAATGACAGCATGAGCCATTCATTTATATAAAGTAGTGTATTGGTCGTGTTGTGTTGTCATTTAGTGTAATGGCCATGTTGTGTTGTCATTTACTAAGCAGTGAACCCAGTCTGTCAAATCATGAGCCTCACGGGGATGGTATTGGGGGTAGGGGACGCTGCCTACTAAAGCAATTGGGAGGCATGGAAAGAAAGTGGAGTAAACTCGGTCTGATCTATTGCCCAGCCTGAATTGTTGTCATAATCAGATCTGCTCATTGTAATGTGGAGGACACTATAATGTTACATAATAAGAATTAAACTCTTTAAAGTGGTACAGTATGAAATGGAGGTACTATAGTTTGACATAATATGAACTGGGGCACTGTAAAATGGCATAATTTATCTCGGGGGCATTCTAATGTGGCACAGTATGAACAGGAGGCACTGTAATGTGGCATAATATGAACTAGAGACACTGTACAGTATGTCATAATGTGAATTGGATATACAGTGTGTCACAATGTGTGCTCTCAGTCCTACAATGTGACATAATGAAGACTAAGGAACTATGATGGTTTATAAAACAAATTAGAGCACTACTATGGCGCATAATATTTACCAGTGCCGTAACTATGCATTTTAGCGCTGTGTGCAAGAAACAGCATTGGCGCCCCCCCCCCCTTATGTAAGATACGGGCAGTGCGCGCCTTAGGCACGCGCAAAACAGTTAGGGGCGTGGCTTCATGGGGAAGGGGTGTGGCCACAAAATAATACCAATTCATACTACGGTGCACAGTAGTCTCCATTATTCAAATTACGCCACACAGTAGCGCCACTACACCAGGTAGAGCCCCTTGTACACATTACAGCAGACATCGTCCCACTTTTTACACATTACAGCAGACAGCGTCCCCCTTTTTACACATTATGACAGACAGTGTCCCCCTTTTTACACATTACGGCAGAGAGCATCCCCTTTTTACACATTACGGCAGACAGCGCCCCCCTTTTTACACATTACGGCAGACAGTGTCCCCTTTTTACACATTACGGCAGACAGCATCCCACTTTTTACACATTACGGGAGACAGAATAGATAGAGAGATAGACAGATAGACAGAGATAGATAGATAGATAGATACCATCTCTTCCCGCTGGCTCAGGCAGTCAGGCTCCTTGGTGCTGGCAGATCCTGGGCAGGGGAGAAGGAGGAGGAGGGAGGGGGACTGGAGACGCAGCAGCACTATGTAATTGCTAGAGGCGCTGCTGCAGCTGTCCCTCTGCTTCCGCATTGTCTGCCCGCCGCCGCTGTGAATGCTGGGATGAGGGAAGCGCATCCCAGCATTCACAACAGCGCTGGCCAGCCACTGTGGAAGGATAGGGACTACTGCAGCGGCGCCGCTACCAATTACATAGCGCTGCTGCGGCTCCAGTCCCCCTCCTCCTCCGGGTCCTCCCCTGACGCTGCTCATGTCCTCTTCTCCTCCGGTGGCGCACACAGCACAGGCGGCTTGTAATGAGTCAATTTCACTCATTACAAGCCGCTGACATAGTTGCTGGCCGTGCGGCATCAGGGCAACTGCGCTGTGTGCCAGGCACACCTGACACACACGTAGTTACGGCTCTGATATTAACTAGGGCACTACTATGGTTCCGAATATGAACGAGAGAGCTATTATGGGGCATAAAATTAATAACTGCTGCGGAGTGTTGTCACTCAAGAAGCATTGGGACAAGGACCCCTTCAATATGTTGCCATGGGGCCCACAAAGTTCTGGTTACACCCCTGCCTGTATACATCCCTGGCACGTATTATTCCATATAATGTATGTAGTTTCTTTTTCTGCATATGCTAAGTGATTGCAGGAGGAAAAATGTTTTGGTACTTATCATATAAACCTAATAGATTGGTTGAGCAAAGCAAGGGAGGAAGCAAGTGAAACAAATGAAAGTCAAAAATATAATGAAAAATCTATATAACATAAAAACATGCACAATGTATCCACAAATGTGTAAAAGTATGGATAAAAACATCAATTGAAAATAAAGGTACACAGAAAAAACTATGAGAAAGCACTTTTTAACTCTAATGTAGATTTTAATTGCACCATAAAAAAGGTAATTACCATACACATATATACTTAATGCCGGCCAGCATTACATATAAAACAATAAACCAACACAATTATAATAAACACTCCTTTACAGAAAATTTATAATAATAACAACCTCTTGTATAAATATACTTGTTATATGGATTATTATAATTAATAGTGAAAATATATCATGCATATCCTAAGCAAAAACAGTATGAACAGATGTACGGATCTCCTCTGTATGGTGGTACAGGTTGAGTATCCCTTATCCAAAATGCTTGGGACCAGAGGTATTTTGGATATCGGATTTTTCCGTATTTTGAAATAATTGCATCCCATAATGAGATATCATGGTGATGGGACCTAAATCTAAGCACAGAATGCATTTATGTTACATGCACACCTTATATACACAGCCTGAAGGTCATTTTAGCCAATATTTTCAATAACTTTGTGCATTAAACAAAGTGTGTGTACATTCACACAATTCATTTATGTTTCATATACACCTTATACACACAGCCTGAAGGTAATTTAATACAATATTTTTTATAACTTTGTGTATTAAACAAAGTTTGTGTACATTGAGCCATCAGAAAACAAAGATTTCACTATCTCACTCTCACTAAAAAAGTCCGTATTTCGGAATATTCCGTATTTCGGAATATTTGGATATGGGATACTCAACCTGTAATTCAGTTCCACAATTAAATGCTCTTTAGTAGCTTTCCATTCTAATTGGTATCGATCAGTGCATGTAGTAATATAATTGTGTCCATGTATTAGATCATCCAGTTGGTAACAGTAGCAATTTTGATGCAAGAGAAAAATGCTTTAAAAAGAAATCAAACTTTTACCCTTTTGCCTATAAAGGTCCATTTGTAGATAGTTACTATAGATCCACCCTAACCAGTTTTAGAGATATTTGTGAGAAATCAGATAATAAGATATCGAGACAATCTGACCACTGGGCAACGTAAGGCACTAAGGGGGTCATTCCGACCCGATTGCTCGCTGCAGTTTGTCGCAGCGCAGCGATCGGGTCGGAACTGTGCATGCGCCGGTGCCACAGTGCGCCGGCGCATGGCAGCTTTTGTTACCTGGCGATCGCCTCTGAGACAGAGGTGGTTGCTAGGCGGTAGGGGGCTGAACGGCGGCGTTAAGATGCCATTCAGGGGTAGCGGTCCGGCCAACGCAGGCATGGCCGGACCGTTGGGGGGGGGGCCGTGGTGGCTGCGTGACGTGTCACGCAGCTGCTGCGGCCAGCGGAAGCGACGAACAACTCCCAGCCAGCCGCAGGAGCTGCGCTGGCTGGGAGTTACTCCTCAAATACAAAGGCATCGCCTCTGTGCAATGCTTTTGTATTTGTGTGGGGAGGCCGGCACTGACATGTGGGGCGGACAAGCTCTATGCTGGGAATCCCCCCGCATGTCTGAGATAACGATCGTAGCTGTGCTAAATTTAGCACAGCAACGATCAACTCAGAATGACCCCCTAAGAATATTACAAAGTGACAAATCTATCATAATAAAACCTGTGGATAAGGGCGGTGGGGTTGTAGTCCTAGATATGGAAGAATATATTGCAGAATGTCGTAGACAATAGCAAGATGAAATTTTTTATCGCAGATTGGATTCCAACCCCACCACCCTAATCAAGAAACAATATATTGAATTATTGGATTCAGCCCTCTAAGATCTAAGGAAACATTTAATCTTTTACTTTGTTCACAATCGATCACAGCCACATTTTATTGTTTACCTAAAATTCATAAGAAACTTGTTAATCCACCTGGGTGACCTATAATTTCAGGGGTGGGATCACTCACCAATAATTTATCTATTGTTGTAGCTCACTTTTTGCATGGACACATGGAAAGTCTGAGGTCACATATAAAGGATACATAGCATTTCCTAAATATTATAAATCAAATTACATGGAAAAAGAATGACTATTTATTAACTTGCGATGTTGTGAAATATTCCGCATGATAAGGGTATTTTAGCTATAGATTACTATTTAAAACAGGGAGGTACTGCAGACTCTCTACATTAGAGATGAGTGGGTTTGGTTCTCAGAGAACCGAACCATACCGGACTTCACCATTCGAGCCCGGATCCGAGTCATGCTCGGCTTTTCCCGCCTGACTCGGAAACCAGAACAAGGCAAAACATCATCATCCCGCTGTCGGATTCTCGCGGGGTTTGGATTCCATATAAGGAGCCGCGCGTCCCCGCAATTTTCACTCTGGCATTGGAGAGTGTAGAGAGAGGACATGTTTCCGTTCTCTCAGTGTCCGTGTCTTGTGCTATATTTGTCCAGTCACAGTGGTTGTGTCCTCTTGCTGCCATATGTCCATTGCTGCTGTGTTGTGCTGCATCAGTTCAGTGGTGGTGTATTGCGCTGCATCAGTCCAGTGGTAGCGTCCTGTGCATCAGCCATCAGTTATTCCAGTGACCAGGCAGTCACAGTGGATGTGTCCTCTTCCTGCCATATGTTCATTGCTGCTGTGTTGTGCAGTTCAGTGTTGCTGTGTTTTCCTGCATCAGACCAGTGGTAGTGTCCTGTGCATCAGCCATCAGTCATTCCAGTGACCAGGCAGTCACAGTGGTATAATCTGCTGCCATATGTCCAGTGCTGCTGTATAATAATAACAACAAGTCCCTTACAGTGTTGCTGTGTTGTCCTGCATCAGACCAGTGGTAGTGTCCTGTGCATCAGCCATCAGTCATTCCAGTGACCAGGCAGTCACAGTGGTATACTCTGCAGCCCTATGTCCACTGCTGCCATATAATAATAATAATAATAATAATAATAATAATAATAATAACAACAACAAGTCCCTTACAGTGTTGCTGTGTTGTCCTGCATCAGACCAGTGGTAGTGTCTTGTGCATCAGCCATCAGTCGTTCCTGTGCCGCATATTGTGTTATATAACTCCAGAAAAATAATGGAGAACAAAAATTTGGAGGATAAAATAGGGAAAGATCAAGAACCACTTCCTTCTAGTGCTGAAGCTGCTGCCACTAGCCATGACATAGACAATGAAATGCCATCGTCGTCTGCCAAGGCCGATGCCCAATGTGATTGTAGAGATCAAGTAAAATTCAAAAAGCCAAAGTTCAGTGAAAAGACCCCAAAAAAGAAATGTAAATCGTCTGAGGAGAAACATAAACTTCGCAATATGCCATTTACGACACGGAGTGGCAAGGAACAGCTTAGGCCCTGGCCTATGTTCATGACTTGTGGTTCAGCTTCATGTGACAATGGAAGCCATCAACCTCGATTTTGCAATTTAATTCCAGTGATTTGGACGAATAATTCCAGTGATTTTGACATATACTTCCCGTGATTTTGCAGTATAATTCAAGTGATTTTGCAATTTAATTCCAGTGATTTGGACGTATAATTCCAGTGATTTTGCCATTTAATTCCAGTGATTTGGACGTATAATGCCAGAAATTTGGACATATAATTATTACAGTGATTTGGAAGTAAAATTCCAGTTATTTTGCAGCATAATTACAGTAATTTTGCCATTTAATTCCAGTGATTTGGAAGTACTGTATAATTCCAGTGATTTTGCCATTTAATTCCAGTGATTTGGGCGTATAATTCCAGCGATTTGGATGTATAATGACAGTGATTTGGACGTATAATTCCTGTGATTTTGCAGTATAGCTCCAGTGATTTTGCAGTATGATTCCAGTGATATGAATGTATAAATCCAGTGATTTTGCCATTTAATTCCTTTAATTTGGACGTATAATTCCAGTGATTTGGACATATAATTTCAGTTGGAAATGTTTGTGTCGCTTGGCTTTGTCATACAGCTAACTCTTTGCATCTCTTTGATATCTTTCCATGAGGTGCTGTTCGGGGCTAGTTTTTGAATTTGCAGTATAATTCCAGTGATTTTGCAGTATAATTCCAGTGATTTGGATGTATAATTCCAGTGATTTTGCCATTTAATTCCAGGGATTTGGACGTATAATTCCAGTGATTTTGCCATTTAATTCCAGTGATTTTGCCATTAATTCCAGTGATTTGGACATATAATTTCAGTGATTTTGCCATTTAATTCTAGTGATTTGGACGTATATTTCCAGTGATTTTGCCATTTAATTCCAGTGATTTGGACATATAATTCCAGTGATTTGGAGGTATAATTCCAGTGATTTTGCAGTATACTTCCAGTGATTTGGACATATAATTCCTGTGATTTTGCCATTTAGTTCCAGTGATTTGGACATATAATTCCAGTGATTTGGACATATAATTCCAGTGATTTGTCCATTTAATTCCAGTGATTTTGCAGTATAATTCCAGTGATTTGGATTTATAATTCCAGTGATTTTGCCATTTAATTCCAGTGATTTGGAGGTATAATTCTAGTGATTTTGCAGTATAATTCCTCTGATTTTGCCATTTAATTACAGTGATTTGGATGTATAATTCCAGTTGTTTTGCCATTTAATTCCATTGAATTGGTAGTATAATTATAGCGATTTGGACGTATAATGATAGTGATTTGGATGTATAATTCCAGTGATTTTGCAGTATAACTCCAGTGATTTTGCAGTATAACTCCAGTGATTTTGCAGTATAATTCCAGTGATTTTGCCATTTAATTCCAGTGATTTGGACATATAATTCCAGTAATTTTGCCATTTAATTCCAGTGATTTGGACATATAATTCCAGTGATTTTGCCATTTAATTCCAGTGATATTGCCATTTAATTTACAGTAATTTGAACATATAATTCCAGTGATTTGGATGTATGATTCCAGTGATTTTGCAGTATAATTCCAGTGATTTGGACATATAATTCCAGTGATTTTGCCATTTAGTTCCAGTGATTTGGACGTATAATTCCAGTGATTTGGCCATTTAATTCCAGTGATTTTGGAGTATAATTCCAGTGATTTTGCAGTATAATTCCAGTGATTTGGATTTATAATTCCAGTGATTTTGCCATTTAATTCCAGTGATTTGGATGTATAATTCTAGTGATTTTGCAGTATAATTACATTGATTTTGCCATTTTATTCCAGTGATTTGGATGTATAATTCCAGTTATTTTGCCATTTAATTCCATTGATTTGGACGTATAATTCCAGCGATTTGGACGTATAATGACAGTGATTTGGACGTATAATTCCAGTGATTTTGCAGTATAACTCCAGTGATTTTGCAGTATAATTCCAGTGATTTTACCATTTAATTCCAGTGATTTGGACATATAATTCCGGTGATTTTGCCTTTTAATTCCAGTGATTTGGATGTATAAGTCCAGTGATTTTGCCATTTAAATCCTGTGATTTGGCCGTATACTTCCAGTGATTTGGACATATAATTTCAGTTGGTAATGTTTGTGTCACTTGGCTTTGTCATACAGCTACCTCATTGCAACTCTTTGATATCTTTGCATGAGGTGCTGTTCGGGGCTAGTTTTTGAATTTGCAGTATAATTCCAGTGATTTTGCAGTATAATTCCAGTGATTTGGATGTATAATTCCAGTGATTTTGACATTTTATTCCAGTGATTTGGACGTATAATTCCAGTGATTTGGACGTATAATTCCAGTAGGAAATGATTGTGTCTCTTGGCTTAGTCATACAGCTACCT
Source organism: Pseudophryne corroboree (assembly GCF_028390025.1). NCBI lineage: Eukaryota > Metazoa > Chordata > Amphibia > Anura > Myobatrachidae > Pseudophryne > Pseudophryne corroboree. The sequence continues at coordinate 762,027,030 of NC_086445.1, forward strand.
CATTGCACCTCTTAAACATATTTGCATGAGGTGCTGTTTGGGGCCTAGTTTTTGAAAAGTGCCCTCCTGTCTTGTGTTGCTTGGCTTAGTCATACAGCAGCCTCGGTGTACCTCTTTTTCTTCTTTGCATCATGTGCTATGTGCTGTTTGGGGCCTTTTTTAATATCTGCCCTCCTGACACTGCAGTGCCACTCCTAGATAGGCCAGGTTTTTGTGCCACACACTTGTCTCGTTTAGCTTAGTCATACAGCCACCTTGGTGCAATCTTTTGTCCTAAAAACAATATTGTGAGGTGTGAGGTCTTCAGAAAAGACTGGACATGAGTGGAAATGAATGTTATTGAGGTTAATAATACCGTAGGATCAAAATTACCCCCAAATTCTGTGATTTTAGCCGTTTTTATGTTTTGTTCAAACATCATTCAGATCCAAAACCGAAACCTGAAAGGGTTGTTCTGGCAAAACCAAGCCAAAACAAAAACACGAAAGTGGAATTAGAACCAAAGCCAAAACACAAAACATGAAAAGTGCCAGCCGCACATCTCTACTCTACATGTCTTTATATTAGAAGCTATTAAGTTTATTTAGTCACATAATTATTTTATTTTTTATACACATTATTATTTGCAGACACGTGATGCTGCCATAGGGGCCAGGTTCGCTCCGAGTTTCGCTAACATGAATATGGGAGTCTTTGAGGACAAACATGTGTGGGGGGAGGGACTCGGGGCGGACCTGGTCTACTATGGCCAGTATATAGATGATTTATTTATTATTTGAGGAGGGAATTTAGAATCATTGCACTCCTTCATGAATGCTTTAAAGAATAATAACTATGATTTGAAGTTTACATCCAATTATAGCAACACGATTATACATTTACTGGATATAGAGCTATCAGTAAAGGAAAAGAGATTAGTCACAAAAAATATATATAAAGGAAGTAGATCAAAATCGATATTTAAATTATAAAATTTCGCACAAGCAGTGCTGGAAAGATAGCATCCCCAGAGGTCAGTTTGTCAGACTGCGGCGGAATTGTACTTCAGTCACTATATATCAGGAACAGGTGAGAACTCTTATGAAATCAATCATTTCATGAACAAGGATATCCGCAAGAAATATTAGAGAGAGCATTTTTGGAAGTTGAAGGATTAGATAGGGAGGATTTACATAAAAATAAAAAAAATAAAAAACTAGGGGTTCAAATAATAAAAGAAGCATAATGTTTACTATACAATTTAATAGCTGTGCACATAAGATCAGTCAGGTTATTAGAAAAAATACAGCTTTGCTACTTTTGGATGAAGTATTAAAACCTCAGATAGATCCTAAGGGATATACCATCTTTAGAAAAGTGGATAATTTACGCAAGAAATTAGTGCCTAATCATTTTATAAAGGAAAAATGCAAATCATATGCAAAATACATGGCTTCCTGTAAGATCAGCAGGTTACCATAAATGTGGAAAAAATAATTGCCAGTCCTGTATAATGTACCAAGCAAGAGTAATAATTTTCAGTCATTGATACAAAAGAAATCTTTCCTATTAAAGATTTTATAAACTGTATGTTTACATATATTATATATTTGATCACTTGTCAATGTGGGAAACAATATATAGGATGTACCACACGAACCCTACACATTTAGTATATGGAGCATTGGAGAAACATAATTAGAGGGGCTAAACATCCATTAACCGATCATGTAATATATTGTCAGAATTCAAAATGGGAAAATATGGTAATGTTTGGAATTGAACATATAAAAATTACCAATCGGGGTGGAGATCGTGTTAGTAGGCTCCGCAGACGGAAAGCCTACTGAATTTTTAGACTGGAAACAATGGTACTGTCCGGTCTCAATCATATGGTTGAGCTAAAGGGGGTTTAGAAATTGGTACCTTTTCATACCTAAAATGGGGAGTTAAAATATAAAAATGGTGGATTTGTAGGATGTGTGGTACATACCTGTATCTTAGGTAGAGTAAAAAGTAGAGGAGACAGTTATGAGTAGATATCTGATTTTTGGATACATGTGATTTTATTATTCGGGTTATATTTTCGTATATAGTTCTCAATGTATAGAGATAACATCTATTAAAATGTATAGGAGGAATAATTGTCATGAAAAAATAATTTGAAAAAAATTGATTCATTTGTATGTATATGTATGCATTGATTATGTGTACATATATGTATGTGTAAATAAAAAATAAAATATGAACTAATAAAATACTGTATGGAGTATATGGTTAGGAGGTTCTCATAGTTCTAAATAATTATCGGGTATGACCACTAGATGGTAGTAATGCCTGCATTGTAGATAAAGTATAACAATGCCAATGCTAGATAGCATTATGTTTATGTATATTTATATATGTTTTATTGTGCATTTTATTATATACTAATTATTTATATTGTTGTATTGGCTCCTTGAATAGAGGCAAAAAAACTATATAAATAATGTTGTGCAGATCTTTAAGCTATACACGCTGTCAGAACAAGACTTGAATATCCGGAACGCACATAACCACTTTGCACATGCACAGAGGATTTAAATAAAATAGAGGCTTGAGCAGCATGCACACTACGCATGCGCAAACCGGCAAGATCGGTATTTAAAGAGAGGAGGCGTAATGGAGAGCATTGGACACTGAGGAAGCCGCTGATATTTATGAAAAGGTGGGGAAACGCATCTGTCATTGTCTCCCCATAACAGAACACAGATTCATCTGTTCTAGTAGCTTGCTAGCTGATTACTAACCCCAGTGCCTAAGGGGTATACTAGGAGGAATACATCCTAACAACTGCCCACGGACTCCGGATAAGGCTGTATGTAAGAGAACCAGCAGTTGACTAATACTGCATACTGAGGAATACTGCAAAAACTGTGAATACAGCAAAGGCATGTTGTATGGTATAATAAAATCTCCCTGTTACTTTTAATCATGTGCATGAAAGCATGGACTAATCTTAATAATGCTATATTGAATGCATGAACTGCCAGAGCATAAACAGGAGCTGTGAGTGAGGCTTGTTAAGCTTGATACAAACTAATCACATGCTTTGCTACCAGAGTCGGTCCTAGCCAATTTGATGCCCTAGGCAAAATTTTGGCCGGTGCCCCTAGCACTGCCAGTAGTTCTGCATCTGACCCACTCAGGCAGTGGGGCCCACCGGGGAGTTACTCTTTGGTCCAGTTAAACCCTGCATAATGCCCCACAGTAATGCCCATAATACACATAATTCCACAAAAGAATGCACCTTACACATATGAACCACATTAGTAATGCCCATAATACACATAATTCCACACAGCAATTCACCTTACATATATGCCCCACATTAGTAATGCTAGTAGCTTTTTTTTAAATAAAACTTACTTTTGCTTGCTGGTGTGCTTGCAGTCAGTGTGCGCGCCCATGCAGCTCCCTAGATCCGTGACTGCGTTTTGTGAGATGGGGGTGGCAGGATGAGTGAGTGCTTGCACTTGCACCCATTAAAGGGGAGCACATACAAGGGATGTGACCTCACAGGGTAAGCCGTCCTTTGCAAGCCTCATCCTTTATTTTAGCTTGCTGGTTGGACACAGATGGTAGCAAAGTCCAGATACTGCCATATTTGCTGGCTATACACAAAGACCAGTATCAAACATGTAGCAACTGTCCATTCTCTTCACTGTTCAGTGTGTTTGCTGGTGTCTGTTACACCCAGCAACTGCATGCCCTTTATTTTATACTGTGGGAGCAATATGCTCTGCTCTCCAGTCTAATGCATCTGAAAGTCACGCTGCACTGACGTTTCATATAGAAATAGCGCAATGCAACTTACTGACCACGTTACAGTGCTGGATGGCAAGGGAATTTACGGCATGGACTGACTGAGAAATAAAGTGTGAGGAGATAAGGGACACAGGATAGCAGGGTCCCCCTCCCCCATGTGTACAAGCAGTATAGGTGATGTCAGATTTATGTGGAGCAGGCTTCCACACTATACATGTGGTATCATTAGGAGCCATCCAGTAATAACCTTATATAGTCAGTGAAGATGTCACAGGTCCAGGAATTGCAGTTACTGGGCTTCTGTTGTCAAAGGTCTCACAAGTCAGGGGCATTCAAGCATGTTGGAGGGAGTTCAAGGGACAGTGTGCTGTGTGCATTCTATTTGACAAATGTAAACAGCAGTGTATACAATTACTGATTTAATACATTTAGAAAGTAACAGATAATTTGCAGACTGTCCCTCCCAGCATGAGATACTGCAGGGACATGCTTGGATGCCCCTAGAGTAGACATGCTTGGATGCCCTAGGCACAGGCTTGGACTGACCCACAGGGGTACAGGGAAAACCACCAGTGGGCCCCACTGCCTGGGGGCCCACCTCCTGCTCTAAGGATTAGGTTCCAGACTGTGCACTTGAATTATACATTATACATATGTTACCTTATACTGGACTATGGTGTATTTTCTAGAATGCATTGCTGATAAGTTATCTGGTTCATTATCATGCATGCAACAGCTGAATTCACTGTATATATTTATTAAAGGCCCAGGCATTGTACTCTCTAATCATTAGTCAAACCAATGAGGTGGCAGGCCACACCCCCTCTGCAGACTGGCCACACACCTAAACATGGGCCCCTACCACTACATTCCCCTGGTGGGCCCTACATGCTCCAATCCGACACTGCCTAGGCAAATGCCTAGTCTGCCTAAAGCTAAGGCCGGCTCTGTTTGCTACTGTTACTAACTGGATGATCTAATACATGGACACAATTATATTACTGCATGCCCTGCTTGATACCAATTAGAACGGAAAGCTACTAATGAGCATTTAATTGTGGAACTGAATTACCACCATACAGAGGAGATCCGTATATATGTTTATGCTGTTTTCTCTTATGTCCTAGAGGATGCTGGGGTCCACATTAGTACCATGGGGTATATATGGGTCCAGTAGGAGCCATTGGCACTTTAAGAGTTTGAGAGTGTGGGCTGGCTCCTCCCTCTATGCCCCTCCTACCAGGCTCAGTTTAGAAAATGTGCCCGGAGGAGACGGTGACAGCTAGGGGAGCTCTACAGAGCTTCTCTGGAAAAGTTTATTTTAGAGTTTTTTATTTTACAGGGAGGCTGCTGGCAACAGCCTCCCTGCTTTGTGGGATTAAGGAGGGGAGTAGTGTCCACCCTGCGGGGTTTGAGCCACTATCTCCGCTGACAGGACACTGAGCTCCTGAGGGGATCAAATATTTCCCACCACAGGGGATCGCTCACCCCGGCAGCATGCCGCCACCCCCTTACAGAGCCAGAAGATCAGTGGCGAGTCAGTCACTGGCCCCCTAGCAAGCGGTGAGCCGGTGTGAAGATGGCGGCAACAGGGTATGGAGCGCAGTACTAACTGCGCTCTGGGGCTCAGTGGTACATAGTGCGGTGCTGTGAGGGGCGCCCTGAGCCAGCGCCTACACCCTACACTGACCTCTAAACCCTATCAGGGTCCCAGGATCGCTGCCAGCATGAATCCTCAGGCCAGTATAATCTCCTGAAGAGCAGGAAGAAAGTGCCATTAAGGGGGCGGAACTTCTCCTCAGAGCAGACCCAGCAGCGTTCAGCGCCATTTTCCTGCCTGCAGAAACGCTGTCAGAGAAGAGCAGTCCCTCCAGAGCAACTCCAGCTGTCTCTTACGGTACGAGGGGGTTGTAGAAGGGGGGAGGGGAAGCTGTGTAAAGACTGTGTAACCTATTAAGGTGCACTGTCAGCACTGGTTGGGGGTCTCCCTATACCTTAAAAGCGCTGTGTGTGGGTTGGCTCCAATCAGGCTTGGACTGGCCCACAGGGGTACAGTGGAAACCACTGGTGGGCCCCACTGGGGGCCAACCTCCTGCTCTAAGGATCAGGTTCCAAACTGTGCACTTGAATTATACACTATACATATGTTACTTTATACTGGACTATGGTGTATTTTCTACAGTGCATTGCTGTTATTAATCTGGTACATTATCATGCATGCAGCAGCTGAATTTACTTTATATATTTATGAAGGGGCACAAAAGTTGCACTCTCTAATGGTTAGTCAAACCAATGAGGTGGCAGGCAACACCCCCTCTGCAGACTGGCCAAAACCCTAACATGGGCCCCTACCACTGCATTTTCCCGGTGGGCCCTACACTGGCTCCAATCTCTGTGTCTCTCTTGACATTCTTGGGGGTGAAACTATGTCTAGAATCCCCTGTGTGTGTGTGTGGAGTGTTTGGGGTCTCCATTTAGCTGTGTCAAGGGACTCTGCATCCCATGCTGCAGAGGATATGTCCTCTCAGGATGATCTCATTCCATGTAATCAGGATTACACTGTTTTAGCGCAGATACCAGCAAGGGAGCCTGAATGGTTATCCTCTATTAAAGCTATGATTTCTCAGATTTCTACTAGGGTTGCACAGAAGGAATCTGCAACTCAGGTTTTACAGAACTCTATGGCAGTTTGGTCCGGTTCTGTTACCTCAGGGCCCCCCTCTGTAGGTTCCCACAAACGTGCTCTTGCCCAGATTATGCATGATGACACGGATACCGATTCTGACACGGCAGACGGTGATGGGGTTGTGCTCAGGGGGGGCCGCATCTCATGCTAAAGGGGTGCAGTTGATGATAGAGGCTATCAGGGATGTGTTGAATATTGCTAATAGAACACCTGAGCAGGTTGAGGAGGCTTACTTCACTGACAATAAGAAAGCCTCGCTAACCTTCCCTGCGTCCAAAGAATTAAATGCTATTTTTGAAAAAGCATGGGAAAACCCGGAGAAAAAATTCCAAATCCCTAGAAGAGTTCTGGTTGCTTTCCCCTTCCCTGAGAAGGATATAAAAAAATGGGAATACCCACCCATAGTGGATGCGTCTGTATCCAGACTCTCGAAAAAGGTGGTATTACATGTCCTAGGATCTACCACTTTAAAGGAGTTGGCTGATCGCAAAATTGATACTACGCTCAAATCCATATACACAGATTCAGGGGTGATACTACGTCCTACTATTGCCTGTGCATGGATTTCCAAAGCTTTAGTAAAGTGGTCAGGCACATTACTTGAGGATTTGGATACAATGGATAAAAGTGACTAATTGTTTTTACGTAACATTCAGGATTCTGCAGGATTTATTGTGGAATCCATGAAAGACCTGGGTTCAATGGCTGCAGGAATATCTTCCATGTCAGTCTCAGCTCGTCGAGGACTGTGGCTGCGCCAGTGGTCTGCCGACATGGAATCCAGGAGTGGTGTGGAGACCCTACCCTACACAGGTCAGGCTCTCTTTGGGGAAGCGTTGGATGCGTGGATCTCCACGGCTACAGCAGGTAAGTCACCTTTTCTTCCCTCAGTTGCACCTGCTATGAAGAAACCTTTTTCTTCAGCTGCATCACAGTCCTTTCGGGTTCCTAAAACAAGAGAGGCCAAACCGTCCAACATATACTTTAGAGGAGGTCGACCAAAATATAAGAAACCTGCGGCTGCAGGTTCCCAGGAACAGAAGCCTGCTTCAGGTACGCCAAAGTCCTCAGCATGACGGTGGACCACGAGGCCTGGAGGTAGGGCTGGTGGGGGCGAGACTCAGACATTTCAGTCACGGCTGGGTGTCGTCCGGCCTGGATCCCTGGGTACAAGATATTGTGTCCCAGGGGTACCGGCTGGAATTTAAAGATCTCCCTCTTCATTGGTTCTTCAAATCAGGCTTGCCAGCTTTGCCGGCAGACAGGGATACCCTACAGGGAGCCATCCTGAAGTTGGTGGAGGCACAGGTTATTGTACCATTTCCTCCACAGATGCAAAACAAGGGTTATTATTCAAACCTTTTCGTGGTACTGAAACTGAATGGTTTGTTCAGGCCCATTCTGAACTTAAAATCACTAAACCCCTTTCTGAGGTAGTTCAAGTTCAAAATGGAGTCTCTAAGGGTGGTGATATCAGGTCTGGAGAAGGGGGAATTCCTGGTATCCCTGTATATGAAGGATGCGTACCTCCACATTCCGATTTGGCCGCCGCATCAAGCTTATCTCCGATTCGCACTGTTGGACTGTCATTTTCAATTCCAGGCCCTGCTAGTCGGCCTTTCCACAGCACCGAGGGTATTCACCAAGGTGATGGCGGAAATGATGGTTCTCCTTCGCAGACAGGGGGTGAAAATAATTCCATATCTGGACAATCTGCTAATAAAGGCATTGTCCAAGGAGAAGCTGTTACAGTCCATAGCTCTCTCGACCCGGCTTCTCAGGGAACATGGTTGGATCCTGAATCTTCCAAAATCACATTTGGAACCTACAAGGAGGTTGTCATTTCTGGGAATGATCCTCGACACGGAAGTGCAGAGGGTGTTTCTTCCATAGCAAAATGCGTTGGTGATACAAACAATGATCCGGGATGTCCTGAAGCCAGCCCGGGTGTCAGTTCATCAGTGCATTCCCCTTCTGGGGAAGATGGTGGCCTCTTACGAGGCTTGGAGATTTCATGCTCAGTCCTTCCAACTGGATCTCCTGGACAAATGGTCGGGATCTCATATACACATGCACCAGAGAATACGTCTGCCGCCATAGGCCAGGATCTCACTCCTCTGGTGGCTGCAATAACCTCACCTTCTGGAGGGCCGCAGGTTCAGGATTCAGGACTGGATCCTTCTAACCACAGATGCAAGTCTCTGGGGCTGTGACGTAGTCATTCAAGAGGAAACATTCCAAGGAAGATGGTTAAGTCTGGAAGCCAGCCTGCCAATAAAAATTCTGGAATTAAGAGCCATCTACAACGGTCTTCTCCAAGTGGCCCATCTTCTGAGAAATTGGACCATTCAAGTGCAGTCGGACAATGTATCGACAATGGCTTACATAAACCGACAGGGCAGAACGAAGAGCAGAGCTGCAATGTCAGAGGTAACAAGAATCATCCTCTGGTCAGAAAAATATATGTTGGCGCTGTCGGCATTCTTCATTCCTGGAGTAGACAACTGGGAAGTGGACTTCCTCAGCAGACACTATCTCCATCCAGGGGAGTGGGACCTCCATCCGGAGGTGTTCACGGAGGTGACAAATCTTTGGGGTGTACCTCAAATAGACATGATGGCCTCTTGTCTCAACAAGTAGCTTTGGCAGTATTGTTCCAGGTCGAGGGACCCGCAAGACCTGGTGGTGGACATCCTATTGACTCCGTGGGTGTTCCAGTCAGTATACTTGTTTCCTCCACTTCCACTCATTCCAAGGGTTCTAAAACTCATAAGGAGAAAAAGAGTTCAGGCAATCCTCATTGCTTTGGACTGGCCAAGAAGGGCTTGGTATGCGGATCTTCTGGATCTACTGCTAGAAGTGCCGGGGCCTATTCTTCTTTGGGAGAACTTGCTACAGCAGAGGCCGTTCGCTTATCAAGACTTACCGCGGCTATGTTTGACGGCATGGAGGTTGAACGCCAGATATTAGTTCGGAAGGGCATTCCGAACAAGATTATTCCTACCCTGATACAGGCTAGGAAAGGAATAACGTCAAAGCATTACCATTGCATTTGGAAAAAATATGTGTCTTGGTGTGAATCCAAGAAGTTTCCCACGGTGGAGTTTAAACTTGGACGATTTCTCTTCTTCCAAGCAGGTGGATATGGGCCTGAGATTAGGTTCCGTAAAGGTCCAGATTTTGGCCCTATCCATTTTCTTCCAGAAACAGTTGGCTGCCCTCCCTGAGGTTCAGACCTTTTTGAAGGGAGTTCTGTACATCCAGCCTCCCTTTGTGCTGCCTACGGCGCACTGGGATCTTAACGTGGTGTTGCAGTTCCTACGGTCGGACTGGTTTGAGCCTCTACAGGAGGTTGAGGGTAAGTTTCTCACGTGGAAGGCTGTCACTTTGTTGGACTTGGCTTCTGCTAGACGTGTGTCGGAGTTGGAAGCTTTGTCATGTAAAAGCCCATACTTGATCTTCCATGAAGATAGAGCCGAGCTTCGGACATGTCCGCAGTTACTTCTGAAGGTTGTGTCGGCATTTCATATCAACCAAACTATTGTGGTGCCAGTAGCTACTGACTCCTCAGTATCATCAAAGTTCTTGGATGTTGTAAGGGCTCTGAAAATCTATGTGAAGAGGATTGCTCGTCACAGAAAATTGGACTATCTGTTTGTTCTGTATGATCCCAAGAAACTTGGGTGTCCTGCTTCTAAGCAGACAAACTCTCGCTGGATCAGGTTCACTATCCAGCATGCGTACTCTACGGCAGGATTGCTGTGTCCTACGTCTGTTAAGGCCCACTCTACTCGTAAGGTGAGTACTTCCTGGGCGTCTGACCGGGGGGTCTCGGCTTTACAGCTTTGCCGAGTGGCTACTTGGTCTGGGTTGAACACATTTACAAAGTTCTACAAGCTCGATACTTTGGCCTCTCAGGTTTGGAAAATCAGTTCTGCAGGAGCCTCCACACTCTCCCTCCCATTCTGGGATCTTTGGTACATACCCATGGTACTAATGTGGACCCCAGCATCCTCTAGGACGTAAGAGAAAATAGGATTTTAATTACGGTAAATACTTTTCTCGTAGTCCGTAGAGGATGCTGGGCGCCCGCCCAGCGCTTCGTGATCCTGCAGTGGTTATTTAGTTCAGTACTGCTTAGTTCTTGGTAAGTACTGTTTTGTTACTTGGTAAGTAATATTGTTCAGCCGTTGCTGATGATTCAAGCTAGTTAGCTTGGTTTGCCTTGTGTGTGAGCTGGTGTGAATCTCGTCACTATCTGTGTAAAATCCTTCTCTCGAAGACCCATCTCCTCGGTCACAGTTTATAGACTGAGTCTGGTAGGACGGGCATAGAGGGAGGAGCCATCCCACACTCTCAAACGCTTAAAGTGCCAATGGCTCCTAGTGGACCCACCTGTACCCCATGGTACTAATGTGGACCCCAGCATCCTCTACGAACTACGAGAAAAGGATTTACCGGTAGGTAATTAAAATCCTATTTTTGCTTAGGATATGCATTAAATACGTTAACTATTAATTATAATAATCTGTGTTACAAGTATATTTATACAACAAGAGGTGATTATTAATTCTCTGTAAAGGAGTGTTTATTATAATTGTGTTGGTTTATTGTTTTATATGTAATGCTGGCCGGCATTAATTATATATGTGTTTGGTAATTACTTTTTTTATAGTGCAATTAAAATCTACATCAGATTGAAAAAGCGCTTTCTCATAGTTTTTTCTGTGTGCAAGTTTGTATGGGGTTAAAACCAGTTACCCCAGAGAAAAGCTGCATTGACTTCTGATCAATCTTGGCGCCAGGAGACGTTGGTTTATTTGAAAATACAGTAAAGGTAGGCAAGGAATTAAGAGCTATCATCATCCCTGACTATTTGTACATGATCCCACAGGTGAACAGAAAATATATACAGTAGGCCCGGATGTAATGGGAAAATTTGGCTAATGTATTGTATTTGCGCCCGCAAAGTATTTAGACTCTCAAAGAATTTAGAGGGGTTTTTTGGTAGAGTTTGTTATGAAAATGTTAGAAATCAATTATGAGTACACTTCTCAAGCACATTTGCAATATAGTTTTTTTTTTAACACACAAATGCATCATTGCAAATGAATGTACTAAGGGGGTCATTCCGACCCGATCACTCTCTGCATTTTATAGCAGCACAGCGATCGGGTCGGAACTGTGCATGCGCCGGTGCCGCAGTGCGCCAGCGCATGCCAGATGGCCGTAGAGGCGGTCACTGGGAAGAAGGGGGCTGGACAGCGGCGTTAAACCGCCATTTAGGGGGCGCAATCCAACTAAAGCAGGCATGGCTGGACCGTTGGGGGGGTGGGCCACGGTGGCTGTGTGATGTCACACGCAGCCGCTGCAACCCGGGGCAGCGAAGAGGTTCTCCCGCCAGCCGCAGGAGCTGCGCTGGCTGGGAGTAACTCCTGAGGTGCAAAAGCATCGCCGCTGTGCTGGGCATCCCCCCACATGTCTGAGTGCCTGATCACAGCTACGATCAACTTGTAATGACCCTCTAAGTCATACAAGCAGATCCAGATGAATCCAATGCTATGCAGCATGGCTATATTCAGTGTGTAAATGCGACTGTATATACTGTATGTTACAGTGCTTGGTTGTAATACAATGTAGCATAAAATTTTGTATGTAAATACAGTTTTCTAGTTTAAATACTGTGACACCTTGGATCCAATACGCAGAAGCTGGGAAATAGACGCACACCATTACATTTGCCAAGTTCCAGGAAATAGACGCACATTTGTACTGTCCAATGTGTTGTTATAATTTCCCAGGCGACATTATCAGCTCTCATTACATCCCAGCCACAAACTGGAAAAATCAATCTCAGTAAAGCAGATATAAACTCTCCCTCTCTGCAAACAACGTACTCCTCACTCTGACTAACTCTATAATCCTGTATTTGTCCTGAACTTTTTTCATGTCCAATCTCTTTATGGGCAACTATCAGGATAGAAGGTCACTCCCGAAAAAATAAAAAATTCTGCCAGTACATATTTCCAAAAACCTGCTGCAATCAAATTTATTGTACCTTTACTTGGAGGAAAGGATTCCCTCATATACCTAGGAAATCACTTAACTATTACATACCTGCCAACTTTTGGCTGGCTGAAAAGGGGGCGTGGTCTCACTCGTGATGGGCGTGGCCTCATCAAATGGCCCGTTTTTCTACCTTTTGGGGGCGTGCCCAGCGCTCCCCGAGCAGCTGGGCAGCCCCCGCTCCCCTCCTAGCTCTGAATACATGCCGTGCGCGTGGGCACAGCATGTATTCAGTGATCACCGTCTGCTTTGCAGAGCAGAGCAGTGGGTGATCAAAGCCTCCCCCCAACTGCCCCCCACCCGCGGGACACTGCTGCCCGTGGGTGGGACAGCGGGACAGGGTCCGAATAGCGGGACTGTCCCGCTGAAAGTGGGACAGTTGGGAGGTATGCTATTACAACCAATTATATAAGTACAATGGGGGTCATTCCGAGTTGATCGCTCGATAGCTAGTTTTAGCAGCTGTGCAAATGCTATGCCGCCGCCCACTGGGGAGTGTATTTTATCTTAGCAGAAGTATGAATGTATGTGCAGCTGAGCTCTGCACAAAAAAGTTTGTGCAGTTTCAGAGTAGCTCTGAACCTACTCAGCGCTTGCAATCACTTCAGCCTACTCGTGTCTGGATTTGACGTCATACACCCGCCCAGCCACGCCTACGTTTTTTCAGACACGCCTGCATTTTTGCAAACACTCCCTGAAAACGGTCAGTTGACACCCAGAAACGCCCCCTTCCTGTCAATCTTCTTGCGGCCGTACGTGCGACTGAAAACTTTGCTACAACCTGAGCACAACCACAACGGGCTTTGTTCCCATACGACGGGCGTGTGCATTGCGGTCCATACGCATGCGCAGAAATGCTGATTTTTAGCCTGATCGCTGCGCTGCAGTTTGTGCAGTCTTTGCAGTCTGTGTGCAGTGCAGGACTTACTCCTCCAGTGCGATAGACGCTTGGTAACGCCTGTGTTTTTTCACACACTCCCAGAAAACAGCCAGTTACCACCCCCAAATGCTCGCTTCCTGTCAATCAACTTGCATACGCTTAGTGATCACAATTTTCCCACCATTCTGTCACTGTTTGGCATTGTGCCTGCACATTGCAGTGCATATGAATGTGCAGTCATTCGATAATCGGCCACTGTGGGAATTCGCACAACAGTGATCAGGTCTGAATTGGTCCCTATATCCCATTTGTACCACACAACTTTCATGGGGACTAGACCTATGATCGCCCCTGGGTGAGGAACATGGGAGAAAATAGGCTCAACATACTGTATCAAAATATTTCATCAGTGTGTTATAAGGTGTACACCTGCTGGTATCTTGTCCCTGAATCCTACACTAAATATTCCCTAGTGCTTTTAATTTTGTTGGCAACAGTGCAGTCCCATTGGCACCTTTTTCATATTTGGTGAACTTGCCCACAAATTGCTCGATTCTGGGTAATGGTTCAGTCACTTCTCACCTCTGTTGCAGCTGTAGGTCCTCCCTCACTCCAGCTATGCTACTTTTGTTTGCCCTAGTCTGCCAGTGACCCAAGCACATTAATAAATTGATCATGCACATCTTCTGCACAGCTAAATATTAGCTTGCTCAAGCTTGGAAGCAACCCCAAGTACTGTTCTCCTTTTTCAATGTCTTTTCAATTTATCTATGCCTCGTTTCTTGTGGTATTGAAACTTTAACAAACATTTTGAGAAATATAAAAAATATAACAAACACAAACATAAATAATAGTACATATTTAATACTATATTAACATATTGAAATAGAAATTCACAAATATACATATGCACATATGTAAAACATATCCACTAACCAGTCAAATCAAGATGTGGTGTTAGAACACTTAAATTCAATGTTAGTATTAGTGATGTGCACCGGACATTTTTCGGGTTTTGTGTTTTGGTTTTGGATTCGGTTCCACGGCCGTGTTTTGGATTCGGACGCGTTTTGGCAAAACCTCACCGAAAAATTTTTGTCGGATTCGGGTGTGTTTTGGATTCGGGTGTTTTTTTCAAAAAACCCTAAAAAACATCTTAAATCATAGAATTTGGGGGTCATTTTGATCCCATGGTATTATTAACCACAATAACCATAATTTCCACTCATTTCCAGTCTATTCTGAACACCTCACACCTCACAATATTATTTTTAGTCCTAAAATTTGCACCAAGGTCGCTGGATGGCTAAGCTAAGCGACACAAGTGGCCGACACAAACACCTGGCCCATCTAGGAGTGGCACTGCAGTGTCAGGCAGGATGGCACTTCAAAAAAATAGTCCCCAAACAGCACATGATGCAAAGAAAAAAAGAGGAGCACCAAGGTCGCTGTGTGACTAAGCTAAGCGACACAAGTGGCCGACACGAAAACCTGGCCCATCTAGGAGTGGCATTGCAGTGTCAGACAGGATGGCACTTCAAAAAAATTGTCCCCAAACAGCACATGATGCAAAGAAAAAAAGAGGCGCACCAAGGTCGCTGTGTGACTAAGATAAGCGACACAAGTGGCCGACACAAACACCTGGCCCATCTAGGAGTGGCACTGCAGTGTCAGACAGGATGGCACTTCAAAAAAATTGTCCCCAAACAGCACATGATGCAAAGAAAAAAAGAGGCGCACCAAGGTCGCTGTGTGACTAAGCTAGTATACTTGACAACACAGAGGTAGGTAGAGCAGTGGCCTACTTTACTGTAATGCTATATATTATATACTGGTGGTCAGCAAACTGTGCAAAACTGAAATGCACCATAGGTATGGATGGATAGTATACTTGACGACACAGAGGTAGGTACAGCAGTGGCCTTCCGTACCGTACTGCTTTATATACTGGTGGTCACTGTGTCAGCAAACTGCAAAACTAAAATGCACCACAGGTATAGAATGTAGATGGATAGTATACCTAATGACGACACAGAGGTAGGTACAGCAGTGGCCTTCCGTACCGTACTACTATATATAGTATACTGGTGGTCACTGTGTCATCAAACTGCAAAATTAAATGCACCACAGGTATAGAATGTAGATGGATAGTATACTTAATGACGACACAGAGGTAGGTACAGCAGTGGCCTTCCGTACCGTACTGCTATATATAGTATACTGGTGGTCACTGTGTCAGCAAACTGCAAAACTAAAATGCACCACAGGTATAGAATGTACATGGATAGTATACTTAATGACGACACAGAGGTAGGTACAGCAGTGGCCTTCCGTACCATACTGCTATATATACTGGTGGTCACTGTGTCAGCAAACTGCAAACTAAAATGCACCACAGGTATAGAATGTAGATGGATAGTATACTTAATGACGACACAGAGGTAGGTACAGCAGTGGCCTTCTGTACCGTACTGCTATATATAGTATACTGGTGGTCACTGTGTCAGCAAACTGCAAAACTAAAATGCACCACAGGTATAGAGTGTAGATGGATAGTATACTTAATGACGACACAGAGGTAGGTACAGCAGTGGCCTTCCGTACCGTACTGCTATGTATAGAATACTGGTGGTCACTGTGTCAGCAAACTGCAAAACTAAAATGCACCACAGGTATAGAATGTAGATGGATAGTATACTTAATGACGACACAGAGGTAGGTACAGCAGTGGCCTTCCGTACCGTACTGCTATATATACTAGTGGTCACTGTGTCAGCAAACTGCAAAACTAAAATGCACCACAGGTATAGAATGTAGATGGATAGTATACTTAATGATGACACAGAGGTAGGAACAGCAGTGGCCTTCCATACCGTACTGCTATATATAGTATACTGGTGGTCACTGTGTCAGCAAACTGCAAAACTAAAATGCAACACAGGTATAGAATGTAGATGGATAGTATACTTAATGACGACACAGAGGTAGGTACAGCAGTGGCCCTCCGTACCGTACTGCTATATATAGTATACTGGTGGTCACTGTGTCAGCAAACTGCAAAACTAAAATACACCACAGGAATAGAATGTAGATGGATAGTATACTTAATGACGATACAGAGGTAGGTACAGCAGTGCCCTTCCGTACCGTACTGCTATATATAGTAAACTGGTGGTCACTGTGTCTGCAAACTGCAAAACTAAAATGCACAACAGGTATAGAATGTAGATGGATAGTATACTTAATGACGACACAGAGGTAGGTACAGCAGTGGCCTTCCGTACCGTACTGCTATATATACTAGTGGTCACTGTGTCAGCAAACTGCAAAACTAAAATGCACCACAGGTATAGAATGTAGATGGATAGTATACTTAATGACGACACAGAGGTAGGTACAGCAGTGGCCTTCCATACCGTACTGCTATATATAGTATACTGGTGGTCACTGTGTCAGCAAACTGCAAAACTAAAATGCAACACAGGTATAGAATGTAGATGGATAGTATACTTAATGACGACACAGAGGTAGGTACAGCAGTGGCCTTCCGTACCGTACTGCTATATATAGAATACTGGTGGTCACTGTGTCAGCAAACTGCAAAACTAAAATGCACCACAGGAATAGAATGTAGATGGATAGTATACTTAATGACAATACAGAGGTAGGTACAGCAGTGGCCTTCCGTACCGTACTGCTATATATACTGGTGGTCAATGTGTCAGCAAACTGCAAAACTAAAATGCACCACAGGTATAGAATGTACATGGATAGTATACTTAATGACGACACAGAGGTAGGTACAGCAGTGGCCTTCCGTACCATACTGCTATATATACTGGTGGTCACTGTGTCAGCAAACTGCAAACTAAAATGCACCACAGGTATAGAATGTAGATGGATAGTATACTTAATGACGACACAGAGGTAGGTACAGCAGTGGCCTTCTGTACCGTACTGCTATATATAGTATACTGGTGGTCACTGTGTCAGCAAACTGCAAAACTAAAATGCACCACAGGTATAGAGTGTAGATGGATAGTATACTTAATGACGACACAGAGGTAGGTACAGCAGTGGCCTTCCGTACCGTACTGCTATGTATAGAATACTGGTGGTCACTGTGTCAGCAAACTGCAAAACTAAAATGCACCACAGGTATAGAATGTAGATGGATAGTATACTTAATGACGACACAGAGGTAGGTACAGCAGTGGCCTTCCGTACCGTACTGCTATATATACTAGTGGTCACTGTGTCAGCAAACTGCAAAACTAAAATGCACCACAGGTATAGAATGTAGATGGATAGTATACTTAATGATGACACAGAGGTAGGAACAGCAGTGGCCTTCCATACCGTACTGCTATATATAGTATACTGGTGGTCACTGTGTCAGCAAACTGCAAAACTAAAATGCAACACAGGTATAGAATGTAGATGGATAGTATACTTAATGACGAAACAGAGGTAGGTACAGCAGTGGCCCTCCGTACCGTACTGCTATATATAGTATACTGGTGGTCACTGTGTCAGCAAACTGCAAAACTAAAATACACCACAGGAATAGAATGTAGATGGATAGTATACTTAATGACGATACAGAGGTAGGTACAGCAGTGCCCTTCCGTACCGTACTGCTATATATAGTAAACTGGTGGTCACTGTGTCTGCAAACTGCAAAACTAAAATGCACAACAGGTATAGAATGTAGATGGATAGTATACTTAATGACGACACAGAGGTAGGTACAGCAGTGGCCTTCCGTACCGTACTGCTATATATACTAGTGGTCACTGTGTCAGCAAACTGCAAAACTAAAATGCACCACAGGTATAGAATGTAGATGGATAGTATACTTAATGACGACACAGAGGTAGGTACAGCAGTGGCCTTCCATACCGTACTGCTATATATAGTATACTGGTGGTCACTGTGTCAGCAAACTGCAAAACTAAAATGCAACACAGGTATAGAATGTAGATGGATAGTATACTTAATGACGACACAGAGGTAGGTACAGCAGTGGCCTTCCGTACCGTACTGCTATATATAGAATACTGGTGGTCACTGTGTCAGCAAACTGCAAAACTAAAATGCACCACAGGAATAGAATGTAGATGGATAGTATACTTAATGACAATACAGAGGTAGATACAGCAGTGGCCTTCCGTACCGTACTGCTATATATACTGGTGGTCACTGTGTCAGCAAACTGCAAAACTAAAATGCACCACAGGTATAGAATGTAGATGGATAGTATACTTAATGACGACACAGAGGTAGGTACAGCAGTGGCCTTCCGTACCGTACTGCTATATATAGTATACTGGTGGTCACTGTGTCAGCGAACTGCAAAACTAAAATGCACCACAGGTATAGAGTGTAGATGGATAGTATACTTAATGATGACACAGAGGTAGGTACAGCAGTGCCCTTCCGTACCGTACTGCTATATATAGTAAACTGGTGGTCACTGTGTCTGCAAACTGCAAAACTAAAATGCACAACAGGTATAGAATGTAGATGGATAGTATACTTAATGACGACACAGAGGTAGGTACAGCAGTGGCCTTCCGTACCGTACTGCTATATATACTAGTGGTCACTGTGTCAGCAAACTGCAAAACTAAAATGCACCACAGGTATAGAATGTAGATGGATAGTATACTTAATGACGACACAGAGGTAGGTACAGTAGTGGCCTTCCATACCGTACTGCTATATATAGTATTCTGGTGGTCACTGTGTCAGCAAACTGCAAAACTAAAATGCAACACAGGTATAGAATGTAGATGGATAGTATACTTAATGACGACACAGAGGTGGGTACAGCAGTGGCCTTCCGTACCGTACTGCTATATATAGAATACTGGTGGTCACTGTGTCAGCAAACTGCAAAACTAAAATGCACCACAGGAATAGAATGTAGATGGATAGTATACTTAATGACAATACAGAGGTAGGTACAGCAGTGGCCTTCCGTACCGTACTGCTATATATACTGGTGGTCACTGTGTCAGCAAACTGCAAAACTAAAATGCACCACAGGTATAGAATGTACATGGATAGTATACTTAATGACGACACAGAGGTAGGTACAGCAGTGGCCTTCCGTACCATACTGCTATATATACTGGTGGTCACTGTGTCAGCAAACTGCAAACTAAAATGCACCACAGGTATAGAATGTAGATGGATAGTATACTTAATGACGACACAGAGGTAGGTACAGCAGTGGCCTTCTGTACCGTACTGCTATATATAGTATACTGGTGGTCACTGTGTCAGCAAACTGCAAAACTAAAATGCACCACAGGTATAGAGTGTAGATGGATAGTATACTTAATGACGACACAGAGGTAGGTACAGCAGTGGCCTTCCGTACCGTACTGCTATGTATAGAATACTGGTGGTCACTGTGTCAGCAAACTGCAAAACTAAAATGCACCACAGGTATAGAATGTAGATGGATAGTATACTTAATGACGACACAGAGGTAGGTACAGCAGTGGCCTTCCGTACCGTACTGCTATATATACTAGTGGTCACTGTGTCAGCAAACTGCAAACTAAAATGCACCACAGGTATAGAATGTAGATGGATAGTATACTTAATGATGACACAGAGGTAGGAACAGCAGTGGCCTTCCATACCGTACTGCTATATATAGTATACTGGTGGTCACTGTGTCAGCAAACTGCAAAACTAAAATGCAACACAGGTATAGAATGTAGATGGATAGTATACTTAATGACGACACAGAGGTAGGTACAGCAGTGGCCCTCCGTACCGTACTGCTAGTATATAGTATACTGGTGGTCACTGTGTCAGCAAACTGCAAAACTAAAATACACCACAGGAATAGAATGTAGATGGATAGTATACTTAATGACGATACAGAGGTAGGTACAGCAGTGCCCTTCCGTACCGTACTGCTATATATAGTAAACTGGTGGTCACTGTGTCTGCAAACTGCAAAACTAAAATGCACAACAGGTATAGAATGTAGATGGATAGTATACTTAATGACGACACAGAGGTAGGTACAGCAGTGGCCTTCCGTACCGTACTGCTATATATACTAGTGGTCACTGTGTCAGCAAACTGCAAAACTAAAATGCACCACAGGTATAGAATGTAGATGGATAGTATACTTAATGACGACACAGAGGTAGGTACAGCAGTGGCCTTCCATACCGTACTGCTATATATAGTATACTGGTGGTCACTGTGTCAGCAAACTGCAAAACTAAAATGCAACACAGGTATAGAATGTAGATGGATAGTATACTTAATGACGACACAGAGGTAGGTACAGCAGTGGCCTTCGT
The DNA here is from genome assembly GCF_028390025.1 of Pseudophryne corroboree. NCBI lineage: Eukaryota > Metazoa > Chordata > Amphibia > Anura > Myobatrachidae > Pseudophryne > Pseudophryne corroboree. Next base: position 762,047,782 of record NC_086445.1, read on the forward strand.
ACCGTACTGCTATATATAGAATACTGGTGGTCACTGTGTCAGCAAACTGCAAAAACTAAAATGCACCACAGGAATAGAATGTAGATGGATAGTATACTTAATGACAATACAGAGGTAGGTACAGCAGTGGCCTTCCGTACCGTACTGCTATATATACTGGTGGTCAATGTGTCAGCAAACTGCAAACTAAAATGCACCACAGGTATAGAATGTACATGGATAGTATACTTAATGACGACACAGAGGTAGGTACAGCAGTGGCCTTCCGTACCATACTGCTATATATACTGGTGGTCACTGTGTCAGCAAACTGCAAACTAAAATGCACCACAGGTATAGAATGTAGATGGATAGTATACTTAATGACGACACAGAGGTAGGTACAGCAGTGGCCTTCTGTACCGTACTTGCTATATATAGTATACTGGTGGTCACTGTGTCAGCAAACTGCAAAACTAAAATGCACCACAGGTATAGAGTGTAGATGGATAGTATACTTAATGACGACACAGAGGTAGGTACAGCAGTGGCCTTCCGTACCGTACTGCTATGTATAGAATACTGGTGGTCACTGTGTCAGCAAACTGCAAAACTAAAATGCACCACAGGTATAGAATGTAGATGGATAGTATACTTAATGACGACACAGAGGTAGGTACAGCAGTGGCCTTCCGTACCGTACTGCTATATATACTAGTGGTCACTGTGTCAGCAAACTGCAAAACAAAAATGCACCACAGGTATAGAATGTAGATGGATAGTATACTTAATGATGACACAGAGGTAGGAACAGCAGTGGCCTTCCATACCGTACTGCTATATATAGTATACTGGTGGTCACTGTGTCAGCAAACTGCAAAACTAAAATGCAACACAGGTATAGAATGTAGATGGATAGTATACTTAATGACGAAACAGAGGTAGGTACAGCAGTGGCCCTCCGTACCGTACTGCTATATATAGTATACTGGTGGTCACTGTGTCAGCAAACTGCAAAACTAAAATACACCACAGGAATAGAATGTAGATGGATAGTATACTTAATGACGATACAGAGGTAGGTACAGCAGTGCCCTTCCGTACCGTACTGCTATATCTAGTAAACTGGTGGTCACTGTGTCTGCAAACTGCAAAACTAAAATGCACAACAGGTATAGAATGTAGATGGATAGTATACTTAATGACGACACAGAGGTAGGTACAGCAGTGGCCTTCCGTACCGTACTGCTATATATACTAGTGGTCACTGTGTCAGCAAACTGCAAAACTAAAATGCACCACAGGTATAGAATGTAGATGGATAGTATACTTAATGACGACACAGAGGTAGGTACAGCAGTGGCCTTCCATACCGTACTGCTATATATAGTATACTGGTGGTCACTGTGTCAGCAAACTGCAAAACTAAAATGCAACACAGGTATAGAATGTAGATGGATAGTATACTTAATGACGACACAGAGGTAGGTACAGCAGTGGCCTTCCGTACCGTACTGCTATATATAGAATACTGGTGGTCACTGTGTCAGCAAACTGCAAAACTAAAATGCACCACAGGAATAGAATGTAGATGGATAGTATACTTAATGACAATACAGAGGTAGATACAGCAGTGGCCTTCCGTACCGTACTGCTATATATACTGGTGGTCACTGTGTCAGCAAACTGCAAAACTAAAATGCACCACAGGTATAGAATGTAGATGGATAGTATACTTAATGACGACACAGAGGTAGGTACAGCAGTGGCCTTCCGTACCGTACTGCTATATATAGTATACTGGTGGTCACTGTGTCAGCGAACTGCAAAACTAAAATGCACCACAGGTATAGAGTGTAGATGGATAGTATACTTAATGATGACACAGAGGTAGGTACAGCAGTGCCCTTCCGTACCGTACTGCTATATATAGTAAACTGGTGGTCACTGTGTCTGCAAACTGCAAAACTAAAATGCACAACAGGTATAGAATGTAGATGGATAGTATACTTAATGACGACACTGAGGTAGGTACAGCAGTGGCCTTCCGTACCGTACTGCTATATATACTAGTGGTCACTGTGTCAGCAAACTGCAAAACTAAAATGCACCACAGGTATAGAATGTAGATGGATAGTATACTTAATGACGACACAGAGGTAGGTACAGTAGTGGCCTTCCATACCGTACTGCTATATATAGTATTCTGGTGGTCACTGTGTCAGCAAACTGCAAAACTAAAATGCAACACAGGTATAGAATGTAGATGGATAGTATACTTAATGACGACACAGAGGTGGGTACAGCAGTGGCCTTCCGTACCATACTGCTATATATAGAATACTGGTGGTCACTGTGTCAGCAAACTGCAAAACTAAAATGCACCACAGGAATAGAATGTAGATGGATAGTATACTTAATGACAATACAGAGGTAGGTACAGCAGTGGCCTTCCGTACCGTACTGCTATATATACTGGTGGTCACTGTGTCAGCAAACTGCAAAACTAAAATGCACCATAGGTGTAGAATGTAGATGGATAGTATACTTAATGACAACACAGAGGTAGGTACAGCAGTGGCCTTCCGTACCATACTGCTATATATACTGGTGGTCACTGTGTCAGCAAACTGCAAAACTAAAATGCACCACAGGTATAGAATGTAGATGGATACTAGTATACTTAATGACGACACAGAGGTAGGTACAGCAGTGGCCTACTGTACCGTAATGCTATATATTATATATTGGTGGTCACTGTGTCAGCAAAACTCTGCACTGTACTCCTCCTATATAATATTATACTGGTGGTCCCCAGTCCCCACAATAAAGCAGCACACTGAGCACAGATATGGAGTGTTTTTCAGGCAGACAACGTATACTGGTGGTCACTGTCAGTAAAACTCTGCACTGTACTCCTGCTATATAATACAGCTGCTCCCCAGTCCCCACAATTAAGCAGTGTGAGCACAGATATATGCAGCACACTGAGCACAGATATGGAGTGTTTTTCAGGCAGACAACGTATTACTGGTGGTCACTGTCAGCAAAACTCTGCACTGTACTCCTCCTATATACAGCTGCTCCCCAGTCCCCACAATTAAGTAATAAGCAAGCACAAAATATTTGCAATGCATCAACATAAACGGAGAGGACGCCAGCCACGTCCTCTCCCTAACATTTCCAATGCACGAGTGAAAATGGCGGCGACGCGCGGCTGCTTATATAGAATCCGAATCTCGCGAGAATCCGACAGTGGGATGATGACGTTCGGGCATGCTCGGGTTACCCGAGCCATACGGGAGAATCCGAGTATGGCTCGGACCCGTGTAAAAAGGGTGAAGTTCGGGGGGGTTCGGTTTCCGAGAAACCGAACCCGCTCATCACTAGTTAGTATAAGAGGTTAATTACAATGAAAGATTCCTCCATAGAAATTATAAAAAAGGTAGTCTGCCAAGTAACAGCACGGATTATCTAAGAGTAACAGGAGATGTTAGTATTAAAATACATGTATTGCCAGCCTGAGAAGATAGTCATACAGTCTGCATGTGTAATCGGATGACCTTGAATTAATATACACTTTTGTTGTGAAATGTATATAGTGATGCTGGTGTAAATGAATAGGGACATATGGGCAACATGCCTTCTCACCAAGAACTGTTAAGGTGTCTGTTCCACACAAGGCCAGAGTAAACCACTATGCAGAGCATGCAAATCATGGAGGCACCGGGCTGGAGACGCACTCTCCCCACTCTACTACTCTGCTGTTGCTGCCGGCTACTGCTGCGCTTGTCAAAAAGTATTATGTGCAGCACTACTACTGTGAGCATTATGTGTAAGGGGCACTACTACTGTAGATGTTTTGTGTAAAGGGCACTATTACTATGGGCATTATGTGTGGCACTACTACTGTTGGTGTTATGTGTAAGGGGCACTACTATCATGCATAGTATGTGTAAGGGGCACTACTGCCATGGGCATTATGTGTAGGGGGCACTACTACTGTGGGTTTTATGTGAGGCACTACTACTGTGGGCATTATGCATAAGGGGAACTACTACTGTGGGCATTTTGTGTAAAGGGCACTACTACTGTGAACATTATGTGTGTAATCGACACTACTGTGGGAATTATATAAGGGGCACTACTGTGTAGCGTGTGCACTAATGTGTAATGCAAAGTGAATAAGGGTCGTTACTGTGTAATGTGAATAAGGGACACTACTATGGTATGTGGTGTAATATGAAATAGGGGTACTATATGTGGTGTAATGTGAACAAGATTGTGCTACTGTGTGGCATCATTTAAATATGGAGTACTATTGTATGGCCACACCCCTTATTTGCGGTGCTGTTCCTTTATTACCTATGGCAGGGTGCACATTTATTGTTTGCAGGGGGCGCCAAACACCCTACCACCAGCCCTGGTCCTACACCTATAATGTTCCATTCAAATGAATAGTGGTCATCCTAGCAATATAAAGTACACTGACTATGAAAAGATGAGAAGGAGTATTCCGTTTAAATGTGTGCTTGGGCCAAATGTCCATGATTCAGATGCCCCACCCCAGCAGCAGCATGATGAGTGTCAATTACTGCATGAATTAACCTTCAACACAATCACTTAACTTAGAACATTAAAACTTAAACTTACATTTTTCATAACAAAGGTTATATCAGTTGCTGCGTCCTTAGATGCCACATCAGTCGCACTATCAAAAATGTCACAAGCCCTGTGGCAGGTGCAGTTTCTCCATTTGATCATGGTCTCCTAAACTTGTGACCACAACCCACTGAACAGCCCATTTTTTTCTGCACTGCTAGACACCTTCCAGTGACTGACCAGCCACGCCCATCACTTTTTCCATCAACTTTTTGCTGTTTGTCCCGATTGCCACAGCACCTTTGTGCCTCCAATGTGGCTTAATATGGTGGAATTTTTTTTTTCTGTGGTGGCCAAGGTCTGTTGTTGCAGGGTCAAAAATTTGGGTGTAAGGTAGTCTTATGTAAGACTGTTGCAAATAATAGCTCAACAACATGAACATCATCATTGTGTGCAGATTGTCTGCGACCAGGGCCGGTGCAAGGTTTCTCGGCACCCTAGGCAAAATTTCTGCCTGCACCCCCTCCCCCCCCCCCCCCCCCCGTCCTCCCGTCCTCCCGACCCTCCCCTTCCCCTGTTGCTTGGACAGTGGAGTGATCACGTTATCTAGAGGCTGTGTTAACGGTATGTTGATCCTCCTGAAGCAGCCAAATAACAGCAAAAGAAAACCTGACAAATATTATATTAAATGCACACAAGTTAAAAAGCATCCAGCCCCACATCCATATATAGTATAATACCACAGTCTGTAGTTTTATACAGTATTATAGATAGGCATCAGGGTTGTAACTAGAACTTTGTGGCAGTGACGTGCGGTGAGGTCATTGGCTATATATATATATATATATATGTGTTCATTCTAGCACCCTGCACCTTTCAAATACTGTGCAGTTCCTCATTCCTGCCCGGGGTGTCGCTCTCTGCTGTGGTGCTTCTCCGCACACTCTGATCTGTTACTCAGTGCTGTGATACAGACCTGTGTGTGCTGAGAAACACCAGAGCAGAGAGTGACACCCCAGGCAGGAAAGGGGAACTGCATGGATTTTGAAAGGTGCAGGGTGCTAGAATGAACACTATATATATATATATATATATATATATATATATATACATACACACACACACATACATATACATATACAGTGGTCGAAGTAGACATTTTGAAGTGGGGGTATGGAAGTGAAGGTTGCAATTATGCGCGCGCCTCCGGGAGAGGGGGTGTGGCCACTCAAATGGGGGCGTGTCCTTCAGTGTATTAGGACCCCTTATACTATCTAGAAATTCTTATACTATCTAGAAATTCACATTACAGCACACGGAATGACCTGAAATTCACACTACAGCACATGGTATGAGCCAAAATTCACACTACAGCACATGGTATGAGCCAAAATTCATATTTTACCACACAGTATGAGCCGAAATTCACATTACAGCACACCGTATGATCCGAAATTCACATTACAGCACACCATATGATCCGAAATTCATATTTTACCACACAGTATGAGCCGAAATTCACATTACAGCACATGGTATGAGCCGAAATTCACATTACAGCACACGGTATGAGCCGAAATTCACATTATAGCACACGGTATGAGCCGAAATTCACATTACAGCACACGGTATGAGCCGAAATTCACATTACAGCACACAGTATGAGCCAAAATTCATATTTTACTACACAGTATGAGCCGAAATTCACATTACAGCACACGGTATGAGCCGAAATTCACGTTACAGAACACGCTATGACCCAAAATTTCAGATTTTACCACACTGTATGAGCCGAAATTCACATTATAGCACACGGTATGACCCGAAATTCACATTACAGCATACTGTATGAGCCAAAATTCTGATTTTACCATATGGTATGAGACGAAATTCACATTATAGCAAACGGTATGACCCACAATTCAGGGACAGGGAGAGAGAGTGACAGCAAGGACTGAGAGAGTGACAGCAGGGACTGAGAGCGTGACAGCAGGGACATAGGGTAACATTACCTGATATGTGCAGCGGAGGTGCGGAAGGGACTGTGGTTGTCGGTGGTGGATGAGCCCATGGTCTGCGGGGGATGCGGCGGTACTAAGCTGTCCTTCTTCGCTGAGGCGTTGATGTCCCTCTGACCACCGCCAGTTGTGGTCTGCGGTGGTCAGCTTTCAATGGCGGTGCAGCGTGCAGAAGTGAGCGCTGGTCAGCGGTGGGAGGCGGGCAGCTGTGATATAAATATATAATTTTTTTACATTTATTTTATTTATTTTTCCCTGTCCCTGCGTCCAAGTGATCTGGGGGTGTGCTGCAGTCCAAGTGATCTTGCCCAGATCACTTGGACTGCAGCTCACCCCCAGATCACTTGGACTGCAGCTCACCCCCAGATCACAAGGCGGGGAGCTGCAGTCCAAGTGATCTGGGGGTGAGCTGCCCAGACACTTGCCACCAAGCACAACTCCCCCACCCCTCGCCTTAGTGGTCCTGGTTCCTCAGTCCCGGAGGAAGCAGATGCTGCCGGAGATGCTGAGGGCACGGAAATAGAGGTAACAGCGCTGCCTGTTGTCTCCGGAGCTGCCGCTGCTGTAGGCAACTCCAACATCGGGAGGTGCGGGGCGGCAGGGAGGGAGGGGATAGGGAGACGTGGAGTGGGAGGGAGGGGATAGGGAGACGCAGGGCGGCAGGGGATACGGAGACGTGGGGTGGGAGGGAGGGGATAGGGAGACGCGGGGTGGAAGGGAGGGGATAGGGAGATGCGGGGTGGGAGGGAGGAGATAGGGAGGCGCGGGGCGGCAGGGAGGAAGGGAGGGGATAGCGAGACGTGGGGCGGCAGGGAGGGGATAGTGAGATGCGGGGTGCGAGGGAGGGGATAGGGGGACGCGGGGCGGCAGGGAGTGAGGGGATAGGGAGGCGCGGGGCAGCAGGGAGGGAGGCGCGGGGCGGGAGGGGATAGCGAGACGCGGGGCGGCAGTGAGGGGACAGTGAGACGCGGGTGGGAGGGAGAGGATAGGGAGACGCGGGGTGGAAGGGAGGGGATAGGGAGATGCGGGGTGGGAGGGAGGAGATAGGGAGGCGCGGGGCGGCAGGGAGGAAGGGAGGGGATAGCGAGACTTGGGGCGGCAGGGAGGGGATAGTGAGACGCGGGGTGCGAGGGAGGGGATAGGGAGACGCGGGGCGGCAGGGAGTGAGGGGATAGGGAGGCGCGGGGCAGCAGGGAGGGAGGCGCGGGGAGGGAGGGGATAGCGAGACGCGGGGCGGCAGTGAGGGGACAGTGAGACGCGGGTGGGAGGGAGAGGATAGGGAGACGCGGGGCGGCAGGGAGGGAGGGGATAGGGAGACGTGGGGTGGGAGGGAGGGGATAGGGAGACGCGGGGTGGAAGGGAGGGGATAGGGAGATGCGGAGTGGGAGGGAGGGGATAGGGAGATGCGGGGTGGGAGGGAGGAGATAGGGAGGCGCGGGGCGGCAGGGAGGGAGGGGATAGCGAGACGCGGGGCGGCAGTGAGGGGATAGTGAGACGTGGGAGGGAGGGGATAGTGAGACGTGGGGTGGGAGGGAGGGGATAGGGAGACGTGGGGTGGGAGGGAGGGGATAGCGAGACGCGGGGCGGCAGTGAGGGGATAGTGAGACGCGGTGTGCGAGGGAGGGGATAGGGGGACGCGGGGCGGCAGGGAGTGAGGGGATAGGGAGACGTGGGGTGGGAGGGAGGGGATAGGGAGACGCGGGGTGGAAGGGAGGGGATAGGGAGACGCGGGGTGGAAGGGAGGGGATAGGGAGTAGGGAGATGTGGGGTGGGAGGGAGGAGATAGGGAGGCGCGGGGCGGCAGGGAGGGAGGGGATAGCGAGACGCGGGGCGGCAGTTAGGGGATAGTGAGACGCGGGGCGGCAGGGAGGGGATAGGGAGGCGCGGGGCGGCGGGGAGGGAGGGGATAGAGAGACTTCTCTTGTCTTTCAGATCTTCCAATTAAATATATTTTACACAAAAAAAAATATATTTTGATAAGTAAGCCCAGACCAGGGGCGGCCGCGGCGAGGGTCTAGCCTGCCACAGCCGTCAGTCACCTCACCTACACCAGTGTGATTTCCCTGCGGCTGATCCATGTCTCTAACAGACAGAAATAGACGTAGCCGCGCGTATGAGAGAGCAGGTCAGGAGACGGGCGCCACACAAGCGCTGACGTTCGTGCTGACGGCGCCTAGCAGGATGCGTGTTAGGCTGTCAGTGTGGGCGGCGCCCGTCTCCTGACCTGCTCTCTCATACGCGCGGCTCCGTCTATTTCTGTTTAGACATGGAGCAGCCGCAGGCCCGCAGGGAAAGCAATACACTGGGCTGGTGAGGTGACTGACGGCTGTGGCATACACAATAGGCTTATAATCGATCAACTCAATAAGTATAGGTATTGCGTACATCTCTATGTACTTAAGAAATAAGACTATTAACATTCACCACTGTATAAGACAATGTTATTTGAGGTTACAGAATTCATGTCTGAATCATCAAAACATTTTTGAATCTAAATAGTCTGTTTATCTGTTTTTGACATGTAGCTTTATTAAGTGAGAGCCTGGGTGAGACTCTTTGGCAGGCTTTATATTACAGCAGGTGTCCAGCCTCATATTTACTGAGTACAAAAATTTAGGATTACTGAAAACCTTCCAGTCTATGTTTATTATGAATAGTTTGTGCTTATCTTGTAAAGGATTTCATTTCAACTATATGACCATCACGCTTGTCTCAGTGTTTGAATGCTATTCCCTGTTCATTCTAATTCAATAAAGTTGATTGCTCTTAAAAGCAAGTTGAAAATGCATTTTTGAAAGACTAGTCCCTTGAGCTTTCAAGAGTTCACATATCAGTTTTCTTTTGTGTTATATAATCTACTAAATGAGAACAAAATGTGAGGTTAAAAGATTCAAGAAAAGTAATTACACATTAAAATTATTTGCTGCTTGCCATTCAATTGAATACTTAAGTGGTTGTAACTCATTTCTGAAATACATTTCCAAAACAAAAATATTGTCAAGAGCTAGTGAGATGATAAAGCAGGAATAAGTATGTAATTCAAATTCTTATACATGTGTATTATTTTTCTAGCCAAAAACAACTGACTGCCTTACCAGTAGGACATTTATTATTTGATTACTATTTCATTTTAATATTATTATTTTTCTTATTTATTCAGCGCAGTTCCTAATGTGTTTTTTTTTTTTTCCGGCTTGTTTACTTAGAATGATATAACTAATTCAAAGTCAGGAACTACAGTAGCAGATTTTTTATTTATTTTTATTAGTATTGTGTCACTAAGATTTTATAACTTTTATATTTATACTGATACATTATATATTTTCCATTATTAGTGCTGTGGAGACTTTTCTTTGGTTTACAATTTGTATTATTCTTCTACAGTTGTTCTTTTCAGTTAGTTACAAATTTTAGTTGGCCAAGCAGTTACACAGCACCTTTGGATTTTCATATTAAAATCCAGAAATTATTGGTACTTTTCTTATACTGTACATTATACCTTTATGTAACTATTTTATCCTTGTGGATCCCTACCTCTGGAAATCTCTCCCTCCCCCTATCAGACTCTCCACCCCCTTACAAAACTTCACATGTGCTCTCAAGACCCTCTTCTTTATCAAAGCCTCCTAACTCTCATCCCTTTCCACTTCTGTATGCTCCTTGCTAACTCTCTCTCCGATCTTTGTCACCTCTGTCTGTTTGCCTCTCCCCTTTAGACTGCAAGCTCTTGCGAGCAGGACCCTCTTCCCTCATATGCTTTTTCTTCCTTCATACCATCATCTACTCCCAGAGCCGGCTCTAACCAATATGATGCCCTAGGCAAGATTTTGGCTGGTGCCCCCTGGTATCACCACTAGTTCCGCCTCTGACCCTGCACCCCTTTCCCAGCACCATCACCCCTCACCATAGTAGTCCTAATTTTGGTGCTTCTACCCCCTATATTTTAAATAGGAATAGTGCACACATTTGGTGTACAGATCAAAAAGGGGCATGTTCTTGCTGGGAAGGGGCATGGCCACACAATATTACCCCCATTTCAAATTACGCCACACAGTAGTGCAACTTTGTTCACATTTTATCATGCGATAGTGTCCCTTCTTCACGTTACAACATACAGTAGTACCACTTTACCTTATATTCATTACTCTTCATAGTAGTGCCCCTTATTCACATTACATCACACTGAATTGCTCCTTATTACACCACACCATATTGCTCTTTATTCACATTAGACCAGACATTAGTGCCCTTTCTATACGTTACGCCACGCAGTAATACACATAATGCCACACAGTAATGCCCCTTACACATATGACACACATTATTAATGTCCTTATAAACATAATGCACCTTACACATTATGCCAACCTTTATTAATGTCCTTAAACACATACACATAATGTTCCTTACACATATACCACACATTATTAATCCCTTATACACATAATGACACACATAATGCCCTTACACATATGCTGAACACTACTGCATAACAAACCCACCTGCACCCAGCACTCACATGGCCACTAACACTGTGACCTCTGCCTCTGCTTGTATACAGATGTGTCCTCATATATCTTGCTTCAATACGCTATGCAGGAGGAGATGCCTGGCATGAGTCAGCTGGCAGCTCTGCTATTGTCGGGCACCTTTTTTGACAAAAATGCATCTTATTTGCATTACTACGGAGCTCGGATGCACAAGCAGCTTCTGCTGATTAAAATTATATATATATATAATGTTGTTTTCATCCACTTTAGGTCAAAGTCTGCCTCGAGCTGGCTGGTTACTTAATACTAGGCGACAGAGCAGTGGCACAGACAGACAGCAGTTTGTAAGCATATCTATGAAACACTGCCACACAACAGTGGGATAAATGAATGGTGGTGCAAGATGGAATTGTCCTTTGGCACTCCCACCCACCCTTATGTTGAATATTAAACAGGACATGCACAGTTTGACAAAACCAATAATTTCAGCGACAAGGACTGCCACACTTGTGGCTGAAAAGATTGGTTTGTTTGGGCCCTGAAAAACAAGCTACCAATTGCCTAAAACCAAGAGCTCTACAGTGTCCAGAAGATGTCATCGCAACTGCCATTCTCATCCTCACCCTCATCAGTGTGTACATCCTCATCATCATCATACAATATTAATTCCTCCCTGCTAGAATCCGCCATTACAGATGTCGCTGTACAGTATTTAGATGTAATTGCTAAGAAAGGTCTTCCGGGTGGAATTTCTAGTTCATTTTGATGAACATCATCTTTTCCACATTTTAATGAAGTAGCCTCCTACGCTGTTCACTCAAAAGTTTCCCAGCTGTGGTGAAAACTCTCTTTGAGTACACACTGGAGGGTAATACAAAGCCAGTTTGTACAAGGGCCTCCATATTGACTTTTTTCTTCCAGTACACAAAGGGACTCTGTGACATGCCTACTTTTACAGTGTCAAGAAAGTAATCCTCCTCAAGGGTTTGTGAAATATCTATTTCTGAGCGCACGTTTGTATTGCTGCCTTAGTGGTTTTCAGTTTCTTTACACCTCTAAAGTTTGAGTGACAAGGTCTTGCATTGTCATGAGAGGCAGAAGATGCCTCACTAACAGTTGCAGAATCACCAGTCATAAATATAGGCCAATCCCTGAGGCTTTCCTTGCCACTGCATGATGTGGATGACATGTTGGCAATTTAACGTTTTTCTGCAGGAACTAACTTTCTATTTTTTTCCTGCTTGAGGTCCTTTTTTCTTTACCAGTTGTGTAAACTCTCTATGCCCTTGAGCCTCAGTATTAGTACTAAATGACATGAAATCGGCATCATGACTGGTGGCAGCAGCTGGAGCGCTAGTATTTGGTTCAGCTTGTCCCACACTGCGTGGCGTCAGATCACTTTCACATGCAGTACTATATAACTATGGTGTACTGGGGTGGGGTGCAGTGCACACAACAAACAATTTTATTTTATTTTTTGGGGGACGCACCTTGTCCCACACTGCGTGGAGTCAGACCAGTTTCACACGCGGTACTATACAACTATGGTGTACTGGTGTGCAGTGCACACAACAATGTAAAGAAAAGAGCAAACATTTGTTTTAATTTTTTTGGTAACGCAGTTTGTCCCACACTGCGTGGAGTCAGACCACCTTCACACACGTTAGTATTAACTAACTATGCATTTGCTACAATAGTCAGTGGTGCAGAAAGGTGGGTATAGGGAGTTGGTAGACCTCTCTCTTCCTGCATTATGTGCGGGGCGCGCGGAGGGGATCAATCAAAACCCCTTGCCTGCCAGATCTGCCACTGGTGTCCCCCTGTGCGGTGTGTGCACCTGCTTCATGGCTGCACATAAAGTATAATTTTTTATATTCTATAAGAAGGGGACCTGGCCACACCTCCCTTAGTTGGCCAACCCCCCTTTGCAGTACCAGGGCCCAGTAGAGCTATCGGCGCCCCTGGAATAATACAGGCATCAGCTGACAAAACCTCCACTCCCAGTATCAGCATTGATGCTGAGAACACATTTGATTTAGTGTCTTGGAGTCACTTTGGGCATACTTGCTCCCATTTCTTTAGTTATCTTCTATGTTCCTCACTGGTGACATACAGTATTTGGTTGTTAATGAAGAAATTGGTTCCTGTATTACTATAACTAGAGGGACATGCCAGGGCTGCCCCCTCTCCCAATTATTATGTTATGTAGCCCTTAACCCACTTTCGAGAATATTATAATCCTGGAATACTTTTCAGGATGTTTAATTGAGATTTCAGGAGGTTGCATTTATGGGTTTTGTGGATGATCTGCTATTATATCAAACCTAGAATCTACTTTGTCTGCCATTCTGGTGAAATTTGGAGAATATGGCATGGTGTCTAGGTTTACTATTGATGATGATATGTCACAAGCTTCACTTTTGTGTCCAACTGTGCGACCTTCTTAGAGCAGTGTGTTTCAGATAACCTGGGCTCCAAAATCTCTAAAATACTGTATCTGGCTTTCCTGTATACTGTATCTTCCCCAAAAAATTCAGGATTTTTAGAATGTCAATGTGTTGGGTATTATCAAGGAAGCTATTGGGAAACTTACCAGGTGGAACCACTTAATGTTATCATATCTGGGCAGGATACATCTAATTACAATGATTACAGTTGAAAAATTGTTTTATCGGCTGCAAATGTTATCTATTTTCAGACCTGATCGCTGGGCAGCGATTTTTGCAGTCCTGCGATCAGATAGTCGCCACCTACAAGTGTGCGTTCGGATGTGTAGCAGAGCTGCATCAACTGATTTTGTGCAGTCTCTACGCATCCCAGGACTTACTCAGCTGCTGCGATCACATAAGGCTGTTCGGGCCCAGATTTAACGTCAGACACCCTCCCTTGAAACGCTTGAACACGCCTGCGTTTTCCCAAACACTTCCTGAAAATGGTCAGTTGCCACCCACAAACGTCCTCTTCCTGTCAATCTCCTTGCGAACGCCTGTGTGAATGGATCCTTCACACAAACCCATCGCTAACTGGCGATTTGCTTTGCAGCCGTCCATCGTGCCTGCGCATTGCGGTGCATACGCATGCGCAGTGTGGATCTGAATGCCCGCTGTGCGAAAATGCACAGCTGCGTTCAGGTCTGAATTTCCCCCATAATCCAGTCTTATTTGCCCCATCAACATATACTTTCATTTATATATATTTATAAACAAGAACTTCAGGATGATATGATTCAAAGGGGTCTATTCAAGAAGCAGTGAAAAGTGTGGAGAAGTGAGCAAGTGTAGAAGTTGCCCATGACAACCACTCAGCATTGAAGTAACATTTATAATTTGCATACTATACAATTGTACGGAGCAGAAGATTGATTGCCATTGCCAACTTCTCCACAGGCTCATTTCTCCACACTTTTCACTGCTTCGTGAATAGACCCCAAAATCCTTTACTGGTGACAGTGTGGACAGGGCTGGATTGCACAAGGCATCACCAGTGGGGTCACAATGTGGGTGCTTCCCCGCCGAGGGTTGACACTAAAGTGCTGACTTCTCTTTAGTGTGACATTACATGCAGCAACCTGTTCCTGTCTCTGGGGTCACTGGAGTGATGGAACAGGGGGATTGGGCTGCGAGGCCATGCCCCCTACATGTGAGGCCATGCCCTTACCAACTAGGTCACGCCTCTTTTTGCTGGTGCTTGGCTTCACTATTTATCCAACTGCACCAGGTGTCACCAGTATTAGTGACGCCTCTGGGCATCACTGGGGATTAAATTGGTGTCACCATTTTTTGCCATTAGTGGCTAATCCCCAATTTCAGAATGGTTAAGCCTCAGTCCCGTTTACTTCTTACTCTTTGAGAGGTATTCTATATATTTGATAGAGGTTAAAACTAAATCCCCCCTTCTCATGCAGTCTATTGCGGAAAAATTATAATATATAATGTTCACATACTCTCACACTTCATCAGGCCCAACATTATGTTAGCTCAGTACTTTACTCCTAAAGTTTGGTCTAATGCTATAGATACCCTGCTGTTTCAGCACACCAGAGGAAAAAAGTCAATAGCAACTCACTATAAGCTATTACATATAACTGTTGACCTGCAAAAAAATAGTAGAGGTTTATCTTCCCTCATATCAATCTAGGGGCCAGATGTACTAAGCTTTGAAAAGTGATAAATTGCACAGTGATAAAGTACCAGCCAACCAGCTCCTAATTGTCATTTTTCAAACCCAGCCTGTAGCATGGCAGTTAGGAGCTGATTGGCTGGTACTTTATTACTTTGAAATGTATCACTTTTCAAGCTTTAATACATCTCCCCCCTAGATCAGCTTTTGAAAACATTTTCTTACTCCAATCCTACATTTATCATAAATGAATATTTTTCCTTACATTATTGCTTTTTAATGGGCTTGGCGGAGTCGGGGGCTTTTCCAAAATATAAAGAGCTGAATGCTACTTTCTTACATTGCATGTGGGTAACTTATGTGTTTCATTATTTGCCATTGTCAGTGAAAATGGCAGTCCTGGGGTTTATTACCCCCTCCACCAGATTGTTACGCACTAGCGAGAAATTAGTACTGATATATCCGGAGTGGCACGTACATGCATTTTACACATGTGGATTCACAGTGGTCCCCTTTATATGCCTTGTTTACAACAAATTACAGTATTCTATTGTAGTAGGACTTGTATCATATTAATTGTAGTATGGATGTACATGTATACAGATTAGAGTATAATATATACTTGGAGTGTATGCATAATGTATATGCCTGGGGGTACACTGTAATTCGGGCTATCACATGTTCTGCCCGTAGCTGAGTGATTTACAGACTGAGGGGATCAGGAACAGCTTGCGGGACGCCCGGTCCAAGGGAGAGCGAGGCCGGCTGAGAGGAGACCCGGAGATGACAGTTGAGAGAGTCGTTTGGGGAGATGCAGAACCAGGGGAGATGGCGCAGAGAGAGGAGGGCTGATCGGTGCATCAGAGGGAAAACAGAGACCCTGCCGGAGATCGCGATCACCCGCAGCCACGGAGACCGGTGACCTTGGACCGGGTGAGACGGGGCGCCAGCTGCAGTGACTGCCAGACCAGGAGAAGGGACCAGCACCGCAGTCCTGTAAGTCGGGGGAGCAGAGTGTAGTGCCTATCCTTGGATGATGCCATTCCCTCCTGGACACATCACCGGAGGCCAGCGGAGAGGATCACAGGCGCAATGGAAGAGGGGGCAGCCCGGCCACACTCTACAACATTCGACCACCACAGAAACTGTAAGTCTCAGCTCCCCAGTGCCGGCCCCCAGATGTAGGGAACAGACTCAGACGACGTTAGCCCTCAAAACGGTTGGCCAGCCTCATCTCATTAGGCAGTTCAAAGAGTTGAGAATCACTGAAGGGACTGAGGTCGGTAACCACTTACACCACCAACTTTATACCTTATAGACACTTAACGCCAACATCAATTACCAGGAAATAGTTTATGTCTATATCTATTCCCCTCTACATCCAGAGAACCGACTTATCACAAACCGTCAGGTTGTAGTAATATATACCGCAGGGACTAAGACAGGGCCAGAGACCTGTCCCCGTCAGTGGAAAAACTGGAGATATATTTATCCGCTACCCGTGTATTCAAGTAGAGAGTAATTACACCCTGAGTCCATTAATTAAAGTACACCTGTAATGCCAGTGCCACTGCCACACTGCCACATACCCCCAAGGAGAATCTGTTATAGGACAGTGCCCAGGCAGAGACTACAATACTGGAACAGCAGTTTAGGTGTTACCGATAACACAAGAAAAGAGTACTTTTAATTGGAACTCATCGACTATACTGAACGGATACAAATCATATATAATTTGGTAGTAGCTAGTCCACACAGCTGGCACATTTCTACACATTTCAGGAAGGGAAACTTTGTTGCTAAATAGCTACTACTATCATTAAACAGTATATCAATACCCAGGAAGAAGAATGGTGACATTCGGTTGTGCATCGGCTATAAGACTTTAAACAACAGAATGATTGCTGATCCATACACAGTACCTTGAGTAGAAGAAGCCCTGGATTGCCTACAAGGTAGTCGTTGGTTCATGGTCCTAGACATGCGGTGTGGATACTACCAGATCCCCATGAGACCCGAAGATAGAGCTAAAACAGCATTCATCTTCCCAATCAGGTTTTTTGAGTTCCTCAAAATGCCGCAGGGGGTGAAAGGGGCCCCCACTACTTTCCAATGCACTATGGAACAGACGGTAGGAGACATGTGCTACTGAGAAGTACTGGTGCACTTAGACAATATTATTGTCTTCGGGAAGACTATTGCGGAGCACAACGCCCGATTGCTTAAAGTATTAGACAGACTTCAACACAAGGGGCTAAAATTGTCCATTGATAAGTGCAAATTCTGTCAGACCACCATCAAGTATCTTGGGCATATTATCAATCTAGATGGAGTCGCCACAGACCCTGAGAAAACCGATGCTGTGTTACGGTGACCACGTCCGAAAAACTTGAAAGAACTACATTCATTTTTAGGGTTCTGTGTATACTATCGTCATTTCGTACCTCAGTACTCTAGAGTAGCATGACCCCTCACCGAATTGACTAAAGGTTATCCCCCAATTAACTGCAGCATTAGGAGTAAACGCAACGGGGCCCCTACTGGTTACTTTAAGCCAACGGAGGAGTTCGGAGAAAGGTGGAACAGTCTATGTGAGGATTCTTTCCTTCGGTTGAAGCAATGTTTGACCCAAGCACCTATTCTTGCCTATGCAGATCCGACTCTACCCTGTGAACTGCACATAGATGCCTCTTTCGAGGGGTTGGGTGGAGTGTTGTATCAATACCAGCAAGGGAAATTAAGACCTATCGCATATGTCAATCGAAGCCTATCTGATAGTGAATGGAAGTATGCCATACACAAGCTCGAATACCTCTCCCTAAAGTGGGCCGCAGTCGATAAATTCCATGACTATCTGTACGGAGCGGAGTTCACGGTTCACACCGATAATAATCCCTTGACCTATATAAACACTACTGCCAGGCTCGACGCGACTGTGCACCGATGGTTGGCCGCATTAGCCAATTATAATTTCACATTAAAATGCTGACCTAGGACAAGTAATATAGATGCCAATGCTTTGTCTAGAGGGCCAGAGCCTGCTGTTAATAGTCCCAATGATGATTAGGTAGAAGTCCCAGCACCAGCATTACAAAGGGTATGTCATCAGATGACGTGCATACAAGGAGTACTTCCAGACATGGGCCAATATTTACTAAAAATTCGAGTTTGTCCGATTTGTGTTTTTTTTCTAAGTCCCAATCCGGGAATTCACGCAGCACCAATCTCGGCAGTGTTTGGACTATTCGTAATGGTTTGAATGACAACGTTCAGAAATACGAATGAATAGACTATCGGTCAAACGCGGCTGTTATTACATAGAATACGGGAATTCACTATTCATTCGTATTTGGGTGTTAGTCTCTGAGGGCTCAAATGCGGTCATATTTTTTTGCGATTCGTTAAAAAAAGCGGCAAAAAAATAGACCTGCTTTTTTCAGTCATGTTTACATGTGTTGCAAATAAAAAATCACTCACACCTGAATTAGGATGCCTATAAAAGGATGTTATGCCCATTTCAATACACCTACACTCAGAAATGGCAGCAGGACTGTGGGCCAGTGATCTTTTGTGTGCTGTGGGATTCCTCAGACTCAGACATCAGCCTGTAAGTAACCAGGGCCAACAAATTGAACATGGTCAGCAGGTTGTACAGGTTCCGCAGAGGCTGCGCAGGCCTCGTTTTTTTAGGGGGCGTTTAAACTTGATCGCATTGTCCGATGATAAGGTCATACAGATGTTCCGTCTAAATCGTAACAACATTTTCCGTCTGTATGACCTTGTCAAACTGGGCCTAGACCCTAAGACGGCATGCTCTCGCCCTGTCTCAGGCCTGCACAAACACCTGGCTGTGTTGCACTTTATGGCTACTGACAGCTTTCAGGCTGTGTCTGGGGATGTCATAGGAATCTCACAGCCCTCATTTTCCAGAATCTTAACACAAGTGATGTATACCTAACAACCTCTTCTGTTTTGTGTTTGTTTTAATTCCTCGGTGGCCAGTTCTGTCCTAAAATCTCAAGTTTATTGTTCTTTAAAATGTTTACACAGGTTTTGGCTGTTTTGCAGCCCCACATCGAGGCCTCAATCTGCTTCCCTACCCAGGAGTCTCAGTGGCATGCCGTCAGGGTAGATTTCTATGAGCTGGCTGGCATGCCCAATGTGCTTGGAGCCATAGATTGCACACACATTCAGCTGAGACCACCTAGGGGCAGGCAGCACATATATACAAACCGCCATTTTGAACACTCCACAAATGTGCAGGTGGTTTGTGATGCAAATCTCAAAATAATGAGTGTTGTTGCTGGTTACCCTGAGGGCTGCCCTGACTCCTTCATCCTCAGTCAGTCATCCCTCTTTGATAAGTATGAGGACGGACAAATGCCAGATGGATGGCTGCTGGGTATGTAATTTGATATGTGTAGGCCTGCGTATACTTTGTCCAAAGACAGGTGCAGATGTATTAACCTGTAGAAGGCATAAGGAAGTGTGAAACCAGTGATCTGTGCAAGGTGATAAAGGCACCAGCCAATCAGCTCCAATATGTAAATTAACATTTTGGAACAGATTGTCTGCTGCCTTTATTACCTTGCACATATCACTGGTTTTTCACTTCCTTATGCCTTCTACAGGTTAATACATCTGCCCCACAGTGTGTTACTTATGTGTTGCTGTATCTTAACATGAATCACGTTACTATATCTGTCTTTTAGGTGATGGAGGATATGGCTGTTTCTCATGGCTTCTAACTCCATTGTCCCGACCTGATACCCCTGCTGAACACAATTACAATCATGCACATAAGTCCACGCGGAATGTGATAGAAAGATGTTTTGGTGTGCTGAAATCTAGGTTTCGGTGGCCTTTTGTTGTATAGTCCCTCCAAGGTGACTCAAATTGTGTTCTGCTGCTGCTTTCTTTTTTTATTACATGTGTTTGCAACAACATCTGCCACATGTTGAGGAGGAGGAGGAGGAGGAAGAAAGCAGCCAGCAAGCAGAGGAATTAGAGACATCTGGTGATACTTGGAGTACTGATGTAGGGAGGCAGGTTAGGCAACAGATCATCAATCGCTATTTCTAAGGTAAGCTTGCTTTGCTTATTTCATTTGTTGTATCTTCATAAATAGATGTTTTGTTTTTTTGGTCAAAATCCATTACTCAGAATGTGTCTGTCTCCTTGACACATACAAACATACCCTCGCTATATGATCAACAAATGTTGCATGTGTATTGTGTGTCTTTTTAATATCAAAACAACAGATTATGAGTGGCATGCAGTGCTAATTTCTTACAAGCCCACATCATCCATTTAGTATTTCACTTTATCATTGTGTGTAATGTCCTAATGCACAGGTTCACAAACTCGGCCCCCAGGACCACACACAGTGCATGTTTTTCTCGTAACCCAGTAGAAGCACAGGTGTATGAATTACTCACAGACATATGTTAAAAGGTTCACAGGTGGAGCTAATTATGTCACTTGTGATTCTGTGAGTAGACCTGCAAAACATGCACTGTGTGGGTCCCTGATGGCCGAGTTTGAGAACCTGTGTTCCCAAAAAACACTCCTCAACATATAATATGTTTGCCTTGAGGAATACATGTGTCCCTATGTGTGATGCACCATCATATTTAAGACTCACAAACTTACTGTAATCAGGAATAATTTATTTCCTAATGTTTGATGCTGTAAACTTGATGATGTGTAAGTAAATACACAGTTTGCCACACATATACATTATTATAAACAGGTTTTTTTTGTGTAAAAGTACATATTTGTTTGTTTCAGCATCATGTGTAAAAACATGCTTAATAATTTTTAGCACACACAAACCTGTCCCAACAATACTGTCATTCATTTGGACAATGTTTTTCAAACAAAACAAAGGCAACATATTACAAGCTTTTCACACCACTCAATTGTGTTCATCTTGTAATGTTGTATAGATAAGATAGCTAAGATATGTATCATTAACATTGTAATTTGGATTGTCTGCAGGCAAAGAGAATGATTGGAATCTAGAAAGAGTAATGATTAGAAAAAAATCAAGTGGTCAGTTTACTTCCTGCTAACATGTATGTGTGGCTCCATCAACATTTTCCTCCTCCAATACCCCCAAAAAATTAAAAGGAATAAATGTGCATACTATTTTTGTAAATTAATTTGGTGCACTTACTGTATAATTAATGATGTTAAAAAAAGGAGCAAGGAGCTAAGTGTGATATTTTGTAAAGCAACAAAAAACACTTGCTAACTATTTTGAGTTACTTATCACAAATGTCTAACTTTTTTTTGTTACTTTTTTTTGGTGGCTGCTTGTCCTGCCCTTTGCCTTTAGCACTGTCATGTTGGCGTGCTCTGGTGGACCGTCTTGGTGGTGATGAGACTGGCGTGATATTTGGAGTAGTCGTACCAGAACTGCTGGTTGTTTGCTGTTGGTGCATGCAACTGAGTGTTTCATTCAGGTTAGCGAGGGTGGAATTGAGTTCACGTGTAGCAGCATTTTGATTGTCTACTATTCTGAATAAACTTTCATTAATCTTTTGACTGTTTTGAAAAATGCTCATATAACTTTGCTGTTGTCTGTGCTGTTCTTCCATTAGTCTGTGCTGTTCTTCCATTAGTCTGTGCTGTTTTTCCATTATGAGCTGTAAGTTGCCCATGACCTGTGTAATGTCTGTACACATGAGTTCCATGGTATTGCCTATTCTGGTTGTTTGCTCATTTTGGCGACTCAGATTTCTTGAGATTCTTCTGAGGTGAGATGGTAGGCTTGCAAACATTTGTGTCTGCTAACGCAGGCAATATTCATTAGTGGCCTGCTGTCTAGCCCAAATAGTCCAAAACACCTGATCAGGGCCTTGCGTTCCTGGTGTTGTTGGGCTGTGTTGTGGTGGGGTGGTGTGCTTTGCTGTGGTGGTGTACTCACAGGTGCTGGGGGGCTCATTCCTTGCATTAATGGCTGCATTTCTAAGATGTTTGTCTCCTCCATGTCACTGTGTTGGGGTTGTTGCGGAGGGATGCTGTTCCCAGGACTCGAAGCTGAAATGTTAAACATATCTCCGTTAGCTATCTATATGGTTGTGAAATAAAAAAAAAAAACACTACACATGGAACACATGTCATTCACTGTTGCTCTAAAATATTCTGCCTAGCAACATAGTAATGTTTTTGTAGGTATTTTGCAATGTTACTGGCCGACGAGTAGTACTGCTTTTTTCAGACACTGTATAAAATGAGATATATTCATAAATCATGCTATTGTGTATACATCCACCCATTATGCTTATAAACATGTTTACCTTTAGAAATGCTTGGTTTTTAATTCAAAAAAACATAAGGACCAGAAATACCAAAAAAAAAAAACACTACGGCAACATCAAGACAGGCAAACATGTACAGGACACTGACATAGGCCACAAGTTAAAGGAATGTGTTTTTTTTATTATAAAAAACACACAAATTAATTTTGTACTGTTTTTAAAAAAAATACAGATGCAATATCTAATTGGCTCTGTGATGTGGCACTCCAAATACACATTACCACTTTATGACCACAAAAAAACCCCAGCAAATGTTAAGATTTAAAAAAATGCAGTTTGGTGTCACGGTACAAATACAAGCAAAAATAATTATAATTTAAATTTAAAAAAAAAACCATAACATTCTCTAAAGATGACATTACACATGTAAGTGGTTTACAAACAACTTTCCAGTACTCCAGCCTCTAACATGACAACAACTAATTTTAATTCAAAAAAACATGGATCACTTATATATAAAACATAGTCATAATTTTTAACGTAAAAAACGGCCAAAAGGAAATCATTATTGCAGGACAAATCAGAGACACAACAAGTCCAAACTACACATGCTAAATATCTGTCTGAAAAACACATGACATACAATAAAGTAAGATGTTACATTGGCTTTTAGCTAACACATGACCCAAAACAAAGTATTTGCAAACACACACTTGAAGATGGGAGTAATATGCAACGTCACATGGCACAGATTACAAAATAAAACTTACTAAAAAAAACAAAAACACATGCTCACCATTCTTCCTTGGCCTATCTGAATCCCGGACATGGGTTGCAGAGACAACTTCAGGAGGTATGATACTCCGCATGGGCTCCTCATACTCCAGATATCTTGCAATATAGGGCTGCCCACCACAGGTTTGCCGAGCCGACTTGGCCTCCTTGGCCATTTTGGACTTGACATGTCGCTTTATGTCATAGTACCGTTTGCGGCATGTGTCCTCCGTCCGCTTGACCACCCCTTGACTATTGACAGCAGCAACAACTTTCGCCCACAACACCGTCTTCCTCCGTGTTGGCACCTTGGCGGACTCAGGACCAAATAGCTGCCTATGATACTTCATCAGCTCACGCACCAATGCCACATTTTTAGCAAAACTAAACTTAACATTCCGCCCAGTCTTAGTAGTGGTGCATGGCTGCAGAGCACTCTGACTGTCACTATCACTTGAGGCTGCTGCAGCAACCCCACCCACCTCCTCCACCTCACTAACCTCACTAACACTCACCTCATCCACCTGACCGACCTCCTCCCCCTCACTCACACCCTCCACCTCTGAGTCACACATAATTGTGTGTCTAAACAGTTAACACAGGAAAAAAAAAGACAAACAACACACTCCTCCACTACCACTACACAACTCACACACACACACACACACACACACACACACACACACACACACACACACACTGACAAGGGACTATAAAGAAAAATAACTTGGACTAAAAATGAGACAAAACCACAAAATACAAGACATCAAGAATGACAAGACGACTTTCAAACACGATACCACACTCAGAAATCGCTACCAACACTCCTCTTCAAACCACAAAATCACCTACCTACTGTTAGGGTCTCCTGCTCTGTGCTGCTACGTCGTCATGGCAACCGGGAGACAAGTGCTAGCGGAGTAACCTGAGCGTAGCTGATACTCCGGTTCGGGTCTTTTGCTGTGCAGTGGTTACAGGCTCTGTGCACGGCAGGGGATCCGTTGCTGGTTTTTGTGCTCACAGTCTGTGAGGTCTGAGTGGGGCGTGGACAGCACCTGCTATATAAACCCTCTTCTCAGGTTAGGCAGATGCTGCTGAATCTTTGTTGGTTAGTCAGTTCCTGAAAGCTAGCTAGTACTGTGTAAACTTTGTATTTTTTTGTTGCTTACTGCAAATAGGCCTTGGGATTTGGTATTACACTCTGCCAATCCAGACCTAGCAGTAAGACTGGAGTCAGTCGATTAACCTGCTGGGGTTCTTTTGCTACTCTGTGAACCTAGCAAGTTTGCGGCTGTATTCTCAGACTTGCCTGCCAAAATCCTTTCTCACTGTGCAAGGTGTTCAGGTGTCAGTTTAGTGGCAGTAAGCTGAACCAGTGCACTGCAAGTGAGGACTAGGATTGTGGAGACTCTCCTTGTGTCTATTACTCCATCTCTGACCAAGGAGTTTACTGCCACACCCGTTGGTAACCCTTTAGGGTTTTGCTGTTGCCCTTAGCAACAGCATTTCGGGTTCTCTACGTATTAAATCACAACATCTCGCTTCTTTCCATCTGAGCATTCCTAATACTAGGGAGACACCCAGTTTCTTAGCCTTTGGGCTTCTCTGTTCACTTTGTGTTTATTTTGTTACCCTATCACCTTCTATGTATGTAATGTCATATTCCCCAGTCTGTCTGTGAGTTCATTTGTTTTGCATCCCTCTCCGTTCAGACACCAGTACATTCCTGATGGCACTGGTGTGCATAACATCTCCACAGCACAACCTCCCTCCTCCTCACCACTAACTAAACCCACGAGGTGCGGACGGTTTGGGGCGTATTTATATGGTTGCGCAAAGACACTCCTACCATCTGAAACACAACCAATCACGAACGGGGATGAAAATCAAAACTGAAAGTGAAAATGCGGCCGCGGGAAAAAAAAACCCTGCCGCGTTTAAATTAGTGAAAAAAGCAGCAAATCCAACAAAAACACATACGCAAACGACAATGACGGCCGTAAATGTGGCAAAAAAACCCAACTGGCATCGACATCGGAAAACACGAAAACCATAAAGTCGACTGCTTCGTAACTTTGCGTATATGGGCCCTCATTCCGAGTTGTTCGCTCGGTATTTTTCATCGCATCGCAGTGAAAATCCGCTTAGTACGCATGCGCAATGTTCGCACTGCGACTGCGCCAAGTAACTTTACTATGAAGAAAGTATTTTTACTCACGGCTTTTTCTTCGCTCCGGCGATCGTAATGTGATTGACAGGAAATGGGTGTTACTGGGCGGATACACGGCGTTTCAGGGGCGTGTGGCTGAAAACGCTACCGTTTCCGGAAAAAACGCAGGAGTGGCCGGGGAAACGGTGGGAGTGCCTGGGCGAACGCTGGGTGTGTTTGTGACGTCAACCAGGAACGACAAACACTGAAATGATCGCACAGGCAGAGTAAGTCTGGAGCTACTCTGAAACTGCTAACTCGTTTGTAATCGCAATATTGCGCGTACGTCGGTCGCAATTTTAAGAAGCTAAGATTCACTCCCAGTAGGCGGCGGCTTAGCGTGTGTAACTCTGCTACATTCGCCTTGCGAGCGAACAACTCGGAATGAGGGCCATGGATTCAAAAAGTTGCATGAAAATGCACCCGATACAAAACGAGTTTAAACACTACACAAACCGACTCAAACACGAATATTAGTAAATATTGCCCATGGTCAGCTCGCTGGGGGCCTCTGAAACCTCATTGCCGGCGATGTATTGTTGGATATCTCAGGCCGAGATGGGTGGTCTCGAGGTGATTACCAAAGAACAGATTTGGGAAGCTCAACTCCGGGACACCAACTTGGCCATTGCCATCGATTGCATGAACAGCAAGTCCCGATTGGAGAGTGGATCAATGATATCCAGCATAGTTCGTACGTTATTACGACAACAAAGGAGGCTTGTCTACAAGCATGGGATACTGCACCGAAAGACGGTGACTCGGAAAGGGACGGTCCGCTACCAGCTAGTACTATCCATGGTGCTGCGCTCACTGCATGACCACCACGGTCACTTGGGATATGGCAAAACTCAACAATTGGTTGCAGCAAGAATATATTGGCCGTTTATGAACAAGGACATAGATCACTATTGTAAGAATTGGCAGAATTGTATTCTGAGGAAAACAATACCCGCCCCTTCAGCACGATTGATAAATATGGACAGTTCAGGACCCCTAGAGCTCATATGTATTGACTGCTTGTCTCTTGAAGGGCCAACTGGAAAAGAAGGGAATATTTTAGTAGTGACCGATCATTTCACTCGATACGCACAAGTGTATGTCACCGTGGATCAAAAAGCGATAACTGTCGCTAAGACCCTGTGGAAGAGGTTCTTTGTAAACTATGGGTTTGAATATTATATTGAGTGTGCAGATACCAAGTCCTTGTGTAAACTATGGGTTGCCTGTAGAATCCACGCCGATCAAGGGCGAGATTTCGAGAGCAACTTGATCAAAGAATTGTGTCTATGTTGTGGGATCCGGAAGTCGAGAACATCTCCATATCTACTGCATGGGGACCCGCAACCCGAGAGATTTAACCGAACCATACTTGACATGCTAGGGACTCTCAATGTGAGGGATAAAGCCCAGTGGAGACGACATGTCTGTCACCTTGTACATGCGTATAACTGCACTGTTAATGAGGCCACTGGATATTCCCCCTATGTGTTGATGTTCAGCCGGGAGGCACGGTTGCCTATTGATGTTTGCCTTGGGACTAGTGCAACCAGTTCACAACCCACAACCCACACTCAGTACGTTACACAGTTAAAGAAGGAGCTAAGAGAAGCCTTTGACCTAGCCCATCAAGCCTGCATAAAAAGGGGTGAACAGAACAAGTGGATATACGATAAAAAAGTAGTCGAGCAGAAACTACAGCTGGGTGATCGGGTGCTCCTCCGCCGTCTTGGAACTCCTCGGCGACAAAAGTTAGCGAATCGATGGAAGGATACCCCTTACACCATTATCAAACAGCTTCCTGGAATCCCGGTCTATCAGCTGAGACCTGAAGGCACTGGTGGACCCCTTGTCACCTACCATCGTCAACATCTATTGCCCATAGGACAGGATATTCCATTTGAAGAAGATTCAGGGATGTGACAGTAACAAGAAACCTAAGTTCACGCGAACAGCCGACAAG
Organism: Pseudophryne corroboree; assembly: GCF_028390025.1. Lineage (NCBI taxonomy): Eukaryota > Metazoa > Chordata > Amphibia > Anura > Myobatrachidae > Pseudophryne > Pseudophryne corroboree. The sequence continues at coordinate 762,075,201 of NC_086445.1, forward strand.
GCCGCCTCCCATTACCCCATCGAGGCTACATCCCTTGAGTATGATAGGGAGAGAATGGGGTATTTCTATAGTGAAGTTTCATCCTCTAGGGATGGGGGAGGCGAATGCTCTGGCCTTGGGTTAGAAGAGTATGGGGAAAGTCCCCTGGTTTGTGACGAAACCGCTTATGAATGGGAAGGAGCACTTGATAGTACCAATGAGGGAAGGTGGGATACGACAGCTGGCCCACCTTATCATGAAGATGAACCTCAGGGTGAAGATGTTTCACCACTGCCACAGCTAGTTAGACCCATTAGGCTGCACAGACCACCATTAGTATTAACATATGATTGCTTGGGGAGTCCCAGTGAGGAACTGCGATATGTTCAAACTAATATCATATATTCTTGGCCTTATTATGGGTACGCTAGTAACTTGTTACCTACCGAGATGTTAACAGGATATCAACTCCCGGTGAATGGGGAGATGTTTAATGGTGACAGGCAGGAATGTTTAAAGGTACTATAAGGATATTACCCGTCACCAGGGGGAGAGGTGTAGTAGGACTTTTAGCATATTAATTGTAGTATGGATGTACATATATACAGATTAGAGTATAATATATACTTGGAGTGTATGTATAATGTATATGCCTGGGGGTATACTGTAATTTGGGCTATCACCTGTTCAGCCCGTAGCTGAGTGATTTACAGACTGAGGGGAGCAGGAACAGCTTGCGGGACTCCCGGTCCAAGGGAGAGCGAGGCCGGCTGAGAGGAGACCCGGAGATGACAGTTGAGAGAGTCGGTTGGGGAGAGGCAGAACCAGGGGAGACGGTGCAGAGAAAGGAGGGCTGATTGGTGCATCAGAGGGAAAACAAAGAGACCCTGCCGGAGATCGCGATCACCCGCAGCCACGGAGACCGGTGATCTTCGACCGGGTGAGACAGGGCACCAGCCGCAGTGACCGCCAGATCAGGTGAGCAGGGACCGGCACCGCAGTCCCAGAAGTCGGGGGAGCAGAGTGTAGCGCCTATCCTTGGATGACGCCATTCCCTCCTAGACACATCACCGGAGGCCAGCGGAGAGGATCACAGGTGCAATGGAAGAGGGGGCAGCCTGGCCACACTCTACAGCATTCGGCCACCACAGAAACTGTAAGGATCAGCTCCCCAGTGCCGTCCCCCAGATGGAGGGAACAGACTCAGGTGACGTTAGCCATCAAAACGGTTGGCCAGCCTCATCTCATTAGGCAGTGCAGAGAGCTGAGAATCACTGAAGGGACTGAGGTCGGTAACCACTTACACCACCAACTTTATACCTTGTAGACACTTAACGCCAACATCAATTACCAGGAAATAGTTTATGTCTATATCTATTCTCCTTTATGTCCAGAGAACCGACTTATCACAAACCGTCAGGTTGTAGTAATATATACCGCAGGGACTAAGACAGGGCTAGAGACCCGTCCCCGTCAGTGGAAAAACTGGAGATATATTTATCCGCTACCCGTGTATTCAAGTGAAGAGTAATTACACCCTGAGTCCGTTAATTAAAGTACACCTGTAATGCCAGTGCCACTGCCACACTGCCACATACCCCCTAAGGATAATCTGTTATAGGACAGTGCCCAGGCAGAGACTACAATACTGGAACAGCAGTTTAGGTGTTACCCATAACACAAGAAAAGAGTACTTTTAATTGGAACTCATCGACTAGACTGAACTGATACAAATCATATATAATTTGGTAGTGGCTGGTCCACACAGCTGGCACATTTCTACACATTTCAGGAAGGGAAACTTTGTTGCTAAATAGTTACTACTATCATTAAACAGGATATCAATACCCAGGAGTTCTTCAGTCATCGTATAGGGAGTGTAATATCCTAACGTCACAGGAACTTGGCAATATATATATGCGAATATATACATATTACTTTCCTTTCGACAGTTCGCTTAGTTACGATAAACTCTTCAGTGTATACGTGACTGCACCCAGGACATTCTTTGAACTAAGTGTTGTTTGCAGTTAACTTTGTTGTATTGTTTAATGCTAATAATTCCAATGGGCCCTGAGTAATTGCAAAGGAGTATTGATGATGTAAACGAAGGTTGTTAGAGGCAATATGTTAGATAACTCTTGTTATACTCTGCAGAATGAGTAAATATATTTACATTTATTTACATGTCTGATATTTATATGATGTCATTGATTACCTAAATACTTACCGCTGCTGAGAAGGAGCGAGATCCAAAGGACGTCCAGGTAAAACTGAAATACAAACGGTCATAATATTATCGTGTTATTTGTTTCGATATAGGGTATTCCCAAGTCTACCCTACTCAAACTTATTTTTAACAATAACTGAACAGGGACACGCCTTGGGTGGAGGCGCACGTATCGTTCTTAGTCCTTAGGTACCGTGGTAACCATAATTGAGGGCTACACTATGGGGGTCATTCCGAGTTGTTCGCTCGTTATTTTTTTATGGTAACAGAGCGATTAGTCGCTAATGCGCATGCGCAATGTCCGCAGTGCGACTGCGCCAAGTAAATTTGCTATGCAGTTATGTATTTTACTCACGGCATTACGAGGTTTTTTCTTCGTTCTGGTGATCGTAATGTGATTGACAGGAAGTGGGTGTTTCTGGGCGGAAACTGGCCGTTTTATGGGTGTGTGCGAAAAAACGCTACCGTTTCTGGGAAAAACGCGGGAGTGGCTGGAGAAACGGAGGAGTGTCTGGGCGAACGCTGGGTGTGTTTGTGACGTCAAACCAGGAACGAAACTGACTGAACTGATCGCAGTTGCCGAGTAAGTGTGGAGCTACTCAGAAACTGCTAAGAAGTGTCTATTCTCAATTCTGCTAATCTTTCGTTCGCAATTTTGATAAGCTAAGATTCACTCCCAGTAGGCGGCGGCTTAGCGTGTGCAAAGCTGCTAAAAGCAGTTTGCGAGCGAACAACTCGGAATGAGGGCCTATGTTTTTAGAATGGACTGGTTGGAGGCTCTTACACAATCGGGGTCATTCCGAGTTGTTCGCTCGTTATTTTTTTCTCGCAACGGAGCGATTAGTCGCGAATGCGCATGCGCAATGTCCGCAGTGCGACTGCGCCAAGTAAATTTGCTATGCAGTTAGGAATTTTACTCACGGTTTTTTCTTCGTTCTGGTGATCGTAATGTGATTGACAGGAAGTGGGTGTTTCTGGGCGGAAACTGGCCGTTTTATGGGTGTGTGCGAAAAAACGCTACCGTTTCTGGGAAAAACGCGGGAGTGGCTGGAGAAACGGAGGAGTGTCTGGCCGAACGCTGGGTGTGTTTGTGACGTCAAACCAGGAAAGACAAGCACTGAACTGATCGCAGATGCCGAGTAAGTTTGAAGCTACTCAGAAACTGCTAAGAGGTGTGTAATCGCAATTTTGAGAATCTTTTGTTCGCAATTTTACTATGCTAAGATTCACTCCCAGTAGGCGGCGGCTTAGCGTGTGCAAAGCTGCTAAAAGCAGCTTGCGAGCGAACAACTCGGAATGACCCCCATTGAACACAACAATTCTTCCAAATCTGGAAGGATACATACTGTAGATTCATTATCTGATATGAAAATGCAACTACATAAATGTTTTCATTCCACAATGGTATGAAGCTACAAAATTTTCAGGGCACATTGCAATTCACATAACAAATACTACTGTAATAAGTTATTTGTGTTTATTGTCGACCATGCTTAACCCAAGGGTGTTTTCCTCAATGCATATATTTTGTATATGTTATATTAGAGATGTGCGGCTGGCACTTTTCGGGTTTTGTGTTTTGGTTTTGGTTCTAATTCCCCGTTCGTGTTTTGGTTTTGGCTTGGTTTTACCAAAACCACCCTTTTGTGTTTTAATTTTGGTTTTGGATCTGGATGATTTAAAAAAAAAAACATAAAACACAGCTAAAATCACAATATTTGGGGGTTAATTTTGATCCTGCTGTATTTATTAACCTCAATAACATTCATTTCCACGCATTTTCAGTCTATTCTGAACAACCCACACCTCACAATATTGTTTTTAGGCCAAAAGGTTGCACCTAGGTGGCTGTATGACTAAGCTAAGTGATACAAGTGTGCGACACAAACACCTGGCCCATCTAGGAGTGGCACTGCAGTGTCAGACAGGATGGCAGATTTAAAAAATAGGCCCCAAACAGCACATGATGCAAAGAAGAATGAGATAGCTGTATGACTAAGCTAAGCGACACAACCACCTGGCCCATCTAGTAGTGGCATGCAGTGCCTGAATGTCAAAAGAGGCACGCAATTTTTCAGTCCATTGACAGCATCTCCTGCACGCTCCTGTCATTTTTCTAAAATTCTGCAATTGGTGGACTTATACGGCAGTTCCCCAGGACTAATATAGCAGTACCCCTGGTCTTATACGGCAGTGTCAGAAAGAATGGCACTTTAAAAACCATGCCCTAAACAGCACATGATGCAAAGATGAAAAAGTGGTGCACCAAGGTTGCTGTATGATGACACAAGTGTGCGTCACAAACACCTGGCCCATCTAGGAGTGGCACTGCAGTGTCAGACAGGTGGGCACTTAAAAAAAATAATACCCAAACAGCACATCATTCCAAGAAGTAAAAGAGGGCTATGAGGTAGCTGTATGACTAAGCTAAGCGACACAAACAATTGGCCCATCTAGGAGTGGCATTGCAGTGTCAGACAGGAGGGCACTTAAAAAATAGTACCCAAACAGCACATCATGCCAAGAAGTAAAAAAGGGCAATGAGGTAGCTGTATGACTAAGCTAAGCGACACAAGTGTGCGGCACAAACACCTGGCCCATCTAGGGTTGGCACAGCAGTCCCACTGCACTAATGGCAGATACTGGATGCACGTCTAACACCAGCATAGTTGTTATGGCATCAGTAATCTACTTTGCAACAGGGTATATATATATATATATATATATATATGAGTATGGGTCATTTAATCTTATACAGCATCTCACCAATGCTGTAAAACTGTTTAGGGGACGGCTGACACCCTATTACTTACAAGGGAGTGTTTTTTACATATAAATATATTCAATTTCAGGTGTTGTTTTCCCTCACATGTGGCGCTTTACTCATATTTTTTACATATATATATATATATATATATATATATATATATATATATATACGGCAGTATCACTGGACTGGATTTATATGCCAGTACCACTGTAATTATGCGGCAGGATCACTGGAGTTATATGCCAGTATTAATGGACATATACGGCAGTATCACTGGACATATATACGTCAGTATAACTAAACTGGACTTATACTCCAGTACAACTGTAATTATATGGCAGGATCACTGGATTTATATGGCAGGATCGCTGGATTTATACAGCAGGATCACTGTAATTATATGGCAGGATCACTGGAATTATACAGCAGGATCACTGGATTTATACGGCAGGATCACTGGAATTATACGGCAGTACCGCTGAACATACTGTATAGGGCAGTATCAATGTTTATATACTGCAGTATCACTGGACATATACGGCAGTATCACTGGTCTGTACTTATACGTCAGTACCACTGTAATTATATGGCAGAATTACTGTAATTATACAGCAGGATCCCGGCAATTATACGGCAGGATCACTGGAATTATACGGCAGGATCATTGTAATTATACAGCAGGATCACTGGAATTATACGGCAGGATCACTGGAATTATACGCCAGTATCACAGGAATTATACGCCAGTATCACAGGAATTATACGGCAATATCACTGGAATTATACGGCAGCATCACAGGAATTATACAGCAATGTCACTGGAATTATACGGCAGTATCATGGGAATTATACGTCAGTATTACGTTAATTATACGTCAGTATCACAGGAATTATACGGCAATATCACTGGAATTATACGCCAGTATCACAGGAATTATATGTCAGTATCACAGGAATTATATGCCAGTATCACAGGAATTATGCGGCAATATCACTGGAATTATACGCCAGTATCACGGGAATTATACAGCAATTTCACTGGAATTATACACCTGTATCACTGGAATTATACGCCAGTATCATGGGAATTATACAGCAATTTCACTGGAATTATACGCCAGTATCATGGGAATAATACGGCAATATCACTGGAATTATACACCAGCATCTCGGGAATTATACACCAGTATCACTGGAATTATACACCTGTATCACAGGAATTATATGCCAGTATGCCAAATTCAGCTTCAAGTGGCAAATTTCTACATTCCTTACAGGGAGCATCTCTCAAGCAATTGGTGACGGAGCCCACTCGCAAAGATTCAATATTAGATTTAATTCTTACAAATGGTGATAGGATATCCGACATATATGTGGGTGAGCACCTGGGATCCAGTGATCATCAAGCAGTATGGTTTAGTATAAAGACAGGATCCAACTCCTGTCACACAAAAACAAAGGTGTTGGATTTTAGAAATGCTGATTTTGCAAAAATGGGGAGATGTTTAAGTGATTCATTGGCGGACTGGTGGAACTTGGAAGGAGTGCAGGAGAGGTGGGAAAAACTGAAAGTTGCAATACTAAGTGCAACTGATCTTTGTATCAAAAGAGTTAGGAAAAGCACCAGGAAAAGGAAGCCAGTGTGGTTCACAAAAGAAGTATCAACTAGTGTGAAAGCAAAAAAGATGGCTTTTAGGAAATACAAACAGACTCAAAATAATAATGACAAAGAGGTGTATCTTGACAGACGGAAGGATGCTAAGAAAGTGATCAGACGTGCAAAGGCAGAAGCTGAGGAAAAAATGGCCCAGTCAGTAGATAAAGGGGGCAAAACTTTTTTTAAGTATATAAGTGAAAGGAGAAAATCAAATGGAGGAATAATAAGACTTAAGACAGAGAGTGAGAATTTGGTGGAGGGAGACAAGGCAATAGCAGATCACCTAAATAATTATTTTTGCTCAGTATTTACTACAGAAGAAGGGATGGGGCCACAGTTAAGTTGCAAGGACATTCATAAAAATAAGGTAGATGAAAGTACATTTACAGAGGAGAAGGTCCTAACAGAACTTTCACAACTAAAAGTGGATAAATCAATGGGACCAGATGGGATACACCCAAGGATACTCAAAGAGCTAAAAGATGTGCTGGTTACACCGTTAACAGAATTATTTAACCAGTCACTAAATACAGGTGCCATTCCAGAGGACTGGAAAAGAGCAAATGTAGTTCCACTGCACAAAAGTTGAAGCAAGGAAGAAGCAAGTAACTGCAGACCAGTAAGCCTTACATCAGTAGTGGGGAAAGTAATGGAAAAACTATTAAAAGAAAGAGTTGTGGAATATCTTAAATCAAACCACTTACAGGATCCAAAACAGCATGGATTTACTGGTGGTAGATCATGCCAAACAAATCTTATTGACTTTTTTGACTCTGTGACGAAAATAATAGATCAAGGGGGAGCTGTAGATGTAGCATATCTAGACCTTAGTAAGGCATTTGAAACTGTCCCACATCGCAGACTGCTAAATAAACTTGAAAGCATGGGGGTGGATTATAAAACAGTTAAATGGATAAGAACCTGGTTGCAGGATAGTAAACAGACAGTTGTAGTTAATGGAGTGCAATCTATGGAGGGAAATGTTACCAGTGGAGTACCCCAGGGATCTGTACTTGGTCAACTTCTCTTTAATATCTTTGTTGGTGACATTGCAGATGGTATTGAAAGGAAGGTATGCCTTTTTGCAGATGATACAAAGATATGCAACAGGGCAGACACACCGGGAGGGGTAAAACAAATGATTGATGACCTAGCTAGGCTTGAGAAATGGTCAAGAACGTGGCAACTACAGATTAATGCTAAAAAATGCAAAATCATGCACTTGGGTCTCAAAAACCCAAAGGCTAAATATATATACTGGAGGGGGGGAGGGGGTTCAGGGGAAATTTAGGGAAAAATTACTTCACAGAAATGGTAGTGGATAAGTGGAATAGTCTCCCATCAGAGGTGGTAGAGGCTAAGACTGTAGTGCAATTTAAACATGCTTGGGATAGGCATATGAATATCCTTACAAAGAATTAAGGTTCAAAAATGGTTGAGATTACCTAAAGGATAAAAAAAAGGGGCAGACTAGATGGGCAAAGTGGTTCTTATCTGCCGTCAAATTCTATGTTTCTATGTTTCTATCACTGGTATTATACGGCAGTAACACTGGATATATAGCAGCAGAGGACACCACCACTGTGACTGGTCACTGGACTGATGCTGCACAATACACTACCCCTGGTCTGATGCAGGACAACACAGCACCACTGAAAGGGATTTAAACAGCTACACTGGATATATAGCAGCAGAGGACACCACCACTGTGACTGGTTACTGGACTGATGCTGCACAACACATCAAAACTGCAAAGGACTTACTGTGTACAGCAGCATTGGGGTCATATAGCAGCAGAGGACACCACCACTGTGACTGACTGGACTGATGCAGCATAAGACACTACACTGGACTGAGCAGCACAAGACAGCACTGGAATCGCCACCCCACTTTCCCGCCCACACAGACACTGAGTCCTCTCACTACACTCTCCGAGACTGGAGTGAAAATGGCAGCAATGCGCGGGTCCTTATATGGAATCCAAAATCCGCGAGAATCTGACGGCGGGATTAGAGATGAGCGGGTTCGGTTTCTCTGAATCCGAACCCGCCAGAACTTCATGTTTTTTTTCACGAGTCCGAGCGACTCGGATCTTCCCGCCTTGCTCGGTTAACCCGAGCGCGCCCGAACGTCATCATGACGCTGTCGGATCCTCGCGAGGCTCGGATTCTATCGCGAGACTCGGATTCTATATAAGGAGCCGCGCGTCGCCGCCATTTTCACACGTGCATTGAGATTGATAGGGAGAGGACGTGGCTGGCGTCCTCTCCGTTTAGACACTTGATTTACTAATTTTGGGGAGCATTAGGAGTACTCAGTAGTGTACAGTGCAGAGTTTTGCTGATAGTGACCAGTGACCACCACTTTTATTTATAATCCGTTCTCTGCCTGAAAAAAGCGATACACAGCACACAGTGACTCAGTCACATACATACCATATCTGTGTGCACTGCTCAGGCTCAGGCCAGTGTGCTGCATCATCTATATATATTATATATCTGTCTGACTGCTCAGCTCACACAGCTTATAATTGTGGGGGAGACTGGGGAGCACTACTGCAGTGCCAGTTATAGGTTATAGCAGGAGCCAGGAGTACATAATATTATATTAAAATTAAACAGTGCACACTTTTGCTGCAGGAGTGCCACTGCCAGTGTGACTAGTGACCAGTGACCTGACCACCAGTATATAATATTAGTAGTATACTATCTCTTTATCAACCAGTCTATATTAGCAGCAGACACAGTACAGTGCGGTAGTTCACGGCTGTGGCTACCTCTGTGTCGGCACTCGGCAGCCCGTCCATAATTGTATATACCAGTGACCTAACCGTGGTTTTTTTTTCTTTCTTTATACATACATACTAGTTACGAGTATACTATCTCTTTATCAACCAGTCTATATATTAGCAGCAGACACAGTACAGTGCGGTAGTTCACGGCTGTGGCTACCTCTGTGTCGGCACTCGGCAGCCCGTCCATAATTGTATATACCAGTGACCTAACCGTGGTTTTTTTTTCTTTCTTTATACATACATACTAGTTACGAGTATACTATCTCTTTATCAACCAGTCTATATATTAGCAGCAGACACAGTACAGTGCGGTAGTTCACGGCTGTGGCTACCTCTGTGTCGGCACTCGGCAGCCCGTCCATAATTGTATATACCAGTGACCTAACCGTGTTTTTTTTTTCTTTCTTTATACATACATACTAGTTACGAGTATACTATCTCTTTATCAACCAGTCTATATATTAGCAGCAGACACAGTACAGTGCGGTAGTTCACGGCTGTGGCTACCTCTGTGTCGGCACTCCGCAGCCCGTCCATAATTGTATATACCAGTGACCTAACCGTGGTTTTTTTTTCTTTCTTTATACATACATACTAGTTACGAGTATACTATCTCTTTATCAACCAGTCTATATATTAGCAGCAGACACAGTACAGTGCGGTAGTTCACGGCTGTGGCTACCTCTGTGTCGGCACTCCGCAGCCCGTCCATAATTGTATATACCAGTGACCTAACCGTGGTTTTTTTTTCTTTCTTTATACATACATACTAGTTACGAGTATACTATCTCTTTATCAACCAGTCTATATATTAGCAGCAGACACAGTACAGTGCGGTAGTTCACGGCTGTGGCTACCTCTGTGTCGGCACTCGGCAGCCCGTCCATAATTGTATATACCAGTGACCTAACCGTGGTTTTTTTTTCTTTCTTTATACATACATACTAGTTACGAGTATACTATCTCTTTATCAACCAGTCTATATATTAGCAGCAGACACAGTACAGTGCGGTAGTTCACGGCTGTGGCTACCTCTGTGTCGGCACTCGGCAGCCCGTCCATAATTGTATATACCAGTGACCTAACCGTGGTTTTTTTTTCTTTCTTTATACATACATACTAGTTACGAGTATACTATCTCTTTATCAACCAGTCTATATATTAGCAGCAGACACAGTACAGTGCGGTAGTTCACGGCTGTGGCTACCTCTGTGTCGGCACTCGGCAGCCCGTCCATAATTGTATATACCAGTGACCTAACCGTGGTTTTTTTTTCTTTCTTTATACATACATACTAGTTACGAGTATACTATCTCTTTATCAACCAGTCTATATATTAGCAGCAGACACAGTACAGTGCGGTAGTTCACGGCTGTGGCTACCTCTGTGTCGGCACTCGGCAGCCCGTCCATAATTGTATATACCAGTGACCTAACCGTGGTTTTTTTTTCTTTCTTTATACATACATACTAGTTACGAGTATACTATCTCTTTATCAACCAGTCTATATATTAGCAGCAGACACAGTACAGTGCGGTAGTTCACGGCTGTGGCTACCTCTGTGTCGGCACTCGGCAGCCCGTCCATAATTGTATATACCAGTGACCTAACCGTGTTTTTTTTTTCTTTCTTTATACATACATACTAGTTACGAGTATACTATCTCTTTATCAACCAGTCTATATATTAGCAGCAGACACAGTACAGTGCGGTAGTTCACGGCTGTGGCTACCTCTGTGTCGGCACTCCGCAGCCCGTCCATAATTGTATATACCAGTGACCTAACCGTGGTTTTTTTTTCTTTCTTTATACATACATACTAGTTACGAGTATACTATCTCTTTATCAACCAGTCTATATATTAGCAGCAGACACAGTACAGTGCGGTAGTTCACGGCTGTGGCTACCTCTGTGTCGGCACTCCGCAGCCCGTCCATAATTGTATATACCAGTGACCTAACCGTGGTTTTTTTTTCTTTCTTTATACATACATACTAGTTACGAGTATACTATCTCTTTATCAACCAGTCTATATATTAGCAGCAGACACAGTACAGTGCGGTAGTTCACGGCTGTGGCTACCTCTGTGTCGGCACTCGGCAGCCCGTCCATAATTGTATATACCAGTGACCTAACCGTGGTTTTTTTTTCTTTCTTTATACATACATACTAGTTACGAGTATACTATCTCTTTATCAACCAGTCTATATATTAGCAGCAGACACAGTACAGTGCGGTAGTTCACGGCTGTGGCTACCTCTGTGTCGGCACTCGGCAGCCCGTCCATAATTGTATATACCAGTGACCTAACCGTGGTTTTTTTTTCTTTCTTTATACATACATACTAGTTACGAGTATACTATCTCTTTATCAACCAGTCTATATATTAGCAGCAGACACAGTACAGTGCGGTAGTTCACGGCTGTGGCTACCTCTGTGTCGGCACTCCGCAGCCCGTCCATAATTGTATATACCAGTGACCTAACCGTGGTTTTTTTTTCTTTCTTTATACATACATACTAGTTACGAGTATACTATCTCTTTATCAACCAGTCTATATATTAGCAGCAGACACAGTACAGTGCGGTAGTTCACGGCTGTGGCTACCTCTGTGTCGGCACTCGGCAGCCCGTCCATAATTGTATATACCAGTGACCTAACCGTGGTTTTTTTTTCTTTCTTTATACATACATACTAGTTACGAGTATACTATCTCTTTATCAACCAGTCTATATATTAGCAGCAGACACAGTACAGTGCGGTAGTTCACGGCTGTGGCTACCTCTGTGTCGGCACTCGGCAGCCCGTCCATAATTGTATATACCAGTGACCTAACCGTGGTTTTTTTTTCTTTCTTTATACATACATACTAGTTACGAGTATACTATCTCTTTATCAACCAGTCTATATATTAGCAGCAGACACAGTACAGTGCGGTAGTTCACGGCTGTGGCTACCTCTGTGTCGGCACTCGGCAGCCCGTCCATAATTGTATACTAGTATCCAATCCATCCATCTCCATTGTTTACCTGAGGTGCCTTTTAGTTGTGCCTATTAAAATATGGAGAACAAAAATGTTGAGGTTCCAAAATTAGGGAAAGATCAAGATCCACTTCCACCTCGTGCTGAAGCTGCTGCCACTAGTCATGGCCGAGACGATGAAATGCCAGCAACGTCGTCTGCCAAGGCCGATGCCCAATGTCATAGTACAGAGCATGTCAAATCCAAAACACCAAATATCAGTAAAAAGCCTCTTTTTTTCTTTGCGTCATGTGCTGTTTGGGGAGGGTTTTTTGGAAGGGACATCCTGCGTGACACTGCAGTGCCACTCCTAGATGGGCCCGGTGTTTGTGTCGGCCACTAGGGTCGCTAATCTTACTCACACAGTCAGCTACCTCATTGCGCCTCTTTTTTTCTTTGCGTCATGTGCTGTTTGGGGAGGGTTTTTTGGAAGGGCCATCCTGCGTGACACTGCAGTGCCACTCCTAGATGGGCCCGGTGTTTGTGTCGGCCACTAGGGTCGCTAATCTTACTCACACAGCTACCTCATTGCGCCTCTTTTTTTCTTTGCGTCATGTGCTGTTTGGGGAGGGTTTTTTGGAAGGGACATCCTGCGTGACACTGCAGTGCCACTCCTAGATGGGCCCGGTGTTTGTGTCGGCCACTAGGGTCGCTTATCTTACTCACACAGCGACCTCGGTGCAAATTTTAGGACTAAAAATAATATTGTGAGGTGTGAGGTATTCAGAATAGACTGAAAATGAGTGGAAATTATGGTTTTTGAGGTTAATAATACTTTGGGATCAAAATGACCCCCAAATTCTATGATTTAAGCTGTTTTTTAGTGTTTTTGGAAAAAAACACCCGAATCCAAAACACACCCGAATCCGACAAAAATAATTCGGTGAGGTTTTGCCAAAACGCGTTCGAACCCAAAACACGGCCGCGGAACCGAACCCAAAACCAAAACACAAAACCCGAAAAATTTCAGGCGCTCATCTCTAGGCGGGATGATGATGTTTTGCCTCGTTCTCGGGAAAACCCGAGCCTGACTCGGATCCGGACTCAAGTAAGGAGGTTCGGTAGGGTTCGGATCTCAGGCATCACTAGTTATTATTATCTCATGCTGAATGTAATGTAATATCATACCTATAAAATATTTTTTTTTTTTGCTTCATGTCCAGTACATAACAAAATAAAAAAAAGAATAGCAATAATTAGCTGTACGAGTGATGTGTTGATTATGTGTTAGAGGTTTTATACTTTGTTCAGATTGATAAATGTAAGCATTTTATAAAGTCTACATTTGCACAACCAATGTATTTTAAAGCTGCTCCCCATGTACTTCTTTGGTGCCTTCCTTCCCTACATGCTTAAATTATTTGGAATCAAGCAATGGCCCAGCAGCCCTTAAAGCTTGATGACAAAAGAGCTGTCAGCACTGATAAGGACACTGAATTGTTTTGATACACCCAAACAAGATTCATACTGCTTGTATATAGTAAATTTAGTTCCTCTCTGAACAGAAGCTATGGCCAATTCAATCAGGAGCCGAGGTTACTGCACACTGTCACAACTTGAACAACTCTGACAGGTGTGGTCCTCCAAAGCTGACAGCTGTCTCCTCTCCTGGTTGTCAGCCAAGGAGCTGAACTTCAGACATCCTGCAATAATCCTATTAAAAGTAAGATGTCGGAGATATCTCAAGTAATTACATGATAAAACAATATTGCAGAACCTGCTTCCTTACATATTAATAGATCATCAATTCCCAACCAGTGTGCAACACATTTATACAGTCAGTCCATGCTGGAGGATTTATTTCCCTCCTTGACTGTATCTGTGAATTTTAGATTTCTCAATGTTTTTTGTAAGATAAAAATATATTGAAAAGATAAAAAAGGGTAGTGCACTAGATGCCATCTTTCTTTACTTAATGACATGTTGGAATGACTGATGGGCCCGATTCAGAGGTGGACAAGCATCGATATCAGATGCAATCGACCCATGTCTGAGTCGCAGTGCAAATGAATTCCAAAGATTACCTCCGGGAGGCACATAACGAATTTGACTCCAGCATCCATATTCTGATGGACATTCTAAGCAACGACAGGGCTGCTGCAATAACTGACGGTGCAGCCAATGTGCATATGATGGTGCAATAGTGAAACTTTTATGAAAATCGGTGGATTAGAGGCACAGCCTTTACATTACAGTTGCACTGCAGTTGATACTGCATTTATAACCAGCTTTGAATCAGGTTTCTGAGAGCCTTTCTTTTATGCAACAAGAGCAAGAAATTATATCTTTGTAAGCATACTCACAAAAGGGGTAATCGGATGGAAGATAGAAAGTAAATGGATAGTCAATTGGTTGACGCCAGATGATCGCCAGTCAATAGATCAACAGGGTCAAAAGGTCAACAGATTCAAAAGGTCGAAAGATACATTTTTGACATGGACTTCGGTTAACAAAATCAAAATGTTGACAGGTACTAAAGTTCAACATGTAAGTGGTTTCATTATTTTAAGGGTCAGGATTGGGTACTTGGGGTTGGGTTAGGCTGCTGAATGGGATGGTAAGGGTTAAGCACCAGGGAGAGAGTTTGGGTTAGGCACTAAGAGGAGTGTTAGGTTTAAGTAAAAGATTAGTGTTAAAAAAAAAAAAAAACAGTGCTGACTTTTTGATCCTGTCGATCTACAGATGTAGCCACACTCACAGTGGCTAAACCTAGGTGCAAATGTGACATGTTTCATATGACTTCGTACACATCTCCATGTGCGAGTGTGGCACCCCGGAAGAATGGTGTGTGTGCCCCATTAATAAAGTCTTACTTGCAGCTCTGCAGCA
Source organism: Pseudophryne corroboree (assembly GCF_028390025.1). Classification (NCBI taxonomy): domain Eukaryota; kingdom Metazoa; phylum Chordata; class Amphibia; order Anura; family Myobatrachidae; genus Pseudophryne; species Pseudophryne corroboree. The sequence continues at coordinate 762,090,481 of NC_086445.1, forward strand.
GCAGGGGAAGTGCTGGCACAGAAGTACTGTAGTTAAGTGTAGTCCATGGTCCAGTCACATGATCTCAGGAAAGAGAGTTAATTGGACTGGGGCAGCTAGAAGAAGAAATGGTTGTTGGGAAGAAGAAGGTGGAACGCTGTTGTCAGGGCCGGTTTTAGGGTGTTCGCCACCCCCCTGCAATCTCTAAATGTATGCCCTCCCACCCATACCTTATCAAAGAGACACTGCACACCAGAGGCACATGCCACAAAAAGGGAGTGTAGTCTCACAAAGAAGGGGTGTGCCCACAAAATAGTACCTCCCATTTCAATTTACGTCACATAGTAGCACAATCTTATTTACATTATACTGTATGTAGCGTCTCTGATTCACATTACACCACACAGAAAAGCCCCTTATTCATGTTACTTCAGACAGTAGTTCCCTTTATACACATTACCCCACACAGTAGTGCCATTTACATACATAATGCCCACAGTGGTAGTACGCCTTATACATAATGCCAACAGTAGAAGTGCCTCTTACACATAATGTCCACAGTAATGCTGCTTATACATAATGCCCACAGTACTGCTGCTTACATATAATGCCCAGAGTAGTGCCCCTTACATATAATGGTCACAGTAATGCCACTTACACACTATGCCCAGAGTAGTGATGCTTACACACAATGCCCACAGTAGTGCCCCTTACACACAATAAATGACGTGGAAAAGACAATCATGCTATGTGAATTAAGCTGCCTAGATGTGACCTGGTGGAACCCACCCATCAATGAAATATAAAGATAGTACAGCGATTGAAACACCTTAGGTGCTACCACCAAACAATGCAATGGATACTAAAATTTCACAACCAGAAATTCTGTCAAATTGAAGACAATGGGGGTAATTCAGATCTGATTGCTGCTGTGCATTTTGACACAGCAGGCAATCAGATCCGAACTGCGCATGTGAATGCAATTCACAGGCGCGACGGACGGCTGCAATGGGGATCGCAGGTCAGCGATGGGATTGTGCAAAGGATCCATTAGCATGGGCGTTCACAAGGAGACTGAAAGAAGAGGTCATTTGTGGGTAGCAACTGACCGTTTTCAGGAAGTGTATGGAAAAACAAAAGGCGCGACCAAGCGTTTGAAGGAAGGGTGTCTGACATCAAATCCAGTCCCTAACAGACTGATGTGATCGCAGCAGCTGAGTAAATCCTGGGCTGCGCAACTGCACAAAATTAGTTTGTGCAGCTCTGCTACACATGCGTTCACATACTTGCACAGCAAAAATACACTCCCACTGTAGGCGGTGACAATATGATTGCAGGACAGCAAAAATTGCTGCCTAGCGATCAGATCTGAATTACTCCCAATGTCACCTGGTAAATCCAGGACATAAATAAAAATCCAAAAAAGTCCTAAAAGATTGGACACAGATGATGCAATGTCCTCAATATGCTTGGATTAAAATTAATTTAATTCAATCTGGATGAAGAGGAAATCATATTGCAATTTAATCCAAGTATATTGAGAACATTACCTCATCTTTGTCCAATCTTTTGGACTTTTTTGGACTTTAATTTATTTCTGGATTTACTAGGTGCCATTGTCTTCAAATTGAAAGAATTTCTGGTTGTGAAATTTTAGTATTCATTGCATTGTTTGGTGGTAGCTCCCAAGGTGTTTTCAATTTCTGTGCTACCCCTTACACATAATGCCCACAGAAGTACTGCTTACACATAATGCCCACAGTAGTGACCCTTACACATAACGCCCACAGTAGTGACCTTACCACATAATTAGTATCACCTACACACCCAGGCAGCACAGTAGACAGAGCTGGCCCGTGACCAATACTAATGGGAAGGTGACAGGCCGGTTGGAGCACATGGGACACTGGAAGAGAGTGCCAGCTGGATGAGGGAGAGGGAGATGCTGGTGCTGGTTTATTACATACAAACACCCATTCTCACTTGCCTCAGTTCTGACTGCAGCAGCTCCCGATCTCCATCTCCAAAGACTTCCACAGTTCTGTCATGCTTAGCCTTTATGTGCATCACTGTGCCCACCTCCTAGTCTGAATATGTATTAGTGTGTCCCCTCCCCTCTTAGTCGGTATATGTATTAGTGTGCCCCCACCCCTCTTTGTCTGTATATGTCTTAGTGTGCCCCCCCTACCCTCTTAGTCTGTATATGTATGTCCCCCCTCACTTCCTAGTCTGTATATGTATTAGTGTGTCCCCCCTCCTAGTCTGTATATGTTTTAGTGTGCCCTTCCTCCTATTGAGTGTGTGTGCATTAGTGTGCACCCCCCCCCCAGTGTGTTTGTGCTTCACTGTGTTTAAACTGCCCCATTCCCCCCTTCTCCATAATGTGCAGCCTGGTTCCTTCCCTAGCAGTTACAGTAGTTACCTGCTCTCTTCACTTGTGCCAATCATCTCAGCAGCTCGGTTCCTCCTTCGGTCTCACCCTCCAGCCTCCGTCTGCAGCCTCTGCTTCCTGCTCCTGTCTACTGACTGGCCACAGGCATACTGTACAGTCAGGTAGCATCATGTCAGCAGCTCTGTGATGATGCTGCTATTGGGAGCCGCATCTGGGAAGACAGGCAGGTCCCAGGGCTGTAGTGTGAGACTGCCTTGTGCTGCCTGTGTGGTGCCCTAAGCCAGCTGCCAGTGACATTGCCTGTCATATAGTTTGACAGGGTGCAGGCTGCAGGCTGCGTCAGTCTGTGGCAATAATGGCAGAGCAGGGAGAGTGCCTCTTCTGGCTGGCGCATACCTTCTTTGCATACCTTTGTGGAGTGGGGAGCTCTGGCTGTTGTTGAAAGAGAGGAGGCACTGGAAGGCAGGGGAATGCATAGCAGAATGTTAGCTGAGACCAGGAGATGACCGCAGAATGATGGGCAGTGAGAGCAGCACCGCTGACAGAGAGCAGCAGGGTGTTGCTGGGAAGCCAAGTAACAGAGAGTAGGCATTGAGATGCCCCATCCAGGGTCCAGACACCGCCAAGCCTGGTGAGAGGCACGGATGCCAAGCCCATCTTGAGACAGCGAGGAGCCACTTGCAGCAGGTGCAGCCAGCATATACCTCCGTTCCCTGGTTCTGAGTGAGTACTGCAAGAAACTGTCAGCCAAGCCACAGACCAGTGTACCCATCAGCCTCCGCCACCCTTGTTACAGACTGAGCAGCATTTAAAAGGCACAGTCAGCAGTGCCATGCAACTTTTGCAAGTTAAACCCACACAAGGAGATATTTGTGCTTAAAGACTGAGTTTAATGTGACTCCAAAGTGCTTACAGACTGCAGGGGTGATTCTGACTTGATCTGAACACAGACATGTAGAGGGACGCCCAGCACAGGGCTGGTCCGCCCCGCATGTCAGTCACTGCCCCGTCGCAGAAGTGCAAAAGCGCTTTTGCACTTCAGGAGTAGCTCCCGGCCAGTGCAGCTTTTGTGTGCTGGCTAGGAGCTACTTCTCGCTGCCCAGGTCGCAGTGGCTGCTTGTGACATCATGCATCTGCTGCAGCCCACCTCCCCCGGACTGTCCAGCCATGCCTGCATTGGGCGGACCGCGCCCACAAAACTTGCCGTCCCCTCCCGTCCAGCGACTGCCTTAGCCTGTCAATCAGGCAGAGGAGATCACTAGGCAATGACAGCTGTCGGCTATCAGCTATGCGCCGACGCACTGCAGCGCCAGCGCATGAGCAGTTCTCTCCTGATCACTGCCTTGCGAAGAACTGCAGCGAGCGATCAGGTCAGAATGACCCCCTGAGTTTAATGTGAACCCAAAGCAGATATTTGTGCTTCAAAGACAGAGTTTTATGCAAGGGCAAGCAAACAGTTATTTCTGGAAGGACTGAGTTACCTGTGTAAATACAGATCAGACCCTACAGCTGAGAGAGACTGAGTTTACTCTATCCAAGAGTCCTTCATTGTTAGTGAGTTGTCTTTGTAAGGAGGCCTCACCATTCCTTCACTAGCTACAGCCTCTTTACATAAAAACTAAGTATCATTGACATTTTCCTAACCCAGAATTTCCCAAAGATTTGTGTCCCATTCCTCCATTGATAAACTGTGGCATAGTAGACTTCAACCAGAGCTCCAACGATATTTACCAATGAAGATATTTGTTACCTTGGCTAGGGAGAGCTAGAAAGTTATTATTTAGAATTACTGAGTATACTGCTAATATTCTTCTTGTAATCACATTATAGACTGGAATGAACAGTGACTGATATTATTTCATGACTCCAATAATTTTATGTTAGTTTGTGATTCAATTTGTTTTTCATCCAGATTGCAATTACTCTTCTTCTGTGATTCAAATTACTTGTCTTTTGCATATTGGATGATCTTTTGTGATGTGAACTATAGTGAATTGCATGTCCCTCTTCTTTTTGTATGCCAAAGTCTTGTTTTTGTGATTTACAACCAAAGTAACGTACTTTAATCAATCATTCCAAATCCAGAGTTCATTGCAGATTAAAAAAAGACTTCCTGTTGGAATTACCAATCTTACTTCTGATTCGTATCAATCTATCCTACCTGAGTATGATACTATTCCAGGTATGGGGAACAACATTTCAGGGGAAAAGTCCGTTACATACTGTAGCTACCCAACACATGTGATACCGCTCTCAACCACTTAGACATACCCGCCAACCCCAGGGGTGTTACACATGCACCTTAGTCATGCCCATGCCCAATACAAACTATAAGGGGTGCCAAAAGATGCAGCTCGGTGCGGCTAGGTGCAGGCATGCCTAGCCATGCCAATAGTGCATTTGTCAGCTAGATGTAGCCACGATGAGTGTGACTACATCTGTAAATCCATGTGGCATTTAACCTTTTGACCATGTTGACCTATTGACTTTCAACCATCTGGTGTCAACCTATTGACTGTCTATATACTATTGGCCTTTTAATTCACACCCAACAAAAGGGGATCCCTGTCATAAAAATGTTAATGTAGACGTTTTTTTCTGGGAATAGAAGACTATCCATATCATTTTTTTTCAACTTGGTGCAGGCCTCGCTACTCTTTTAGGGATCTCAGTGTCTGCTGAGACAGACGTGTTTTTAAATTTGTACTACACTATGAGACTGTTTTTTTTTCATTAATCATATGTATCTGGATGAGTACATATATATATATATATATATATATATATATATATATATATATATACATACTGTATGTAATATTTTTGCCTATGTTTCTATTTGTATTTTGTATTGGTGATAGATTACATACTGTATTTTAAGCGACGTGTTTTTAGTGAAAATTTTGCCTCAATACATATCTGTCTAAAACATTCATACAGTGGTTTTACCATCAATAATCCCTCAGTGGTTGAAAACTACTGACCATCAATGTTTATCCAATCAATGCCATCCCTACTTTAACTTTAAGGAACTTGTGCTGGGAACAATTCACAGCAGAAGTTTCTTAAATTAGTATAAAACTAATCTGTACCGTGATTGGCTACCAAGAACGTCCTACTGTAGTAATAAACCATAGTTTCATTTCCCTCTGCAAGTAATATCTATGAGTGGAAGCTTAATGGCTAGCTTACTCACAGGATACAATAACAGAATAGGTAGCTTTATTGTATTTATTGTAAACATTACTTATTAATGAAATCAAACAACTTAGGGAGAAATGTATCAAACCATATAAAGACAGGAGAAGTGTTCAAGTCAACAAATCAGCTTCTAGCTAGCATCATCAAGGACAGTCTACCAATAAACAGAAGATAGATGCTTCAGTATGCTAGTGCTTGAAGTACTAGAAGTGCAGTACAGTACCAGTAGTTCACCAAGACGCACCAATTGGTATTTTTGCATTTATGGAGCACTGTCAGTGGGCACCTCAGTTCTTGAAGATTTGGATGCATTTATGTAGACCAGGGAAAGGCTTTGTAGTATATTTGTATAAAGTCACAGATGAGTGACCGACAAAAGATGAAGACACAAAATCGCCCCCTCACCGTAGAGCTCGCAAAGTCTAAACAATATGCACAACAAACATTTTTGCCAAGTAGATTTATCCATAAATCTGATCTTTAGTCACCATCACCTGATGTCAACTTTTTCTTATTCACCTCCTTTACTTGTTTAGTTATTCCTTATTCACTTTCACCAGTTCCTTATTCACATTTACTTGTTTAGTTATTCCTTATTCACCTTTACCTATTCAGCTATACCTTATAGCTGTTAAACAGTTCCTTATTCACCTTTACCTTATCACCAGTTTGTTATTCATCTTTACCTGCCCAGCTATTTGCAATGCATCTATTTATGCTAACAGTTTACTTTTATGGCAGAAATCTACAGTTATCTTCAAAAAGAACAATATACATTTTTATATGAATATAGTCATAACAATGCAGATACTTTATGTTGATTTTGGTATGCCATAAAAAACATAAGCGGAGCCCAAGAAATGCAGAGCTGTAGATGAACATGACATACAGAACTGTCTCAGAGTGCCTGGAATAAACTGGTAAACTATGATCTCACTTCCAAGATGAACTTGACAAAGCACAGTATTTATCCTCTATTTATTTCTCTGCAGCTGTGTGTTTGCTACATTGGCTAGAATACTTAACTTATTCTTTGTAAAAATAATAAATAGAAGTCATACTCATGGCTCAGTATACTGTATGTTTAGGGCAACAATTGGGCCAGAATTTGCTTAACGGAATTCCTTAATGATCTTGATAAAATGGGGTGATATGGGCATATTACATAAGCGTCCTGATGTTAACAAATGAAACCACATATAGAATATTTTACAGACTGAAATAAAAATGCACATATCAATTGTCTTTTATCTTTACATTTTTATTTGCACCTGTTTTTTTAATCTATTTATTTTTATTTATAGCAGCAGAGGGAACATATCAAAAAGTATAGAACATAGTGATGGCAAATAAACAAAAAGTCAAAAAGTACAAAATATACAATAATAATAAGGTTAAAATATATAATGTCAAACTATATCCAGCGCAATTTTCTTAAATAAATAAAGCAGGAGAAATAAGGAAAAACGAGGTTACAGGGGGTGGAAGTGAAATTCCTTTTGAAACTCAGAAGTGTAGCTTAGCAAGGAGAGAAAAAAGGGCTGAAAACAAGTAGGTGACAGAGGTGTATATAAATAACAAAAATGTAAATAAATTAAAATAAAGACATAGGACAGAGGCACTAATTCTTGGAGAGTGAAAAAGTGGGGAGAGGAAAACCGCCAACCAATCAGCTATTAACTATAATTTTTCAAACACAGCATGTAACATGACAGTTAGGAGCTGATTGACTTGTACTTTATCTCTCTGCACTTTCTCACTCACCTAGGCTTGGTACACCACCTCCGATAGAGAGCTACAAAATATTAGCAAGAACAGAGTGGTTGTGTTCCATGGGATTTTCTAAACCTATCATTAAGCAAACCTATGATGTACTTCATAAATGCAATGTACAGTACCAAAAGTGACAGATCATTGCATTATAACAAAGTGGTCGACGAGTCTTCCAATCTTTGGAAATTTGGAATCTTGGAGTGGTGCAACTATAATCTAGAGAGAGTAGGAAAGGGATGATCAGTGGTCAATGCTATTGTAAACACTTTGCTATTAAGATAAGAGCTCTTGTTCCAAAAATCAAATGCATGAGGATAGTCCCAATACATACAGTATGCCAAAAAGCATCAATTCCACTACAATTCATCCAACAAAGGTAATACCTTATGGAGTCTGGATAAAACCAAATAGAATCTGGTAAATTTTCATGGAATACAATATTAATTGAACATTTGACAATACATTGTCTGATGAGCGACCAACCCTCTTCATCCAAATGTTCCCCCAATTCTTGTTCCCATGTCACTTCACAGAGTTCCAAAGGTAGGGATTCTCTGCATAAGACTGAGTAGTAAGGTAAAGATATTGCTCCCTGGCAACCCGTAGATTAATGGGCGAAACTTGGATGATCTAAAATGAGACTGTATAAACCCTGAAACCCTGAAATTTGTAAAAACTGGAACTAAAAGGAGGTGGAAAGACCTACCTTCTCACAATACCCTGAAAAAGAGGTGTGGGCAAAATCATCTAGGAGATGCATAAACTTGGTGATCCCTAATTATTCCATGGAATAGAAAATTTATTGTGATTTCCCATGGACAAAAGCATGTGTTTCCAGATCGGAGTCAGGAGGAAAGGCTGAGATGATGGTGTTTGATAAAATGATCCTACATATCAAGGGAATACTGAGGAGTAGTGGGCCCAAGTGGCCTGATTCAGATTTGGCCAGGGTAACTAAAGATGCTGCTTTCATGGAAGCATCAGCCATAGCACTGATATGGTAATGCAGCAGTAGGCATCATGTCTCCCGCATGCATCCTATTACACAGCATCGGATCATGTGCTATACCATCGGCCGCCTGCTTGACCCATGGGGTCCTGCAAGCCATCTGCCACAGATGCAACAAAGAGGCCAGTAAATCCCCATCTTCCAATAAAGATCCTAGACTCAGCACACCCCCACAATGGTGGCAACACCCCTTTGTTTTTGGAAATGGAGGCCATTGCTGCACCCATCCCACCCATAAATGGCATTAGACTGTCTGTCAATCACTGACAGTCTGATGCCAAACTGCATCCTACATCTCAGACCTGTAATGCACATGTGCAGTACAGGGCCAGCAGATGTACAAAATTCTGAACATCTGTACTTTCCTGCATGCACCACAGTAACAATGGGACCTGACTCAGGCCCAGAGTATGCTAAGGCTGGTCAATTGTGTTTGAGGATCCAAGGTAACAATGTCAAGGAGATCCCTGATGCAAGGGTATTTTCTACAGTATGTCCACTTCTTTTTAGTACCCGACTTAATATGCCAGGATAGTATAAGATTAAGTTGAACCACATGATAATAGCAAGGCAATCACAACCCACGAGAGAGTGGGTTTTGCTAAACAAGATCAATCAACCCTAGATTTTACCATTCCAGATAAAGGCATTACATAGCGATTGAATAGTTGGCAGAAATTATCCTATGGCCGGCTCGGGTAATGTCTGGAAACGTGAAATATAGTAGGTGGGGAAGCACATTCATTTTAATAACATTAAGCTAACTGAACCATGAGATGTAAAGGGGATTCCAAGCAGTTACAGTATGTCATGGTTAATAGAGTTCAGAAGAGTCAAATAACTGGCTTGAAAAAGTTGAAAGTTGACGCCATAAAGTTGATGCCATTGAATTTAAAATGCAATTCTAACATTTTTTGTGAAGTGGGCAGGTAGATGAAGGGCCAACACATCAGATCTGATGCTGGTAATTTTGTGTGTGGCTACATCTGTAGGTTAGGGAACTTATCCCGGATTCTATGTTAACACTAACAAAACAGATAATTTATTTAATGGGTGAAAAAAAATAATGTAATTGAATAACATGTAGTGGAAAAACTTGAGGTTACCCCCATTTTTCACCCCAGTTAAATTATCAAGGCTAAACAAAGGAGGTAGAGAAACGATTAAGACTAGTAGAGCCATTCTTTTTGTTAGGGCAAGAAGCATAATATATACAGTATCAGGGGGTACCAGGAAGACAAGAAGGGGTGACTGCCCCTTTGAAAATGTGTTTCCTCAATTGACAGCAGTTTCCTGCAGTTTTAAATGACACCAAACACACAGCTTAGTAAACTTAGCCCTAGAACTTTAATATATACTCTATTATTAACTACATGATAACATTTTTGCACATAGTGAACTATTTTGGAGATACTGTACAAATAGAGAGATCATTCGTCTGAATCTTTATGTAATAGTGTAAAAATACAAATCAATTCTATGGAAAGAAACATAACAGATTTATGATAATATCTTGAAAATTAGTCTGGGCACCTGTAAAACTCTGAAAACAAAATGTATTTGCTTAACTTAAGTTTCCCTTGTAACACTGAAAACCTAAAAGATAATGATAATGTTAATCTTAAAATGTATAAATAAATCAAATCGAAAACAGTGCAGTTTTAAGATTACAATGAGTACTGTACTATAAGCATGGATCTTTAAAGTTTTTACAAAGTTCCTTCTCACAGTCCAGAGATATACCGTGGATATAAAATGTATTCACGTCATTATTGAAACTGCAGTTTCATTTCACTTCTTTTTTTTTCTACAAATTATCTTTTTGTATTTCACTTGGATATAGATATTTTCAAAGTGGCATTAAAGGTAGAATAAAGTCTCACATGATTTACTGTATCTTAATTTCAGGCTCTACATCATAAAATCTTGCAAATTACTTTATAGTGTATAGGCTATATATATATATATATATATATATATATATATATATATATATATATATGGTAGGTTTAGACATGTCTATAGGTAAAGAAAAAGAGGGTTGGTTACCCTCTGCGAAGCTGGGATGCTACAAATGCCCGAATTGCATCACATGCAGAAGTATGATAATGGGTAACACCTTCCCTCATCCACATGGTGGTCAGAGGATACAAATCCGGCACCGATTGACATGCACGTCAGATTTTGTGGTATACATACTATTATGCCCGTGTTCATTAGTATATGTGGGCAAAACAACGACATCATTCCGTGAGAGGATATCTAATCACCGATCCAATATACGTCTGGCGCTGAAGTCTGGTAACTCCGACAAACCTGTAGCAAGGCATTTTGTCCAACAACAGCATCAACTGTCATCATTGCAATATATGCTAATTGACAGAATGCCTCCATTGTCGAGATGGGGTGACCGTGCGAAAATCCTCTTACGCAGAGAGGCATATTGGATACACAGACTTGACACTGTGTGGCCAAAAGGCCTGAACGATACAATACATTGGAGCATTTTCCTGTGACATGTTCGGACCTTTATAAGTATGTGGCTTTCCAAGGGGTGAATCACTCTCGTCTATATGTTCTTTTTCATTTTTTCATTTTTTTCATTTTTTATTTTTGTGTATTGTATGTGTATATATTCTTTATACATATATATATATATATATATATATATATATATATATATATATATATATACTACAATTTTGGAGTGTGGGGCAATTGGTGGAGCTGCGCAGTGATGTGTTCATAAAGAAGCTGTAAATAGGTTGTGGATATTTTGCATGTGATATCTCAGGCTGTATTCTATGACAGTCCTCGGTTTGTGTCTCCTATTTTCTTTTATTTTTTATTTTTTAGGTCACATTTTCAGCTCATAACCATTGCCTGTTTACTATTATATTTAACTATATGTGACTAAACCAATATTAAATAATGTACTCATTTACAGATGTGCAGCAATGCTACTTAATCAGTAATACACTTTTACATACATGTGGACGACTGTCCTGTAGTGCTGTGTTGCAGGGGGAAGGCATTCTGGTGAGAGCATGATGCCTTCCCCTTTTGTTGATGTAACTGTGATGCTGCAGCCGGGAGGAAACTCTATGCGGTTCACCGCCCGGTCTACTTCTGGTTGCGTGCGTTCCACCAGCGGGACGCGCGCGTATATGAGAATAGTAGATTGTAGTTTGATTCCACAGGTGAGATTTAAGAGATTTTGTAGTCACTGGTAAGAGCTGGAAATGGGCCTGTTATATCTATCTATGTATATGATTGTCTGTCTAGGTTTGTTTAATATTAGTGGATCCCTGTACATGCCATGTTTTTGGGATTGCTATATGTTTTATGGGGGGTGGGGGTATATAGGGAGGCAGTTTGTGTATAGCACCTGAACCTTGACAAAGGTCCCAGGGGGGACCGAAACGTCGGAATGATGTCTATGCCTATTTGCCACAAATAAAACTTTGGTGGAGTTATACTGGATTGGTGAGTGCACTTTGAACTATTATAAATATTCATGCCAGAGGACTGCCTTTCTCTAAACATGAAGATTAGGTGACACCCCAACAAGCTGTTATAGGAATTGTGTGCGCAGACATCCTCTGCAGTATATATATATATATATATATATATATATGGTAGGTTTATTGGATGTCATTTACAAATAATGGGCCTGGGGGTGTGTTAGTTTGTGTTAAGAAAATTAGGTCTTTAATTTTATTGGAGCTGATATACCAAAAAGTGTAGTTGTTAAAATAAACGATCATTCTAATATTGGAATTCATCTGGTCATGGTGTTTTAAAATATTTCAAAATTAATATATTATCTTTCAAAGCCTGTACTATTTCATCTTTCACAATTTAGCTTTCATAGTCTAAAGGGTGTGTGCCCTATTATTATTAGTTATGTAACTGGTATTAGCACATTTATGCTTTATGTTTCGGTTTAATTTATATTTTATATTTTGTTAATGAGTTAAGATGTCAATCTCCAGAATACTAAGGCAAAAGTCATGAAATCTATGACTCACATAGGTGTTAAACCTAAAATAATGTAAGTTGAATTCATATTAAGAATTAATAACCAACTTGTCCTTGTAACAATTTACAGAGGGAGCATAAGTAATGTTTGTATGATTTATTCTAGCTAAGAATGGGAGCTTCTACAGGAAGAGGAGCTACTTCAGGAACGGGAGCTTCTACAGGAAGGGGAGCTACTTCAGGAATGGGAGCTTCTACAGGAAGGGGAACTATTTCAGGAATGGGAGCTACTACAGGAAAGGAAACTACTTCAGGAATGGGAGCTTCTACAGAAAGGGGAACTACTTCAGGAATGGGAGCTTCTACAGGAAATGGATCCCTTTCCCCAAATTACCTCCTACTGTTACAGAAGTTACTGTACAATTTTCCATTTTCAAAACTTATCATAATTATTGAGAGGCCAGAATGTAACAAACACTGTTGTTGTTGTTGTTGTTGTTGTTGTTGTTGTTGTTGTTGTAAGTAATCTGTATAGCAGAAGTCATAAAACACCTGGGATGTATAAATTCATGCTGTAGTATTATTTGGGGACAAATATGAAGTCTGAGTAATGATATTCAAAGTACTGTATATTAAGCAAGATCAATTTTACCATGCATGCAAGATATGGCATGCAAAATAGATTTAGGTGGCACTCCATAGGTTGAGTATCAGGGACTCTTCATCCTGTCCAAGGACCCATGCCATCACCAGTTGTCATCTATGCACAAACCACTCCTTTCACATTTTGTGTGTTCAATGTTAGCCATGCTACGTCCCAGATTACTATGCTGCATCATCTCAAGAATGGCTGTGTGGAATAAAAGAGAAGCACGCGTCCAAATGCTATCATTCTGCAGTGATTGTTGGCAATACCTAGGATACAACCACTGCCTTGCACATATTACCACTCTATTTCTTCCACTGCTGATCCATTTTCCAGTATTGGAATATGCTAACATATATTGAGATGGCAAGTAACAAAAATCAATGTGCTACCTGCTATTATGTGTGCCAGGCAGTTTGATGGGGTCACTATGCCCTCAGTCTTTCATACGTTTGCTCCAGCCATTCATGTGTAAGGCTGCTGCTGCTGGAGGAAAGTATGTCCTGGCTCCCAAGGAATCTGCAGGTATGCTCTTAGTGTCCTACATGTCATCCTGTGTGTCCATACCACTACCCTTTCATTGTAATCTGTGTTCCTAATTCTAATTCTAACCCCATCCAGTTATCATGTGTTCTGCTACTACCACCCCAAGCTGTAATGGGACTCTAATACTGATACTTTTACCCAGTCATTATCATGTGTTCCTTCTTCTTCTACTACTACCACCACCACCACCCACAGCTGTTATGTTTCACAACTACTGATACTTTCTACCAGAAGTTATCATGTGTAGTCAATACTATTGTTAACTCAACCCAGCTGTCGTGTGTTTTCAACTTTTAGCCCTATTCACCTGCCATTTGTCCCTGCTTCTACCCCATACAATGTATCATGAATTAAAAAGGCAACAAATCATTTGGAAAACAGATTTAAAAAAAAAATCAATAAAAAAATAGTATATGTTATAATGGTAATGGCACTGACTTTTATCAGCTTGCACTGTTGAACATTTGACACCCAAAAATAAAACATTGCTTACTTTTACTTTGTTTCATGATTTTTTATTTTGTGCTATGACAATGATGTTAAAATCTAGGCCTATTACATCTAGCGACTTGTAGTGACTTGTAACAGTGAAAAAATCAGGAAGGTCACTGCAGTGATTAATATTTTATTGTTTTCTTTCTGGCTTGAAGAACATTCCACAAAAAAAATGACATACAATAAAGCAAGCAGAAATTATAGTTTGTTAGTGTAAGACTAATGATCATATCTAGCTAGTTGTAAAAGCTGGATAAATGGTTCAATTCTTGGAATTACCCCCATAGTCCATAGTCTGCCCTGTTCCACTTGTCCACATGTCCGTGGTTAAGTGGACAGTGGGTACAACTGCATTTTTTAGGACACTGAGGATACTTTTTCTGACATCTCTGTACATTCTCGGTGTCGCCTGCCTAGTGAAGTGAAACCTAGATGTGATTTGGTAGTGGGGACACACTACCTCCGTCAGTTCTCTAAGTCCCACTGAACTAATGGCGGATGCTGGACACACGTCTAACAGCAACATATCTGTCAAGGCCTCAGTTATCCACTTTGCAACAGGATGACTGCTGTCATATTTCATCTTCCTCACAAAGGACTGTTGGACAGTCAATTGCTGAGTTGACGTAGTACAAGTGGTCTTCCGACTTCCCCTCTGGGATGACGATCAACTCCCTGCAGCAACAACAGCAGCAGCAGCAACAGCAGCGGATCCTCCGGATGAATCCTGGACAACACAGCGACACTGTAAGGGACTTATTATACAGCAGCAATGGACATATGGCAGCAGAGGACACCACCACTGTGACTGATCACTGACTTAGAGCCGGCCTTAGCTATAGGCGGGCTAGACATTTGCCTAGGGCATCCAAGCATGTCTAGGGGCATCCAAGCATGTCCCTGCAGTATCTCATGCTGGGAGGGACAGACTGCAAACTAACTGTTACTTTCCAAATGTATTCAATCAGTACTTGTATACACTGCTGTTTACATTTGTCAAGTAGAATGCGCACTGTCCCTTAAAGTTGGTTAAACCACCCTCCAACATGCTTGAATGCCTCTAGATGGCAGCAGAAGCCAGGTAACTGCAATTCCTGGACATGTGACTTTTTCACTGACTATATAAGGTTATTACTGGATGGCTCCTTATGATACTACATGTGTATTTTTGAAGACTGCTTTCCCTAAATCTGACATCACCTACACTGCTTATGCACATGGGGGAGGGGAACCCCACCATCCTGTGTGTGTCCTTTATCCATGTGCAAACCCCAGGTGTCTGCAGGGACATAACATGGGCAGTGTTCTCCCCACACTTCATTTCTCAGTCAGTCCATGCCATAAAATTCCCCTGCCATCCAGTACTATAACGTGGTCAGTAAGTTGCGTTGCGCTATTTCTATATGAAACATCAACACAGCGTGCCTTTTGGGCACGTCAGACTAGAGGGCAGAGCATATCACTCCCAGAGTATAAAATAAAGGGCATGCAGTTGCCGGGAGTAACAGACACCAGCAAACACACTGAACAGTGAAGAGAATGGACAGTTGCTACATACTTGATACTGGTCTTTTTGTATAACCAGCAAGTGTGGAAGTATCTGGACATTGCTGCTGTTTCCAATGAGCAAGCAAAAATAACGGGTAAGGCTTTCAAAGGATGGCATACCCTGTGAGGTCACATCCCTTTTACGGGTGACCCTTTAATGGGTGCGAGTTCAAGAATGCACCCACCCATCCTGCCACCTCCATCTCACAAAACGCAGTCATAAGTTTTATTTAAAAAAAAAAGCTACTAGCATTACTAATGTGGGGCATATGTGTCAGGTGCATTATTGTGTGGAATTATGTGTATTATGGGCATTAATTCTGTGGGGCATATGTGTAAGGTGCATTACTGTTGGCATTATGTGTATAATGGGCATTACTAATGTGGGGCATATGTGTAAGGTGTGTATTATGGGCATTACTAATGTGGGGCATATGTGTAAGGTGCATTACTGTGTGGAATTCTGTATATTATGGGCATTACTTTGTGGCATTATGCAGGGTTGAACTGCACAAAAGGGTAACCCCCCGGTGAGCCCCACTGCCTGAGTGTTGCTGGGTCAGATGCAGAAATAGTGGCGGTGCTAGGGGACACAGACAAAATTTTGCCTAGGGTATCAAATTGGCTAGGGCTGGCTCTGACTGGACTGACTGATGCACAGGACACTACCACTGGTCTGATGCAGGACAACACAGCAACACTGTAAGGGACTTATAAAGCAGCCCTGGACATATGGCAGCAGAGGACACCACCACTGTGACTGGTCACTGGACTGACTGATGCAGCATAAGACACTACACTGGACTGAGCAGCACAAGACAGCACTATAATCACCATCCCACTTTCCCGCCCGCACAGACACTGAGGACGGAGACACGTCCTCTCACTACAATCTCCAGGACTGGAGTGAAAATGGCGATGATGGGCGGCTCCTTATATGGTATCCAAACCCCGCGAGAATCCGATAGCGGGATGATGATGTTTTGCCTCGTTCTGGTTTCCGAGTCAGGTGGGAAAACCCGAGTTCGGTAGGGTTCGGTTCTCTGAGATCCGAATCCGCTCATCTCTAATACAGACTGGAATGATTGTCCATATGATATAGCTGTAGTTCTACAGAATAGATCACTGTACATGTAACAAATAAGAGAATAAACAGTGCATGAAAATAAGATATAAATCTCTGGGGTAGAGGAGACATAACACAGCCTGTCAGCAACTCATGCACAGATAACTGAGTAGTAACAAAAATGGAGGATCTAACCCTTTGACCTGTCACATGGCAAAAGGCAGCTAAGCACAGACAAACAAATGCAGAAAAGATAACATGGGTGCCTATTCGGAAGAGCAAGTTGAATGTTTTCATGAAGATGTGATGGACTTTGAGCGTCATTTCAAGGGCAATACAATGAGAGTATGATGGGGATCAGTGTTGGACTGGGGCATGTAAGGCCAACCGGGGGAATGCAGTGGTACGGACCCATGTTTAGGGGTGTGGCCAGTCTGCAGAGGGGGTGTGGCCTGCCACCTCATTGGTTTGACTAACAATTAGAGAGTGCAACATCTGGGCCCCTTCAAAAATATATACAGTAAATGCCGCTACCGCATGCAAGATAATGTACCAGATTAATAACAGATTAATAACAGCAATGCACTGTCGAAAATAGACCATAGTCCAGTATAAGATAACATATGTATAATGCATAATTCAAGTGCACAGTCTAAAACCTGATCCTTAGAGCAGGAGGTGGGTCTCCAGGCAGTGGGGCCCACCAGTGGTTTCCCCTGTACCCCTGTGGGCCAGTCCAAGCCTGTGGGGGATTACTTTTTGGGATAATACGAGAAAGACCATACAATCACAGAAATACGAAAAATATTCATTTCTAAACTTTTTTTTATATATATTCTGTTACAATAGTTGTTTATTTTATAAAAAATGTAAATAAAAGTCATTCAAATTCATAACAAAAGTTTGTTTTATTTTTACATACAATAAAGTTATGAAAATAGGGAAATTTTCTTAAAATGCATAAATTCATTCTGATAGCTACAAAAGCAAACTATTCAGGTAAAACTATTTGGAAGAAATAATGTGGAAGAAATAAAAATCAGATATGCAGAACCCAGACTCAAAATTCGTGTTGACTTGTGACAAGATATTTCAGCCACATAAATGTCATGTTTGCCTGAGGTACACTTGTAGGTTCAACAGAAAGAGTGTGGATTAAAAGATCAACAGTATATAGACAGTCAAGACCTCACAGGAGGCCACAGGGGTCACAGCTGGATAAACACTGCTTGGCTGACCGGGAGTGTTTAACCTGATCAGCCGAGAATTAAATAGGTGTGTACCCATCTTTACCCTAATCCTCCACCAAGTGCCTAACCCTAACAGTCCTCTTTGGCAGCCTAACCCTAAACCTCCCTCAAGTGCCTAATGCTGTTCCCTAACCCTAACCCCTAACCCTAAAAATCATATTGACAACAATTTGACAACCTTTTGAGCCTGTCAGCATGTCCACATTGATCATTTAACTTTTGACCTTTTGACCTTGTTGACATATTGGCTTTCAACTATCTGGTGTCGACTTTTTGACTGTCTAGCTATTTACTGTCTATATTCTATCCAGTTAATATAATAGAAAAAGGACGCCTTAGTGCTTAAACTTGGTTGTTTCTTAGATAAGCAGCTATAAATACTGGCTGCGAACAGGGTATATCTGCTAGTATCTCACCAAACAACTACAAAGATTTCACCTGTAGGTAAAGTAATTACCATGATGTCAATTTTAATAAATTTGACTGCAAAAATGCACAATACTTCAAAATAAAAAAAACACCAATCCCTCAAAAATAGATAAAATCACAAATATCTCATGAAACAGCATAATGCTAGGTGATATTAGTAAATACATTTCTGGCGTTCTCACCCCACTGGGTGTGTCCAAGGATATTATCCTAATAAAATAGAACAAATACTGTAGCAATGTTTGCATAATCTCCAAACACTTTAAATTAGATATGGTCACAGGTTCAGAAATAATAAGCAGATTTCTCTGTCCTGATAATAATTGCAAAATTCTTCTTACGTAAGGAATGTGTTCCAAGGAGATGCTAATCTGCTATAAAGTTTATGATAACTCTTAGAAAAGCATGGAGCCAGAATCTAAAGCTGTAAACAGTGCTCCATCACTGTGGTGGCAGTATGGGAGAATAAACAACCACAGTCCTTAGTGCTCATTAGAAGAAATTGCCCATGAAGGAGAATGATAATAAATAGCCAGGAAACTATAATATTGTCTATAAGCTGCCTGTGCAGCACTCATTACAGTATTGTCTATAAGCTGCCTGTGCAGCACTCATCACACCTCCTTGAAAGAGTGGTTCCTTGTGTGCTTAGGAACACAGCCATCTGCAGTTTGTCTCAGGAAACCACACAAGTGAGTGATGCTGTTGTCTCCTTGGCTGCTGTGCATGTGTGCAGAGGCAGAACTCTGGGAGGCAACGGAGTCATCTGCCACCGGGCTCCTGCTCTGAAGAGGGGCACCTCTTCTCCCATTCTGTGACACCATTGAATTCAGTTAATTGAGAGCTGCCGCTGTCTATTCAGTGGCCGACTTCCTCACTGGTCCCTGCACCTTACAAATCACACCCTCTTTATTATACTGAATATACACATTTTACAAGTATCACACCCAGGATTAGAAACCACACCCTATTACACTGGAAGCAGACACCTTACTGATGAAGCTGTTTGATCCTGTATAGGAAATATGAGAATTTTAAATATATGAAGATACTTCTCTGACAATTACACGTAACTTCATATAGTTAGAATTCTCATGCTTCCTATACAGGAGCAAATAGCTCCATCAGTAAAATGTCTGCTGTTAGTGTAACATGTCACGGGTTGTAATCCTTGGTTTGACTGCTAAGAAAATGTGTGATTTAAAATAAAAGACAATTAAATGTATAAATACAGTATATAATTTTTTGTCAGAACACTCCATATACACACACACACGCACACATATACACGCTCACATATACACGCACACATATACACGCTCACATACATACATATATTTATCTTAATATAGGAAATAGGGGTCGAACCAATATTTATCTTGCCTCCGGGCAACTGTGACGAACTTACGCCACTGTATGTGTGGTTTAGCAAAACAGTAATGTTCTGAATGTGGTGTAGATAGTACAGTACTTGTCCAAATACTGGTATTAAATCAGTGGGTGCAACACATGGAGGGGTGAGAAACGCAGAACCTTTAACGTGTTTCTCTGCTTGTGGCTGTTTCTTCAGAAGTTTAAATTAATATAGCAAATAAAAGTACACCTTGAATCTGCCTGAGGTACACTTACAGGTTCATATACCACACTTGAGAAACACTGGTTTAATTCATTTTTCATGTCCTCCGACTTTCCATACCTCGAACAGTAAAGAGGAAAAGGCGTAATTAGCTAAGTAGAATTTGATGGCAAATAGCAACCATGGGTCCATGTAACCTACTGTTTTGTGTGTTTATTGGAGGGAAAGATTTTGAGTTGGTTGGTTTATTTGTGTGGTGTTATGTGTGTGTTTTGTTGTTAAATATATCTTTCATATGTCATAACAATATGGGCATAGAGAGAAATGCCTGGGTCCCGGTAATGTAAGCATGACAGCATGACATTACTCAAAAAAACTGAAATTTGAAAAATTAAAGAATATTATTATTAAATCCTTAAGGGCTATATCAAGGTTAAGGCTTGGAGAAATCACACATCATGAAAACAAGCTTTGTCCCCAAGTGCATCTTGAAGGGTATAACAATACTTGATTGAAAATAAGTCAACGCCTCCAAGTATGTGTATAATTCAAGTCCTTTTATAGGATAAAAAACGCTGAGGCCTAACCTATTTAGGAAATGGCCAAAATGTGCCTTCAGTACGTATTATATTTTTCTTGCAAAATGAAATAATATTGCATTTGTGTATAACCTGGTGCATTCATATATGCAGTCCACAGTTAGATAGTACTGTAAAGTAATATTTGCAGGGGTACTGAGAAAGTAGGGTGGGTATAAGTGCATTGGCACGGGCCTTGCTGGGTGCACAGACTTTCCAAGGATGTGTAACCAAGCCCCTAAAGATAATGCAGCCATATCCTCCTCGCTGTCCTCCTCAGTGTGTGCCACCGTTCACTGCAGTGCAGAGTATCTCCAAAGAGTCACCCAATGGATAGCCCAAGTCCACCCACTGTCCCAGAGCTGTCCATGAACGTGCCTATTCCTTCCTATAAATAAGACAAATATGGCATCATAATAGATGGAGTAAATTTACAATTTTGCCTGCTTTTATTTGTGTTTATCTCCCTCTCCGCTATCTACCATATAGGAGGAATGGTGTACATCACTATGCTATGCAGCATATGCTCAGGCAGCACATTAAAACACGGAGTAGTGTCATGTCTGGACAGTTATGAGTCAGACTGACAGCTAAACATAAAAATAATTTTGCATTGATGTAATGCCCCATGGTCTGGCTAGCATCATGGCTCAACTGCCTACACTGTATTACTGAAGATTGTATTGTATGTCCATTGCCATCCTTGTATTACTCTTGCCTTAGTGTTGTCTGATATTCAATATAGTGTATGTGTGCTTTTTGTTTTGATTTGACTCCTGGTATTAATTCATGCTTCAATGACTGCTCCTATTGGTTTTGACCCTTAAATCTAATTGCAAAATATTTGTGCATTGCTTCAATTTTGGAGAATTTGCTAAAACAACAGACATAAATGTGGCAGACACATGTTTTTCACTTTCATAATTCATGCTTAAGGAGTTTATACAGTCAAAGTATCATCAAGTGTGTCCAAAACTGTTGAACTGTGAAATTATGGGGGATGAAGACCTTGAACTGTGAAATTCAAGGGATCTTTTGTGACTCCCAGTTGGGAAATATAAGAAGTATGGATGAGAGTAAAAACTTTTCACACTGTAGTTTGTTGCCATCAAATACTATCAGTGGAAAAAAAGAAATATGATTCTGTTTTTGAAAAAAAAGGAAAGTATCAATAGTTGCTGAGAAATATAATGTAGGATCCTGCTCTGGTATGAGGCCAGGACCTCCTCCTTAGCCTCTAGTCTTCTTGTTGTTTGTATACTCTCTTCTAGCCCAGATGTAATGAATTTCCTACAACCTCCAGATGATTATAAAATCTACTAAAAAATTGAAGTTTGCTGGGGCATATGGGATCTGTAACTGTATCAAACAATATATGGTGTTTTGGATCTGAACTTGTTGTAGTCTTAGTCTCTGCCTTTGTCTTACTGCTTGTCCCTGTCTCTAAGTCTGTGTCTTACACTTCCTGTTTTTCTTGTCCCATTGTTGAGCGTCGATCTATCTTCCTCATATGTTGTCACTAGATTACAGTTTATTGCTTCTTTGCCCTGCTCTTGGTTCCCTGAAGCTGTGCTTCTGAAATTCTGATGTTCCTTGTCCTGGAAGCAGTTATTCAAAATTCTGAAGTCATTAGAGACCCTGAGGGCAGTGTCAAGGGGAAACTGGCTATTTCATGCTGAAACTGAAAATGGTTATCCAACAGTAGTTTCAGTGGTGTAATAAAGTGCTATGGTACCTGTTGAAAGCACACACCCATGTACCGCCTCACCCCAATTGACGCAAAATCCTGCTTGCTACCTTGGAGTACTTGCATGCAACCAGTGGAGATGTGGTCATTGTGCGAGAGATATACCTACTCTTCATTTTCTTCATTCTTACCCAATAAATTTGTTAATCATGAGGCCCTTTATACCTGCCCACAAATATTATTCCATTCCCCTTCCAATATATTGATTCATCACCCATCACCCAATAATCATCAGCTCCCACATGTTATTAAACACACACTGCAGTGTTTTTGTTACTCCATAACCTGTCACCCTTTTTATCCATAGCTCTATTTCATTAACACCTTATATTGGCTCCCGCTCTGCCACAGCCGTAGCCTATCACTCCTGTTTTTGACCCCCCCCCCCCCCTTTGGTTATTCATCGCCACTCATCCATCATCACTTATTTTAGTGGACATAGTGGGTAAAGGAGCCAGAATAATTACATGTTGATGCTGCACCTCCCAGGCAATAATAGGCTAGGACTGCAGTGATCAGCTCTACAATTCCGACTTATAAGTGACTTGGAACAACAATATCATGTGATCAGAATTAAGCAGGGGCTTCTGTACTCTTCTTCTTTTATGTAAATATGAGAAGCATTTTCATGCCCCCTATCTCATGCTTTCATCAGTGAGGAAATGCATATTTCACTAGGACAGTGGTCTCGAACCTTAAGTTGGGTGTGAGCTACTCGAGAAAAATTAACCCCCCTAAAGAGCACTAAAATGTTTGGCAAAAACATTGGGCTAATAACCAAAAAATTGAAGGTCATTTAATGAAAATGAAATAAATATTTTGCAGAAAAATAACAATGGATTTAATTAATACAGTGATATTGTTGCTATGCTCGTGATACATTATGCCACACACTGTAATGCCCGTGATACATTATACCACGCACCACAATGCCCCTGACACATTATACGACACACCGCAATGCCCATGATACATTATGCCACACACTATAATGCCTGTGACACATTATGACACCCCCCACAATGCCAGTGATACATTATGCCATACACTGTAATGCCCATTATACATTATGCCCCACAGTTAGGCTTCTAATTATTTTTAAATTACCTGCTCATTGCCAGGGGTCTCATGGTCTGGGTTCCATGCTTGTTGCAAGGGGTTTCATGCTCTGGGTGTCATGCTCATTGTTAGGGGTGTCATGCTCTCACTGGCAGGGGTTTTATGCTGTGGGTGAAATGCTCATTGCCACGGGTTTCAGGCTCTGGGTGTAATGCTTGTTGCCACAGGTTTCAGGCTCTGGGTGTAATGCTCATTGCCATGGTTTTCAAGGTTTGGGTGTAATGTCTGTTGATAGGCATTTCAGGCTCTGGGTGCAAAGCTCATTGTCAGGGGTTTCTGGCTCTGGGTGTAATGCCCGTTGATAGGGGTTTCAGGCAGTGGGTGCAATGCTCATTGTTAGAGGGGGTGTCAGGGCAGAAGATGCAACTTTGCAGAAGCTGCATCTTCTCCCCGTGCTAAGCGCTCCTGGCACTTATGGGTAGCGCTATAGTGCTGTGATCCAAGTCAGATGCTAGAGGTCAAGTATGACATCTAGCATTTTCTCCTCCAAGGTGGAGGAGTGCAATGGGTGGACAGACGGGCTCAGGAGGGGGTCAAACGAGGACTCTTCCTGAGGTCGGGCAGCATGACGCTGGGGGTCAAGCTACCCAGATTGCGGTGGCGAGCGATGGGTTGACGTCTGCTGCACTAGGATATTCACATCTATGCCATGTATTTAGGGTTAGATAGTATGTGATCAGATTGAAGGAATGTTAGCGATAATGTTGTTAAGGCGATAGAAAAATATTGTGGGAATAAGTAGATGCATTGTGTTGAGGGTGCCATTTTCTTCACTTAAATAAGAAGAACATATATCCCCTACATTTGGTAAGAATTGTTTAGAGTAAGGGGTACATGTATTAAGAATACACATATTGTATCTTGAAGAAAAGGCCACTACTGTTTTGCCTATTATAATTTCAAAATAGTGCAAAGGGATTTCTGATATTGTCTCCCTGTCTGGGAAGTCTCCAAGTTTTCCAGTATTATGTAGATGGCATATGCAAGAGGAAACCAAAAATAGTTTGATACTGTACTGATATCACATGGATTTTATTACAGCAAAATGCATCAATTGATGTACTGTAACAAGACCAATAAAAATGGCTAAATAAATGATTTAATGTAAAAATTTCTTATAGAAATCCTAGAGGTATGAGATATTTTGGTATAACTCAATGGGCTTAGAAATCCAATAGTCCCAAAGTGAAACTGCCAATCTCCAACTGGTAGGTGTGCCTCCTCTCACTGGTCCCACCAGAAACACATTTTCAGTCTTTGTTAAACAGAAGATGGTCTCAGTCCTAAATAGTAAAAAATGTATAACCCTGAAAATCATGTAGGAAGGCATTGCATTCCAAAGGTTGAAAGTTCAGCATGACACTTCTTCCGTTTTTTCCATCACTGGTTGAAGTAGAGTTGCTTTGCTTTAGAACTCATGGAACGCACCTTTGTTTAAATTTCCAGAAGTTTGGGATAACCACATCTGGTTATTCCAAAACAAGCTCAATTATCTTACATGAGCCGCAATGTGTTCCAATCACCGGAACTTCATACCAACAGACGTTTGGTCTTGTGGAAAGTATAGTTTTTAAAAAAGCAAAAAAACATAGTCTGAGTACGTTTTGGAGCATCTAGAGAATAGTGAGTGGAAGTGTAGGTTATGTTCATGTGATGGCTACACTAAAGAGGGAGAACATTGTCCATATATTTGCAAGCCCCATACAATAAATGTGTGAGGCTCTTTGGGTAGAAAACCAGAATATGGCTGGGTTTCTCTGGTGACATGCTGGGTGTTCGATTGCTGGGCAATAGAAGTCAGACATGAGAACAGTAATTGGTAGATATATGATAACTGTGAAGCAGTGGCAGTATTACATACATTTACTAGAAGAAAAAAAAGAAACATTTGTGTAAGATGCCATATGAGTAGACGATTAGATTTAATGAACTTAAAAAGCCTACATATCAGCCTTGCTCTAAAGATCAAGTGTGAAGATGGTATGCTACACCTGTCCTGGAAAGTTGACTTCAAGAAAGAGGTGGTGAGTTTTATTTATGGAAAAGCAGTGGTTATGTAGATTGCAAATGAAATCTACAGCAGAAGCAAGTGAAATTGGGATTCTGAAAATTTTGCATACCTTAATGGATTATTCTTATTAGGACTGCATCAATGAGCTAAGAGTGCCAAATTGAATTTTGATTGGCGGTAGGTGTGCAATTATCTTGTTGTTAAAGGTGGTGCTGAGAGTGTTAAATACTGTGAATTTTTTTAAACAGTTTCTGGATTACTTGCCTGGCATGATTTTAGGAGTGAACGGTTAGGAATAACTAATTTGTTACCATCTTTTATGTAAGGAAATAGATGTCTTGCCTGTAGAGAGGCGTGAAGCTGTAGTGGAACCTTGTTCATATCAAATTTATTAGGTGCACAAGCCACTTTGCATCGGTGCAAAGATCCAGCAATACAATCTGCCAGCGTCTTGTTTGCTTCAACATTCGTCAGAAAAGTTATACCCACCCATATATGCAAATTTCACATTTTGTTAGGTAACAACAGTGACAATTCATTTAGCTCTGCAATTTGGTTGGGGTAAATAATACATCTGCCAGAACAAAAAAATATAAGGGAACCAGTGCCAGATTAAGGTCCACATGGGCCTGGAGCTGAAATTTCTGAAGGGCCTATTGTGTGCCGCCAGAGGGGAAAGGGGGTGGGGGGGGAAGGGGGTAAATGAAGACTTTTTTTCCATATTGCATTATATCATGCTGGCTGCTCACTTCTATCCGAAATCAACATTGTATAAGCCTGGCACTCCGCTCATTAGGTGTGTACGGCTTGCCTCATGCAGGATATATATATATATATATATATATATATATAAATTAGTAACATAATCAGATGCGCTCAGTCAGAATGAAACAGTCTTAAGCCTATGTAGCTTAAAAACACTTCTCTAATCAAAAGAGAGTGAATGCACCAGTGTCCTTTTTTTTCTCAATAGAACCGCAGCTCCCCCGCCGTCATAAATAACCCGGAATTCCACGGGAAGGCAGATATCTAAAAAGAGAGACAGGGGGGGCGCTTCATAGTGCAAAATCAATTTTTAATTATAAAAGCACACTGCCACTGCAGTTTAAAACACAGCGATATATGCCCGTACCAGAACAAACTCCGCTGTGGGCTTAATACCACATGATATATAACACACAAGTGCCCCCGGCAATTTCTCCAAACCTCTGGCAGATCTCCTGAGACAGGACCTCAGCCCCGTGCCGCTGGACCGCTGGATACAGCCGCCGCACGTCGGGACACCGTCACCCGTCGATAACCACCGAGGCAGGAGGGGGCACGACCACACACGTCAGCAAGCCACGCCCCTCAGGCTACAGCTTTTTCAAACGCGTCAGGAACCAATCTCTTGGGTCATCATTTGCCACTCCATATTGCCTATATCCGGACCAGAACTGGACGTTTATCGTTGCAGATAAAATAAGGAAAGAATTCTCCAACATCCAACAACTTATAGCCTTAAGGAAAAGGACACCGCAAAATATTGAGGACCCCGCTTGGACGTTCATAAACAACAGAAATTACCAAGGGACTTCACCTCTAGCGGCATTGGTAAAGTTGGATGTTTAGACTGCGCAGTCAGTCTCTTTTCTAAAGTTGTTCATCTGCTTATCCAGTTCATCAAATAGGAACGGACTGCTTATCAGAGGCAATTTAAAGCTGAGACCCATTTTAATCATTTTATTTATGAGCTGTGTATGTTTGTTTTAATCAGGCTAAAGATTGCCATTATATTAAATAGAGAGTTTTATCACTCAATCCTTATGTGTTAGTAATTTAATCAGCGCTGCTACTGTTTGTTTGTGTTTTGCCGTAATTTTGGGTGTGACTACCCCATTATAATTAGCAGCAGCATTAGAGGTGCGGCAACCTTCAGCGCCCGATCTATTACCTATTGGTATACATTTTTTAGGTATAAATGTTTGTTTGTTGTTCAGTTTGGGTTGTTAAGGCCCTGAGGATGGGGCTAGTCCCCGAAACATGTTGGTAAATTAAACTGACTTTTCTACTCCTGCAAAAGCCTGCGTGGACCCTTTGAAGAAGTCTGGTGTGACAAAACGCGTTGGGTTCCCTGCAGTGACCCCCTTGACCTATCTTAAAGTTAAGTCAGAATTCCTTACCTTTTACAAAGACCTTTATGCTTTTACCAGTGTTTGTGAAACTTTTTATGTTTTATTCCACTTTTATATATTATTAAAAAACTTGTTTGTAATATTATATATTTTTTGGCTCATAAATTTTAAGTTTTAATGATCATGTTTTAAACAACACAAGTCGCCGGTACCCTTATCCCCACACTCTATACTCTTTTTAGCAGTACTGTACCAGTACTGCACTCTTAAGGGGTGTCGTACGGTATGCCGGCGCTCGGGCTCCCGGCGACCAGCATACCGGCGCCGGGAGCCCGACAGCCGGCATACCAACAGCGTGGCAAGCGCAAAGGAGCCCCTTGCGGGCTCGCTGCGGGCACGGTGGTGTGCCACACTATTTTATTCTTCCTACAGGGGGGTCGTGGACCCCCACGAGGGAGAATAGTTGTCGGTATGCCGGGTGTCGGGATTCCGGCGCCGGTATACTGCGCGCCGGTATCCCGACATTCGGCATACAGAAGACCACCCCTCTTAAGGGTTGGCAGACACTTAGTTAGGTTACGTGTGTGTTTTTAGTTCTTTAATTATTATAAGTGATTTTTAATTCACTTCCCTTACTGAGACTATACCCCACAAGTGGCGCTGTATCATTTTTCTGCTATATATATATATATATATATCTACAGTATATGCACACGCCATGCTGAGTAGTGCAGAGGCTGCTCAGGGACAATATCGATGTGGACTCCTGGAAGTGGGCTCATTTCCAGCACTAAATACAGCAGCAGGGAGGTTCAGAGTCAGCAGATCCATGGACTGCTGGCAGGGGTGTAACTAGAACATTGTGGGCGTCCTGCTGTTGTCACTACAATGCCCATTGGGTGGGCAGGAGGGAGTGAGAGACAAGGAGAGGGTTTCATGAAAATGAGGGAGTGGGAGGAGAGAGAAGAGCGAGAGAGAGGGTGTCAGGTAGAGAGAAAGGGATGAGAGGAGAGAGAGAGGGCAACAGGGAGATAGAGATAGGGGAAGAGCAAGAGACGGAGGGTGCAAGCAGGAGTGAGTGAGTGAGAGTGTATCAGTGAGGGAGGGGGTGAGAAAGAGTGAGTTTCAGGGAGAGAAAGAGGGAGAGGAGAGTCAGTGAGAGAGAGAGAGAGTGCCAGGGAGAGAGAGAGGGGGATAGAGAAGGCAACAGTGTGAGAGAGAGAGAGAGAGAGAGAGTGAGACAGGGAGAGAGCAAGACAGTGTCAGGGATAGAGAGACAGTGCCAGGGAGAGAGAGAGAGAGAGAGAGAGAGAGAGACTGTCAGGGAGAGAGAAAGGCTGGGAGAGGAGCAAGAGAGAGAGAGAGAGATAGGGAAAGGGGGTGAAAGGAGGAGCAAGCAGGTGGCACTACTTGACTACAGCACTGGACGAATGGAGTTAGACGGACAGACAGATGGGGGGGCCTGGACAGACAGAGCACCATGTGGGGGCATAGACTGACAGACAGACTGGGGGGCATAGATGGACAGAGCACCATATGGGGGTATAGATGGATATACTGACAAGGGGCGGGATGGACAGGGGGCATAGATAGACAGATGGATGGGCAGAGCACCATATGGGGCATAGACAGACAGGCAGATAGATGTGGGGGCATAGATGGACAGACAGAGCACCACATGGGGGCATAAAAGGTCAGAAGGACAGACAGACGTGGGGTGGGGGCATAGACAGTCAGAGCACAATATGATGGCATAGAAGGACTGGGCAGAGATGGATGGAGGGTGGGGGCATAGATGGATAGAACACTATATGGGGGCATACTGCAGATGAATAGACTGACGGGGCAGGGTACAAACGGACAGGGGGTGGGGGGCATAGACAGACGGGGGTGTGGGGGGCATAGACGATGGGGGGGGGGTCATAGATAGATGTGGGGTGGGGGGCATAGACAGACAAATAGACGGATGGTAGGGGAGAGTGGGGCTCACCAGCAGCGGGACTGTGTTGCTCTGTCCAAGCACGACCCATCCGTCAGCCATGCAGCACAGATATGCTTCCAAGTTCTCTCCAACAAGCGGTTTTGGTCAAACATTGAGGACAACTCTGCACCCTGCCTCCCTCCCCGGAAGTAAATTGATTGGCCCTGAACCTGGCACGCAGCAGTACTGATTTAAAAATAAAAAAAGACTACTGGGACTGCTGCGCTTGGGATGGGTGCAGAGGCGGCAGTGCTCTGATTGGCACTACCTGGGCTGACACACTAGTCTGCAGGGTGACACAGTCCTCTTTGAGCTGCCATGCTCACTGCTGATATCGCTGGGGGCCGTGGCTTAGTGTAACCTCCGGTGGCATGGGGAGCGGGTTGGTCATGACTGCCTGAGGCTCTTAAGTGTAGCCTTGGGTGTGGGGAGCTCCGACGGAGGGAGGGGGAGAGGGCTTTAATGCCCATGGCTCACTATAACCTCAGGCGGGGGTAAAGGGGTCCGGCCTGCACTGTATATGCTCCGCGGTTAGAGGCAGGATCGGGTATTAATGCCTGCGTCTTCTTGTACCTCCAGTGGTGGTAAGGGAGTCCGGCCGCCACTGTATGCTCCAGGGGTTGGAGGAGGGTGGATCGGGCTTTATGGCCAGCAGCTCCAGGGAGTTCGGGCTCACTGTAACCTTCCGACGCCTGTGGTCAGGCAGAACTTTAAGCTCCGGGTGTTGGGGCGGCCGCGGGATGTCCGCGGCTGCAGTGTAAGCTTCGGCGGGAGAAGGGGAGCCTGGGGAGGCGGCGCTGACATGCAAGCACCTGTCCTGGGTGGATATTAGGGAGGGGAGGTGACAGCCAGAGCCAGCAGGGTTTGCATAGGGCGGGGGCCTGGGAGGACGGCCGCTGGCAGCTTTTGATTAGAGATGAGCGCCTGAAATTTTTCGGGTTTTGTGTTTTGGTTTTGGGTTCGGTTCCGCGGCCGTGTTTTGGGTTCGAACGCGTTTTGGCAAAACCTCACCGAATTATTTTTGTCGGATTCGGGTGTGTTTTGGATTCGGGTGTTTTTTTCCAAAAACACTAAAAAACAGCTTAAATCATAGAATTTGGGGGTCATTTTGATCCCAAAGTATTATTAACCTCAAAAACCATAATTTACACTCATTTTCAGTCTATTCTGAATACCTCACACCTCACAATATTATTTTTAGTCCTAAAATTTCCACCGAGGTCGCTGTGTGAGTAAGATAAGCGACCCTAGTGGCCGACACAAACACCGGGCCCATCTAGGAGTGGCACTGCAGTGTCACGCAGGATGTCCCTTCCAAAAAACCCTCCCCAAACAGCACATGACGCAAAGAAAAAAAGAGGCGCAATGAGGTAGCTGTGTGAGTAAGATTAGCGACCCTAGTGGCCGACACAAACACCGGGCCCATCTAGGAGTGGCACTGCAGTGTCACGCAGGATGGCCCTTCCAAAAAACCCTCCCCAAACAGCACATGACGCAAAGAAAAAAAGAGGCGCAATGAGGTAGCTGACTGTGTGAGTAAGATTAGCGACCCTAGTGGCCGACACAAACACCGGGCCCATCTAGGAGTGGCACTGCAGTGTCACGCAGGATGTCCCTTCCAAAAAACCCTCCCCAAACAGCACATGACGCAAAGAAAAAAAGAGGCGCAATGAGGTAGCTGTGTGAGTAAGATTAGCGACCCTAGTGGCCAACACAAACACCGGGCACATCTAGGAGTGGCACTGCAGTGTCACGCAGGATGTCCCTTCCAAAAAACCCTCCCCAAACAGCACATGACGCAAAGAAAAAAAGAGGCGCAATGAGGTAGCTGTGTGAGTAAGATTAGCGACCCTAGTGGCCGACACAAACACCGGGCCCATCTAGGAGTGGCACTGCAGTGTCACGCAGGATGTCCCTTCCAAAAAACCCTCCCCAATCAGCACATGATGCAAAGAAAAAGAAAAGAAAAAAGAGGTGCAAGATGGAATTATCCTTGGGCCCTCCCACCCACCCTTATGTTGTATAAACAAAACAGGACATGCACACTTTAACCAACCCATCATTTCAGTGACAGGGTCTGCCACACGACTGTGACTGATATGACGGGTTGGTTTGGACCCCCCCCAAAAAAGAAGCAATTAATCTCTCCTTGCACAAACTGGCTCTACAGAGGCAAGATGTCCACCTCATCTTCACCCTCCGATATATCACCGTGTACATCCCCCTCCTCACAGATTATCAATTCGTCCCCACTGGAATCCACCATCTCAGCTCCCTGTGTACTTTGTGGAGGCAATTGCTGCTGGTCAATGTCTCCGCGGAGGAATTGATTATAATTCATTTTAATGAACATCATCTTCTCCACATTTTCTGGATGTAACCTCGTACGCCGATTGCTGACAAGGTGAGCGGCGGCACTAAACACTCTTTCGGAGTACACACTTGTGGGAGGGCAACTTAGGTAGAATAAAGCCAGTTTGTGCAAGGGCCTCCAAATTGCCTCTTTTTCCTGCCAGTATAAGTACGGACTGTGTGACGTGCCTACTTGGATGCGGTCACTCATATAATCCTCCACCATTCTATCAATGTTGAGAGAATCATATGCAGTGACAGTAGACGACATGTCCGTAATCGTTGTCAGGTCCTTCAGTCCGGACCAGATGTCAGCATCAGCAGTCGCTCCAGACTGCCCTGCATCACCGCCAGCGGGTGGGCTCGGAATTCTGAGCCTTTTCCTCGCACCCCCAGTTGCGGGAGAATGTGAAGGAGGAGATGTTGACAGGTCGCGTTCCGCTTGACTTGACAATTTTGTCACCAGCAGGTCTTTCAACCCCAGCAGACCTGTGTCTGCCGGAAAGAGAGATCCAAGGTAGGCTTTAAATCTAGGATCGAGCACGGTGGCCAAAATGTAGTGCTCTGATTTCAACAGATTGACCACCCGTGAATCCTTGTTAAGCGAATTAAGGGCTGCATCCACAAGTCCCACATGCCTAGCGGAATCGCTCCGTGTTAGCTCCTTCTTCAATGCCTCCAGCTTCTTCTGCAAAAGCCTGATGAGGGGAATGACCTGACTCAGGCTGGCAGTGTCTGAACTGACTTCACGTGTGGCAAGTTCAAAGGGCATCAGAACCTTGCACAACGTTGAAATCATTCTCCACTGCACTTGAGACAGGTGCATTCCATCTCCTATATCGTGCTCAATTGTATAGGCTTGAATGGCCTTTTGCTGCTCCTCCAACCTCTGAAGCATATAGAGGGTTGAATTCCACCTCGTTACCACTTCTTGCTTCAGATGATGGCAGGGCAGGTTCAGTAGTTTTTGGTGGTGCTCCAGTCTTCTGTACGTGGTGCCTGTACGCCGAAAGTGTCCCGCAATTTTTCTGGCCACCGACAGCATCTCTTGCACGACCCTGTCGTTTTTTAAAAAATTCTGCACCACCAAATTCAAGGTATGTGCAAAACATGGGATGTGCTGGAATTTGCCCATATTTAATGCACACACAATATTGCTGGCGTTGTCCGATGCCACAAATCCACAGGAGAGTCCAATTGGGGTAAGCCATTCCGCGATGATCTTCCTCAGTTGCCGTAAGAGGTTTTCAGCTGTGTGCGTATTCTGGAAAGCGGTGATACAAAGCGTAGCCTGCCTAGGAAAGAGTTGGCGTTTGCGAGATGCTGCTACTGGTGCCGCCGCTGCTGTTCTTGCGGCGGGAGTCCATACATCTACCCAGTGGGCTGTCACAGTCATATAGTCCTGACCCTGCCCTGCTCCACTTGTCCACATGTCCGTGGTTAAGTGGACATTGGGTACAACTGCATTTTTTAGGACACTGGTGAGTCTTTTTCTGACGTCCGTGTACATTCTCGGTATCGCCTGCCTAGAGAAGTGGAACCTAGATGGTATTTGGTAACGGGGGCACACTGCCTCAATAAATTGTCTAGTTCCCTGTGAACTAACGGCGGATACCGGACGCACGTCTAACACCAACATAGTTGTCAAGGACTCAGTTATCCACTTTGCAGTAGGATGACTGCTGTGATATTTCATCTTCCTCGCAAAGGACTGTTGAACAGTCAATTGCTTACTGGAAGTAGTACAAGTGGGCTTACGACTTCCCCTCTGGGATGACCATCGACTCCCAGCGGCAACAACAGCAGCGCCAGCAGCAGTAGGCGTTACACGCAAGGATGCATCGGAGGAATCCCAGGCAGGAGAGGACTCGTCAGACTTGCCAGTGACATGGCCTGCAGGACTATTGGCATTCCTGGGGAAGGAGGAAATTGACACTGAGGGAGTTGGTGGGGTGGTTTGCGTGAGCTTGGTTACAAGAGGAAGGGATTTACTGGTCAGTGGACTGCTTCCGCTGTCACCCAAAGTTTTTGAACTTGTCACTGACTTATTATGAATGCGCTGCAGGTGACGTATAAGGGAGGATGTTCCGAGGTGGTTAACGTCCTTACCCCTACTTATTACAGCTTGACAAAGGGAACACACGGCTTGACACCTGTTGTCCGCATTTCTGGTGAAATACCTCCACACCGAAGAGCTGATTTTTTTGGTATTTTCACCTGGCATGTCAACGGCCATATTCCTCCCACGGACAACAGGTGTCTCCCCGGGTGCCTGACTTAAACAAACCACCTCACCATCAGAATCCTCCTGGTCAATTTCCTCCCCAGCGCCAGCAATACCCATATCCTCCTCATCCTGGTGTACTTCAACACTGACATCTTCAATCTGACTATCAGGAACTGGACTGCGGGTGCTCCTTCCAGCACTTGCAGGGGGCGTGCAAATGGTGGAAGGCGCATGCTCTTCACGTCCAGTGTTGGGAAGGTCAGGCATCGCAACCGACACAATTGGACTCTCCTTGTGGATTTGGGATTTCAAAGAACGCACAGTTCTTTGCGGTGCTTTTGCCAGCTTGAGTCTTTTCAGTTTTCTAGCGAGAGGCTGAGTGCTTCCATCCTCATGTGAAGCTGAACCACTAGCCATGAACATAGGCCAGGGCCTCAGCCGTTCCTTGCCACTCCGTGTGGTAAATGGCATATTGGCAAGTTTACGCTTCTCCTCCGACAATTTTATTTTAGGTTTTGGAGTCCTTTTTTTTCTGATATTTGGTGTTTTGGATTTGACATGCTCTGTACTATGACATTGGGCATCGGCCTTGGCAGACGACGTTGCTGGCATTTCATCGTCTCGGCCATGACTAGTGGCAGCAGCTTCAGCACGAGGTGGAAGTGGATCTTGATCTTTCCCTAATTTTGGAACCTCAACTTTTTTGTACTCCATATTTTATAGGCAGAACTAAAAGGCACCTCAGGTAAACAATGGAGATGGATGGATTGGATACTAGTATACAATTATGGACGGACTGCCACGGTTAGGTGGTATAAAAAAACCACGGTTAGGTGGTATATAATACAATTATGGATGGACGGACTGCCTGCCGAGTGCCGACACAGAGGTAGCCACAGCCGTGAACTACCGCACTGTACACTGGTTGATAAAGAGATAGTAGTATACTCGTAACAACTAGTATGACGACGGTATAAAGAATAAAAAAAAAACCACGGTTAGGTGGTATATATTATAATACAATTATGGTTGGACGGACTGCCTGCCGAGTGCCGACACAGAGGTAGCCACAGCCGTGAACTACCGCACTGTACACTGGTTGATAAAGAGATAGTAGTATACTCGTAACAACTAGTATGACGACGGTATAAAGAATGAAAAAAAAACCACGGTTAGGTGGTATATATTATAATACAATTATGGTTGGACGGACTGCCTGCCGAGTGCCGACACAGAGGTAGCCACAGCCGTGAACTACCGCACTGTACACTGGTTGATAAAGAGATAGTAGTATACTCGTAACAACTAGTATGACGACGGTATAAAGAATGAAAAAAAAAACACGGTTAGGTGGTATATATTATAATACAATTATGGATGGACGGACTGCCTGCCGAGTGCCGACACAGAGGTAGCCACAGCCGTGAACTACCGCACTGTACACTGGTTGATAAAGAGATAGTAGTATACTCGTAACAACTAGTATGACGACGGTATAAAGAATGAAAAAAAAACCACGGTTAGGTGGTATATATTATAATACAATTATGGTTGGACGGACTGCCTGCCGAGTGCCGACACAGAGGTAGCCACAGCCGTGAACTACCGCACTGTACACTGGTTGATAAAGAGATAGTAGTATACTCGTAACAACTAGTATGACGACGGTATAAAGAATGAAAAAAAAACCACGGTTAGGTGGTATATAATACAATTATGGTTGGACGGACTGCCTGCCGAGTGCCGACACAGAGGTAGCCACAGCCGTGAACTACCGCACTGTACACTGGTTGATAAAGAGATAGTAGTATACTCGTAACAACTAGTATGACGACGGTATAAAGAATGAAAAAAAAAACCACGGTTAGGTGGTATATATTATAATACAATTATGGTTGGACGGACTGCCTGCCGAGTGCCGACACAGAGGTAGCCACAGCCGTGAACTACCGCACTGTACACTGGTTGATAAAGAGATAGTAGTATACTTGTAACAACTAGTATGACGACGGTATAAAGAATGAAAAAAAAACCACGGTTAGGTGGTATATATTATAATACAATTATGGATGGACGGACTGCCTGCCGAGTGCCGACACAGAGGTAGCCACAGCCGTGAACTACCGCACTGTACACTGGTTGATAAAGAGATAGTAGTATACTCGTAACAACTAGTATGACGACGGTATAAAGAATGAAAAAAAAACCACGGTTAGGTGGTATATATTATAATACAATTATGGTTGGACGGACTGCCTGCCGAGTGCCGACACAGAGGTAGCCACAGCCGTGAACTACCGCACTGTACACTGGTTGATAAAGAGATAGTAGTATACTCGTAACAACTAGTATGACGACGGTATAAAGAATGAAAAAAAAACCACGGTTAGGTGGTATATATTATAATACAATTATGGATGGACGGACTGCCTGCCGAGTGCCGACACAGAGGTAGCCACAGCCGTGAACTACCGCACTGTACTGTGTCTGCTGCTAATATAGACTGGTTGATAAAGAGATAGTATACAATACTACTAATATACTGGTGGTCAGGCACTGGTCACCACTAGTCACACTGGCAGTGGCACTCCTGCAGCAAAAGTGTGCACTGTTTAATTTTAATATAATATTATTTATCATGTACTCCTGGCTCCTGCTATAACAACCTGCAGTGCTCCCCAGTCTCCCCCACAATTATAAGCTTTATATACAATACATTGATGTGCAGCACACTGGGCTGAGCAGTGCACACAGACTGAGTCACTGTGTGACTGTGTATCGTTTTTTTCAGGCAGAGAACGGATATATTAAATAAAACAAACAACTGCACTGTCTCTGGTGGTCACTGGTCACTGTGGTCGTCAGTCACTAAACTCTGTCTGCACTCTCTTCTAATCTACAGTATCACAGCAATCTCTCTCTCTCTCTCTCTTCTAAATCTAATCTAAATGGAGAGGACGCCAGCCACGTCCTCTCCCTATCAATCTCAATGCACGTGTGAAAATGGCGGCGACGCGCGGCTCCTTATATAGAATCCGAGTCTCGCGATAGAATCCGAGCCTCGCGAGAATCCGACAGCGTCATGATGACGTTCGGGCGCGCTCGGGTTAACCGAGCAAGGCGGGAAGATCCGAGTCGCTCGGACCCGTGAAAAAAAAAGTGAAGTTCGTGCGGGTTCGGATTCAAAGAAACCGAACCCGCTCATCTCTACTTTTGATAGGAACTTTTTTTTCCTGTCAATTCTGCCTTTCTCTCTGATGGGCCTATTTTTATGGGGAGGCCTGGAGCTGCAGCTCCACCCGCCCCATTGTTAATCCGGCCCTGAAGGGAACTATAGTATGGGGAAAACTTAAAGTCAAGCTCTACATAAGATGTTCAACTTTCCATGTCTATTTGTCTAATTGAGCTACATATTCCATGGATGTATTTTGAAAATGCTGCTTATTTCTGCTGAAATGACATTCAGATACTTTTTTTTTTATTTCATTGTTTTGCAAACACCATGAATTAAGTAACATGGTTTTCAAATTCTTATGTTCATAACAAAATCAAACGTTACAGATTGTTATTTGCAGCCATACTGTTTAATCTTTTTGTTTGTTTGTTTGTTTGTTTGTTTTTTTATTAACAACTATTACTGTCCCATTGTACAAAACATGGGTTTGCACCTTTTAGTAAACTAGTTATTAAAATAATAGTAATTGATGTGGATTTATGAGGACAAATATTATCAAATTAATACAAATATATACTTTATCATGCTTTTTTTTGTATCAGCTTTATTTGTGGCATTTGGGTGATGACATTGTTATATTTTTAAAGTTATTTTGAGCTAATGTTTTTCCTTAAATATACAATTACTGTAACTAAAAAATGTGTGCTCCAAAGTACTTTTTGACCTTTTTGAACTTTAACATTTTTATATTATTTTTCATTGTTACAAGCATGTTCCATATAAAATACAGAATGTAGAGTATACATTTTTTTTTTAAAAACAAAGGGGAAGGAGGTGGAAAGGTAACACAAACCAGTAAAGACATTTAAGTACATATATTACAACTGCAGAGAAAGATAACGGGTGTTCTTTGTCACAAAGTTATTTTGAGGTAATGGTTTTCCTTAAATATACAGTTAACTAAAAAAATGCGTGATACAAAGAACTTTTTGACCTTTAAATTGACAAACTTTAGAATATTAGACAGAGAACTTCTGTCAAATTGCGCCATTAGTTTACTCTAACCCAAGAACATACATTCAACAGTCATAGGTAGAAACTTGATATCTCAGGTAGCTTTACTTAACCTGATAGTGTTGCAGATGGCCCTATTGTCCCAAATATAACTTTGAAGTTTTGAGCTTCTTGTACCAAATGCCACTGTTTATATAAATGCAGGAACTAGACAAATGTTCTTTGTTCATTGATATGGGTTTAGAACACAGCTCTCTGTATCATCATGGTATACCTTTTGTTGAGTGTTTGTTGTGAATAGTCATTGAGCTGCATAGGGTCATTGCAGACTGTGATTCCAGCAGACTTCTTAAGGGTATTTTGCACTAGGCTCAGACATTATCAGACACTCAACACTCCTAAAAATTCATAATCTGTATACTATGAAACACAATAAACATACAAAACCCGACAGTGGCCGGAGAAAGACAGGGATTGCCTTTTTGGAGCACTCTTTTAAAAGAGTGCTCCAAAAAGGCAATCCCTGTCTTTCTCCGGCCACTGTCGGGTTTTGTATGTTTATCAGGTTTAAACATGATTGTTGGAGCACCTCCAGCTGATTAATTATAAGACTACTAATAAGTCAAAATTATTGAACAGCTGGTTCTATCATATTTTTAGGATATTATTTGGGTTCGGTGCAGGGTATACTACATTGCTATATGGTACTATGAAACACAGTTACAGTATACAAAAATGTAATATAATGTTGCTTATAGAAACAAATGTAACACCAAGTCCACTAAGTGCAATAAAACCATGAAGGAGATGTGGGCAACTGGTTAAAGTTTGAAGACCAATAGTACTATTAGACATTAATTTATAATAAGACGTGTTTTGCTATAATAAAATGTTTATACATAAATATATCTATTCAGTATGCTTTCTGTACTGCCACTTTATTAGAGTAGAATTGTTGAGGCTGAAGGATGATGTGGAAATGTTTTATCTTATATTAATTAATAAGTAACAAGAAAAAAGAAAAGGTTGAAGTCCAGAACTTTATATGCGCTATGGGGTATTCTGCACAATGCCTCACAATTTGTTCTATTACCAATACATTAACCAACTGGTATGAACCCTTGCTGCTTAGTTATAATAAAATAAAAGACTCAATTGGTATATAAAACTTTTGGAGAAATGTATTCATAAAAAACATCTAAAGCATATAAAAAAACATTACCTGTGGGGCAAATAACACACTTAAGTGCACTGGTATTATCACAATAAAAGCACATTAAATGTAAAACAATGCAGTAGGTTCAGACAAAATATTTTCTTCAATAGGATACTGTATGTAGACCTATAGAGCGTGTGTGAATGCAGTCTCATATGGAATATTTCTATATAGTCAGAATGTGATCCTACATCAAAAGCATATAAAAAGCATAATTTGTGGGACAAATAACACAATTAAGTGCACTGGTATTGTCCCATTAAAACAATGCAGTAGATGCAGGCAAAATATTTTCCTCAATAGGATATGTAGACCTATAGATTATGTATGAATACACACAGCTTTTATGCAGTGGGAACCTTCTGGACAAGCTTTGCATTCACAGATAGGGAGACTCCATTATTCCACAGTGGATACAGTAAGTCTACATACAGTATTCTATTGAGGAAAAAACTGTCCTGAATTTACTTATCTACTGTATTGTTTTATTGGGCTAATACCTGTGCAATAAATTGTGTTATTTGTCCCACAAGAGATGCTTTTTATGTACTTTTGATGTAGGATTACCTACTGACTATATAGACATATACTATACGAGACTGCATTCATGCACGCTCTATAGGTCTACAGAAAATAGTTTACCTGAACACACTGCATTGTTTTACATTATATGCGCTCTATTGGGACAATATCAGTGCACGTAATTGTGTTATTTGTCCCACAATATTTTTTTTTATATGCTTTAGATGTTTCTTTTGTGTTTTTTATGTTTTTTTGTGACTAAATTCCCCAAAATGTTTTATATACCAGCTGAATATTTTACTTTATTTTATTATAGCTAAGCACCAAGGGTCATACCAATATGATTCATGTATTGCCTATTCTTTGGTTTCTGGGATACCCATAAGTCTGCTTGTGATGGAGGATAGGAATACTCCTTTACACTTCATTAAGTTTCTAATTTGTGGTGGATATTGGACCTTACTCAGTAAGCATTGCAATTTCTGCTAAAAAGCAAATCAAATCAAAATCAAATAGTTGCCAGAAATAGAAAAAAACCATTGCCGAAATTGCGAATGCATCGTAATATGCAGGCTGATCGCAATACCAAATGCAATTACTGGAACATCGAAGATTTTTTCCATTTGTGCCAGACAAGGTCATCCACAATTCTTTCGATGCAAGAGTCTGGAAGTGGTCATCGTTGACGTCAGAGATCCTCCTTAAAAACGCCTGGGCACACCTGCGTGTTTTCAGACACACCCAGAAAACTGCAGTTTTTCCGCCACACCCAGAAACACCAGCTTCCTGTCAGTCAAACAGCGTCTATATTGCGATCACTATGTGTACACATTTTCTGTCACTATTATTACTTACATGTGCGCAATGAGAATGCTGTACATGTGCAGTCATTCAATAATCGGACAGATTGCGGTCCGCAATTTTTGCAATCCTTACTGAATAAAGACCATTAGGGCAGATGTATTAACTTGGAGAAGGGATAAAGAAGTGATAAAGCAGTGATAAGTGGAAGGTGAAACGTACCAGACAATCATTACAGAATTGAAAAATGACAGTTAGGAGCTGATTGGCTGGTGTGTGTTATCACCTTGCACTTATCACTGCTTTATCACTTCTCCACGCTTAATACATCTGCCCTTTTGTTTGATATACTGGAGGTATGTTGTTCGATTGTTGGCAGAGTTACTAAATTGCACCAGGTGATTTCGAGCAAATAGTCATTGGCAGTTGGGTTGCAACTTCCCTGATGTCACTGAGTGCAAGTACTGTATGTTATGTTTATTTGTTTTGAAGCAGTTATCCTAATCTTGTCTCTCTTATGATATTATGAGATTAAAAACTTATCAACACAGAATATTTGCCTGGTAAATTATTAATTTATGAGAGGTTAAATGCAGATATAATAGTTCTGTGCAATTATTTGTATTGTTACCAGTGATCCCTGAAATATGTAAAGTGAATTAGAATGTATGTATTTAATTACTTGCACTGATGACATACAGTAGATTAAGAACATCTGTTTAACAATTGAGTACCCTGACAATTAGTTAGATGGCATCATTTATGAATCATGTTCAGAGTCTGATTTAGAATTGGATGCATTTGCATGAACTGCACTGTAGTAAAATATGTGGAGCAGAAGAGAACATTTACATCTTATCTTGTCATACATGTGATTCAAAATAAATCTCTAAATGCACTCACATACAGTAAAGGTACTATATAAAGTGCACCAATACACAGGTTTAGCATCTCATCTGGTAGCAGAGTATTTGTGACATAAATCATCACAAACTTGATTATGGAATTTAAGTGGAAAGAAAAAAAATAGCTAGAAATATTTTTAAATACAAGGGTCCCTCTACCACCGCTCTCACTAAATAGTCTGGTTGTTACAACTGAAGGTGAAGAGCGGGGATTCCCTCAAACAAGCCACAGCTAGCACTATGCTATGACAGGCTTGGCTTGACCACACTATACCTGCAGTTTGGGATCCCATATTATAATGTCGCCAGGGGAATCAGACTTACTTGTAATCCTTTCACAGCGCAGCTATAACCCGGTAAATTGACATTTTTTAAGCCTTCCAACACGGTTCTAGCTGCAGTGTGAACGGGCCACTTTGAATTTACTGGTTACAGATTACTGGTATTTTAAAATGGTTAAAAAGCAGGGTCCTACATGGTTCAGACCCGTTTCATTGTGCAATGTGAAAGGCTCAGAAACGGTATTTCCAAGCCACAGAAGCTGATAGGCTGTCTCCATGCGTGATGTCATCAGGCAGAAGCAGGAAATAAACTGGAGGAAACACATGAGAGTGAAGAAGCATTTTATTATACAGAATACAGTTTAAAATGGCAAATTGGAGTCATGAGGAGGTTAGGGAGCTGCTTAGGATGAGAGGGGATGAAGAAA
Source organism: Pseudophryne corroboree (assembly GCF_028390025.1). NCBI lineage: Eukaryota > Metazoa > Chordata > Amphibia > Anura > Myobatrachidae > Pseudophryne > Pseudophryne corroboree. The sequence continues at coordinate 762,132,843 of NC_086445.1, forward strand.
TTGCTAGACAAATCACTGGGACAGTGAATGATGCAGTAATCTACAAAAACATGGTAAAGAAGCTTGAAGCTGCTGGGTTCCATCGTACGACTAGCCAAATTATTAATAATTAATTAATAATTAATAATTCTTAATAATGTGTGGGTCAGAAAAGTCCATTTAAAATGGCAACCACTGTTTTCTATGGGAGAAATGGGTTCAGTGTGAAAGGTACCAAAACGGTAATGAAAAGGTAATATACCAGTTACAACATGCGATGTGAAGGGGGTTTAACTGCTCAGACCCGTTTTAAGAACCGCTTCAAAAGCAGGGTTTGCGATGTGAAAGTGGTATTGGAGGTGTTGGTCTAATACATTATTAAATGTTAGGAAGTAGTGTTCTCTGCTTTGGCACAGTAGCGGCTCTTGCCACGGGCAAGCAGACTTTTTACCTGGGGCGCCGCTACCCCCGAGGGAGCCGCCACCGTGGCAAGAACCGCTACTCCTGTCCCCCTCTCCCAGGCTGCAGCAGGCGCCATGGGCTGAGTGGGCACCCGCTGCAGCTGACGTTGCTGACTGATGCAAGAGGTCATAATTGACCCCTAGTGTCAGTGCGGCGCTGCTATGGGAGAGACGTCATGACATCTCTCCCATAGAGAGGAGCCGGCAGCGGCCAGAGGCAGCAGCAGCGGCAGCGGTCCGGAAGCGGGAGCGTGGCTGGTAAGTATTGTTTTTTTGTTTGTTTATCTTGTTTGCAAGCAGCGCTACTACAGGGGGCACAACTACTAGGGGCACAACTACAGGGGGCACATACAGGGGGCACTACTACAGAGGGCACTGCTAAGGGGGAACAGCTACTGGGAGCAAATCAACTGGGGGCACAGCTACTGAGGGCACTACTACAAGGGGCACAGTTACTGGGGGCACAGCTACTGGGGGCAAATCTACAGGGGGAACAACTACTAGGGGCACAACTACAGGGGGCACATACTGGGACACTACTAAAGGGGGCACTGCTACAGGGGGAACAGCTACTAGGGAAATAAACTGGGGGCACTACTACAGGGGGCAAATCTACTGGGGGCAAATCTACTGGGGGCATAGCTGCTGTGGCACAGCAACAGGGGGCACAGCTACTGGGGGCAACTCTACTGGGGGCAAATCTACTGGGGGCACAGCTGCTATGAAGAAGCCATGCTCCTATTTTTCACCATGCGCTCCGGCGCACACCAGCTCTATTTTACCCTGGGTTGGGGGGGGGGGGGCACCACAGGAAACTTTCACCCTGGCCGCCACAAGGTCTAGAACCGGCTCTGCTTTGGCACTACTGGTCCTAGCAAGACAGGGCAGTTCTAAACTGCTTGGCTATTCTGATACTTACAGAACTACAAGCATTAATATGCCTTGGAATCCAGGGCTTAGCTGGAACCTGTAAGGCTACAGAATATAATACTGTTGAAAAAATGCAAATAATGAAGCAAACATTTATTTAAATTATGCCCTCTTTAACCCATTTATTATTAACTATTTTAAATAATTAGGTGCATCAATTAAAAATAATAAAATGATTAACAACTATGTTCAATGAATGCTGCTTCTGAGACTTTTAATTGTATTATGAAAAATATGTGGATTGGTGGTATTAGTGTAAACCACTACTAGGAGCGCAAAATGATAAAGTGCTTATATCATTAATAAAAAAATATTGATAAATTCATACATACAAAGACACTTCTTACTGAAAACATAAAACATATAAACTCTGTAGACAGCACTATAGACAAAATTTAAATGGCAAAAAAACCTCAATGAGTTAAAATTCACCACTTATATAAGGATAAAATGTCCACCCATAAAAAGTCTTGCAAAAATAAAGGGTCATATGTTGTGCAATAATATTGTGTCTTCACAAAACATCCTCTTTGACTGGCAAGTGATTTGTCACATACAGTATGAGTGATATATATGAAAATCCCCCATGTCACCTACATCAATAGAGGGGTTTTCTTTTTCTCCTTTTTTTGCCACTTTTAGACTTATAGGGGGAATTCAATTACCCATGGTAAATTATCGTGGATGAAAAAGGGAGGAAGCCTAGATCTTTAGCACCCAAGCAATTCAATTGCACTCCTTTTTTCACCCAACAGCCTTGTTAATGCCCATTAAATTAGAGTGTTAATTGCTTTAACACAGGTTAACAGGCATTGACACTCAGAATCCATGAAAAGTTCATGGATTTGTGTATTTACGGGGTAGAGTATCTGTTAACCTGCTGGTTATCAAGTATTTTTTTTCACCTTTTTCCATACAAAAAATCCCCAATAAGAGCTGCCAGCTAGGCTAAATAAATAGCCCCGGGGCTATTAAAATTACTGTGGCTAATTGAATTCCCCCCTCAGTATGACAGTTTGGTATGCCTACACAGCACAAAAAGTCACAAAAGGCATTTACTACAGTATATGTCCATTTGTGTGTAGACAATTATAAGAATTGGCTTGTAAAAAAACCACTTTGTTACAACACAAAATAATATTGCTTCCTTTTATTTAGGCCTTGCAACTGCTGATTGCTGTATTTACTGTATATGATGGCTTATTGTACTGGAGTATGATCTTTTGGTATGCATAACCAGTTTTTACTCTTCTTGAAGAAGTACTTGATGTAATATACAGTATTTGAATACAACTTTTTTGGATTTTCCTAGTATATAGTATTGTTTCCAGGTATATGAATTTTACCATGTATAGGCTGGTGAAACTGTGCAATGCTAATGAGGATGAGAAGCAAATCGAGTATGGGCGAATATACACATTTATTTCCACGCATGCAAGGTGGGAATACTGTACATAACATTTTTGTTAAACTCATAAACCCTTTTTCTTTTCAGAACAAAATTTGTTGTCAAACATTACCCAATATCAATACAAATTATCTATTGTTTTCATTTTTAGGCAAATGTGTAGGCACGATTGTAAGATAATGAGTAGGATTATATAGCGGATGCATATTCGCACTAGAGGGATTTCATAAACTAGCTTTAGACTTTCTTAAATAAAATAGATAACATTTATGGCACATAAAATAATAAAGCCATATCTATTTTGCTGCATGCAGTTTGAGAACTACATGTGTTTTTCAGAATTAATTTGTTAGAGAGTTGCTTAGTACTAATAAAACTTTAAACGTAATATTGTCATAAATATGTAATCAAATTATACTACATTTTCATGTTATTGCTAATGGAAAAATATTTAAAAATGTTTATATGCATGCACAATTTGTGATTGTGTATTTAAATCACTACTGAATGGCAGATCACAAGAGACTTGTAAACTATTTAGATGACTTAAAGCATATTAATGCTTTTACAGCTATGTGCAGGTCAACTAGTTACATAACTATGGGTCTTTAAAACAGCAGTCTTTTCCTGTTTCATTATTACCAACTGCAACTGAATTTCAGGTATGTTTTTTGCAGCTTGCCTAAAATATACTAGTTAGACCTTTTAAAACTAAATGTATTACACCAGTGTTTCCCAAACTTTTATGAGTCACGGCACTCCAGAGTATCAGAATTGCTTTAATGGCACCCCTAGGCCAAATGTTTCCTATTAAGTAATTCAGAAAAATATTAAATTAAGTAAATTGTGTTTATATGTCAGGATCAGTTATGTGGTGATGGAAAGCATTTGCTTCTGTTTGTCCACATATTTTATGATTAGAAGCCACAAGTACTAGCTTTGTCTATTACATTGACCATAAATAATTTGAAATGGTCCTGGACCACCAACCCAGGATACCCCTGCAAGTACCACAAGGCACCCCAGGGTGCCACGGCACACAGTTTGAGAACCACTGTATTACACAGTTCTTGCATGTGTATAGCTATTAATGAAAACTGAATAAAAATTGAAATGTGGAATTCCCAGTTAAAAATATCTGCAATTACTGATATAAAAGTTGACATATTTATGAAAGGGAAGAGTTCAGTTAGCCATGGTAATTTAAAGCAGGCTATTTGATCTTCTAGGGCGATTCAATTAGCCCCCAGCCCTTATCATCAGATTAACGAGTGATGTGACCCTGTTAAAATGCAAATCCGTAAATTAACTTGTGCTAACATCCATTAATATGCTAATTTAATGTGTGTTAACAAGGCTGTTGGGAGAAAAAGGGAGTTGAACTGAATAGCCACATGCATTAAAGCCTTAGGCTACCTTTCTTTTCACATGTGGTAATTTACAGCAGGTTATTGAATTCCCCCCACAGTGGTACTGTATATTTACTAAGCAAAATCTTGTTTTTTGGCAGTTTCGGCCACAGGATTTAAAATGGAAACATTTTTAGATGCAAAACATTCTTGGTTTTAGGGGTATAGTAAATATACATCTAAATATCAAACCTAATTTATTGCAATATCATCAAACCTATGTCATTAACATAACCATCTAAAATTGTGGTTTTTAACCTTTTGACCTCTTGGCATGCCATAAATTGTTGAACTATGTTGTTATATCCCTTATGGAGAAAATGTAATACAATTTAAATTAAGCTATTAAAGCTAAACAGTAGATTGTAGCAAGACCTCCCTGTTGCGTTTATTCAGAGGCGTAACTAGGGTTATTGGAGCCAAGGGCAAAATTAAGAATGGAGGGCCCCCCCCACCACCATAAATAGACCAACAAAGTAAAGTATGTGCACACGCTGAGGCGCACTGAAAAAATGGGTGCTGTGATATACGAGAAGGGACATGGCCACTGAAAATGGGTCGTTATGACACGCCACCTGTTTCTTGTCACAATGGGAACATTCTTTTCAATTTCACATGCACCTTGCCTATGTGATGGTTTCTCACAATACGGAACCTCTGAAGAAAGCATACCATCACCTACCCCTGTATCATCTCTCAGCACACCATCACCTCTCCCTGCATCATCTCTCTGCACACCATCACCTCTCCCTGCATCATCTCTCAGCACACCATCACCTCTCCATGCATCATCTCTCTGCACACCATCACCTCTCCCTGCATCATCTCTCTGCACACCATCACCTCTCCCTGCATCATCTCTCAGCACACCATCACCTCTCCCTGCATCATCTCTCTGCACACCATCACCTCTCCCTGCATCATCTCTCTGCACACCATCACCTCTCCCTGCATCATCTCTCAGCACACCATCACCTCTCCATGCATCATCTCTCTGCACACCATCACCTCTCCCTGCATCATCTCTCTGCACACCATCACCTCTCCCTGCATCATCTCTCAGCACACCATCACCTCTCCATGCATCATCTCTCTGCACACCATCACCTCTCCCTGCATCATCTCTCAGCACACCAGCACCTCTCCCTGCATCATCTCTCTGCACACCATCACCTACCCCTGTATCATCTCTCAGCACACCATCACCTCTCCCTGCATCATCTCTCTGCACACCATCATCTCTCCATGCATCATCTCTCTGCACACCATCACCTCTCCCTGCATCATCTCTCTGCACACCATCACCTCACCCTGCATCATCTCTCAGCACACCATCACCTCTCCATGCATCATCTCTCTGCACACCATCACCTCTCCCTGCATCATCTCTCAGCACACCATCACCTCTCCATGCATCATCTCTCAGCACACCATCACCTCTCCATGCATCATCTCTCAGCACACCATCACCTCTCCATGCATCATCTCTCTGCACACCATCACCTCTCCCTGCATCATCTCTCAGCACACCATCACCTCTCCATGCATCATCTCTCTGCACACCATCACCTCTCCCTGCATCATCTCTCAGCACACCATCACCTCTCCATGCATCATCTCTCTGCACACCATCACCTCTCCCTGCATCATCTCTCTGCACACCATCACCTCTCCCTGCATCATCTCTCTGCACACCATCACCTCTCCCTGCATCATCTCTCTGCACACCATCATCTCCCACCCGGCGTCGTCTCTCATCCAAACCATTATCTCCTCCTGCATTGTCTTTCCTATCATTCTATTATCATCGATTCAGTGGTTTTGTGCATCTTAAAATCCTGTCTAAACAGCACTTGTTAGATGCCTAAACAATTGTCACTATTCAATTGTGTTTGGGCACCCATGCACCTTGCGTATGTCGAACCCAAACAGACTGGGTTTAGCCACCTCAGCAGTTAAACCTGTCTAAACTCCCTGCTTTGGACGTCCAACCTCCCATTTGGACAGCCAAAGTGCTGAGTTTCCCACACATTTATTTTCACACCTCAGGAGACTGCAAGAAAAAATATCGGCCGCACGGCTACTGGGGGCAACTCTACTCTGGGCAAATCTACTGGGGGCACAGCTGCTGGGGGCACAACTGCTGGTGGTACAGCTGCTGGGAGCACAGCTACAGGGGGCACAAGTACAGGGGTCCCTATGAAGAAGCCATGCTCCTATTTTTCACCATGCGCTCCGGCGCACACCAGCTCTATTTTACCGTGGGAAGGGGGGGGGGGGCACCACAGGAAACTTTCACCCTGGCCGCCACAAGGTCTAGAACCGGCTCTGCTTTGGCACTACTGGTCCTAGCAAGACAGGGCAGTCCTAAGCTGCTTGGCTATTCTGATACTTACAGAACTACAAGCATTAATATGCCTTGGAATCCAGGGCTTAGCTGGAACCTGTAAGGCTACAGAATATAATACTGTTGAAAAATGCAAATAATGAAGCAAACATTTTATTTAAATTATGCCCTCTTTAACCCATTTATTATTAACTATTTTAAATAATTAGGTGCATCAATTAAAAATAATAAAATGATTAACAACTATGTTCAATGAATGCTGCTTCTGAGACTTTTAATTGTATTATGAAAAATATGTGGATTGGTGGTATTAGTGTAAACCACTACTAGGAGCGCAAAATGATAAAGTGCTTATATCATTAATAAAAAATATTGATAAATTCATACATACAAAGACACTTCTTACTGAAAACATAAAACATATAAACTCTGTAGACAGCACTATAGACAAAATTTAAATGGCAAAAAAACCTCAATGAGTTAAAATTCACCACTTATATAAGGATAAAATGTCCACCCATAAAAAGTCTTGCAAAAATAAAGGGTCATATGTTGTGCAATAATATTGTGTCTTCACAAAACATCCTCTTTGACTGGCAAGTGATTTGTCACATACAGTATGAGGGATATATATGAAAAATCCCCCATGTCACCTACATCAATAGAGGGGTTTTCTTTTTCTCCTTTTTTTGCCACTTTTAGACTTAAAGGGGGAATTCAATTACCCATGGTAAATTATCGTGGATGAAAAAGGGAGGAAGCCTAGATCTTTAGCACCCAAGCAATTCAATTGCACTCCTTTTTTCACCCAACAGCCTTGTTAATGCCCATTAAATTAGAGTGGTAATGGCTTTAACACAGGTTAACAGGCATTGACACTCAGAATCCATGAAAAGTTCATGGATTTGTGTGTTTACGGGGTAGAGTATCTGTTAACCTGCTGGTTATCAAGTATTTTTTTTCACCTTTTTCCATACAAAAAATCCCCAATAAGAGCTGCCAGCTAGGCTAAATGAATAGCCCCGGGGCTATTAAAATTACTGTGGCTAATTGAATTCCCCCCTCAGTATGACAGTTTGGTATGCCTACACAGCACAAAAAGTCACAAAAGGCATTTACTACAGTATATGTCCATTTGTGTGTAGACAATTATAAGAATTGGCTTGTAAAAAAAAACACTTTGTTACAACACAAAATGATATTGCTTCCTTTTATTAAGGCCTTGCAACTGCTGATTGCTGTATTAACTGTATATGATGGCTTATTGTACTGGAGTATGATCTTTTGGTATGCATAACCAGTTTTTACTCTTCTTGAAGAAGTACTTGATGTAATATACAGTATTTGAATACAACTTTTTTGGATTTTCCTAGTATATTGTATTGTTTCCAGGCATATGAATTTTACCATGTATAGGCTGGTGAAACTGTGCAATGCTAATGAGGATGAGAAGCAAATCGAGTATGGGCGAATATACACATTTATTTCCACGCATGCAAGGTGGGAATACTGTACATAACATTTTTGTTAAACTCTTAAACCCTTTTTCTTTTCAGAACAAAATTTGTTGTCAAACTTTACCCAATATCAACACAAATTATCTATTGTTTTCATTTTTAGGCAAATGTGTAGGCACGATTGTAAGATAATGAGTAGGATTATATAGTGGATGCATATTCGCACTAGAGGGATTTCATAAACTAGCTTTAGACTTTCTTAAATAAAATAGATAACATTTATGGCACATAAAATAATAAAGCCATATCTATTTTGCTGCATGCAGTTTGAGAACTACATGTGTTCTTCAGAATTAATTTGTTAGAGAGTTGCTTAGTACTAATAAAACTTTAAAAGTAATATTGTCATAAATATTTAATCAAATTATACGACATTTTCATGTTATTGCTAATGGAAAAATATTTAAAAATGTTTATATGCATGCACAATTTGTGATTGTGTATTTAAGTCACTACTGAATGGCAGATCACAAGAGACTTGTAAACTATTTAGATGACTTAAAGCATATTAATGCTTTTACAGCTATGTGCAGGTCAACTAGTTACATAACTATGGGTCTTTAAAACAGCAGTCTTTTCCTGTTTCATTATTACCAACTGCAACTGAATTTCAGGTATGTTTTTTGCAGCTTGCCTAAAATATACTAGTTAGAGCTTTTAAAACTAAATGTATTACACCAGTGTTTCCCAAACTTTTATGAGTCACGGCACCCCCCGAGTATCAGAATTGCTTTAATGGCACCTCTAGGCCAAATGTTTCCTATTAAGTAATTCAGAAAAATATAAAATTAAGTAAATTGTGTTTATATGTCAGGATCAGTTATGTGGTGATGGAAAGCATTTGCTTCTGTTTGTCCACATATTTTATGATTAGAAGCCACAAGTACTAGCTTTGTCTATTACATTGACCATAAATAATTTGAAATGGTCCTGGACCACCAACCCAGGACACCCCTGCAAGTACCACAAGGCACCCCAGGGTGCCACGGCACACAGTTTGAGAACCACTGTATTACACAGTTCTTGCATGTGTATAGCTATTAATGAAAACTGAATAAAAATTGAAATGTGGAATTCCCAGTTACAAATATCTGCAATTACTGATATAAAAGTTGACATATTCATGAAAGGGAAGAGTTCAGTTAGCCATGGTAATTTACAGCAGGCTAATTGATCTCCTAGGGCGATTCAATTAGCCCCCAGCCCTTATCATCAGATTAACGGGTGATGCGACCCTGTTAAAATGCAAATCCGTAAATTAACTTGTGCTGACACCCATTAATATGCTAATTTAATGTGTGTTAACAAGGCTGTTGGGAGAAAAAGGGAGTTGAACTGAATAGCCACATGCATTAAAGCCTTAGGCTACCTTTCTTTTCCCCTGCGGTAATTTACAGCAGGTTATTGAATTCCCCCCACAGTGTACTGTATATTTACTAGGCAAAATCTTGTTTTTTGGCAGTTTTGGCCACAGGATTTAAAATGGAAACATTTTTAGATGCAAAACATTCTTGGTTTTAGGGGTATAGTAAATATTCATCTAAATATCAAACCTAATTTATTGCAATATCATCAAACCTATGTCATTAACATAACCATCTAAAATTGTGGTTTTTAACCTTTTGACCTCTTGGCATGCCATAAATTGTTGAACTATGTTGTTATATCCCTTATGGAGAAAATGTAATACAATTTAAATTAAGCCATTAAAGCTAAACAGTAGATTGTAGCAAGACCTCCCTGTTGCGTTTATTCAGAGGCGTAACTAGGGTTCTTGGAGCCCAGGGCAAAATTAAGAATGGAGGGCCCCCCACCACCATAAAAAGACCAACAAAGTAAAGTATGTGCACACGCTGAGGCGCACCGAAAAAATGGGTGCTGTGACATACGAGAAGGGACATGGCCACTGAAAATGGGTCGTGATGACACGCCACCTGTTTCTTGTCACACTGGGAACATTCTTTTCAATTTCACATGCACCTTACCTATATGATGGTTTCTCACAATACGGAACCTCTGAAGAAAGCATACCATCACCTACCCCTGTATCATCTCTCAGCACACCATCACCTCTCCCTGCATCATCTCTCTGCACACCATCACCTCTCCCTGCATCATCTCTCAGCACACCATCACCTCTCCATGCATCATCTCTCTGCACACCATCACCTCTCCCTGCATCATCTCTCTGCACACCATCACCTCTCCATGCATCATCTCTCTGCACACCATCACCTACCCCTGTATCATCTCTCAGCACACCATCACCTCTCCCTGCATCATCTCTCTGCACACCATCACCTCTCCCTGCATCATCTCTCAGCACACCATCACCTCTCCATGCATCATCTCTCTGCACACCATCACCTCTCCATGCATCATCTCTCTGCACACCATCACCTCTCCATGTATCATCTCTCAGCACACCATCACCTCTCCCTGCATCATCTCTCTGCACACCATCACCTCTCCCTGCATCATCTATCAGCACACCATCACCTACCCCTGTATCATCTCTCAGCACACCATCACCTCTCCCTGCATCATCTCTCAGCACACCATCACCTCTCCCTGCATCATCTCTTAGCACACCATCACCTCTCCCTGCATCATCTCTCTGCACACCATCACCTCTCCCTGCATCATCTCTATGCACACCATCACCTCTCCCTGCATCATCTCTCTGCACACCATCACCTCTCCCTGCATCATCTCTCTGCACACCATCATCTCCCACCCAGAGTCGTCTCTCAGCCAAACCATTATCTCCTCCTGCATTGTCTCTCCTATCATTCTGTTATCATCGATTTAGTTGTTTTGTGCATCTAAAAATCCTGTCTAAACAGCACTTGTTAGATGCCTAAACAATTGTCACTATTCATTTGTGTTTGGGCACCCATGCACCTTGCGCATGTCGCACCCAAACAGACTGGGTTTAGCCACCTCAAGCGGTTAAACCTGTCTAAACTCCCTGCTTTGGACGTCCAACCTCCCATTTGGACAGCCAAAGTGCTGAGTTTCCACACATTTATTTTCACACCTCAGGAGGCTAAAAGAAAAAATATCAGCCACACAGCTACTGGGCACCTAAACTGAGCAACAAATGAAGTGCACCGCGGTGCACCCCTGGTGGTAGCCACAGGGAAAAACAATTGAATCTGCCCCTTTGGCTCCCTGTTTGTTTCCCTCCCCCCTCCCCCCAGTTTTTTTGCCTCTGTGTGTCTCCCCCACTCCCTTTCATAAATTTTGCCGCCCCTTGATGGGATAAACTTTTTAAAGAGACAGCATGCACTGAGAAGAAAAGGGAGTGGCTATACAATTTTAACCCCAAGTATATAGGGCGATAGTGGGTGACTGGGAGATAATTAGAGATGAGCGGGTTTGGTTCTCCGAGATCGGAACCCCCCAAACTTCACCTATTTTACACAGTTCTGAGGCAGCCTAGGATCTTCCTGCCTTGCTCGGTTAACCCGAACGCGGCCGAACATCATCATCCCGCTGTCGGATTCTGGCGAGATTCGTATTCTATACAAAGAGCCGCACGTCGCCACCATTTTCACTCATGCATTGGAGATTGAACGGAGAGGACGTGGCTGTGTTCTCTCCCTGAAAAGCTCTGTATCTGTGCTCAGTGTGCTGCAAATATCTGTGCTCGGTGTGCTACAAATATCTGTGCTCAGTGTGCTGAAAATATCTACGTTCTCTGCCTGAAAACGCTCCATATCTGTGCTCAGTGTGCTGCAAATATCTGTGCTCAGTGTGCTGCATTGTGGGGACCACCAGTATATAATTATAGTAGTACAGTACAGTAGGCCCTTGCTGTATCTTGCAGCTCTGTGTCAAGTATACTATCTCTGTGCTGCATCATTGTGAGCAGTATATAGTAGGACAGTGCAGCATTTGGTGACCAGCAGTATACATATAGTACAGTACAGTAGGACATTGCTATATCTTGCAGTTCTGTGTCAAGTATACTATATCTGTGCTGCATTATTGTGAGCAGTATATAGTAGGACAGTGCAGCATTTTGGTGACCAGCAGTATACATATAGTACAGTAGGCCATTGCTGTATCTTGCAGCTCTGTGTCAAGTATACTATCTCTGTGCTGCATTATTGTGAACAGTATATAGTAGGACAGTGCAGCATTTTGGTGACCAGCAGTATACATATAGTTTAGTACAGTAGGCCATTGCTGTATCTTGCAGCTCTGTGTCAAGTATACTATTCATATCTGTGCTGCATTATTGTGATCAGTATATAGTAGGACAGTGCAGAATTTTGGTGACCAGCAGTATACATATAGTACAGTACAGTAGGCCAATGCTGTATCTTGCAGCTCTGTGTCAAGTATACTATCTCTTTTCTGCATTAATGTGAGCAGTATATAGTAGGACAGTGCAGCATTTTGGTGACCAGCAGTATACATATAGTACAGTAGAGTAGGCCATTGCTGTATCTTGCAGGTCTGTGTCAAGCATATTATCCGTACCTGTGCTGCATTCTTTTTAGCAGTATATAGTAGGACAGTGCAGCATTTTGGTGACCAGCAGTATACATATAGTATAGTACAGTAGGCCATTGCTGTATCTTGCAGCTCTGTGTCAAGTATACTATCTCTGTGCTGCATTATTTTTAGCAGTATATAGTAGGACAGTGCAGCATTTTGGTGACCAGCAGTATACATATAGTACAGTACAGTAGGCCATTGCTGTATCTTGCAGCTCTGTGTTAAGTATACTATCCATATCTGTGCTGCATTATTGTGATCAGTATATAGTAGGACAGTGCAGCATTTTGGTGACCAGCAGTATACATATAGTACAGTACAGTAGGCCATTGCTGTATCTTGCAGCTCTGTGTCAAGTACACTTTCTCTGTGCTACATTATTGTAAGCAGTATATAGTAGGACAGTGCAGCATTTTGGTGACCAGCAGTATACATATAGTACAGTACAGTAGGCCATTGCTGTATCTTGCAGCTCTATGTCAAGTATACTATCTCTGTGCTGCATTATTGTGAGCAGTATATAGTAGGACAGTGCAGAATTTTGGTGACCAGCAGTATACATATAGTACAGTACAGTAGGCCATTGCTGTATCTTGCAGCTCTGTGTCAAGTACACTTTCTCTGTGCTACACTATTGTAAGCAGTATATAGTAGGACAGTGCAGCATTTTGGTGACCAGCAGTATACATATAGTACAGTACAGTAGGCCATTGCTGTATCTTGCAGCTCTATGTCAAGTATACTATCTCTGTGCTGCATTATTGTGAGCAGTATATAGTAGGACAGTGCAGCATTTTGGTGACCAGCAGTATACATATAGTACAGTACAGTAGGCCATTACTATTGATATATTACTGGCATATAGTTCCACACATTACAAAATGGAGAACAAAAATGTGAAGGGTAAAATAGGGAAAGATCAAGATCCACTTCCACCTCGTGCTGAAGCTGCTGCCACTAGTCATGGCCGAGACGATGAAATGCCATCAACGTCGTCTGCCAAGGCCGATGCCCAATGTCATAGTAGAGAGCATGTAAAATCTAAAAAACAAAAGTTCAGTAAAATGACCCAAAAATCTAAATAAAAAGCGTCTGAGGAGAAGCGTAAACTTGCCAATATGCCGTTTACGACACGGAGTGGCAAGGAACAGTTGAGTCCCTGGCCTATTTTTATGGCTAGTGGTTCAGCTTCACATGAGGATGGAAGCACTCATCCTCCCGCTAGAAAAATGAAAAGACTTAAGCTGGCAAAAGCACAGCAAAGAACTGTGCATTCTTCTAAATCGCAAATCCCAAAGGAGAGTCCAATTGTGTCAGTTGCAATGCCTGACCTTCCCAACACTGGACGGGAAAAGGTGGCGCCTTCCACCATTTGCACGCCCCCTGCAAATTGAAGATGTCACTGTTGAAGTACACCAGGATGAGGATATGGGTGTTGCTGGCGCTGAGGAGGTAATTGACAAGGAGGATTCTGATGGTGAGGTGGTTTGTTTAAGTCAGGCACCCGGGGAGACACCTGTTGTCCGTGGGATGAATATGGCCATTCACATGCCTGGTCAAATTACAAAAAAAAATCACCTCTTTGGTGTGGAATTAATTTAACAGAAATGCGGACAACAGGTGTCAAGATGTGTATTGCCTTTGTCAAGCTGTAATAAGAAGCGGTAAGGACGTTAACCACCTAGGAACGTCCTCCCTTATACGTTACCTGGAGTGCATTCATCAGAAGTCATTGACAAGTTCAAAAACTTTGGGTGACAGCGGAAGCAGTCCACTGCCAACTAAATCCCTTCCTCTTGTTACCAAGCTCCTGCAAACCACACCACCAACTCCCTCAGTGTCAATTTCCTGCTTAGACAGGAAAGACAATAGTCCTGAAGGCCATGTCACTGTCAAGTCTGACAAGTCCTCTCCTGCCTGGGATTCCTCCGATGCATCCTTGAGTGTAACGCCTACTGCTGCTGGCGCTGCTGTTGTTGCTGCTGGGAGTCGATCGTCATCCCAGAGGGGAAGTCGGAAGACCACTTGTACTACTTCCAGTAAGCAATTGACTGTCCAACAGTCCTTTGCGAGGAAGATGAAATATCACAGCAGTCATCCTGTTGCAAAGCGGATAACTGAGGCCTTGGCAGCTGTGTTGGTGTTAGACGTGCGTCCGGTATCTGGCGTTAGTTCACAGGCAATTAGAGAATTTCTTGAGGTAGTGTGTCTCCGGTACCAAATACCATCTAGGTTCCACTTCTCTAGGCAGGCGATACCGAGAATGTACACAGACGTCAGAAAAAGACTCACCAGTGTCCTAAAAAATGCAGTTGTACCCAATGTCCACTTAACCACGGAAATGTGGACAAGTGGAGCAGGGAAGACTCAGGACTATATGACTGTGACAGCCCACTGGGTAGATGTATTGCCTCCCGCAGCAAGAACAGCAGCGGCTGCACCAGTAGCAGCATCTCGCAAACGCCAACTCATTCCTAGGCAGGCTATGCTTTGTATCACCGCTTTCCATAAAAGGTACACAGCTGACAACCTCTTACAGAAACTGAGGAACATCATCGCAGAATGGCTTACCCCAATTGGACTTTCCTTGGGATTTGTGACATCGGACAATGCCACCAATATTGTGCGTGCATTACATGTTGGCAAATTCCAGCACGTCCCATGTTTTGCACATACATTGAATTTGGTGGTGCAGAATTATTTAAAAAATGACAGGGGCATGCAAGAGATGCTGTCGGTGGCCTGAAGAATTGCAGGCCACTTTCGGCATTCAGCCACCGCGTGGCGAAGACTGGAGCACCAGCAAACACTCCTGAACCTGCCCCGCCATCATCTGAAGCAAGAGGTGATAACAAGGTGGAATTCAACCCTCTATATGCTTCAGAGGATGGAGGAGCAGCAAAAGGCCATTCAAGCCTATAAATTTGCCTAGGATATAGGCAAAGGAGGGGGAATGCACCTGACTCCACCACAGTGGAGAATGATTTCAACGTTGTGCAAGGTTCTGCAACCCTTTGAACTTGCCACACGTGAAGTCAGTTCAGACACTGCCAGCCTGAGTCAGGTCATTCCCCTCATCAGACTTTTGCATAAGCAGCTGGAGAAATTGAAGGAGGAGCTAAAATGGAGTGATTCCACTAGGCATGTAGGACTTGTGGATGGAGCCCTTCATTCGCTTAACCAGGATTCAAGGGTGGTCAATCTGTTGAAATCAGAGCACTACATTTTGGCCACCGTGCTCGATCCTAGGTTTAAATCCTACATTGTATCTCTCTTTCTGGCAGACACAAGTCTGCAGATGTTCAAAGACCTGCTGGTGAGACACTTGTCAAGTCAAGCGGAACGTGACCCGTCAACAGCTCCTCCTTCACATTCTCCCGCATATGGGGCTGCGAGGAAAAGGCTAAGAATTCAGAGCCCACCCGCTGGTGGTGATGCAGGGCACTCTGGAGCGAGTGCTGACATCTGGTCAGGACTGAAGGACCTGCCAACGATTACTGACATGTCGTCTACTGTCACTGCATATGATTGAGTGACAGCATCCAAGTAGGCACATCAGACAGTCCGTACGTATACTGGCAGGAATAAGGTAATTTGGAGGCCCTTGCACAAACTGGCTTTTATTTTATCTAAGTTGCCCCCCCCCCCCCCCCTCCAGTGTGTACTCCGAAAGAGTGTTTAGTGCAGCCGGTCACCTTGTCAGCGATCAGCGTACGAGGTTACTTCCACAAAATGTGGAGAAGATGATGTTCATCAAAATTAATTATAATCAATTCCTCCATGGAGACATTCACCAGCAATTGCCTCCAGAAAGTACACAGGGACCAGAGATGGTGGATTCCAGTGGGCATGAATTAATACTCTGTGAGAAGGTGGATGTACACAGTGAAAGGGGTGATGAATTGGAAGATGAGGAGGAAGTGCATATCTTGCCTCTGTAGAGCCAGTTTGTGCAAGGAGAGATTGCTTCTTTTTTGGTGTGGGCCCAAACCAACCAGTCATTTCAGCCACAGTCGTGTGGCAGACCCTGTGGCTGAAATGATGGGTTGGTTAAAGTGTGCATGTCCTGTTTATACAACATAAGGGTGGGTGGGAGGGCCCAAGGACAATTCCATCTTACACCTCTTTTTTTTATTTATCTCTGCATCATGTGATGTTTGTGGCTAATTTTTTTAAGTGCCATCCTGTCTGACACTGCAGTGCCACTCCTAGATGGGCCAGGTGTTTGTGCAGCCCACTTGGGTCGCTTAGCTTAGTCATCCAGCAACCTCGGTGCAAATTTTAGGACTAAAAATAATATTGTGAGGTGTTCAGTGTTCAGAATAGACTGGAAATGAGTGGAAATTATGGTTATTGAGGTTAATAATACTACCCCCAAATTCTATGATTTAAGCTGTTTTTGAGGGTTTTTTAAAAAAAAAACACCGGAATCCGACAAAAAATTTTCAGGGAGGTTTTGCCAAAACGCGTCCGAATCCAAAACACGGCCGTGGAACCTGAATCCAAAATCAAAACACAAAACCAGTAAAAATTCCGGTGCACATCTCTAGAGATAATAGGTAACTGGGGAGAAAGGGGTGACAAGGAGATAGTGGTTGACTGAGGCAGGGGTGACAGGGAGATAGCGTGTGACTGAGACAGGGGTGACAGGTAAATAGTGGGTGACTGAGGCAGGGGTGACAGGGAGACAGTGGGTGACTGAGTCAGGGTGACAGGGAGATAGCGGGTGACTGAAGCAGGGGTGACAGCGAGATAGCGGATGACTGAGGCATGGGTGACAGAGAGAGAGTGAGTGACTGAGGCAAGGGTGACAGGGAGAGAATGGGTGACTAAAGAGGGGTGACAGGGAGATAGCAGGTGACTGAGGCAGGGATGACAGGGAGATAGCGGGTGGCTTAGGCAGGGGTGACAGGGAGATAGCGGGTGACTGAGGCAGGGGTGACAGGGATAGTGAGTGACTGAGGCAGGGGTGACAGGGAGAGAGTGTGTGACTGAGGCAGGGGTGACAAGGAGAGAGTGAGTGACTGAGGCACGGGTGACAGGGAGAGAATGGGTGACTGAAGAGGGGTGACAGGGAGATAGCAGGTGACTGAGGCAGGGATGACAGGGAGATAGCGGGTGACTGAGGCAGGGGTGACAGGGAGAGAGTGAGTGACTGAGGCACAGGTGACAGGAAGAGAATGGGTGACTGAAGAGGGGTGACAGGGAGATAGCTGGTGACTGAGGCAGGGATGACAAGGGAAATAGTGGGTGACTAAGGCAGGGGTGATGGAGATAGTGGATGACTGAGGCAGGGGTGACAGGGAGATAGTGGGTGACTGAAGCAGAAGTGACAGGGAGATAGTGACAATGGACTTTGTACCGGGACCAGGGGCATACTGATATACACACATTGTACAGGGAGAGCTGACAGCCATGCAAAGGCACATACCTCCCACCTCTGTCAGCTCCCGCTAGGATGAGGGCGGTCACACAGCTGTGCATTTATGAGAGAGAACTTTGTTCCAGGGTGAGCGGCGGTGGCACTGTAGAGAGTGACGGTGATTTAATGTCTGCAGCAGCACCCTCTACAGTCTGGCGCTCTACGCGTATGCATACCTCACATATGCACCACTTTCCCATCACATTACCTCTCCCCTCTTAGCACAGCACAATGCAGTGCCTCCTCCCCTCATAGCACAATGCAGCAACCAAGTCCCCTCACAATACAGCACCCCTCTCACTGCACAACATAGCAACATGGCTGCTCCAGTGGCAGGCAGGTTAGGAGGAGTCACTTCACAGGGAGGGTGGCAGGGCTGGATAATTCAGGGGTGTGTGGTCTAATCACGGGAGGCTTGCCCACCCCACCCCCCAAAAACATACTGGAAAATTATGCCCTTGCTGCTCTACTAGCAGATGAATGGGGAGGGGGAGCACTGTGATCGCATCACTTGATCCCCACCCTCCCCCATACAGGCAGACAACTGGCACAGTAGCCTCCAGTCTCTCTTCAGTCCAGACTGCATCCCAGCACACACGTCACAGTGAGCAGCGTGTGCTGGCTGCTGCCGGCTGACAGCCTCAGCTGAGGAAGGGAGCGAACCCCTCCAGCAAGCAAGGGCCTTCCAGTTCCCAGTTCCTCTGCTGGCCGCTCAGGGAGCGTTACGCTGGCATTGCGGTCACACTACCTCCCAGCAGCAGCAAATAAAGTGGGATGGAGCAAGGACCTGCATGCTGCAGGAACGCCACCAAGCACCAAGCACCAAGCACCAAGAGCCTAGCTTGGCGGCACAATGGTAATGGACAGGAGGGCAGGCAGCAGCGCAATGGCAGAGTCAGGCAGGTACAAAACCCTGGCCGGTAGCACCCCCTTTCCTGGGATTGCCACTGCGCCCAGGGCATGTGCCCTGCTCGACCCCCCCTAGTTACGCCTCTGCGTGTATTCAATAATAGTTATGAAATTTGGCACTTAATATTATCCCATGTAAAGTGTTCCCGGTTTCTATAAATGGAGTCCAACTGAAAATATGCAACAACTCATTGCCAGAGAACTCCTAAAAACAAGGGAGGGTTAAGGGGCTTTTCAGCCCTTGCTAAACAAGAAAATCCAAAATACAGAATGTTTTTGCTTAGTGAACTACTGTATAAAGAGCAACCCAATTAACATACTTCCTCCAATGTGAGTGCGTGTGTGCATGTGTGTGTGTGTAAAGACAACAGGAGGTGCACAATGGTGAAGTATTCACAGATTTACTTGTAGTATGCAAGACTCACATTTGATTAAATGATCAGCATGTAACCAGGCTCTATGCAGACTTGTGTTGCTTCCCGCATCTCTACTCTGTGAACCAGGAATTCCCAGTGTTCCAAGCCTCGATTTCAGTGATGATGATGTCAGGGCCGCCTATGCCATGGCTATCAATCCAACCCAGATGTGTTTCTTTGCTGCATGTACATAGATAGACACAGACATAGATAGATGGGCATTGGAGAAATGAAGCTTATGATTTAAAGTTGAACGTATTTTTCTTCAGTATGGTAAATATTAGCTGTGGACCATATTGTTTATTAATTTATAAACCTTTATATCATGCAGTAGCACAGTAATTAAGGTTGTTATAGTGTGGTATCCATTTATGGACTATTTTTCTTGACACGTTTGTATTGTTTTTTATTTAATTCAGTGCACACATTAATGATGTTTCCCTGATGAAGTCTTGGCGAGAGACAAAACGATATTGGTTACAGCTGAGAAACACACCATTGTGATCCCACACCCATTAATATAAGGGCTTTGGAAATTCAAGTTGACTTCACTCTCATGTGGACTCTAACAGCATTGTAGAACACTGTATAAGCAAAAAAAAGACCTCATCCTGTGAGAATATTGGTTAAAACGTTTTTTTATGATATTCATTTTGGTCATTGGCTTCATGATTTTGGGGGATTCTTATTGGTAAGGAGGTATACTCACAGAGCCCCTAAATCATTTATGGACATGCTCAGACATTTTATGGACAGTTATTTTTTTAATATTCCAATTTATTGGGGATCAAGTGTCTACATTATAAGATTCAAGTTAGGAAGGTAAAGCATTTAAATTGCCACTGGTATTAGGAACATTACACTTACTGTAGTTTATCATGGAGTGCCCTCCTAGTTTTATTTTTGGTTCTTGCTAACAAAAGACTTACTGTGAGGTGCTGCACTTATTTTAGATTAGTTGAAGTACAGGAAAAGGGTAAGTTTAAAGGATGTGTGTGCGCAGAGCCGGCCCTAACCAATATGATGCCCTATGCAAGATTGTGGCTGGTGCCCCCTTGCACAGATGCTAGTACCGCCTCTAACCCTGTACCCCTTTCCCAGCACCATCACCCCTCACCCATAGCAGTCCTCATTTTGGTGCTCCTACCCCCTATATTATAAATAGAAACAGTGTGCACTTTCAGTGCGCAGCCCAGAACAGGGCGTGTTCTTGCTAGGAAGAGGCATGGCCACACAATAATACCCCCAGTTGAAATTACGCCACACAGTACTGCAACTTTATTCACATTATATCATGCAATAGTGTCTCTTATTCACATTACATCACAGAGTAGTACCACGTTACTTCTCACAGTAGTGCCCCTTATTCACATGACACCACACCATATTGCTCTTTATTCACATTAGATCACACAGTAGTGCCCTTTCTATACCTTACGCCACAAAGTACTGTAGTACACCTTATACACAGAATGTCGCACATAAGTGATACATTTCATCTGCAGATACAGCTGCAGTCACACACAGAATATAGGCATGCTGCATATCATTTTAATCAGCAGAAGCTGCTTGTGTCCCTAGTTTGCCTATGCCTAGGGCCAGGTGTGTGTGTGTGTGTGTGTGCGCGCGTGTGTGTGTGTGTGTGTGTGTGTGTGTGTGTGTGAGAGAGAGAGAGAGAGAGAGAGAGAGAAAAGGATGTCAAAATTCTATTTTTATGTTTTTGTTTTACTTTGAAATTTTTAGCTCAAGTTTTAAATTATTTGAAAATCTATTTGCATTATAAAATATCTAACAAATAAGTATCATGAATATGTAATAGTAGTAAAACATTGGCTAAAAAATGTGAACATCTGGAAAAGTAGTGGCTCTTCTCAGAACCATCCATTAATTTGGGGAAATGATTTCTCCTGTGTGTTCTGTAACGTGTAACTTAATGTTTTTAGGCATGCCGTGTAAAAATATGATAAGATGCAGATTTGTTGGGTTGGAACCTATTGTACTGGTTTCAATGAATTATTACACAGTGTTTCTAAAATCATTCTTTCACTGTAGGGATTAGAAAAATGTTAAAAGCAATTTATGAGTGATCTCTCTGTGTTGGAGATTCCTCCCTGTCTTGGTCATATTCAATTTTTTTTTCATTATGTTATGTTGACATTTGGAAAATGGCCGTTGGCCCAAGATTTTTCCAGCGTAAAATCATGAACTTTACAATTTTGAAGACTGTAAGAAAAAGTTAATAAAAAAAAAAAATATATATATAAAAATTAGTAACACATTCTATATTCTACAAAGAGCACAAATGTAGTATGTTATTAGCAGTTTTTGAGTATTTTCATGGGCTGCAGTTGATATTTTTATAAGCATGGGCCATTATGGTGATAGGTCAAGGTACCATATTTCTTTTAGTCACATGCAGTAAAAACTGAGACTCCTATGAAGTGGTCATGCTTAATTTGCATTTAGGACCTGCCAGACTTAACACTTGGTCAAGAAGCAACAAAGCAGTATTTACATTTTTCTCATGTTCTTATTTAGCCCTGAGCAGAAACATTCCACAATTTTTTATTTTTTTTATTTTACAGATGGTGGCAGTGTCGGACTGGGGCATATAGGGCCCACCGGGGAAATGCAGTGTTAGGAGCCATGTTATGGGTGTGACCAGTCTGCAGAGGGGGTGTGGCCTGCCACCTCATTGGTTTGACTAACCATTAGAGAGTGCAACTTTTTGTGCCCCTTCATAAAAATATACAGTAAATTCAGCTGCTGCATGCATGATAATGTACCAGATTAATAACTGCAATGCACTGTAGAAAATACACCACAGTCCATTATAAGGTAACATATGTATAAGCTATAAATTCAAGTGCACAGTCTGGAACCTGATCCTTAGAGCAGAAGGTGGGTCCCCAGGCGGTGGGGCCCACCGGTAGTTTCCCCTGTACCCCTGTGGGCCAGTCGAAGCCTGGATGGTGGTGTGGAATGTCTATGTCACGTTATCACTACTTGTTACATATGGGACCCTTACTGTCAAATGAGAAGTATGGAAAAAAAAATGTTCTTACATTTTTACAGCTACTGCTACCTAGTTGTGTAAATTTGTATTCTTTACACTTCTTAATCAACATTCTCATTAAATAAACTCATAATGAATTATCTAGAATGGTCTCTTTCTTTGTGGTTTTCAAATCATATTTTGTCTGCTGAGTATGGGGAATAATCATTTAATATTGGCAACAAAATTAAGCATGTTTCTCCAACAGACTTTGGGGTCTATTTATTAAAATTATTTTTACTAAAATAATGTGAAAAGGGTGTGAAAACACCCTTTTTCACATTATTTTAGTATCACCTGAATGTATTAAAGGGCATCTGGAGCAGTTTTCATGAAAAACCCTTTAATTCACTTTTTTTTAGTAACCCATATCGCATTCCCCATACTTACAATGGGAAATGAGATGTGGCCGAATTTACTAACAAAAAAATTTGAAAAAATACTGCAGTGTGCCCTGTGATAAACTCGCCAGCTCAGGCTGGCGAGTTCACAGGGCAGCACTGCGATGTGTACCCTTTTGCCCAGCTTTCTCTGCCCCTGCCCCCGAAAATTAAAAATAAGTATTTATTTTTCTATAAAAGCATCATCATTTGTGAAAGAGACTCACAGATCAGCCAGCCTTTCCTGTACCTGCCTTTTCAGAAGGGACTAGACTTTCTGACAAAAACATTCTGGACAGGCAGAGTGGGCGGTCTCTTATGCAGTATGGCAAGCTAGGATAGAATATATACAATGTCATCTGTTTGGGATACAAAGCTGCCTGTCTGGGATTCAGGCAGCATGACCGTAATACTAGTGACTGCCTGTCTAGCTGGGCACATATGCCCAATGGTAAATTACTTTGGTGGGCATGTGATCCTCTGTTTCCTGTGTGCGCATGGCAAACACCATCATCTGTGAAATTCTTACTGGACAAATTACAGGGTAAATAAATATACCCCACCACCAATGTGCATGTGCCACATATACTGTACAGGGAATGTGAGTGCCCTCTCTTGGCATAAAAAAGGAGGAGGGGTCTGATGGCATATAAAGGGTAATGTGGAGGAGAGGTTTGGTGGCATATAAAGGGTAGGGATGAGCGGGTTCGGTTCTCAGAGAACCGAACTGTACCGAACTTCACTATTCGAGTCCGGTTCCAAGCCAGGCTCGGGTTTTACTGCCTGACTCGGAAACCAGAATGAGGCAAAACGTCATTATCCCGCTGTCAGATTCTCACGGGGTTTGGATTCCATATAAGGATCCGTGCATCCCCGCCATTTTCACTCCGGCATTGGAGAGTGTAGAGAGAGGATGTGTCTCCGTTCTCTCAGTGTCCTTAGTGTCCGTGTCTTGTGCTGTATCTTTCCAGTCACAGTGCTTGTGTCCTCTGCTGCCATATGTCCAGTGCTGTCCAGTGGGGATCGGTATGAAATACCTCCAATCAAAATCCCGATGCTCAAAATCCCGACACCAATTGACCGATGGTCAAAATCCCGACAAGGTCAAAATCCCGACATGGACAAAATACTGACATTTAAAATACCGACAAGGTCAAAATACCGACATGTAAAATGCCGACAGGTCAAAATACCGACATGCATTTTTTTTTTTGTGTGTGAATGTCGATATAAGTCAATATGGACACCATATAAAGTGTACCGCGTCCCCTCGCATGGCGAGCGCTCTTCAGGCGCAGTGCCTCGCTGCACTCGGCACACTATTATATTCCCCCTCCAGGTCCACTGGGATGGTAAAGTATGAACAAGTCGGTTTCAATGAAAAAAAATCATGAAAAACTCATGTCGGTATTTTGACCTGTCGGCATTGTACATGTCGGTATTTTGACCTTGTTGGTATTTTAAATGTCGGTATTTTATCCATGTCGGGATTTTGACCTTGTCGGGATATGGACCATCGGTCAATTGGTGTCGGGATTTTGAATGTCGGGATTTTGATTGGAGGTAAACTGACGGCATCCCGTCCAGTGGTGCTGAGTTGTACTACATCTGTTCAGTGGTGGTGTGTTGTGCTGCATCAGTCACAATGGTGGTGTCCTCTGCTGCCATATGTCCAGTGCTGCAGTATAATAAGTCCCTTACAATGTTGTTGTGTTGTCCTGCATCAGACCAGTGGTAGTGTCCTGGCCGTCAGTCATTCCAGTGACCAGGCAGTCACAGTGGTATATGCTGCTGCTATATATCCACTGCTGCCGTATAATAATAATAACAACAAGTCCCTTACAGTGTTTCTGTGTTGTGCTGCATCAGACCAGTGGTAGTGTCCTGGCCATCAGTCATTCCAGTGACAAGGCAGTCACAGTGGTATACGCTGCTGCTATATGTCTACTGTTGCCGTATAATAATAATAACAACAACAGCAAGTCCCTTACAGTGTTTCTGTGTTGTCCTGCATCAGACCAGTGGTAGTGTCCTGTGCATCAGCCATCAGTCATTCCTGTGCCGCATATTGTGTTATATAACTCCAGAAAAATAATGGAGAACAAAAATTTGGAGGATAAAATAGGGAAAGATCAAGAACCCCTTCCTCCTAGTGCTAAAGCTGCTGCACTAGCCATGACATAGATGATGAAATGCCATCGTCGTCTGCAAAGGCCGATGATCAATGTGATAGTGGAGGGCATGTAAAATCCAAAAAGCCAAAGTTCAGTAAAAAGAACCAAAAAAAGAAATGATCTGAGGAGAAACGTAAACTTGCCAATATGACATTTACGACACGGAGTGGCTAGGAACGGCTGAGGCCCTGGCCTATGTTCATGACTAGTGGTTCAGCTTCACATGACGATGGAAGCCTTTATAACTGAGGCTTTGACACTTATGTTGGTGTTAGACGTGCGTCCGGAATCCGCCATTAGTGCAGTGGGATTTAGACAATTGATGGAGGTATTGTGTCCCCGGTACCAAATCCCATTTAGATTCCTCTTCACTAGGCAGGTGATACCGAGATTTTGCCATTTAATTCCAGTGATTTGGACGTATAATTCTAGTGATTTTGCCATTTAATTCCAGTGATTTTGCCATTTAATTCCAGTGATTTGGATGTATAATTCCAGTGATTTGGACATATAATTCCAGTGGTAATTGTTTGTGTTGCTTGGCTTAGTCATACAGCTACCTCATTGTACCTCTTCGACATCTTTGCATGAGGTGCTGCTTGGGGCCTAGTTTTTGAAAAGTGCCATCCTGTCTGACACTGCCGTATGAGTCCAGTGGTACTGCTGTATTAGTCCTGGGGTACTGCCGTATAAGTCCACCAATTGCAGAGTTTTTTTTAAATGACAGGGGCGTGCTGGAGATGCTGTCAGTGGACCGAATAATTGCGGCCCACTCTCGACATTCAGCCACTGCGTGACACTACTAGATGGGCCAGGTGGTTATGTCGCTTAGCTGGGTGGTCTTCAGTTTGCCGACTGTCGGGATCCTGGCGCACAGTATACAGACACCGGCATACCAACACTTTTCCTCCCTCTTGGGGGTCCACGACCCCCCTGGAGGGAGAATAGATAGCGTGGTGCACGTAGCGTGCCACCGTGCCCGCAGCGTGGCAAGAGCAGCGAGCCCGCAAGGGGCTCATTTGCGCTCACCCAGCTGTCGGTATGCCGGCGGCCGGGACTCCAGCGCTGGTATTCTGCCCGCCGGGAACCCGGCCGCCGACATACCCTACTACACCCGCTTAGCTTAGTCATACAGCAACCTCGGTGCACCTTTTTTTTCTTCTTTGCATCATATGCTGTTTGGGGACTATTTTTTTAAAGTGCCATCCTGTCTGACACTTCCATATATGTCCAGTGGTACTGCCATTTAATTCCAGTGACTTGGACGTATAATTTCAGTGATTTGGACGTATAATTCCAGTGATTTTGCAGTATAATTCCAGTGATTTGCAGTATTATTACAGTGATTTTGCAGTATAATTCAAGTGATTTTGCCATTTAATTCCAGTGATTTGGATGTATAATTCCAGTGATTTTGCCATTTAATTCCAGTGATCCTGCCATACAATTCCAGTAATCCTGCCGTTTAATTACAGTGGTACTGGCGTATAATTACAGTGATCCTGCTATATAAATCCAGTGATCCTGCCGTATAAATCCAGTGATCCTGCCGTATAATTACAGTGGTACTGGCATATAAATCATGTCCAGTGATACTGCCGTATATATATATATATATATATATATATATATATATATATATATCCTGTTGCAAAGCCGATTACTGAGGCCTTAACAACTATGCTAACGTTAGACGTGCATCCAGTATCCACCATTAGTGCAGTGGGACTGCAGTGCCAACCCTAGATGGGCCAGGTGTTTGTGCCGTACACTTGTGTCGCTTAGCTTAGTCATACAGCTACCTCATTGCCCTCTTTTACTTCTTGGCATGATGTGCTGTTTGGGGACTATTCTTTTAAAGTGCCATCCTGTCTGACACTTACGTATATGTCCAGTGGAACTGCCATTTAATTCCAGTGATTTGGATGTATTATTCCAGTGATTTTGCAGTATAATTCCAGTGATTATGCAGTATAATTCCAGTGATTTTGCCATTTAATTCCAGTGATTTTGCCATTTAATTCCAGTGATTTGGACGTATAATTCCAGTGATTTGGACTTATAATTCCAGTGATTTTTCCATTTATTTCCAGTGATTTTGCCATTTAATTCCAGTGATTTGGACGTATAACTCCAGTGGGAATTGCTTGTGTTGCTTTGCTTAGTCATACAGCTACCTCATTGCACCTCTTCTACATATTTGCATGAGGTGCTGTTTGGGGCCTAGTTTTTGAAAAGTGCCATCCTGCCTGACACTGCAGTGCCACTCCTAGATGGTCCAGGTGTTTTTGCTGCACACTTGTGTCTCTTGGCTTAGTCATACAGCAGCCTCAGTGCACCTCTTTGTCTTCTTTGCATCATGTGCTGTTTGGGGACTAGTTTTTGAATAGTGCCATCTTGTCTGCAACTGCAGTGCCACTCCTAGATGGGCCAGGTGTTTGTATTGCACACTTGCGTCGCTTAGCTTGGTCATACAGCCACGTCGGTGCAACTTTTAGGCCTAAAAACAATATACAGCAGGATTACTGGAACTATACAGCAGGATAACTGGAAATATATGGCAGTATTACTGGAATTATATGGCAGGATCACTGGAATTATACAGCAGGATCACTGGATTTATACGGCAGGATTACTGGAATTATTCGTCAAGATCACTGGAATTATACGGCAGGATCACTGGAGTTATACGTCAGTATAACTGTAATTATACGTCAGGATTTCTGGAATTATATTGAAGGATTACCGTAATTATACGCAGGATCACTGTAATTATTCAGCAGGATCATTGTAATTATACGGTACGATTACTGGATTTATACGGCAGGATTACTGGAATTATATGGCAGGATCAGTGGAATTATACGGCAGGACTACTGGAATTATACGGCAGGATCACTGGAATTATACGGCAGGATCACTGGATTTATCCTGCAGGATCACTGTAATTATACGCCAGTACCACTGTAATTATACGGCAGGATTACTGGAATTTTACGGCAGGATCACTGGAATTATACGGCAGGATTACTGGAATTTTACGGTAGGATAACTGGATTTATACGGCAGTACCGCTGGACATATACGGTAGTACCGCTAGACATATATGGCAAGATCACTATACATATACATCAGTACCACTGGACATATACGGCAGTACCACTGGACATATACGGCAGCACAGGGACACCACCACTGGACTGATGCAGGACAACACAGCACCACTGCAATGGACTGGATTTATACAGCAGCACTGGACATATGGCAGCAGAGGACACCACTGTGACTGATCACTGGACTGACTGATGCACAGGACACTACCACTGGTCTGATGCAGGACAACACAGCAACACTGTAAGGGACTTATTATACAGCAGCACTGGACATATGGCAGCAGAGGACACCAGCACTGTGACTGGACTGATGCAGCACAATACACCACCACTGAACTGATGCAGCACAACACAGCACCCTATACAGCAGCACTGGACATATGGCAGCAGAGGACACCACTGTGAATGGTCACTGGACTGACTGATGCACAGGACACTACCACTGGTCTGATGCAGGACAATTCAGCAACACTGTAAGGGACTTATTATACAGCTGCTGGAGGGCTGATATCCCTGGTTCTGGGCACAGTAGAGACAAGCTGCCAGTGTCCACCAAAAGGGAAGAGTCCCAGCATTTGAAGTGTACCTGCAGACAATCATTAAGTCAGATAGAACCCGAGATCTCTGGCTTGGAAGAGCAATTAACAGGCTTGGATGGGGACCACTGCTTTGAAGTTGGATATCTCCGGTTCCCAGCGCCGATTTTCTAAAATCTGGTACCTCTGGAAAAAGGGGACCCTCAGATCTCAGACTAGTGTCCTTATACTCCTAGGGCCCTTGGTCAACTGCTCATTGAGCCCATATGTAAAGACAGCCCTGCCTCCCAGCTCCGTCTAGTAAATGTCCCTCCCAAAATGGCTGCGCCTCCTCTGGTATCCATCAAAACTGTCCTCTTGAAGGTGGTGGCAATTTTAGGTGGGACTTTTTCACAGATTTCTATGTGGCTGGCCAGATCACATAGAATACTGCACACAATGGCCATGAGCCGGCACCCCGTGTGATTGCACGGCTGGCCCTGCCCTAGAAACGCCACTACTAAATTTTTCTGCACATGTTACATCTGCTCCACCTGCAGTGCAGCATAGTTTTGCCCAGATACTTGAGTTTTTTCTCTACCTACTTGTCTTTCTTTGAACTTGCTTCTGCCACTATCAAAAGACAGCAGCCAAAAAGGAGTGCCCACTATTCACAAAAAGTGTTGAACATACAGTAAACTACTGTATCTCTCTCTCTCTCTAATGATGAAGCTTTTAAGTAATATTCACTTCTGCTGAATGATCAATACAGATGGTAGAATTATAAAACACCAAGAGGTAGTTAGCAGGGGCAGATTACTGGCACTAGGATTGTCTTGAGGATTGTCTTGAGGTGCACGGTACAGCCATGAAGATTGGGGAATGCCCCTTGGTGTGTAGACTTCACAGTTAATAGTAGCATGATAGGACATTGCCATAACTTCATGTTTATCCCTGCCCCCTATAGAACTAGACTCACAAGATGTCTGTGCAGCCCTGTCATCTGTTAAGAAAACATAAAATGTTTGTTACTTTTTTCCTTCTAATTTAAAAGATCTTATACTGTACTTACTGGATGATCCTTTATGACTTAAGGCCTGATTCAGAGAGGTATACAAAGTCATTGTTGCATGCAGCAATTATCAGCAGACCGCACAAGTTCTACGTTTGCAATGAGGACTCCATCGTAAAGTGATTGACTGCAAGTGATCATTTGGGGGTGTTAACATGGTGTTAGTGGGTGTAGAGCTGTGCAGCGGGCACTTTTCGTGTTTTGTGTTTTGGTTTTGGTTCTAGTCCCATGCTCGTGTTTTGGATCTGGATTGGTTTTGCCAAAACCACCCTTTCGTGTTTTGGTTTTAGTTTTGAATCTGGATGATTTTGAAAAAAACATAAAACACAGCTAAAGTCACAGAATTTGGGGGTAATTATGATCCTACGGTATTATTAACCTCAATAACATTCATTTCCACTCATTTCCAGTATATTCTGAACACCTCACACCACATAATATTGTTTTTAGGCCAAAAGGTTGCAGCGAGGTGGCTGGATGACTAAGCCAAGTGACACAAGTGGGCGGCACAAACATCTGGCCCATATAGGAGTGGCACTGCAGTGGCAGACTAGATGGCAGATTTAAAAAATAGGTCCCAAACAGCACATGATGAAAAGAAGAAAAAGAGGTGCAATGAGGTAGCTGGATGGCTAAGCTAAGCGACACAAGTGTGCGGCACAAACAGCTGGTGCATCTAGGAGTGGCACTGCAATGGCAGACAGGATGGCACTAAAAAAAACTAGGCCCCAAACAGAATATCATGCAAATAAGTAAAAGAGGTGCAATGAGGTAGCTGTATGACTAAGCTAAGTGACACAAGTGTGCGGCACAAACACCTGGCCCATCTAGGAGTGGAACTGCATTGGCAGACAGGATCGCACTTAAAAAAACCAGGCCCCAAAAAGCAAATCATGCAAAGAAGTAAAAGAGGTGCAATTAAGTAGCTGTATGACTAAGCTAAGCAACACAAGTGTGCAGCACAAACAACATGGGACGTGCTGGAATTTGCCCAGATGTAATACACGCACAACATTGGTGGTATAGGAGAGTGTTCCCCTAAACCACACACACAGATGGCAAAGCCTGTAAAATTAATTTGGATAATAATAACCCTTTTATTTGGAGCTATTATAATAATAATCAGCGTACCCCTAAACCACACAGGGCAAACCCTGTAAAAATTATTTGGATAATAATATAAGTAATGTATATAAGCCTTTTTGGAGTAAATAATATACAGCACAGGACACCACCACTGTACTTATGGCAGCAAAAGACACCACCACTGGACTGATGCAGCACAAGACAGCACCACTGGACTGGACTTATATAGCAGTACCCCTGGACTTATACAGCAGTACCCTTGGTATTGTGCGTCAGTGTCAGACAGGTTGGCACTATAAAAAAAAGTCCCCAAATAGCACATGATGCAAAGAGGAAAAATAGGTGCCTGATAGAATTGTCCTTAAATTGTCCTTGGGACCTCACACCCACCCTTATGTTGTATAATCAGGACATGCACACGTTAACAAACCAATCATTTCATTCACAGGATCTGCCACATGAATGTGGCTGAAATGATTGGTTTGTTTGGGCCCCCACCAAAAAAGAAGCAATCAATCTCTACTTGCACAAACTGGCTCTACAGAGGCAAGACATTGACCTCATCCTCATCCTCCGATTCCTCACCCCTTTCAGTGTGTACATCCTCCTCCTCACAGAGTATTAATTCGACCTCACTGGAATCCACCATCACAGGTCCCTGTGTACTTTCTAGAGGCAATTGCTGGTAAAGGTCTTCCTGGAGGAATTTATAATTCATTTTGATGAACATCTTCTCATTGACGTTTCTATAATGGGTGCAATGTGTGCACTGCACACACTGCACCCATTTCTCCTATACTTACCTTTACGGAGTCCATCGCTGATCGTGTGTGGGCCCCCTCCTCTCCCATAGCCATTGCGCCGCTGCTAGCGCACTGACCACTAGAGACACTGGCACAGTGCCAGAGTCTACAGCGCATGTGCGGGACTCTGGAAAAATGGTGCAGCAGCCATTTTTTGTAGTCCTGCGCATGCGCTGTAGACTCTGGCACTGTGCCAGAGTCAAGAGTGCTGGGAGCACTAGCAGCGGCATGTCGGCTGCGGGAGAGGAAGTGGCCCACACACGGAGTCTGCACATGGGTCCCCTACTCTCTAGAGATGCCCCTGCATCTTCTCCACATTTTGTGGAAGTAACCTCCTATGCCAATCACTGACAAGGTTACCAGTTGCACTAAACACTCTTTCAGAGTACACACTGGAGGGGGGGGGGGCAACTTATCTAAGATAAAGCCAGTGTGTGCAAGGGCATCCAGATTGCCTTTTTTTTCAGCCAGTATATGTACGGACTGTCTGACATGCCTACTTGTATGCTGTCACTCATATAATCGTCCACCATTCTTTCAGTGGTGACAGAATCATATGCATTTACAGTAGACATGTCAGTAATTGTTGGTAGTAACGGAAAAGATGTCACCACTCGCTCCTGACTGCCCTGCATCACCGCCAGTGGGTGGGCAAGGAAATCTTATCCTTTTCCTTGCAGCCCCAGTGGCGGGAGAAAATGAAGGACGAGCTGTTGACGGTCATGTTCCGCTTGAGTTGACAATTTACTAACCAGCAGGTCTTGGCACCTCTGCACACTTGTGTCTGCTGGAAAGAGAGATACAACATAAGCTTTAAACCTAGGATCGAGCTCGGTGGCCAAAATGTAGTGCTCTGATTTCAACAGATTGACCACCCTTGAATCCTGGCAAAGCGAATGAAGGGCTCCATCCACAAGTCCCACATACTTAGCGGAATCGCTCTGTCTTAGCTCCTCCTTCAATTTCTCCAGCTGCTTCTGCAAATGCCTGATGAGGGGAATGACCTGACTCAAGCTGGCAGTGTCTGAACTGACTTCATGTGTGGTAATGAGGGGAAGGGGAAAGGGGAATTCTGTTGCACTGGAAAGAGTATGTCTATTTCATATGGACTTATGAGGAATACCCCTGAAATTGATAATATATTAATTAATCATACAGATACAGGGGGTGCTACCACAGATCATGTAGTTATACACAGGTAAGGAAAAGGAAAGAAAAGGGATCTGTTTTATTGTGCACAAAGAGTTTAAAATATAACTTTTATTTAATATTTTAATAAAAAAGAATATGACATATTATATTATCTTTTGTCTTGCAAATTGACATATGCAAAATATTAAAAAACATATATAGAATTTGTGTTAAGACGTAACAACACTGTGAATTACAAAAAAGAGAAAGAGAAAATAATAAACATTAATATTAAAAACTGAGCGTCTCTTTGGTGTCTGTTCTCAGAAATGAATGTCTTGATATGAATCCCTAATGTTATGTATCCATTATAAATTAGTGTTGTGGATACGTTAAAGTGTAACAAAATTGTTACTATTGTGCTCTTATAGAAATCTTGACATATTGCCCAGAGGATAATATTGTGTCACACAGTAATTATTTATGTAACAATATTAGTACCATACATTAACAAAAGTGCTCCAGCTGGTTCTACGTGCCTGTCTCTCATGTCTCATTAAATATATAAATCCATTATTTGTGCACGCTATTTAACATAAATTAATTACAATTTTTGTGTACACTGTTTCCAAAATATCTATCGGCTGAGCGGGATGGCAAGATCATAAATAAAGGAGAATTATTACTGTCATCGCAGCATCTCTATGCATAGCCCGTGTGTCCTGAATATAGAAACAATTAATGTGTAGACTATATACCTGTTCATTTAAAACAAGATTATCTATTGGACACACACAGCGGCATAGATAACTAAGGAGCAGGATAGCAGACTATATAATTAGACCTGTAATAAGGAACCTTCCCCACTACTACCATAATAGTTGGGGAAACGTTTCACTTATTATTCGTGTAACTATATATTCACCCTATTCAATCTATACGGTGGAGGATATTTAGACACACAATGTCTGTTATATGCCTAACACAGTACAACACTGGATCCAACTAGATCCTGAATAGGGGATAGTGATTGTCACCAATGCAGTAATAGGAGACACATTGCATACACATCTTAGCAATTTACAAAAGCGCTCGGGAATTAGCTCACACTAATACTCTGTGTACTAATAAGTGAGAGACCCCGTAACCAAATCCTGAACAGGGGATATTGATTGTCACTAATGCAGTAAATAGGAGATATACTGTATATACATCTTACCAAGTTATAAAAGTACTCGTGAATTATCTCACATTAACATCCAGTGTATTGATTCCATGTGAGGGATGCTTAATGCAACACGCTATATTATATAAGTGTGTAATAATAGATGCACATTTCAAGCATCCATTCTATGTGATAAATATAAGTGATAAATATGTGATAATATAAAGTCATATTTTAAACTCTTTGTGCACCCAAAAACAGTTCCCGACTTAACATGTGGCAAGTTCTAAGGCTTGGAGAACCTTGCACAAGACGGAAATCATTCTCCACTGCACTTGAGTCAGGTGCATTCCCCCTCCTTTGTCTATATCGTAGGTGGATGTATAGGCTTGAATGGCCTTTTGCTGCTCCTCCATCATCTGAAACATATAGAGTGTTGAATTCCACCTTGTTACCACCTCTTGCTTAAGGTGATGGCAGGGCAGGTTCAGGAGTGTTTGCTGGTGCTCCAGTCTTCAGCACACGGTGGCTGAATGCCAAAAGTGGCCCGCAATTTTTGGGGCAACCGACAGCATCTCCTGCATGCCCCTGTCATTTTAAAAAAAATTCTGCACCACCAAATTAATTGTATGTGCAAAACATGGGACGTGCTGGAATTTGCCCAGATGTAATGCATGCACAATATTGGTGGCATTGTCCGATAACACAAATCCCCAGGAGAGTCTAAGTGGGGTAAGCCATTGTGCGATAATATCCCTCAGTTTACGCAAGAGTTGTCAGCGGTGTGCCTCTTACGGAAAGTGGTGATACATAGTGTATCCTGCATAGGAACGATTTAGCATTTGCGAGTTGCTGCTACTGGTGCCGCTGCTGTTGTTGCTGCAGGAGGCAATACATCTACCCAGTGGGCTGTCACAGTCATATAGTCCTTAGTCTGCCCTGTTCCACTTGTCCACATGTCCGTGGTTAAGTGGACAGTGGGTACAACCGCATTTTTTAGGACACTGAGGATACTTTTTCTGACGTCTCTACATTCTCGGTGTCACCTGCCTAGGGAAGCAGAACCTAGATGGGATTTGGTACCGGGGACACACTACCTCCATCAGTTCTCTAA
Source organism: Pseudophryne corroboree (assembly GCF_028390025.1). Taxonomy (NCBI): domain Eukaryota; kingdom Metazoa; phylum Chordata; class Amphibia; order Anura; family Myobatrachidae; genus Pseudophryne; species Pseudophryne corroboree. The sequence continues at coordinate 762,167,758 of NC_086445.1, forward strand.
GTCCCACTGAACTAATGGCGGATACTGGACACACGTCTAACACCAACATAGCTGTCAAGGCCTGAGTTATCTGCTTTGCAACAGGATGACTGCTGTAATATTTCATCTTCCTCACAAAGGACTGTTGTACAGTCAATAGCTTAGCTGAAGTAGTACAAGTGGTCTTCTGACTTCCCCACTGGGATGACGATCAACTCCCAGCAGCAACAACAGCAGCGGCAGCAACAGCAGCAGTAAGCGTACCACTCAAGGATCCTCCGGAGGAATCCCGGTTAGGAGAAGACTCCTCAGTCTTGACAGTGACATGGCCTGCAGGACTACTGACATTCCTGACTGAGGAAGAAGTTGACGTTGACGGAATTGGTGGTGTGGCTTGCAGGAGCTTGGGTACAGGAGGAGGAAGGGATTTAGGTGTCAGTGGACTGATTACGCTTTTACCCAAAGTTTCACAACTTGACACTGACTTCTGATGAATGCACAGCAGGTGACGTATAAGGGAGGATGTTCCTAGGTGGTTAACATCCTTATCCACACTTATTACGGATTGACAATGGCAACTCACGGCTTGACACCTCTTATCTGGATTTGAGGAGAAATAATTCCACACCGAAGAGGTTGCTTTTTTAGTATTTTGACCAGGCACTACAATGGGCTTATTCATCCCACGGAAAACAACTGTCTCCCCTGGTGCTTGATTTAAACAAACCACATCACCATCAGAATCCTCATCGTCAACTTCCTCCTCAGCGCCAGCAACACCCATATCCTCATCCTGGTTTACTTCACAGTGATATCTTCAATTTGAATATCAGGAACAGGACTGTAGGTGCTACTTCCAGCACTTGCAGAGGGAATGCAAATGGTGGAAGGAGCCACCTCTTCCCGTCCAGTGTTAAGAAGGTCAGGCATCGCAACTTGGACTCTCCTTGTGATACCATCTTAGAACGCACAGTTCTTTGCTGTGCTTTGCCAGCTTAACTCTTATCATTTTTCTAGCAGGAGGATGAGGGCTTCCATCGTCATGTGAAGCTGAACCACTAGTCATGAACATAGGCCAGGGACTTAGCCGTTCCCTGCCACTCCGTGTTGTAAATGGCATATTGGCAAGTTTACATTTCTCCTCAGACCATTTAAATTTATTTTTTGGGGGTCTTTTACTGAACCTTGGCTTTTTGGATTTTACATGCCCTCTACTATCACATTGGGCATCGGCCTTGGCAGATGACGTTGATGGCATTTCATCATCTATGTCATGGCTACTGGCAGCAGCTTCAGCACTAGGAGGAAGTGGTTCTTGATCATTCCCTATTTTATCCTCCAAAGTTTTGTTCTCCATTATTTTTCTGGAGTTATATAACACAATATGTGGCACAGGATAGTGTATCCCTACACCTCACAGGGCAAACCATGTAAAATTATTTGGATTAAATATTAATAACTGATTTAAATGGAGTAAATTAAATACAGCACAGGTCAGTACCACTGGACTTGTATGGCAGTACCACTGGACTGGATATATACGGAAGTATCACTGGATTTATACGCCAGTACCACTGGAATTATATGCCAGTATCACTGGAATTATACGGCAGTACCACTGGATTTATACGGCAGTACCACTGGAGTAGATTTAGGCAGCAGAATCACTGAATTTATATGCCAATACCACTGAATTTATATGCCAATACCACTGGAATTATACGGCAGTATCACTGGAATTATACGGCAGTACCACTGGACTAGATTTATACGGCAGTATGACTGGACTTATACGCCAGTACCACTGAAATTATATGGCAGTATCTCTGGAAATATATGGCAGTATCACTGGAATTATACTGCAGTACCACTGGACTTATACGGAAGAACTACTGGACTGGATTTATACGGCAGAATCACAGTACTTATACACCAGTACCACTGGAATTATATGGCAGTATCACTGGAATTATATGGCAGTACCACTGGATTTATACAGCAGTACGACTGGACTGGATTTATACGGCAGTATCACTGGAATTATACGGAAGTTTCACTGGAATTATACGGCAGTACCACTGGACTGTTATGGGAGTACCACTTGACTGGATTTATACGGCAGTATCACTGGAGTTATATGCCGTATCACTGGAATTATATGGCAGTATCACTGAAATTATACGGCAGTATCACTGGAATTATATGGCAATACCACTGGACTTATACAGCAGTACCACTGGACTGGATTTATACGCCAGAACCACTGGATTTATACGGCAGTACCACTGGAATTATACGACAGTATCACTGAAATTATACGTCAGTATCACTGGAATTATACAGCAGTACCACTGCACTGGATTTATATAGCAGTATCACTGGACTTATACGTCAGTACCACTGGAATTATAAAGCAGTAACACTGGAATTATACGGCAGTACCACTGGATTTATACGGCAGTACCACTGGACTGGATTTATACACCAGTATCACTGGCTTTATATGGCAGTACCAATGGAATTATATGGCAGTATCACTGGACTGGATTTATATGCCAGTACCACTGGATTTATACGCCAGTACCACTGGACATATACGGTAGTGTCACTGGAATTATATGGCAGTACCACTAGACATATATGGCAGTATTACTGGACTGGATTTATACGCCAGTACCACTGGATTTATACAGCAGTACCAGTGGACCTATACAGCAGTATCACTGGAATTATATGGTAGTACCACTGGAAAATATACTGCAGTATCGTTGGATTTATACGGCAGTACTGCTGGACCTATACGGCAGTATCGCTGGAATTATATGGCAGTACCACTGGAAAATATACGGCAGTATCACTGGACATATACAGCAGTATCACTGGACTGGATTTATATGCCAGTACCACTGGATTTATACAGCAGTACCAATGGACATACACAGCAGTATCACTGGAATTATATGGCAGTACCATTGGAAATATACGGCAGTATCACTGGACTGGATTTATATGCCAGTATCACTGGATTTTTATGGCAGTATCACTGGAATTTATAGCTGTAACACTGGACTGATATGGCAGTACCACTGGACTGGATTTATACGTCCCGTATCACTGGACATATACGGCAGTATCACTGGAATTATATGGAAGTACCACTGGAAATATACGGCAGTATCACTGGACATATACGGCAGTATCACTGGACTGGATTTATATGCCAGTATCACTAGATTTTTACAGCAGTATCACTGGAATTTACAGCTGTAACACTGGACTGATATGGCAGTACCACTGGACTGGATTTATACGGCAGTATCACTGGACTTATACGCCAGTACCAATGGAATTATGCGCCAGTATCACTGAAATTATATGTCAGTATCATTGGAATTATACAGCAGTACCACTGGACATATATGGCAGTATCACTGGAATTATATGGCAGTTACACTGGACATATATGGCAGTATCACTGGAATTATATGGCAGTTACACTGGACATATATGGCAGAATCACTGTCTTTATACGGCAGTATCATAGGACATATATATGGCAGTATCACTGAGCATATACGGCAGTGTCACTGGAAATATACAGCAGTACCACTGGACATATACAGCAACACAGGGACACCACCACTAGACTGATGCAGGATAACACAGCATGACTGCAATGGACTGGACTTATACAGCAGCACTGGACATATGGCAGCAGAGGACACACCACTGTGACTGAACTGATGCAGCACAATACACCACCACTGTACTGATGTAGGACACTGAGGATGGAGACACAGCCTCTCGCTACTCTCTCCAATGCCAGAGTGAAAATGGCAGGGACGCACGGCTCCTTATATGGAATCCAAACCCTGTGAGAATCCAACAGTGGGATGATGATTTTTTGCCTCGTTCTGGTTTCCATGTCAGGCGGGAATACCTGAGCCGGACTCATAACCGGGCTCTGGTAGTGAAATCCGGTAGGGCTCAGTTCTCAGGGAACTGAACCCGCTCATCTCTAGTGGGGAGTGGTTGTAAAAATGCAGGCATGTCATGGCAGTGTATGTGACTTCAGCTGCTTGCCTTAATGTACAAAAATATGACACCTGCATGACTACTGTCAGCTTTAGTTTGTGTAGCTATAGGACTAGACTTCAGCCTTATCTTCCTCATTTTTGAGTATAGGCTGCATTTGTGTACGCAATCGCGAATGAATTGCAGTAGCTCCGGTGGGCAACTCTTTTCATTTCTGGGCGGCAGCTTCACTTTCTGGTACTGAATCTGCAGTTCCGTTTCATATAACATTACACTTGCAGCTGCATTAGTGCAGTTCTCTAAATCAGGCCCTTAGTCCCAAAACCTGCGGTATACCTGTGTCCCCATTCTTGTCTTATGGGACTGGGTAGTACATTAACTATTTTTTCTTACTCACATAGCTGTCTAGAAGGAAAAGAAGACACTGGCCGAGAAAGACTAATGCTGGCCATACATCAGAACGATGGCAGTGTGTGGGAGCAAACGATTATCAGCCGTTTGCTCCCACACTCTAAAAAAACGGCCAGAAACTAGTTGGGAAACCTGTTTGATTTTCCCAACTAATCGTTCTAGTGTAGGGGGAAAGTTTCCCCCAACTGGCCGATTAGTAGGCGGAGACTTCCACCTACTTCAGTCACCAATGTGCCTGTCCTACAGCAACGCTATGTGGTGCCCCTCCATGCCAGCAGTCCCGGGGGTGAGCCTGGGACCCCACGCCGTACTTTTCAGCAAGTACATGAGCTTTCCCAGCGCGGTCAGGCTGAGCTCGAAGGAGTCACACTCCGCCCCCAGGAAGCGCTGACACGCGGTGCACTGCCCCCCGGGCTCAGAGGCTCCGTCCTGGGTGCAGACTTCTGCTGCTGCAGGTAGGGAATGAAGGCGCAGCCCTCCCAGGCACCGGACTGTCAGCTGGACCTCACGCCCCCGGGGCACCCCTCCCCCCGCAGATGAAGCAGCAGCCCGTCACCTCTGCCATCAGCCGCTGCGTGCGGGACATTGTGGCGGCCCCGGGCTCTCTCATGCCACCCTCACACTGTGCCAAGTCCCCACCGGCATATCTCAGCCAGAGCCTGGAGTTGGTGCAAAGTTTCTGCAGGGGGGGGTGACACAGCGCCGGGCGTAGAGACAGGGTGACACAGCGGCATCAGCACACCTCACTACCAGTAACTCCTGCTCTGCCAGGCTCACCCGCTGCACGGTGGCCGTACATTAGGGCTGAGTATATCTCAGCGCAGGACAGGCAGCAGGTGCTGCCCTACACAGTGTACGAGTACTGGCTATACATATTCTCATCAGCTGCTGTATGTGCCAGTCCCGAGTATCTCCAAGAGACAGTACAGTATATTAATACAGACTATACCCATCAGTTGCTCTATAGCATAGTAATGAGTATCTCCCAGAGACAGGGCAGGATAGTACTGACCTAAGGTACACTATATAAGGCACCCACTGACTGTGCTCTCTATGGCACACATTCAGCACTGTCCTGTCTGTGGTACATACTCAGGAGTGACTTATAGAGCAGCTGATGACTATAGTCAGTACAAATTCATTATATAGGGCACCAACTGACAGTGCTGTCTGTGAGCTACTTATTACTGACCATTCTCATCAACTGCACTATAGGGCAGTACTGAGCATCTCCCAGAGACATGACAGAGGATCAGTACGGGGTCCCGGCAGTCAGGAGACCGACAGCCAGGATCCCGGCGGCGAGCGCAGCATGTCCCCTTGCGGGCTCACTGCACTCGCCACGTGTCAGTCACCCCAGGGTCATATTCCCCTCCGGGTGGTGGCGTGGACCACCACCCAAGAGGGGTGACCAGCTAGCTTTCGGGCCGGTATTTCAGCTGGTGTCGGGATTCCGGCATCAGTATCCTGACCGCCGTTATCCCAACAGGCGGAAAATTGACTGCCTCCCTTTGACAGGCAATGGGTGTCCTTTATAGTATATCGGTACAGAGTGTACTCTTCAGTTGCTCCGCCAGTCAATACAGAGTATGTCGCAGAGACAAGACAGGGCTATTAGTACTGACCAACATCTTCCAAAGTATTACTGTAGCAGCACTATACTTTAGGTCCACACTGAGCATGCAGCCCAACGCATCTTATTTCGTCCTGGCATGAACAGGCTGTGGCTTGCACTGTGTGTCACCCCCCCCCCCCCCCCCTCACCTGGCAGCAAACCATGAGTCTAAAATATGTAGATAATATTATTATTATTATTAATAATAATAATAATAATAATAATAATATTGTTGTTATTATATATATATATATATACACACAAGTAGAAAACCACAGCACTCGCCACCCCAGGAGTGGGGTACAGTAAAGCACCAACCACTCATAGGGTGGGGTGCACGTAACACAGCACTCGCCACCCCAGAAGCAGGGCACACAGCTGCACTAACCACTTACAGGGTGTGGTGCATGTAGCCCATGACCACATCACTCTAATACATACAAACAGAACACCCAGCACTCACCATACCGCTCGCCAAGGTACCCCACCTTCAAGCAGGTCCTACACTATCACATAGTCTTAAAACCTGACTACTTCATTGCTGTTGCACACATCATCTGCATGCTAGATGTAATGTGCACCTTCCCAAACTTTGTGGCTTTTAAAGGTACACTAGTCACCTTACATTGGCTTAGATAGATTGCTAAGGAACAGATGAGACAGGTTCAGGATAATAGAGTCCACACAGGGGTGTATGAGAAAGCTAGTGGCCACAGTTAATAAGAGTTAACCATAGATTAACCCCGTCATATACGCAAGTAGAAAACCACAGCACTCACCACCCCAGAAGCGGGGTACAGCAAAGCACCAACAACTCATAGGGTGGGGTGCACGTAACACAACATTCACCACCCCAGAAGTGGGGCACACAGCTGCACTTACCACTCACAGGGTGGGGTGCATGTAGCCCATGACCACATCACTCTAATACATACAAACAGAAAACCCAGCACTCACCAGAGTAAGCTCACTTATCCTCAACAATTCAATAAATAAATGATGGGGGTTTAGTTAGTGGATTGGCCAATGCACGGAAGCCTGCAAACCGATCGCCAAGGTACCCCACCTTCAAGCAAGTCCTACACTATCACATCCTTAAAACCTGACTACTTCACTGCTGTTGCACACATCATCTGCCTGCTAGATGTAATGTGCACCTGTCCAAACTTTGCGGCTTTAGTGTAGGACCTGCTTGAAGGTGGGGTACCTTGGCGATCGGTTTGCAGGCTCCTTAAATATATAGCATAACGGGTGTGATACACGTTACCAGTGTTCAGAAGACTGACCATGGCATCCTGATGGAGAGAATTCAACAGGGGCTAGGTAAGTATACCTACCCTCCCCCAATACCCCTTTACCCAAACCCTCATTTTCAGCAGCCTAACCCTAACCCCCCACAGCCTAACTCTCCTCGGTGGTGCCTAAACATAACCCCTCCACTTTGCAGCTGAAATATAACCCTCTCTTCTCTGCAGCCTAACTTTAACCCTCCCCGGGGGTGACTAAACCTATTCCCCCCTCCCCACAGCCTAACCCTAGCCCTCACTTCCCTGCAGCCTAACCCTAACAATCCCGGGAGGTGCCTTAACCTAACCTTTCCCTTCCTGCAGGCTAACAGTACAGGGAGAAACATGCTTACAACCGGGGTGTCGGAATTCTGGTGTCAGCATTTTGACTGGCATCCCAACCGCTGGCATCCCAGCTGCATCCCTTACATAACAGATGCCAGTAGCTAAAACATTACATAGAGCCAGAATCAGAAACATAGTAAACAGTTCAATACACAGGTAGGCAATCAGTAACATAATGTTGGTAACCAGGGGTCAATCCAAGAATACGGTCAGGTACAAAGCCAGATAAATTGAACTGGTGTGTAATTTAGACAGATTCAATGGTCCAAATCCAGGTAGCCAAACAAAAAGCCCAATAACATGAACAACTAGTGTGTAAAGTACCAGAGGCGTCACTCACCTCTTTTGTACCCGGTGCGGCAGGGGGCGTGGCTTCGAGGAAGGGATGTGGCCTCGCGGGGCAACCCACAGGGGGGCGTGGATTCACGGGAGTGTGGCTTAGTGCCCCGACATGCATTTTCATCACTCCGGGGGTCCGGGAGTTGCGGCATGCCCCCGGAGACTGGTGTGTCTGCAGTGCCAGCTCCTACATGGTGACAGAAGCCGGGTTGCTGCACGTAATGTTACAGTGCAGCACCCGACTCCTGTCACTGAGCAGCAACCGGTACTTTGGTGTCACCCCTCAGCGGATGACACCCGGGTGAGGGCCGCAGCCCCCACACCCACCTTGTGATGATACTGCAAAGTACTATTGTAAGGCACTAGTGCTGTTGTTTTCCAGCCTTATATGTACCAATTTGCAGGAGATTGGCTATAGCCAGGAAGTGGGCTATGATGAATATGTACAGTATTTCTGATTAGAAACCTAAACAGTCAGAATCTTCTGTGGCTCAGTAAGTAGGAACTATGGCTCTGAACTTGTGAAATTGTGGATACAGTCTTGCAGAGGACATTAGCGTTTTTTCTTGCAAGAACATGAGAATTGTATAGAGTGCCTCTACATTTAGACTAGAGATGTGCGCCTGACAATTATTGCTGGCTTTGGTATTGATTATTGATCTAATTCAACATCCAGTTTTGGTTCTGGTTTTTCAAAAATGTTGTTGCTGGTTTTGGTTTTGTACTTTTAAAAAAAAATGACAAAAAAAGCCAAAATCAAACAATGTTTGCCTTTTTCGGTTATACAGTTTTTTTATCCTCAATAACTTTAATTTCCAGTCATTTACAGTAAATTTTGACCATCTCACAGCTAACAATATTGTTTTCATCCAGTTTAGGAAAAATGCTGCAGTGAGTTGACTGGTTACTAATAGAGCAGCAGCACAGACGGCAGTTTCTAGCACATCTGTGAAACATTGCCACACAGCAGTTGCAAAAATGAAAAGTGGTGCAAGATAGAATAGTCCTTAGGCCCTCCCATTAACCCTTGTGTTGGATAGTAAAAGGACATGCACAATTTAACAAATCAAGCACGTCAGCAGCAGGGACTGCTACTTTTGTGGCTGAAGTGCTTGGTTTGTTTGGGCCCCCATAAAACAAGCTATCAATGGGTTTAAGGCAGCTAAGCTATCAGCTCTGCAATGGCAAGATGACACTGTCACTACAATCCTCATCCTTACACAATATCAATTCATCCCCGCTGGAATCCACCATTACGGAAGTCTCTGTACTGTAATTGCCAGTAAAGGGTTTCCTTGTGGAATTTGTAGTTCATTTTAATGAACATCATCTTTTCCACATCCTGAGGAAGTAGCCTCCTTCACTCTACACCAATCACTGACAAGGTTCCCGGCTGTGCTGAAAACTCTTTCTGAGTACACACTGGAGGGTGGTGTTATGCACACCAGTGCCAGCAGGAATGTACTGGTGTCTGAACGGTGAGGGATGCAAAACAAATGAACTCACAGACAGACTGGGGAATATAACATTACATACACAGAAGGTGATAGGGTAACAAAATAAACACAAAGTGAACAGAGAAGCCCAAAGGCTAAGAAACTGGGTGTCTCCCTAGTATTAGGAATGCTCAGATGGAAAGAAGCGAGATGTAGTGATTTAATACGTAGAGAACCCGAAATGCTGTTGCTAAGGGCAACAGCAAAACCCTAAAGGGTTACCAACGGGTGTGGCAGTAAACTCCTTGGTCAGAGATGGAATAATAGACACAAGGAGAGTCTCCACAATCCTAGTCCTCACTTGCAGTGCACTGGTTCAGCTTACTGCCACTAAACTGACACCTGAACACCTTGCACAGTGAGAAAGGATTTTGGCAGGCAAGTCTGAGAATACAGCCGCAAACTTGCTAGGTTCACAGAGTAGCAAAAGAACCCCAGCAGGTTAAACGACTGACTCCAGTCTTACTGCTAGGTCTGGATTGGCAGAGTGTAATACCAAATCCAAAGGCCTATTTGCAGTAAGCAACAAACAAATACAAAGTTTACACAGTACTAGCTAGCTTTCAGGAACTGACTAACCAACAAAGATTCAGCAGCATCTGCCTAACCTGAGAAGAGGGTTTATATAGCAGGTGCTGTCCACGCCCCACTCAGACCTCACAGACTGTGAGCACAAAAACCAGCACCGGATCCCCTGCCGTGCACAGAGCCTGTAACCACTGCACAGCAAAAGACCCGAACCGGAGTATCAGCTACGCTCAGGTTACTCCGCTAGCACTTGTCTCCCGGTTGCCATGACGACGTGGCAGCACAGAGCAGGAGACCCTAACAGTACCCCCCCTCTGACGAGGGGTCAAAGAACCCCTACCACCGGGTTTATCGGGGAGCTGCGAGAAGAAAGAGCGTAACAGTCTGGGGGCATGAAGATCACAACTGCGCACCCACGACCAATCCTCCGGGCCATACCCCTTCCAGTGCACCAAAAATGACAGCCGACCCCGAACCATCTTGGTGTCAAGAATCCTTTCAACAACAAACTCCCTCTGGCCACGTATCAGAAGAGGGGAAGGTCTTCCACTGGAAGAAGGATTACTAATCGCCCGTTTTAAAAGGGAACAATGAAATGTTTTATTGATACCCAAAGAACGGGGTAGATCTAACTGAAATGCCACCAGATTGATAACCCTAGTGATCTTATAAGGACCGATGAACCGGGGGCCTAACTTATGAGATGGCTGTCTCAACTTCAAATTCTTGGTAGACAACCAGACGAAGTCTCCTAATTTGAAGCTGCAGGGTCTTTTCCGCTTATCAAAAACCCTTTTGGTCACTAATGACACAGACACAAGGGCTTTCTTCACATTCCTCCAAATACCTCTAAGGACCGAAACCACAGAGGAACCACCAGGCGTGGAGTCCAGGGGGTCAAAAGAATTGGCCTTAGGATGATGCCCATACACACAAAGGAAGGAAGAGATCCCTGTAGCAGAGTGAGCCGCGTTGTTATAGGCAATCTCCGCCATGGACAGATGAGCCACCCAGTCAGTCTGACACTTGGAGACATAACACCTGAGGAACTGCTCCAAGGACTGGTTCACCCTTTCAGTCTGCCCATTAGACTGCGGATGGTAGCCTGACGACAAGCTGACAGAAATCTGGAGATCGGAACAAAATGCCCTCCAGAATTTGGCCACAAACTGGGATCCGCGGTCAGAGACCACATCAAGTGGCAACCCGTGGAGACGCACAACATGCAGCATAAATAATTCAGACAGGCGTCTGGCCGATGGCAGCCCAACCAATGGAACGAAGTGCGCCATCTTCGAAAACCTGTCAACGACAACCCAGATGGATGTCATCCCCGAGGTTTTGGGCAAGTCCACCACAAAATCCATTGAAATGTGGGTCCATGGCTTAGATGGAATAGAGAGTGGATGTAATGGGCCAACAGGAACCCCTCTAGGAGTCTTATTTCGGGCACAAATGTCACATGCCCGAACCCACTGATCCACATCCCTAGCCACCGAGGGCCACCACACCGCCCTAGATAGCAACTCCCGAGTTCTGGCAATACCCGGGTGACCTGCCGACTTCTTGGCATGGAATTCCAGGAACACTCGCTGTCTTAACCTAGGAGGCACAAACAAAAGACCTACCGGAAGGTCTGGAGGAGCCTGCTCCTGTGCTCTAAGGACTAATGACAAGAGGTCCTGGGTAATGCCCACTTTAATACATGATGGGGACACAATGGGCAATGGCTCCTCGGTGGTCTCCTGGATTGGAGCAAAACTCCGCGAGAGCGCATCAGCCTTGATGTTTTTTGACCCAGGGCGATATGTTATCAAAAAATTAAAGCGAGCAAAAAACAAAGCCCATCGTGCCTGCCTGGCATTGAGGCGCTTCGCTGACTCTAAATATGCCAAATTCTTATGGTCGGTGAGAATTGAGACCACAAACTTAGCCCCCTCAAGCCAGTGTCTCCACTCCTCGAGTGCATCCTTAATAGCCAACAATTCCCGGTTACCCACGTCATAATTCATCTCGGCAGGCGAAAATTTACGGGAAAAGTAAGCACAGGGATGAAGGCGATTATCAGACACCCCCATCTGAGAGAGCACTGCCCCAATACCCATCTCAGAGGCATCCACCTCCACCACAAAAGGACGCTCTGGATCTGGGTGTCGCAGCACCTTGGCCGAGACAAATGCCCTTTTGAGACGGGCAAAAGCTGCTTTGGCCTCACAAGACCAGTGAGCAACATCCGCCCCTTTCTTGGTGAGTGCCACCAAGGGCGCCACTATAGACGAAAATCCAGCGATAAATCGTCTATAAAAATTCGCAAAGCCCAGAAAACGCTGAAGCGCCTTCAAACTAGTGGACTGCACCCAATCCAGGACTGCCTGTACCTTGGAACCCTCCATTTGGAAACCTTCTGGGGAGATAATATATCCTAGAAATGCGATTTGCTGAACTTCAAATTCGCACTTCTCCAGCTTCGCCCCAAGCCGGTGGTCTCTGAGTTTCTGGAGGACTAAGCGTACATGCTTCCGATGTTCCTCCAGGGAATGGGAGAAGATTAGGATGTCATCTAAGTATACAACTAAGAATCTATCCAAATATTCCCTGAGCACATCGTTCATGAAGTCCTGGAAGACTGCCGGGGCATTACAGAGCCCAAAAGGCATCACCAAATATTCATAATGCCCTGAGTGGGTATTAAAGGCAGTCTTCCATTCATCCCCCTCTCTTATGCGGATTAGATTGTACGCACCGCGTAGGTCAATCTTAGAAAAAATGGTGGCAGTACGAAGCTGGTGAAACAAGACCGAAATGAGAGGCAGTGGGTATGAGTTTTTAATCGTGATACGGTTCAATTCCCTGAAGTCGATGCAGGGTCGCAACGAACCGTCCTTTTTACCCACGAAGAAGAACCCCGACCCAACTGGAGACTGTGAAGGTCTGATAAATCCCTTAGCCAAGTTCTCCTGAATGTACTCTGCCATAGCCTGAGTCTCAGGACGTGACAGGGAGTACAACCTGCTCTTGGGAAGCTTAGCATTCGGCAACAAATCAATGGCACAGTCATAGGGGCGATGGGGAGGTAGTACCTCTGCAACTCTTTTGGAGAACACGTCCGCAAAATCTGCATAACATCCTGGCAATCCTGGCAAACTTAGCTGCGAAAGCCTGACTGGAAGGCTCAAGCAACTCCTGAAACAATCAGTACCCCAACTAAGAATCTCCCCAGAGACCCAGTCAAATTGAGGATTGTGGGCCCTTAACCAGGGTAACCCCAACACCAATGGAGCAAAAGTACAGACAGTCACATAAAAGGACAATTTTTCAGAGTGTGTGGCTCCAATAAACAAAGAAATCTGGCTAGTGCAAGAGGTAATTTTACCCTGGGATAATGGTTCCCCGTTTAACCCACAAATCTCAATTTCCGATGCCAAGGGTACTAAGGGAACAGAGTGTTTCAGGGCGAATTGGCGGTCCATAAAAACCCCGTCGGCCCCACTGTCCACAAAGGCCTCAGTCTTGACAGTTTGACCGAGGATCTTCAAGGTCACCGGAATGATAAAAGTCTTCTTGGGAAATTCTGACTTCTGGCCTGACAGGATATTTCCCATCACCCTCAGGCCCTGAAGTTTTCCGGCTTTTCTGGGCATGATACTACCACATGACCTTTATTCCCACAGCACAAACATAACCCCTGCTGTCTCCTCCACGTCTTCTCACGCGAGGAGAGGCGGGTAGCCCCAATCTGCATAGGCTCCTCGGAAAATTCCTCAGAGTCTGAGGTTCCCTTGGGAAAGAAGGAAACCTCGGTCTCCCTTTCAAGCCTGCGCTCTCTCTGCCGTCTATCCACTCGAATGGATAACTGCATGAGCTGATCCAAGCTATCAGGCAAGGGATATTGTACCAGTTGGTCTTTTAACTGGTTAGAAAGACCTCTTCGGTACTGGTGTCTCAGGGCTGGGTCATTCCACTAGGTATCATGGGCCAACCTCCGAAACTCCGTACAATAAACCTCAACTGGCCTTCGCCCTTGCTTAAGGATCGAAATCTGAGCCTCGGCTGAGGCCGTCTTGTCAGGGTCATCATACAACATGCCCAGTGCCGTAAAAAAAGCATCAACACTTTTAAGCGACGGACAGTCAGGCTGCAACCCATATGCCCAGACCTGTGGGTCTCCTTGTAGCAAGGAAATCACTATGCCCACCCGCTGAATCTCCGACCCAGAAGACTGAGGCCTAAGCTGGAAATATAGCTTGCAGCTCTCCTTGAAACAAAAGAACTGCGAGCGATCTCCAGAAAAACGATCCGGGAGATTTACTTTCGGCTCCTTAACCCCTGAAGGTACTGCTGCTGCGGGAGCTCCGCCAGCGGCCTGTGAGGTGTGCATTTTAATGGACAAATCATTAAATTGTTGAGTCAGGACCTGCACCTGATCGACCACCTGTTGCAAAGTATTTTGAGGGGTATGCTCCATATTCCCACAAAATTTCAACAGGAGTATTTGGCTGCTGAATATGTTATGCACACCAGTGCCAGCAGGAATGTACTGGTGTCTGAACGGTGAGGGATGCAAAAAAAATGAACTCACAGACAGACTGGGGAATATAACATTACATACACAGAAGGTGATAGGGTAACAAAATAAACACAAAGTGAAAAGAGAAGCCCAAAGGCTAAGAAACTGGGTGTCTCCCTAGTATTAGGAATGCTCAGATGGAAAGAAGCGAGATGTAGTGATTTAATACGTAGAGAACCCGAAATGCTGTTGCTAAGGGCAACAGCAAAACCCTAAAGGGTTACCAACGGGTGTGGCAGTAAACTCCTTGGTCAGAGATGGAATAATAGACACAAGGAGAGTCTCCACAATCCTAGTCCTCACTTGCAGTGCACTGGTTCAGCTTACTGCCACTAAACTGACACCTGAACACCTTGCACAGTGAGAAAGGATTTTGGCAGGCAAGTCTGAGAATACAGCCGCAAACTTGCTAGGTTCACAGAGTAGCAAAAGAACCCCAGCAGGTTAAACGACTGACTCCAGTCTTACTGCTAGGTCTGGATTGGCAGAGTGTAATACCAAATCCAAAGGCCTATTTGCAGTAAGCAACAAACAAATACAAAGTTTACACAGTACTAGCTAGCTTTCAGGAACTGACTAACCAACAAAGATTCAGCAGCATCTGCCTAACCTGAGAAGAGGGTTTATATAGCAGGTGCTGTCCACGCCCCACTCAGACCTCACAGACTGTGAGCACAAAAACCAGCACCGGATCCCCTGCCGTGCACAGAGCCTGTAACCACTGCACAGCAAAAGACCCGAACCGGAGTATCAGCTACGCTCAGGTTACTCCGCTAGCACTTGTCTCCCGGTTGCCATGACGACGTGGCAGCACAGAGCAGGAGACCCTAACAGGTGGGCAGCTTAAGTTCTGCAAAGCCAGTTTTTCCAAGGGACTTGTTTTCCTCCCAATAGTCAAATGGACTCTGTGACAGCCTGTTTTTAGCTGTCATTAAAATAATCTCCACCATTCTTTGGATCATAGGTTCTTGAACTCGGTCCTCAGGACCCCACACAGTACATGTTTTGCAGGTAACCCAGCAGGTGCACAGGTGTATTAATTAGTCACTGACACATTTTAAAAGGTCCACAGGTGGAGCTAATTATTTCACTTGTGGTTCTGCGAGGAGACCTGCAAAACATGCACTGTGTGGGGTCCTGAGGACCGAGTTTGAGAAACTGTGCTTTGGATGATGCCCATATTAGATGGAGTACAGTGCGCCACAGCAATACAAACAATAGAACAATATATTTATTTTCCACTTCACAGCACAACTCACACTGTGGCAATTCAAATGGATTTTATATGTATGTGAATGATAAATGCACAGAGGTACAGTGCACCAGTACAGTACAAACAATAGAACACTATATTTTTAAATGTGCAGCTCAACTCACAATGCGGCAATTCAAAGAGCTTTTATTATTTTATTTTTATACTATGTATGTAAATAATAAAGACACAGGGTACAGTGTGCCAGAACAGTACAAACTATAGACCAATATATTTTTACATTTGTAGCTGAACTCACACTGCAGCAATTCAATGGGCTTTTATTATATTATGTACGTGAATAATAAACATACAGGGGTACAGCACACACAGGTTGTGCAAACTTAATATAGTCAAATTTTTTTCTTACTTTTTAAGTTTTTAAACTTTTGTAAAATAAAAATTAACTTTTTCCACAACTGACAAGTGACAATACACACTATACTGCTGCTTGTGAGTGCACAGTCACTTTACATGTACACAGCACAGAGTTACTGTCACAGGGTCCTTATATATCATCTAAAAAAAAAACAAGAATCTGACTCCAGAAAGATGATGTTTTGCCTTGATTTGGAATGTGAATCAGGTGGGAAAACCTGAGCTACGGCTCGGATTCACCCGGATCCCAGAAGGTTGAGCGCTGTCATATTTAAGGTAGTCTGAATTGCTCATCTCTAATTTAGACGATTCCATTTTTACCTAGAATGCATCGTCTTCTATTCTTTATTATTCGTTTAGGTCCTATATGTCATGAAAAGTTGATGATACTTTATATCATCAATCATTGTGTCCATTATCTCTTTTTGTCACACCTCGCGGGCAGCGGCGGCCGCGCTTGCCTCTGCGGGTGTACTGGATGGCCTGGCGCCTTTCTCCTCCGGAGGTCTCGGGGTCCGGCGTCGGGTCGGCGGGTCTCTCCGGCGGCTTCCCGGAGCGAGGGCACCGCCATGTTGACTGGGACTAGGTAGGCGGAGCGGGGCTGACGTCATCTGCCCGCTCCGCCAATCAGGCAAAGGCGGGAGGTTTAAAGCCAGACGCCGAGCAGAGATCCGGCGCCTGTGTATCATCAATTCTGCCTGTCAGAAACCGTGATCTCCAGAGCTCCCTTGTTCCTGTTACCGCAGTGCTTCCAAGCATATCTGTGTTTCCAGCATCTCAGCGTTCCCAAGCACCTCCGTGCCTCTCAGCACCTCCGTGCCTCCAAGCGCCCAAGCGCCATCACGCACCTCCGTGCCTCCAAGCGCCAGAGTGCCTCTACGCACCCCCGTGCCTCCAAGCGCCCTAGCGCCATCACGCACCTCCGTGCCTCCAAGCGCCCGAGCGCCTCTACGCACCTCCATGCCTCCAAGCGCCCAAGCGCCATCACGCACCTCCGTGCCTCAGTGCCCGAGCGCCTCTATGCACCTCTGTGCCTCACGCACCTCCGTGCCTCCAAGCGCCCGAGTGCCTCTACGCACCTCTGTGCCTCCAAGCGCCCGAGCGCCATCACTCACCTCCGTGCCTCAGCACCCGAGCGCCTCTACGCACCTCTGTGCCTTCAGCACCTCAGTGCCTCAGCACCTCCATGCCTCCAAGCGCCCGAGCGCCATCACGCACCTCCGTGCCTCAGCGCCCAAGCGCCTCTACGCACCTCTGTGCCTCCAGCACCTCAGCACCTCAGCGCCTCTGTGCCTTCAGCACCTCATTATCACCAGCACCTCTGTACCTCAGCACTCAGCACTTTTACAAGTCTTGTTTTCCAGGAGACTTTCAAGCATTCCTCCGTGCTTCCTGCTTACGGTCTTCATCCTGTATGAGGAAAACCTACATCCGGCCATCTCTACTGCGACCCAGTAGCGGCTCCTCTTCCCGGTCACCGGAAGAAGCCCCGAGTCCACAACACCCTCCGACCAGGTCAGTGATAGTATACACAGGCCCCATGGACCCGGGGAATCGGAACCCAGAAGCGAGTGCCATCCAAGATCTTGTTTCCCGTGTTCAGAGTCAGGAAGCGGCGCAAAACCAGGTGATGCGGTATCTCCAAGAACTATCCGGCAGGCTGGATCAAATTCAGGTTTCCCTGGCTTCAGTAGTTCCGGTTCCAGCTCCGGTACCCACTCCGGTAGTCGCCCCCGATAATGCTCACGCAGTGTCCGGAACCAGGTCACGCCTTCAGCTTCCCACTCCCTCTCGCTACAACGGCAACCCGAAGAATTGCCGTTGTTTTCTTAACCAGTGCGAGATACAGTTTGAACTCCTCGCACACAACTTTCCCACGTATCGATCCAAAGTAGCATACATTATTTCCTTGCTTGAGGGCTCAGTGCTGGAATGGGTGTCTCCGTTATGGGAGCGATCTGATCCTTTGGTTTCCAGCTACACCAATTTCATCTCATCTTTCCGCAGGATCTTTGATGAGCCTGGCAGAACGACCGCTGCCTCTTCAGATCTTCTCCGAGTTCGACAAGGCTCCCGTTCAGTGGGTTAGTATGTGATTCATTTTCAGACCATAGCCTCTGAATTGCGCTGGGATAATGATGCCTTACTGGCCGCTTTCTGGAACGGGCTGTCCGACCGTCTTAAAGACGAATTGATTACAAGAGATTTGCCAGATTCTTTGGAACAGTTGATCTCGCTCTGTGTGAAAGTGGATCTCCGCATGCAGGAACGAGTTGGCGAACGTTCTCGGTCTGATCGATGCAGATTCCGGGCTCCTCCGTCTAAACAATCGGTTACGACAGCTCCAGACGAACCCATGCAGATTAATCGGTCTCGACTGTCTCCAGAGGAGCGACAGCGTCGGCGTGAGAATAGACTTTGCCTCTACTGTGGAGCCGCGGATCACTTTCTCAAGTCTTGCAAGGTTCGTCCGGGAAACGGGCAATCCTAGCCTGTTCCGGGGAAGTCAAGCTGGGTGTGGTTTCTCAATCTTCTCCAGAAGTGGACTGTTTACTCTCAGTATCTTTGTCTACTGAAACAGAAGTCAAAACTGTTATGGCTCTTTTGGATTCAGGAGCTGCGGGGAATTTTATTTCTGTCCCCTGTGCCCAGAGTTTGGGCTTGAAGTTACAGTTGGTCGAATGACCTATTACAATAACAGCTATTAACGGTGTTCAAATTCCTAACGCCTTGATTACGAGTCAGTCTGAGTCAATTCAGCTACAAGTGGGAGCTTTGCATCGAGAACAACTGAAGTTTCTGGTTATTCAGGAGATGTCTCATGATCTCGTTTTGGGTCTTCCCTGGCTCAGGCTTCACAACCCTCATGTCGACTGGGGGTCGACACAAATAATTTCTTGGAGTCCTTTCTGTCGATTGAATTGTCTTACTCCTGTCGTTCCACTCCGTGCATCGGCCAAGTTGGACGTGGAGTCAGTTCCTGAGGCTTATCGAGAATTTTTAGATGTCTTCTCGGAACAGGCGGCTGATAAATTACCTCCGCATAGGGCCTGGGACTGTCCTATTGAGCTCATTCCTGGGAAAATGCCGCCCCGAGGTCGCACTTATCCTTTGTCGGTTCCAGAGACACAAGCTATGTCAGAGTACATTAAGTCGAATTTGCAGAAGGGGTTCATCCGTCCCTCCACTTCCCCAGCGGGAGCTGGCTTCTTCTTTGTAAAGAAAAAAGATGGAGGGCTGAGACCATGTATTGACTATCGTGGTTTAAATGAAGTCACCATTAAGAACAAGTATCCTCTGCCGCTCATCACAGAGCTTTTCGATAGAGTGCGTGGAGCTCGAGTATTTACTAAGCTTGACTTAAGGGGAGCATACAATCTGATACGTATTCAACAAGGAGATGAGTGGAAGACGGCTTTCAATACTAGAGATGGGCATTATGAGTACCTGGTAATGCCATTTGGCCTCAGCAACGCCCCCGCCGTCTTTCAGGGATTCATTAATGAAGTCTTTCGGGACATGTTGTATCTGAATGTAGTAGTCTATTTGGATGACATTCTGATTTTTTCAAAGAATCTTTCTGAGCACCGACTACAAGTTAAGGAAGTACTCCTTCGGTTGCGCGAGAATCATCTTTATGGCAAAATCTCCAAGTGCACCTTTGAGGTTCCTTCTATTTCATTTTTGGGCTACATTATTTCTGGAACTGAATTGCGTATGGATCCGGAGAAACTCTCGGCCATCCGAGATTGGACTCAACCTCTTTCCTTGAAAGCAGTGCAACGATTTCTAGGATTCGCAAATTATTATCGGAAATTTATAAGAGGTTTCTCTACTATCGTGGCACCTATTACGGCTCTGACTAAGAAAGGGGCTGACCCAAGCAATTGGCCTTCTGAAGCAGTAGCAGCGTTCAAACAGCTGAAGACAGCCTTTATATCCGCTCCCGTACTTCAGCAGCCAGATTTCCTAAAACCATTCTTTCTGGAGGTTGATGCTTCCACGGTAGGCATAGGTGCTGTACTTTCGCAGTACGCCTCAGATGGGAAGTTGCATCCGTGTGGGTTTCATTCTCGCAAGTTCTCCCCCGCTGAATTAAATTACACCATTGGAGACAAAGAGCTACTGGCAATTAAATCTGCATTAGAAGAATGGAGATATCTTCTAGAGGGTGCTAAACACTTAATTACAATTTTTACGGATCACAAGAATTTACTGTATCTAAAGACGGCCCAATGTTTGAATCCCCGTCAGGCAAGATGGGCGCTCTTCTTTGCCAGATTTTCCTTTATCATCAAGTATCGGGCTGGAACTCTTAATACCAAGGCGGATGCCCTATCCCGTTCAGTGATGGCTTCGGATGAGGAGAATACAATGGAGAAGGCATTAATCCTTAGTCCCATCTCTATTTCTGCAGCTCCCACTAGGTTGGGCCCTCCTCCTGGAAGAATGTCGGTACCAGTTAAATTTCGACCGAAACTGTTGCAGTGGGCTCACACTTCTAAGTTTTCTGGTCATCCGGGAGTTCAGAAAATGTGGGAATTTCTGCGAAGATCATACTGGTGGGACACTATGAAAAAAGATGTTCAAGAGTATGTCAATTCATGTCCTCAATGTGCTCAGCACAAAACTCCATGTCTGCCGCCTGCGGGTTTGTTGCATCCTTTATCCATTCCTAAAAGGCCTTGGACTCATATCTCGATGGACTTTGTTACTGAATTACCTCTCTCTAAGGGACATAACACCATTTGGGTGATCATTGACCGATTCTCTAAGATGGCACATTTTGTTCCGTTGACCGGATTACCATCCGCTTCCAAGTTGGCCCTGTTATTTATCCAGGAGCATTTCCGCCTGCACGGGTTACCTCTGGAAATAGTCTCAGATCGGGGAGTACAGTTTACAGCAAGATTCTGGAGAGCCCTCTGTTCAACTCTACAAATTAAACTCAAGTTCTCTTCTGCTTACCATCCACAGACTAATGGGCAAACTGAACGCGTCAATCAGGATCTAGAGACTTTTCTCCATGTTTACCTTTCCCTTTCTCAAGATAACTGGGTGGAGTTGTTGCCTTTGGCTGAGTTTTCCCACAACCATCTATATCATTCTTCAACTGGTGAGTCTCCATTCTTTATTAATTATGTATTTCATCCCCAAGTTCTGGAGTTGCCCATTTGTCCTCCAGAAGAAGTTCCTGCTGCAGCTTCAACTCTCCGACATTTCACCCAAATCTGGAGTCGAGTTCATGCCAATCTTAAGAGAGTTTCCGGTCGCTATAAATTCTTTGCGGATAGGAAGCGACGAGCAGCTCCTCAATATAAGGTTGGTGACAAGGTATGGCTCTCTACCCGCAATCTTCGTTTGAAAGTACCTACTATGAAATTTGCCCCAAGGTTCATTGGTCCTTTCTCAGTGCTGCAAGTCTTAAACCCGGTCGTTTGCAAATTGGAGTTGCCTTCCCACCTTCGAATTCCAAACTCCTTCCACGTCTCTCTCCTCCGCCCCCTCATTCTGAATCGGTTCCACTCAGAGTCTCCTAGGCCAACTACTATAGTGTCTGAAGCTGGGACAGAATTTGAAATCAAAGCTATTCTTGACTCTCGTTATCTTCATAAAAAACTACAGTACTTGGTAGAGTGGAAAGGTTATGGTCCTGAAGAGAGAAGTTGGATCAATGCTACTGAGGTAATGGCTCCCCGACTGGTTCGGATCTTCCATTCCAGACATCCAACTAAGCCCGGAAAGTGTCCAGGGGCCACTTCTGGAGGAGGGGGTACTGTCACACCTCGCGGGCAGCGGCGGCCGCGCTTGCCTCTGCGGGTGTCCTGGATGGCCTGGCGCCTCTCTCCCCCGGCGGTCTCGGGGGTCCGGCGTCGGGTCGGCGGGTCTCTCCGGCGGCTTCCCGGAGCGAGGGCGCCGCCATGTTGACTGGGACTAGGTAGGCGGAGCGGGGCTGACATCATCTGCCCGTTCCGCCAATCAGGCAAAGGCGGGAGGTTTAAAGCCAGACGCCGAGCAGAGATCCGGCGCCTGTGTATCATCAATTCTGCCTGTCAGAAACCGTGATCTCCAGAGCTCCCTTGTTCCTGTTACCGCAGTGCTTCCAAGCATATCTGTGTTTCCAGCATCTCAGCGTTCCCAAGCACCTCCGTGCCTCTCAGCACCTCCGTGCCTCCAAGTGCCCGAACGCCTCTACGCACCCCCGTGCCTCCAAGCGCCCGAGCGCCATCACGCACCTCCGTGCCTCCAAGCGCCCGAGCGCCTCTACGCACCTCCGTGCCTCCAAGCGCCCGAGCGCCATCACGCACCTCTGTGCCTCAGTGCCCGAGCGCCTCTACGCACCTCTGTGCCTCACGCACCTCCATGCCTCCAAGCACCCGAGCGCCTCTACGCACCTCCATGCCTCCAATCGCCCGAGCGTCATCACGCACCTCCGTGCCTCAGCGCCCGAGCGCCTCTACGCACCTCTGTGCCTTCAGCACCTCAGTGCCTCAGCACCTCAGTGCCTCCAAGCGCCCGAGCGCCATCACGCACCTCCGTGCCTCAGCGCCCGAGCGCCTCTACGCACCTCTGTGCCTCCAGCACCTCAGCACCTCAGCGCCTCTGTGCCTTCAGCACCTCATTATCACCAGCACCTCTGTACCTCAGCACTCAGCACTTTTACAAGTCTTGTTTTCCAGGAGACCTTCAAGCATTCCTCCGTGCTTCCTGCTTACCGTCTTCATCCTGTATGAGGAAGACCTACATCCGGCCATCTCTACTGCAACCCAGTAGCGGTTCCTCTTCCCGGTCACCGGAAGAAGCCCCGAGTCCACAACACCCTCCGACCAGGTCAGTGATACTTTTGCTTTCAAATGCTGATGCACTATTGTGCCTACTCAGTGTTCTCAAAGAAACAGCATGATACTATAATAAGGTTTGCCTTATCATCACTCTTTTAATCTTAGATTTAGGAAATGTATATAAATTTAGCAAAAAAAGAGTCATTCAGACTTCTATTGTTTGAATGAAAATCTACTAGAATTAAATTCTGCAAATCATTTTTTTCTTTTACCATTTTTACAGAAATGAATCATCAGCTGTGTTAAAAAAATGAAAAGTTAAAACGAAACAGGAATATATATGTAAGTAAAGAGTAATAATATAGCAATGTTAAAGTCTAGGTCACAACTGATGTTCAGTACAGATGACCATACTTTCCATGAAGTATTGAACCTAAATTCTCTTAAGTAAAGTACACAGTAATTTTACGAATATTATATGAATTGTTTTAACATTTACTGGACATCATGAACCAATTTCTGGTTTTCCGGTAACAAGTATAATAAAAGTAGTCTTAGTTGGCTTTTCCCAGAAGTGGCTCTTTAATTGCTGGGTAGAATTACCTAACTACTGCTTAGGTACACAGTGTATCACAAGTTCTATGCCAATGACATCTGCAATAGAAGTCAAATCTAAATTTTGCAGATCATAATGACTGCCGTCGAATAAAAAAAAATCTATAACACTTTCATAATATTCTTTTTTAAAAATGAGCTAAGCTTGTATCACTCACCACGGGAGTGCTGGCTGTGTCGGGATTCCCGGCTGGCATCCTTCATTGCCTGATGCAGTGTCCTTAGCATTTGCTTCACCAACTCCAAACAGTCTCTATTCCCATGATACTCCACTGTATACTGCCATCTTACTAGAGCCCTACACACTGTGGCCCCTAGCGGCAGCCATGTTGACAAGGGCCATTTTAGAGACCTGGGGGGGTTTCCTTCCTTTTCTCTCAGCTGCAATGGGGATGTTTCTCCCTAATTGTGCATCCAATTTAAACATCTCCTTTCCATAGCACATTGTCGGATCCATGTCTTTATTTGTGTTAGCCTGGCTGGTGCAACCCTGTACTATGAGTCCCATACCTGTGTACACTCTGCTGGATTATCCTCATGACTCTCTGCTGGATCCTCAGTCTAATTATTTTTGGACGTTACTCCTATCAATATGTATTGATGTATTCTCAAGCCAACCTTTCTTTGTCAGTGCATGCTCTCCAGCTGTCTCCTATAGAGATTCCTTAGCTATATAATACTTACCTTTTTCAGACATTTATCTTCTGTTTCAAGTATCTACAATGTTCCCTGCTCGTTGCACCTGGGTTCCATTCCAAACGGGAATGTAGTAGCAAAGGTCAAATTCCTTTGTTGGTATCCATTGCTAAGACTCTCTGGGCTCCCATAGTAAAATTTTGAAAGGGCTCTGATTGCTTTTAGATTGGAAAATTGTGGTTACCTGACAGCTTTATATTTAGTTATACTGCATTAAACACAATCTTGTCTCCATTTCCCCATGCTATTTCTGATTGTCAGCCACTTGCCTTGCGTAGAGAGCAAAATTGGGGATGCCGGTGGGTGCAGAGAAAGAGATGATGGGGTGGTTCAGAGGCACATGTGGGAAGGGAGGTTCTGAGAACACATGAGGAGGAGTGTCAGTGATACATATAGGGAGGGGGGTCAGTGGCACACAGGGGAGGTGAGTTCAAAGGCACACATAGGGAGGATGATCAGTGGCACAGTTTGGTAAGGGGGTCAATGGTACATATGGGAATGTGGGTCAGTGGCACAGTTTGGTAGGGGGAGTCAGAAGAGCACTAGGGGTGAGATAAAAGAAGAAGCACATGGGGAGGTGGATCAGGGGCACACATGAGGATGTGGGTCACTGGCACATATGGTTAGGTGGGTCAATGTTTGGTAGGGGCTCAGAGGAACATTAGGGGTGGGGTAAGGCATAGACACACATGGAGAGGGGTCAGTGGTGCACAAGGGAGGTGGGATCAAAGGCACACATAAAAAAGTTCATCAAAACGAATATCTGAAGGTAGATCAGTGGTACAATTTGGTAGAGTGGTCAGAGGAACACTAGGGAAGGGATCTGTATTCTTCTTTTACTAAGCAAGCAGCAGGGAGGAGGAGAGATGTGGACGGCACCCCCATGTAGTTTCTCCCCCATCCCCATGTAGCTCCACCACATCCCTATGTAGCACCATCCCCTTGGTTACCTAGAGGAAGTCACCAGGGCTCAAAGTTTGAGGTCTGAGCCTGTGATCACCAGGATCAGACCAACTGCTTTAAGTTCTTAAATTGAACATCCCATGCTGATTAAGTTGAGCTAATTGTAGGGAAATGAGCCCCATAGGTACTTCGGGCCCTGTAGCAATGGCAAATCCTACACCCATGATAACTAGGCCCTTATTAGAATCTGTGGTGAACACCAGTATCCCATTAGACTTCTTGCCACTGGATAGTTCATAGTTTGTGACATTACCAAATCCTATTTACAACAGTGATCCATGACAGCTTGTTAAACTGATGTTTTTTCGGTTCTGTATGTTTGATTGAAGTGCAAGCAATTATACTGCTGTCCAATGCAATCATCTCAGAAAACTTTAAATGTTGGACACTCAGGGCCAAATGTAATAGCTATCAAGTTTCTGAAAGTGGAAGATTTTTTTGCGTTTGCTGTCAAATATTAAATGCAAATGTTTAGTAAGGCAAAACCAAACTAGCCCCGCCTAGCTCCACCGGGAGTGCACAGAGATGCTCTCCCATTCACTCTCCGTCAGCGTCTCCATCATGGATGCAAGCACGCCCCG
Organism: Pseudophryne corroboree; assembly: GCF_028390025.1. Lineage (NCBI taxonomy): Eukaryota > Metazoa > Chordata > Amphibia > Anura > Myobatrachidae > Pseudophryne > Pseudophryne corroboree. The sequence goes on from NC_086445.1 coordinate 762,193,626, forward strand.
GTCGGAGACGCTCTCCCATTCTAGTGAATGGGGCATGTCTCTGTCACGGGCGCACGCGCCTGCCTGGATGGAGACGCTGTAGTCAATAGGCGTGCCGGGCCTCTGAGAACTAAGGTGTATCAAACAAATGCTTCAATTCTTTAGCAAATACATTGCAATATAAGGTAGAATTTATTAATAACAATCAGCATGTAAAGAACAACAACATTCGCTCAGAAGCAATAAAAAATATGATGGGCTTTATAATAAACAATAAAATTAATTAGCTCTAAAGCCAGCAAGATAAAGCTACAGTACATAGTTACAAAATAGTAAATGAGCTCTTAATAGAGATGAGTGGTTCGGATTCCTTGAAATCCGAGACCACCTGAATGTCTGGTATCTGAGTCAATCTGAGCCATGGCTTGGGTTTTCCCGTCATACTCAGATACCAAATTGAGGCAAACATTCTCATCTCTTCATTGAATTCTCGTGGATTTTGGATTTGACATAAGGCGGACATAGCTGGGATTTGGTGCCATTTAATTCCAGTCAAGGCATGCTGGTGTATGCTGCGCTTTGCTTTAGGTGGCTGTGCAGTGTCCAGACTCTATACATGTGCCTGTTCCATCCATACAAGTGGCTGAGCTGTGTCTAGACTACATATATAAGTGGTCGTGCTGCCTGTGTCTATCTAAAGTGGATGTGCTGTTCTTCATGAGGTGCTGTGTCCATTAAGTGGCAGTCCAGTGTCCATCAGCTCCAGTGCTGCCGACGCACCTGTTTAGTGTCCATCTGCTCCGGTGCTGATGACGCACCTCTCCAGTGTCCATCTTCTCCAGTGCTGATGATGCACCTATCCAGTGTCCATCTGCTTCAGTGTTGCCGATGCACCTGTCCAATGTCCATTTGATCCAGTGCTGGTGATGTACCTGTCCAGTGTCTATTTGCTCCAGTGCTGCTGATGCACCTGTCCAGTGTCCATCTGCTCCAGTGCTGCTGCCACACCTGTCCAGTTTCCATCCACTCCAGTGCTAACAATACACCTGTCCAGTGTCCATCTGCTCCAGTGTTAAAAAAAAGTTGGAAGAACTTTACATTTTTTTTTTCTTTTGTGCTGTACCCCACTGTATATCCATAACATACAAGTACTCTGACTACTGTGTCTCTATAACATACAAGTACTGTGACTACCAGGTATTCATAACATACAAGTACTGTGACTATCGTGTATCCATAACATACAAGTACCATGATTACTGTGTCTCCATGACATACAAGTACCATGATTACTGTGTCTCCATGATATACAAGTACTGTGACTACTGTGTATCCGTAACATACAAGAACTGTGACTACTGTGAATCAATATCATACAAGTACTGTGATTTCGCAGGCCATACCCCAATGTGTATCCATAACATACAAGTACTGTGACTGCTGTGTATCCATAACATAAAAGTATTGTGACTGCTGTGTATCCATAACATACAAGGACTGTGCATTTTGCAGGCCATACCCCACTGTGTATCCATAACATACAAGTACTATGACTACTGTGTATCATTAACATACAGGTACTATGACTTTGTAGGCCATACCCCACTGTGTATCCATAACATACAAGTACTGTGGATATTGTGTATCCATGACATACAAGTACTGTGACTACCGTGTATCCATAACATACAAGTTCTGTGAATAATGTGTATCCATAAAATACAAGTACCGTGACTACTGTGTATCCATAACATACAAGTACTGTGACTCCACAGTGAGAGTGATTCTTTTTTAAAAGGTTCAAGTTAATAAATAATACTATTAAGCTGTAGTTTTGTACAAGTTGAGTGTGTTCATCAATATGGATCACTGCGATCAATTGCAAGAAGAGCAGGAACAACAAGCAAATACTATCTCTGCAGCTGTTGTCACCAGTCATGGTGACAATACTAGTCCTTTAACGTCAACTAAAGCCAATGCTCAAAGGCATAGAGGATTAAGACAGGAACATCTAATATATATATATATATATATATATATATGTATATATATATATATATATATATATATATATGTAAGTAAACCCAAGAACGGCACTCACTGGTCTTGCAAGTAAATACTGGACACGGTTGATAAGAGGACCGTGTCCAGTATTTACTTGCAAGACCAGTGAGTGCCGTTCTTGGGTTTATCTGCATGCTTTGTTCTGACGCAGCACCATGGCAAGCTGTATACATGGGACAGAAGTGAGTGCCGACCTTTGGAAGTTGTATATATGTATATATATATATATATATATAGTGATAAAGAAAAAACACCTCTATTAATGGGAATGTGTAGTGCATAAATTTGGCAACATGTAATTCACAGCACACTGTGACTCAGGCCTGGGCCTTTATTTATGAGTGGTGGTTCTGCAACTGTCAGTGAGGCATCTTCCTCTGTCTCTAATGATGATGCAAGACCTTTTCACTCTAGAAGAGGTGTATAAAACAACAGTAAGACAGTAGAACAAACTGTGTGTTTAGATCCATCACACATCCCTGAAGTGAGTATAGGGGTGTCCATATTAGCCATGTGTGAGTCTGACATTCTCACACTGTCCTCAAAGAGAAGCCTCTTACACATCCTTCCACCATTTCTGTACCATTTGCACATGTTCTGAGCACTACACGTAAAGATGGTGATGAGGACATAATAGAAATTAAGGTTGCCTGTGTGGAAGTGAAACAGAATGAGAGGTATATGTGTGTACTACTACTATCTGGCACTGAACATGAGGATGTTGATGATGTTGTTTGTGTAAGTCAGCAACCAGTTCTTGCTTGTGATACAAAGAACGCCATTGTGATCCTGGGCATAAGACCAAACAAGCCACCTCTTGGGTGTGGAATTATTTTTACCCAAATCCTGACTTTTGTGAAGGCATCTGCTGCATTTGTGAGGCCAAAGATACTAAAGGTATGGATGTTAGCCATGCAGGCACCGCCTCCATGTTAATCCATTTATTTTACAATATTATAATGTAATTAACACATTCACCATCAACCTTCTCATTAGTAATCAGAGTTAGTCCTACCAAAAAATTGTTTGTGGGGGGCCCGAAACAAACCCAGCACTTCAGTCACAAAGTATCAATCCCTGTCGATGAAGTCCTTGGTTTGTTAAACTGTGCATGCCCTTTTTGATATCAAACATAAACAATCTTGTACTACTTATGTTTCAAAATGAGCTGTAATTTTGGGTGACATTATGAATGATCTTTTTTGCATATTTTTTTTATATGTAGCTCTATTTTCATTATGGCCTGTAATTTGGGGGGCATTAGGTATGGTCTTTTTTGCAAAGATATTATTGGTTATATGTAGCTCTGTTTTCATTAGGGGCTGTCATTTTGGGGGACATTAAGGATGGTCTTTTTTGCATAGCTATTTTAATTGGTTATATGTATCTCTATTTTCCTTATGGGCTGCATTTTTCGGGCCATTGGGTATAGTCTTTTTTGCATAGATATTTCTATTAGTTATACTGTATGTAGCTCTATTTTCATTATGGGGTGCATTTTTTGTGGGGGTGGCATTGGTGACTATCTTACTCTTTTATTGTCTTTTTGCTACTAGGCTTCACCTCTCAGATAATATGGACCATACATTTGCCAGTACAATCAATCAATAAAACAATCTCTTTTTGATTCTTCCTTTATTGTCTTTTTGCTGCTAGGCCTCACAGAGCAAAGTTCATTCACATCAGTGTCTTAACCTAGTGAACCATACCTTTGCCAATGTCTACCACAATCAATCAATATTTTTTATTGATTCTTCTTTTATTGTTGACATAATAAATATAAGCAGGGTGATTCGCCTCTGTTTAGTTGTTATTTGTGAATAAAAGTAAAAAAGAATTGCTCCTTTTAATTGGACAACTTCTGTATGTTGAGTTCATTAATATGGATAATGTTTACCATACAGTTGCCTACAATAATCAATTAATCAATCAATATTTTTGTAATAATTTTTTATTGTCTTTTTGTCACTAGGAATCAACTCACTGTCACTTAGCTTGGTGAAGCCTTTTGTCCTAAACTGGATGAAAACAGTATTATGAGGTGGTTAAAATTGAGTGGAAATGGCTGGAAATTAATATAGTTGAAGATAATAATACTCTAGGTACAAAAAAAAGGCAGAAACTACGTGATTTTTGCATTTTTTGTAAATCATTTTAAAAAGAGGTATAACCAAAACTAGTCACGGCTGAAATCCAATACCGAATACAAAACTAGATGACGAATTAGAGCCAAAACCAGCAAAAATGGTCAAGGGCACATCTCTAGCTCTGAAGCATGTAAGTCAGTATAAGACTGTTCCAGATGGACATGTACAAGATCAGAGTGATGTTTTGTATCAAAACAGGAGAGTTCTGGAAGTCCTCTGTATGGCTTGCTTGAATGAACTGGGTAACAGCATGCAATAGCCAATGCACTTTGAGCAAGGTGCTCTTTATCATGGCATTTTCTGTTGACCATGTATGTACCTTTGCAGCACAAAAAACAAGAGAACCAGATATGATGTTGGAATCAAGTGGTCAGATTCATTGAGATATGTGGTGATATTTGACTATGAAGAATTACCAGAAATAATAACCGGAAATGCAGCAATTCATTACCAATATTATTTTTATTATACTTGATCACTCTCTCTGAAAGTCATGCAAATTATCTGTAATAATACAACACAGCTATAAGAACACTGACAATTACATATTAATTGTCACTCACCAGACTCCTACATCTGAAAATATGTCATAGAATAATAGTTGGCTTTGCACCATCAACACTAGTACCTTCATATTATGTTTCCCTTACTGTAATCAGCACTTTGGTGAAGGTCGAGTCAATTAGGACTAAGAAACTTCATCTGCATGCAGCCTCTATACTGACCGTAACCCTACCAATCTTTGCACATGTTAAATTGAAATACCATTTTTTTCTGCTGATACTTCAAGTTTATTGACTTTGACTTCATTCTACATCATTATACATTCTCCAACCCATCAACTCACATTTCATCCATCTCCAATCTTCCTACAGTACTTCCAACTTGTCCCTCATGACCAATCCTATCAGGACAAAGTGGCTTGGCTTATAGGCCCTACACACTGGACGATTTTCTGAAAGATATGAACGATCTCGTTCATAAATGAACGAGAACTCGTTCATATCTTTCAGTGTGGAGACTCCAGCGATGAACGATGCGCGTCCCCGCGCTCGTTCATCGCTGGTCTCCCGTCGGCTGTGCATGCAGGCCAATATGGACGATCTCGTCCATATTTGCCTGCAGTTCTATGGTGCCGCGTGACGGGGGGAGTGAAGAAACTTCACTCCCCCCGTCACTGCCCCCCCGCCGCCGGGTCGCTCGTCGGCCGTATCGGCCGTCGGGCACCTCGGCGGCGCATCGGGAAATGTGTAGGGCCCCTTAGTTTTGATATGTTGCATTTACATACCCGGTTGCATCCTGTGATATTTTGCACATCTCAATATAGACCACATTAGGGTGAACACAAAATGACTTAGAGATACTGTACAAGAAGTGGATAATAACATACGGAAAAAAGGCTGTCCTTGTGGTTGATGTGAGTTTTTGCTTAGTCAATTCAATCACCTGATAAAAAAAATCCAACATTTTAACCAGGTTTCTAATTGCAACGCAAAGGGTGCAGTGTTTCCTGACCCTGATTTGTCAACAGTTTCAACTTTAAGCAGAAGCATTTCCCACAGAGCACATCAAAAGGGGGCATATTGTCTCCCTGCTGAATTGACAGGTATGGGCCACACCATCCTATGAGAAGTACAATCCACTGATTAGTAGTAGCAAGGACATTTTTGCAAAATTGAAGCTGCTCTCTGACTCTTCAGGTAACACCACAAATGACTCCTCAAGACTTTTCTTGATCAAGCATTGTATTTACTCAGTATACCATTATATTTTGTACTCTCATAATGGAGACTGGCTGGAATAAACACCTCTATATTAAAACATTTAAATTTGGCTTGACATCCACACTCAGGAACTTCATTGGAAAGGGTCAGTTATTCAACATCTCCATCAGCTCTCCAGCAATCTATGGGAGCTAATTTTTTAAAAGCAAAAAAGGAGTATTTCATTGCCTAAGAACAAGAGAACTGTCCATAAAGGGAGTCTTTATCATAGTCGTTGTATTAAAGAGTAGCAAGATTTGGAAAGATGTGAATTGTCAGGAAATTGCTTTTCTTATCTGTACATGAGACATGTCTATTCAACATTTAGTCAATTCTTTCTACATGACCCCCTATACAATCTAAGTTGCCCATCACACTTTACTGACACAGTAACTGTCTTGATTCCTGATACATTGAGCATTCCACATATTTGGACTTTGTCCAAAAGATGGAACTAAACTTAATTCTGAAGTAGTTGTAAAACCTGTGGATGGACACCTCTAAACCAGCATCAGTAAACCACAAGACTACTAATGTGTGTCAGTTCTAGTTTCTGGGAGCTGATCACATTCAGCACCATTCACAACACAAAGATCCCCTAATTCTTCTTGTATAACTCAGTAATCAATTAAAGGGATAAAAAGATACAGGAATAGAATGTCCTACAATTGGGTAAAGTGAGTAATGGGTAGGAAAAATAATAGCCATCATTATGTCAATGGCAAGAGCAGGGTTTTTTTCATGGTGAAGAAATATTCATCACAATTCCAAATTGAATCAGTACACCATCCCTTTGAAACTCTATCCAGTAGTTTGTTTTTTTCATTGAAAGTTTTTATTCATAATGATGGAAACCCTAACCACGGCTTAATATGAAATATCACAGTGACATTTTATTTTTTATTTAACAGTTCAACATTGCACAACACTAGATTTACACGTCCATGTAAAATACATCATGCGAAATGTTTTGTTTTTCACCATAACAATCAAGTCAGTTTTTGTTATGCTTATGACTTTTTATTTTAAAGAGAAAATAAATATTCAACTTTCACATAATTCACTTCATACGGTAAATCTCAGTTACAATGTGTTTGTTACCATGTAGAGACAAGAAAACAGAAGGGATTTGTAACACCAATTCCTTAGCCAACAAAATCTTACTACTATCATCATAGACACAGCACTTATTTCAATGTCGGCTATGCACATACTGTATAGGTTCATTGCAAGGTCTTCAATATCATTAACCACACCAGCAGACATACAGTATGACATTCTGTATTAATATTATTATTATTATTATTATTATTATTATTATATAATTTACAGTAAACACCAACATATTCTGCATTGTACTACCATCCAGCATGGCACATGGTAAGATTTCAATAACATATTTTTTTTAAATAGAGTTGTGTTTTTGGATCACAAATGTTGTCTCTTATTTTACCTTTAAACTTTTATGATGGGCAATGTGCTATGAAATGTGTTTTGAATAAGGCTTACATGTACTGCCGGTTTATCAGGACAGTTTCCAGTTTTTCCAATATGCAATCTTTAACTTCCAATAATAATTTTCCCACAATTCATTCACATCTAAACTAACAGGATAAGTGGGGAATGGTTCATATACATTTTTGTCTACTTTATTTGGCTCCAAATAGATGTTCTGTGGTAACTTTTATGGCCTTAGCAAACTGTGTGACCTGGATTTGTTTTTGTTTTTATTATTTAAGTGCTGCCAAGAAGGAAGCTGCCGGACCTGCTTGAACAAAGTTTCAGATCTACAGGTTGCCAACTTTCTGTGGCATTACACTGAAATGATCAACTTAATTCACTCTCCACTTGGTTCATTCAAATATGCATTTGGGACATCTTCCACAATGGGTTTATTATTTTGTGTGGCTGCAGTTACAGAACAAGAGATACATTATACTTTCTGCTGTTTATTGAGAATTTGTCTCATCAAGTTGGTACATACAGTAATACATCTTCTGAGTTCTGAGTCTGTTTAGCACTGTCTGCAGAAGGTCATGTACTTAACTATCCCATGTTGAGTCTTGTTGGTGTTCGCTTTGTTTGAAACTTTTTATTTGTAACAGGAAATAGACAACAGACAATATTTTAAATAAAATTGTAAATAAATGAAAGGTTTACTACTACTTACTGTATTGTGAGAGGCAGGTACTAGCTAAAGGTGGGTTCTGTATAACATACTGCTTGTCGGGATGCCGGCAGTCACATGATGACACTGGCATCCCGATACTGAAGATCCCAAAATCAGAGAGGGTAAGTATTTTTATCCCCCCTCCTTTACCCTAACCCTTCGGGGGTGGTGGCTAGGGCTAACCGCCAGGAGGGGATGGAGGGGCCGCTAGGACTAATCCCATTAGTGCCTAACCCTAAAACATTTAGTGTCTAACCCTCTTCCTCAGGCTCTAACAATTAAGCCGATACTTACCTTCGAGATGAGGTGTCGGGATACCGGTGTCAGTCACATGAATGCCGGCATCCCACCAATTGGGATGCTAACTGCTTCCCCTAAAGGCCGTCTGTCTGAATTCAAAATATAAGTTATGCCACATAGTGCACAAAACACCTATTTCATTCTTGTTGCCTGTTTGTCTGAGGGTTCTCCTAGATCTACCACTTTTGTGCTCCACATGCCTGTCTCCCCAATCATCTCTATTCAGCCATGTCTCCTGCCTGTTACCTTATGTATCCTGTGCATCCCTCTTGTCTCCTTCCTACTGTGCTTCATTTCACAGTGCTCCTAATTTTGAAGACTTCCTTTAACTTCTAATCATGCTTTGCTAGTGTTTTCTAGCAACAAAGAGGAATAAAGAAGCAAGCAACGCCAATTGTCATAGCGTGTAGAAGAAACACGTGGGTCACACAGACTCTTGGAGTAGTTGCTATTACTAATGCTTCTACCAATATTACTTCATTGTCTACCTTAAAACAAACATAAGGGTCTAAATGCAATAGCCTCCGAGATTCCGGAGGTGCGGAACTTCGTGCGAGTCTGCCATTTTTTGAAATCAGCAATCATTTACAAGGCAAAACTAGGTTGGTTTTGCCATGTAAATGATTGCTGCTTTTAAAAAAAAACGGGCAGACTTGCACAAAATGTCTGTCTGAAATAAAAATCTAATTTTATACATAGGTATAGTAACTAAACAACATTCCAATACTGGGAATCTGCTCTACCACTAATATTCCTCTTATATACAGTTATGGGATTTTGTATGAGTAGCCAGATTAAAGTTACTGACCCTGTGAATGAAAGAAAAGATTCCCTTTTCTCTCCTAATACACTGCTTGATTTAGTCTCATCTTTGGCTTAAATGACCCAATATGCAATTTAAATAATCATGATTGTCCAATTAAAAAATGTAGTTATTCATAAGATTATGGCTAAAAAGAATTCAATGTGCCACAGCAATATATGCTATGTTTCATAGTTTCCATAACATATTTGCATTTCACAATTCACTAATGTAATTGTTGATCATACTGGTTTTCATCTCCACCATCTATAGGATAAACAAATTATTTCTGCTTCCCAATACATGTCATGTGAAATCACACAATCAGAATCGACCGAAGAATAAAAACATAACTTGCAATTTGAAAAGTGAAGTGTGTTGTTGTTTAATTTAAAGACTTCAGATTACTCTTGACTATTCTAAATAACATTGCTAATCACCAAATATAACAATTGTATTACATTGCTCAGAGTACCCTATAAAGCACCTAGATCGAAGTGCAACAAGCAGGTGTAAATGGATCCATTTGAGAGTATAGTACAGCTCTAAACTGGTAGAAAACTAATTTTATTTTGAATTTGACTGCAGATGGACATTAGGAGGAAGTACTATTCACCCCCTCAATTAATATCAATAATCTTGCTCTGCAAACCGTAACCTAGATTGTACACTGCTCCACCAATGGAGGTGCAACTATGTGCTTACTCTGTACCCCTTCACTTTTCCCAAGGGCCATTCCAATATCACGGACGAAACATTTGTACAAGTTTTAACATATCAATGTTTGTTAAAATTTAATACGAGAAAGTTATTTATTCATTTAGTTATTTAAAAAAAAAGACGGATGTAATATCAAAGTGCCTAACTAGGCTTATTTGTTAGGTAGAAAAAAAAATCTTCACTATACAGTATCCAGCACAATATCACAAAATGTATTTGTAAAGTACAGGACAAGCGAAGTCCACCAGCATTTGGTAAAGGAAACATACTGTACTTGACAATTCAACTGAACTCTTTATATTTTTTATGAAAACCTATTAGACAGAACTATAATTGAACTTATCAACCTATGTTGAAAACTCAAAAGATACACATGGGACTTTGTTAGTCATTTTAATGGAATGACCCCCAAGTCCTTTCCTCTGTGCAAACTTCTGCCACTCCAAAATACATCCAATTTACATCACAACCTATGCCAACAGAAATCTACTGTATGTACACTTCAGCAAATAATGGTACTGAGTCAGGTGCCAACGCAACAGGGAAAAGTGCACAAGTTACCGATGAGCGGTGCTTTGCTAATGTGCAAGGCCCTTACTGCACATGTGCAGTATGGGACCTTTGTTATTGGATACAGTACAGCTGCCGACATCAAATGATTTGACAGTCTGTAGCCATTTAGGGGTGAGGAGGGGTTGTATAAGGCATCTGTCAAGGAACTTTTAACGTAGATCTCATTAATCACTCAGCCAGCTGACGGTGATGCCAGTGATACAATGATGCATCCTTGGATACAGCACTGGATCACACATGCATACAGGAGGCATCTACTTATACAGACACCTCCAGCTGCTTTAATATAGGTAGCGGCGATGCTCACACCGTCCACATCTGTATCAAGCCCAGAGTGTTTTTAAAAATAGATAATAATAATAACAACAGTAGAGATGTGCGGCGGACACTTATCGGGTTTTGGTTTTGCTTTTGGATCTTGATGATTTAAAAAAAAAAACATAAAACAGCTAAAATCACAGAATTTGGGGGTAATTTTGATCTTACGGTATTATTAACTTCAATAACATTTATTCCCACTCATTTCCAGTCTATTCTGAACAACTCACACCTCACAATATTGTTTTTAGGTCAAAAGGTTGCACTGAGGTAACTGGATGACTAAGCTAAGCGACACATGTGAGCGGCACAAACACATGGCCCATCTAGGAGTGGCACTGCAGTGGCAGACAGGATGGCAGTTTTAAAAACTAGGCCCCAAAAAGCACATAATGCAAAGAAAAAAAAAGAGATGCAAGATGGAATTGTCCTTGGGCCCTCCCACCCACCCTTATGTTGTATAAACAGGACAAGCACACTTTAATAAACCAATCATTTCAGCGATAGGGTCTGCCACATGACTGTGGCTGAAATGATTGGTTTGTTTGGGGCCCCACCAAAAAAGCAATTAATCTCTCCTTGCAAAAACTGGCTCTACAGTGGCAAGATGTCGTCCTCATCCTCAGATCCCCCCCCCCTTCAGTGTTTACATCCTCATCCTCATAGAGAAATAATATTCAAACAAATCCACATAAATTAGGTGTCAGTGGACTGATTATGCTTTTACCCAAAGTTTCTGAACTTGAAAATGACGTATGATGAATGCGCTGCAAGTGACGTATAAGAGAGGATGTTCCTAGGTGGCTAACATGCTTACCCCTACTTACTGTATTATGGATTGAAAAAGGCAACAGATGGCTTTACACCTGTTGTCTGGATTTGTGGAGAAATAATTCCACACTGAAGAGGTGGCTTTTTTGGTATTTTGCCCAGGCATGACAATGGGCTTTTTCATCCCATGGTCAACAACTGTCTCCACTGGTGCCTTATTCAAACAAACCACATCACCATCAGAATCCTACTCGTCAACTTCCTCCACAGTGCCAGCTACACCCATATCCTCCTCATCCTGGTGTACTTCTACAGTGACATCCTCAATCTCATTACCAGCAACTGGACTGGCGGTGCACCTACCAGCACTTGCAGGGGGCATGCAAATGGTGGTAGGAGCCTCCTCCTCCCATACAGTGTTGTGAAGGTCAGGCATAGACATCACAGCCGCAGACAGTGCCAGCACCCCTGTATTTTCACAATACCCCTGTAATTTTACAGCATACAAGACAGGGCCAGTGTACATTGATTTTCACTGCACCCTAGAATAATTACAGCATACAAGACAGGGCCAGTGTACATTGATTTTCACTGCACCATAGAATAATTACAGCATTCAAGACAGGGCCAGTGTACATTGATTTTCACTGCACTCTAGAATTATTACAGCATACTAGACAGGGCCAGTGTACATTGATTTTCACTGCACCCTAGAATATTTACAGCATACAAGACAGGGCAAGTGTACATTGGTTTTCACTGCACCTTAGAACAATTACAGCAAACAAAACAGGGCAAGTGTACATTGATTTTCACTGCACCCTAGAATTATTACAGCATACAAGACCTGGCCAGTGTACATTGGTTTTCACTGAACCCCTGAATTTTTACAACATACAGGGCCAGTGTTATGTATTTTAACAGCAACACCCCTATATTTTACAGCATACAAGAGAAGTGATTTTAATTTTTAACAAATGCAACTCTGAATTGTTACAACATACAGGGCCTGCAGCTCCCCTATATTTTACAGCATACACCAGTGTGCTTTTCATTTTTAACTGCACCTCTGAATTTTTACAACATGCAGGGCCAGCAGCACCCCTTTATTTTACAGCATACAGCAGGGTGCTTTTAATTTTTAACAACTGCACCTCTACATTTTTACAACATACAGGGCCAGCAGCACCCCTATATTTTACAGCATACAGCAGTGTGCTTTTAATTTTTAACAACTGCACCTCTGAATTTTTAAAATATACAGGGCCCGTATAATGTTTTTTGAACAGCAACACCCCTATATTTTACAGCATACAGCAGTGTGCTTTTAATTTTTAACAATGCACCTCTAAATTTTTACAACATACAGGGCCAGCAGCACCCCTATATTTTACAGCATACAGCAGTATGCTTTTAATTTTTAACTACTGCACCTCTGAATTTTTACAATATAAAGGGCCAGTATAATGTTATTTGAACAGCAACAACACTATATTTTACAGCATACAGCAGTGTGCTTTTAATTTTTAACAACTGCACCTCTACATTTTAACAACATACAGGGCCAGCAGCACCCCTATATTTTACAGCATACAGCAGTGTGCTTTTAATTTTTAACAACTGCACCTCTGAATTTTTTAAATATACAGGGCCCGTATAATGTTATTTGAATAGCAACACGCCTATATTTTACAGCATACAGCAGTGTGCTTTTAATTTTTAACAATGCACCTCTAATTTTTTAAAACATACAGGGCCAGCAGCACCCCTATATTTTACAGCATACAGCAGTGTGCTTTTCATTTTTAACAACTGCACCCCTGAATTTTTACAACATACAGGGCCAGTCAAATGTTATTTGAACAGCAATAGCCCTGCATTTTACAGTATACAGCAGTGCACTTTTAATTTTTAACAACTGCACCCTGAATTTTTATAGCACACAGGGTCAGTGTAATGCTATTTGAACAGCAACACCCCTATATTTTAAAGCATACAGCAGTGTGCTTTTAATTTTTAACTACACCCCTGAATTTTTACAACATTCAGGGCCAGCAGCACCCCTATATTTACAGCATACAGCAGTATGCTTTTAATTTTTAACAACTGCACCCCTGAATTTTTACAACATACAGGGCCAGTGTAATGTTTTTTTGAAAAGCAACACTCCTATATTTTACAGCATACAAGAGCAGTGTGCTTTTAATTTTTAACAACTGCATCTCTGAATTTTTACAACATACAGGGCCAGGAGCACCCCTATATTTTAAAGCATACAGGAGCAGTGTGTTTTTCATTTTTAAAAACTGCCCCTCTGAATTTTTACAACATGCAGAGCCAGCAGCACCCCAATATTTTAAAGCATACAGAAGCAGTGTGCTTTTAATTTTTAACAACTGCACCCCTGAATTTTTATAGCATACAGGGCCAGTGTAATGTTATCTGAACAGCAACACCCCTATATTTTACAGCATACAGTAGTGTGCTTTTCATTTTTAACTGCACCCCTGAATTTTTACAAAATACAGGGCCAGTAGCACCCCAATTTTTTACAGCATTCAGGAACAGTGTGCTTTTCTTTTTTAACAACTGCACCTCTGAATTTTTGCAACATAAAGGGCCAGCAGCACCCCTATATTTTAAAGCATACAGGAACAGTGTGCTTTTCTTTTTTAACAACTGCACCCCTGAATTTTTATAGCATACAGGGTCAGTGTAATGTTATCTGAACAGCAAAATCCATATATTTTACAGCATACAGTAGTGTGCTTTTCATTTTTAACTGCACCCCTGAATTTTTACAAAATACAGGGCCAGCAGCACCCCAATATTTTACAGCATTCGGGAACAGTGTGCTTTTAATTTTTAACAACTGCATCTCTGAATTTTTGCAACATAAAGGGCCAGCAGCACCCCTATATTTTAAAGCATACAGGAGCAGTGTGCTTTTAATTTTTAACAACTGCACCCCTGAATTTTACAACATACAGGGCCAGCAACACCCCTATATTTTGCAGAATACAGGAGGACATTGCCTCTGCACACTGTACAACACAGTGACAGCCAAGACAGCAACACCCATGTACAGCTGCAGCACATGAAACACCAGTGACAGCCAGGTCAGCCAGGACAGCACCCCTAACACAGTACAGATACACCACATTGACTGCAGCAGCACCCCTACAGAGCACACACTAACCCCACCCAACGCCACCACCCACAGAGAGAGACAGAGGTGTGTCTCCCTCACTCTCCAAGTCTGGAGTGAAAATGGTGGTGATGTGAATCTGTTTCTATGGAATCCAAAACCCATGAGATTCCATCAGTGGGATGATGACGTTTTACCTCATTCTGGTTTTCGAGTCTGGCGGGAAGTCCCGAGTCATACTTGGATCCCGACTCAGAACATAAGGTTTGGGGGGTTCTCCGGGAATCAAACCCACTCATCTCTAAATAACAGTAATAATAATTATAACACTGTGGGACTGTATACATACGAATACAGAGTTCCATTCCTATAGTACAGAAATATTGCTGCATTATCTAGTGTGGAAAATCAAGGTACAACGGGGGTCACTCCGAGTTGTTTGCTCGTTGCCAATTTTCGCAACGGAGTGATTAAGGCAAAAATGCGCATGAGCATGGTACACAGCGTGCATGCGCTAAGTATTTTAGCACAAAACTTAGTAGATTTACTCACGTCCGAACGAAGAATTTTCATCGTTGAAGTGATAAGCGTGTGATTGACAGGAAGTGGGTGTTTCTGGGCGGAAACTGACCGTTTTCTGGGAGTGTGCTAAAAAATGCAGGCGTGCCAGGATAAAATGCGGGAGTGTCTGGAGAAACGGGGGAGTGGCTGGCCGAACGCAGGGCGTGTTTGTGACGTCAAACCAGCAATGAAACGGGCTGAGCTGATCGCAGTGTAGGAGTAAGTCTCGAGCTACTTAGAAACTGCTAAGAATTATTTATTCGCAATTCTGCTAATCTTTCATTCGCTATTCTGCTAAGCTAAGATACACTCCCAGAGGGCGGCAGCCTAGCGTGTGCAATGCTAAAAGCAGCGAGCGAGCGAACAACTCGGAATGACCCCCAACATGCGAAAAGGCTTAGTTAACGCATCCAAATGATTAATAAAAGACTAATATGAAAACCACAAGTCCTGAACATTTAAATAAATTAGGTTTGCTTAATCTTATATGGAGACAACTTTCTACTAATTAAGAGTAATTACATTATTTAGCCACTAACCTCCATGGGCTAGAAAGATATTTTCATGATGAGTGTAAATCACTGATTTCAAAAATGCAATTGTTGTAAAGCAGATTAAAGTCTTTATGGCCTAATAAGCAGATATCCAGTAAGAAATGCTCTGCATATTTGTTGCAACATAAATCTACAAATGTTTTGTTGGCACGCCAAGATCTGTCTCATTAGTTCATGACTATAGATGAAAGAGGCCCTGCTGCTTTTTGTTTCCACTTTTTATTGCTAATGATACAAAAAAAGTTATAACGCAGAAAATAAAAACTTAATATGCATTATTTATGTTGAACTACTACCCATTCTAATAGCTGTTTATGGTTTGATAATTGGATAATCCACATATTTGTTGTGCAAAGTCATTATTTCGAGGAACGGATTATAGGGCAATGAGTGCAGAAAGTGCCATTGAGAACATGTGGTAGCTGACTTGATGACCCATGGTAGATTCCAGTTTTAATACATCCAGATTTTTGTCATAAAGCTTAAACTGAATGAGCTCCTTCATTAATTAAAGATATTTTACAATGTAAAATTTAAGACATTTACCTGTATGAGTAAATGTTATGACAACTTATCCTGGTGAATCAAGACTAATATATGTTTATATGATTTTCCTGTAACTGATTGAAAGTTGAACCAAGAACTCTGGATGGATCATTTATCAATATGTAACTGTAAAACTTACACTGACTGACAAATAAAAAACAACTATAAACATACCTACCATTGACTAACATACACTCTATGAAGGAACTTACAGTACAAATGGAATTAAAGTTTGTGTAAAGAATATAGGGCCATAACCAGGGTGTGCGAGTGGTGTCATAGCACAGAGGGCAAGGCTTTGGTAGCGGCACCATTGATAACCCATGGGCCCTGCATCTGGCACCATACAGACTGTACAGTCCCCCTGGAGCATCCAAAGGATGCTGCAGTCAATGCTGTTCTCACCAGTGAAAGGTGGCCCGCTCCTATACATATATATATTTTTTTATATATATATATATATATATATATATATGTAATCTTAGTAAGCTATGATACAGTATAGTAGATGACCAGTGTTTGACAGCAAAAATCCATTGATGCCTCGTCTTAAAATACATTGATACTGTAACAAATGACAATTCACAAAACTGCACCAACATCTCATGACTTGGCTCAAAATTTCTCCCAACTGCACATGGTTTTGCCCTTTAGAGAAAGATTGTGCTTTTGCGATCCATGCTGAATTTGGCCCTTTATCAATCTGCCCAAGGTCTCATGTACATTCCACATTACTTTCTCCTATTTCCTGTTACAGATCTATTTTCAGGTTACACACACTGTGAATTCCTTTTATCATGCAATATCTTCTTGAACCTCCTTTGTGTGTTCACTAAATAACCATTTCTATAGATAAGCTTGCCAAGGTCCTCTTACCCAACCTAGAAAATTCTACTCAATTGCTACCCCTGCACAAAGCTCACAAACTTGTAAAGTAAACTTGAGTGAAAATTCCTCTTACCTATCCATTTATTTATGAGTTGCTGACATAGCTCATAGAACAATACATTGAGGGAATGATAGAAACAGAGAATTTGATGGCAAATAAGAACCACTTGGCCCATCTAGTCTTCTTATTTTTAATCTTGTTGTAACCTCAAACTCTACTTGATCCTTATGTCTTTGTAAGGATATCCTTTTGATTATGCCAATCATGTTTAAAATGCTCCATTGTACTAGATTCTATCCTTTATGTGAAGTAATGTTTTCTCACACTTCCTCTAAATCTACCTCCCTCCAGTTTCAGTGCATTTCATCGTTTTCTACTACTTATCATTAAAAAAAAAATGTCTCCTTCCTGTAAAATCCTTGATATATGTGGAGTCTCTATTATGGCCATGATTTTTCATTTATTTATTTTTTTGGCATTTAACTGTAGTTGCCATGCTCTTGGCAATTCCTCTAGTCTACCTCAATTATTTGTTTTACGCTTCCCGTTGTCTCTACCCTTTTGCATACCTTTGTGTCATCTGCAAAATAGTATACTTTACCTTCAAATCAGTTTGCAATGACACCAATACATATATTAAAATGCACTGGTCTGGATTTCCAGTGGGCGAGGCATCTAGCATGGCCCTTTTTAGTCACTGTCTGCACAGGGGCTAGAGTTATCCACACCAATCCACCTTTTCCTGCCTTCATGAGGATACATTCTTGATGGGAGTGTATCCCCCGTTTATAGAGGAACAGATTGATACCACACTCACCCCTGTGGACCTATTATCCACTGAAGTCTGGCCGTTTTATATAAATGGCGTGGACGGCCGCTTGCTTTTGGCGCGAAATCCGGGAGGACCATGCCTGAAGATACGGAACGCCGACCATCCTGCCCCCTCTGTTTCCCCTGGTCCCTTGTGCTATGGACCCATGCCCTTTGGGGCATCCAGACTACAGGGTGCCCCTCTGTGTGCCTCGAGGGGTGACGCCCCCACCGCGGCCCGTGGATTCCCCGAGGCTGTGCGCGGCCCGTGGATTCCCGAGGCTGTGCGCTGGAGACTGGACTGCCGTGCGGAAGATATCCCCACTGACTCCCTCTGACTTCTGCAGCCTCTAACTGCCGGGGGTTGGAGTGCAGCACGGGCTGCCCCCCCGCCGATTGTCGGGACCGCTGCCCCGCAGGTGTACCGCTGGAACAGCCAAGTTGACTCAGACCTCCGTGACCTGCCTGGACCTGTGCCGCAGGATGTGCCCGCACGGGTCGCCGCGGCTGTGTGCCCGTGCTTTCCCTTCAAAGAGTGTCGAGCTCTCTGGAGACGCTGTTTTCCGCCCATGCCTGTACTTTCGTCTGTGGATGCAGAAGCTGGCGGGACTGTGGATCCATCCCTACTTGGATATCTGTGGATCACAATGCCCTATTCCTGCCGCTGAGGATTGTCATCGGAACTGGTGCGGCCATACACATGCTTCCGCTGCCACCGTCCAGGGGAGACTGGAGTCGTGGTGTCCAGAGCCACTTGTTGGCTGGTGGTCCTGGGGGTGCCTTGATACCAGCTGCCTCTATCAACGTCCATAACCCTGCAATCGCCCCAGGTACTAACACTGTTTGTTCTCCCCACCACCTTTTACTAATACTCCCCCTTTCTTCTTTTACGTTATCCTATCCTTGATACCACCCCCCATCTTGTGTGACCCTTTCCCCCTTCCCCTGTAATTTATTCTTCCCCTTCCAACTGAATTTTCCCTTACCTACTCCTTTTTTCTCCCCCTTCCCCGCACTTCCTCTGACCATTGATAAAGAGTTTGGGAGCCTTTCACACACTTTCGGGACGCACTGGCACCCTCTTTGAGTCTCTATAAGGCCCCACCTCCCCAATATGTAATAATAGGAGATGTGATAACACTCCTCATTGCATGTGTTGTCACCTCGGGCAGTAACTCTCAGCCTGCCCCAGTTGAGAAACCCTCTATATTAACAAGAACCACGTTGCATCGGCTGGTGCTGTACAGGGACGTCCCATTCTCAGAAGAGGACCTTCTATGCTATCTAACTGTCTACCAATTTCAAGCCCTGATTGCTGTTTGTGCAAGACTGCTGCTCCTGGCGGACTAGTTAATGGCCATATTGATCCATTGCGCTGCTGTTGCCGTAATAGTGCCATCTAGTGGATCTTTGCTTGGGGATTCATAGAGTGGTTGCAAACACATTCCACATTCCTTTGATTGTCCTAACCATATTTTCCTCACTGTTGGTTACCATTGAAACCTACTTGTATCGTTTGCTGTTTTTCCTACACCACTGTATGTAATACTTTTTTGTTTTTCTTTCTCTGCGGAAAATCCTATGTGAGGTGGTTATTTCTCTTATTCTACGGAGTCTATGTGTTCTGGTTTCATTATTCATCTGCTGAAAACCCTATGTATTTTTTATTTTTCTTATATCGCGGATTCTGTGTGATATATTTTTCTTATATTCTCTTCCCGTGGTGAATTATATGTGACGTTTGTTATTTTTCTCACACCACGGATTCTAGGTGACACACTTTTCTTATTTTTACCTCCTGCTGAGAATTATGTGTGACATTTGTTATTTTTATTCGATACTTCTATTCTGTATTGCTTGACATTTCAGTTTGTATTCAGATATATATTTCCACCCCAATTGGGGACTGCTGTGGCTTGCTGCCGGGGTATCCTGTGGGTTTTTCCGCAGGTTGTAGTATGCTCTAAATAATTTGATCTGGTTTCACACTTCCGCCTGAGCTTTATATGTAATTACTTTTGTTTTACTATCACTGCCTGTACCTGTGGGATCAGTACCTATAAGTGACACTAACTGTTCTACGTCTCATTCCCTGGGGTATGGACAAATACCTCGACAAAGCCATGCCTCCGAAACAATCCAACACCTCATATAAAGCAGGGAAGGGAAAAGACGTCCCCCCTAAATCAGGTCCACCCTCCCCAACTGGTCATGGGGCGGACTCACCTAGCTTACCTAGTGATAAAACTCCTCCCATGACAGCCAAAGAAATTTCAGATTTTCTTATGCCCTTGCTTGATAAGTGATTTGACGACCTACAGGCCCGCTTAGAAACAGGTTTAGCTCGCATAGACTCTTATGCGACGCATATTTCCGCGTTGGAAACGAGACTGGGCGATACTGAAGACTTAGTCCAAACCTGTCAGGAGGGTGTATCATCCCAAAATAAATATATACAACAACTGCAGGATAGGTCCTGGAAAATAGATCTCATAGGAATAACCTTAGTTTTATAGGTATTCCAGAGTCCTTGACGGGCCCAGCCCTCTCCTCATATCTTTCGGTAGACCTCCCAGCCTCGTAGGGAATCATAGATGATATTGAAATCCCACATATCGAAAGAGATCATAGGTTGGGAGCGATGCAGGACGTGACACGGAAGCGTTCCCGGCCAGTCATCGCCCGCTACTTAGACTACTGGGCCAAGGAACAAGTTCTCATAGCTTACCATAAAACTAGAGAATTGTTAGTCAAGGGCCACAAGATCTTGATATTTCAAGACTTTTCGGCAGCTGTGGCTCAGAAAAGAAAGGAATTTTCTGACGTTTGTTCCCATTTACATAGTAAAAATATCTGATTCACCTTGCTGTACCCAGCCAAACTGCGGGTCTCAGAGAATGGAAATCAAATGTTTTACACAGACCCGGAGGTGGCGAGGTCTCACTTTCTGACTCACAAATCCCCATCAAGATCGCCTTTTAATTAGGATATCAGGCGATGGGGTGCGATGGGTTGAACGATTCGGGTACTCCCGCCTCGGGCAGATGTGTGTTAACCTACCTTATATTTCTTCTTTTTTTTTTTTTTTTTTTAACTATTCTGTTAGTGTTCAGTGTGCGCACCACTAGGCCTAGTTGGTGCCCACCGTAGTTTTGGTTGTTAGGAAAATATTAGAAAATAGAGTTATGAGTCATTATGGTTCACTATTGGTATCTCAAATACTAAGACTGTGCTACGCATTTCATGTTACACTGGTGTTTATGCTGTTGAAATCAATGCTATACTGGGGACCTTGGGTTAGGAGTGGAGCCGCCACTGTCCGCTTGTATTTTTGCTTGCCTGTCAACTATCTCACTGCCCTGTGGGGGTTGGGTAGCTATGCCGTCAACAGTTTCTTCCTCATCTGAGGTAATACCCCTGAAACCGATACAATTTATTTCTTGGATTGTAGGAGGGCTTAATTCCCCAGTCAAATGACGACGTGTGGTCACAAATTTTAAGCGCTTTCACCCAGATGTTATTTTCTTACAGGAAACACACTGCCTGGCCGGCGAGAAAAATGTATTGAAAGCTCCATGGCTTGGCTCCTGTATCGCTGTTCCTTTTTGCACAAAAGCCAGAGGGGTAGCCATACTTTTTTTTAAAAATCTCCCTGTTACTGTTTTGACAGAAATTATTGATCCCGAAGGCAGATATATCATAAAGGATATAGAGCTTTTTCATTCTAAATTTACCCTTGTCAACTTATACGCCCCGAATGTTAATACACACTCATTTATTCAGGACATCACCCACATTCTTCTAGGCAGAACTAGCTACTCTCTGATAGTGGGTGGAGACTATAACATGGTGGATGACCCTACAGTTGACAGATCGCCGACTATGTCGAGAACCACTGACTCCCAGAGCAGACACGTATTGGCATTTTGAGACTCCTTAGACCTCTCTGACCCATGGAGATTGCTACACCCAACCGATAGGACACACACCCATTTGTCGCTGGCACATGGAACATTGTCTCGAATTGACAAGTTCTTAATCACCGATGACTTGATGTCCCAGATTGCTGGGGTGGATATACTTGTCATATTGATCTCTGATCATGCCCCCGTCACTCTGGCACTAACCCATCCCCATATGCATTCGACAGATCGTATTTGGCGATTCCCACAGTACCTGCAAACTCAGAGGACTTTAAACTATATTTCACATACCATTGGACCAATTACGTTGATGAAAATATAGATTACTGGGATAGGCCCAACATTTTTTGGAATGCCTCTAAGGCAGTTATGTCGCCGGGAAAAAAAGAGATTCCAAAATCGAATACACTGCGTTAAAAGCAACCATGTCCATGGCCTTTCGAACATATACTTCTAATCCAACGGAAACTACCCTCACTGAATACAAACAGACTAGGCGCCTGCTTGAAACTTATTTAGCTACCCAGGCGAAACACTCCTTAGACTTTACCAAAAATAAATTCTATAGATGGGGCAATAAGGCTGGCAAATTACTGGCAGTCCTTTCCCGACCTCCCAAAATAACGGCACATAATAACCGCTATACACCACCCTAGGTCCAGTCATGTTATCACTAAATCTCAAGAGATAATGGAACACTTTCAATCCTATTTTCAATCATTGTTTAGATTGGCACAAATAGATACTGATATACAAACACAGTTGCTCACAGATGAGGTACTGCCCCCCCTGACTAGGTACCAGAGAGAAGCCCTTGTGGGACACATAACGGCAGAGGAAATTAACACTGCTATCTCCAATTTACCTCATGGTAAGTCCCCAGGCCCAGATGGCCTGTCGGGAGATTACTACCACATGTTACAGGCCCATATTGTCCCCACCTTATTGGAATTGTTTCAGGCCATACACGTGAGGAGTTCCCCATCTCCTCTCTTTAATGAAGCATTTATTACACTTATCCCTAAACCTGGTAGGGACACCAATTTTCTTTACTCATACAGACCAATTAGTCTCTTGAATGTCGACTATAAGCTATTGGCCAAGATAATGGCGACGTGGCTTCAATCTATTCTCCCTGATATCCTCACCACAACACAAATGGGTTTTGTGACTGGTAGACATGCGGTTAAAGCAATCTGCATGGCACTAGCGGCGGTAGCGGCGTCCCAGTCTCCATGTACAGACTCAAATATGCTTCTTAGCCTCAATGCCAATAAGGCCTTTGATATGGTCTTGTGGCCACATTTGTTTGCTGTGTTGGAGAGAAGGGGGTTTGACACAGGCTTTATTAACTATATATGATATATTTACAACAATCCATCCGCCTCTCTGTTAATTAATGGGATCAGAGGCCAACGGTTCTTTTTAGAAAGGGGCACCCGTCAGGGATGCCCTCTATCGCCGCTGCTATTTAATCTGGCCCTCGACCCGTTGCTTAGGACACTACAGGATTGGTCTGTTTTTAAGGGTATAAAAGTGGGTGGTCAGGAAATCAAATTATCCGCTTTCGCTGACGATATCCTCCTTTATATATCTGACCCCGAACATTCCCTTACTTTGATCCTAGACAAGATCCAATTATTTGGCCACATTTCGGGTTTTAGTATTAATATGGACAAATCTAAAGCTTTATTGCTATATGGCAATGTGACGTGTCCGAGCTGGACCTCACACTTCCCCTTACACTGGGTGTCCACTTATATTATATATTTGGGTATTATGGTGCCACGCTATATTTCTGAACTATACAAACTCAACGTAAATAAGGCCATACACACTTTAACTGAAGATATTAAGAGATGGAAACGTCTTCCACTTTTATATCTAGGCAGCGCCAACTTGCTAAAAATGGTGGCTATACCACGCATACTATACCCACTGCAAACACTTCCCATACTGCTGACTAAACAGGACACACAACAGATTAACAAGCTTATCAGAACCTTTATATGGAAGGGGGGCCGAGCATGTATTGCTTTGCATAAACTTGCTCAACCTAAGTCTAATGGAGGTATCAACTTCCGGATGTAGTGGTCTATAATCATGCTGCACTTCTGAGACATTTAAGGGATTGGCTGCAAAACAGTTCTATATATACGAATACATCCCTCGAACACGGCTTCCTACCGACTGTGGCTTTGACGTGTTTTCTTCACCAACATGACTGGGAAATACCTGACCATGTTAGGTCTAACCTTCTCCTGTGGTCTACTAGGAAAATGTGGCACATACTGCGTCATGGCGCGAAATTTAATCCATACCACTCCTTGCACCTACCCCTAATCAAAAACCCCGAATTTTTAGACAGCATGGCTGCCCACCCCTTCAAAGTGTGGAGGGAAGATGGTATAACATCGATTAATTTACTGTTATCTGTGGAAGACCACCGCCTGCTCACTATTTCAGAAGTTTCAACAAGACATGCAGTGGTCACTTCGTCTCCCCTTCCATTTCTGCAAACACAATTCTACGTCAAGCATGTTCTCACACATTTTACGGAAGGGGACTGGACCATCCCTCTAGATAGCCTCTTACTACTCCCTGTACCGAGCCACAAGGCCATTTCCATACACTATACTTTCTTGAGAAAAATATTAGATCACGCTACTGTGACAGGTGGCATGTCCACATGGTTAGCTCATTTTCCTGAACTGACCATACCAACTATGGAAAAAGCACTACTTTACTCCCGAAAGGTCCTCCCAGCAAGCATGTATACTGAATTATTTCTTAATGTGTACAATAACACTTATCTATCCCCGTTGCAACGCTTCCATATGGGAGCGACGGAAATACATTCTTGCCCAAAATGTCACCAGAGTGAGGCCGATACTTTCCATTGCCTGTGGGCATGCCCGATTGTGCAATATTTTTGGCATCTCATTAGGAGATATGCGGAGGCTAACTTAATAACCTATGTACCCTTTACCCCTGAATGGGCAGTTTTGGGTATCATTGACCCTACTCTTCGCATGCCATCAGAATGTAAAAAAATGCTGATAGCCTTAAGTGCGGCAGGAAAAAAGACGATATTACAGGGATGGATAGATAATGCGCCACCACAGATACCATTATTTTTGAATAAACTACACCATATTTTTAGGCTGGATTGGGTGGAGGCTATTGTAGAAAGAGGTAAACAAGTGGATCGATTTTTTAATCTATGGGAATCCTATATCTCTAATTTGCCCCTTAACACGCGACTGCACATTCATAACAGTCTCAAGAACACAACGTGGTACCTCACTAGATTGGCTACACAGGACCAACCTATATCTTTGGTCTAAGAGTAGACAATTGTGGCGGCTTCCTCCATGGTCACCTACACTTTGTATAATATCATCAGTGTACTGAATGATTGATTACTCACAATGGTACAGTCTTTATTGTTAGAAAAAAGGAATTTGATGTACAACTTCCGGTTATAACCATATTGTAACACTACAAATACTTATGTGTACGTTTTTATCTTATACTATAATGTCCATGATGTCTCAATAAAAAAAAATTGAAAATAAAAAAATGCACTGGTCCAAGTACAGAATCCTGGGGTACTACACTCCACAAAGCTTACCTTTCTGTCCTGTGAATGAACTCTTTTGACTACAACTCTCTGTTTTCTATCTTGCAACCAAGATCTTATCCATTCAGCAATTTAAGAATCCAATCCAAAGATTTCTAGTATGTTTAGTAGTCTGCAATCTGGGACAGTGTCATCATCCTTACTAAAGCATTACTAAAGTCTAGTAATGATATATCTATGGCCCCCACTTGATCTACTACTTTAGTCACCCAGTTAAAAAAGTTGATAAGATTTGTTTGGCATGATCTCCCCCCAGTAAATCCATGCTGTTTGGGATCCTGTAAGTTGTTTGATACTGTATTCTAGAACTCTTTCTTTTAAGATCGTCATGAACTTTCCTACTACTCATGTAAGTGTTACTTGCCTCTTTCTTGCTTCCAGTTTTGTGCTTTGTGTTTACATTCACCTGTTCCTCTAGAATGGGTAAGGATCACAAGGTTGACCCTAATTAGGTAAACAGTGATTAGGTTGACCACTATAGGTCGACATGGCAAAGGTCAACATGATAAATAGGTTGACATATGGTAGGTCGACATGGTTAAAAAGGTCAACACTGGAAATGGTCAACTGGGAAAAAGGTTGACACTGGTAAAGGTCGACATGACAAATGGTTGACTGAAAAAAGGTTGACACCATTTCCTCCCCATTTTCTGGTGTCATTTTCTCTATCAAAGCATGTAGAATCCCAATGAATGTACCACGTTCCCTCACAAGGCTTTTTAGCTTACCATGCTTTGGGCAGGTTACTATTCCCTATCGTAGTCCACCTTGATGGTTAAGTATGAAAAAGTAAAAAAAAATTCTGAAAAAAGCTGTTTCAAAAATGTGTGTCTACCATTTGCACCTGTCAACCTTTTGAACATGTCGACCATAAGCACTGTCGACCTTTTACATATCGACCTATTGCATGTTGAGCATTAGTGGTCAACCTATTTACTGTCGACCTAATTAAGGTCGACCTATCATCCGGATACCCTCTAGAATTACTCCTGTAGCTAGTGACTGGTTCAATAATTCTATTAATGGTCTTAGCAGCACCCTTCAAGCTCTTTTAGCATGCTTGAATGTATCCCATCTGGCCCCATTGATGTAACTACTTTCAGTTTTGAGAGTTCTGTTAGGACTTTCACTTCTGTAAATGCATTTTTATCCAGGACCATAACTAGGGGAGTGCAAATAGTGTTGCTGCAGAGTGTAGAGCCCTGCGTGTGGTACCATCGTTGCCCCACAGTTCCTGCATCTAGCTAGTAGGGTGGAAGGACTCCCTGCACCCAATATGCTTACAATTAAATGAACAAAATGTAATGATATAAATCTTTTCCTGACATTTCTACTTTTTGCATTGTCTACAGATCACATCTTCCTACTCAGTATGCTATTACAGGTATCCCTTATCCAAAATGCTTGGGACCAGAAGTATTTTGGATATCAGATTTTTCCGTATTTTGAAATTTCATACCATAATGAGATATCATGGTGATGGGACACAAGTCTAAGCACAGAATTCATTTATGTTTCATATACACCTTATACTCACAGCCTGAAGGTAATTTTAGCCAATATTTTTGATAACTTTGTGTATTAAACAAAGTTTTGTACATTGAGCCATCAGAAAATAAAGGTTTCACTATCTCAGTCTCACTCAAAAAATTCTGTATTTCAGAATATTCCCAATTTCGGAATATTTGGATATGGGATACTCAACCTGTACTCAACCTTTCCTTCATGAAGTTACTGTAAGACTGTCAGCTCTCCACTACTACAGGCAATGAGTTGGATTTTTATTAAAAATAAAAATACCATCAAGAAATATATGTTTTGAACTAAAGAAACCATGAAACAAAACATTAACACCCTGTCAATATATTGCAAGTTGGTCTCAAGTCTTTATGGTACATGTAATATGGTCCGAGTTTGCCGGAGGTGCAACATGTCGGTCGAGAATGGGCATATTTTTAAAGCAGCAATAATTTACAAGGCAAAATCAACCTGGTTTTTGCCTTGTAAATGATTACCACTTTAAAAATACAGCCATTCTCGACCGACATCGTGCACCTTTGCCAAACTTGGACTCTATTACATTTACCTCTACATCTGCATTTCAATCTATTTAAATAATGTTTGTTTGGTTTATTTGTTTTGTTTTACATCCATTTTTTGCAGATGATTTCACTAAAAAGCAAGACTATGTAAGCCATTAAATATTTGTAGTAGGTTTTAAATTTTAAAAACTTAAGTGTAAATAAAACTAATACATGAATGTCAAGTACAAGATCCAAACAATTATTTTGGCAGGTCCATTTTTCTGATTAGACCTGTTTACAACTGCCAAGGAAATAAGCGTCTGCCAATTATTTTTGTAATCATAAAAGTATGATACTTAGATGATTTATTTTAAAACTTTTGATCTTATTAAGTTGCGAGCCATGTACCATATGCAGGTCGGATATTTATAAAAAAAATTATTAGTGGTGTTCTAAAATCCAAATAATACAATACAGTTTTGATTAAGCCTAGTTTGCACAAATTTGAACAGGACAGAGACTTTCTCCAGCCTGCCCAGAGAGACTCAAATATTTAAAGCTTTCAAAGCTATTTTTGCGCAATATGTTGAACTTGATCCCATGAGCTGCAGTACTTTGAGAACTATTCTGAAAATGATTTGAGAATCTTAAAATTGAAATCTTGGATTTTCCAAAAGAGGTAGATGGATAGTGTAGTGTTGATGAACTTGATATCTATGTCTGAGTATCATCCATACTTTGCTTGTAGTCATTAAAAGTGGGATATTGAACAACTCTATAGGAATGTCAGTGTCTGCTGAGTGTAGAAATGCCACAAGTGATATTGTTGGCGTAAAACCTTGTTCTAAGAACGAGTTGGCATAAATTTGGTCATTGGATAACCAATCTTTAAGGTAATGAATATGTGCCGCATGGCTATATAATAAAACATCTGGACAATCAATTCCACCATTATTATTTTTTTTTGGCAAAGTTTGAACATTCCAATTCTGGCTCATCCATTATTCCAGATAAATTTGCAAAATATTGAAGTAATTTCTGGGAGATCTTTTTGAGATAGTAATACTGGGAGAACCTGTAGGGGGTACAGAAGTTTTGGGAAATGTATCATGCGTAACAGATCTGCTCTGTCCAAATATGATAATTGGAGGCAACTCATCCCTCTCAAATCAGCTGAGATTTTAGAGATTATTTTATTCACATTCGTGTCATATAGATTATAATGTTTTTGGGGAGAAGTATTCCTAAATACGAGATCTGTTTTTTAGCGCATTTAATAGGTAAATGTGCTGCCAATGTAGGGCTAAAAACCCCTTTTTAAATAGAATGCCTGTGTTTTATCTAGGTTAATTGTGAAACCAGACACAGAACCCAGTTTATTGATCAGTTCTAAGAGTGGGATCAACGAGGATCTTGGGTTTGACAGCTATATTAGAACGTCGTCTGCAAATGCTGTTAGTTTAATTTCAGTTGGGCCTATGGAGATGCCCTTTAACAGAGTCGAGGATTCAATTATCTGCAACAGGGGGTCTAAGGACAAATTAAGTAAAATAGGAGGGGTCATCCTTGTCGAGTGCCTCAACACATAACTATTGGTGCACTTTTGGTGTCATTGATCAAGAGAGAGGTGGTCGGAGATTCATAAAAAATTTTATTAAATAAGTAAAGTGTGTGCCAAATGCACGGTGAGTTAGTATACTAAATAAAAAGGGCCATGAGACTATGTCAAAGGCCTTTTGGGCATCGAGACTCAGAAGCATGTTTGGAGTCATTGGGTGATTGTTGGCAGCTACAATTGCTGCAATTGCTGTATGGATACCTTTCACCAATTGTCGCACACTTATAAATCCTAATTGATGTGTGGAGAAGATGGATTTAGAAAATGATTGCAGTCTAGTGGAAATAATTTTGGATAGAATTTTAAAGTCCACATTGAGTAGATTAATAGGACAGTAAGAGCTTAGTAAGATTGGGTCACGGTCAGGTTTTGGAATCAAAATAGTGAAAGCATCATTGAACGTAGAGTAAGTAGGATGACTTTTATGTATTGAACAATAGAGTTCTAATAGTGTAGGAAGAATATCTGCTTTTTAGCATTTTAAAGCATTCTCCTGAGAACCCGTTGGGTCCAGGAGTTTTGCAAGTATGTAAAGATGCTATTGCCAAACTTATTTCCAGTTCAGTAATGTCTGCATCTAACAGTTCAATTTGCTCAGACATTAGTTTAGGTAAATTGGCTTCCCTAAGTAAAGAATCAATGGAGAATTGAGTCGAGGGCATTGCTGAATATAAATCCTTAAAGTACCTGCAGAACGCTGATGCGATATTTGAAGTTTTTGTCAGAGAGGGGGAATTGTCATCCACCTTAATAGATACTATATGATTTCTTTGTCTATAAGTTTTGGTTAAAGAGGCCAATAGGCGACCTTCTTATAGTACTATTAACCTCCATAACAATCATTTCCACTCATTTCCAGTCAATTTTGGCCACCTTACAGCTCACAATATTATTCACCAACATAGGTCAAAGGCTGGCTTGCTAAACTAAGCAACAGAGCAGCCGCATAAACACATGGCAGTTATATCTGTTTACAAATGTTTTACAAATTAGTAATGTACAAGCAAAAAGTAACCAGTCGAACCAATTTGCAAGTACAAACAATCCAATGCAAAAATTTTAATAAGAATCATGTATGGAATATCATTGCTCAAAAGTAGTAAGTTAACAACCAAAGAAAAAACCCTATACAATGTGTGAAATATCAACAGCAGACGTGAATGCCCCCTACACAAGTGCATATGCCCCCAGCACAAGCTTATTCTTAGTGCCAAATCCCTCCTGTGGGCCCTGGGCTACTGATGACTGGCACGCCGTGTCCATGTAAAGCCCCAATCAATCAGCCTTTTTGTTGAACAGCTCCCCAAAATATCCCTAACCATGAAAGCAGTGTACCGTACTTGTGGGATACAGTGTGTGGTACAATGCAGAATACTTTGGGGCACACAGTTAAGTATTGAGTGAGTTACAGTGCGGGACACACAGTGTGGGTCGGATACAGTGTGGTTCGGATAAAGGCAAGGTTAGAGTGCAGGTTGCCTACAGTGCAGGTTACGTTGCTGTTTGGATACAGTGCAGGATAGATACAGTGTGGGTCAGATACACTGTAGGTTACAGTGCAGGTTGAATACAGTGTGGTTGTATACGGTGCAGATAACAATGCAGGTTGGATACAGTGTTGGTCAGATATAGTGTGCGTTGGACACAATGCAGGTTGGATATAGTGCTGGTTACATTTAGAGATGTGCAGCGGGCACTTTTTGTGTTTTGTGTTCTGGTTTTGGATTTGGATCCTCACTTGTGTTTTGGATCTGGATTGGTTTTGCCAAAACCACCCTTTCGGGTTTTGGTTTTGCTTTTGGATATGGATGATTTATGTAAAATAACACAAAACAGCTAAAATTACAGAATTTGAGGGTAGATTTGTTCCTACGATATTATTAACCTCAATAACATTCATTTTCACTCATTTCCAGTCTATTCTAAATACCTAACAATATTGTTTTTAGGCCAAAAGGTTGCACCGAGGTAGCTGGATGACTTTGCTAAGCGACACAAGTGGGCAGCACAAACACCTATCCCATCTAGGAGTGGCACTGCAGTGGCAGACAGGATGGCAGATTTAAAAAATAGGCCTCAAAAAGCAAAGAAGAAAAAGAGGTGCAATGAGGTGGGATCAGTACTAAATGCCGCCGTCCGGAATCCCGGCGGTCGAAATACCGACGCCGGAATCCCGACCACACAATCCCGACAGGGGTGGCGAGCAGAATGCAGTCCCTTGTGGGCACGGTGCCTCGCTAAGCTTGGCACACTATTATATTCTCCCTCTATGGGTGTCGTGGACACCCACGGTGGGAGAATATGTCGGGATTGTGGCGGTCGGGATTCCGGCGTCGGTATTTCGTCCGCCGGGATTC
The DNA here is from genome assembly GCF_028390025.1 of Pseudophryne corroboree. Lineage (NCBI taxonomy): Eukaryota > Metazoa > Chordata > Amphibia > Anura > Myobatrachidae > Pseudophryne > Pseudophryne corroboree. The sequence continues at coordinate 762,225,306 of NC_086445.1, forward strand.
CGGCCGGCGGCATCTTGACCGCATTCCAATGAGGTAGCTGTATGACTAAGCTAAGCAACACAAGTGTACGGCACGAACACCTGGACCATCTAGGAGTGGCACTGCAATGGCAGACAGGATGGCAGTTTTCAAAAACTTGGCCACAAACTGCACATCATGCAATGGAGTAAAAGAGGTGCAACGAGGTAGCTGTATGACTAAGCTAAGTGACACAGGTGTGAGGCACAAACACCTGGCCCATCTAGTAGTGGCACTGCAGTGTCAGACAGGATGGCACTTAAAAAAACTAGTCCCCAAACAGCACATGACACAAAGAAAAAAAGAGGTGCACCAAGGTCGCTGGATGGCTAAGCTAAGCAACACAAGTGTGCGGCACAAACACCTGGCCCATCTAGGAGTGGCACTGCAATGGCAGACAGGATGGCATTTTCAAAAACTTGGCCCCAAACAGCACATCATGCAAAGAAGTAAAAGAGGTGCAATGAAGCAGTTGTATGACTAAGCTAAGCGACACAAGTGTGAGGCACAAACACCTGGTCCATCTGGAAGTGGCACTGCAGTGTCAGACAGGATGGCACTTTAATAAACTAGTCCCCAAACAGCACATGATGCAAAGAAAAAAAAGAGGTGCACCAAGGTCACTGGATGGCTAAGCTAAGCAACACAAGTGTGCGTCACAAACACCTGGCCCATCTATGAGTGCTGTGGATGAATGTCGAAAGTGGCCCACAATTTTTCGGCCCAATGACAGCATCTCCTGCACGCCCCTGTCATTTCTCAAAAAATTCTGCACCATCAGATTAATTGTATGTGTAAAACATGGGACGTGCTGGAATTTGCCCAGATGTAAAACACGCACAATATTGGTTGCACAGGAAAATGTACCCCTAAACCACACATACACGGAAAAGCCTGTATAAATTAATTAGATAATAATAACCCTTTTATTTGGATGGAGTTACTCTATATAACACTGGGGGTCATTCCGAGTTGATTGCTAGCTGTCGTTGTTCGCAGTGCAGCAATCAGGCTAAAAATTGGCATTTCTGCGCATGCGTATGCACCACAATGCGCGCGCGTGACGTATGGGTATAAAGTCCTTTGTGGTTTTGCACAGGTTCCAGTGAAGCTTTCAGTTGCACGGCACAATGCAAGAAGATTGACAGGAAGGGGGCATTCCAGGGTGTCAGCTGACTGTTTTCAGGGAGAGTTTGGAAAAACGCAGGAGTGCCGGGGAAAAAGTATGCGTGGCTGGGTGAACGCTGGGTGGGTGCGTGATGTGAAAAGCCATCCCTCCAATGTTAGAATCAACGCACACGAAGAGTAAGTCCAGGGCTGTTCTTGTTTTGCACAAAATGTTTTTGCAGGCGCTCTGCTGCACAGGCATTTGCACTTCTGCAAAGCGAAAATACACTCCGCGGTGGGCTGCGACAATGAGTTTCACGGCTGCTAAAAACTGCTAGTGAGAGATCATCTCGGAATGACCCCCAATATGTGGCACAGAAGAGCGTACCCCTAAACAACACAGGGCAAACCCTGTAAAAATTATTTGGATTAAATATTAATAACCCCTTTATTTGGAGTAAATAATATATAGCACAGGATAGCACCACTGGACTTATACAGCAGTACCCCTGAACATATATATGGCTGCACCACTGGATTGGACTTGGGGGGGGGGAGAAATGGGAGACACACTCACACACACTCACTCACACACACACTCACACACACTCCCACCTCATAGATGGAGGCCGAGCCCGCCAGGATATTGGGAACGGGGTGCAGAGCGGTGCAGCGCTGCGGAGGACGAAGATAGAGAGAGAGCGTCCTGACGCGCGTACAGGAAGGAGGGGGCGTGGTCAGAACAGAGGTCGCTGTACGCAAGTCAGGACGCTCCTCTCTCTCCTCGTCCCCCGCCGTGCTGCACCGCTGTCCACCCCGTTCCCAATACCGCGCCGGGACCCGGCCTCCATCCCGGTGCCGGTATATGTAGGGGGGGCGTTCACCCTAATCGCCCCCCGCTAAATCCGCCACTGCAGCAGAGGACACCAGCACTGTGACTGATGCAGCACAAGACACCACCACTGGACTGATGCAGCACAACACAGCACCACTGCACTGGACTGGACTTATACGGCAGTACCACTTGACTTATACGGCAGTACCACTGGACTTATACGGCAGTACCACTGGACTTATACGGCAGTACCACTGGACTTACAGGCAGTATCACTGGACATATATGGCAATACCACTGGACTTATACGGCAGCATAACTGGACTTATACGGCAGTAATACCACTGGACTAATACGGGAGTACCACTGGACTTATACAGCAGTACCACTGGACTTATACGGCAGTATCACTGTACTTATATGGCTGTAAAACCACTGGACTTATACGGCAGTAATACCACTGGACTTATACGGCAGCACCACTGGACTTATATGGCAGTAATACCACTAGACTTATATGGCAGTAATACCACTGGAGTTATACGACAGTACCACTGGACTTATACGGCAATACCACTGGACTTATACAGCAGTATCACTGGACTTATTCGGCAGTATCACTGGACTTATGGCAGCACAGGGACACCATCACTGGACTGATGCAGTACAACAGGGACACTGCACTGGACTTGACTTATACAGCAGCACTGGACATATGGCAGCAGAGCAGTGGCGGATCTAGACTTAACTTTTAGGGGGGGCGGTTTAAGAATGATGACTCCTCCCCCTAATCATAGCCCCTCCCACTTAGTAATGCCCTTCCCGTTCGCTTCTAAAATTTCCTATTGTTGCCATTACTAATAAAATGTTGCCAGTTAGTGGAGAGAACCCTGCGCACTGGTGATACAGACTGGCAAATCGCCATTCCTTCCATCAGGGGTGGTAGAGGATAAGACAGTAGGGTAATTTAAACATGCATGGGATAGACATAAGGATATTCTTACAAAGAAATAAGGATCAGATAAGGTTAGAGATAAAAATAATGTATAAAAAAAAAGGGGCAGACTAGATGGGCCAAGTGGTTCTTATCTGCCGAAAAATTCTGTTTCTACAGCCAAAATTCACATTATAGCACACTGAATGAGCCGACATTCACATTATAGCACACTGTATAAGCTGAAATTCACATCATAGCACACTGAATGAGCCGAAAATCACATTGTAGCACACTGTATGAGCCGAAATTCACATTATAGCACACAGAATGAGCTAAAATTCACATTATAGTACACAGTATGATCCGAAATTCACATTATAGCACACTGAATGAGCCGAAATTCACATCATAGCACACTGAATGAGCCGAAATTCACATCATAGCACACTGAATGAGCCGAAATTCACATCATAGCACACTGAATGAGCCGAAATTCACATTGTAGCACACTGAATGAGCCGAAATTCACATCATAGCACACTGAATGAGCCGAAATTTACATTGTAGCACACTGAATGAGCCGAAATTCACATCATAGCACACTGAATGAGCCGAAATTCACATTATAGCACACTGAATGAGCCGAAATTCACATTGTAGCACACTGAATGAGCCGAAATTCACATTGTAGCACACTGAATGAGCCGAAATTCACATCATAGCACACTGAATGAGCCGAAATTCACATCATAGCACACTGAATGAGCCGAAATTCACATTGTAGCACACTGAATGAGCCGAAATTCACATCATAGCACACTGAATGAGCCGAAATTTACATTGTAGCACACTGAATGAGCCGAAATTCACATCATAGCACACTGAATGAGCCGAAATTCACATTATAGCACACTGAATGAGCCGAAATTCACATTGTAGCACACTGAATGAGCCGAAATTCACATTATAGCACACTGAATGAGCCGAAATTCACATTGTAGCACACTGAATGAGCCGAAATTCACATGATAGCACGCAGAATGAGGGAAAATTCACGATAGCACGCAGAATGAGGGAAAAATCACATTATAGCACACTGTATGAGGCAAAAATGACGTTATAGCACGCAGAATGAGACGAAATTGACATTATAGCACGCAGAATGAGGCAAAATTCACATGATAGCACGCAGAATGAGGGAAAAATCACATTATAGCACACTGTATGAGGCAAAAATTACATGATAGCACGCAGAATGAGGCAAAATGCACATGATAGCACGCAGAATGAGGGAAAAATCACATTATAGCACACTGTATGAGACAAAAATGACGTTATAGCACGCAGAATGAGCCGAAATTGACATTATAGCACGCAGAATGAGGCAAAATTCACATGATAGCACGCAGAATGAGGGAAAAATCACATCATAGCACACTGTATGAGGCAAAAATTACATGATAGCACGCAGAATGAGGCAAAATTCACATGATAGCACGCAGAATGAGGGAAAAATCACATCATAGCACACTGTATGAGGCAAAAATTACATGATAGCACGCAGAATGAGGCAAAATTCACATGATAGCACGCAGAATGAGGGAAAAATCACATTATAGCACACTGTATGAGGCAAAAATTACATGATAGCACGCAGAATGAGGCAAAATTCACATGATAGCACGCAGAATGAGGGAAATATCACATTATAGCACACTGTATGAGGCAAAAATTACATAGCACACAGAATCTAGGCAAAATTCAGCCAAATAATGCAGGGAGAAGGGGGGGGGGGGGAGAAATGGGAGACACACTCACACACACTCACTCACACACACACTCACACACACTCCCACCTCATAGATGGAGGCCGAGCCCGCCAGGATATTGGGAACGGGGTGCAGAGCGGTGCAGCGCTGCGGAGGACGAAGATAGAGAGAGAGCGTCCTGACGCGCGTACAGGAAGGAGGGGGCGTGGTCAGAACAGAGGTCGCTGTACGCAAGTCAGGACGCTCCTCTCTCTCCTCGTCCCCCGCCGTGCTGCACCGCTGTCCACCCCGTTCCCAATACCGCGCCGGGACCCGGCCTCCATCCCGGTGCCGGTATATGTAGGGGGGGCGTTCGCCCTAATCGCCCCCCGCTAAATCCGCCACTGCAGCAGAGGACACCAGCACTGTGACTGATGCAGCACAAGACACCACCACTGGACTGATGCAGCACAACACAGCACCACTGCACTGGACTGGACTTATACGGCAGTACCACTGGACTTATACGGCATTATCACTGGACGTAAACTGCAGTATCACTGGACTTATACGGCAGTACCACTGGACTTACACTGCATTATCACTGGACGTATACTGCAGTATCACTGGACTTATACGGCAGTACCACTGGACTTATACGGCATTATCACTGGACTTATACGGCAGTATCACAGGACTTATATGGCAGTAATACCACTGGACTTATATGGTAGTACCACTAGATTTATACAGCAGTATGCCTGGACTTATATGGCAGCATCACTGGACTTATACGGCAGTATCCCTGGACTTATGGCAGCACAGGGACACCACCACTGGACTGATGCCGGACAACACAGCCCCACTGCTCCGGACTGGACTTATACAGCAGCACTGGATTTATGGCAGCAGAGGACACCACCACTGTGACTGGACTGATGCAGCACAAGACACCACCACTGGACTGATGCAGCACAAGACAGCACTGGAATGACACATAAGACAGAGCAGGTCTCCACACCACTTTCCCTCACAGACAAACACTAAGGAGAGAGACACGTCCTCTTGCTACACTCTCCAGGACTGGGGTGAAAATGGCGGCGATGCATGGCTCCTTATACGGAATCCAAAACCCGCGAGAATCCAACAGCTGGATGATGATGTTTTGCGTTGTTTTGGTTTCCGAGTCTGGCAGGGAAGTCCCGAGCCAGGCTCGGATCCAGACTCAGGACGTGATTTTCGGCGGTGTTCGGTTCTCAGGGAACTGAACCCGCTCATCTCTAGTTACACTGTGCTTGCTGGATACAGTGCTTGTTGGATACAGTGTGGTTTGGATACAGTGTGTGTTACAGTGCAGATCGGATACAGTATTGGTTGGATACAGTGCAGGTTACAGTGCAGGTCAGATAAAGTGTGGGTCAGATACAGTGCGAATTGGATACAGTGCAGGAAAGATACAGCATTGGTTACAGTGCAGGTCAGATAGAGGGTGGGTTGGATATACCAATAATGCACTTACTCTGACAGCAGGCAGGAGGGTCCCCCAATGATAAATGCTCTCGACAGTGTCTGTAAGAATGATTATGGTCTGAGCATGAACACTCTCTGAGTGCCTGTTAGTGCAGCAGCAGTTTCTGCTCGGGAGCCTGCAGCAGCCTCTGCAGTAGGTAGACGAGAATTCAGTGAGACTATTGGCGGTCAGTCATTTCAAAAGGACATTAACATTTGGCTCCCCAAATCTAAAACCCATAAAATCCAAAAGCAGGAAGTAGAAGTTTTCATCATTTTGGGATCCAAGTTAGAAGGGGAGATCCTGGAAATTTAGGTGGACTCGGTTCTAATAGAACCAAGCCCACTCATCTCTACTCCTAATAGTGTTCATTGACATACAGTAGAGTTGTGATGTTATATATTTCCTCTGGGTTGGCATACAATGTCAATCAGGCTATGAGCACTTTCCATAAATATTGAAAAGATTATTGTGTAGGTACTCTTTTAATAATTATTATTGTGCCGTAACTAAGCAGCCTGGTTCACCCGCATTTTTCTGGAATGAAGACAACTAAAATCTCAGTAAAAGGATTTAAAAATCACAACCACATAATCATAGACAAGTCTAAAATGTTATGTTTAAATATACAAATGTCTCCTATACCGTAGCTGCGAATCAGACCTACACAATGGTTAGGAGGAATTTTTATAATTTCTCCTTACAAAATGGTTTCAGTTCAGCAATGTTCTTAGGATGTCCAATGTTTACCACTTTATTCAGATCATGGCACTGCATTTCAATTGGGTTAAGGTCAGTACTCTCGCTGCCACTCCAGGAGGCAAATTTTCTTCCACTGAAGCACTAAGTTGTTGATTCAGTTCAAGTGGTGGATTTTACCCCCCACTGTGTCTGGCAGTGACTTCCTATTGGAAGTCCTATCTGTCAGTCACAGACACAGAAGGCAGTCCCTTTGGGAGGTGTTTCCTCCCTCTGGTATTACCAGACCTGGTTGCGAAACATAGAGAGCTGGCTTCCTATAGGAAGCCACTCCCTGCCTTTGGTGCAGCACAATCCGGCTTCTTTGGGCAGCAGTCGGTGCAGTCCACAGATGCCAGGGGGTTGCACATGCGCAGTTACGCCACGGAGTCTGTGCATGCACTCAATTGTGCAGGTGCCGGGACCCAGGACTTCCGGGCGGCTTTCTCCTCTTATTGGTACGTGGCTAGTGGCAGCCTCATACGCGCACGCAGGGGGGTTTCCGAGTACCTGGAAACCCCCCCCTGGATGACGATCCATCAGAGACACTGAACAATTTTTTTCTTTTATACTGTATGTAAATTTGGAGGCGCAGCACCTGTAACGCGGCTGCAGCAGCTCCCTCCAAGTCATTACAGTGACACAGGCCAGGCGGCTGGCTGCCTGTAGGGGGAGCTGCAGCGAGAGCGTGCAGCTCCTCACAGGCAGTACATCGTGGTCCGTGGATCGTTCTTTCAGCCAGGTGCACTGACTGAGGGCAAGCAGTTGCAGTGGCTGCCTCCAGAGCTCAGTCTCCCCCAGTGATTCTTCAGCAGCCAGGTAGAGGTGATGGAGGGGCCAGTAGGCTATAATACATTATACTGGCCATATGATGTACATGACATGCTGTCCTGGTTACTGCAGCAGTGCTTCCTGTTAATGGTGGGGGGATGGGGGGGGGTATACTGTGTGCAGCTATAATATGTATATATGTGTGCATGAATGCTTTGTGCTTGTATACAGCGTGTATATGTATACTATGTATGTGAGTGTACGCATGTAAGTGTGCATGTATACTGTGTGTTTGTATGTGTGCACGTATACTATGTATGTGTGTGTGTATGTATATATATATATATAAAAACACATATATAATATATATATATATAAATATATATATATATATATATTAGTGTGTGTGTGTGTGTGTATGTATATATATATATATATACTGCAGAAGATGTCTGCACACACAATTCCTATAGCAGCTTGTTGGGGTGTCACCAAATCTTCATGTTTAGAGAAAAGCAATCCTCTGGCATGAGTATTTATAACAGTTCAAAGTGCACTCACCAATCCAATATAACTCCATCAAAGTTTTATTTGTGGCAAATAAGCATAGACATCATTCCGACGTTTCGGTCCCCCCTGGGACCTTTGTCAAGGTTCAGGTGCTATATTCAAACTGCCTCCCTATATACCCCCAACCCCCATAAAACATATAGCGATCCCAAAAACATGGCATGTACTGGGATCCACTAGTATCAAACAAACCTGAACAATCATATACCTAGATAAATATAGCAGGCCCATTTCCAGCTCTTACCAGTGACTACAAAAGCTCTTAGACCTCACCTGTGAAATCATACACACGCGCGTCCCGCTGGTGGAACGCACGCAACCGGAAGTAGACCGGGCGGTGAACCGCATGGAATTTCTTTCCGGCTGCAGCATCACAGTTTTATCAACAAAAGGGGAAGGCATCATGCTCTCACCAAAATGCCTTCCCCCTGCAACACAGCACCACAGGACAATCGTCCACATGTATGTAAAGATGTATTGCTAATTAAGCAGCATTGCTGCACATCTGTAAATGAGTACATTATTTAATATTGGTTTAGTCACATATAATTAAATATAATAGTACACAGGCAATGGTTATGAGCTGAAAATATGACCTAAACAAAAAAATAATATTAAAAAAAATAATAATAAAAAAAATAAAATAAAAAGTAAATAAAGTGAAAAATAGAGAAGAGAAAAAAGGAGACACAAACTGAGGACTATCATAGAATACAACCTGAGATATCACATGTGAAATATCCACAGTCTATTTACAGCTTCTTTATGAACACATCACTGCACAGCTCCACCGATCGCCCCACACTCCAAAATTATAGTATATATATATATATATATATATATATACTTGCAATTGTCGGATCGGCACTCTCCTAGCGATGGATATGTTGCTCAGGTGCCATCTGGAGGAATTAATGCAGGTAGCAAACTGTGTAACAAACAGCGGCACTCAGAGACTGACACAGCGTGAATAAAGTGCTGGTGCTTTTAATTCATGGCTGGTAACTCCAACGTTTCGGGGCACGCAAGCCCCTTTTTCAAGGTGAGCCAAATACAAAGTGTGAAAACAGTGCAAAACATTTACCTTTATGGTGAGGAGGACCCACGTGTGGGAAGGTGTGCAGCGTCCTGGGGAGCCTGGAGCTTCCGCCCTGGATGTGGTGACGTGTCAATGCCCCGGTCACGTGACCTCCAGCGTGTCCCGGGCCGTCACGTTGCCTTGGCAACCAGACGCTCCTTGGTTGCCATGGATGCCTACGGCAAGTGCGGGTGCTGGGGTTGCGGAGGAAGCGTGACTTCAGGCTGAGGGTGATTGAGAGTGAAATGACAATTACATAAGATAGGAAGAAACTGTTACAGTGTGCTGTCGTAACATACAGCATACCAAAAACAGACATGATAAACTGGATTAAAAGATCACCTGGTAGTCTAGCACTAGCAATCTCATAATGGATCAAAGAGTCATTAATGATAAACACCTAAATTATACAATACTATACCAGTGAGAGAAATACATATTAAGCGGCACGCATAAGTCATAAAGTGTGAGGGCTGATGGGTCTGGTACATGATCAGAAATGTCAACAATACAACCGTCCCCATAGTCAAATGGTGGAGACAAGTGCTAATAGATATTACTCAGAAGACACTCCATTGGATTCTGTCGTTAAGACCTTTCGGCCTCACAGTGTCCAATCTATACATCCACGTTGCTTCCCGTCTAAGTAGGGTGGCTGCTCTGTCTCCGCCTCTTGGATTAATGGGGATATGGTCAATAATTTGGAACTGTAAATCTTTCAACGTATGTTGCTTCTCGACATAGTGTCTGGCCACGGGTTGTTCCGATTTCTTGGATAAAAGTGCTGCTTTTAATGCGGACCTGTGCAGGGCAAATCGCTCCCTGGCATTGCGTATGGTCTTGCCTACGTACTGCTGTTTACATGGACACGTAATTAGGTAGACTACATGAGTTGTAGTACAGGTGAGTACGTGCTTGATACTGTAGGAAGTCCCTGTGGAGGTGGATTTGAACCTTGTGCCAGTGATCATAGTTTTACAGGTTTCACAGCCTAAGCATTTATAGCAGCCTGATGTTTTAGTTAGAAAATTAGTGGTAGGCGTGGAATCAAATCCTGTGATGTCTGGATGTACCACAAAATCTTTAATGCTTCTGCCTCTTCTGTAGCACATCATGGGTCTTTTCCTCCTTAGCCCAGTTAGGTTCTTATCGGTGGAAACTATGGGCCACAGTGCATTAAGGGCCCGTGGAATTACAGCACTGGATGTATTATACTGTGCCACGAATGGTACAATGTCATTACTCTTCTTGATGGTCGGAGTTAGAAGTTGTTCTCTGTTTGTCATCAAGACTTTTTGTTCGTTGGTGAGTAATAATTTGCTGTTGTAGCCTCTCTGTTTGAACCTTGTAGTGACATTATCCAGAGCAGATTCCAGTTGTGTCGGATCACTGGTAATTCTGGCTGCCCTCATGTATTGAGATTTAGGAAGCCCCTTTTTGAGGGCAGTGGGGTGATGGCTGTTGTATCGTAATAAGGTGTTTTTGTCGGTTGGCTTATAGTACACCTCAGTATGCAACATGCCGTCTTTGATGATGACGTTAACGTCCAAATAATTTAGTTTAATCGGGTCACACTGCGATGTGACTCTAATGGTGGACGGTCTGTTATTAATGACTCCGATGAACTTTTCAAACCTTTCTTTGCCTCCGGTCCAGAGCAAAAACACATCATCTATATATCTACAATAATGTAGTATATATTGTGAGTAAACATCATTATTGAAAAACATAGCCTGTTCTTCCTCTAACATAAAGACGTTAGCAAACGAGGGAGATACATTGCTTCCCATGGAGCAGCCGCTTACTTGCCGATAATACTTTCCATCGAATAAAAAATAATTGTGGGTTAGTATCAGTTCGAGTAATCGCAGGAACAAATCATGATCAAGATTGCTCATATTGGCTTTGGTTAAAAACGATCTCATTGCCGTTAGCCCTTGGTCGTGCGGAATGCAGGTGTATAAGCTACAGATGTCAACTGTGCAGATGATGGTTTCCGCGGGTATGGCATCGACTGTCTTGAGTAGATTTAAGAAGCTGGTAGTGTCCTTGAGGTAGTTTGGTTGCGCCAGGATGAGCGGCTGCAATATACTGTCCAGAAAAATGGAGATCGGCTGATAAAGTGCTTTGTGCGCAGAAATTATCGGCCTGCCGGGAGGATGATCTAAACTCTTATGTATTTTGGGGACCAGAAATAACAGGGGGACCACAGGGAAATCTTGTTTGAGCGCTTTGCATAGTTTGCTGGTTATTAACCCGGTATTGAATGCTGAATCAAGGATGTTATCCACTTCAATTTTGAATTGTTTGGTTGGATCCGCAGTCAGTGCTTCATAAACTGATGTATCACCCAGCTGGCGGTATGCTTCCTGTTTATAGTCGCTTAAATTCATAATGACTATACCACCCCCCTTGTCTGCGGGGCGGACCACTATATCCTTGTAGGTGGCAAATTGCTTTAGGGCTTTGAATTCAGAGCGTGACATGTTGCGATGATGACTCTGATTAGCCTGGGTGTACTTCATCAAGGAATCGTCCAGTAACCGTGTAAAGGTTTTTATTGATGGATTGGACGATGGTGGATCAAACTTGGAGCTGCGGGTGGAGTTAATGAAGGACTGGTGCGGTTCTGAAGTGGTGACTGGAACTTGATCTTGAAAGTGCTCTTGTAAGCGGAGTTTGCGAGTGAATTTGTGTAGATCAATTTGCCAGGTCAGTTCATCAAATTCATTTGTAGGGACAAATGAGAGTCCACGATTTAATACTTTAATTTCCAATGGGGTGAGTTCTCGATCAGAAAGATTGTAGGTGGTATCTACTTCTTGTTTCTGGAGCCTTTTGTTTTGTTGTCCCCTGCGGGTGGGCGCCCTCTGGTTTTTGTGCCTGCTTCTGTGGCAGGCTTTGCCCCTAAAGGGGGATCCTGGGCTTCTGGGGGACCTTCTGAGTCGGCTAAGACGAAATCGCTGTCGCTATTGGAGGTGGCATTGCCTTTCTGCCTCTCCTCCCTTCTTCTACGCCAGCTGAATCTCGATCGGTGGTTATAAGGCTTATGTTCACCGGGTTCCCCCCCGGAAAGCCATCGATAAACTCGATTAGTTTCATAATCCTCCTGGACTGTCAATAATTTGACCCGTTTGAATTTGATCAATTCTTTTTTGTGATTGTCGCAGGCCATTTGTAGTTTCTTGATAGATGCTTGATTGCTATCAGAAGTGAGTAGTGTATGGTGTTCCTGTTCAAAAGACTGAATTTTATCACGGGTGATTTTCAATTCCCTGCCGGCTTCCTCTACCACCAGCAGCATGAGATCCATGCTGCATTTGTTGAGGATGCTGGTCCAGCGTTCGCAGAACTCTACGTTAAATCTTCCAATTGTAGGAACGTTGCGAATGCGAAATCCTCTGGGTATTATTTTTTCGCGATAGTAGTTGGACAGGGAGATCCCGTGCATCAAATAGTCCACTTCTCTTTTTTTCAATTTGAGCAATTGATGATAGATGTCGTCCATGCAGAGTTCCTCATCAGCAGCAGTGAGTCCCTCGGTAAATAGCAATCGGTCAGCATCTGCATTTGTGAAGCTATATAATTTGGCCTGGTTACTGGCTGCTGCTCCGCGAGCTGTTGCTTGTGACATCTTGTGCCAGGATCACTTTTTAATCACAGGTCTGAAATAAAAGTGCAAAATTGTGGAGTGTTCCACTGTGTAGAAACGTTTCTTCCTGTTAAAGTGCAGGTGGTGATAAAGTGCTGGGGTGCAAAAAAGTGCTGGGTTGACCTTTAGTGGATCGTGCTCATCATGAGGTAAACGGATATGTTTGTATTTAAAAAGTCTTACGATGTTTGGAAGTTCGGGGGTGCCTTATCCCAGGTGGACAGTAGCACACATAGGTGCTGAAGTCCTATGGATACTTGCAATTGTCGGATCGGCACTCTCCTAGCGATGGATATGTTGCTCAGGTGCCATCTGGAGGAATTAATGCAGGTAGCAAACTGTGTAACAAACAGCGGCACTCAGAGACTGACACAGCGTGAATAAAGTGCTGGTGCTTTTAATTCATGGCTGGTAACTCCAACGTTTCGGGGCACGCAAGCCCCTTTTTCAAGGTGAGCCAAATACAAAGTGTGAAAACAGTGCAAAACATTTACCTTTATGGTGAGGAGGACCCACGTGTGGGAAGGTGTGCAGCGTCCTGGGGAGCCTGGAGCTTCCGCCCTGGATGTGGTGACGTGTCAATGCCCCGGTCACGTGACCTCCAGCGTGTCCCGGGCCGTCACGTTGCCTTGGCAACCAGACGCTCCTTGGTTGCCATGGATGCCTACGGCAAGTGCGGGTGCTGGGGTTGCGGAGGAAGCGTGACTTCAGGCTGAGGGTGATTGAGAGTGAAATGACAATTACATAAGATAGGAAGAAACTGTTACAGTGTGCTGTCGTAACATACAGCATACCAAAAACAGACATGATAAACTGGATTAAAAGATCACCTGGTAGTCTAGCACTAGCAATCTCATAATGGATCAAAGAGTCATTAATGATAAACACCTAAATTATACAATACTATACCAGTGAGAGAAATACATATTAAGCGGCACGCATAAGTCATAAAGTGTGAGGGCTGATGGGTCTGGTACATGATCAGAAATGTCAACAATACAACCGTCCCCATAGTCAAATGGTGGAGACAAGTGCTAATAGATATTACTCAGAAGACACTCCATTGGATTCTGTCGTTAAGACCTTTCGGCCTCACAGTGTCCAATCTATACATCCACGTTGCTTCCCGTCTAAGTAGGGTGGCTGCTCTGTCTCCGCCTCTTGGATTAATGGGGATATGGTCAATAATTTGGAACTGTAAATCTTTCAACGTATGTTGCTTCTCGACATAGTGTCTGGCCACGGGTTGTTCCGATTTCTTGGATAAAAGTGCTGCTTTTAATGCGGACCTGTGCAGGGCAAATCGCTCCCTGGCATTGCGTATGGTCTTGCCTACGTACTGCTGTTTACATGGACACGTAATTAGGTAGACTACATGAGTTGTAGTACAGGTGAGTACGTGCTTGATACTGTAGGAAGTCCCTGTGGAGGTGGATTTGAACCTTGTGCCAGTGATCATAGTTTTACAGGTTTCACAGCCTAAGCATTTATAGCAGCCTGATGTTTTAGTTAGAAAATTAGTGGTAGGCGTGGAATCAAATCCTGTGATGTCTGGATGTACCACAAAATCTTTAATGCTTCTGCCTCTTCTGTAGCACATCATGGGTCTTTTCCTCCTTAGCCCAGTTAGGTTCTTATCGGTGGAAACTATGGGCCACAGTGCATTAAGGGCCCGTGGAATTACAGCACTGGATGTATTATACTGTGCCACGAATGGTACAATGTCATTACTCTTCTTGATGGTCGGAGTTAGAAGTTGTTCTCTGTTTGTCATCAAGACTTTTTGTTCGTTGGTGAGTAATAATTTGCTGTTTGAGCCTCTCTGTTTGAACCTTGTAGTGACATTATCCAGAGCAGATTCCAGTTGTGTCGGATCACTGGTAATTCTGGCTGCCCTCATGTATTGAGATTTAGGAAGCCCCTTTTTGAGGGCAGTGGGGTGATGGCTGTTGTATCGTAATAAGGTGTTTTTGTCGGTTGGCTTATAGTACACCTCAGTATGCAACATGCCGTCTTTGATGATGACGTTAACGTCCAAATAATTTAGTTTAATCGGGTCACACTGCGATGTGACTCTAATGGTGGACGGTCTGTTATTAATGACTCCGATGAACTTTTCAAACCTTTCTTTGCCTCCGGTCCAGAGCAAAAACACATCATCTATATATCTACAATAATGTAGTATATATTGTGAGTAAACATCATTATTGAAAAACATAGCCTGTTCTTCCTCTAACATAAAGACGTTAGCAAACGAGGGAGATACATTGCTTCCCATGGAGCAGCCGCTTACTTGCCGATAATACTTTCCATCGAATAAAAAATAATTGTGGGTTAGTATCAGTTCGAGTAATCGCAGGAACAAATCATGATCAAGATTGCTCATATTGGCTTTGGTTAAAAACGATCTCATTGCCGTTAGCCCTTGGTCGTGCGGAATGCAGGTGTATAAGCTACAGATGTCAACTGTGCAGATGATGGTTTCTGCGGGTATGGCATCGACTGTCTTGAGTAGATTTAAGAAGCTGGTAGTGTCCTTGAGGTAGTTTGGTTGCGCCAGGATGAGCGGCTGCAATATACTGTCCAGAAAAATGGAGATCGGCTGATAAAGTGCTTTGTGCGCAGAAATTATCGGCCTGCCGGGAGGATGATCTAAACTCTTATGTATTTTGGGGACCAGAAATAACAGGGGGACCACGGGGAAATCTTGTTTGAGCGCTTTGCATAGTTTGCTGGTTATTAACCCGGTATTGAATGCTGAATCAAGGATGTTATCCACTTCAATTTTGAATTGTTTGGTTGGATCCGCAGTCAGTGCTTCATAAACTGATGTATCACCCAGCTGGCGGTATGCTTCCTGTTTATAGTCGCTTAAATTCATAATGACTATACCACCCCCCTTGTCTGCGGGGCGGACCACTATATCCTTGTAGGTGGCAAATTGCTTTAGGGCTTTGAATTCAGAGCGTGACATGTTGCGATGATGACTCTGATTAGCCTGGGTGTACTTCATCAAGGAATCGTCCAGTAACCGTGTAAAGGTTTTTATTGATGGATTGGACGATGGTGGATCAAACTTGGAGCTGCGGGTGGAGTTAATGAAGGACTGGTGCGGTTCTGAAGTGGTGACTGGAACTTGATCTTGAAAGTGCTCTTGTAAGCGGAGTTTGCGAGTGAATTTGTGTAGATCAATTTGCCAGGTCAGTTCATCAAATTCATTTGTAGGGACAAATGAGAGTCCACGATTTAATACTTTAATTTCCAATGGGGTGAGTTCTCGATCAGAAAGATTGTAGGTGGTATCTACTTCTTGTTTCTGGAGCCTTTTGTTTTGTTGTCCCCTGCGGGTGGGCGCCCTCTGGTTTTTGTGCCTGCTTCTGTGGCAGGCTTTGCCCCTAAAGGGGGATCCTGGGCTTCTGGGGGACCTTCTGAGTCGGCTAAGACGAAATCGCTGTCGCTATTGGAGGTGGCATTGCCTTTCTGCCTCTCCTCCCTTCTTCTACGCCAGCTGAATCTCGATCGGTGGTTATAAGGCTTATGTTCACCGGGTTCCCCCCCGGAAAGCCATCGATAAACTCGATTAGTTTCATAATCCTCCTGGACTGTCAATAATTTGACCCGTTTGAATTTGATCAATTCTTTTTTGTGATTGTCGCAGGCCATTTGTAGTTTCTTGATAGATGCTTGATTGCTATCAGAAGTGAGTAGTGTATGGTGTTCCTGTTCAAAAGACTGAATTTTATCACGGGTGATTTTCAATTCCCTGCCGGCTTCCTCTACCACCAGCAGCATGAGATCCATGCTGCATTTGTTGAGGATGCCGGTCCAGCGTTCGCAGAACTCTACGTTAAATCTTCCAATTGTAGGAACGTTGCGAATGCGAAATCCTCTGGGTATTATTTTTTCGCGATAGTAGTTGGACAGGGAGATCCCGTGCATCAAATAGTCCACTTCTCTTTTTTTCAATTTGAGCAATTGATGATAGATGTCGTCCATGCAGAGTTCCTCATCAGCAGCAGTGAGTCCCTCGGTAAATAGCAATCGGTCAGCATCTGCATTTGTGAAGCTATATAATTTGGCCTGGTTACTGGCTGCTGCTCCGCGAGCTGTTGCTTGTGACATCTTGTGCCAGGATCACTTTTTAATCACAGGTCTGAAATAAAAGTGCAAAATTGTGGAGTGTTCCACTGTGTAGAAACGTTTCTTCCTGTTAAAGTGCAGGTGGTGATAAAGTGCTGGGGTGCAAAAAAGTGCTGGGTTGACCTTTAGTGGATCGTGCTCATCATGAGGTAAACGGATATGTTTGTATTTAAAAAGTCTTACGATGTTTGGAAGTTCGGGGGTGCCTTATCCCAGGTGGACAGTAGCACACATAGGTGCTGAAGTCCTATGGATACTTGCAATTGTCGGATCGGCACTCTCCTAGCGATGGATATGTTGCTCAGGTGCCATCTGGAGGAATTAATGCAGGTAGCAAACTGTGTAACAAACAGCGGCACTCAGAGACTGACACAGCGTGAATAAAGTGCTGGTGCTTTTAATTCATGGCTGGTAACTCCAACGTTTCGGGGCACGCAAGCCCCTTTTTCAAGGTGAGCCAAATACAAAGTGTGAAAACAGTGCAAAACATTTACCTTTATGGTGAGGAGGACCCACGTGTGGGAAGGTGTGCAGCGTCCTGGGGAGCCTGGAGCTTCCGCCCTGGATGTGGTGACGTGTCAATGCCCCGGTCACGTGACCTCCAGCGTGTCCCGGGCCGTCACGTTGCCTTGGCAACCAGACGCTCCTTGGTTGCCATGGATGCCTACGGCAAGTGCGGGTGCTGGGGTTGCGGAGGAAGCGTGACTTCAGGCTGAGGGTGATTGAGAGTGAAATGACAATTACATAAGATAGGAAGAAACTGTTACAGTGTGCTGTCGTAACATACAGCATACCAAAAACAGACATGATAAACTGGATTAAAAGATCACCTGGTAGTCTAGCACTAGCAATCTCATAATGGATCAAAGAGTCATTAATGATAAACACCTAAATTATACAATACTATACCAGTGAGAGAAATACATATTAAGCGGCACGCATAAGTCATAAAGTGTGAGGGCTGATGGGTCTGGTACATGATCAGAAATGTCAACAATACAACCGTCCCCATAGTCAAATGGTGGAGACAAGTGCTAATAGATATTACTCAGAAGACACTCCATTGGATTCTGTCGTTAAGACCTTTCGGCCTCACAGTGTCCAATCTATACATCCACGTTGCTTCCCGTCTAAGTAGGGTGGCTGCTCTGTCTCCGCCTCTTGGATTAATGGGGATATGGTCAATAATTTGGAACTGTAAATCTTTCAACGTATGTTGCTTCTCGACATAGTATCTGGCCACGGGTTGTTCCGATTTCTTGGATAAAAGTGCTGCTTTTAATGCGGACCTGTGCAGGGCAAATCGCTCCCTGGCATTGCGTATGGTCTTGCCTACGTACTGCTGTTTACATGGACACGTAATTAGGTAGACTACATGAGTTGTAGTACAGGTGAGTACGTGCTTGATACTGTAGGAAGTCCCTGTGGAGGTGGATTTGAACCTTGTGCCAGTGATCATAGTTTTACAGGTGATTGCTAGTGCTAGACTACCAGGTGATCTTTTAATCCAGTTTATCATGTCTGTTTTTGGTATGCTGTATGTTACGACAGCACACTGTAACAGTTTCTTCCTATCTTATGTAATTGTCATTTCACTCTCAATCACCCTCAGCCTGAAGTCACGCTTCCTCCGCAACCCCAGCACCCGCACTTGCCGTAGGCATCCATGGCAACCAAGGAGCGTCTGGTTGCCAAGGCAACGTGACGGCCCGGGACACGCTGGAGGTCACGTGACCGGGGCATTGACACGTCACCACATCCAGGGCGGAAGCTCCAGGCTCCCCAGGACGCTGCACACCTTCC
Source organism: Pseudophryne corroboree (assembly GCF_028390025.1). Taxonomy (NCBI): domain Eukaryota; kingdom Metazoa; phylum Chordata; class Amphibia; order Anura; family Myobatrachidae; genus Pseudophryne; species Pseudophryne corroboree. The sequence continues at coordinate 762,244,213 of NC_086445.1, forward strand.
CACACGTGGGTCCTCCTCACCATAAAGGTAAATGTTTTGCACTGTTTTCACACTTTGTATTTGGCTCACCTTGAAAAAGGGGCTTGCGTGCCCCGAAACGTTGGAGTTACCAGCCATGAATTAAAAGCACCAGCACTTTATTCACGCTGTGTCAGTCTCTGAGTGCCGCTGTTTGTTACACAGTTTGCTACCTGCATTAATTCCTCCAGATGGCACCTGAGCAACATATCCATCGCTAGGAGAGTGCCGATCCGACAATTGCAAGTATCCATAGGACTTCAGCACCTATGTGTGCTACTGTCCACCTGGGATAAGGCACCCCCGAACTTCCAAACATCGTAAGACTTTTTAAATACAAACATATCCGTTTACCTCATGATGAGCACGATCCACTAAAGGTCAACCCAGCACTTTTTTGCACCCCAGCACTTTATCACCACCTGCACTTTAACAGGAAGAAACGTTTCTACACAGTGGAACACTCCACAATTTTGCACTTTTATTTCAGACCTGTGATTAAAAAGTGATCCTGGCACAAGATGTCACAAGCAACAGCTCGCGGAGCAGCAGCCAGTAACCAGGCCAAATTATATAGCTTCACAAATGCAGATGCTGACCGATTGCTATTTACCGAGGGACTCACTGCTGCTGATGAGGAACTCTGCATGGACGACATCTATCATCAATTGCTCAAATTGAAAAAAAGAGAAGTGGACTATTTGATGCACGGGATCTCCCTGTCCAACTACTATCGCGAAAAAATAATACCCAGAGGATTTCGCATTCGCAACGTTCCTACAATTGGAAGATTTAACGTAGAGTTCTGCGAACGCTGGACCGGCATCCTCAACAAATGCAGCATGGATCTCATGCTGCTGGTGGTAGAGGAAGCCGGCAGGGAATTGAAAATCACCCGTGATAAAATTCAGTCTTTTGAACAGGAACACCATACACTACTCACTTCTGATAGCAATCAAGCATCTATCAAGAAACTACAAATGGCCTGCGACAATCACAAAAAAGAATTGATCAAATTCAAACGGGTCAAATTATTGACAGTCCAGGAGGATTATGAAACTAATCGAGTTTATCGATGGCTTTCCGGGGGGGAACCCGGTGAACATAAGCCTTATAACCACCGATCGAGATTCAGCTGGCGTAGAAGAAGGGAGGAGAGGCAGAAAGGCAATGCCACCTCCAATAGCGACAGCGATTTCGTCTTAGCCGACTCAGAAGGTCCCCCAGAAGCCCAGGATCCCCCTTTAGGGGCAAAGCCTGCCACAGAAGCAGGCACAAAAACCAGAGGGCGCCCACCCGCAGGGGACAACAAAACAAAAGGCTCCAGAAACAAGAAGTAGATACCACCTACAATCTTTCTGATCGAGAACTCACCCCATTGGAAATTAAAGTATTAAATCGTGGACTCTCATTTGTCCCTACAAATGAATTTGATGAACTGACCTGGCAAATTGATCTACACAAATTCACTCGCAAACTCCGCTTACAAGAACACTTTCAAGATCAAGTTCCAGTCACCACTTCAGAACCGCACCAGTCCTTCATTAACTCCACCCGCAGCTCCAAGTTTGATCCACCATCGTCCAATCCATCAATAAAAACCTTTACACGGTTACTGGACGATTCCTTGATGAAGTACACCCAGGCTAATCAGAGTCATCATCGCAACATGTCACGCTCTGAATTCAAAGCCCTAAAGCAACTTGCCACCTACAAGGATATAGTGGTCCGCCCCGCAGACAAGGGGGGTGGTATAGTCATTATGAATTTAAGCGACTATAAACAGGAAGCATACCGCCAGCTGGGTGATACATCAGTTTATGAAGCACTGACTGCGGATCCAACCAAACAATTCAAAATTGAAGTGGATAACATCCTTGATTCAGCATTCAATACCGGGTTAATAACCAGCAAACTATGCAAAGCGCTCAAACAAGATTTCCCTGTGGTCCCCCTGTTATTTCTGGTCCCCAAAATACATAAGAGTTTAGATCATCCTCCCGGCAGGCCGATAATTTCTGCGCACAAAGCACTTTATCAGCCGATCTCCATTTTTCTGGACAGTATATTGCAGCCGCTCATCCTGGCGCAACCAAACTACCTCAAGGACACTACCAGCTTCTTAAATCTACTCAAGACAGTCGATGCCATACCCGCGGAAACCATCATCTGCACAGTTGACATCTGTAGCTTATACACCTGCATTCCGCACGACCAAGGGCTAACGGCAATGAGATCGTTTTTAACCAAAGCCAATATGAGCAATCTTGATCATGATTTATTCCTGCGATTACTCGAACTGATACTAACCCACAATTATTTTTTATTCGACGGAAAGTATTATCGGCAAGTAAGCGGCTGCTCCATGGGAAGCAATGTATCTCCCTCGTTTGCTAACGTCTTTATGTTAGAGGAAGAACAGGCTATGTTTTTCAATAATGATGTTTACTCACAATATATACTACATTATTGTAGATATATAGATGATGTGTTTTTGCTCTGGACCGGAGGCAAAGAAAGGTTTGAAAAGTTCATCGGAGTCATTAATAACAGACCGTCCACCATTAGAGTCACATCGCAGTGTGACCCGATTAAACTAAATTATTTGGACGTTAACGTCATCATCAAAGACGGCATGTTGCATACTGAGGTGTACTATAAGCCAACCGACAAAAACACCTTATTACGATACAACAGCCATCACCCCACTGCCCTCAAAAAGGGGCTTCCTAAATCTCAATACATGAGGGCAGCCAGAATTACCAGTGATCCGACACAACTGGAATCTGCTCTGGATAATGTCACTACAAGGTTCAAACAGAGAGGCTACAACAGCAAATTATTACTCACCAACGAACAAAAAGTCTTGATGACAAACAGAGAACAACTTCTAACTCCGACCATCAAGAAGAGTAATGACATTGTACCATTCGTGGCACAGTATAATACATCCAGTGCTGTAATTCCACGGGCCCTTAATGCACTGTGGCCCATAGTTTCCACCGATAAGAACCTAACTGGGCTAAGGAGGAAAAGACCCATGATGTGCTACAGAAGAGGCAGAAGCATTAAAGATTTTGTGGTACATCCAGACATCACAGGATTTGATTCCACGCCTACCACTAATTTTCTAACTAAAACATCAGGCTGCTATAAATGCTTAGGCTGTGAAACCTGTAAAACTATGATCACTGGCACAAGGTTCAAATCCACCTCCACAGGGACTTCCTACAGTATCAAGCACGTACTCACCTGTACTACAACTCATGTAGTCTACCTAATTACGTGTCCATGTAAACAGCAGTACGTAGGCAAGACCATACGCAATGCCAGGGAGCGATTTGCCCTGCACAGGTCCGCATTAAAAGCAGCACTTTTATCCAAGAAATCGGAACAACCCGTGGCCAGACACTATGTCGAGAAGCAACATACGTTGAAAGATTTACAGTTCCAAATTATTGACCATATCCCCATTAATCCAAGAGGCGGAGACAGAGCAGCCACCCTACTTAGACGGGAAGCAACGTGGATGTATAGATTGGACACTGTGAGGCCGAAAGGTCTTAACGACAGAATCCAATGGAGTGTCTTCTGAGTAATATCTATTAGCACTTGTCTCCACCATTTGACTATGGGGACGGTTGTATTGTTGACATTTCTGATCATGTACCAGACCCATCAGCCCTCACACTTTATGACTTATGCGTGCCGCTTAATATGTATTTCTCTCACTGGTATAGTATTGTATAATTTAGGTGTTTATCATTAATGACTCTTTGATCCATTATGAGATTGCTAGTGCTAGACTACCAGGTGATCTTTTAATCCAGTTTATCATGTCTGTTTTTGGTATGCTGTATGTTACGACAGCACACTGTAACAGTTTCTTCCTATCTTATGTAATTGTCATTTCACTCTCAATCACCCTCAGCCTGAAGTCACGCTTCCTCCGCAACCCCAGCACCCGCACTTGCCGTAGGCATCCATGGCAACCAAGGAGCGTCTGGTTGCCAAGGCAACGTGACGGCCCGGGACACGCTGGAGGTCACGTGACCGGGGCATTGACACGTCACCACATCCAGGGCGGAAGCTCCAGGCTCCCCAGGACGCTGCACACCTTCCCACACGTGGGTCCTCCTCACCATAAAGGTAAATGTTTTGCACTGTTTTCACACTTTGTATTTGGCTCACCTTGAAAAAGGGGCTTGCGTGCCCCGAAACGTTGGAGTTACCAGCCATGAATTAAAAGCACCAGCACTTTATTCACGCTGTGTCAGTCTCTGAGTGCCGCTGTTTGTTACACAGTTTGCTACCTATATATATATATATATATATATATATATGTATAATGCATATATACACATACAATACACAAAATAAAAAAATTGGAAAATATAAAAAAAAACATGTAGACGAGAGTGATTCACCCCTTAGGAAGCCACATACTTATAGAGGTCCGGACATGTCACAGGAAAATGCTCCAATGTATTGTATCATTCAGGCCTTTTGGCCACACAGGGTCAAGTCTGTGTATCCAGTTTGCTTCTCTATGTAAGAGGATTTTCGCACGGTCACACCCTCTTGACAATGGAGGTATTCTGTCAATTAGCATATATCACAATGATGACAGTTGATGATGTTGTTGGACAAAGTGCCTTGCCACAGGTTAGTCGGAGTTACCAGACTTCAGCGCCAGACGTATATTGGATCGGTGATTAGATATCCTTTCACGAAATGATGTCACTTTTTTGCCCAGATATACCAATGAACACGGGCATAGTAGTATATATACCACAAAATCTGACGTGCATGTCAATCGGTGCCGGATTTGTATCCTCTGACCACCATGTGGATGATGGAAGGTGTTACCCGTTATCATACTTCTGCATGTGACGCAATTCGGGTATTTGTAGGATCCCAGCTTTGCAGAGGGTAACCAATAGAGATGTGCACTTGAAATTTTTCGGGTTTTGTGTTTTGGTTTTGGGTTCGGTTCCGCGGCCGTGTTTTGGGTTCGACCGCGTTTTGGCAAAACCTCACCGAATTTTTTTTGTCGGATTCGGGTGTGTTTTGGATTTGGGTGTTTTTTTCAAAAAACACTAAAAAACAGCTTAAATCATAGGATTTGGGGGTCATTTTGATCCCAAAGTATTATTAACCTCAAAAACCATAATTTCCACTCATTTTCAGTCTATTCTGAATACCTCACACCTCACAATATTATTTTTAGTCCTAAAATTTGCACCGAGGTTGCTGTGTGAGTAAGATAAGCGACCCTAGTGGCCGACACAAACACCTGGCCCATCTAGGAGTGGCACTGCAGTGTCACGCAGGATGGCCCTTCCAAAAAACACTCCCCAAACAGCACATGACGCAAAGAAAAAAAGAGGCGCAATGAGGTAGCTGTGTGAGTAAGATAAGCGACCCTAGTGGCCGACACAAACACCTGGCCCATCTAGGAGTGGCACTGCAGTGTCACGCAGGATGGCCCTTCCAAAAAACACTCCCCAAACAGCACGTGACGCAAAGAAAAAAAGATGCGCAATGAGGTAGCTGTGTGAGTAAGATAAGCGACCCTAGTGGCCGACACAAACACCGGGCCCATCTAGGAGTGGCACTGCAGTGTCACGCAGGATGGCCCTTCCAAAAAACACTCCCCAAACAGCACATGACGCAAAGAAAAAAAGAGGCGCAATGAGGTAGCTGTGTGAGTAAGATAAGCGACCCTAGTGGCCGACACAAACACCGGGCCCATCTAGGAGTGGCACTGCAGTGTCACGCAGGATGGCCCTTCCAAAAAACACTCCCCAAACAGCACATGACGCAAAGAAAAAAAGAGGCGCAATGAGGTAGCTGTGTGAGTAAGATAAGCGACCCTAGTGGCCGACACAAACACCGGGCCCATCTAGGAGTGGCACTGCAGTGTCACGCAGGATGGCCCTTCCAAAAAACACTCCCCAAACAGCACATGACGCAAAGAAAAAAAGAGGCGCAATGAGGTAGCTGTGTGAGTAAGATAAGCGACCCTAGTGGCCGACACAAACACCGGGCCCATCTAGGAGTGGCACTGCAGTGTCACGCAGGATGGCCCTTCCAAAAAACACTCCCCAAACGGCACATGACGCAAAGAAAAATTAAAGAAAAAAGAGGTGCAAGATGGAATTGTCCTTGGGCCCTCCCACCCACCCTTATGTTGTATAAACAGGACATGCACACTTTAACCAACCCATCATTTCAGTGACAGGGTCTGCCACACGACTGTGACTGAAATGACGGGTTGGTTTGGACCCCCACCGAAAAAGAAGCAATTAATCTCTCCTTGCACAAACTGGCTCTACAGAGGCAAGATGTCCACCTCATCATCATCCTCCGATATATCACCGTGTACATCCCCCTCCTCACAGATTATCAATTCGTCCCCACTGGAATCCACCATCTCAGCTCCCTGTGTACTTTGTAGAGGCAATTGCTGCTGGTCAATGTCTCCACGGAGGAATTGATTATAATTCATTTTAATGAACATCATCTTCTCCACATTTTCTGGAAGTAACCTCGTACGCCGATTGCTGACAAGGTGAGCGGCGGCACTAAACACTCTTTCGGAGTACACACTTGTGGGAGGGCAACTTAGGTAGAATAAAGCCAGTTTGTGCAAGGGCCTCCAAATTGCCTCTTTTTCCTGCCAGTATAAGTACGGACTGTGTGACGTGCCTACTTGGATGCGGTCACTCATATAATCCTCCACCATTCTTTCAATGGGGAGAGAATCATATGCAGTGACAGTAGACGACATGTCCGTAATCGTTGACAGGTCCTTCAGTCCGGACCAGATGTCAGCATCAGCAGTCGCTCCAGACTGCCCTGCATCACCGCCAGCGGGTGGGCTCGGAATTCTGAGCCTTTTCCTCGCACCCCCAGTTGCGGGAGAATGTGAAGGAGGAGATGTTGACAGGTCGCGTTCCGCTTGACTTGACAATTTTCTCACCAGCTGGTCTTTGAACCCCAGCAGACTTGTGTCTGCCGGAAAGAGAGATCCAAGGTAGGTTTTAAATCTAGGATCGAGCACGGTGGCCAAAATGTAGTGCTCTGATTTCAACAGATTGACCACCCGTGAATCCTTGTTAAGCGAATTAAGGGCTCCATCCACAAGTCCCACATGCCTAGCGGAATCGCTCCGTGTTAGCTCCTCCTTCAATGTCTCCAGCTTCTTCTGCAAAAGCCTGATGAGGGGAATGACCTGACTCAGGCTGGCAGTGTCTGAACTGACTTCACGTGTGGCAAGTTCAAAGGGCAGCAGAACCTTGCACAACGTTGAAATCATTCTCCACTGCGCTTGAGACAGGTGCATTCCACCTCCTATATCGTGCTGAATTGTATAGGCTTGAATGGCCTTTTGCTGCTCCTCCAACCTCTGAAGCATATATAGGGTTGAATTCCACCTCGTTACCACTTCTTGCTTCAGATGATGGCAGGGCAGGTTCAGGCGTTTTTGGTGTTGCTCCAGTCTTCTGTACGTGGTGCCTGTACGCCGAAAGTGTCCCGCAATTCTTCTGGCCACCGACAGCATCTCTTGCACGCCCCTGTCGTTTTTTAAAAAATTCTGCACCACCAAATTCAAGGTATGTGCAAAACATGGGACGTGCTGGAATTTGCCCAGATTTAATGCACACACAATATTGCTGGCGTTGTCCGATGCCACAAATCCACAGGAGAGTCCAATTGGGGTGAGCCATTCCGCGATGATCTTCCTCAGTTGACGTAAGAGGTTTTCAGCTGTGTGCGTATTCTGGAAACCGGTGATACAAAGCGTAGCCTGCCTAGGAAAGAGTTGGCGTTTGCGAGATGCTGCTACTGGTGCCGCCGCTGCTGTTCTTGCGGCGGGAGTCCATACATCTACCCAGTGGGCTGTCACAGTCATATAGTCCTGACCCTGCCCTGCTCCACTTGTCCACATGTCCGTGGTTAAGTGGACATTGGGTACAGCTGCATTTTTTAGGACACTGGTGACTCTTTTTCTGAGGTCTGTGTACATTTTCGGTATCGCCTGCCTAGAGAAATGGAACCTAGATGGTATTTAGTACCGGGGACACAGTACCTCCAACAAGTCTCTAGTTGGCTCTGCAGTAATGATGGATACCGGAACCACGTTTCTCACCACCCAGGATGCCAAGGCCTCAGTTATCCGCTTTGCAGCAGGATGACTGCTGTGATATTTCATCTTCCTCGCAAAGGACTGTTGGACAGTCAATTGCTTGGTGGAAGTAGTAAAAGTGGTCTTACGATTTCCCCTCTGGGATGACCATCGACTCCCAGCAGCAACAACAGCAGCGCCAGCAGCAGTAGGCGTTACACGCAAGGATGCATCGGAGGAATCCCAGGCAGGAGAGGAATCGTCAGAATTGCCAGTGACATGGCCTGCAGGACTATTGGCATTCCTGGGGAAGGAGGAAATTGACACTGAGGGAGTTGGTGGGGTGGTTTGCTTGAGCTTGGTTACAAGAGGAAGGGATTTACTGGTCAGTGGACTGCTTCCGCTGTCGCCCAAAGTTTTTGAACTTGTCACTGACTTATGATGAATGCGCTGCAGGTGACGTATAAGGGAGGATGTTCCGAGGTGGTTAACGTCCTTACCCCTACTTATTACAGCTTGACAAAGGCAACACACGGCTTGACAAATGTTGTCCGCATTTCTGTTGAAATACTTCCACACCGAAGAGCTGATTTTTTTGGTATTTTCACCAGGCATGTCAACGGCCATATTCCTCCCACGGACAACAGGTGTCTCCCCGGGTGCCTGACTTAAACAAACCACCTCACCATCAGAATCCTCCTTGTCAATTTCCTCCCCAGCGCCAGCAACACCCATATCCTCCTCATCCTGGTGTACTTCAACACTGACATCTTCAATCTGACTATCAGGAACTGGACTGCGGGTGCTCCTTCCAGCACTTGCAGGGGGCGTGCAAATGGTGGAAGGCGCATGCTCTTCACGTCCAGTGTTGGGAAGGTCAGGCATCGCAACCGACACAATTGGACTCTCCTTGTGGATTTGGGATTTCGAAGAACGCACAGTTCTTTGCGGTGCTTTTGCCAGCTTGAGTCTTTTCATTTTTCTAGCGAGAGGCTGAGTGCTTCCATCCTCATGTGAAGCTGAACCACTAGCCATGAACATAGGCCAGGGCCTCAGCCGTTCCTTGCCACTCCGTGTGGTAAATGGCATATTGGCAAGTTTACGCTTCTCCTCCGACAATTTTATTTTAGATTTTGGAGTCCTTTTTTTACTGATATTTGGTGTTTTGGATTTTACATGCTCTGTACTATGACATTGGGCATCGGCCTTGGCAGACGACGTTGCTGGCATTTCATCGTCTCGGCCATGACTAGTGGCAGCAGCTTCAGCACGAGGTGGAAGTGGATCTTGATCTTTCCCTAATTTTGGAACCTCAACATTTTTGTTCTCCATATTTTAATAGGCACAACTAAAAGGCACCTCAGGTAAACAATGGAGATGGATGGATACTAGTATACTTATGGATGGACGAGCGACTGCCGACAGAGGTAGCTACAGCCGTGGACTACCGTACTGTGTCTGCTGCTAATATAGACTGGATGATAATGAGATGAAATCAATATATATGTATATAATATCACTAGTACTGCAGCCGGACAGGTATATATATTTATTATGTAATGACTGATGACGGACCTGCTGGACACTGTCAGCTCAGCAGCACCACAGACTGCTACAGTAAGCTACTATAGTAGTATGTATAAAGAAGAAAAAAAAAAAAAAAACCACGGGTAGGTGGTATACAATTATGGATGGACGAGCGACTGCCGACACAGAGGTAGCTACAGCCGTGGACTACCGTACTGTGTCTGCTGCTAATATAGACTGGATGATAATGAGATGAAATCAATATATATATATATATATATAATATCACTAGTACTGCAGCCGGACAGGTATATATATTTATTATGTAATGACTGATGACGGACCTGCTGGACACTGTCAGCTCAGCAGCACCGCAGACTGCTACAGTAAGCTACTATAGTAGTATGTATAAAGAAGAAAGAAAAAAAAAAACCACGGGTAGGTGGTATACAATTATGGATGGACGAGCGACTGCCGACACAGAGGTAGCTACAGCCGTGGACTACCGTACTGTGTCTGCTGCTAATATAGACTGGATGATAATGAGATGAAATCAATATATATATATATATAATATCACTAGTACTGCAGCCGGACAGGTATATATATTTATTATGTAATGACTGATGACGGACCTGCTGGACACTGTCAGCTCAGCAGCACCGCAGACTGCTACAGTAAGCTACTATAGTAGTATGTATAAAGAAGAAAGGAAAAAAAAACAACCACGGGTAGGTGGTATACAATTATGGATGGACGAGCGACTGCCGACACAGAGGTAGCTACAGCCGTGGACTACCGTACTGTGTCTGCTGATAATATAGACTGGATGATAATGAGATGAAATCAATATATATTATATCACACTAGTACTGCAGCCGGACAGGTAGATATATTTATTATGTAATGACTGATGACGGACCTGCTGGACACAGTCAGCTCAGCAGCACCGCAGACTGCTACAGTAAGCTACTATAGTAGTATGTATAAAGAAGAAAGAAAAGAAAAAAAACCACGGGTAGGTGGTATACAATTATGGATGGACGAGCGACTGCCGACACAGAGGTAGCTACAGCCGTGGACTACCATACTGTGTCTGCTGCTAATATAGACTGGATGATAATGAGATGAAATCAATATATATATATATAATATCACTAGTACTGCAGCCGGACAGGTATATATATTTATTATGTAATGACTGATGACGGACCTGCTGGACACTGTCAGCTCAGCAGCACCACAGACTGCTACAGTAAGCTACTATAGTAGTATGTATAAAGAAGAAAGAAAAAAAAAAACCACGGGTAGGTGGTATACAATTATGGATGGACGAGCGACTGCCGACACAGAGGTAGCTACAGCCGTGGACTACCGTACTGTGTCTGCTGCTAATATAGACTGGATGATAATGAGATGAAATCAATATATATATATAATATCACTAGTACTGCAGCCGGACAGGTATATATATTTATTATGTAATGACTGATGACGGACCTGCTGGACACTGTCAGCTCAGCAGCACCGCAGACTGCTACAGTAAGCTACTATAGTAGTATGTATAAAGAAGAAAGAAAAAAAAAAACCACGGGTAGGTGGTATACAATTATGGATGGACGAGCGACTGCCGACACAGAGGTAGCTACAGCCGTGGACTACCGTACTGTGTCTGCTGCTAATATAGACTGGATGATAATGAGATGAAATCAATATATATATATATATAATATCACTAGTACTGCAGCCGGACAGGTATATATATTTATTATGTAATGACTGATGACGGACCTGCTGGACACTGTCAGCTCAGCAGCACCGCAGACTGCTACAGTAAGCTACTATAGTAGTATGTATAAAGAAGAAAGGAAAAAAAAACAACCACGGGTAGGTAGTATACAATTATGGATGGACGAGCGACTGCCGACACAGAGGTAGCTACAGCCGTGGACTACCGTACTGTGTCTGCTGATAATATAGACTGGATGATAATGAGATGAAATCAATATATATTATATCACACTAGTACTGCAGCCGGACAGGTAGATATATTTATTATGTAATGACTGATGACGGACCTGCTGGACACAGTCAGCTCAGCAGCACTGCAGACTGCTACAGTAAGCTACTATAGTAGTATGTATAAAGAAGAAAGAAAGAAAAAAAACCACGGGTAGGTGGTATACAATTATGGATGGACGAGCGACTGCCGACACAGAGGTAGCTACAGCCGTGGACTACCGTACTGTGTCTGCTGCTAATATAGACTGGATGATAATGAGATGAAATCAATATATATATATATATATATATAATATCACTAGTACTGCAGCCGGACAGGTATATATATTTATTATGTAATGACTGATGACGGACCTGCTGGACACTGTCAGCTCAGCAGCACCGCAGACTGCTACAGTAAGCTACTATAGTAGTATGTATAAAGAAGAAAGAAAAAAAAAAAACCACGGGTAGGTGGTATACAATTATGGATGGACGAGCGACTGCCGACACAGAGGTAGCTACAGCCGTGGACTACCGTACTGTGTCTGCTGCTAATATAGACTGGATGATAATGAGATGAAATCAATATATATATATATATAATATCACTAGTACTGCAGCCGGACAGGTATATATATTTATTATGTAATGACTGATGACGGACCTGCTGGACACTGTCAGCTCAGCAGCACCGCAGACTGCTACAGTAAGCTACTATAGTAGTATGTATAAAGAAGAAAGAAAAAAAAAAAACCACGGGTAGGTGGTATACAATTATGGATGGACGAGCGACTGCCGACACAGAGGTAGCTACAGCCGTGGACTACCATACTGTGTCTGCTGCTAATATAGACTGGATGATAATGAGATGAAATCTATATATATATGTATATATAATATCACTAGTACTGCAGCCGGACAGGTATATATATTTATTATGTAATGACTGATGACGGACCTGCTGGACACAGTCAGCTCAGCAGCACCGCAGACTGCTACAGTAAGCTACTATAGTAGTATGTATAAAGAAGAAAGAAAAAAAAAAAACCACGGGTAGGTGGTATACAATATTATATATATATTATATACAATTATATATATATATATATATATATATATATTAAACTGGTGGTGACTGGTGGTCAGGTCACTGGTCACACTATCAGCAACTTGCAAGTAGTACTCCTAAGCAGACAATCACAATATATATTATACTGGTGGTCAGTGTGGTCACAATGGCAGTGTGGCACTCTGGCAGCAAAAGTGTGCACTGTACGTTATAAGTACTCCTGAGTCCTGCTCTCAGACTCTAACTGCTCCCCACTGTCAGTGTCTCCCCCACAAGTCAGATAATATACAGTCACACTATCTATCACTTCAGCAAGTAACTAGTACTCCTCCTAATGCTCCCCAAAATTACTACTGTGTCTCTCTCTACTGTCTCACTCTCTTCTCTGTAAACGGAGAGGACGCCAGCCACGTCCTCTCCCTATGAATCTCAATGCACGTGTGAAAATGGCGGCGACGCGCGGCTCCTTATATAGAATCCGAGTCTCGCGATAGAATCCGAGCCTCGCGAGAATCCGACAGCGGGATGATGACGTTCGGGCGCGCTCGGGTTAACCGAGCAAGGCGGGAAGATCCGAGTCGCTCGGCCCCGTGTAAAAAAACATGAAGTTCGGGCGGGTTCGGATTTCCGAGGAACCGAACCCACTCATCCCTAGTAACCAACCCTCTTTTTCTTTACCTATAGACATGTCGGGCGCATAAGTATGTCACGAAGATTCTAACCCCTTCAATATGCAATGAGGAGTCTTTTGGGGAGCGACTTCTTAAGGACATTATCAGTTGCCACAATATCCCAATTTTTCTTAATGGCAGATCTTGTTGCATGACTTCCAGTATCAAATGTAGTGAGAAATACAAATCGATCACTCTCCTTAACATTGCCCATTCGCCTAGCCCGGTAGTCTTTGTGCCAATTCTTAGCCTTCTTTAGGCATTGTTCAATAACATCAGAATAATATACTCGAGCCAGAAATCTATGTTGCATTTTCAACAATTGAGTATTCATTATTTCCTCATCAGAATTATTCCTCATTACTCGAATAAATTGTGAAATGGGTAAACTTTGTTTTAACGGTTTTGGATGGTAACTGTTATATTGCAGGAGTGTGTTGTGATCAGTGACCTTTCTGTACAGCTTATGTCCATACCCCCCATTGGTGGCGAATACAGTCACATCAAGAAAATTAATTTGTCTATAATCACATTCCATTGTGAAGTGGATAGGTGTGTCTAATGAATTCAAGCTAATTACCATATTCTCAGCTGAGGTCCTATCTCCTGACCACAGGAGGAATATATAGTCTATGTAACGTTTATAGTAACCGTTACTACCCCCAAACCTAGGGGAATATAAAGTTCTGTTCATATTCATCCATATATAAATTAGCATACCCCGGGGCTATATTACTCCCCATCGTGGTCCCAGAGGTCTGGAGGTAGTACCGGTCACCAAACTTAAAATAATTACATACAAGGGTCATTTCTAATAATTCCAGCAGGAAGTCTATAGGTGGTCGTTGTTGGTGATTTTTCAATAGAGCTTTACGAATAGCCGCGATACCAGCCTCATGGGGTATCACTGTATACAGTGAAGACACATCCATTGTCACAAGTAAATGATCTTCCACATCGATAACCAAAGAGTTCAGACCCTTGATAAATTCACCAGTGTCCTTAATGTAACTTTGTATCCTTTTCACACAAGGTTGGAGATATGTGTCCAAGTAGCGTGCTACTGGTTGAAACAATAATCCCCTGGCCAATATAATCGGTCGGCCAGGGGGGTCATTCATGCATTTATGTACTTTCGGTAGCGTATATACTATCGGACATATTGGAAAGTCCTTGTGCATAAAAGAAGAAATTGTTTCGGAAATTAAACCCCCAGTGAGTGCTATCTCTACAACATTATCTAATCTCTTCTTAAACAAAGGAGTAGGCTCTGCATCAAGTTTCCTATACTTCTGGGTATCGGCAAGTTGACATAGTATTTCGTTATTGTAGTCAGTGGTGTCCTGAATCACCACCGCGCCTCCCTTATCCGCTGGTCGGATAGTAATCAGTGGATTTTCCTTGAGTTGTTTCAAAGCAGTTTTTTCTGCATTATTCAAATTCGATCTACCCATTCCCCCTCTAGACATGGATTCCATAACCGTGTGATCCATCATTCGTGTAAATGTTTTAAGGATCATATGTGCTCTTCTTTTTAAATGTACTATCAGATATATCAGTATTAGCCCGTGTGTTGTCAGCAAATTTCTCTTTAAGTCTCAATTTGCGTGAAAGACTATAGTTATCTATCTTCCACCGTAGAGGATCAAATTTAACGGTGGGCACAAACGACAAACCACGAGCCAATACTTTTACCTGATCTTCTCTCAGTATCACTGATGAGATATTGATTATTTTGTCCGCGGGTTCTATAGAGGTTTCTTTGTAGTTTTTGCGGGAGCCCCTCCTCGGGTGGGGCCTCCTCCGTCTCCCTGTGGTGGGTCTAGCTTGGATCGCGTAGTAACGCGAGAAAAAGGCTGACGTTGGCACTCTGCAAATAAGAATTCTCTCTATCAAAGGATGAAGCTGTTGAGTATTGTTCAAATTGATATGGGCCACGTCTAAATCTAGATCTAAATTCTCTTGTTCTACGTGTGGGTGTATCATTCCCCACCAGCCAACCATAGACTCTATGGTCACTGTAGTCTTTTTCAACTTTGGCCAATTTATTCCTTTTAAAGATCACAAGATCTGTTTTGTATTTATCAATTTGTGTACTTAATTTCAAAAGCCAATCCTCAGTTTTATCTATCATTAGTATCTGTTCTGATTTATCACGGGCCAAACTAAGATCATTTCTCACCTTTTTATATTCAGTACCCACTTCCTCTATCACTAATAGCAACAGGTCAAGTGAGCATTTATTGAGAATCCCACACCATCGGCTGCAAAACACCAGGATATTGCGGCCGATGGTGGGGATATTTCTCACACGAAATCCCCTTGGGATCTGTTTTTTACGGAAAGAATCCGACAAAAACTGCCCATGTAACAATAAATCAACTTCTCTCTTGTTTAAATTTAATAACTTGTGATAAACATCAATCGCTTTCTCTCCTGGGATAGTGTTAAAGTCAGTCAATCCAAAAAGAACTCGTTCTGCCTCATCGTCGGTGTATGATACCTGCCCATACTCCGCATTAGAGAGCAACTCTGGAGTGACTAGATTCTCCATAATCTCAGCACAAAAACAGTAATCTCACCCAGCACTATCTCTAAACACTGTAACTGTATCGGCCACCAATATTCAGGGAAAAACCATACAAAAAAGCATCTATCCAAAAAATAATTTGTAAAAATCACATATGAACAAATATCTAAAAAGATATATAGAAGATAACTGATAATGTTCATTGAACAGGCTCCATATTGTATTCCATGTATGTCTCAGATAAAAGGCAGTCCATTAGCGTCCATTCATATAATTCAATATAATCACGGTACCATATATAGCTTTGAAAAAACGGCTTGGGTGCAAGACATAGATTTCCATGTAGTCACAACAAAGGACGCATGAAATTCTATAATGCAGAAGATGTCTGCACACACAATTCCTATAGCAGCTTGTTGGGGTGTCACCAAATCTTCATGTTTAGAGAAAAGCAATCCTCTGGCATGAGTATTTATAACAGTTCAAAGTACATTCACCAATCCAATATAACTCCATCAAAGTTTTATTTGTGGCAAATAAGCATAGACATCATTCCGACATTTCGGTCCCCCCTGGGACCTTTGTCAAGGTTCAGGTGCTATATTCAAACTGCCCCCCTATATACCCCCACCCCCCATAAAACATATAGCGATCCCAAAAACATGGCATGTACTGGGATCCACTAGTATCAAACAATCCTGAACAATCATATACCTAGATAAATATAGCAGGCCCATTTCCAGCTCTTACCAGTGACTACAAAATCTCTCAGACCTCACCTGTGAAATCATACACACGCGTGTCCCGCTGGTGGAATGCATGCAACCGAAAGTAGACCGGGCGGTAAACCACATGGAATTTCCTTCAGGCTGCAGCATCACAGTTATATCAACAAAAGGGAAAGGCATCATGCTCTCACCAAAATGCCTTCCCCCTGCAACACATCACCACAGGACAATCGTCCACATGTATGTAAAGATGTATTGCTAATTAAGAAGCATTGCAAGGATATCTAATCACCGATCCAATATACGTCTGGCGCTGAAGTCTGGTAACTCCGACAAACCTGTGGCAAGGCACTTTGTCCAACAACATCATCAACTGTCATCATTGCGATATATGCTAACTGACAGAATACCTCCATTGTCGAGAGGGGGTGACCGTGCGAAAATCTTTTTATGTAGAGAAGCATACTGGATACACAGACTTGACACTGTGTGGCAAAAAAGCCAGAATGATACAATACATTGGAGCATTTTCCTGTGACATGTCCGGACCTCTATAAGTATGTGGCTTCCTAAGGGGTGAATCACTCTCGTCTACATGTTTGTTTGTTTTTTTTTCATTTTTTCCATTTTTATTTTGTGTATTGTATGTGTATATATGCATTATACATATATATATATATATATATATATATATACACAATAATTTTGGAGTGTGGGGCGATCGGTGGAGCTGTGCAGTGATGTGTTCATAAAGAAGCTGTAAACAGGCTGTGGATATTTCACATGTGATATCTCAGGCTGTATTCTGTGATAGTCCTCAGTTTGTGTCTCCTATTTTCTCTTCACTATTTTTCACTTTATTTACTTTTTATTTTATTTATTTATTTATTTTTTTTATTAATTTTTTTGTTTTTTTTGTTTAGGTCATATTTTCAGCTCATAACCATTGCCTGTGTACTATTATATTTAATTATATGTGACTAAACCAATATTAAATAATGTACTCATTTACAGATGTGCAGCAATGCTGCTTAATTAGCAATACATCTTTACATACATGTGGACGATTGTCCTGTGGTGATGTGTTGCAGGGGGAAGGCATTTTGGTGGTTTGCTGACCACCAGTATATACTATATAGCAGTACGGTACAGAAGGCCACTGCTATACCTACCTCTGTGTCGTCAAGTATACTATCCATCCATACCTGCGGTGCATTTCAGTTTTGCACAGTTTGCTGACCACCAGTATAACTATATATATAGCAGTACGGTACAGTAGTCCACTGCTCTACCTACCTCTGTGTCGTCAAGTATACTATCCATCCATACCTGTGGTGCATTTCAGTTTTGCACAGTTTGCTGACCACCAGTATATACTATATAGCAGTACGGTACAGTAGGCCACTGCTCTACCTACCTCTGTGTCGTCAAGTATACTATCCATCCATACCTGTGTTGCATTTCAGTTTTGCACAGTTTCCTGTCCACCAGTATATAATATATAGCAGTACGGTACAGTAGGCCACTGCTTTACCTACCTCTGTGTTGTCAAGTAAACTATCCATCCATACCTGTGGTGCATTTCAGTTTTGCACAGTTTGCTGACCACCAGTATATACTATAAAGCAGTACGGTACAGTAGGCCACTGCTCTACCTACCTCTGTGTCGTCAAGTATAGTATCCATCCATACCTGTGGTGCATTTCAGTTTTGCACAGTTTGTGACCACCAGTATATATTATATAGCAGTCCGGTACAGTAGGCCACTGCTCTACCTACCTCTGTGTCGTCAACTATACTATCCATCCATACCTGTGGTGCATTTCAGTTTTGCACAGTTTGCTGACCACTAGAATATACTATATAGCAGTACGGTACAGTAGACCACGGCTCTACCTACCTCTGTGTCGTCAAGTATACTATCCATCCATACCTGTGGTGCATTTCAGTTTTGCACAGTTTGCTGTCCACCAGTATATAATATATAGCAGTACGGTACAGTAGGCCACTGCTCTACCTACCTCTGTGTCGTCAAGTACACTATCCATCCATACCTGTGGTGCATTTCAGTTTTGCACAGTTTGCTGACCACCAGTATATACTATATAGCAGTACGGTACAGTAGACCACTGCTCTACCTACCTCTGTGTCGTCAAGTATACTAACCATCCATACCTGTGGTGCATTTCAGTTTTGCACAGTTTGCTGACCACCAGTATAACTATATATATAGTAGTACAGTACAGTAGTCCACAGCTCTACCTACCTCTGTGTCGTCAAGTATACTATCCATCCAAACCTGTGGTGCATTTCAGTTTTGCACAGTTTGCTGACCACCAGTATATACTAAATAGCAGTACGGTACAGAAGGCCACTGCTCTACCTACCTCTGTGTCGTCAAGTATACTATCCATCCATACCTGTGGTGCATTTCAGTTTTGCACAGTTTGCTGACTACCAGTATAACTATATATATAGCAGTACGGTACAGTAGTCCACTGCTCTACCTACCTCTGTGTCGTCAAGTATACTATCCATCCATACCTGTGGTGCATTTCAGTTTTGCTCAGTTTGCTGACCACCAGTATATACTATATAGCAGTACGGTGCAGTAGGCCACTGCTCTACCTACCTCTGTGTCGTCAAGTATACTATCCGTCCATACCTGTGGTGCATTTCAGTTTTGCACAGTTTGCTGTCCACCAGTATATAATATATAGCAGTACGGAACAGTAAGCCACTGCTCTACCTACCTCTGTGTCATCAAGTATACTATCCATCCATACCTGTGGTGCATTTCAATTTTGCACAGTTTACTGACCACCAGTATAACTATATATATAGCAGTACGCTACAGTAGTGCACTGCTCTACCTACCTCTGTGTCGTCAAGTATACTATCCATCCATACCTGTGGTGCATTACAGTTTTGCACAGTTTGCTGACCACCAGTATATACTATATAGCAGTGCGGTACAGTAGGCAAATGCTCTACCTACCTCTGTGTCGTCAAGTATACTATCCATCCATACCTGTGGTGCATTTCAGTTTTGCACAGTTTGCTGTCCACCAGTATATAATATATAGCAGTACGGTACAGAAGGCCACTGCTCTACCTACCTCTGTGTCGTCAAGTGTACTATCCATCCATACCTGTGGTGCATTTCAGTTTTGCACAGTTTGCTGACCACCAGTATATACTATAGAGCAGTACGGTACAGTAGGCCTCTGCTCTACCTACCTCTGTGTCGTCAAGTATACTATCCATCCATACCTGTGGTGCATTTCAGTTTTGCACAGTTTGCTGTCCAGCAGTATATAATATATAGCAGTACGGTACAGTAGGCCATTGCTCTACCTACCTCTGTGTCGTCAAGTATACTATCCATCCATACCTGTGGTGCATTTCAGTTTTGCACAGTTTGCTGTCCACCAGTATATAATATATAGCAGTACGGTACAGTAAGCCACTGCTCTACCTACCGCTGTGTCATCAAGTATACTATCCATCCATACCTGTGGTGCATTTCAATTTTGCACAGTTTACTGACCACCAGTATAACTATATATATAGCAGTACGCTACAGTAGTCCACTGCTCTACCTACCTCTGTGTCATCAAGTATACTATCCATCCATACCTGTGGTGCATTTCAGTTTTGCACAGTTTGCTGACCACCAGTATATACTATATAGCAGTGCGGTACAGTAGGCAAATGCTCTACCTACCTCTGTGTCGTCAAGTATACTATCCATCCATACCTGTGGTGCATTTCAGTTTTGCACAGTTTGCTGACCACCAGTATATACTATAGAGTTGTACGGTACAGTAGGCCACTGCTCTACCTACCTCTGTGTCGTCAAGTATACTATCCATCCATACCTGTGATGCATTTCAGTTTTGCACAGTTAGCTGAACACCAGTATATACTATATAGCAGTACGGTACAGAAGGCCACTGCTCTACCTACCTCTGTGTCGTCAAGTATACTATCCATCCATACCTGTGGTGCATTTCAGTTTTGCACAGTTTGCTGTCCACCAGTATATAATATATAGCAGTACAGTACAGAAGGCCACTGCTCTACCTACCTCTGTGTCGTCAAGTGTACTATCCATCCATACCTGTGGTGCATTTCAGTTTTGCACAGTTTGCTGACCACCAGTATATACTATATAGCAGTACGGTACAGTAGGCCACTGCTCTACCTACCTCTGTGTCGTCAAGTATACTATCCATCCATACCTGGGGTGCATTTCAGTTTTGCACAGTTTGCTGTCCAGCAGTATATAATATATAGCAGTACGGTACAGTAGGCCATTGCTCTACCTACCTCTGTGTCGTCAAGTATACTATCCATCCATACCTGTGGTGCATTTCAGTTTTGCACAGTTTGCTGTCCACCAGTATATAATATATAGCAGTACGGTACAGTAAGCCACTGCTCTACCTACCTCTGTGTCATCAAGTATACTATCCATCCATACCTGTGGTGCATTTCAATTTTGCACAGTTTACTGACCACCAGTATAACTATATATATAGCAGTACGCCACAGTAGTCCACTGCTCTACCTACCTCTGTGTCATCAAGTATACTATCCATCCATACCTGTGGTGCATTTCAGTTTTGCACAGTTTGCTGACCACCAGTATATACTATATAGCAGTACGGTACAGAAGGCCACTGCTCTACCTACCTCTGTGTCGTCAAGTATACTATCCATCCATACCTGTGGTGCATTACAGTTTTGCACAGTTTGCTGACCACCAGTATATACTATAGAGTAGTACGGTACAGTAGGCCACTGCTCTACCTACCTCTGTGTCGTCAAGTATACTATCCATCCATACCTGTGGTGCATTTCAGTTTTGCAGTTTGCTGACCACCAGTATATACTATATAGCAGTGCGGTACAGTAGGCAAATGCTCTACCTACCTCTGTGTCGTCAAGTATACTATCCATCCATACCTGTGGTGCATTTCAGTTTTGCACAGTTTGCTGACCACCAGTATATACTATAGAGTAGTACGGTACAGTAGGCCACTGCTCTACCTACCTCTGTGTCGTCAAGTATACTATCCATCCATACCTGTGATGCATTTCAGTTTTGCACAGTTTGCTGAACACCATTATATACTATATAGCAGTACGGTACAGAAGGCCACTGCTCTACCTACCTCTATGTCGTCAAGTATACTATCCATCCATACCTGTGGTGCATTTCAGTTTTGCACAGTTTGCTGTCCACCAGTATATAATATATAGCAGTACGGTACAGTAGGCCACTGCTCTACCTACCTCTGTGTCGTCAAGTGTACTATCCATCCATACCTGTGGTGCATTTCAGTTTTGCACAGTTTGCTGACCACCAGTATATACTATATAGCAGTACGGTACAGTAGGCCACTGCTCTACCTACCTCTGTGTCGTCAAGTATACTATCCATCCATACCTGTGATGCATTTCAGTTTTGCACAGTTTGCTGAACACCAGTATATACTATATAGCAGTACGGTACAGAAGGCCACTGCTCTACCTACCTCTGTGTCGTCAAGTATACTATCCATCCATACCTGTGGTGCATTTCAGTTTTGCACAGTTTGCTGTCCACCAGTATATAATATATAGCAGTACGGTACAGTAGGTCACTGCTCTACCTACCTCTATGTCGTCAAGTATACTATCCATCCATACCTGTGGTGCATTTCAGTTTTGCACAGTTTGCTGTCCACCAGTATATAATATATAGCAGTACGGTACAGAAGGCCACTGCTCTACCTACCTCTGTGTCGTCAAGTGTACTATCCATCCATACCTGTGGTGCATTTCAGTTTTGCACAGTTTGCTGACCACCAGTATATACTATATAGCAGTACGGTACAGTAGGCCACTGCTCTACCTACCTCTGTGTCGTCAAGTATACTATCCATCCATACCTGGGGTGCATTTCAGTTTTGCACAGTTTGCTGTCCAGCAGTATATAATATATAGCAGTACGGTACAGTAGGCCATTGCTCTACCTACCTCTGTGTCGTCAAGTATACTATCCATCCATACCTGTGGTGCATTTCAGTTTTGCACAGTTTGCTGTCCACCAGTATATAATATATAGCAGTACGGTACAGTAAGCCACTGCTCTACCTACCTCTGTGTCATCAAGTATACTATCCATCCATACCTGTGGTGCAATTCAATTTTGCACAGTTTACTGACCACCAGTATAACTATATATATAGCAGTACGCTACAGTAGTCCACTGCTCTACCTACCTCTGTGTCATCAAGTATACTATCCATCCATACCTGTGGTGCATTTCAGTTTTGCACAGTTTGCTGACCACCAGTATATACTATATAGCAGTACGGTACAGAAGGCCACTGCTCTACCTACCTCTGTGTCGTCAAGTATACTATCCATCCATACCTGTGGTGCATTACAGTTTTGCACAGTTTGCTGACCACCAGTATATACTATATAGCAGTGCGGTACAGTAGGCAAATGCTCTACCTACCTCTGTGTCGTCAAGTATACTATCCATCCATACCTTTGGTGCATTTCAGTTTTGCACAGTTTGCTGACCACCAGTATATACTATAGAGTAGTACGGTACAGTAGGCCACTGCTCTACCTACCTCTGTGTCGTCAAGTATACTATCCATCCATACCTGTGATGCATTTCAGTTTTGCACAGTTTGCTGAACACCAGTATATACTATATAGCAGTACGGTACAGAAGGCCACTGCTCTACCTACCTCTATGTCGTCAAGTATACTATCCATCCATACCTGTGGTGCATTTCAGTTTTGCACAGTTTGCTGTCCACCAGTATATAATATATAGCAGTACGGTACAGTAGGCCACTGCTCTACCTACCTCTGTGTCGTCAAGTGTACTATCCATCCATACCTGTGGTGCATTTCAGTTTTGCACAGTTTGCTGACCACCAGTATATACTATATAGCAGTACGGTACAGTAGGCCACTGCTCTACCTTCCTCTGTGTCGTCAAGTATACTATCCATCCATACCTGTGATGCATTTCAGTTTTGCACAGTTTGCTGAACACCAGTATATACTATATAGCAGTGCGGTACAGAAGGCCACTGCTCTACCTACCTCTGTGTCGTCAAGTATACTATCCATCCATACCTGTGGTGCATTTCAGTTTTGCACAGTTTGCTGTCCACCAGTATATAATATATAGCAGTACGGTACAGTAGGTCACTGCTCTACCTACCTCTATGTCGTCAAGTATACTATCCATCCATACCTGTGGTGCATTTCAGTTTTGCACAGTTTGCTGTCCACCAGTATATAATATATAGCAGTACGGTACAGAAGGCCACTGCTCTACCTACCTCTGTGTCGTCAAGTGTACTATCCATCCATACCTGTGGTGCATTTCAGTTTTGCACAGTTTGCTGACCACCAGTATATACTATATAGCAGTACGGTACAGTAGGCCACTGCTCTACCTACCTCTGTGTCGTCAAGTATACTATCCATCCATACCTGGGGTGCATTTCAGTTTTGCACAGTTTGCTGTCCAGCAGTATATAATATATAGCAGTACGGTACAGTAGGCCATTGCTCTACCTACCTCTGTGTCGTCAAGTATACTATCCATCCATACCTGTGGTGCATTTCAGTTTTGCACAGTTTGCTGTCCACCAGTATATAATATATAGCAGTACGGTACAGTAAGCCACTGCTCTACCTACCTCTGTGTCATCAAGTATACTATCCATCCATACCTGTGGTGCAATTCAATTTTGCACAGTTTACTGACCACCAGTATAACTATATATATAGCAGTACGCTACAGTAGTCCACTGCTCTACCTACCTCTGTGTCATCAAGTATACTATCCATCCATACCTGTGGTGCATTTCAGTTTTGCACAGTTTGCTGACCACCAGTATATACTATATAGCAGTACGGTACAGAAGGCCACTGCTCTACCTACCTCTGTGTCGTCAAGTATACTATCCATCCATACCTGTGGTGCATTACAGTTTTGCACAGTTTGCTGACCACCAGTATATACTATATAGCAGTGCGGTACAGTAGGCAAATGCTCTACCTACCTCTGTGTCGTCAAGTATACTATCCATCCATACCTTTGGTGCATTTCAGTTTTGCACAGTTTGCTGACCACCAGTATATACTATAGAGTAGTACGGTACAGTAGGCCACTGCTCTACCTTCCTCTGTGTCGTCAAGTATACTATCCATCCATACCTGTGATGCATTTCAGTTTTGCACAGTTTGCTGAACACCAGTATATACTATATAGCAGTACGGTACAGAAGGCCACTGCTCTACCTACCTCTATGTCGTCAAGTATACTATCCATCCATACCTGTGGTGCATTTCAGTTTTGCACAGTTTGCTGTCCACCAGTATATAATATATAGCAGTACGGTACAGTAGGCCACTGCTCTACCTACCTCTGTGTCGTCAAGTGTACTATCCATCCATATCTGTGGTGCATTTCAGTTTTGCACAGTTTGCTGACCACCAGTATATACTATATAGCAGTACGCTACAGTAGGCCACTGCTCTACCTACCTCTGTGTCGTCAAGTATACTATCCATCCATACCTGTGGTGCATTTCAGTTTTGCACAGTTTGCTGTCCAGCAGTATATAATATATAGCAGTACGGTACAGTAGGCCACTGCTCTACCTACCTCTGTGTCGTCAAGTATACTATCCATCCATACTTGTGGTGCATTTCAGTTTTGCACAGTTTGCTGTCCTCCAGTATATAATATATAGCAGTATGGTACATTAGGCCACTGCTCTACCTACCTCTGTTTCGTCAAGTATACTATCCATCCATACCTGTGGTGCATTTCATTTGTGCGCAGTAAATATAGTAGTAGGCCATTGCTATTGATATATTACTGTCATATAATTCCAAACATTAAAAAATGGAGAACAAAAATGTGGAGGGTAAAATAGGGAAAGATCAAGATCCACTTCCACCTCATGCTGAAGCTGCTGCCACTAGTCTTGGCTGAAACGATGAAATGCCATCAACGTCGTCTGCCAAGGCCGATACCCAATGTCATAGTAGAGAGCATGTAAAATCCCAAAAAATAAAGCTCAGTAAAATGACCCAAAAATCTAAATCAAAATCGTCTGAGGAGAAGCGTAAACTTGCCAATGTGCCATTTAGGACACGGAGTGGCAAGGAACGGCTGAGGCCCTGGCCTATGTTCAAGGCTAGTGGTTCAGCTTCACCTGAGGATGGAAGCACTCATCCTCCTGCTAGAAAACTTAAGAGTTAAGATGGCAAAAGCACAGCAAAGAACTGTGCGTACTTCTAAATCACAAATCCCCAAGGAGAGTCTAATTGTGTCGGTTGCGATGCCTGACCTTCCCAACACTGGACGGGAAGAGGTTGCGCCTTCCACCATTTGCTCGCCCCCTGCAAGTGCTGGAAGGAGCACCCGCAGTCCAGTTCCTGATAGTCAAATTAAAGATGTCACTCTTGAAGTACACCAGGATGAGGATATGGGTGTTGCTGGCACTGGGGAGGAAATTGACAAGGAGGATTCTGATGGTGAGGTGGTTTGTTTAAGTCAGGCACCCGGGGAGACACCTGTTGTCCGTGGGACAAATATGGCCATTGACATGCCTGGTAAAAATACAAAAAAAAATCACCTCTTCGATGTGGAATTATTTCAACAGAAATGCGGACAACTGGTGTCAAGCCGTGTGTTGCCTTTGTCAAGCTGTAATAAGTAGGGATGAGGACGTTAACCACCTAGGAACATCCTCCCTTATACGTCACCTGGACCGCATTCATCAGAAGTCAGTGACAAGTTCAAAAACTTTGGATGACAGTGGAAGCAGTCCACTGACCACTAAATCCATTCCTCTTGTAACCAAGCTCCTGCAAACCACACCACCAACTCCCTCAGTGTCAATTTCCTCCTTACACAGGAAAGCCAAAAGTCCTGCAGGCCATGTCACTGTCAAGTCTGCCGAGTCCTCTCCTGCCTGGGATTCCTCCGATGCATCCTTGAGTGTTACGCCTACGGCTGCTGGCGCTGCTGTTGTTGCTGCTGGGAGTCGATTGTCATCCCAGAGGGGAAGTTGGAAGACCACTTGTACTACTTCCAGTAAGCAATTGACTGTCCAACAGTCCTTTGCGAGGAAGATGAAATATCACAGCAGTCATCCTGCTGCAAAGCGTATAACTCAGGCCTTGGCAGCCTGGGTGGTGAGAAACGTGTTTCCGGTATTCACCGTTAATTCACAGGCAACTAGAGACTTGATTGAGGTACTGTGTCCCCGGTACCAACTACCATCTAGGTTCCATTTCTTGTGTCGCTTAGCTTAGCCATCCAGCGACCTTCGTGCACCTCTTTTTTTCTTTGCATCATGTGCTGTTTGGGGACTATTTTTTAAATCTGCCATCCTGTCTGACACTGCAGTGCCACTCCTAGATGGGCCAGGTGTTTGTGTCGGTCACTTGTGTCGCTTAGCTTAGCCATCCAGCGACCTTGGTGCATCTCTTTTTTTCTTTGCATCATGTGCTGTTTGGGGACTATTTTTTAAATCTGCCATCCTGTCTGACACTGCAGTGCCACTCCTAGATGGGGCAGGTGTTTGTGTCGGCCACTTGGGTCGCTTAGCTTCGTCATCCAGCGACCTCATTGCTCCTCTTTTTTACTTTGCATCATGTGCTGTTTCGGGACTATTTTTTGGAAGTGCCATCCTGTCTGACACTGCAGTGCCACTCCTAGATGGACCAGGTCTTTGTGTCGGCCACTTGGGTCGCTTAGCTTAGTCACACAGCTACCTCATTGCGCCTCTTTTTTTCTTTGCATCATGTGCTGTTTGTGGACTATTTTTTGGAAGTGCCATCCTGTCTGACACTGCAGTGCCACTCATAGATGGGCAAGGTGTTTGTGTCGGCCACTTGGGTCGCTTAGCTTAGTCACACAGCTACCTCATTGCGCCTCTTTTTTTCTTTGCATCATGTGCTGTTTGTGGACTATTTTTTGGAAGTGCCATCCTGTCTGACACTGCAGTGCCACTCATAGATGGGCCAGGTGTTTGTGTCGGCCACTTGTGTCGCTTAGCTTAGTCATCCAGCGACCTTGGTGCAAATTTTAGGACTAAAAATAATATTGTGAGGTGTTCAGAATAGACTGGAAATGAGTGGAAATTATGGTTATTGAGGTTAATATTACTATGGGATCAAAATGACCCCCAAATTCTATGCATTAAGCTGTTTTTGAGGGTTTTTTGTAAAAAACACCCGAATCCAAAACACACCCGAATCCGACAAAAAATTTTCAGGGAGGTTTTGCCAAAACGCGTCCAAATCCAAAACACGGCCACTGAACCGAATGCAAAACCATAACACAAAACCCGAAAAATTTCCGGTGCACATCACTTATTATTATTATTATTATTATTATTATATTAAATTTTCTGATGTATGCTCATGCATCTTCTAAAATATTTGTGGTATGAAGTTGTTGGCGACAAATGGTGCTTACGAGATGTTTTGCCTAAAGTATAGAGATGGAAAATCATAGTAATCCTATGCAGGTCAACAATTTCTTACTCTGATCGCAAAATGAAAGAGCCCAAGAGAAATTATATATACACGCAAATCTTATTTATTTCAAACACCACATTGTGGTGACATAATTTTTTTTACACTGATCCCTAGAAGCCAAGTTCACAGAGTGCAGAAAATGGGCACAGCTACTGCTTTCCCAATATTTTCATCAGCTCTAAAATGTTTAAACTATGAGATAGTTATTTGCGGCCATTTGAGCTTTAACAGATTTATTTCTTGTAAAATATTATATCATAGTTTTAAATTCCGCAACAAAGTTTATTGTGAAAATTAATTATGCATGTACTATAGATTAACAAATTGATTTAGGGCCTAATGCAGAGTTGATCGCAGCAGCAAATTTGTTAGCAGTTGGGCAAAACCACGTGCACTGCAGGGGGGGGCATATATAATGTGCAGAGAGAGTTAGATTTGGGTGTGGTGTATTCAAACAGAAATCTAAATTGCAATGTAAAAATAAATCAGCCAGTATTTACCCTGCACAGAATCAAAATAACCCACCCAAATCTAACTCTGTCTGCAAATGTTATATCTGCCCCCCCCCCCCTGCAGGGCACATGGTTTTGCCCAACTGCTAACAAATTTGCTGCTACGATCAACTCTGAATTACCCCCTTAGTGTGAAAGGGTAATATGTATGTACAAATGATACCAATGCAAATGACTCAAATTAGATCCATGCCAGCTATTGTGTTTTATAAGTTACTTTGTAATTGCATATTTATTTGCAGGATTGTGAGTTCACATGGAAATGCATATGGCAAAGGGGATGCAGTTAATATATCACCTGTTGGGATCTCAGCGTTCACGGTACCGACGCCGGAATCCCGACAGGCGGGGAAATACCGGCAGTCAGAATCCCGACTGCAGCCCCGTATTTCCACTCGGGTGGTGGGTCCACACCACCATCTGAGTGGGAATATAACCTGTAGCAAGTGATGCTCCCTACCTTGCCCATGAGGGAACTCGATGCCTCGCTGCTGGGATTCTGACTGCCAGGATTCCGGCTACCAGGATGCCGCTGTCGATATAGTGACAGCCGGCATCCCGTCAGCCGGTCACCCATATGTATTCCTGGCAAAGACCTGCCTAGTTTCACTTTAGGGCTACCCATTTGATTCAATGAAATCAGCAAAGCAAAAAATGTCCCAAGGTGTAACACCTAAGCTGCTCGGTGTGTATAAAGGAAGGACCGCAAATCCTTAGGCTTCAAACCTATATTTAAAAAATTAATACACAATCAATCAAGGTGCTTTAGAAATGTCCTAACAGATGTCATCAGATGCCTGAAATAGTTTAACCGAATCTCCTCTTTGAGAATTCAAAAGTCGGAGATCCAATCATGCAAGGCAATACAGAATAGACACAACTTGGTGAATTACTGCAAATAAGAGAGAATACCCTTGGGGATGCCAGTGATTGCAGTGATAGGAGTATCAGAGGATCCAGAAACAAGGAAAGCCACACATGGGACAAGAGGTCTGTATAGGTATTATGCTTACTCATGGGTAGCTTTCAAATAAGCATATCTCAGGTTCTTTATAGACTAGGTCCTGTGAGTAACTGACACACAGCCTTTCTCTCAATTCCAGATATTCACATAAAACAAAGTCACATATATAGTTTAGTATGTAGAGGCATAACATGTACAATTATACCATAAAATAATACTATTAAAAGTAGAGTAATTTGCCATCTATCAGATCAAAGATGTAATACAGTTTGTCAGATACACTTCTCAGAACTAAGATGCAATCTGGGTATCAGTCCAGTTGTATTCTCCAACACTTGTTGTAGGGTCCCACTACATCCACTCTGTCAACATGTTTTAATTTTTAATAAATCTTCCTCAATGTCTTAATGAGTCTAGACTATACAGTACAAAGGTGCTTCCTAAAGAAGTTACCTGATATCCCCACAGGTATTATAGCAAATGGGTCGTGCAGTGGTTTCCTACCTAAACGTCAGTGTCCTAACCTTCATTTACACACCACACACCAGCATACTGTTTAAATACAGTAGGTGTAGCACTGTAACACAACCCAAGATCCACAGATCAACTAATGTCATAACACTGTAGCCTCGACAATAGGAAAATAAATTAATTTAATGTGTTATTGTTTAGTTATAACTATAAATGGAGCAATAAATCCCCCCCCCCCCCCACTACAATCAAAGTAGTTCGTATACTTCTGAGGAGACACCTCCATTACTCTCAAGGGGGATTAAAAATTGTGATGTGTGATGCATCTTTGCCTTGGGATGGATGTGTTCAGTGTCCACATACTTCAATCTGGGTGTCTGCTTAGGAAAGAAAGGGGCCCCCAGGGATTGGTGAAGTCGAAGCTTAAGGTACAGGAAGAATATCTTTATTATATGTATCTGCTTATATACTGTACGGTATATCTGTTATACATTGTTAAATACCTATTGTTTATAATTAAACCGCTATTCGCGTATATTGCATTATAACAACATTGGGTTGTGTCCTTTACTTTATTACGCTATAATTTCATGGATAGAATGTGTGAACGTAAAGTTGACATTTTCAAAAGATTACACCCCCCTCTTTTACTGGCAATGTGCATCCTGGTAACAGTACAGTTACTTCAACAGAAGCATTGTCCTGGATTTAGGAAAGTTATTAACAGTATGCAAGTAAGTATGTAAAGGGTTACCTACAAAATCATAACCCCTAAAACATATTTCACAAACAGTGAAGGGGCTCAGGGAGACATACTATGGATTATCTGGCAATTTCATAGAATTTTAGTGGGACAGAAAATGTTACAAACCTGTTTAGCTAAGATGTGACTTTAAAATCTTTTTAATAGTCACTGTAATTTTTTGAAATTCCATTCAAAATCAACTGCAAATAGACCTAAAAACTGACCAAGAAAATCAAACAAAATTGACCAAATTTGTATCTAATATCGACAACTTCCTACTGATTTTCTGTTAGACAAAACATACCAGCTGCAAGAAGCTGCTGTGGTACACTACCTCTGATTCTGCCTCAAGGGCTCCCTCAGTCAGGTGGTGATTTGTATACTGCATGGAAAGTGGCCAGCATTGCATTCTGTAGTTTTCAATTGTCATAGGGCCTCATTCAGAGATGTAAGCAAGCCCTATGGTTTGTTTATGGAGAGATGCCTGCACATGCACAGGATCCATAATGCGCATGTGTAGAACAGGTCCTGCGCTGTCATATGCAGTGCCCCCTGAGCTCCAACCTGATTAAAAGGCTATGGCCATTTGGGAGTGGGAATGGGCAGACCAGGGCAGCATTCCTGAAAATGGGGGGCGTCGAAGCCAGGGTCTATATCATCCGACGCAGACTTCCTGGCCTTGTTGATCTCAGGGTTACTCACATGACTGACGGTCTAGCAGATGATCCAATGTTGCATCTTAGGATGCTGTCAGAAAGCATATTTTTCCCTCAGATGCCTCCTGTTACATTGGCATATTTTCTCCTTTGGACACAGCAGCAATGTGCTGTACACAGTGTGAATGAGGCCCATAATACATAAAGCCACAGTGAAACATATGGTTGGGTTAATTTGTATTAGAGATGTGCAAAGATCCTCAAGTACTATGGTTATTTATCTGGATCTCTTAAAATATTGGTAAATCAGTTAAAATCTGGTCATTTGGACCTGTTTTTGTTCCTACAGTAGGTTATTATTAACATTCATTGAAAGATGCTATGGAGATCACAGCTGCAATTATTCATGCTGATGATGTGTGAAATCATGCAAAAAACCCAGCCACGCTGAAATGTTCAGAGACACCCACCAGAGCCATTGCACTGCAACTGCTTACACATTCACACTGCACGTGACATGCAGATCCTTCAATAATTGTCACCTCGAGTAAGTCAATAGCCAAGCAGCATGCCAGCCTGAAGTGAGATGCAGGAGCCACACTTGTTGCATACTTATTCGCAAACACAGGCAGCGGCATGCCCCAAGAATGCCCGTGATACGCCTGCATTTCTTACACCACTTCCTCATCAACAAACCTTAATGATAACTGTCAATCACTCTGCATGAAGGAAAACTCTGTGAGCGTCATCACTATTAGACTTTGACACATGCGAAAAGCAAAGCATACACAGTTTATCAATAATCACACATTTGTGAAAATAAAGGCAATGTATCTGTCAATGCCAGTCCTGGTTTGGATCAGAATGAACCAAGTCCTGAGTAAGGTCCTCTCTCGAGTTCAGAACATGGATTTAAAAAATGAATATCAGATTTTAGAATGCATGTAAACAGAGCTGCAACTAGGGAGCACCGATTAAAGGGAGTGCCAAGATGGCCATAAACAAAAAGCATCAAACCAGTGATGATTCAGAAGCATGCTGTGATAGGGGTGGGCTTCAGAGGGTAGGCCAGGGCCGGATTAAGGGGGCTACAGGGGGTGAGTACCCCCCCTTCCCCAGACACCCCTCTCTCTGGCCCCATCCCCAGTCGGAGGTCCCCCAAACCATCTTTAGCTGATGTCCAGTCTGGTGATTGTAACCGGGCGCTGTGCCTGTGTCGCTGGACTAATCAGCAGGGCACAGGCATAGAGGGCATAGACCAGTATCACCCAGCACAATAAACATATTTTTCCATATCTGTGCAGCGTACATGACGTCTTGACGCCACGCTCGCTGAAGAACTGTGCAC
Organism: Pseudophryne corroboree; assembly: GCF_028390025.1. Lineage (NCBI taxonomy): Eukaryota > Metazoa > Chordata > Amphibia > Anura > Myobatrachidae > Pseudophryne > Pseudophryne corroboree. Next base: position 762,277,173 of record NC_086445.1, read on the forward strand.
AAGGAACCTGCCTCTGCTGCCTTTAGGAGGAGCAAGGAGAAGATCCAGGTAAGTGGTGGTTGAGGGTGGGTAACACAAACACAGGCTGCACAGGTCTAAATTACATTATCATAGGTGTTTTCATAGATTTTTATACAAACCCAGATCTACAATCAAAACCAAAATTTAACCCAAAACACTTGAGGATGGATTTGCAAAGCCAAAACACTAGGATGATTTACAGTAATTAGAACCAAAGCCAAAACCCTTTTATATATGTATCATAAAGAAGTTTAAGCAATAGGATTTGTTTTAGGACTTAAAAAAGCCCGTTACTAATTAGTCCATTGTTTAGTCGATTTTGTAATCAATTGTTTTATTTAGTTATTTTTTGTTGATTTCCAAAATGACTGTTGGCAAAACTTAGAATTCCATTTTTCTATTGTAGAAACATCAATGTTTTCCAACGTTCTTGGCAGTTAAGTATGTGTATTTTCACATTTAGCACAGCGGCAGGTTTGCAAAATAAGCAGTTTGTAATTTACCTTTAGTGAGTTTGAAATAAAAGGACTGTAATAATAAATGTTTACACAGCATCATGGTGCAATTTGGATATCGGAGTAGCAAATAGTTTCATTTTTATTCTGCCACATTAACCCCTTCACCTCTGAAGATTTATAACCCCTATGCTGAGTCTATTTTGGTAATTTTTTTTTTGGACGGATCAATTTTCATTAGTTTTAAGAGCAGTCGTCACTAAAATGATACATTTTATTATTAAAAAGGATGTTTCATATTTTCAGAAATCATTTGTTTGTTTACATCTATTCACACAACAAAGATGTACTCAAAAGTTCCAAAAATAAGTTTTTTTGTTTAAAGAAATTACAAGAAAGTGGTCTAAAGGAAATGTGTGCGTGTGTGTGTGAGTGTGTTTACCCTAAAGATAGTTGACGCTTTACATATGTTTGCAATTGTGGCTTTTTATTGAATGTAAATGCTACTGTGGTTTCGGGCATAATTGCTGGTGACCCACCATAAAGCCCCTATACGTCTAGACTTATGATAATAAATATATTCATACAGTCGATGCAGATGATAAATGATATATACTGTAGATCTAAAATGTTTTAACTCTTATCCTTGCTTGGAATACTGATGATGACCGAAAGACCTGAAAGGCTTTATTTATCCTGCAGGTTTGCATGTGAAAATTGAAAATGGCACTCAAAGTCATTGTAATGTCCCCATACTTTGGGGGTCATTCCGAGTTGATCGCTCGCTAGCAACTTTTAGCAGTCGTGCAAACGGGGGAGTGTATTTTCGCATTGCAAGTTTGTGAACGCCTTTGCATCCGAGCGCAGCAAAAACATTTTGTGCAGTTTCTGAGTAGCTCTGGACTTACTCAGTCCTTGCGATCACTTCAGTATTTTTGGTAGCGGAATTGGCATCAGACACCCGCCCTGCAAACGCCTAGACATGCATGCATTTTCCCAAACACTCCCAGAAAACGGTCAATTCACACCCACAAACGCCCTCTTTCTGTCAATCACCTTGCGTTCAGCTGTGCAAATGGAATCTTTGCTAAATTCATCGCCCAGCACCGATCCTCTTTGTACCTGTACGATGTGCCTGCGCATTGTGGTGCATACGCATGCGCAGTTTTGCCGTTTTTTTACCTGATCGCTGCACTGCAAAAATCGGCAGCGAGCGATCAACTCGGAATGACCCCCCTTATGCTGACTGTGAGTGCCGTTTTCGACTTTCACTTCTAACCACCATTTTGTAAATAAGGATCTAAATGTTTTAACTCCCTTACCCTTTGCTATAATACCGGTGGCTGATTACTAATCCATATAAGAAAATTAAGGGCCTGATTATGAGTCACAGAAAATTTTTAGAAGCCATCACCAGGTCATTCCTGATCGATGACTGGAAGGTAGCTATTAATGCAACAAAAAAAAAAGTTCCATCTCATCTGTTATGGGTGTGCTGCAGGGTGTCGCTAAAGTGTTTGCATAAACAGATGCTTAATTGTTCACGTAGAAGGCAATACAAAGACAGAAAATCTGCACCTGCCATATGGCTGGTGCAAGTTTTGATCATGCAATCTACAGTACAGTATGATGGCATCTATAGGTGCTCAAAGTGGGTATCTCAGTCCTTGCACATTCATATGCATGGATGTACACAAGGGAAGGGCTTTGAAGCAGCATTTGCATAAATGTCTGACAAAAGGATTTGGTAGAATGTGTAGGACGCTCCTTGAAAAATTAAATTCCTGCTGCCTCTCCCTAACACCTATGGATCAATCCCAAAAAAGATCCAGAACTGGAAAAGGCTAAAAGGTAGGTTGGTGTGGAAGTTGGCGCTGGAATAGGGGGCTGGTGGCTGATGATTCAGCTGAAGGTAGTATTGTTGGGTGTTGAAAAAGTGAAATAAAGAAGGGGTGATAAATGATTTATACTTATCCTGAGTAGTTTATCCGATGTATTTCTGGTTATCCAAATGATGGAGGTGATGATGATGTAATTCTCTCTAAAGTGGATTGGATCACAAGACAAAATGGTAAAAAGAAAAAATAGACTTCCGGTCCGGCTTCATGGAGTAAGGAGCTCTGTGCTTGGGCTCCGTCTCCTGCTCCCCTGCGACCACCGATTTCACGGCGTTTATGCCTCCCTCTGTCCGCGGAATCCTCCATACCGCCTCCGGCAGCCCCAGCTCCACAAATGGACCGCTTCCTGGCCCCGCTGCCGCCATCCGCACAGCCGTCCCAGCAGCTGCCGCAGCCTCCACACTTGGAGAAGACGTGCACTGCTGACAGCATGACGCCTGATGCTGCTACTGAGAGCGCTCTCCCCCTGCACAAAAAGCCCACAGCAGAGGGACACTCTTCAGGAGGACAAGTGAGTGCCAGCCCTGATGCCCCTGTCACATATAAGGATGTGGTGGACGCCATTACAGCCTTTATGTCCCCCCTTCTATCTAAAGCTGTAGCAGACACCACAGGTCAGCTGCAGCACTTGAGCCACAGGGTCACTGTTAATGAGCAGCAGCTCACTGTCATCTCCCATGATGTTGGTACCCTGCAACACTCAGTTACACGCCTCACTAAAGAAAATGATCAGCTTTGGAACAAAAGCAACAATCTAGAAAATAGATCGCTTCGTAATAACATTAGATTGGTGGGTCTGCCTGAATCTGTCAAGGGGACAGCCCTGTCCCATTTTGTCCGCAACACTCTCCCCTCACTCTTAGGCATTGAGGCAGTTTGCCAAGACATGGTTATCGAGAGGGTACATAGGGTGGGCCCAACACCGTCCCCTAACAGGCCGAGACCCCGTGTTACCCTGTTCCGCTGTCTGAATTATTTACACAAGATGGAAATCTGGTCAGCTTCATGCAAGGTGAAGGTCCTCTCCTGGGAAGGTCACAAACTCCACATTTTTCAGGACTACTCCGCTGAACTCTCAAGGGCTAGGAAGTCCTTCTCCCCTGTGTGTTCCCGCCTCGTGGCTGAAGGCCGCAAGTTTGGCCTTTTATATCCTGCTAGGCTGCGTATTTATGATGGCACGTCTTTTAGATATTTCTCCAAAACCTCTGATGCTATGGCATTTCTTCAAGAGCTTGCCCAAGCCCGGGATGCTGATATCTCTGCAGAATAATCCTTGGAGCCCCTCTCCGCCCCCTTTCCTGGCCGTTTAGAATGTTTAAAATGTTATTACTCTCACTCTACCTCTGGCCATGTCTATATTGAGTTATGGTTAACTGCTTTAGCTCTCACTGGTCAGCTTTACCTTAGCGGGATGTTTGTGATATAGGCGTGGCCGTATAGATGGCAGATCATGATACTGTCTGTCGCAATTTCTCTCTCTCCTTTATGTTTACATGTTGATGATATATGTGGAGGTCTTCATACCCATGTTCTCTTTATAACTGCCTGGGGTGTAGGTGCGGAGCCACTGCTCTCTCCCCAGATGCATGTTGTTGTTATTTTGTTAGTATGTTTTGTATGCCTAGGAAGTCCTGCAGTGTGTGTCCCTGCGTGCTTGCTCACCATTCCATATGTTCCCACTGACCCTTGTCCACCAACTCCCATCCCCTCTCCTTCCTCTCCCCCTTCCCTCTTATGCACCATCCCTTATTTTTTAGATCTCAATGATGATGGTTCACCATGCTGGATTTATGCTGTAGCAGTCTATTTACACTACCCGTTTGTTGCTTGAATAATGCTTGATCTGCACTGTGCCACTTGGAATGTTGGAGGTATCAACTCCCCGGCCAAGAGGAGAAAACTCCTACTGTACCTGCAGAAAAGCTGCGTGGATGTGGCATATCTTCAAGAAATGCACCTGTCCGCTCCTGAAACGACTAAGCTTGGGATGCTCGGCTGGTAAGTTTTGGCTTCATCTTCCTACAATTCCAGAGCCCGGGGTGTGGTAATCTTGATCAGACGCTCCCTCCCCTTCGAAGTTACTCAGGACACTGCTGATGATAATGGATGTTATGTCATTGCTTCGGTCACCATTCTAGGTAGGCAATTCACACTAGCTAATGTTTATGCCCCTCCCCCCAACTCCAGGTCCTTCTTCCAGCGACTGATAACACTGTTCACTCCCTACATGGGTGATAACCTGGTTATTGGTGGAGACTTCAACCTGATCTCCTTCTCACTGTTGGATAAGTCCATGGTACGTGGGACCCCCCCCCCCACTCTTCCAAGAGTGGGCATCCCGCTTTTTTCCAAAACGCTTCAGGTTGTGGACCTGTGGCGGGCTGTACACCCCACTGATAGGGATTATACCTGTCTCATAGCGGCCCACGGAACCCTCTCCCGAATAGACTACCTCTTTGCCTCTCATGCTCTATTCCCCCTCATTACTGATTGCTCCATCGCGCCCATATCTCTCTCTGACCACGCGCTAGTCACTGCTACCATTAAACTCCCTGATGATGAGGGTTCCCCGAGGTTATGGAAGTTTCCATCCAGACTCAGTAAATCCTCGACTTTTCAATCCTTTTTGGAGGCTGCGTGGGATGATTTCTGTGTGACTAATGCTGAACATGCCTGCTCCAAGGAGCTATTGTTTCGTTCACCGCAGCATCCAGTCGGAAGTACTCTGCCCATTACCTTTCCCTTCAAGATGCCCTATCTACGAACTTTCAAGCTTACAAGCTGACTCCCACCCCTTCCACAAAATAAGCCTACCTTCTCTCGAAGACTCACTTCACTTCAATAAGTACTTGACCGAGGTGGGGGACAGGTGCCTCTTTTCGATTCATCACAAGTTCCACAAATTCGGCAACAAGTCGGGACGCCTGCTCTCTAAACTGCTATGAGGTACTTACACTCCTGCGGTTGTCCACCCACTTCGAACCCCCCAAGGTCCACTCACCTCCACAAACAAACAAATTTCACAGATTATGCAACATTTCTACGAAAAACTCTACTCTCCTTCTCCTCCTGACATGCCCAATATCGAATATATATTCCACCGCATAACCCCTCTTCTTCTCTCTCTTCCCCTCCACCCCCTGCTTCTTCCTCTTCGACCCATAGCCTCCCACCTTTTTAGAACGACCTCCCTTTCCCTACCCTTGAGCCTGCCATGATTACTTCACTTCAAGCCCCTATTTCTCTACAAGAGGTTCAGCGGGCAATTGGACAGTTGAAACTCCACAAGGCGCCTGGCCCTGACGGCTATAGTGGCGAATTTTACACTGTTGTCATCACGTATCTGTGATGTCCTTGTTGCTGTTTTCAACTCCTTGTTGTCCTCTGAATCTCCCCCCCCACATTTTAACTCTGCCACTATTAAAATCCTCCCCAAGCCCGGCAGGGACCTATCGCTCCCGGGCTCCTAATGTCCGATATCTTTGCTCAATCTTGACTATAAACTGCTAGTCAAGATCCTTGCGGATCACCTTAAAATTATACTCCCACACATTGTCCACCCGGACCAAACCGGGTTTATAGCAGGCAGGCACTCTGTGGTCAATGTGAGGAAAGTATTTGCGGCCTTATGGTCATGTCAGACTCCCACCTCCCCTTCTGGACACGCCATTATTTCCCTGGATGCAGAAAAGGCGCCCCCCCATCCCCATAATTGGCACTAGTAAAGGGATGAACCTGTGCGCTCCGAAGGCGTGTGTGCCGCAAAAAGGGGTGTGGCTTTGTTGAAATGGGTGTGGCTTCACACAAAGGGGCGTGGCATTGCAGGAAAAGACTACCTTATACCCCAGTTTTGCACCCTGCATGCCCAGACGTTGGCCACCACAGGAAAGAAAAATAATCCTGATTCATGCCTCTTACATTATTTGTCATTTTTCCTCCTTATAGTAATGCCCAGTATACATTGTGCCACATACTGCACACACAATATGCACACACCGTAATGCCTGTGACACATTATGACAGGAATCACAATGCCCGTTATACATTATGCTATACACTGCAATGCCCCTGATACATTATAGCACATACAATGCCTGTGACACATTATGACACATACCGCAATGACCCTGAGACATTATACCACATACCACAATGCCCGTGATATAGTATACCACACACTGCAATGACCCTGAGACATTATACCACATACCACAATGCCCGTGATATAGTATACCACACACCGTAATGCCTGTGACACATACCAAAATGCGCGTTATACCCTATGTCACACTCCACAATGCCCGTTATACATTATGCCACACTACAATGCCCCTGAGACAATATACCACATACCACAATGCCCGTGATATAGTATGCCACACACCGTAATGCCTGTGACACATTATGACACACACCGCAATGTCCGTGATACATTATGCCACACACCGCAATGCCCATTACACATTAAGTCCTACAGTAAGGCTTCTAATTACTTTTAAATTACCTGCTCATTGCCAGGGGTTTCATGCTCTTGGTTCCATGCACGGTGCCAGGGGTTTTCATGCTCAGGGTGTCATGCTCGTTGCCATGGGTTTTATGCACTGGGTGTCATGCTCGTTGCCAGGGGATTCATGCACTGGGTGTCATGCTCGTTGCTAGGGGGTAATGATTGTTGCTAGGGCTGTGTTCCCAGTGCCACATATGCGCCCAGTGCCACATATGCCCCCAGTGGCTGATATTCCACCACAGTGCCAGGTACACACATGCCCCCAATGCCAAATATGCCCCCCCCCAAAGTGCCAGGTACACATATACTCCCGAGTGTCACATATGCCTCCTCAGTGCCACATATGCCCCCCCAAGTGCCAAATATGCTCCCCCTCCCCCAGTGCCAGGTACAGCTCCCCCCCCGCTCCCCTGCTGCTGTAAGGAGGGACACGGAGGGCACAGTGCGCGCCTCTCCTGTGTCCCTCCTGCGTCTCCGGCGTATGTGTTAAATGAAGTGCCGGTTCGTGAGCCAATCAGAGCTCATGAACAGGCACTTCATTCAATAGACCCGCCGGAGATGCAGGAGGGACACAGGAGAGGCTATAAGATCAACGTCACCAAATCTGAACTGTTGCCAATACACATCCCCCCCCCCCGTCCTCTCCTCTCTCACCCTAATGTCCCCCTTCATGGTCACTGCTTCCCATTTCAAATACCTGGGGGTAAATATAGCTTGCGATGTTTCGCGCATTTGCAATCTTACTTTCCTGCCAGCGGTCTTGGCTGTGATTGCCAAATTGGAGGGTTGGGCCACCCTTCCCCTATCTTTATTGGGCAGTATTGCCATCCTCAAGTCTGTAATCTTCCCGAAAATATTCTACATTGTCCAGTCTCTCCTGATTCGTCTCTGCGACTCGGATGAGACTCGATTACGCAGGGCTATGACACGTTTTCTGTGGCAGGGGAAAAAAACAAAAATTGCTTTTTCCAAACTTGTGATGGATCGATCAGTTGGCGGAGCTGGAGTCCCCGACTTTCTTTCATACTCATTAGTTGTTTTTCTCCGATACGCGGTCGATTGGTTGATAGGGAACAGCACATATACTGACCTAGCCTTGGATACTTCCATTTTTCACCCCTACTCTCCTGGTGCACTTTTGCACTCACGAAAGTCCTCTATCCCCGATCATATTATGACGCACCCCCTATTCAGAGACACATACCTATGCTGGGTTAAAATCCATAAAAAACTGAAAGCCGATCACACCTCCTCTCCCTATGTTACCCTAAGGGGGAGACTTCTTTAAACAAACAAAAGATTTCTTAATTGACACTGTAATTGCTAGAAACAGAAATGTAATTAGCATATACTATTAGTATAAATGAAATGAAAATTATCATAATAAATGTTTTTTTTAAAGAAAACAGGAGTATTTGTGGAAAAACTAACAAAATGTAGGTTTTATAGATTGTGTTTTTTTAAAGGAACCATTTGAGTTCAAAGTCTTGATTGAGTACACTTGGACTCAATCAAGACTTTGCAAGTCATACTCTCCCTGACGCTAATATGAATAAGGGAAAGCCATATGAGAAAACAACACTTCCCAGAAACCTTCAGAATCAGTCTTGATTGAGTCCACTTGGACTCAATCAAGACTTTGACCTCAAATGGTTCCTTTAAAAAAACACAATCTACAAAACCTACATTTTGTTAGTTTTTCCACAAATACTCCTGTTTTCTTTAAAAAAACTTTTCTCTCTTTAGTTCAAACTTACAAACCTATCATCACTGTGGTAACAGAAATACCATCTAATTTATTATCACGAAATTGGGACTTCAGCAATTGCAAGTCATACTCTCCCTGAAGCTAATATGAATAAGGGAAAGCCATATGAAAAAACTACACTCCCCAGAAAACTTCAGAATCAGTTCCGATTGCGGGGAATACAAATTACAACTTCCGCTTTCAGAAAAACTACATCTCCCATGATGATCAGCAACTACTTTCGGTCGCAGCTAAAACTCACCGCCACTCTCCATTACAAGATCCCGGTTTTTAGTTCTTATACTAGACAGAATTATACACACTGGGGACATTCAGACATTCCTCTATTTTCTTCAAAATAACCATAGGGGAAATTTCAATAATCTCAGACCCGCACTTCCGGTCAATTCCGGAACCAGAAGTGACTCGACGCCAAGGAACTAGCTGCTTTACTATAAATATTCCAAACTGTTACCTGATCACCAGCTTTGATAAAGAGAATTTACTCAAAATGCGTTGGGTGAGAGGAGTTATTGCACGCTGGGACTCTCATCTGCATGGCTGAGGAAAGGTATGACCTCCATTGTTTTTATTTGACCCCTAAGGTACCGGGCCTATCAGGGTTGAATCCAGTTGGTCGTGCATATTCCTCTTTCGGGCGGTGTTCCTTCCCTGCGGTCAATGCTCCATTGTTCTTATTTATGTATATTTGTTTTCACCCAATAAACCCCCTTTTTTATAAATATGGGCATTTTTTATGGATTCTGACTGGATAAAGATACCTTTATATGCAGACGGAAGATGCATTAATCAGTGAGTACCGGTATGCAGCTCAGCAAAAAGATACCTTGATGAGTTTTAATCAATATCTTTTATTGTAAGTTAGGTATGCCAAAGATCCATCAGTACCATTTGTAAAAGAAACCTTGATACGTTTATACATTAATCACTTTATGTAAGTGAGGTATGATCACTGACTTTGAAGATGTTCTTTGTTTTTATACCACATCATCAGTTACTAATTATCAGAAGTGAAATATTATACATATGAAGCTCTGAAGAATTCATATTGAAAACGTTATTTTTTTCTTTTTACAATTTCGTCTTGTGATCCAATCCACTTCGGAAAGAATTACATCATCATCACCTCCATCATTTGGATAACGAGAAATACATTGGATAAACTACTCAGGATAAGTATAAATCATATATCACCCCATCTTTATTTCACTTCTTTTCAACACCCAAATAATACTACCTCCAGCTGAATCATCAGCCACCAGCCCCCTATTCCAGCGCCAACTTCAACACCAACCTACCTTTTATCATTTGCATAAAGTTGCAGATGCATGACCACTAAAAGATGCTGCAGCTGCTGTTGCATACAAGTCAGAATCAGGCCCTAAAGGGTAGAAGTGGTATATGAGTTATTCACAGAACATTTTTAAAGTACTAATTCTGCAAAGGTACATTGACGACAATGCACATTACATCATTGTGATATAATGCATAAGACAAGCAATTTTGAATCACTTAAGATCATTTTTTTATGTGTTAAGGTTACACAATCTGTGGTGGTTGTAAATAGTGTGTTAACCTGTAGCCTGCAATATGTCACCAAGAGTTGGATTAAGCACCAGATCTTGTCAAGCTTGTAATCAATATAATTCCTGAAAAATTTCTGCTAACTGTATTGCAGTATGGATGGTGTAATGCAGGGGTGGGGAGCCTTTGGCCCTCCAGCTGTTGTTGAACCGCACATACCAGCATGCCCTGCTACAGTTTTGCTATTTAGCCATGCTAAAACAGTTGCAGGGCATGCTGGGATATGTATTTCAACAACAGCTGGAGGACCAAAAGTTCCCCACCCCTGGTGTAATGGTTAGCATTACTGCCTCACAGCACTGAGGTCATGCATTCAATGCCCACCCCGGGCCTAACTGTGTGGAGTTTGTATATTCTCCCTGTGCTTCCGTGGGTTTCCTCCAGGTAATCTGGTTTCCTCTCACATTCCAAAAATATACTGGTAGGTTACTTGACTCCTGACAAACATGAACTGTAGTGTGTAAGTGTGTACATAGGCAGACTAGATGGGCCAAGTGGTTCTTATCTTCCATCAAATTCTATGTTTCTATGTTTATTGAAGAAAATATGTGTAAATGCAGAATCATGAATACATTTTTGGTAAACGGATTAATGCAGCTAATGCCATGGTAAAGCACCATGACTACATGTTCCTTCTTTATTAAGTAAGCAAAAAAACTTTTGAATATTGCGGAAATTAGTGTATTTGACATATACTGAATATCACTTTTCCTTTTAAAAGACCTGATCATGCTCATTTCCCCAGCTGTTCCACTAACACATACAGTAGATAGATTGCTTAGTCTTCTCTTTGTGAGGGTCATCCCTTCAGGCTCATTACTGCTTCCTTTCAGCCATTATTAATAGTAAATAAGTCTGAGTATAATAAGGGTCAACTTCACACATGCCACATATAATGAAAACATGTCAGGAGTTCACTAACCTCAGAAAGAAACAAATGCACTTCAGGAAGAGCAGATTCCAGGAATATTTCATGGGATGTTAAATACTGTTGTAAAAAGTAACATATATCATTTATATTTAAAGAGGGACTGACACTTTTATTGCAGGTTCAGACAAGAAGAATTAATGAGAAACTTGTGTGGGCTCAACTTATGTTAATTAGTCCTTTTATGATAAAAGTAATAATGCAAATGTGATATATTTTGGTGGCAATTAAACACTTAGTAGATCTACGTACTAAGGAAAATTTGCAGGAAAGCGTAGTAAATTTCCTTTCCTACTTCTATATTTGGCTCCTTTGTGTTGCTTTGCTACTGTGGGTTTTGCTTACAGAGGGGGCATCCGACACACATGGTATTGAGATTTACTGGTACATTCAAATCAAGAAATACTCATACTCAGGGGTTAAATGAGGGGGAACGAGGTGAAACTGAGTTCCACAACCTGTAATTGTAGGTGGAACTAGTTCCACCTCCTCTACAGCCTTGCACAATAATTCCATAATGTGTATAAGCAGTACCACTGTGTATCATAATGTGAATAAAGGGCACTACTGAGTGATGTAATGTAAGTAAGGGGCACTACTACGTGGTGTAATATGAATCAAGGGCACTACATGCGCTGTTATGGGAATTAGATTGTGCTACTGTGTTGCGTAGTTTTAATTGGGGGTACTATTATGTGACCTTGCCCCTTCCTTGTAGGACCACTGTCCCTTTATAAAGTATGGAAGGTAATGCAAAAATGTATAATTTGCAAGGGGATGCCGACAGGGCCGTCTTTTCGTATGGACTCAATGGGCTCTTGCCCAAGGGTCCCAGGAGTATAAGGGCTCTAGGCTGATAGCTGAGGGTCCCCTCTTTCCAGGGGTACCAGATTTTTTTAAATTGGCCCTGGGGAACCGGAAATATCCGACTTGAAAGCAGTGGTCCCCGTCCAAGCCTGTTAATTGCTCTTCCCAGCCAGATATCTTGGGTTCTGTGTGACTTAGAGTTTTTCTGAGGGTATAAGACAAACGCTGGGACTATACCCTTTTGGTGGACACTGGCAACTTGTCTCTACTATGCCCAGAACAAGAGATATAAGCCTTCAAGCAGCTGGTCCAGCTCCACACGCCAAATATGCAGTTTTAGATTTTCATTGGTGAATTGCTCTGGCTTCTGCACGCTGATCCCCAAATCCCCAGAACCTTCTGAAAGGTGGGACTTTCTAGTTTTTTATATATATTTTCAGGAACCTGAGACATCTGCAATCAAGCAAGCTGCCCTCCCACCGGAAAATTATAAATACTAAGCCCACTCCACTATCCACCCCTCCCCTACGTATTAAACACCCCCTACCACCCTGGAAGTGATGTAACAGGGTTTCTCCATTCAGCCCAATGCCTGCTTCTACAGTTTAGCCCCATCTGTACAGTAAAGAAGTAATTAGCAGAAATGACTGCTCCAGGTCCTACATGCTGAGCGGAAGATAGAACACCCCCTAACGCCCACGGGACATCCAAGCTGCCGCTGATAACATCCCCCACCTTTACCACTGGAGGAAGGGTAGGGGGCCTAGTGCATTGCTGTGCCCAGGGGCCTAGACTGCTGTTAAGACAGCCCTGGATGCCGAACACCTTAGCACTAGCCCTGGCTCCACCTAATGGGAGGTGGTGGAGGGGATAGGTGGAGGGGTAAATGAGTTCCACCACCTCCCCTGGACCACTTTGAGTCCTGCTCATACTCTAACCAGTTATCTTCAGTGCACTAACAGTAGCCCCAATCAGTGCCAGACTGGGGCATGAAGGTCCCACTACGGAAGTGTAGTAGTAGTGGCCCATGTTTAGGGGTGTGGCCAATCTCTCTGGATTTTTAGATTGTGTTGAAGACCCATATCTGGAGCCACTACTGACAATCAGTGGGCTATCTAGAAGAGGCGTAACTAAGTTCTTTGGCGCCCAGGACAAGACGGAGAATGACACACCCCACTACCCCCCCCCACACACACACACACACACACACACACTCACTTCCCTTAAAAATGTGTGTGCTCATTATTCCCATAGATTGTAAGCTTACGAGCAGGGCCCTCCTACCTCTAGGACTGTTTTTTCCCGGTTTTGTCTTTTCATTGTGTCCAGTTGTAAAGCGCAACGGAATTTTCTGCGCTATATAAGAAACTGTTAATAAACAAATAAATAAATTATTCATCCTTAATAGTAAACTCAACAAACTGAGCAGCTTTTACAACATATACACAGCGCAGTTGCTATACATTTTTTACTGTTGCACATGCCGGCAAAATGGCTGTGGACACATAAAGAAGTGGCGTGAACTTCTGAAGAAATATGTCCTCCCTGGGAAGACAGCTTCTTCAGTCTTTATTCACTTTTCATATAGGAAATCCCATCATCCAGAAGAGACCTGTTTGTGTAGGGATATTGTGTACATCATCATCATACAACAGCACCTCAACCAGACTTGTGCCCTCTGTGTCACTTCCTGCCCCCTGTGTCTCTCCATCATCTCCCCCCTGCATTGTCTCTCAGCACACTATCATTTCCTCCATGCATCTCTCAGCCACACCATCACCTCCCCCAGCGCCTTCTCTCAGTCACACCATCATCTCCTCCCTGTGTCGTCTCTCAGCACACCATCTCCCCCCCTCTTCATTCTATGTCTCTCTGTGTCTCTCAAGGCAAAAAGACAATTGGCACCCCACCCCCTAACAAAACTAGGTGCCTGGAGGGAGGGTTAAGCAAGAAATCACGGGTCATTCAGTCAGAATAGCAGGGGTGTCGTTAGGGAACAAAACGGGGAAGGAGTATGGGGGAGGAATAGAGCAGACGGCAAGGGTAGTAACATGGGAACTAAAAAGGGTTTTAGAAAAACAGTAACCAATGATGAATACGAGTCAACTTTGCTGCATAAGAATTATGATGTCCCTACCATAAGGGGAAATACATATCTCAATTGTATGTATGCAAATGCTAGAAGCCTTACAGGTAAAAAGGGGAACTAGAAATCCTAGCAGCAAGCAAGGAATATGATATTATAGGCATTTCTGAAACGTGGTGGGACGAATCTCACGATTGGACAGTCAATCTAGAGGGTTACCCGCTATACAGGAGAGACAGACTAAATAAACGGGGTGGAGGGGTATGTCTTTACGTAAAGCCATTTCTAAAACCTGTTATATGGGAAGATATTCAAGAAGGGACTGTAAATACCATTGAGACATTATGGGTATGGTATTAATGTGTCTGACGAGAAATTGTTACTGAATCAAATTGAAAGAGCAGCAGGAGTAGGAGACATAGTAGTGATGGGAGATTTGAACTATCCCGAGATAAACTGGAAAATCAATTCATGCACAAAGATAGATAAGTATAAGCCGGCTTAATTATTGTATAAGTGAGATTGCTTGTCTTCTACTCTTTATTTTTGCTGATTTTTCTTTGAGAGTAACAGGGAGTTAGACCTTACAAACAATATGGGAGGGGCTGTGATTGGGGACCTCACTCAGTGCATGTCGTGCAAGATGTATGCACACCTGGAGCTAGCGGCCCAGTGTGATTACATCTGCACGAGGTGTGTGCAAACGGTGGCCCTGGAAGCCCAGGTAACTGATCTAGAGCAAACCGTTACACGACTGAGGGAGATTCACAATCTCGAGCATAGTTTAGACAGAACGGTGGAGGAGTTGAGGGAGGGGTCACTGGTAGAAGAGGATGATGATCAGGTAGCCAGTTGGGTCACAGTTAGAAGGAAGAAAAAGAGGGGGAGGCTCGACATCTCCGAAATATCAAACCCGAACAAATTTGCCCGATTGGTGAGGAATCGGAGAATGATAATGAAGAAATGACGGTGCCGGAGGAGACTGCTCCCTCTAGCATCCAGAGGAGCAGTCCCTCTGGCACGGTTGGGATAAAAGATAGTGAGGTACCTAGTCAGATGGTGGTGGTAGGGGATTCTTTCATCAGGAAGGCAGATAGGGCAATCTGCTACCGGGACTGTGATCTCCGTACAGTCTGTTGTCTCCCGGGTGCTCGGGTATGGCACATCGCGGACGGGTAGATAGATTGTTGGGAGGGGCTGGGAAAGACCCGGTGGTCTTGGTGCACGTTGGCACCAATGACAAAGTTAGCGGAAGGTGGGATGTCCTTAAGAAAGACTATAGGGACGAAGGAAAGAAACTGAAGGCAGGGACATCTAAGGTAATATTCTCTGAATTATTACCCGTGCCACGCGCTAGTCCAGGGAGGCAGAGAAAGATTAGGGAGGTAAATGTGTGGCTTAGGGATTGGTGCAGGAAAGAGGGGTTTGTGTTCCTGGAACACTGGGCGGACTTCTCAGTCAGGCGCCATCTCTTTTGTCGTGACGGATTTCACCTGACTGAGGAGGGGGCAGTGGTGCTGGGGGGAAGGATGGTTAGAAGGTTGGAGGAGATTTTAAACTAGGATCCTGGGGGGAGGGTTTAGCTAGAAAGTACGGGTCATGCAGTGAGAATAGTGGGGATGGCGGTAGTTACGAAATGGGGGAGAAGTTGGGGGGAGGGTTAGAGCAGGCGGTAAGGTTACTAACATGGGTACTAAAAGAGATTTTACGAAAGCACTAACCAATGACGATTACAGGTCATCATTGCTACATAAGGTGAAAGATGTCCCTAACGCAAGGGAAAATACTTATCTTAGTTGTATGTATGTAAACGCCATAAGCATTACTGGTAAAAAGGGTGAACTAGAAATACTTGCAGCAAGCAAACAGTATGATATTATAGGCATTACTGAAACTTGGTGGGATGAATCTCATGATTGGTCAGTCAATCTAGAGGGCTATACACTGTTTAGGAGAGACAGGCTAAATAAAAAGGGTGGAGGGGTGTGTCTTTACGTAAAGCCGTTTTTAAAACCTGATATACGGGAAGATATTCAGGAGGGGACTGTAGACACTGTTGAGACATTATGGGTAGAAATTGCATGCGGGGAAAAAGGAATAAAAAAGTTAGTATTGGGTGTATTCTATAGGCCGCCTGGTATCAACGCATCTGATGAGGAATTGTTACTAAAGCAAATTGAAAGAGCAGCAGGAGTAGGAGACATAGTAGTGATGGGAGATTTTAACTATCCAGAGATTAACTGGAAAAACGATTCATGTGATACTGCTAGGGGCAATATGTTTTTAAACACACTTAATGATAACTACTTAGTCCAACTAATTGAGGAACCAACTAGGTACAATGCAATCTTAGACCTGGTATTAACAAACAATGGGGATTTGGTATCAGGTATTATAGTAGGGGAACCCATAGGAAACAGCGACCACAATATGGTCACATTCAATATCAGTTTCCATAAACAGCCCTATACTGGCTCAACTAGGACTCTAAACTTTAGCAAAGCACATTTTGAAAAGATGAAGGTATTTTTCAGGGATATTGAATGGGAAGGTTTGTTTTTAGGAAAAAATACTACGGAGAAATGGGAGGTACTAAAATTCCTGCTAGCTAAAAATACACTCAAATTTATTCCTATGAGCAGCAAAAAAAGGAATAAAAATCATAAACCTATGTGGCTTAACAAAAAGATTAAGGAACTTATGGGCAAGAAAAGGCAAGCATTTAAAAAATACAAATCTGACGGGGAAGCAGAGTCATTTCAGCACTATATGGAATGTAACAAAATTTGCAAAAAGGAAATAAGAGCGGCTAAAGTAGAAACTGAAAAACTAGTAGCAAAGGAAAGCAAAGCGATTCCCAAATAATTCTTTAAATACATTAATAGCAAGAGATTAAAGAAGGAGAGTATAGGCCCTTTAAAAGACAAGTTGGGAGTCTTAAGCAAACATGATAATGACATAGCGGACACACTAAATTAGTTTTTTTCAACAGTATTCACTAGAGAGGACCCAATTCAGGGACTGACACACAATCTCAATAATGAGAATATCCCACTGATAGGTACTTATTTAAGCGAGGAAGTAGTCTGTGACCGATTAAAACATTTAAAGATTAATAAATCACCAGGGACCGATGGTATTCACCCAAGGGTTCTAATGGAGCTTCACTCTGAACTGGCAAAACCGCTATCTTTGATCTTTAAGGATTCAGTTATATCAGGTATAGTTCCCAAAGACACGCGTATAGTGGAAGTAGTGCCTATATTCAAAAAGGGAAGTAAAGCTGAACCAGGTAATTATAGACCAGTTAGTCTTACATCTATAGTGGGGAAAGTATTGGAAGGTATTCTAAGAGATAGTATTCAGAAGTTCCTTGAAGTCAATAAGGTCATTAAAAGGAATCAACATGGGTTTATGAAGGACAGATCCTGTCAAACCAACTTACTTGGCTTTTATGAAACAGTAAGCGCAAACCTAGATCAGGGTAAAGACGTGGATGTAATCTTTTTAGACTTTGCCAAAGCGTTCGATACTGTACCATACATGAGACTTATCTACAAGCTACAAGAATCTGGGCTAGGAAGCACAATATGCACTTGGGTCAAAAACTGGTTAGATAATAGGGAGCAGCGCGTTGTGGTTAATGGATCTTTTTCAACTTGGACTGAAGTGCTAAGTGGTGTGCCGCAAGGCTCAGTATTAGGACCGCTATTGTTCAATATTTTCATTAACGACCTAACAGAAGGTCTAGAGAGCATGGTGTAAATTTTTGCAGATGATACCAAATTGTGTAAGGCTATAAATACAGAGGAGGATGCTGAGTCTCTTCAGAACGACTTAGTTAAATTAGAAGCATGGGCAGCCAAATGGAGAATGCGCTTCAACACAGACAAGTGTAAGGTAATGCACTGTGGTAACAAGAACAAAAATTACACCTACCTACTAAATGGGGTAAAATTAGGGGATTCTGTACTGGAAAAGGACTTAGGTGTCCTCATAGATAGCAAACTAAGCAGTAGTACCCAAAGTAGGACTGCAGCAAAGAAGCCTAATAAGATATTAGCATGCATAAAACGGGGTATTGATGCTAGGGACGAGAGTATTATACTCCCGTTATATAAATCACTAGTGAGGCCACACCTTGAATACTGTGTACAATTCTGGGCACCGTACTACAAAAAGGATATCCTGGAGCTAGAAAAGGTTCAGAGGAGGGCGACCAAACTAATTAAGGGCATGGAGACGATGGAATACAAGGAAAGGCTTGCAAGACTAGGCATGTTTACATTGGAAAAGCGGAGACTAAGAGGGGATATGATCAACATCTACAAATATATAAGGGGACAATACACAGAGCTTGCGCGGGACCTGTTTTTGGTTAGATCAACACAGAGGACTCGTGGACACTCGCTCAGATTAGAGGAGAGGAGATTCCACACAATACGGCGTAAAGGCTTTTTCACGGTAAGGACAATACGTGTTTGGAATTCCCTGCCTGAGGGAGTTGTAATGGCGGAATCTGTCAACACCTTTAAGAATGGGTTAGATAAATTCCTAATGGATAAGGATATCCAGGGGTATGGTGCATAGTCATGCATTATAGTTACTATAAATAGGGATAAAATGCAACGGCTGACAGCAGCATCAGTCAGAAATTTTAGTCAAATCATCATGCATAGGAGACCACAAATAGGTTGAACTCGATGGACAAATGTCTTTTTTCAACCTCAGATACTATGTTACTATGTTACTATGATACTGCTAGGGGCAATATGTTTTTAAACATGCTAAATGATAATTAATTGAAGAACCAACTAGGTACAATGCAATCTTAGACCTGTTATTAACTAACAATTGGGAATTGATATCAAATATTGAAGTAGGAGAGCCCATAGGTAACAACGACCACAATATGGTCACATTCAATATCAGTTTTTGTAAGCAGTCCAATACTGGCTCAACTAGGACTCTAAACTTTAGCAAAGCCAAATTTGACATGATGAAGGAAGCGTTAAGGGACATTGAATGGGAAATTCTGTTTCAAGGAAAAAATACTACAGAGAAATGTGATGTATTAAAATCACTGCTACTTAATAATACTCGTAAATTTATTCCCACCAGCAGCAAAAAAAAGGAATAAAAATCCCAAACCAATGTGGTTTAACAAAAATATAAAGGAATTAATGGACAAAAAAAATGAGCTTTTAAAAAATACAAATCTGAGGGAGATGCGGAGTCATTCCAGCACTATAAAGACTGTAACAAAATATGCAAAAAAGAAATAAGAGCGGCTAAAATAGAAACTGAAAAATTAATAGCAAAGGAAAGCAAAGCGAATCCCAATTTTTTTTTAAGTACATCAACAGCAAGAGACTAAAGAAGGAGAGTATAGGCCCTTTAAAGGACAAGAGGGGAGTCTTAATCAAAAATGATAATGACATAGCAAACAAACGAAACACATTTTTTTCAACGGTATTTACCAGAGAGGACAAATGCTGGGTCTAACACAAAATCTCAACAAAGATAATGTCCCACTGCTAAATGCTTATTTATGTGAGGAGGTAGTCTGTGACCGATTAAAAAAGTTAAAGATTAATAAGTCACCTGGTCCAGATGGAATTCACCCGAGAGTTCTTATGGAGCTGCACGCTGAACTAGCAAGACCTCTATTTTTGATCTTCATGGATTCGGTTAAATCGGGTATAGTTCCCAAAGACTGGCATATAGCGGAGGTAGTGCCAATATTCAAAAAGGGGAGCAAAGCTGAACCAGGTAATTATAGACCAGGTAGTCTTACATCTATAGTGGGGAAAGTATTGGAAGGAATTCTAAGGGACAGTATTCAAAGGTTCCTTGAAGCAAATAAGGTCATTAAAAATAACCAACATGGATTTGTGAAGGACAGATCATGTCAAACCAACTTACTTGGCTTTTATGAAACAGTAAGTGCGAACCTTGATCAGGGTAAGGAGGTGGATGTAATCTTTTTAGACTTTGCCAAAGCTTTTGATACTGTACCACACATGCGTCTTATCTATAAGCTGCAAGAAATAGGGCTAGGGAGCATAATATGCACTTGGGTTAGTAATTGGTTAGATAATAGGGAGCAGCGCATTGTGGTCAATGGATCATTTTCAAATTGGACTAAAGTACTAAGTGGTGTGCCACAAGGTCTGTACTTGGACAACTTTTGTTCAACACTTTCATCAACGACCTAACAGTAGGTCTAGAGAGCATGGTGTCCATTTTCGCAGACGACACCAAATTGTGTAAGGTTATAAATACGGAGGGGGATGCTGAGTCTCTTCAGAACGACTTAACTAAACTGGAAGCATGGGCGGCAAAATGGAGAATGAAATTCAACACAGACAAGTGTAAGGTAATGCACTGTGGGGGCAAGACCAAAAATAACACCTACATACTAAATGGGGTAATATTAGGGGATTCTGTACTGGAAAAAGACTTAGGGGTTCACATAGAAAACAAATTAAGCAGCAGTACCAAAAGTAGAAGTGCAGCAAAGAAGGCAAATAAGATGTTAGCATGCATAAAATGGGGAATTTATGCAAGGGACAAGATTATTATACTCATCAATTTTGGGCACCATATTAAAAAAAAGGATATCCTGGAGCGAGAAAAGGTTCAGAGGCGGGTGACCAAACTAATCAAGGGCATGGAGACGCTGGAATACGAGGAAAGGCCTGCAAGGCTAGGCATGTTTACTTTGGAAAAGAGGAGGCTAAGAGGCGACATGATCAACCTCTATAAATATATAAGGGGTCAATACACAGAGCTTGGGAGGGACCTGTTTTCTATAAGATCAGCACAGATGACACGTGGTCACTCGCTTAGGTTAGAGGAGAGGAGTTTCCGCACATTGAGGCGAAAAGGTTTTTTCACAGTAAGGACAATACGTGTTTGGAATTCCCTGCCTGAGAGAGTAGTAACAGCGGACTCAGTCAACACCTTTAAGAATGGGTTAGATAAATTTCTATTGGATAAAGATATTCAGGGTTATTGTGCGTAGTCACGCATTATAGTTAATATAACTAGTCCTAACAAAAAATAACTAGTCCTATAATAGGACCGCACAGGAGACCACAAATAGGTTGAACTCGATGGACAGTTGTCTTTTTTCAACCTTACTTACTATGTTACTATGATACTATGTAACACACACACACACACACAAAAATATCCATGCAGCATGCTCACTTGTGAAAAGGGGCGCGCCTGACTGCCCGACCAGGAAGGGGGCATTTTTTCAAGTCAGTGACAGGGTGACAGGGAGAGGTTGATGAAGAGAAGCAGTAGATGACACCTGGGAGAAATTGACGGAGACCATTAGAGTGTGATGCCAGTAGACGGTAATGAAGAGAGGCAGTGGGTGACGCCAGGGCTAAGGTGACGAAGACCATTAGTGCTTGATGCCAGGTAGAGGGTGATAGAGAGAGGGTGACAGAAAGTGGCAGTGGGTGACAACATGGAGAGATTGCTGGAAACCATTAGTGCATGATGCCAGGTAGAGGGTGCCAGAGAGAGGCAGTGGGTGACAACAGGAAGAGGGTGACAGAGACCATTTGTGCATGATGCCAGCTGAAAGGAGACAGGGAGAGGGTGATGGAGAGAGGCAGTGGCTGATGCCAGGAAGATGGTGACTGAGACAAGTAGTGGGTGATGCCAGGAAGAGGGTGACAGATAAAAGTAGTGAGTTACATAGGGACAGAGAGAGGTAGCAGGGATAGTAAGAGAGACTGCAGGGTCATAGGGACAGTGTGAGAGGCAGCAGGGATGTAGAAACATAGAGAGGTACTAGGGATATAGGGAAAGGGAGTGGCAGCAGGGACATACAGTAGGGACAGAGAGAGGCAACATAGACATACAGAAGGGACTGGGAGGCAGCAGAGACATACAGTAGGGTCATAAAAAGACAGCAGGGATGTAGGGACATAGAAAGGCAGCAGGGATGGAGAAACAGAAAGAGAGAAGCAGCAGGGATGTAGGGACATAGAGAGCAGCAGCAAGGATGGAGAGACATAGAGAGGCAGCAGGGACATACTGTACAGTAGGGACAGAAAGAGGTAGCAAGGATGTAGGAACAGAGAGAGTCAGCAAGGGCATACAGTAGTAACAGAGAGAGGCAGCAAAGGCTTACAGTAGGGACAGAGAGAGGGGATGCAGGAGCGTACAGTATGGACAGAGAGAGGGGTCATAGAGGCGTACAGTAGGAACAGAGAGAAGGGCTGCAGGGGCGTACAGTAGGGACAGAGAGAGAAGAAGCAGGGGCATACAGTAGGGACAGAGAGGGGCCACAGGAGCGTACAGTAGGGACATAAAGAGGAGCTGAGGGGTGTACGGTAGGGATAGAGAGGGGCCACAGGGGCGTATGGTAGGGACAGTGAGAGGAGCTGCAGCAGCATACATTAGGGACAGAGAGGGGCCACAGCTGCCTACAGTAGGGACAGAGAAAAGAGCCACAGGGGCGTACAGTAGGGACAGAGAGAGGCAGAAGGGGTATACAGTAGGGGCAGAGAGAGGCAGCAGATGCATACAGTAGAGACAGAGAGGGGCTGCAGGGGCATACAGTAGGGTTAGAGAGACAGCAGTGGCATACAGTATAGACAGAGATATAGCAAGGACATACAGTACATTAGGGACAGAGAGGCAGCAGGGTAAGATTACCAATGTAAAGAATTGTGGTGCTGCTGATAGCTGAAGTCTTCCAGTCACAGCCAAGGGCGGGGTTTGCGGAGGCGAAGGAGCAGCTGCAGGACCCTGCTTCCGCTACAGTGTAAGGAGGAGGAGACAGAGGCAGCAGTGACGTAAGGGTTGTGTGCTGTGGCCATATAGACTAACCCTGCTGCTTACATCAGCAAACTTCCTGGACCTGTGTTTCCGCTGCCACTGACACCAATGGAGATGTCACTCCCACCAGACAGACCCACCGCTGGGACCAGCAGCAACATGCAAAAGAGTAACAGAGAAATCGCTGATTTGTGGAAGTCATCCTTCCTCCGCAGCTAGGCTGCGAAGGCACGCGCAGGGCATACATTTTCGGGGTCACGGTACAGATGCTGATAGGATACCGCCTTAGGGCCTTCATTCAGCTTCAGTTGCATTTTTGCTAAAATAGCGAAACTGTAACTGGCTGTGATCGCATGCTGGGGGCTGCCCAGCACAGGGCAAGGCTGTCCAGCATGCAAATGCCCACCAGCGATGCGATCTCAATGTAATTGTGATCACATCACTGATTTTTGGAAGAAGGCTGCGAAGAAATCGGTATCTTCCAAAACCACTGCAGTTTCAGAAATCACTGCAGAACAGAAATAATTGCTGAGCAGAATTCTCTGCAGATCAACATTGAAGGCCATGGCAAGTAACTGTCAGTGCAGGTGCTGTGCTTTCAGATCAGTGCAGTTTTCAGCACTGGGAAACATCCTGAGCAATGTTGCTTAGACAAAATGTTCGATTCAGAGAATCCATGTCCTAGTTGAGGGTCACCATGTAGACATCCATGGCCCTGAGAAAATTCAAAGCTAGACAAAAACCTAGTCCTGGTCAAACTATAGCACCATGCCAAATTTGGTGGAGCTAGGTACAAAACTCTGACCGTGCATAAAGGACAAACAGACACACACACACACACACACACACACACACACACACACACACACACACACACACCTTATTACATAGATTAGAGGCATTGTAAATGTTTTTAACAGAGCCAAGAGTCATGTAGACTAAAAGGTATTGATGAATTTCACCTGTATGTGCTGTATCACACAGCAATGTGATTATGTGATAGAATTAATAATATGAACTGGGGGGCTATTGTGTGGCATAATATGAATTAGGGGCACCACTGTGTGTCATAATATGAACTAGGGGCACTAATGTGTGACATAATATGAACTGGGGGCACTACTGTGAGACATACATAGGGTGTGCAGCAGGGACGTGCAGTGAGGTAAATGGCTAAGGAGGCATTGGCAGGTACCAGAACCTGATTTATTTTATACACAATGTATGAGCCCAAGGGTTCATGTGGGCATTATACACAGGTGCAGCAGTATACTGTATACTGCGGGAAATTTGCTGAGTGTTGATCAGAGACTGTAGAAAAAATAGGCAGGGGAGGCACTGCTTCACTTGCCATAGACTTTTTACTCCAGAGTTTTGACTATAAAAATTATTAGAATGATTCAATAAAGATATTTGTAATATATTACAGGTTGAGTCTCCCTTATCCAAAATGCTTGGGACCAGAGGTATTTTGGATATGGGATTTTTCCGTATTTTGGAATAACTGCATACCATAATGAGATATCATGGTGATTTGACCTAAATCTAAGCACAGAATGCATTTATGTTTCATATACATCTTATACACACAGCCTGAAGGTCATTTTAGCCAATATTTTTTATAACTTTGTGCATTAAACAAAGTGTGTCTACATTCACACAAATCATTTGTTTCATATACACCTTATACACACAGCCTGAAGGTCATTTAATACAATATTTTTAATAACTTTGTGTATTAAACAAAGTTTGTGTACATTGAGCCATCAAAAAACAAAGGTTTCACTATCTCACTCTCACTCAAAAAAGTCCGTATTTCGGAATATTCCGTATTTCGGAATATTTGGATATGGGATACTCAACCTGTATTTGTATTGTATTTTTAGTAGAGATGTGCACCGGAAATTTTTCGGGTTTTGTGTTTCGGTTTTTGATTCGGTTCCGCGGCCATGTTTTGGATTCGGACGCATTTTGGCAAAACCTCCCTGAAAATGTTTTGTCGGATTCGGGTGATTTTTTCAAAAACACCTCAAAAATAGCTTAAATCATAGAATTTGGGGGTAATTTTGATCCTATAATATTATTAACCTCAATAACTACAATTTCCACTAATTTCCAGTCTGTTCTGAACACCTCACACCTCACAATATTATTTTTAGACCTAAAATTTGCATCGAGGTCGCTGGATGACTAAGCTAAGCGACCCAAGTGGCCGACACAAACACCTGGACATCTAGGAGTGGCACTGCAGTGTCAGACAGGATGGCACTTATAAAAATTGTCCCCAAACATCACATGATACAAAGATACATTTTAAAAAAGAGGCGCAAGATGGAATTGTCCTTGGGCCCTCCCACCCACCCTTATGTTGTATAAACAGGACATGCACACTTTAACAAACCCATCATTTCAGGGACAGGGTCTTCCACACGACTGTGGCTGGAATGACAGGTTGGTTTGGGCGCCCACCAAAAAAAGAACCCATCAATCTCTCCTTGCTCAAACTGGCTCTACAGAGGCAAGATGTCGACCTCATCATCATCCTCCGATTCCTCACCCCTTTCACTGTGTACATCCCCCTCCTCACAGAGTATTAATTCGTTCCCACTGGAATCCACCATCTCAGGTCCCTGTGTACTTTCTGGAGGCAATTGCTGGTGAATGTCTCCACGGAGGAATTGATTATAATTCATTTAGATGAACATCATCTTCTCCACATTTTGTGGAAGTAACCTCGTACGCCGATCGCTGACAAGGTGAGCGGCTGCACTAAACACTTTTTCGGAGTACACACTGGAGGGGGGGCAACTTAGATAAAATAAAGCCAGTTTGTGCAAGGGCCTACAATTGCCTCTTTTTCCTGCCAGTATACGTATGGACTGTCTGACGTGCCTACTTGGATGCTGTCACTCATATAATCCTCCACCATTCTTTCAATGGTGACAGAATCATATGCAGTGACAGTAGACGACATGTCAGTAATCGTTGGCAGGTCCTTCAGTTCGGACCAGATGTCAGTTTTCGCTCCTGACTGCCCTGCATCACCTTGGATGCTGTCACTCATATAATCCTCCACCATTCTTTCAATGGTGACAGAATCATATGCAGTGACAGTAGACGACATGTCAGTAATCGTTGGCAGGTACTTCAGTACGGACCAGATGTCAGTTTTCGCTCCTGACTGCCCTGCATCACCGCCAGCGGGTGGTTTTGGAAATCTGATCCTTTTCCTGGCAGCTCCAGTGGCGGGAGAAAATGAAGGAGGAGCTGTTGGCGGGTCACGTTCAGCTTGACTTGACAAGTGTCTCACCAGCAGGTCTTTAAACATCTGGAGACTTGTGTCTGCCAGAAAGAGAGATACAACGTAGGCTTTAAACCTAGGATCGAGCACGGTGGACAAAATGTAGTGCTCTGATTTCAACAGATTGACTGCCAGTGAATCCTGGTTAAGAGAATGAAGGGCTCCATCCACAAGTCCCACATGACTAGCGGAATCGCTTCATTTTAGCTCCTCCTTCAATCTCTCCAGCTGCTTCTGCAAAAGCCTGATTACGGGAATGACCTGACTCAGGCTGGCAGTGTCTGAATTGACTTCACATGTGGCAAGTTCAAAGGGTTGCAGAACCTTGCACAATGTTGAAATTATTCTGCACTGCGCTTGAGTCAGGTGCATTCCCCTTTCCTTGCCTATATCGCAGGCAGATGTATAGGCTTGAATGAACTTTTGCTGCTCCTCCATCCTCTGAAGCATATAGAGGTTGAATTCCACCTCGTTATCACCTCATGCTTCAGCTGATGGTGGGGCAGGTTCAGGAGTGTTTGCTGGTTCTCCAGTATTCGGCACGCAGTGGCTGAATGCCGAAAGTGGCCCGCAATTCTTCGGGCCACCGACAGCATCTCTTGCACGCCCCTGTCGTTTTTAAAAAAATTCTGCACCACCAAATTCAATGTATGTGCAAAACATGGGACGTGCTGGAATTTGCCCACATGTAATGCACGCACAATATTGGTGGCATTGTCCAATGTCACAAATCCCCAGGAGAGTCCAATTGGGGTAAGCCATTCTGCGATGATGTTCATCAGTTTCCGTAAGAGGTTGTCAACCGTGTGCCTCTTATGGAAAGCGGTGATACAAAGCGTAGCCTACCTAGGAACGAGTTGGCGTTTGCGAGATGCTGCTACTGGTGCCGCCGCTGCTGTTCTTGCTGCGGGACGCAATATATCTACCCAGTGGGCTGTCACAGTAATATAGTCCTGAGTCTGCCCTTCTCCACTTGTCCACATGTCCGTGGTTAAGTGGACATTGGGTACAACTGCATTTATTAGGACACTGGTGAGTCTTTTTCTGACGTTTGTGTACATTCTCGGTATCGCCTGCCTAGAGAAGTGGAACCTAGATGGTATTTGGTATCGGGGACCCACTACCTCAATAAATTCTCTAAGTCCCTGTGAACTAACACCGGATACCGGACGCACGTCTAACACCAAGATAGTTGTCAAGGCCAGAGTTATCTACTTTGCAACAGGATGACTGCTGTCATATTTCATCTTCCTCACAAAGGACTGTTGGACAGTCAGTTTCTTACTGGAAGTAGTACAAGTGGTCTTCCAACTTCCCTTCTGGGATGACGATTGACTCCCAGCAGCAACAACAGCAGCGGCAGCAACAGCAGGCATACCACATAAGTATCCCCTGGAGGAATCCCGGTTAGGAGAGGAATCCTCAGTCTTGACAGTGACATGACCTGCAGGACTACTTACATTCCTGACTGAGGAGGACGTTAACGTTCAGGAAGTTGGTGGTGTGGTTTGCAGGAGCTTGGGTACAAGAGGAAGAAGGGATTTAATTGTCAGTGGACTGCTTCTGCTGTCACCCAAAGTTTTTGAACTTGTCAATGACTTCTGATGAATGCGCTCCAGGTGACGTATAAGGGAGGATGTTCCTAGGTGGATAACGTCCTTACCCCTACTTATTACAGCTTGACAAAGGCAACACACGGCTTGACACCAGTTGTCCACATTTCTGTTGAAATAATTCCACACCGAAGAAGTGATTTTTTTGGTATTTTGACCAGGCATGTCAATAGCCTTATTCATCCCATGGACAACAGGTGTCTCCCCGGGTGCCTGACTTAAACAAACCACCTCACCATCAGAATCCTCCTTGTCAATTTCCTCCTCAGCGACAGCAACACCCATATCCTCATCCTGGTTTACTTCAACAGTGACATCTTCAATTTGACTATCAGGAACTGGACTGTGGGTGCTCCTTCCAGCACTTGCAGGGGACATGCAAATGGTGGAAGGAGCCACCTCTTCCCGTCCAGTGTTGGGAAGGTCAGGCATCGCAACCGACACAATTGGACTCTCCTTGGGGATTTGTGATTTAGAACGCACAGTTCTTTGCTGTGCTTTTTCCAGCTTAACTCTTTTCATTTTTCTAGCGGAAGGATGAGTGCTTCCATCCTCATGTGAAGCTGAACCACTAGCCATGAATGCAGGCCAGGGCCTCAGCCGTTCCTTGCCACTCCGTGTTGTAAATGGCACATTGGCAAGTTTACGCTTCTCCTCAGACGCTTTCAATTTAGATTTTTGGGTCATCATTTTACTGAACTTTTGCTTTTTGGATTTTAAACACTCTCTACTATGACATTTGGCATCGGCCTTGGAAGACGACATTGATGGCATTTCATCGTCTCTGCCATGACTAGTGGCAGCAGCTTCAGCACTAGGTGGAAGTGGATCTTGATCTTTCTCTATTTTACCCTCCACATTTTTGTTCTCCATTTTTTAATATGTGGAATTATATGCGAGTAATATTATTATATCAATAGGAATGGCCTACTGTACTGTACTATATATACTGCTCACAACAATGCAGCACAGATATGGATGGATACTTGCAGTGACACGGAGCTGCAAGATACAGCAATGGACTACTCTACTGTACAACTATGGTGGTCATTCCGAGTTGTTCGCTCTGTAAATTTCTTCGCATCGCAGCGATTTTCCGCTTATTGCGCATGCGCAATGTTTGCACTGCGACTGCGCCAAGTAAATTTGCTATGCAGTTAGGAATTTTACTCACGGCATTACGAGGTTTTTTCTTCGTTCTGGTGATCGTAATGTGATTGACAGGAAGTGGGTGTTTCTGGGCGGAAACTGGCCGTTTTATGGGAGTGTGTGAAAAAACGCTACCGTTTCTGGGAAAAACACGGGAGTGGCTGGAGAAACGGAGGAGTGTCTGGGCGTACGCTGGGTGTGTTTGTGACGTCAAACCAGGAACGACAAGCACTGAACTGATCGCACTGGCAGAGTAAGTCTCGAGCTACTTAGAAACTGCACAGAGAAGTCTTTTCGCAATATTGCGAATCTTTCGTTCGCAATTTTGATAAGCTAAGATTCACTCCCAGTAGGCGGCGGCTTAGCGTGTGCACAGCTGCGAAAAGCAGCTTGCGAGCGAACAACTCAGAATGAGGGCCTATATACGGTTGGTCACCAAAATGCTGCACTGTACTACTATATATACTGCTCACAACAATGCAGCACATATATGGATGGATACTTGCAGTGACACGGAGCTGCAAGATACAGCAATGGACTACTGTACTGTACAACTATGTACTGTTGGTCACCAAAATGCTGCACTGTACTACTATATATACTGCTCACAACAATGCAGCACAGATATGGATGGATACTTGCAGTGACACGGAGCTGCAAGATACAGCAATGGGCTACTGTACTGTACAACTATATACTGTTGGTCACCAAAATGCTGCACTATACTGCTATATATACTGCTCACAACAATGCAGCACAGAAATGGATGGATACTTGCAGTGACACGGAGCTGCAAGATACAGCAATGGGCTACTGTACTGTACAAATATATACTGTTGGTCACCAAAATGCTGCACTGTACTGCTATATATACTGCTCACAACAATGCAGCACAGATATGGATGGATACTTGCAGTGACACGGAGCTGCAAGATACAGCAATGGACTACTGTACTGTACAACTATGTACTGTTGGTCACCAAAATGCTGCACTATACTGCTATATGTACTGCTCACAACAATGCAGCACAGATATGGATGGATACTTGCAGTGACACTGAGCTGCAAGATACAGCAATGGACTATTGTACTATACAACTATATACTGTTGGTCACCAAAATGCTGCACTGTACTACTATATATACTGCTCACAACAATGCAGTACAGATATGGATGGATACTTGCAGTGACACGGAGCTGCAAGAAACAGCAATGGCCTACTGTACTGTACTACTATACTGGTGGTCGCCAAAATGCTGCACTGTACTACTATATATAATATATATATAGTATATACTGGTCACACAACAATGCAGCAGATATTGAGCACTGATGATCAGGATACTGTCTAGAACTGAGTCTGACACAGAGCTGCGAGATACAGCAATGGCCTACTGTACTGCACTACTATAATTATATGCTGGTGGTCTCCACAATGCAGCACACTGAGCACAGATATTTGCAGCACACTGAGCACAGATATGGAGCTTTTCAGGCAGAGACCATAGATATGTGCAGCACACTGAGCACATATTTGCAGCACACTGAGCACAGATATG
The DNA here is from genome assembly GCF_028390025.1 of Pseudophryne corroboree. Classification (NCBI taxonomy): domain Eukaryota; kingdom Metazoa; phylum Chordata; class Amphibia; order Anura; family Myobatrachidae; genus Pseudophryne; species Pseudophryne corroboree. Next base: position 762,307,655 of record NC_086445.1, read on the forward strand.
GAGCTTTTCAGGCAGAGAACATAGCCATGTCCTCTCCGTTCAATCTCCAATGCACGAGTGAAAATGGCGGCGACGCGCGGCTCTTTATATGGAATACGAATTTTTCGAGAATCCGACAGCGGGATGATGACGTTCGTCCTCGTTCGGGTTAACCGAGCAAGGCGGGAAGATCTGAGGCTGCCTCGGACCCGTGTAAAATCCGTGAAGTTTGGGGGGTTCGGATCTCGACGAACCGAACCCGCTCATCTCATTTAGAAATGGACATTTTTCTGGCCAGCCCCATTCTTTTTACGGTTGTCGTCATGCACCTTCAAGAACTGCTTCTTTAGAGTCTTCATTGTATTTACAACTTGCTGTTGCTTACGTATAATGCCTCTTGCTTCAAGCAGCTTTGCAATATTTTTATAAATGACTGCATCCTTCACTGTGCTTGTGATCTGTTTTTAATCTCCTCCTCACCCCTAATGCTGAGCAGCTCTTTCACCTCCTGATCTGTCCAGGTCGCCATGACTGTCTCCTCCGCTTCCTGGACGCTTCCCCGGGCTCTGGATGATGATATCATCTTTTCTGAGCCTGGGGAAGCACCAATGAGAGGCCTTTTAACAGTCCCGGATACTGAATACCGGGTAGGGCCCATTCACACTACACTGCATCCCGGGACGATCCCGGATTCAACCCTGGTCGAGACCTGGGATGAATTCCCAGGATGCTCGTCCCGGGATATTGTTCCTGTACCCTTTCACACTGAGCAATTTCCCGGGTTGATGCGCGTTCATGTGCAATAACCAAAATTTTGTCAGTCTGAAAGGAGTATTAGTCAGAGAGTTAGTGGAAAAAAAAGACAATACAGTACCTGGGTTAAGTGTAGTCGAATCCCTGAATATATAACAGCACTGTGAGATCATTTATGCTTTATGAAAAGCAATCAGCGCTCTTGTTATGTAAGTCACAACCATGCTACTGTCATTTGTTTGTATCAGCTGTTTTTAACTCAGATTCCATAACAATTAAATTCACTAACACTTTGTAAACCAGTGGCGGATCCAGGGCGGGGGCACTCGGGCCCGTGCCCCCCCTGTCATTTGTGGCCTCCGTCCCTGTCCCCTCCCGATGCCGCACAGGGAGATGACGGGCGCCCGCTGAGATTGTGTTACCAGCGGGTGCCAGTCTCCCTGCACAGCGGCAGCCGGAGGCAGGAGCTCAGTACTGAGCTCCGGCTTCCGGCGCTGTCACTGTGCGGCGTGCGCTATGGGAGAGACGTCAGTCATGACGTCTCTCTCATAGTGCTGACTGAGGAGCGGACACCCAGAGAGGACTCAGAGGTGGACTGCAGCATTCTGGAAGCGGGAACGGGGCTCGGTAAGTATGATGGCTTTTTCTTCCTCATTGCAGCGGGGGCATCTACTGGGGGCAAACTATGGGGGGACATTACTACTGGGGGGGCATCAAGGGGCATTACTACTGGGGGGGCATTTCTACTGGGGGCAAACTACTGGGGGCATCATTACTGGGGGGGCATCTACTGGGGCATTACTACTGGGGGGTCATCTATTGGGGGCATTACTACTGGGGGCAGCTACTGGGGGACATTTTTACTGGGGGACATCTACTGGGGGCATTATTACTGAGGGGCATCTACTGGGGGGTCATCTATTGGGGTCAAACTCCTAGGGGGCATTACTACTGGGGGCAAACTACTGGAGGACATTATTACTGGGGGGCATCTACTGGGGGCAAACTACTGGGGGACATTATTACTGGGGGGCATCTACTGGAGGCAAACTACTGGGGGACATTATTACTGGGGGGCATTTACTGGGGCAAACTACTGGGGGGCATCTACAAAGGGGCTAACTATTGGGGGCATACTACAGGAGGACATTACTACAAGCGGTTTAACTACAGGGGCATTACTACTTGGGGGCTAAACTACAGGGGGGCCAAACTACTGAAGGGCATAACTACAGGGGACAAACTACTGGGGGATAACTACAGGGGCCAAACTACTGGGGGCATTACTACTGGGGGCTAAACTACAAGGGGGGCATAACTACATGGACTAAACTACAATGGGGCAAACTACAGGGGGGCATTACTACTGGTGGCTAAACTACAAGCAGGCAAACTACTGGGGGCATTACCACTGGGAGGCTAAACTAAAGGGTGCGGGGGTAAACTACTGGGGTCATAACTGCAGGGGCATTACCACTGGGGGCATAACTACTAGGGCGCTAAATGACTGGGGGCCTTACTACAGGCAACATTACTACTGGGGGCAATACGGGCATTGCATAAGGGGCACCACTACTATGGGGTCTATATAAGGGGCACTACCAGTACAGTGGACATTGCATAATGAGCGCTACAACTGTGGGCATTGTATAAGAAGTGCCACCTCACATGCACCGAAGCCGCATGCAAATGTACTTGCCTCTTCCATGGTGCCCCCCCTATCATTTTCTTCTGGATCCGCCCCTGTTGTAAACTCTAAGTAATTTGTTTAAATAGTTTACAATGTGTAGCATATATATATATACATCTCTGGATGGAAGGAATAAACTCGTTTAGTTTTGTTACTACACACGTGAATCCTGACAGTGCCATATTTTCGGTGTGTTCACTATTCTGTATATATAATATGTAAATAATACAGAATTGTATGTTATGGTTTGATATCTTCCAAACAATCTCATACGCTTTACTTATACATATTTACCAATACCTGAAAAGCATGGTAGAAACTGTAATATAGATGCTATAGTCAGAAAAAGGGAAATATGTTATGATGGTGACATGTCTGTCACTGCCAGATAATTAAATGGATATTGAGACATTTGCAAGAGATAAAGGTGCCATACATATATGAAAACATGATTCAGATGATTACAATATACTGTGGTGAGAGAAATTGTGCGAACCATTTAGACTAATCTGTTCCTTATGCAAATATTCTTTTTGAGGTTAGATGTGATCTTATTTTCTGAATCCTACTAATAATAGATTCATTTACAATAATCTAATTAATGAACAAACTGTATGAATAAATTCATTTTCTTGGCTTTTTAAAGACATACATTAAGGTGATAATTTAAGTTAGATCAGTGGTTCTCAAACTTTTTTGAGTCACGGCACCCTAGAGAATCAGATCTTTTTTCAAGGCACCCCTAGGACAGAGGTTTCTTATTAGAAATTTAGAAGAAATATTAAATGAAGTAACTTGTGTTTAAACAGATGGAGCTGCACTCGTCTAGTGCGGCTCCATCGCATAAGAGCGCTCCCGGTGTGACTAGGCGATCCGGCCGCCTAGTCATGCCGAGAGTGCACAGAGATGCTCCCATTCTAGTGAATGTGGCTCTATCTGTATGTCATCCTTAGGTTCAACTGTGTGGTGAGGCACAAGATTTACTGAGTTTGTCCACATATTTTACAATTGGCTGCCACCAACACTGATTTTGCCTATTACATTGACCATAAATAATTTGAATTGATCCTGGACAACCAACCTGAGGCACCCATGCAAGTGTCCTGCAGCACCCCAGGGTGCCACGGAACACAGTTATATCTAACCCCCCCCCCCCCCTGCAGTGCACATGGTTTTGCCCATTAGAGCAAGATTTTGCTTTTGCAATCAACCCTGAATCAGGTCCAGTACAGTATGTAGCAAGATGCAGCATGTCACTGAAGGAATCACTTTGATTTCTTTACACTTACAGGACACTTACACTCTACACTTATAGTACACAAAGCAGTACAGCATCTTAAAACTGTCAGGTTCTCTTTAAATATATTAAAGCTAGGACATGCTGCAAGTTACTTAATCTACAATCACTTCTTTCTGCCAGACAAAGGGAATGAAGGAAGTAAATGTCAAATTAAAGCTATTCAACTACTGGCTGCCCTCTCCCTTGGGATGAATAAGAAACTGACAGAGGAAGGAAATTGAGAATCCTGCTCAGACCCACACAGCAATCATACATTGCCTGATGCTCATTTTGCTGTAGTTGTTTTTTTTTTTATTCACTGCTATTTAAAATGTTAGAAATGTGTTTATTTAACATTTTTGAAACACAAAATAAAAATATACAACTACATAGAGGGGCATATGTCATACCATTAGCAATTAGACAAAACCACAAAAAGAGTTACACCGAAATATGAAAATAATAGATGCAAGTACCATTCAAAAATAGATAATAGATGACTAAATGAGGTGGGCAAAAATGACATGGGCATGAATTATGTTGTAGAAAGAAGAAGTACACAAGTCACTCATGGGTTGTATCTTAAAAAGAGATAGAAAAGGGAGAGGAAGGCAGAAGGATATGGGGTGAGGAGTCAAAGTAGAAAGAAGAGGCCGAGTCCAAGTTCCCAGTATACAGTAGTGGAAAAGAGGGAAGGGCTTGCCCAGAGCAAGAGCAACAGAGTGAGAAGCACTAGTGAAAAATGTCATAGAGCAGACACTCACTACCAGGATGGTAGGAGGCAGGAGACACCTCTCTGGTGCAGCAGGGGACAGCCTTGATGATCAGAGGCTCTATCTGGCTGAATACAGAGAGCTGAGGTAGGACTCCCTCAAGACAGCTTCATCTGGAATAAAAATGACGGCAGTAATTCAGATGTGAGGTCTCCACAAGCAGAACAGTCACCAATGTGCCGGGCACACTGCGGGGATTGATGGAATTGATGGATTGATGGAATATGGGCCGGGTGAGAGCAAAGAGTTCTCCTGCAGGACAGGGCGGCTGCTGAGATTGGCTATGCTGAGATTGGCTGTGCTTCCTCCCTTGCTACGCTGCAAGGGAGGAAGCACAGTTGACCACTGTAGCACTATGAGAAGGTGATGGAGGCACCCTAAGTACAGCGGGGCACTCCAGTAAGTAGAGGAAGGTAGACAAAGGCAGAATCACCCTATTAAAGTGCTCTTAAGCCCCACAGTAGCTGGAGCTCAAGGGGTGCACATCTTTTCCACTCGGCTGCCAGCCCATGTCCCTTCAATACATTTTTTTCATTTAACATACAGGGTGTTTCAAAAAGATGCACCAAATTTCAAAGCAATATATTTCATGATGGCAATATTTTACAATATAGAAGGAAAATATACACACCCTCCAGCGCTAGGAGGAATGCCACATTCAACCCTGTGTTGTAACAATGTAACAATTCATACAGCAAGTACCACCAACAAAAAAGAAAAAACAATTATAAGATGAAACTTAATGTAATTTTGAAGGGAATTTAGATGTAAGCCAAAAGGCTACTCACAATTCATAGAATTCCACAATGTTACATGTAAAAAACAGAAATATACATAATAGTGCAGACTGTCACAACAAGAATATTTTTTTATTCATGAGATCCACTTACAAACAAAGGATTAATATCAGTGTGGTGGTTATCCCACAGTTCCAATACAGAATCTAACAGGTGTTTCGGTCCAGAAGGTAACGGTCAGAATTTCATTTAGTCTCCACCGTAATGTGATGGATACCATAAAGAAAGAAATGCAAATAGTGCAAATATGCAAAAACAAACAATGGTTTAATACAGATATGCACTTACAAACAAGTGTTAAAAAACACAGCCTGATAGGTCCCTCAGTGGCAAACAGCACAGGCAGCTCCTGATGTCCAAGATGTTCTAAGGAATCAACCATGACACACTTCTAGATTGTGTAAGGGACAGCAGCACACCCACAAGTTCAGACAGACAGGGAAGCCATTCAGAGACACGCTAGACGCGTTTCAGACTCAATGTCCTTCCTCAGTAGCGTGACGCTATATGCTAATTCTGAGTAAATTGAATGCTTACTCTGGTACACATAAATAGCTGCATTCTGGGGGACTTCTATTGCGCACCACTACTGAAAATAATTTCTTGTTCACGTATTGAACATTTTACAATTACAAAAATTGTTACAAATGGTTTAATGACCATTTTATAAATGCTGTTGTTGAATTTATCCCAAACACCTCTCAAAGTCAAGGTTACTGTGTTTTTGTTTATATGGTCATTAAGATTAGTCATTAGTGGTGGCACAAAAACATGGTCTATGACTTATCCCCACAAGAAAAAACTGCAGTGTGCAATGCTTGGAAATCTTGTGGGTCAAGAGTGAAGCACCAAGTCTTGGAGTCCCGTGCAAACTAGTGATGAGCGGGTTTGGTTCCTCGGAAACCGAACCCCCCCGAACTTCACCCATTTTACACGGGTCCGAGGCATACTCGGATTCTCCCGTATGGCTCGGTTAACCCGAGCGCGCCCGAACATCATCATCCCGCTGTCGGATTCTCGATAGATTCGGATTCTATATAAGCAGCCGCGCGTCGCCGCCATTTTAACTCGTGCATTGGAAATGTTAGGGAGAGGACGTGGCTGGCGTCCTCTCCGTTTATTCATTGTTGAGTTGATGCAAATATTTGTGCTTGCTTATATCATTGTGGGGACTGGGGAGCAGCTTTATATTAATATAGGAGGAGTACAGTGCAGAGTTTTGCTGATCAGTGACCACCAGTTTTATCCGTTCTCTGCCTGAAAAAAATGCTCCTTATCTGTGCTCAGTGTGCTGCATATATCTGTGCTCACACTGCTTAATTGTGGGGACTGGGGAGCAGCTGTATTATATAGGAGGAGTACAGTGCAGAGTTTTGCTGACAGTGACCACCAGTATACGTTGTCTGCCTGAAAAACACTCCATATCTGTGCTCAGTGTGCTGCATGTATCTGTGCTCACACTGCTTTATTGTGGGGACTGGAGGCCACCAGTATAATATTATATAGGAGGAGTACAGTGCAGAGTTTTGCTGACCAGTGACCACCAGTATACGTTGTCTGCCTGAAAAACACTCCATATCTGTGCTGCATTGTGTAGTATATAGTAGTACAGTACATAATTTTGCTGACCACCAGTATATAATATATAGGAGTACGGTACAGAAGGCCACTGCTGTACCTACCTCTGTGTCGTCAAGTATACTATCCATCCATACCTGTGGTGCATTTAAGTTTTGCACAGTTTGCTGACCACCAGTATATAATATATAGCATTACGGTACAGTAGGCCACTGCTGTACCTACCTCTGTGTCGTCAAGTATACTATCCATCTAGATTCTATACCTGTGGTGCATTTCAGTTGTGCAGTTTGCTGACACAGTGACCACCAGTATATATAGCAGTACGGTACGGAAGGCCACTGCTGTACCTATCTCTGTGTCGTCAAGTATACTATCCATCTACATTCTATACCTGTGGTGCATTTTAGTTTTGCAGTTTGCTGACAGTGACCACCAGTATATATAGAAGTACGGTATGGAAGGCCACTGCTGTACCTACCTCTGTGTCGTCAAGTATACTATCCATCTACATTCTATACCTGTGGTGTATTTTAGTTTTGCAGTTTGCTGACACAGTGACCACCAGTATATATAGCAGTACGGTACGGAAGGCCACTGCTGTACCTACCTCTGTGTCGTCAAGTATACTATCCATCTACATTCTATACCTGTGGTGCATTTCAGTTGTGCAGTTTGCTGACACAGTGACCACCAGTATATATAGCAGTATGGTACGGAAGGCCACTGCTGTACCTACCTCTGTGTCATCAAGTATACTATCCATCTACATTCTATACCTGTGGTGCATTTTAGTTTTGCAGTTTGCTGACAGTGACCACCAGTATATATAGCAGTACGGTACGGAAGGTCACTGCTGTACCTACCTCTGTGTCGTCAAGTATACTATCCATCTAGATTCTATACCTGTGGTGCATTTCAGTTGTGCAGTTTGCTGACACAGTGACCACCAGTATATATAGCAGTACGGTACGGAAGGCCACTGCTGTACCTACCTCTGTGTCGTCAAGTATACTATCCATCCATACCTGTGGTGCATTTCAGTTTTTCACAGTTTGCTGACCACCAGTATATAATAAATAGCATTACGGTACAGTAGGCCACTGCTGTACCTACCTCTGTGTCGTCAAGTATACTATCCATCTAGATTCTATACCTGTGGTGCATTTCAGTTGTGCAGTTTGCTGACACAGTGACCACCAGTATATATAGCAGTACGGTACGGAAGGCCACTGCTGTACCTACCTCTGTGTCATCAAGTATACTATCCATCTACATTCTATACCTGTGGTGCATTTTAGTTGTGCAGTTTGCTGACACAGTGTCCACCAGTATATATAGCAGTATGGTACGGAAGCCCACTGCTGTACCTACCTCTGTGTCGTCAAGTATACTATCCATCTACATTCTATACCTGTGGTGCATTTTACTTTTGCAGTTTGCTGACAGTGACCACCAGTATATATAGAAGTACGGTATGGAAGGCCACTGCTGTACCTACCTCTGTGTCGTCAAGTATACTATCCATCTACATTCTATACCTGTGGTGCATTTTAGTTTTGCAGTTTGCTGACACAGTGACCACCAGTATATATAGCAGTACGGTATGGAAGGTCACTGCTGTACCTACCTCTGTGTCGTCAAGTATACTATCCATCTACATTCTATACCTGTGGTGCATTTCAGTTGTGCAGTTTGCTGACACAGTGACCACCAGTATATATAGCAGTATGGTACGGAAGGCCACTGCTGTACCTACCTCTGTGTCGTCAAGTATACTATCCATCTACATTCTATACCTGTGGTGCATTTTAGTTTTGCAGTTTGCTGACAGTGACCACCAGTATATATAGCAGTACGGTACAGAAGGCCACTGCTGTACCTACCTCTGTGTCGTCAAGTATACTATCCATCTACATTCTATACCTGTGGTGCATTTTAGTTGTGCAGTTTGCTGACACAGTGTCCACCAGTATATATAGCAGTACGGTACGGAAGGCCACTGCTGTACCTACCTCTGTGTCGTCAAGTATACTATCCATCTACATTCTATACCTGTGGTGCATGTTAGTTTTGCAGTTTGCTGACAGTGACCACCAGTATATATAGAAGTACGGTATGGAAGGCCACTGCTGTACCTACCTCTGTGTCGTCAAGTATACTATCCATCTACATTCTATACCTGTGGTGCATTTTAGTTTTGCAGTTTGCTGACAGTGACCACCAGTATATATAGCAGTACGGTACGGAAGGCCACTGCTGTACCTACCTCTGTGTCGTCAAGTATACTATCCATCTAGATTCTATACCTGTGGTGCATTTCAGTTGTGCAGTTTGCTGACACAGTGACCACCAGTATATATAGCAGTACGGTACGGAAGGCCACTGTTGTACCTACCTCTGTGTTGTCAAGTATACTATCCATCTACATTCTATACCTGTGGTGCATTTTAGTTTTGCAGTTTGCTGACAGTGACCACCAGTATATATAGCAGTACGGTACGGAAGGCCACTGCTGTACCTACCTCTGTGTCGTCAAGTATACTATCCATCTACATTCTATACCTGTGGTGCATTTTAGTTGTGCAGTTTGCTGACACAGTGTCCACCAGTATATATAGCAGTACGGTACGGAAGGCCACTGCTGTACCTACCTCTGTGTCGTCAAGTATACTATCCATCTACATTCTATACCTGTGGTGCATTTTAGTTTTGCAGTTTGCTGACAGTGACCACCAGTATATATAGAAGTACGGTATGGAAGGCCACTGCTGTACCTACCTCTGTGTCGTCAAGTATACTATCCATCTACATTCTATACCTGTGGTGCATTTTAGTTTTGCAGTTTGCTGACAGTGACCATTAGTATATATAACAGTACGGTACGGAAGGCCACTGCTGTACCTACCTCTGTGTCGTCAAGTATACTATCCATCTATATTCTATACCTGTGGTGCATTTCAGTTGTGCAGTTTGCTGACACAGTGACCACCAGTATATATAGCAGTACGGTACGGAAGGCCACTGCTGTACCTACCTCTGTGTTGTCAAGTATACTATCCATCTACATTCTATACCTGTGGTGCATTTTAGTTTAGCAGTTTGCTGACAGTGACCACCAGTATATATAGCAGTACGGTACGGTAGGCAACTGCTGTACCTACCTCTGTGTCGTCAAGTATACTATCCATCTACATTCTATACCTGTGGTGCATTTTAGTTGTGCAGTTTGCTGACACAGTGACCACCAGTATATATAGCAGTACGGTACGGAAGGCCACTGCTGTACCTACCTCTGTGTCATCAAGTATACTATCCATCTACATTCTATACCTGTGGTGCATTTTAGTTTTGCAGTTTGCTGACACAGTGACCACCAGTATATATAGCAGTACGGTACGGAAGGCCACTGCTGTACCTACCTCTGTGTCGTCAAGTATACTATCCATCCATACCTGTGGTGCATTTCAGTTTTTCACAGTTTGCTGACCACCAGTATATAATATATAGCATTATGGTACAGTAGGCCACTGCTGTACCTACCTCTGTCGTCAAGTATACTATCCATCCATACATGTGGTGCATTTCAGTTTTGCACAGTTTGCTGACCACCAGTATATAATATATAACATTACGGTACGGAAGGCCACTGCTCTACCTACCTCTGTGTCATCAAGTATGCTATCCATCCATACCTGTGGTGCATTTCAGTTGTGCGCAGTATATATAGTAGTAGGCCATTGCTATTGATACTGGCATATAATTACACACATTAAAAAATGGAGAACAAAAATGTGGAGGGTAAAATAGGGAAAGATCAAGATCCACTTCCACCTCGTGCTGAAGCTGCTGCCACTAGTCATGGCCGAGACGATGAAATGCCAACAACGTCGTCTGCCAAGGCCGATGCCCAATGTCATAGTAGAGAGCATGTCAAATCCAAAAAACAAACGTTCAGTAAAATGACCCAAAAATCAAATTGAAAGCGTCTGATGAGAAGCGAAAACTTGCCAATATGCCATTTACGACACGGAGTGGCAAGTGGTTCAGCTTCACATGAGGATGGAAGCACTCATCCTCTCGCTAAAAAATTGCAGTGCCACTCATAGATGGGCCAGGTGTTTGTGTCGGCAACTGTGGTCGCTTAGCTTAGTCACACAGCTACCTCATTGCGCCTCTTTTTTTCTTTGCATCGTGCTGTTTGGGGACTATTTTTTTGAAGTGCCATCCTGTCTGACACTGCAGTGCCACTCCTAGATGGGCCAGGTGTTTGTGTCGGCCACTTGGGTCGCTTAGCTTAGTCACACAGCTACCTCATTGCGCCTCTTTTTTTCTTTGCATCATGTGCTGTTTGGGGAGTATTTTTTTGAAATGCCATCCTGTCTGACACTGCAGTGCCACTCCTAGATGGGCCAGGTGTTTGTGTCGGCCACTTGTGTCGCTTAGCTTAGTCACACAGCGACCTTGGTGCGCCTCTTTTTTTCTTTGCATCATGTGCTGTTTGCGGACAATTTTTTGAAGTGCCATCCTGCCTGACACTGCAGTGCCACTCCTAGATGGGCCAGGTGTTTGTGTCGGCCACTTGTGTCGCTTAGCTTAGTCACACAGCGACCTTGGTGCACCTCTTTTTTTCTTTGCATCATGTGCTGTTTTGGGACTATTTTTTGAAGTGCCATCCTGTCTGACACTGCAGTGCCACTCCTAGATGGGCCAGGTGTTTGTGTCGGCCACTTGTGTCGCTTAGCTTAGCCATCCAGCGACCTCGGTGCAAATTTTAGGACTAAAAATAATATTGTGAGGTGTGAGGTGTTCAGAATAGACTGGAAATGAGTGGAAATTATGGTTATTGAGGTTAATAATACTATGGGATCAAGATGACCCCCAAATTCTATGATTTAAGCTGTTTTTTAGGGTTTTTTGAAAAATTCACCCGAATCCAAAACACACCCGAATCCGACAAAAAAATTTCGGTGAGGTTTTGCCAAAACGCGTCCGAATCCAAAACATGGCCGCGGAACCGAATCCAAAACCAAAACACAAAACCCGAAAAATGTCCGGTGCACATCACTAGTGCAAACCTACAATATCCAACGTTGAGGCAGTGTGTCATTTAGAAAATGTCGAACCTACAGGTACCAATGTGGCGGTGCTCTTTCTTGCAGAAAAATTAAGTCATTGGAATCTTCATTAAGTTGTGGAAAGAGACAATTCTGCTGTAACTGTGTTTACCTAAAAACAAAACAAAAAAAAAACCTATAAACCTTTATTTGAGAAATGTCACAAAACAAGTTCACTTTTCGGGAATCATGTTCATGCTCTACATGTGGATTCTCTAATCCCCTTATGCGCACATTGTGACCAGGGGCAGATTTAGGGGTGAGTCTGCCCCAAGGCACAATTGTAATGGCTGCTCCTCGCCTGCCTACTTTTATAATTTTTATTGATTGGTTATAAACACTGATTTGATGATAGCCAATTTAATAGAATATTAAAAAGAAAAAGACACTATGATTTTTATATTTTTTTATTATGTATACATATTTGCTAAGTAGGAGAGCTTACAGGGGTAGTTGGTGCATGCCCTACCTATTCGTACTCCATTCAAGATGGCATATGGTATAGTACAGTGGAAATATTTGGCAGTTACTGGTACTTTTTGGTCTGACAGTACCAACACAAGCATCCAAGTGCCGCCCTCCAAACAAGTGTCGACCCTAGGCACGTGCCTGTACCAATTGCAGCTGGTATGGCCTCATGATTAGACTTTGCCTTAACATATTCCAGATAGTTGTATGAAGGATCACAAGGTCTTGGCTGGCACGATGAGTGAACTGGCGTGGGCTATGCAGAAAACTATCTTGAATTCTTCTCAGATTTTCCTCTGAAGTTCCCTGTGCTCTTCCCAATACATAAATAGCCTGTGGGAACCAATAGTGAATGCTCTTTGGCATTGGTAGATCACTGCAATTATGGATTTAGTCTTGCTGAACTGCAGAACGCAAAACACTTTGTGTTGCGGAGTCGCCATCTTGCGAACGACAGATGCCTGGGGTTAATGGTACACTGGGGGAGGTGAAACTCTTACTCGAATAGTAAGAGTTTCATTCATGGACAGTACGAGTTTGCAGATACTGTATATAGCGATTTCAAATCGGGTCGATCTTTTTTAAATACTTTATATTTTCTTCTGTATAAATATGAAAACTTGATGTCATGTTTTTAAATTTGCTAATAAATAAATAAACCTGTTTATGACTGGATACAAATTATTACAATGTTAATTGTGACTATCTATCTATCTATCTATATCTATGTATTTCAATCACTGTACTGTATATCTCTATTCAGTATGTCTATCTTCTATATATCTATCTGTGTACAGTGGCGTAACTTCATCTCAGTTGCCCGGAGGCAAGATAAATGTTGAGTGCCCCCCTCCCCACAAAAAATGATTAGTATTTTAACTTACCCTTCTATACCTACCACTACATCACTGACCCCGTCTCTCTATACCCTACACTAAATCACTGACACCTCTATACCCTACACTAAATCACTGACTAAATCAGTGTCCATTATTTTAATTACACAGCACGGTAGCATCCGTTACTCACATTACACCGCACAGTAGCAGCCATTATTCGCATTACGCTGTACAGTAGCGTCCACTTTTCGCATTACACCGCACAGTAGTGTCCGTTACTCACATTACACCTCACAGTAGTGTCCGTTACTCACACTGCACCACACAGTAGCATCCGTTACTCACATTGCACCACACAGTAGTGTCTGTTAGTCACATTACACCTCACAGTAGTGTCTCCGTTACTCACATTGTACCACACAGTATTGTCCGTTAGTCCCTTATACATGTTGCACCACAGTAGAGCCGCTTATTAGGCAACAGTCTTACATTTAGTTGAGGAATTAAAGACAGCAGATAAGAGTAACCTTTGATTTGTACAGATTTTTTTTTACAAGACAGTAATATAGAATAATCAGTTTAACTAACACTGCTTTTATTCTAAAATGAGCTGCCTAACCCTTTACACTGCACAATATGCCAGGTTAGGCTGCATGGAGGGGGTGTTAGGCACTACTGGGGGGGCGCGTAGGTTTAAGCACTAAGGGGGGACGGATAGGGTTAGGTTGCAGTACCAGAGGGCAAGGGGTAGGGGGGCAAGGTATAATACTTACCTCACCTCTGTTGGGATCATCACCATTATGATGCAGGCGTCAGTATTGCTGCTGACAGCATGGGAATAGTGGGAGGGGGATGGGAGAAGAGGTCCAAGAGAAGACTTGTCAGAGTGTGCAGGGCACTTTTGGGGGCGTGGCCTAATCACGGCCCGTGAGGCCACGCCCCCTTATGTAATATAAAAATATATTGATGAATGGGGTGCCGCTATGAAAACCAGTAAGAAAGGATCAAATCCAGGGAGAGTGGGAGAAGCACGATCAGTGTGATCAGCCACTATTCCTCCCCTGCACAGGCAGACTGCGGCTGATGCTCTCCGGCAGCACACTCCCTATAAACAGTGCAGCCAGCACAGCTCTGTAGAGACGGCTATGGGAGAGAGTGGGTGAGGGTAGGGGGAAGGACGGGAGGTAATGGGACAGACTCCTGGAGCTATTCGCTGACCTGTGCGGTGTGGACACCAGGATGATCAGCTGCCTGTCACGGTGTCCTGTTTCTGTGTGGCGGGGAAGAACTTCCACGATTGTCACAAGGGGGCGTGGTTTGGTGGAAGATTGCAGATTGAGATGACTGGCTGGGGGGAGGAGGTGGGAGGGAGGACAGTAGAGTGGCGTAACCGTGGTACCGCACGCATCGGCGGGTGCCTGCGGATGGTGTGCCCACAGGGCAAATGTGGTCTGAACACCATCCGCACTACCCTAGTTAAGGCCCTGCGGTCAGAGTGCAATGGAGGAGGCTGGATCTAGGTGCCCCCTACAGCACTGGAGCCCGGCGGCAGCAGACTCCGCTGCCTCCGGGAGTTCCGCCCCTGTCTGTGTATCTGGTAACCTGGGGGAATATGTGTATCTGGCACTATGGGTGCATATCTAGCACTGTGGGGGCATGTGTATTTGGCAATGTGGGGGCATATCTGGCACCTTGGGGGCATGTGTATTTGGCAATGTGGGGGCATATCTGGCACCTTGGGGGGCATATCTGGCACAGTGGGGGCATGTGTATCTGGCAATGTGGGGGCATATCTGGCAACATGGGGGAATATGTGTATCTGGCACTGTGAGGACATGTGTGTATCTGGCACTGTGTGGGCATATCTGGCACTAGTGGGGGCATATGCATATCTGGTAATGTGGGGGCATTTCTGGCAATGTGGGGGAATATGTGTATCTGGCACTGTGGGGCCATGTGTGTATCTTGCACTCTGCGGGCATATCCGGCACTGTGGGGGCATATGTGTATCTGGCACTGCACTATTTGGGTAATATGTGTATCACGCCCACACTTTCATTGACCACGCCCCATGTGGCATGTGGCCACACCCATTTTTTGCCTTCAGCATGCGCACACAGTACCACTAAGATTATTTTTCTACTTGCACCACCGTGTATATATGTGTATATATATATATATATATATATATATATATGTACACCTGTGTGGCCAGCAAATCCCTTTTTTAAATAATATATCTGCATCGATACACACACACATATATATATATATATATATATATATATATAATACGGCATGCAAAGAATCCATAATTTGGAGTTGGGGGTCAGGGGGGGGGGGGCAAAGTTTTTTGTTGCACCTGGGCCCACCGCTCGCTATTTCTGCCACTGGATCTGGGCTATTATATAGGAGATACTGTATATTACATGTATATATAACATTGTAAAAAGATTACTGTAGATCTGGATATTAAAGTGTAACACACATATGGTCTTTATTTAAGGCTAAAGAACATAAATTTTCTTCACTTGAGTAAAATCACAAATGTTACATTTTTTTAACAAAATATTGGTCTGACAAATACTTCCTAAATGCATAAATATTATAACCAGCTTTTTTGACAACTCAGAAGTATTATCTTAATGGACAATGTACAAAAACTGTGCGGAGATACTGGAAAACATCATTTAAGAGCACTTATGAGAAGCTAGGACATCCATCACCCCCTGCTAATTTTAGGACAGTTTACAATGGAATGTAACCCCACAATATTCCCAAGGCGTTTGGAGTAAAGTAACCCAAAGGTTGAAACAAGGACAAAGGGAAAAACAATTTCTTGGCCGTTTTCTAAATACCCTCAAACAGAAAAAAAAAAATCTAGATGAAATATGGTCTCAAGAATCCTTATTAATGCATTTTCAGGTGCCTGATGCTTATATTAAGGACATCAATGTATACTTTACTTACAGATAGATATGATCCATGTTTACATTATTGAGCTGGGAAATATTTAAAGTTTTTGTTAGGTGCTTTGCCTGGATGTTTAGGACTAGAGAGAGCGGCGTTGTCAGATGCTGTCCAGATTCACTTGGGGCGCATGGGAGCATCATGGGGTTACTAAAAGTCAATCGAGTCGCTGTTGATCAATTTTTGGTCAATGTTGGGTCAATTTTTAATAGATTTTGTGTTTCAGGGTCTTAATCACACATTTGCTAATAGGTTATTTTTGACATCCTTTTAAAAAAAATATGTCAAAAAGCATCTGTTAGTAAATTAGGGATTAGGGGTATATTTACTAAAAATCAGTCTTGGTCGATGTTTGGTTGATTTTGTATTTCAGGGTCTACATTAAATAGGTACTACTTACTACTTCAATACACTGTGTCATCTCTACTTTCCGCTGTTATACTTTGTTTATAGTTGACTATACAGTATCACATTGACTGGCAGCATTGCATTGATTCCATCGCTAGATACCACATACACAATAGCATAACCCTGCAATGTCATCCGATATCAGGGTGTTTGCTTAGTTTTTGATCCTAATGGCATTGCAACGATTCATAACCAATGAGAGAACACTGAGCAAGAAAAGTAATGTGATTAAGGCACCTGGATAACAATAGTAAATCACGGTCCCTAAGTTGTGGATTGCAAGGATGCAATCAGCACTGTAGCATGCACCCTTAGTGCAGCATGGACACTGGTTCTAACATGTGTTTCACTGCAGTTAGGTCTTTGTCAAGGAAGTCAGTCAGCCATGTAACCTAACAAGAAACCTAGTGGCTTTATGTAAATGTATGTTATGCATCACTGCCAATATATAGAACAATGCTTCACTGCAAATTTTTACAAATAAATAGCAAAGGGTGCTGATTAAGAAGCAGCATAATGGAAACAAAACCATGGGATGTGTTCCCATGGCCTCCGGCTCCAACTCACCCCCTTCATCATTCCCGTTGGCATCCCCCAGGGTTCTGTTCTTGGCCCCCTTCTCTTCTTCCTGTATACCTCTTCCCTGGGTAAACTCATAAGCTCCTTTGGTGTCCAATGCCACCTCTATTCTGGTGACATGCAACTATACCTCTCCTCTCCTGACCTCTCCCCCTCCATCATCTCACAGGTATAAAGCTGCCTCTCCACCATCTCTCCTGGAAGTCTAAGTGCTCCCCGAAGCTCATCATGGACAAAATTAAACTCATCATCTTCCCCCCACACAGAGTCTCCACCCCACCCCCCTCCACAATATCTCTATCACTGTTAATAACACCATCATCTCCTCTGTTCCCCAACTCCGCTGCCTGGGTGTCACTCTTGACTTCTCCCTCTCCTTCACCCCCTCAATCCTGTCAGTCCCAGTTAAGCAAAATTGCTCGCATCAGGCCGTTCCTCTCCCAGAATGCAAATAAACTTATTATGCACATACTGGTCATCTCTCGGCTTGGCTACTGCAACCTTCTCCTCACAGGCCTCCCACATTCCCATTTTCCCTCCAATCTGTTCTTAATTCTGCAGTTAGACTCATCTTCCTCCTCCGCTGCTCCACATCTGACACTCCCTTTAGCCAAAACCTGCACTGGCTCCCCTTCCCCTACAGAGTCTTCTTCAAACTCTTCACCCTCACATACAATATCACCTTCTAACTCCACTGCTTCTTACATCTCGAACCTCATCTCCCTACATACTCCTTCCCATCCTCTATGGTCAGCCAATGACCATCATCTCTCATCTACCCTGGTCACTGCATCTCATGCTCGAATCCAAGATTCCATCTGTGCTGCCCCACTTCACTGGAACAATCTCCCTCGCTCAATCAGACTCTACCCATCCTTGCAAAGTTTTAAGCATGCACTGAAAACCCACCTGTTTATCAAAGCGTACCCTTCCACTACATAACCATGTCTTGTGGTCATTCTCCCCACCCCCCTGCATTGTGTCTTGGTCATCTCTACCTTGCTTACTTCTTGGCCTCAGGCCCCATTCCTTGCTTGAGCCTCATGTCACCTATCTGTCTCCCCTATTCCCCTGGATTGTAAGCTCCTCAGAGCAGGGACCTCTTCCCTCCTGTTCTCACAGCCCTCTTCACTTGCACTTCTACTACAGCCTACACCTACTCAGTGACTGTCTAACCTGCATCTCCTTTTGATCGTAACAGTTCATCTCTCCCAATGGTAATACTCCCCTAGTAATACGTTCCAGTTGTATTGTGCATTGAGATTTGTTGTGCTAATTGTTACTTTTTCTCACTTTCAGTTTAGAATATAATTGTTTTTAATAATAATAATAATAATAATAATAATCATCATCATCACCACAGCAATTCCATTAAGGTTAACCTTACCAAAATTTTGTCAAAAGTTCACCTCATAACTACTGTAGTTTGTGGACACCCTTAGCTTCAAATAGAAAACTCTATCTTGGAAATTGGAAATCTACTGAATGAGCCTTTATAACCCTGAATTCTTCTGATAACTACAGCATGAAGCAGATCTGCATCTATTGTATGTCAAAGTTGCAGGCAAAGTTGCTTTAGTTGCAGGCAGCCGTTGAAGCTCCCATGACACACTCAGGGCACTCCTATAAGTCAGGGTCCATAAGTCGCATGCTCACAATTGTTGCTGCCCAGTTGCCTCCATGAAATGCACAATTTCATGGAGATACAGATCTGACCAAGGGGGTAATTCAGATCTGATCTTAGCAGCAAATTTGATAGCAGTTGGGCAAAACCATGTGCACTGCAGGGGGGGGGGGGCAGATATAACATTTGCAGAGAGAGTTAGATTTGGTTGGGTTATTTTGTTTCTGTGTAGAGTAAATACTGCCTGCTTTATTTTTACACTGCAATTTAGATTTCAGTTTGAACACACCCCATCCAAATCTAACTCTCTCAGCACATGTTATATCTACCCCCCCCCCTGCAGTGCACATGGTTTTGCCCAGCTGCGAACAAATTTGCTGCTACGATCAAGTCTGACTTACCCCCCAAATTCTCTGCAACTAAGAATAGGACAGAAATATGGAGAAATGCATAAATTTGCATGTACGCATGCAAGTATGCAAAAAGTCCACATTTGTGTCCATGCACAGAGATCTATCTAACTTCAGCTCCAAAATACACAAAGAAGGTGAAAATGAAAAAAGATGAAAATCAAATTTCCTGTGGTAGATACTGTATATGGTATATTATTATTTGCATCATAATTTAACCAATATATGCATCAGATACACTGATGAAGCCGCCGAGCTATTGAAGGTGGGGAAACGCATCTGTACGTCTCCCAAACACACGGGATACAGCTTCCAAATACCACATCCGCAGGCCAGCGTGTTGCGTGTTGCAGACCCCACAAAGCTATTAGAAGGGGGACGGAGTGCTACAAAGTTAATGCATATGGACTCCAGATAAGGCTGCCGGGAGGAGCTCTAGCCGGGAGGGATACCATCAACTCCGCTGATTAACTGAGGTTATTCCAATTTCCATATTGGCATATATGGTAAACTAACATGTTATGAGCATTTGCATGATGTCTACTAATACTGCATGAATACGCATGAACTGTGTGTACTAGCGATAGTTATCAGCTAAGCATAAACGCCATTATAAAGCTGAAAGACGTTTAAAGGCTAATTAACAACTCTAACTGCTAACAACTCTCAGGTGTTTGATACCAAACATTTTAAGTGCTACCTAGTGTTATTGAGACTTATGCAAAGGAGACTTTGTTACAGATCAATTCTGCAGTTTATTCCAGGTGATACACAGTCCCACAGAAGTATAAGATAAAGAGACTTTGTTGCAGATTAGTCTTGTAGTATTTTGCCCTGTGTTGGTATATTTTGTCGTTTATATATCCAATAATTTTTAGAATATGGAGCATATTTTATATGTATGAATGGTGCTGGCCAGTATCAAATGGTTTGTAATATGTGATGTAATATATTTTTAAATAAAAAACAACATAAATCTACTAGAGATGAGCGGGTTCGGTTCCTCGGAATCCGAACCCGCCCGAACTTCATGTTTTTTTTCACGGGTCCGAGCGACTCGGATCTTCCCGCCTTGCTCGGTTAACCCGAGCGCGCCCGAACGTCATCATGACGCTGTCGGATTCTCGCGAGGCTCGGATTCTATCGCGAGACTCGGATTCTATATAAGGAGCCGCGCGTCGCCGCCATTTTCACTCGTGCATTGAGATTGATAGGGAGAGGACGTGTCTGGCGTCCTCTCCATTAGAATAGAGATAGATTAGATAGAGAGAGAGAGATTGTGCAGAGTCGCAGACAGAGTTAGTTTACCACAGTCAGTGACCAGTGCAGTTGCTAGTTAACTTTTATTTAATATAATATATCCGTTCACTTCTCTCTGCTATATCCGTTCTCTGCCTGAAAAAAAAAACGATACACAGCACAGTCAGTCACACAGTGTGACTCAGTCTGTGTGCACTCAGCTCAGCCCAGTGTGCTGCACAGTCATCAATGTATAAATTAAAAGCTTATAATTAATTGTGGGGGAGACTGGGGAGCACTGCAGGTTGTTAGCAGGAGCCAGGAGTACAATTATATTAATTAACAGTGCACACTTTTGCTGCAGGAGTGGTGACCAGTGCCTGACCACCAGTATAGTATTGTTGTATACTACTAATATCTCTTTAAATATCAACCAGTCTATATTAGCAGCAGACACAGTACAGTGCGGTAGTTCACGGCTGTGGCTACCTCTGTGTCGGCACACGGCAGGCAGTCCGTCCGACCAGAATTGTATTATTTATTATTATATACCTACCACCTAACCGTGGTTTTTTTTTCATTCTTTATACCGTCATAGTGTCATCCTAATTGTTACGAGTATACTACTATCTCTTTATCAACCAGTGTACAGTGCGGTAGTTCACGGCTGTGGCTACCTCTGTGTCGGCACACGGCAGGCAGTCCGTCCGACCAGAATTGTATTATTTATTATTATATACCTACCACCTAACCGTGGTTTTTTTTTCATTCTTTATACCGTCATAGTGTCATCCTAATTGTTACGAGTATACTACTATCTCTTTATCAACCAGTGTACAGTGCGGTAGTTCACGGCTGTGGCTACCTCTGTGTCGGCACACGGCAGGCAGTCCGTCCGACCAGAATTGTATTATTTATTATTATATACCTACCACCTAACCGTGGTTTTTTTTTTCATTCTTTATACCGTCATAGTGTCATCCTAATTGTTACGAGTATACTACTATCTCTTTATCAACCAGTGTACAGTGCGGTAGTTCACGGCTGTGGCTACCTCTGTGTCGGCACACGGCAGGCAGTCCGTCCGACCAGAATTGTATTATTTATTATTACATACCTACCACCTAACCGTGGTTTTTTTTTTCATTCTTTATACCGTCATAGTGTCATCCTAATTGTTACGAGTATACTACTATCTCTTTATCAACCAGTGTACAGTGCGGTAGTTCACGGCTGTGGCTACCTCTGTGTCGGCACACGGCAGGCAGTCCGTCCGACCAGAATTGTATTATTTATTATTATATACCTACCACCTAACCGTGGTTTTTTTTTCATTCTTTATACCGTCATAGTGTCATCCTAATTGTTACGAGTATACTACTATCTCTTTATCAACCAGTGTACAGTGCGGTAGTTCACGGCTGTGGCTACCTCTGTGTCGGCACACGGCAGGCAGTCCGTCCGACCAGAATTGTATTATTTATTATTATATACCTACCACCTAACCGTGGTTTTTTTTTCATTCTTTATACCGTCATAGTGTCATCCTTATTGTTACGAGTATACTACTATCTCTTTATCAACCAGTGTACAGTGCGGTAGTTCACGGCTGTGGCTACCTCTGTGTCGGCACACGGCAGGCAGTCCGTCCGACCAGAATTGTATTATTTATTATTATATACCTACCACCTAACCGTGGTTTTTTTTTCATTCTTTATACCGTCATAGTGTCATCCTAATTGTTACGAGTATACTACTATCTCTTTATCAACCAGTGTACAGTGCGGTAGTTCACGGCTGTGGCTACCTCTGTGTCGGCACACGGCAGGCAGTCCGTCCGACCAGAATTGTATTATTTATTATTATATACCTACCACCTAACCGTGGTTTTTTTTTTCATTCTTTATACCGTCATAGTGTCATCCTAATTGTTACGAGTATACTACTATCTCTTTATCAACCAGTGTACAGTGCGGTAGTTCACGGCTGTGGCTACCTCTGTGTCGGCACACGGCAGGCAGTCCGTCCGACCAGAATTGTATTATTTATTATTATATACCTACCACCTAACCGTGGTTTTTTTTTCATTCTTTATACCGTCATAGTGTCATCCTAATTGTTACGAGTATACTACTATCTCTTTATCAACCAGTGTACAGTGCGGTAGTTCACGGCTGTGGCTACCTCTGTGTCGGCAGTCGGCAGGCAGTCCGTCCATCCATAATTGTATTATTATTATAATATATACCACCTAACCGTGGTTTTTTTATACCACCTAACCGTGGCAGTCCGTCCATAATTGTATACTAGTATCCAATCCATCCATCTCCATTGTTTACCTGAGGTGCCTTTTAGTTCTGCCTATAAAATATGGAGAACAAAAAAGTTGAGGTTCCAAAATTAGGGAAAGATCAAGATCCACTTCCACCTCGTGCTGAAGCTGCTGCCACTAGTCATGGCCGAGACGATGAAATGCCAGCAACGTCGTCTGCCAAGGCCGATGCCCAATGTCATAGTACAGAGCATGTCAAATCCAAAACACCAAATATCAGAAAAAAAAGGACTCCAAAACCTAAAATAAAATTGTCGGAGGAGAAGCGTAAACTTGCCAATATGCCATTTACCACACGGAGTGGCAAGGAACGGCTGAGGCCCTGGCCTATGTTCATGGCTAGTGGTTCAGCTTCACATGAGGATGGAAGCACTCAGCCTCTCGCTAGAAAACTGAAAAGACTCAAGCTGGCAAAAGCACCGCAAAGAACTGTGCGTTCTTTGAAATCCCAAATCCACAAGGAGAGTCCAATTGTGTCGTTTGCGATGCCTGACCTTCCCAACACTGGACGTGAAGAGCATGCGCCTTCCACTATTTGCATGCCCCCTGCAAGTGCTGGAAGGAGCACCCGCAGTCCAGTTCCTGATAGTCAGATTGAAGATGTCAGTGTTGAAGTACACCAGGATGAGGAGGATATGGGTGTTGCTGGCGCTGGGGAGGAAATTGACCAGGAGGATTCTGATGGTGAGGTGGTTTGTTTAAGTCAGGCACCCGGGGAGACACCTGTTGTCCGTGGGAGGAATATGGCCGTTGACATGCCAGGTGAAAATACCAAAAAAATCAGCTCTTCGGTGTGGAGGTATTTCACCACAAATGCGGACAACAGGTGTCAAGCCGTGTGTTCCCTTTGTCAAGCTGTAATAAGTAGGGGTAAGGACGTTAACCACCTCGGAACATCCTCCCTTATACGTCACCTGCAGCGCATTCATAATAAGTCAGTGACAAGTTCAAAAACTTTGGGTGACAGCGGAAGCAGTCCACTGACCAGTAAATCCCTTCCTCTTGTAACCAAGCTCACGCAAACCACCCCACCAACTCCCTCAGTGTCAATTTCCTCCTTCCCCAGGAATGCCAATAGTCCTGCAGGCCATGTCACTGGCAAGTCTGACGAGTCCTCTCCTGCCTGGGATTCCTCCGATGCATCCTTGCGTGTAACGCCTACTGCTGCTGGCGCTGCTGTTGTTGCCGCTGGGAGTCGATGGTCATCCCAGAGGGGAAGTCGTAAGCCCACTTGTACTACTTCCAGTAAGCAATTGACTGTTCAACAGTCCTTTGCGAGGAAGATGAAATATCACAGCAGTCATCCTACTGCAAAGCGGATAACTGAGGCCTTGGCATCCTGGGTGGTGAGAAACGTGGTTCCGGTATCCATCATTACTGCAGAGCCAACTAGAGACTTGTTGGAGGTACTGTGTCCCCGGTACCAAATACCATCTAGGTTCCATTTCTCTAGGCAGGCGATACCGAAAATGTACACAGACCTCAGAAAAAGAGTCACCAGTGTCCTAAAAAATGCAGCTGTACCCAATGTCCACTTAACCACGGACATGTGGACAAGTGGAGCAGGGCAGGGTCAGGACTATATGACTGTGACAGCCCACTGGGTAGATGTATGGACTCCCGCCGCAAGAACAGCAGCGGCGGCACCAGTAGCAGCATCTCGCAAACGCCAACTCTTTCCTAGGCAGGCTACGCTTTGTATCACCGCTTTCCAGAATACGCACACAGCTGAAAACCTCTTACGGCAACTGAGGAAGATCATCGCGGAATGGCTTACCCCAATTGGACTCTCCTGTGGATTTGTGGCATCGGACAACGCCAGCAATATTGTGTGTGCATTAAATCTGGGCCAATTCCAGCACGTCCCATGTTTTGCACATACCTTGAATTTGGTGGTGCAGAATTTTTTAAAAAACGACAGGGCCGTGCAAGAGATGCTGTTGGTGGCCAGAAGAATTGCGGGACACTTTCGGCGTACAGGCACCACGTACAGAAAACTGGAGCACCACCAAAAACTACTGAACCTGCCCTGCCATCATCTGAAGCAAGAAGTGGTAACGAGGTGGAATTCAACCCTCTATATGCTTCAGAGGTTGGAGGAGCAGCAAAAGGCCATTCAAGCCTATACAATTGAGCACGATATAGTAGGTGGAATGCACCTGTCTCAAGTGCAGTGGAGAATGATTTCAACGTTGTGCAAGGTTCTGATGCCCTTTGAACTTGCCACACGTGAAGTCAGTTCAGACACTGCCAGCCTGAGTCAGGTCATTCCCCTCATCAGGCTTTTGCAGAAGAAGCTGGAGGCATTGAAGGAGGAGCTAACACGGAGCGATTCCGCTAGGCATGTGGGACTTGTGGATGCAGCCCTTAATTCGCTTAACAAGGATTCACGGGTGGTCAATCTGTTGAAATCAGAGCACTACATTTTGGCCACCGTGCTCGATCCTAGATTTAAAGCCTACCTTGGATCTCTCTTTCCGGCAGACACAGGTCTGCTGGGGTTGAAAGACCTGCTGGTGACAAAATTGTCAAGTCAAGCGGAACGCGACCTGTCAACATCTCCTCCTTCACATTCTCCCGCAACTGGGGGTGCGAGGAAAAGGCTCAGAATTCCGAGCCCACCCGCTGGCGGTGATGCAGGGCAGTCTGGAGCGACTGCTGATGCTGACATCTGGTCCGGACTGAAGGACCTGACAACGATTACGGACATGTCGTCTACTGTCACTGCATATGATTCTCTCAACATTGATAGAATGGTGGAGGATTATATGAGTGACCGCATCCAAGTAGGCACGTCACACAGTCCGTACTTATACTGGCAGGAAAAAGAGGCAATTTGGAGGCCCTTGCACAAACTGGCTTTATTCTACCTAAGTTGCCCTCCCACAAGTGTGTACTCCGAAAGAGTGTTTAGTGCCGCCGCTCACCTTGTCAGCAATCGGCGTACGAGGTTACATCCAGAAAATGTGGAGAAGATGATGTTCATTAAAATGAATTATAATCAATTCCTCCGCGGAGACATTGACCAGCAGCAATTGCCTCCACAAAGTACACAGGGAGCTGAGATGGTGGATTCCAGTGGGGACGAATTGATAATCTGTGAGGAGGGGGATGTACACGGTGATATATCGGAGGGTGAAGATGAGGTGGACATCTTGCCTCTGTAGAGCCAGTTTGTGCAAGGAGAGATTAATTGCTTCTTTTTTTGGGGGGGTCCAAACCAACCCGTCATATCAGTCACAGTCGTGTGGCAGACCCTGTCACTGAAATGATGGGTTGGTTAAAGTGTGCATGTCCTGTTTTGTTTATACAACATAAGGGTGGGTGGGAGGGCCCAAGGATAATTCCATCTTGCACCTCTTTTTTCTTTTCTTTTTCTTTGCATCATGTGCTGATTGGGGTGGGTTTTTTGGAAGGGACACCCTGCGTGACACTGCAGTGCCACTCCTAGATGGGCCCGGTGTTTGTGTCGGCCACTAGGGTCGCTAATCTTACTCACACAGCTACCTCATTGCGCCTCTTTTTTTCTTTGCGTCATGTGCTGTTTGGGGAGGGTTTTTTGGAAGGGACATCCTGCGTGACACTGCAGTGCCACTCCTAGATGTGCCCGGTGTTTGTGTCGGCCACTAGGGTCGCTAATCTTACTCACACAGTCAGCTACCTCATTGCGCCTCTTTTTTTCTTTGCGTCATGTGCTGTTTGGGGAGGGTTTTTTGGAAGGGCCATCCTGCGTGACACTGCAGTGCCACTCCTAGATGGGCCCGGTGTTTGTGTCGGCCACTAGGGTCGCTAATCTTACTCACACAGCTACCTCATTGCGCCTCTTTTTTTCTTTGCGTCATGTGCTGTTTGGGGAGGGTTTTTTGGAAGGGACATCCTGCGTGACACTGCAGTGCCACTCCTAGATGGGCCCGGTGTTTGTGTCGGCCACTAGGGTCGCTTATCTTACTCACACAGCGACCTCGGTGCAAATTTTAGGACTAAAAATAATATTGTGAGGTGTGAGGTATTCAGAATAGACTGAAAATGAGTGTAAATTATGGTTTTTGAGGTTAATAATACTTTGGGATCAAAATGACCCCCAAATTCTATGATTTAAGCTGTTTTTTAGTGTTTTTTGAAAAAAACACCCGAATCCAAAACACACCCGAATCCGACAAAAAAAATTCGGTGAGGTGTTGCCAAAACGCGTTCGAACCCAAAACACGGCCGCGGAACCGAACCCAAAACCAAAACACAAAACCCGAAAAATTTCAGGCGCTCATCTCTAAAATCTACTACAGATTTCTAGCGCTTTTCCATTTGTTTTTTGATGTAATTTTAATGACCCATAGTTCTAGAGACTGCCCCCCACTGTCTTTATTGCTATACCCCACTATCAGTGGGGTATAGCAATCTTTTATTGCTATACCCCACTGTCTTTCTAAATTATTTAGATTTTTTATTGATATAAAAATACACATCAAAAGAGCAGGAATCTGGACCACCTTCCAGGAAGACCTTCTGCATTGTAGAAAGATGTTCCCTATTAGCATTTGCTACTCACAAACATTCACTGCTGTCAATGGATTTAGCAAAGCCAGAACAAGAAGCCTATAAAATATCATCTGTGTTTCTGCTTAAGGCTTATTGTTCATAGGCATGCAAAGCAATATAATGACTCTTAAGCACAGACCACAGATGTGACTTACTCTGTGATTTGATTAGATGCTGCAATAAACATGAAAAGTGCAAAGTACATACAGATGTAGTGATAATTTCAATAAAACATAGATGAAAATAATAGATAGCCTTACACATTATTTCATGCTATTACATCGCATACGTCAGTGACAATGAGTTATACACCCCACCCCCCCAAAAAATAAAATTATAATAAAATAATGTAAAAAGACAAATAGTACAGTGGTACGAGTTTCTCTGCCTAATTGTACAGTATATGCCAGGTATAGTTTACACCTGTACACGTTAAACTCAAATTCAGGTGATTGTGTCTGTCAGTTTTATGTGTAGTGAGTGTTACACACCTTTTAGCACCATCACAAATACTAAGAAAATTCTTATACATTCATCAGTTATTATTTATTGTAGAAATGCAAACACTTTTCCAGTAAACCTCTTCATATTATACTAAATTATAACTCCTAAAACTGCATGCTGGTTGTATGTAACCAACGTCAGTGCTACAAACAATTTAAGCTTGCTTTAACCTCTTTATACTCACATTTCACAACTAGCATTTCTATGCAGACAAATAAAAACATATTGAACATTAGATCCAAAAGGTATAGTAATTAGCAAATAAATTACATTCTTTGGAACAACTGCCAGCAAAAAATATAAACAATGACAAACTTATGTTAAGATTGTTATAATGCCAGAGTTATCTGTCTGTGCATGTTTAGAAGCCATTCAATTTCAACAATTGGGAAATAAAGGAAAGTTATAAGATCAATTGCTCACTGACTACAGGAAATATTTGAAAAACCCCAAACTGAACAGTGTTCGTTATAATAACAATTAAAAGTTAAACTTGCTCAAAGAAACAAGTTAACATATATTATTATGAAATGACTTCTGTGTAATAATAGTGGTGCAATGTGTTGGTGAGTGGGATGATCAGCGCAACAAAGTGTCCTGTCTCCTGTTTCGGGGCAGCTTGTACCAATGAGTTGTCCAAACTCGTCTGGTAAGTGGTGATTACTGGGGGAGTGGTACTATACCTGCGCTCACCTCCTAGTGTTAGTAAGGAAATATGTGACAGATAAGTGTTGTGTATATCTATGCCTTTTATTGAGACACAGAGCTCAGGCATAAATAGTATTATGCATTTAAATAGCAAATGATAAAATGACAGCGATTGTTAGCACACAGGTGATGGATCATAGGTGGTCATTCCGAGTTGTTCGCTCGCAAGCTGCTTTTAGCAGCTTTGCACACGCTAAGCTGCCGCCTACTGGGAGTGAATCTTATCTTATCAAAATTGCGAACGAAAGATTCGCAATATTGCGAAAAGACTTCTCTGTGCAGTTTCTGAGTAGCTCGAGACTTACTCTGCCAGTGCGATCAGTTCAGTGCTTGTCGTTCCTGGTTTGACGTCACAAACACACCCAGCGTTCGCCCAGACACTCCTCCGTTTCTCCAGCCACTCCCGCGTTTTTCCCAGAAACGGTAGCGTTTTTTCACACACTCCCATAAAACGGCCAGTTTCCGCCCAGAAACACCCACTTCCTGTCAATCACATTACGATCACCAGAACGAAGAAAAAACCTTGTAATGCCGTGAGTAAAATACCTACCTGCATAGCAAATTTACTTGGCGCAGTCGCACTGCGGACATTGCGCATGCGCATTAGCGACTAATGGCTCCGTTGCGAGAAAAAAATAACGAGCGAACAACTCAGAATGACCCCCATAGTTAGGATCAAAGTCCAGATGCTGATGACAGAGACTGTGAAATATAGTAGGAATTTGTAGCTGAAAGTTAGTACGTAATAGTCATTGTTAAAGTGTATTCCTTTTGCCTGGGGTTATTTGTACTCCTCTCCCTCCCTCTGGGGGATCTGATAGTCACACAAAATAACCTTTATACCAGTAATAATTGTTATAATGAATTATTGGGATATGATACAATACTTTCTTCCATTCCATGTTCCTTACATGTGATACTACTTCATCTGTGACTTTATGGCTAATATTCACTAGCCTTTTCATGCAGTCTTATAATATACATTTGTCTTATACCACAACATCGCACAGACAGAGGGTCCCAGCTGATGCGCATTATGCGTCTCAACTAGAGTCCAATGTGAACTAAACACATGAACTCTCTACTGCCTGGGCCAAAACCACCCAAATATTACTCCTTGACAAGTAACCTCGTTACTTAAACTAGATTGCATTATACATATGATTTAAACATTCAAATCATTCTTACCCTCAGTTGTAATGAACCATATAAAGTATAACATCTTTTACTCCATAAACAGTAACTGCAATGTCATAGATGACTTTCATATGGATAGTTACAAATAATGCAATATATATTACCAGGTCAGATACACAATACAGTTTAACAACTCAGAAGTGAATTCCTAACTTCATCCCAGTAATGTATTTATGGTCAAAATGAGAGATTATTTAAAGTAAAGATAAGTAAAGGTAGAGTGTGTTATAGTATAGTCAGAAGTATGGTTACCTTTCAAGAAAGTGTTTTGTCCAGTGGAATTCCTGAAGTCAGGTAAGTGTTGTGTCCTGTGTGTAGTGGCAGGGAAAGAGAGCTTGTTTTTGGGTGAGGGGGCTTTATATAACATTTCCCAGTATGCACTTCACCAACCCAACCCCCACAGCTGCACATGGCTTGGAAGTGGGACATAGGTTCCATTGCTGGCTATGTGTCATTTCCTGTTCTTTGTATTACTATTGCTCATGTTACAATCAATATAGTATGTTTCTTTTGTTTTATATACAGTACTGCTTATTTATTCCCAGTGTATTTCTCAATCTGTGCAAGTACAGTGTTGTGCATGTGCACCTGATTAATGGCGCTGAGCAGACGCCAATATCGGAGCTCCTTCACAGTCATGATCAAATAGGTTCCAAATGCTGGTTCCAGTATAAGTGGTGCATTCCTTTATTGCACAATGGTGCTGTGATACAGTAGATGTAGAGGGTCTCTGTTCTAGAGAGCCGGTATCCCAACCCTCCAGGTATAGTACTCACCCCTCCGATGTATGATGGAGAACGGATAACACTATTGGCTGGGACCTCTGAGTTAGACACCAGTGCCGGGAATGGCACCATCATACACCGAAGGGGTAAGTACTGTACCTGGAGGGTCTGAATGCTGGCTCTCTAGAACAGAGACCCTTACATCTACAGCACCATTGTGCAACAAAGGAATGCACCACTTTTACTGGTACCAGCATTTGGAACCTATTTGATCATGACTATTACGTACTAACTTTCAGCTACAAACTCCTACTATATTTCACAGCCTGTGTCATCAGCATCTGGACTTTGATCCTAACTGTGATCCATCACCTGTGTGCTAAAAATCGCTGTTATTTTATAATTTGATATTTGAATGCATTATGCTCTTTATGCCTGAGTGTCACTGGCCTAGACTGAGGGTGTTGTGAACTCAGGGATTCTTCCGATGGTTGGGAAGAGGAACCACAACTGAGCTGGAAAAGGGAAGGCCTGATATAGGATTTCCACATACAGGACGCTGACAGTGGAGTTTGATGAAATATTAAAGAGCTTTATTGCAGAGGAAAACAACTTAAAGTCAACTGCCAAAAAGGAATAAATAAAGGAAATGTCCAGACCCACTGAAGGGTTTAGTGAGCAGCATTGGGGATGCTGGTAATTAAAGAAACTGTGGGTGATGTTTAATAGTCACTGATAACTTGTGAAACTTATGAATGATGATTAATAGCACAGATGGTTGAAGAACTTGTGAGTGGTGACTGAGACGCTGATGATGTGAGAAACTGAAGTGCAGGGGTTTTAGACGCTGTGGATTTGTAGAAATTGAGAACGGAGACTGAGACGCTGATGATGTGAGGAATTGAAGTGCAGGGGTTTTTAGACGCTGTGGATTTGTAGAACTTGAGAACGGAGACGCTGATGATGTGAGGAACTGAAGTGCAGGGGTTTTAGACGCTGTTGGTTTGTAGAACTTGTGAACGGAGACTGAGACGCTGATGATGAGAGGAACTGAAGTGCAGGGGTTTTAGACGCTGTTGGTTTGTAGAACTTGTGAACGGAGACTGAGACGCTGATGATGAGAGGAACTGAAGTGCAGGGGTTTTAGACGCTGTTGGTTTGTAGAACTTGTGAACGGAGACTGAGACGCTGATGATGAGAGGAACTGAAGTGCAGGGGTTTTAGACGCTGTTGGTTTGCAGTACTTGTGAACGGAGACTGAGACGCTGATGATGTGAGGAATTGAAGTGCAGGGGTTTTAGACACTGTGGATTTGTAGAACTTGAGAACGGAGACTGAGACGCTGATTCCTAGGAGCACGGTTGACTGGATCGCGGAGAGATATACCGGCCGCTGAATACACTGGAGCCGGTGCAGCGAACTGGCAGCTGGAAATGCCGGAGACACTGGAGTACAACTGCAGAGATCCTTGCCGGGAACAAGAGCACTGGCATCTACGTCATGGAAAGACGATACTCAGGCACTGAAGCTCTGTCCGGCATCTGACTTTGAATCTCCCGCCAGCGCTGGATTGGCGGAGCAGTCTGATGACGTCACCTGCCCCCGTCCACGTGATACAGGGTGTCATGGCGGCGCCCATGCCCCGGAGAACCAACGGGAGCCGCGCCAGCCAGACGCCGGAGCCCGCGGCCCACCGAAGGCAAAAGCCGCAACACCGAATAGCAGACACGCAGGGATAAGTGCGGCGAACGCCGCCTCTGATGTGTGACACTGAGCACTGTGTGTCAATAAAAGGCATAGATATACACAATGCTTATCTGTCACATATTTCCTTACTAATACTAGGAGGTGAGTGCAGGTACCACTCCTGCAGTAATAATAGTGGTACCAGTGGTTTATAACTGGAATTATGGAGTCAACTGCAGATTCTTCCTTCCTACATTACTATCTCACAGCACTGAGGTCATGGGTGTGATTCCCAACACGGCCCTAACTGTATGGAGTTTGTATAGTCTCCCTGTGCTTATTTTGGTTTCCTCCAAGTACTCCAGTTTCTACCCACAATCCAAAAATATACTGGTGGGTAAAATTAACCCTAATGTGTAAGTGTGCGCATATACATGTGTTTAGGGCAGACTTGATGGGCAAAGTGTTTTTTATGTGCCACCATACTTGTTTCTATATTTACTGTCTCCAAGGTTGGAACTACTGATGCATCAGAAGTAGGCTTATCATACTATCCCTTTAAACTGGGACACTCATGAAAAACACAGGTTCTGTGGCTGGCTGACTTCAACCCTGAATTTCACCTGGTTTTAATCAGCCACAGAACCTGTGTAATTCATGTGTGTCCTGTTTTAAATGGATAGTATGGTAAGCCTAGTCAGAGGATCCGATCAGCAAACCGGTGGATAGGATGCCGGCAATGACAGAATCCTGACACTGGTCCGAAGACTGATGCCGGTAACTCAACATGGATAACAGTGCCAGCGCCGGAATCTTGATTGCCGTCCTCTTGTTTGTAAGTACGCTGTGAGGTTCAGGCTGCGGTGGGAGGTTAGTTTTATGCTACGGAGGAAGAGTTAGTGTTAGGCAGTGTATGGGGCAGGGTTAGGGTCAAGCTTTGGGAAGGGAGGCTTAGGGAGGCAGGGGGTTAGGGTACACTACTTAAATAACAGGTGTCGGGATCCTGCATGTCGGGATGCCACTGTCATATTGTGACCACCATCATCCCAAGCACCAGGATCCTGATACCATCCCCTAATCAGAAGCAGTGATGAAGCTCTTGCTGAGGAGGCTTACTGAATAGAATCTTGAGCAGGCCAGTTAAATAGAATCTTGCTGATGATTTTTGCTGAATAGAATCTTGCTGACAAGGTCTGCTGAATAGAATCTTGCTGACAATGCCTGCTGAATGGAATCTTGACGATGAGGCCTGTTGATTAGAATCTTGCTGACAAGGCCTGCTGAATAGAATCTTATGATTCTTGCGCATGTGTCTAAATTGCAGTACATACATGTGCCACAGTGATCTTGCGGTCACAGAGAGGATTTTTTTGTACAGTGATTATAAATAAGGGACCATTTACATCAGTTCCCAATTATGTTTAAGCTGTTCTTTATCACCTAACCTTACATTATACATAGTGTACATGCTGTCATTTGCCAGTCAGTTAGGTTTTTAAGCTCTCCATTACAATTTGTGTACACCTAAGTGAGGAATTTATAAGAGAGAGTTAGATTTGGGTGGGGTACTGTATGTTCGGAGAACGAATTGACAGAATAGGAGAGGAGTGGGTTAAACCTCAGCTAGTCTGGGAGGCAGGACGGTAAGGCATTATGGGAGTATATGGTTAGCCAATAGGAATGAATGTTGGGGGTAGGTGGAAAGGGTTCTTAAGCCTGGTGAAGGGGCTGGGTCAGCCTGTTCTGCTTTTGTCGTTGTGAGGGTGAGTGCTCTTCCCCCCTTTGTCTCCTTGCTGTGCTGCTTGCCATTGTGAAATATTAGGTTGCTGCTGCTGTGGCAGTGTGCTTTATACTGTGCCTCCTCTGTCCCCATTACCTGGGATTAACTTGCATACCCTCCAACATTTTACATAGAAAAATCGGTAAAAATTCGAAAAAGGGGCGTGGTCGCGGGTAATGGGGCGTGGTCATGCCCCTTTTCCCATGCTTTCAATGGAAGTTTGGAGAGCCAAAAATCGGTACAGACCATAAAAAAAGGTACTGTACCTATTAAAAAGGTACAGTTGGAGGGTATGAACTTGTGGCCTGCCATGCCCTGTCCCCGCCGCTACTCTGGCCCCCCTGCCCACTATATTGATGCAGCTCCTGCTCGGGAGCCGGCGTCCGGTGCCCCGAGCCTGAGCACTTTGCTCACGGCCGGGGCTGAGCCTGCTGGCGCTGCTGCGGGCGCCCGTCCACGGGCGCGTGCGTCCGCCCCTTCGCCAGCTAGTCCGCGGGCGCCAGGGGATCCCTCTGGCACGGCGGCGGCTGGCGGGGGACAGGGCGGCGGCCGGTGGCGAACTGGATCTGGTGTAAATCCCCCGCCGGCTGCTGCGGTGCGGGGACGCATGCGCGCGCGTTCCCTGCGCCCTCCACCGCTGAGAGTCACCGGCGGCTCCCCAGAGAATGAGGGGACTGCTTGTAGGGATGGGGCCAGTGGCTCTTCCACTGGCCGTCCCTTAAGCAAGGCGATTTCTGTGTCGCGGGCACGCACGTGCGCCCGTGGGGCTGCTGGACTCCCTGGGCGCTCTCCTCACTCTAGCAGGGGGGTTCCCGGGGGCCTTTGCTGGTGTCGGCACGGTACCAGAGGGGGGGTGATGCCTGGAGGTGGGGGTCAGCGAGTTCTCCCGGTGGGGGGGGCAGTGGGGGCCGGGGCAGCGCTGTGGCTCGTGGTGCACCGCAGGAGAGAATGGGGGTTCTTAGGGCGGCTAGCGCTGGTCCCAGGTGGGGCCGGCCCGGGCGGCGTGAAGACGCGGTTGGAGCCATCCCTGCTTCGGACACGGGGACCGGGGGGATTTCTCCGCCGTTGTGGTGGCAATGTCGGCCATGACGGCGGTGTTTTCGCCGTTTTTGTCGATTTTGTCTCCGGGTGGCGTTTCCGTGGTTCCCGCTTCGGTCGACACGGCCGTTCTCCCAGGTGCTTCTGGCCCCGCTATGGCGCAGTTTCTACAGGCGTGTCGCAGTCTGGGCTCCGCCGCTGCATTGCTGGGTAGCGCTACCCCATCGCCCGCAGGGGCGTCTGCTTTCTTTCCCGCCGGGGGGGCTTCGGCTACTGTGGCGGTTGTCCCTTCTTTTTCAGGTGTGGATCCGGATGGACGAGGAGCCAGTCGTGGCCGACGTTTCGTCTTCTGTAGGTGGGCCTGCCGGTGAGTGGGACGCCGATACAGTTGCTATGTCGCTGGGGTCCTCTTCTTCCTCGTACGGCAGTACATCAAGTAGATCTTCTTCCTCTTCTTCGTCGTGCCAGTCTGCGGTTAGTAGCACCGCAAAGGCTAGGAAGAGGGCTATCAAGTACGCGCGGCGTGAGGCGCGGCACCGGGATAAACGGTCTCGGAAGAGTAATAGTAGTTCCCGTCGGGAAAGGAGGAGGCGTAATTTGCCGGGTGTGGTTCGCTGCGAGTGCACGGCAGTCTTGCGAGGGTTGCGTGAGTGTTGCAGGAGGAAGATTAGACGGGGGGAATACGTCAACCTTTTTACGTTGACGGAGGACACCAAGAGGGAAGGTGAGGAAGCGCTTGCGAAGAGCGGTATTGGGGTGAAGGCCTTCCGCTCGTATGACAACTGGTTGGTGGGTTTCTGTGT
Source organism: Pseudophryne corroboree (assembly GCF_028390025.1). Classification (NCBI taxonomy): domain Eukaryota; kingdom Metazoa; phylum Chordata; class Amphibia; order Anura; family Myobatrachidae; genus Pseudophryne; species Pseudophryne corroboree. The sequence continues at coordinate 762,343,467 of NC_086445.1, forward strand.
CTTCGCGGCGTGCTACTTGGAGGATCGCCCTGATGAACACATGAACGTCATCAGGTATATCCACCTCGTGCATGACATGCAGCGTCAGTCTAAGGACGATTCGTGGCTGCATTATGACAAGCAATTTCGTCAGAAGCACGATTGCCTGCACATCATTGACTTCGGGTGCAAAGATGTGGAGGTATGGCTTTGGGTCACGCGAGCGCAGGATATGAAGATGGTGACCAAGGGGGTGGCTGTGGCGCAGGCTGCGGCGGCGAGTCAGTTTCGGCCCACGGTTGAGGCTCCGCCGTGCCGCCCTTGGACCGCGGCCCGTTCTCCGCAGCAGGCGCCGGCGAAGGGGAAGTGTTTTACGTTCAACAATTCCACGTGCCCCCTCGGGCAACGGTGTCATTTTCGCCTCCTTTGTTTATGATGTAACGGATCCCACCCTGCTTCCAATTGCTTCCGCGGGGGGCGACCGGGTGCCAGGGCGGCCGCAGGCCCAGCCGGAAAAACAGCTGGGGGGCTTGCCGCTAGTTAGGGCGCCGACCCCGGTTCATTTGGGGGCCATGCTAAAATGGTCGGGGTGGTACCCAAACACAGACGACGCAAAATTTCTGCGGGAGGGTTTTGCGTCGGGTTTTCGTTTACCAGTGGTGGGGGGAGGTTTTGGTTCGGGTCGCCAGGAACCTGCAGTCTGCTCGGGATTTCCGCGACGTGCTTCGGGAAAAGGTTGAGGAGGAGGTTCGCCTGGGGAGAATGGCGGGCCCCTTTGCGCAGCCGCCTGTCGAGGATTTGATTATTTCCCCGGTGGGGGTCGTGCCCAAAAAGGCTCTGGGTAAGTTCCGGCTCATTCAACATTTGTCTTATCCATCTGGGTCCTCGGTGAACGATGCAATTTCGTCGGAATATTGTTCGGTGGTGTATCAGTCCTTTGAGGATGCTTTGGACATGATTCGGGGCTGTGGCCCCGGGGCCCTCATGGCTAAACTGAATGTTGAATCAGCTTTTCGCTTGCTCCCCTTTGCACCCGGAGTCGTTTCGATTCATGGGTTTCCGCGTCGGGGAGGAATACTTTGTAGACAAGTGTCTGCCTATGTGGTGTTCCGTTTCGTGTGCCTTTTTTGAAAAGTTCAGCACCTTTTTACATTGGTGTGTGGAGTTTTCTTGCGGAGGTAGCGGGATTGTACATTACCTGGATGATTTTTTGTGCGTGGGGCCCGCGGGTTCTCCTCGCTGTGGTTTCCTGCTGTTTTCGCTGCGTGCCTTGTTGGGGCATTTAGGCGTCCCTGTGGCCGAGGACAAGACGGAGGGGCCCCTCTCCTGTTTGTCCTTTTTTAGGTATCGAGATCGATACGGTCGCGGGGGCTTGCCGGCTGCCTCAGGACAAGGTTGTGAAGCTTCGGGAGTCCATTGAGCAGTGCTCGGAGCGGCGTAAGGTGACGTTGCGGGAGGCTCAATCCCTCCTAGGCCTGTTGAACTTTGCCTGTCGGGTGATTCCCCTGGGCCGGGTTTTTTGTCGAAAGTTGGAACGGTCCACAGCTGGGGTGTCCAGGCCGCACCATTTTGTCCGTTTCTCGGCTGAGATTAGGCGGGACCTCGCTATGTGGGTTTCTAGACTTCATTTGGCAACTCTTCGTAATGGGGAGATCGAGGGTTTCTGCGTCGGGGAGGAATACTTTGTAGACAAGTGTCTGCCTATGTGGTGTTCCGTTTCGTGTGCCTCCGGGTCCTTCGGGTGTTTTCGCGACTCGTGCTGACTTGTATGCGCTGCAATATTCTGTTTAGGGCTCAACATGTCCCCGGGGGTTGATAATGGTTTCGCCGATGCATTGTCCAGGGGGCAGTGGGATAGGTTCCGTTTGCTGGCCCCGGAGGCTGATTCGGCAGGTCTTCTATTGTTGGCAGGTCATCATGGCGGATTGGAAGGGCTAGCAGAGCTGTCTTTGGCTCCATCCACTCTCGCTGGATACCATCGGGCCTGGAAGGAGTGGGAAGACTTTTCCCGTGACCAAGGGCCTAGAGGTAAGAGAGGTCAGAGCTTGTTTCTAGACTTCATTTGGCAACTCTTCGTAACGGGGAGATCGAGGGCCGTGGTGTCTCGATACCTCGTCAGGATATCCTTTTATTCTAAATTGAAGGGCATGCCGGATTTTACGAAGGGTTTCCTGCTGGCAAGGGCGCTTAGAGGTTGGGCGCGCTTGGCACCGGTCCCTCCTGATGGTCGGCGCCCTATTGATGCGTCCCTGCTTTCTTCCCTCTTGGTGGCAAGGGTGGCGGACTCCCGTTTTGAAGCGCTCCGGTTTAAGCTGGCTTTTTCCACGGCTTTCCATGGCGCGTTCAGGGTTTCTGAGCTGGTTGCGGCTTCTAAGAAGTCCGAGGCCATGATGCGGCGCACGGATGTTGTCGTGGGTGGGGGGTCCGTGCTGTGCAGGCTGCGCCGCTCCAAAACTGATCAGATGGGTAGAGGTCATTGGATATCTTTGGCACCAGCGGGTGGTGAGGACTGTTGTCCGGTGGCGTTGGCTAGTCGGTATGCGGAGGTCAGGCCCTTGTCTGAGGGGTCTTGGCTGCTACATTACGATGGGTCGCCATTGACGAAGTACCAATTTACATGGATGATGCGGCACTGCCTGTCTAGTTTGGGCCTCTCCCCTCGGGACTTTGGTTCACATTCCTTTAGAATCGGGGCCGCCACTTCCGTAGCATCTGCAGGGCGCGCTGTGGATGAAATTAAGGCTTTGGGCCGCTGGAAGTCGGCGGCTTATAAGCATTACATTCGGCCCGCTGTTGCGTAAGCGAGTTTGTTGCTACTAACATGTTGTTCGTTTACTACGTTATGTGTTTCAGTTCAGTGTGTTCGTGCTGTTTTGTTTGTCTCCCCTGTCCTCCCTACTCGGATGGCTAGCTACTCGCCACTGCTGGCAGTGGGGGTCTGGAGTGCTTCACAATTTTTTTGCCTGAACTGATGAACTGATTTGGCTTAATTCATTAAATTCGGCTAATTGGCATCTAATTACAAGTTCCTTAGCAGGTTTTTACGTTTCACCTCCAGCCGAGTTATCCTATGTGTCCCTACACCCCCCAACTGTAACCCCCCCTTCCCTCCCCCTTTTTATTATTTTGCTTTTCCTTTTGTTTCTTTCTGTTACTTTGATTGGCCTGAAGCTTGTCCAAGAGGAAAGCTATAGTCCTCTATTCAATTTTTCTTTTTGGCAAATCCTCGTTTTGGTAGTTGGTTCCTGTTCTGGGCTGAGTTTGGTTTTACCTCACATATTCACATTTGTTTATCTGTCTTTCCCTTTATAGGTTGGCGGGAGGATGTGTGTGGTGTGTGGGTGATTGGTCACTTCTATGTTTATTGGGCAGCCGAGTTTCTGGCTGCGGAAGGGGCTCCTTGCTTTGTTGGATCGGATGACGTACGGTGGATAGGTGTTCGGGGTATGCTTTGGCATGACCTTAAAGCGAGGCTTATGGAGCAGGTTCGGTGGTTTGGCATCCCCAAGCTGTTGGTGATTCACTTAGGAGGGAACGACCTGGGTAAGAGGAAGGCGGTGAATCTTCGATTGGCCATTATTCAGGATTTGTAAGTGATTACGGGCGCTTGGCCAGGCTGTAGGCTTATCTTGTCTTGCATAGTGCTGCGGTTGTGTTGGCGTGGAGTGGTGGATTGTCGGGCGATCGATGTGGTTCGCCGGAAAGTGAATGCATCGGTTGCTAAGTTTGTGGTGGCCCATGGCGGTGCGGTAGTTTGGCACCAGCGGATCAAGTTCCGGTACTTCTACTTGTTTGGACCTGATGGGGTGCACTTGACAGGACAGGGACTATCGATATTTCTGGAAGATCTGTTTTCGGTGGTTGGTTCGGTGGGTTAGGGGTATGGTGGCGGTGCATAGTTTCTGTGGAGCAGAACTTCGCTGTTGGCGGGAAAGAACGGCAAGTTAACATTTGTTGTATTAAAGAGTGGATTGGAGGTCGTTTGGTTGTTGATTTTTAGGTGCGCTCTCCTTCGCTGACTGGTTTTACATCTGCTGGACCGCCTTCTCGGGTGGCAGCCTCATCACCTTCACGGGTGGGTAGTCAGGATGGAGGTTGAGTGGATACCTATTGTTTGTTGGAAGGTTTACGTCAGTATTTTATGAGATAGTTTGTTTATGGGATAGGGTTGTTTAGCCGTTCTATCTGGCCACCATACTTTAGTTTAATTATCCACAGTTAATGGTTCACTTAAATAAATAGCTAACATTTTCTGCCAAATTCAAGTCTCTGTGTCTTTATTTATTATAATTAAGTGTTAAGATGTTATGGTTTATGTTATGGACAATCCTCAGACTATATGAGGTTTAGGAGAACGAATTGACAGAATAGGAGAGGAGTGGGTTAAACCTCAGCTAGTCTGGGAGGCAGGACGGTAAGGCATTATGGGAGTTTATGGTTAGCCAATAGGAATGAATGTTGGGGGTACGTGGAATGGGTTCTTAAGCCTGGTGAAGGGGCTGGGTCAGCCTCTTCTGCTTTTGTCATCCCACCCTCCCTGCCTACTGGTGGTGTTTGTTTTATGTTGTTGCGTTGGCTATTTTCGTGATGTGGGTTGTCACGGTTTGGTGGTGGCGGGAAAGAACGGCAAGTTAACATTTGTTGTATTAAAGAGTGGATTGGAGGTCGTTTGGTGGTTGATTTTTAGGTGCGCTCTCCTTCGCTGACTGGTTTTACATCTGCTGGACCGCCTTCTCGGGTGGCAGCCTCATTACCTTCACGGGTGGGTAGTCAGGATGGAGGTTGAGCGGATACCTATTGTTTGTTGGAAGGTTTACGTCAGTATTTTATGAGATAGTTTGTTTATGGGATAGGGTTGTTTAGCCATTCTTTCTGGCCACCATACTTTAGTTTAATTATCCACAGTTAATGGTTCACTTAAATAAATAGCTAACATTTTCTGCCAAATTCAAGTCTCCGTGTCTTTATTTATTATAATTAAGTGTTAAGATGTTATGGTTTATGTTACGGACAATCCTCAGACTATATGAGGTTTAAAACTGAATTCCAAATTGGAGTGTAAGAAAAAGCTGTCTAACATTGGTGGGCTACATGCCAGTGTTTACCCTGCACAGTAAAAATATAAATGTATTTGCTCCTCTTGCATGGCATCATGGTTTGTTCCAGACGCAAAGTTACTATACTTGCTTGTTTTGCTTAACTTCCAAATCAGAATCAGGCTCATTGTGCCCAATAGAGCACAGACACGAGTGGCTAAGTCTACATTGAACTCCATGCCGTCTAGTTCAAATAAAGTAGAAATGTTCCAGAAAAGTTATAAAAATTACAGTTAATAGAATGAATCAATTATTTATCTAAAAAATACTGAATAAATGAATTTAAAATTCTGTTAATGGCATCTTATACAAAAAACTATCATCCAAATACTGAACATGTTAGAAAAATGTATTGGTAGGTAATTTTTCAGATTTGAAAACGTTTGCAATTCTAATTCAATCAATTATAACCCCTTTATGACCGCCAGCTTGTAACCGGGGTTAATGCAGATAAGTGCGCAGTAACCCGTTTGCTGTGCGATCTGAAAGGGCCTGCAGGAAATATCCCGGGTCATGCGACCTGGTATTTCAACCCTGGTAATGACCAGGGTTGAATACAGCTTCAACACGGGTCGCTGTTCGGTGTGAACGGGTTGCCAGGTCGATGCAACCCCTTTTTTGTTTACACTGTATGGACGAGCGGCACTTTGAGATCACCTGACCTCCAAGCGCCGCCTCAGCATGCGTCACCGCTGACATCACCAACCTGGCAATATGCCAGACTGGGGAAGCCAGTGTGAAAGGGGCCTACGGTCGGTCACACCCGGGAAGCACCCATGTACGGCTCCAGTGTGCGACCCCTGATATGTGGTCTAAAAGGGGTATAACTGATTTTAAGATCCCCTAACTTGCTACGTTATACTTGCCTATGCAGTTCAGAAGAACAGCATTGGGCCAGATGTAATGCAGTGCAAGAAGCCGGAGCTCCTAGATTCCGGCCAAACTGTACATTTTTTTAAAGCGACAATCATTTACAAGGCAAAATGAACTAATACTTTTTTTTTTTAAAGTGGCAATCACTTACAAGACAAAACCAACCTGATTTTGTTTTGCCTTGTAAATGAATGCCACTAAAAAAAATGTACGCGTTCGTCTGGAATCTCGGAGTTCCAGCTGTCTCACACTGCATAACATCCGGCCCTATTTATTACCACTAGTTTTTGCATATTTAAACTGTTTTAATTACACCTTTAAAGATTATAATCCACTTACTGTATTATACTATAGAAAATGCTGCTTCTAAAGCAAAAAACTCAGTATTGAAAAAAAGAAATTCAGTTCATGTCACATTGCAATTAATGCTATGGCTGTAACTGCATGAAAAAACACAATTTACAAAATTGACTGATGTCACCAATGAGTTTATTTCTTTAGATACTGGCGGCTGGCACATACAATGCTGTGGGCTAGAAATGTGATTCTCCAATCTACCAGTGTTGAGGAAAGTAGGTTTGGGGAATATGTTGGACATCTTTTTGTGGCCTCCAGAGAACCCTGTAAATCATGTTTAGATCACTCTAGTGCTACCTTGGGTCCATATGCAACCATTTCTTTGTCACCCTACACAACAACAGGCTTGGCAAACACCATAATTTCTACTGCTTGCACCTCTCTGAGCCCCTGAGTGCAAGGAAGGAGAAAAAGTTTATAGTCCAGTTACATTCAGCAAAAAATGTATTTGCATATATTATCTTGTATTTTCCAGATTTCCCAGAGTGTGGTGGACATCGAATCTCAAGTGGCATTTCCTGTTTAACACTGTTTTTTAACAGCTGAGAACCGAGGACAGTTTGGGTGGTAGCAGTAAAATTCCATGTAAATAGAACCCTTTAAGTTCAAGATGCTGTAGGAAAATCGCAGATGAATATATGAATGATGTGCAAGACATTAATCAACAGGAAGAACAGTTTGTCATAATTTACTTAGACAACGCCAGCCAAAGACGTTCCCTGGAACGGAACATTTTAGGTTGAGGATTGTCATTTTATGGGAAACGTGGCACTTAATTGGATAGCTACAACTTCAACCCCTTACATACCCACTTCTCCATACCACCTGTTACCCAACTTCTGTAATCTGTCAAATTTCAGTTTTTCACTGGGTCGATAGAGAAACCCCGCTTTGAAAAAGAAGCAATTTCCTTATGACTTACTATCATGTCATATACTGAACAGCTAGGATAAAATGCTTTCAAACTTGCTGTTGTCCTGATATCTGATATTGTCAATTAGACAAATTGCCTTCATTTCATTGTTTTCTACTTCTAATGGTGACATTTCATACAGAAATAATAAGCTCATCTGTCTCACGAGCTAAAATTATTTTCCCTGCCAAGATAATCCTGTTGGGAAATATTTTTTTTTTCATTTATTGCTTTCCCAGATACACAAGTGTAAACATATCTTAACATCTTTGTAAAGGGTTTAGCAGCCCATTAATTCAATATAATTTGTTTTATAGGCTTTATCTATTCAGTATGATATCTCGCTCCCAGTGAAATGTTAAATAAATAGTAGTTTTGATATTCGGCTAAACTCATTTGTTGTAGTCCCAAATGAAAGAAGGAAAAACGATAAATCAACGTAGAGTTGCTTGGCCTTCACATGTCATATAGTATCTGTGCTGACATCTTGCACATTTGGAATATATCATGCACAATATTTAGTAGACCACCAAGAGTAAAACTATGATAATAAATGTATGCAGCTCAGCTTTTGCATGTGTGTGGTTAAAACTGATGATTTCATTTTGCAATATGGCCAATACTATATACATACTATACAATAACTGTTTTTCATTAACAAAATAGGTTGCATAATATTTATATACTTTAATTGAGAAAAAGATTTGTAAATTACTGTTGTTTATTTCTCTGCTCCTTATGGGCCTGCTTCCGAGTCACAAGGATGGTTGGCCATGGCAGACAGATTTACTACCTTATTCTAATGCAAGTATCTGCATGGCTCCATGCGTAAAGTCACACTGCCCAATTTTATTATGTCTTCAGCCACAACTGTAATCATCACTATTAGCAGTTGCACCTCCCCCACGCTGGGTGCAAAAGATCCCTCAGAAAAAGGCATCTGTACCATTTATGAGGCCAAAGTTAGTAAAGGTAGGGACGTTAACCAGCTAGGTACCTCCTCCTTGTTACATCATTTGCAGCAAGTTTATGCTTTGATAAAGTTATTTATCAAAATCTGGAATAATTCTGACAAATAATAAAAGGCAGTCCAGTATCAGCTATCAGCTAAAAATGTCTGCCACCGAGGAGGAGACAGACGCTAGAGGTCCTTCTTTACCTCTACCTTTACCTCTCTGTCTCCACCTCGGCAGTGGCATTTTTTAGAGTTTTTTTTTAAACTATGCTCTCAAGCCACTGCCGGGGGCTGCCAGGACTATTGTTATACTTCCTCACGCCAGCACCCGCCGTACCAAAGAGAATATTTTTTTGCTGCCACTGGCAGCCAGGACTTTCTGGAACTTCATTTCCGGTGATGTCATTTTTCAGAACATCTTCAGGTTCGGCGCTCCAAAGCATTCCGGATGAAAAATAGCTTTGCTTTAGACACTAAACTGCTGTCAATAGTCATAGGTTCTGAAATGAATCCCAAACCAACACTATGTACATTTACGCCAGTCTTTGTTTGAATTTGGGTTTCTCTTTTCACGTCAACTACATTTCCATTATAAGAACTGCAGAAAAGATTTCCATGGAAAAACAACAAATAATTGTATATAATTCAACTTGCATTTGTATTTTTTATTTGTGTTTGGAACGTGTGATTTAAAATTTACTAATAGCACTGTCAAGATAATATTCTCTTTTTAATTGTATATGACACTTCATTAGATTATTTTCTTGTGTACAAATAGGGTAGTATGGCTCAAGCAACTACTAACACTACAGATCCTCAGCAATACATATGCTATAACTATACTTTCTTTATGCCATCTCTGGACTATAATGGGTCTTAAATTAGATTAGAAGTGAAGTGAAGGCAATCTGAGGTGTGTCCAGTGTCCAAATCAACATACAGTATGTACTTTGTTTCATGCATCTTCGTTCCAAAATGCAAGTACTGTATATTTGTTTGAGATTAATCATTCATATATCCATGCTGGCTGTTATTGATGACATAATTTTCAAGATTATATCATGTAATGTGATCCCTTAGCAACCAATCAAATAACTTTGATACTATAATGTTATAGTTACTGGTCTATAAAAACCAGACAGATATCTCAATCCTTTTTTTCAAAATACTGTACTGTAAATACAAAAATGTATTTTCCCTAACCTAGAGGCAAAGTCAAATTACTTTTTGACAATACAGTATCTGACCTAAGCTATTTGGGGATCGGTTGAGGTGCCTTATTCACGTTAATTTTGTCTCATTTTTGTATGCACACCACCTTCTACATCTTTTTAAAAAAGAATTAAAGAAAATTTTTACTCAAATTGCATTCATATTGCAATATCAATGTAGCCACACTCTACTTTGCTGCTGAGTGTCTTATTTGTGGCAAAGCTGGTGCAGCTAGTGTGCCCATGACTACAAGGCACACATGTGCATGTACATGCACAGCAATAGAAATTAATAGGTGATGAACCTAGTCGCAGCTTGCATCTTCAGTCGCAATGGTGGAGCTGGAGGAGACTGTTTCCTCTAGCAACCAGAGGAATGGTCCATCCGGCACAGATGTGGTAAAAGATAGTGAGGTAACTAATCAGATTGTGGTGGTTGGGGATTCTTTTATCAGGAAGACAGACAGGGCAATCTGCTGCCAGGACCGTGATCGCCATACAGTCTGTTGTCTCCCGGGTGCCCGGGTACGACACATTGTGGACGGGTAGAAAGATTGTTGGGATGGGCCAGGAAAGACCCGGTGGTCTTGGTGCATGTTGGCACCAACGACAAAGTTAGTGGTAGGTAGGATGTCCTTAAGAAAGATTGTAGAACGTATGCCAGAAACTAAAGGCATGGGCATCTAGGGTAATATTCTCAGAAATATTATCTGTGCCATGCGCTAGCCCAGGGAGGCAGAGGGAGATTAGGGAGGTAAATGTGTGGCTTAGAGACTGATGTAGGAAAGAGGGGTTTGTGTTCTTGGAATACTAGGTGGACTTCTCAGTAAGGCACCATCGTTTTTGTCCCAATGTATTGCACCTGAATGAGGAGGGGGCAGCATTTCTGGGGGAAAGGATGGTTAGGTTAGAAGAGATTTTAGACTAGGTGCCTGGGGGGAGGGTTTAGCTAGAAATTATGGGTCAAGCAGTGAGAATAGTAAGGATGGAGGTAGTGAGCTGGATGAGGGTGGAGAAGGAGGGAGGGAAAGAGCAACTGGAAAGGGTATTACCATGGGTATTATCAAAACACGAATTAACGATGAATATAGATCACCAATAATGTATATAGAAAATTATGTTCCTAACACAAGAGGAATTACTTATCTCAGTTGTATGCATGTAAACGTTAGCAGTTTTACAGGGAAAAAGGGGGAGCTAGAAGACCTTTCAGCTAACAAACTGTATGATATTATATGTATTACTGAAACTTGATGGGATGATACTCATTATTGGATAGTTAATCTGGAGGGTTACACGCTGTTCAGGAGAGACAGAATAAGGAAACAAGGTGGAGGGGTATGTCTTTATGTAAAGCCTTTTTTTAAACTGACATAAAGGATGATATTCATGATGGGACTGTAAATACTGTGGAGACTTTATAGGTAGAAATTGCATGCTTGGGAAAGGGAACTAAAAAGCTTCTAATAGGGATATGCTACAAGCCACCTGATATTAATATATTTGATGAGGAATTGTTACTGAAGCAAATCAAAAAAGCAGCAGGATTATGAGATGTAATAGTGTTGGGTGATTTTAGCAATCCAGAGATTAATTGGACTAATGATTCATATGATACTGCTAGGGGCAATAGGTTTTTAAACACACTAAATGATCACTACTTCAATTGAACGAGGAACCAACTAGGTACAATGCAATCTTAGAACTGGTACTAACAAACAATGGGGAATTGATATGAATATTACATTAGGGGAGCCTATGGGAAACAGCAACCATTATATGGTCACACTCAATATCAGTTTTTACAAACATACCTATATAGGCTCTACTAAAACTTTAAACTTTAGCAAAGTCAACTTTGCCATGATGAGGGAAACTTTAAGGGTCTTTGACTGGGATATTTTGTTTCAAGGCAAGAATACCACAGAGAAATGGGATGTATTAAAAATGTTGCTCTCTAGTTATAAGCGGAAATTCATTCCCATGGGCAGCAAACGTAGGAGTAATAATTTCAAACAAATGTGGTATAACAAAAAGTTTAAGGAACTAATGGCCAAAAAGAGGAGAGCATTCAAAGAGTATAAATCAGATGGGAAGGCAGAGTCATTCCAGTACTAGAAGTATTGTAACAAAATATGCAAAAAAGAAATCACAGCGTCTAAAATAGAAACAGAAAAGATAATAGCAAAGGAAAGTAAATCTAATCCCAAAAAGTATAGGCCCTAATCAAAGAGGACATTAACATAGCAGATGAATTAAATGAGTTTTTCTCATGAGTATTCACAAGATAGGATCAGATGGTGGGATTGAATGTCCCACTGCTAAGTGCTTATTTAAGTGAGGAAGTAGTCTGTGACCGGTTAAAAAAAATTAAGATTAATAAATCACCTGGTCCCTACGGAATTCACCCATGGTTTCTCATGGAGCTACATGCTGAATTAGCAAGACCCTGACTCACTTACATCAGGTATGGTTCCCAAAGACTGTCATATAGCGGAAGTAGTGCCAATATTTAAAAAGGGAAGTACATATGAACTGGGTAATTACAGATCAGTAAGTCTTACATCTATAGTGGGGAATGTACTGGTAGATATTTTAAGGGATAGAATACAGGAGTTCCTTGAAACCAATAAGGTTATTAATAGGAACCAACATGGATTGGTGAAGGATAGATCACGTCAAACTAACTTAATAGGCTTTTATGAAACAGTTAGTGCAAACCTAGATCAGGGTAAAGAGGTGGATGTAATCTTTTTAGACCGTGCTAAAGCTTTCAATACAGCACATCACATGAGACTAATCTACAAGTTAAGAGAACTTGGGCTAGGGAACACATTATGCACTTGGGTGAGAAATTGCTTGGATAAAAGGGAGCAGCGAGTGGTGGTAAATGGAACTTTTTCAAAATGGACTGAGTTACTCAACGGTGTGCCACAGGGGTCTGTACTTGGACCATTATTGTTCAAAATTTTCATAAATAATCTAGTAGCAGGTCTAGAGAGCATAGTGTAAATTTTTGCAGACGATACCAAATTGTGTAAGGTTAGATATTCAGTGAGGATACTGAGTCTCTTCAGAACGACTGTTTTAAACTGGAAGCATGGGCTTCAAAATGGAGAATGAGGTTCAATATAGAAAAATGTAAGGTAATGCCCTTCGGTAGCAAGAATAAGAACACTACCTACATACTAAACAGGGAGAAACTAGGGGATTTTGTATTGGAAAAAGATTAAGGTGACAAACATAACAGTAGTACCCAAAGTAGGAATGCAGCAAAAAAGGCAAACAAGGTATTAGCATGCATTAAGCGGGGAACTGATGCAAGGGATGAGAGTGTTATACTCCCATATATAAATCACTAGTAAGGCCACAGCTTGAATACTGTGCCCAATTATTGGCACCATACTACAAAAAGGATATCCTAGAACTAGAAAAGGTTCAGAGAAGAGCGAACAAATTGATAAGGGGTATAGAGACTCTAGAATATGAAGAAAGGCTTGCTAGGCAAGGCATGTTTACATTGGTAAAAAGGAGATTAAGAGGGGACATACTTAACATTTAAAAATATATAAGGGGTCAATACACAGAGCTAGCGAGGGATTTGTTTTTATTAAGTTCATCAAAAAGGACATGTGGACACCTGCTTAGGTTGAAGGAGAGAAGATTTCGCACACAGAGAGTGTTTCTTCACAGTAAAGACAATACGTATATGGAATTCCCTGCCAGAGAGAGTAGTGATGGTGGACTCGGTCATTACTTTTAAAAATGGGCTTGATAATTTCCTAATGGATAACGATATACAGGGTTATGGTGGATAAAGCATGTACTATAGTAAAAAAAATGGAGTATTTTAGTTTACGGCTAAACATTCAACACAGTTAAAATTAGTCTTAATAATAGTTCAGTGTTTGAGACCACTAACAGGTTGAACTCAATGGACAATTTGTCTTTTTTCAACCTCAGAAACTATGTTACTTGGTTACCAGTGGCTCAGTGCCTGTGCGGCTGGACTGCAGGTAAGATGAGTATGGCTATATCCAGTGGTGCAAGTAGAAATTTTTTATCTGTGGTACTGATAATAAAAATGGGCGTGGTCATGTGTCATAAGGTGGAATGGGCACACAAAACTAGGGGAGTGGCTACATGACAATAGGGGCATGGCCACATTATGCCACACACCGTAATGCCCATTACACATTATGCCACACACCATAATGCTTATTACACATTATGCCACACACTGTAATGCTTTTTACACATTATGCCACACACCGTAACACCCATTACGCATTATACCACACACCATAATGCCCATTGCACATTATGGCACACACCGTAATGCCCATTGCACATTATGGCACACGCTGTAATGCCTATTACTTAATATACCACACATCATAATGCATATTACATATCATGCCACACACTGTTATGCCACTGACACCATTTTACAAAAATGTCCCTTATAAATTATGCCCCAGTGGTGGACTGGTGATACTGCGTACCACCACCATATTTCTTAATGGTACTCTGTACCACCCTACTTCCAGCGCTGGCTATATCTGTTTATGACACATTTTAATTTGTCAAGGTACCAACATAATTATTCCTTGACATTTTTGGAGACTCACTTTAGCAACTTACTTTTAATTTATTATTTTAGCTACTCTTGTGTTCCTTGTAGCTTCTAAATTTCTATTTTTAATTGCTCTCTTATTTGCATCATTTTTTTTTTCTATCTGTGGTTTTCATTTTTTTTACAATTGTTCCCCACATAAATTGGTAATTGCCTTTACAATAACTTTAGTGTGTGGTCTGCATCTTATCTTAAGAAAACTTCATCCTGTCTTAATTGATGACCTTAGTATGGGGAAAATTGTGCTCATATGATAATATTCAATTTTCTGTGATGTGCTGCCACAAGCTAGATCTAAGTATATTGCAGAAGAATATGGGGGGTAATTCCAAGTTGATCGCAGCAGAAATTTTGTTAGCAGTTGGGCAAAACCATGTGCACTGCAGGGGAGGCAGATTTAACATGTGCAGAAAGAGTTAAATTTGGGTGGGTTATTTTATTTCTGTGCAGGGTAAATACTGGCTGCTTTATTTTTACACTGCAAATTAGATTGCAGATTGAACACACCACACCCAAATCTAACTCTCTCTGCACATGTTAAATCTGCCTCCCCTGCAGTGCACATGGTTTTGCCCAACTGCTAACAAAATTCCTGCTGCGATCAACTTGGAATTACCCCCATGGTACCGTAAAGTTGCAAATTATCTGGTAAACCTCTATGGGATAAGAGGGAAAATTGCCAAAGTTGTTGGTCAGGGAGTGCAGCCATTCGTGTCAATTCTTTTTACAGTACTCCTTGGACATAACCTACAATTGAAAACCTTAAATACCTTAAAGTTATTTTTATTTTGTCAAAACAATTAGCATTTCTTTATTATACTTTAAATAAGATCAGACTATGGGGGTAATTCAGACCTGATCACTGCTGTGTGTCCTCTCACAGGCTGCGATCAGGTCTGCACTGCGCATGCGTATGCATCGCAATATGCAGACACGATGGACCGCAGCAACGTGGGTCGCCGATCAGTGATGGAATGGTGCGAAATTACCGAACGCACCGGCGATCGCAAGGAGATTGACAGGAAGAGGCAATTTGTGGGCGGCAACTGATCGTTTCCAAGGAGTGTCCAGTAAAACTCAGGAGGGACCAGGCGTTTGGAGGGAGGGTTTCTGACGTCAGCTCCTGCCCCGATCATCGCAGCAGCAGAGTAAGTCCTGGGCTGAGTAGAAACTGCACACTTATGTTTGTGCAGTTCTGCTACAAATGCGATTGCATACCTGCACACTACAAATACCCTCCCTCTGTAGGCAGCGACTACCTGATCGCAGGGATGGAAAAAATGCACCCTAATGATCAGGTCTGAATTAGGCTCTAAATGTGATCACTAGCCCACCTGTCCTCCCTAAGAGGAACATTTTGTCACAAATTCAGCATCAAATATCCAATAGCATTCCTGCAGAGCCTGTGCCAAACCACAGCAGGCAGCCTCTTGTTGCGCTGTGCTTGCAGTTGAGCAATTATCTGTATCGACGGCTGTGTGTGATCCCATTCTTTGTTCAGGTCACTGCACTACTCTTAGAGAATGTAGTCTTTTCTCATATTTAAAGGGGCAGGTGCACATGGCACATTAGTGGCAAGTTTGATACCTCAGCCTATTTAATCAGCCTTTGGAAGCTTTTAGAAAAGTGTTTGATGAACCCAGTCATGTGGCCTCTACAGCAACTAGCCTACAGTAATTTGTTTTTGTCAAGACTTCCTACTTGATTCAATATGTCATTCAGTTCTGGTCTTATCTGAAACAATGAGGCTTTAGTAGCCATTATTTTAGCAGGCTTGACTGTATAAAAAATTAGCTTGTATACTGAGATTTTCCACCTTTTTGGAAGTGGTTATTTTTCTTTGGAACATAGTGACCATCAACTACAAAGAGAAGATTCAAGAAAGGATTTGACCCCTGAATTTCAATGCCCAATATCCTTTTTCTCCCTATAATACTTCACAAGTGGAATTCCTGGAGAAACCAAAGCTACTGTTTCAAATTGTCCCCTGAAGAAATAAAAAGTTACTTATGGGGTAACCTGTGTCTGTACTGTGGCTTCCATATGTCCAAAGAAGACAGGTAACTTCTAAACCTTAGTGGTTCCGGATAGGCTGTTCTATGCTTTCTTTATTACTCTCCCTCTACCCATAGGAGTCATTGAAGTTCCTGCTTTTTGGGGGGTCAGGAGCTGCTTAAAATTTTATTTGATATTTTCTGATCAAAAATGTTGGAAAAGATCCCAGTCCCTTCTTTCTTCAGTATTCCTATTTGGTATCAATGGGAATAGGATTTCCAAAGGAACCATTACACAACAAGTTTTACCTCTTATTCTGCAGATAGAAGCACTAAATGTAGAGGAACTCAAATTCCTCACTCACAAAATCTTATATCTATCCTCACATCGATCTCTATTACCTTACCTTGACTGGATTACAATATGGGATTAAGCTTGGAGCCCTGTACGTAAATATCAATGTTTGAAAAGAGTGGTATCCTGTGGACCCAGCAGTTATTTCTTTAGGGGTAATGATTGATATTCTGCCACAGTACAGGATTTTCTTGGATGTGCACAGAAAAAAGCAGTCTGAGAAATTCCATCTGCGTCATCACTGGGACTATGCAATTGTTCTATTACCTGGGCAAAGTCCTCCTAAGGGTTGATCTTATTCACTATCTGTACCTGAGACCCTGGCTATGTCTGAATATATTAAGGAAAACCTTGAACATGGATTTATTCATCCTCTTCTCCAGCTTGTTCTGGCATGTTTTTCAAAGTAAAGAAGGATGGTGGTCTTCGACTCTGAAAAGATTTCTGAGGGCCAAGGGCGTAGCTACCAGAGGTTCACGGAGTGCAGCTGCTATGGGGCCCAGGGCTGAGTGGGACCACCTTCCCTGTCACAGTTACATGTGTTATATACATTTTTTAACCATTGGTAGATATAGGAGCCCTTACAACTTTTGCCTTGTGGTCTTCAATATACATCTTTAGTTATGCCCCTGGACCTGCTCATTGTAATGTAGTATAAAATGAACTGGAGGGCATTATAATGTAACATAATATGAACTGACGCACAGTAATGTGGCACTATATGTAGTGGGGGCACTATAGTGTGGCATAATACGAACTGGGGTACTATGACACTGTGGGGGAAAACCAGGTTGTTTTTGCGATGTACATGATTGCCACTTTAAAAAAACAAGAAAACTCTCATAAAATCTCTTGCATTCTGATTCTCACACCCTATTACATTCCCCCCAGTATGTCATAATGTGAATTGGGGGTACTATGTTGCATAATGTGTACTGGCAGCCCTACAATGTGACATAATGTGAACTAGGGCACTACAGTACTATGGTTCATATAATAAACTACGGCACTACTATTGGGCATAGCATTAACTAAGACACTACTATGGGTTAGAAAATGAATAAGGGGGGTTATTCAGAGTTGTTAGCAAACTAAAAATGTTAGCAAATGGACAAAACCATGTTGCAGTGCAGGTGGGGCAGATGTAACGTGCATAGAGATTTAGATTTGGGTGGGTTATATAGTTTCTGTGCGTGGTAAATACTGGTTGCTTAACTTCTACACTGCAATTTAGATTTCAGTTTGAACACACCACACCCAAATCTAAATCGCTCTGCACATGTTACATCTTCCCCACTTGCAGTGCAACATGGTTTTGCCCATTAGTGTGCTTTTTTGGTTTGCTAACAACTCTAAAGAACCCCCTAAGGCACTATTGTGGGGCATAACATTAACACCTGCTGTAGAGAAGTGTCTCTCTAGAAGCATTGGGAGAGGGGCCCCTTCAAATTGCTTCTATGGGGCCCACAAAGTTCTGCCTATGCCCCTGCTGAGGGCTCAGTGTTATTTCAATCAAAAATAGATATCATGTTCCTCTTTGACCTGAATTTAACACAAAGGATGGACAATTTGAATATTTGGTTATGCTTTTGTACTTACTGTACCAGAGCTTTATACACAATTGTGGAGGTATTTTATATACAACATTTATTTTATATATAAAATAGTGTATCTATTGGTCACAGGCTACAAATAGATCCAAATAAATTCAAAGACCATTTTTGTTTTGGACACTATTCCTGGGGAAAAAGGCCACTCAGGGTTTTTGCCAACTACTATTGCCAATTCATGAGAAGGTACTCCTCTATAGTTGTCCCCATTAACGCTCTCACTAACACTTCTAGACCAGTGTTCCTTGAGTCAGAGCAGTCTTTTCTCAATGGCAGGACTCATGCAAATAATAATTTGGTGAAATAAAACTACAACTTAGGGGACAAATATTTTTTTTCCATAAAATTAACCTTAGAAGAATAGTACCATCTACAGTAAGTGTCCCGGGTGATCATCTACACAAAAAAATCTCCTGTACTTACAGTCTGCTGAGCTCTTGAACCCTCGTCAAGCATGGTGGTCTCCATTCTTTGCCTGTTGGTTCAATTCAGTCATTGCTTATTGATCCATAACACAAAAAGGAAGGCTGTTAAGGATAATTCCTTAGAACCCACTTTTCAGCCATCTGCGCATGTGCTGCAGCCGCACTGTGTATGTGCGGACTTTCAGATAGCGATCGCATCCTGGAAAGGATGCGATCGCAACTTGATTGACAGAGGTGAGCATCAGGAGGAGCAGCGTCATGACATTAGGGGGGAGAAGTCCGGACAACGCAGGGGTGTCCGTACCATTTTAAGGGTGGCCATGTGACATCATACGCGCCCAATGTGGGGGAAAACATGTCGCCGGTGCACCTGCATACACAGCCATGCTGCATATGCTGGGGGCTACCAGTAATGCAGATGGTCACGATGCCTGTGTTGCGTTCACATTTTTAAATGTGATCGCAGTGCTGGGCATCCTTGCCCTTACCCTGTGCTGGGAAGCCCCCAGCATAAGATGAAGCTGAATGGGGGCCAATATCCTCAGCTTTTTGTTCTAACAAACTGGGTAGTTGCTCAACAACTATGAAAGTTGGAGAAAAAATATTCACTTTTTCTACTACTTTTTATTTAATTTTATTATAAAAAAAGGGTCAAGGTATTTTTTTGGAGTTTAAATTGACTTAGAATTAGAGACTTCATGCTCCAAGCCCGGATCCGAGTCAGGCTCGGGTTTTCCCGCCTGACTCGGAAACCAGAACAAGGCAAAACGTCATCATCCCACTTTCAGATTCTCGCGGGATTTGGATTATATATAAGGAGCCACGCGTTCCTGCCATTTTCACTGCAGCATTGGAGAATGTAGAGCAGAGGTTCTCAAACTTGGTCCTCGGGGGCCCACACAGTGCATGTTTTGCAGGTCTCCTCACAGAATCGAAAGTGAAATAATTAGCTCCACCTGTGGACCTTTTAAAATGTGTCAGTTAGTAATTAATACACCTGTGCACCTGCTGGGTTACCTGCAAAACATGCACTGTGTGGGCTCCCGAGAACCGAGTTTGAGAACCTCTGATGTAGAGAGAGGATGTGTCTCCATTCTCTCATTGTCCGTGTCTTGTGCTGTATTTGTCCAGTCACCGTGGTTGTGTCCTCTTGCTGACATATGTCCAGTGCTGCTGTATAAGTCTGGTCCAGTGGTGCTGTGTTGTGCTGCATCAGTTCAGTGGTGGTGTATTGTGCTGCATCAGTCCAGTTTTAGTGTCCTGTGCATCAGCCATCAGTCTTTCCAGTGACCAGGCAGTCACAGTGGTATACTCTGCTGCCATATGTACAGTGCTGCTGTATAATGATAACAAGTCCCTTACAGTGTTGCCGTGTTGTCCTGCGTCAGACCAGTGGTAATGTCCTGTGCATCAGCCATCAGTCATTCCAGTGATCAGGCAGTCACAGTGGTATTCTCTGCTGCCATATGTCCAGTGCTGCTGTATAATAATAATAACAAGTCCCTTACAGTGTTGCTGTGTTGTACTGCATCAGACCAGTGGTAGTGTCTTGTGCATCAGCCATCAGTCATTCCAGTGACCAGACAGTCACAGTGGTATACTCTGCTGCCATATGTCCAGTGCTGCTGTATAATAATAATAACAAGTCCCTTACAGTGTTGCTGTGTTGTCCTGCATCAGACCAGTGGTAGTGTCCTGTGCATCAGCCATCAGTCATTCCTGTGACGCATATTGTGTTATATAACTCCAGAAAAATAACGGAGAACAAAAATTTGGAGTATAAAATAGGGAAAGATCAAGAACCACTTCCTCCTAGTGCTGAAGCTGCTGCCACTAGCCATGATATAGATGATGAAATACCATCGTCGTCTGCCAAGGCCAATGCCCAATGTCATTGTAGAGGGCATGTAAAATCCAAAAAGCCAAAGTTCAGTAAAAAGACTCCAAAAAAGAAATTTAAATCGTCTGAGGAGAAATGTAAATATTCCATTTACAACACGGAGTGGCAAGGAATGGCTGAGGTCCTGGCCTATGTTCATGACTAGTGGTTCAGCTTCACATGACGATGGAAGCCTTCATCTTCCCACTAGAAAAATTAAAAGAGTTAAGCTGGAGAAAGCACATAAAAGAACTGTGCATTCTGAGATGGTATCACAAATCCCCAAGGAGAGTCCAAGTGTGTTGGTGGTAGCAATGCCTGACCTTTACAACACTGGACGGGAAGAGGTGGCTCTTTACACCATTTGCATGTCCCCTGCAAGTGTTGGAAGGAGCAGCCACAGTCCAGTTTCTTATATTCAAATTGATCATGTCACTGTTGAAGTACACCAGGATGAGGATATTGGTGTTGCTGGTGCTGAGGAGGAAGTTGATGATGAGGATTCTGATGGTGATGTGGTTTGTTTATGTCAGGCACCAGGGAAGACACCTGTTGTCCATGGGATTAAGAAGCCCATTGTGATGCCTGGGCAAAATACCAAAAAGCCACCTCTTCGGTGTGGAATAATTTCTCCACAAATCCGGACAACAGGTGTCAAGCCATGTGTTGCTTCTGTCAATCTGTAATAAGTAGAGGTAAGAATGTTAACCACCTAGGAACATCCTCCCTTATACGTCACCTGCAGAGCATTCATCAGTAGTCAGTGTCAAGTTGTGAAACTTTGGGTAAGAGCGTAAGCAGTCCACTGACACCTAAATTCGTTCTTCCTCTTGTACCCAAGCTACTGCAAGCCACACCACCAACTCCCTCAACGTCAACTTCCTCCTCAGTCAGGAACGTCAGTAGTCCTGCAGGCCATGTCACTGTCAAGACTGAGGAGTCCTCTCCTAACTGGGATTCCTCCGGAGGATCCTTGAGTGGTACGCCTGATGTTGCTGCCGCTGCTGTTGTTGCTGCTGGGAGTCGATCGTCATCCCAGAGGGGAAGTTGGAAGACCACTTGTACTACTTCCAGTAAGCAATTGACTGTCCAACAGTCCTTTGTGAGGAAAATTAAATATTGACAGCAGTCATCCTTTTGCAAAGCAGATAACTGAGTCCTTGACTGCTATTTTGGTGTTAGACGTGCGTCCGGTATCCACCATTAGTTCAGTGGGACTTAGAGAATTGTTTGAGGTATTGTGTCCCCGGTATCAAATCCCATCTAGGTTCCACTTCTCTAGGCAGGCGATACCAAGAATGGACAGAGACATCAGAAACAGTGTCCTTAGTATCCTACAAAATGCAGTTGTACCCACTGTTCACTTAATCACGGACATGTGGACAAGTGGAACAGGGCAGACTAATGACTATATGACTGTGACAGCCCACTGTCACAGTCATATAGCGGCACCAGTAGCAGCATCTCGCAAATGCCAACTCGTTCCTAGGCAGGCTACGCTATGTATCACCGGTTTCTGTAAGAGGCACACAGCTGACAACCTCTTACGGAAACTGAGGAACATCAATACCCCAATTAGACTCTCCTGGAGATTTGTGATATCGGACAATGCCACCAATATTGTGGGTGCATTACATCTGGGCAAATTCCAGCACGTCCCATGTTTTGCACATACAATTAATTTGGTGCAGAACTTTTTGAAAAATGACAGGAGCGTGCAGGAGATGCAGTCGGTGGCCCAAAAAATTGTGGGCCACTTTCGGCATTCAGCCACCACGTGCCAAAGACTGGAGCGCCATCAAACACGCCTGAACCTGCCCTGACATCACCTGAAGCAAGAAGTGGTAACAAGGTGGAATTTAACACTCTATAAGCTTCAGAGAATGGACGAGCAGCAAAAGACCATTTAAGCCTGTACATCCACCTATGATATAGGCAAAGGAGGGGTAATGCACCTGACTCAAATGCAGTGGGGAATGATTTCCGTCTTGTGCAAGGTTCTCCAACCCTTCGAACTTGCCACATGTGAAGTCAGTTCAGACACTGCAGGCTTGATTTAGGTCATTTACCTTATCACGCTTTTGCAGAAGCAGCTGGAGAAATTGAAGGAGGAACTAAGACAAAGCGATTCCGCAAAGTATGTGGGACTTGTGGATGGAGCCCTTCATTCACTTTGCCAGGATTCAAGGGTGGTCAATCTGTTGAAATCAGACCACTAAATTTTGGCCACCATGTTCGATCCTAGGTTTAAAGCCTATGTTGTATATCTCTTTCCGGCAGACACAAATGTGCAGAGGTGCAAAGACCTGCTGGTGAGTAAATTGTAAACTCAAGCTGAACATGACATGTCAGCAGATACTCCTTCAATTTCTCCCGCCACTGGGGCTACAAGGAAAAGGATAAGATTTCCTAGCCCACCCGCTGATGCAGGGCAGTCAGGAGCGAAGGCTGACATCTGGTCTGGACCGAAGGACCTGCCAACGATTACTGACATGTCTACTGTCACTGAATATGATTCTGTCACCATTGAAAGAATGGTGGAGGATTATATGAGTGACAGCATCCAAGTAGGCATGTCAGACAGTCCGTACGTATATTGGCTGGAAAAAGAGGCAATTTGGATGCCCTTGCACAAACTGGCTTTATTTTACCTAAGTTGCCCCCCTCCAGTGTGCACTCCAAAAGAGTGTTTAGTGCAGCCAGTAACCTTGTCAGCGATCGGCGTAGGAGGTTACTTCCACAAAATGTGGAGAGGATGATCTTCAAAATTAATTATAAATTCCTCCGGGAAGACCTTTACCAGCAATTGCCTACAGAAAGTACACAGGGACCTGTGATGGCGGATTCCAGTGGGATGAATTCATATTCTGTGAGGAGGAGGAGGATGTGCACAGTGAAAGGGGTGAGGAATCAGAGGATGAGGTCGACATCTTGCCTCTGTAGAGCCAGTTTGTGCAAGGAGAGATTGATTGTTTCTTTTTTGGTGTGGGCCCAAACAAACCAGTCATTTCAGCAACAGTCGTAGTCGCTGAAATGATTGGTTTGTTAAAGTGTGCATGTCCTATTTATACAACATAAGGGTGGGTGGGAGGTCTCAAGGACAATTCCATCTTGCACCTCTTTTTCTTCTTATCATCATGTGCTTTTTGGGACTATTTTTTTAAAGTGCCATCCTGTCTGACACTTTCGTATATGTCCAGTGGTCTGCCATATAATTTCAGTGATTTTGCCGTATAATTCCAGTGATTTGGACGTATAATTCCAGTGACTTTGCTGTTTAATTCAAGTGATATTGCCATTTAATTCCAGTGATTTTGATGTATAATTCCAGTGATTTGGACGTATAATTGCAGTGATTTTGCCATTTAATTCCAGTGATTTGGACGTATAATTCAAGTGATTTGGACATATATTTTTCAGTGATTTGGACGTATAATTCCAGTGATTTGGATGTATAATTCCAGTGATTTTGCAATTTAATTCCAGTGATTTAGATGTATAATTCCAGTGATTTTGCCATTTAATTCCAGTGATTTGGACGTATAATTCAAGTGATTTGGACATATATTTTTCAGTGATTTGGACGTATAATTCCAGTGATTTGGATGTATAATTCCAGTGATTTTGCAATTTAATTCCAGTGATTTAGATGTATAATTCCAGTGATTTCGCCATTTAATTCCAGTGATTTGGACGTATAATTCTAGTGATTTGGTCATATAATTCCAGTGATTTGGACGTATAATTCCAGTGATTTTGCCATTTAATTCCAGTGATTTGGGCATATAATTCTAGTGATTTGGACATATTATTGCAGTGATTTGGACATATAATTCAAGTGGGACCTGTTTTGTGTCACTTGGCTTAGTCATACCTCATTGCACCTATCTGCTGTATCTGAAAAAGGGGTGCTCTCTGAAAGAGGTGCTCTGCTGTATCAGTCCAGGTGGGGTGCTCTGTCTGCTGTATCTGAAAGTGGTGATCTGTGCTTCTCCAGTGTAAATTTTAAATAATAAAAGCTAAAAACAAAAAGTCTAAAAATATAATAATTAAAGAAAAAAAAATCTTGTTTGTGCTGTTCCCCAGTGTACTTTATAATTTTTATTTTATTTTCCTAAGTACTGCGACACTGCCGGTCAGACCACAGTATATTATTATTTCATACTCATACACATATTTTATGACACTGTTTGTGGAGGTCAACCACAGTGTTCGATTACTATTGTGTGATGCTGTGGGTGAAGGTGATACTACAGTAATATATTTTATTTCCTACTCATACACGTACTGTGCAACACTGTTAGTGAATTTAAACCGTAGCATTCAATTATTATCTCTGACTCGTATTGTGACACTGTAGGTGGTACATTTTTTGTACTAATTGTAGTGTGTGCTGTACACCACTTGGTTCATGTTTGTTGATAGATATGGAGGATAAACAATTGAGAGGAGAGGCATAGACATCTTAATTCAAGTCATGCAAAATCAAAGAAAAAGTAAAAGTTGGATTAGTAAAAGGCAGATTAGTGTAATAATATAAATATCCAATAAAAATAGTTGTCTATGCATTAAAGACCGTCACCAATGCCCCAATGATTAATTTACATTTTTTAAATCAAACAAATTAAATGAAATTACTAATCAATCCTTCCTTCTACTACATACATACTTTACCTCCTTTGGGCCCCTGATCTAGTTATTGATAAAGCTCTGTGTCAGACCATTTTTGCTGATTTTGGTTTAATTTTTTTATTTTATTTACAAAAACAGCTAAAATTACATGATTTGGCCTGTTTTGTTCCTTAAATATTACTAACCTCAATTACATTCATTTCCAGGCATTTCCAGGGAATTTTGACCACAGTACAAATAATGAAATATATATATATTGTACAATATATATTTTTAGATGCTGTAATCATCTGTACAGATTATTTTCAGCCTCAATGTAGGATCAGTTCCTGAAAGTAATGTTCGACCAGGAGAAGGCTCCTCTTCATCCAGCTTTACGTAAGGTATGTAGTACCATGTAAATGTTTTTTTTACCAATATACACAATTAATTTTTGTATTAATTCAACATATTTCCATTTTATTGCAGAAATCATGGCAAAGGGAGTGCAATCACATCAAGTCCCAAATGTGGCTCCCTTATATGGAATTCAAAACCTGCAAGATTCAATGCTGGATGAAAACAATATTGTGATGTAGTCAAAATTGACTTAAAATGAGTGGAAATTAATGTTTTTGAGGTTAGTAATACTGTAGAAACAAAGACAGGCCCAAATTCTGTAATTTTAGCTGTTCTTATGATTTCAATTTTTTTTAAATACAGATTCAAAACAAATACAGATCCAAAACTCACAAGGGAGGTTTTGGCAAAACAAATACAGATCCAAAACATGAAGGGGTTACAGATCCAAAACAAGAACCCAAAACCCGAGGGCCAGCACACATCCCTAGTAAATTTACTGATGCTCGCTCATCCGTATTTCTCCGAGATTAAACACAGGTGATATCGATCAGACATAGGTGCTTTTCTTAACTAAAACACAGGAATTTACCATGTTAATCATGTTTTCCAAAGATGTATGCGTCCATTTTTGGCTCCTGCATTTGCCGGCAAACCAAACAATCCTGTACACGAAGCCTGCATAGATCAGGGAAATCTGTGCAGTGCTTCTCCATGTAAATGCGTTAAACAGTGTAATAAAATAGGGTTCCCTCCTTCCCACAAGCTTAACCAGCACCTGTATCTTTGAAACACTTATGATTATAAAAATACAGGGGGGTGAGTCCCCGATATTTTTGAAACCAGCCTCAGGCTCACTAGCCAGGAAGGTAATGCCACAGCCAGGGGACATGCTAATATTGGTCCAATTGCCATAACATTAACCCTCCTAACTAATCAGCCCTAGCTGGGGATTCCTGGGGACTGGGCCCCCCAATAAATAGGACCCACCCTGCAGGCACCAGAGACTGGGGATGAAACTCGGCATGAAAATCGGATGACATCCCCGGCATCCCTGGTTGGTGTGTGGTGAGTTTATTGTCCATTAGTATAGTTTTGAAAAAAAAATATTGTATTTTACAGGAGGGACTACAGGTCCTAGCAAACCTCCCTGCATACTGCAGAATCACAATTATGAGCATTCTGGGACATTAATGGCCCACTGGAACCTACAGTTTCCCTGTAAATAAATATATTTTTTAAAGTACTCACACACCATGAAAGTAAAACTTTAATAATCACTGTTGCACACTCACAATCATAATCATATATACTTACCTACAATCCCTGTAGCCATTCACGTCCTCTTGCCCATGTAGGCATCTATGTAACCTTTAAAAAAATATTCAATACTTACCTTTTCCTAGAGTAGATCAGGTCCTTTTCAGTCCATGTAGACATCCCAGGGTTTAAAAAACATAAACCGCAAACCCGAACCAGTACGGACATATATTTACACATACACTTCCTGTAAGCAAATGAGTGGACCTGCCTGCCAACCAAAAGGTGCCTCTGTAAAAGCTGCCTGGTGATTGGCTATGAGTGACTGCAATGTCACTCAAACCCACCACCATAAATTTCAATGGTGGGAAAGCGCCATTGAAGTATATGGTGTGAACTACTAAATTGTATCCTATTATGGGAACCGCAAGTTTAACCACTATTAACCTTGTGGTTTTCTTCATTAAGCATAAGGTTAATAGAGGTTAACATTGCAGTTTCCATAATAGGAAACAATGTAGTGTTTCTCACACTAGACTTCAATGGCACTTTTACACTATTGAAATATATGGGGGTGGCTTTGAGTGATATTGCATCTGCTCACAGCCAATCACTGGGCAGCTTTTATGGAGATGCTTCCTGGTTGGCTTGTGGGTCTTTTAATGACAGAAGTCACCAAGATTCCACTCATTTGCATACAGGAAGTGTATGTATTAATACATGCACTTCCTAGAGCCTGTACTGGTTCGGGTTTGCGGTTTGTTATTTTTTTATTCCCTGGGATGCCTACAAGGACTAAAGAGGAAATAAAAAATAACGAGCGCTTGATAGAGATATATATATATATATATATATATATATATATATGTGTATGTGCAAAACCTGTGAAACAAAAAGGTTAATAAAAATATTTACAGCCCTTTTTGGACTAATTAAGGATTGGGTTACACTTCAGCCAGAAGATGAGGATTTCCTTCCAACCCTATCTAAATATCCGTCAGTCCGTTGTTGTTAATAACACCAGTGTGTATAGGAGTGTCTTACCCCTATGTTCTTTGCTTGAACGATGACTCCGGCACCTGTTGCATACGGTGTTCAATCTCCACTGCTTGTGCTGTATTTACGGCTGACGGCTGACAGCTCTGATTAACGGCTAGCGGCTGGCGGCTGTAATTAGCGGCTAACAGCTGGCTGGTTCCCCATCTGTGTCACGGTCTGATCTTGCAATTCAGTGCACAGTATAGGCTCCTTAATGTGAAATCCAACGTGTTTCAGGCATAAGCCCTTCATCTAGGATAACTGATGGACATCCTCAATCCCTTTTTTATAGGATAAAACTTTATTTAAAAAAACGGAAATTCAATTAAAAACAGGCGGTTGCCATGTGTCCTAGTTTTTCTTGTTAGGAACAAAAACGAAGGCTGTCCATGATGTTCTTTTTAATTTGATGTTTATATGGTTTTGCGCAGTTCTAATAATGTGATATGTACATAATGTGTTCTATACCTATATTGATTGATAAAAAAGCATTTAGTTCTATATCAATGTTTAACCCCTTAGGTGTTAATGTGTCCATGAAATAAATCCATTTTGTTTCTTTTTGCTTCAAGATTTGTGATATGTCACCTCTTCTCCAATTATTTTCCACCCTTTGTATACCCATAAATTTTAATTTTGATGCATCTTTATTATGACAGTCTAAAAAATGTTTGGACACACTATGAGTTTCCAAGCCTTTTTTAATATTTAATATATGCTCAGATATACGGATCTTTAGTTTCCTTTTAGTCTGTCCTATATATTGGTATCCACAGGGGCACTCTAACATATATATTATTTTCTCAGTGTCACAAGTGATTCTGCCTTTTACATCAAATTCTCTTTTTGTAATACTAGACTTACATTTTTTTATAGGCTGAACTGATGTTTGCTTTGTTGTTTTGCATGCAACACATTTTAAACAATAAAAATGTCCCTGATTTTCCTTCCATTTAGTGATTTTAGGTGGTATATAGCTTCTCACTAAACTCTGTTTTAAATTTTGTGCCTTTTTAAATGTTATCTGTGGTTTATCCTTAATCAATGGTTTTAATTTATTATCAAGTTGTAAGATATGCCAATGTTTTTTTATGATTTTCTCAAAAGCTTGGTGCTGACTGTTATATTGAGTAATAAAGGCTAAGCTGTAGTTGTTTTCCATATTTTTAGGTTTTTAACATATTAAATCCTTTCTGTCTATATTTGCAACTTTTATGATTTCTTGTTGTAGATTATTTTCATTATAGCCTTTTCCTACAAATTTATTTTTTAAAAGGTCACTTTGTGTCAAAAAAATATCATGTTTGGAAGAGTTCCTCCGAAGTCTCCTAAACTGACCACCTGGAATGTTCCTAATCCAATTATTGTGATGACTACTATTATGAGAGAGCATATTATTACCATTTACTGTCTTAGTGTGTGTTCTAGTATGTATTTTGTTTTCTTCAATAAATATTTCCAAATCTAGGTATATAACCATTTCTCTACTTGTTGTGAATATGAATTCCAGACCATAATTATTATTTTCCATATGAGATAGGAACTCTTTCAAAATGTTTTCTGGACCTTTCCATATAAAGATGAGGTCATCTATATATCTCTTCCATATTAATATATGAGAAAGGAAGGGGTTGTTTTTCCAGATGGATTCCTCCTCCCACCTAGCCACAAAAAGATTAGAGTAGCTCGGTGCAAAGGAAGAACCCATCGCCACCCCCTTCTTCTGATTATAAAATGTACCATCATTCCAAAAATAATTATGGGTCAAAATATAATTGATGCATTCCATAATAAAATTTACCTGGGCATTGGGTAGGTTTGTATTATTAGACAAAAAATGTCTGTTAGCCTCACATCCAATATTATGTGCAATGCAAGTGTACAAGGATCGTACATCACATGTGCATAAAATATAGTCCTTATCCCAAATGATTGTTTCTAATATTTGCAGGATACTTATAATCCTTTCAGGTAACTTTTTTGATCTTTTACTATCTCTTGAAGATAAAAATCCACATATTTAGATAGATTTGAGGATAAGGAATTTATGCCCGACACTATTGGGCGTCCTGGTGGGTTCTGTGAGTTTTTATGAAGTTTAGGTAACTGATAGAACGTTGGTACCTTTGGATGTATTTTAAGAAGGAAATCATATTCTTTTTGGGTTAAAATGTTCAATTGCAGTCCATCTTGTAGAAGTTCTTCAAGTTCCCTTTTATATTGATCAGTTGGATCACCTTGAAGTATTTGATATGTCTCTGTGTCTGAAAGTAGATTATTAATTTCTTTTTCATAATTTTCTTTATCCATTATAACCAGCCAGTACTCCACCCTTATCGGCTGGTTTAAAAATGACGCTGTCATTCTCCTTTAATTCTTTTAATGCTTCTTGTTCTACTTTAGAAAGATTAAATTTCTTCTTTTCTTTCCCTGTAAGGGCCCTGATGTCTCTTTCTACCAATTTTTCAAAAGTGCTGATATGTGGACCCTTAATATGTGCGGGAAAGAAGGTAGATGATGGTTTGAACTGGCTGTGTTGAATTCACTAAAGGCTGGATTATTGGAAGTTCTGTCATTCTGAGTAGAATAGAACTTCTTTATGCATAATTTTCGTATAAATATTTGTGTGTCAATATACAAGTCAAAGAAAAGAAGAAATGTTATCTTTCTAAAGAAGAACAAGAAGCATTAAAAGAATTAAAGGAGAATGACAGCCTCATTTTTAAACCAGCAGATAAGGGTGGAGTACTGGTTATAATGGATAAAGAAAATTATGAAAAAGAAATTAATAATCTACTTTCAGACACAGAGACGTATCAAATACTTTAAGGTGATCCAACTGATCAATATAAAAGGGAACTTGAAGAACTTCTACAAGAAGGACTGCAATTGAACATTTTAACCCAAAAAGAATATGATTTCCTTCTTAAAATACATCCAAAGGTACCAACGTTCTATCAGTTACCTAAACTTCATAAAAACTCACAGAACCCACCAGGACGCCCAATAGTGTCGGGCATAAATTCCTTATCCTCAAATCTATCTAAATATGTGGATTTTTATCTTCAAAAGATAGTAAAAGATCAAAAAAGTTACCTGAAAGGATTATAAGTATCCTGCAAATATTAGAAACAATCATTTGGGATAAGGACTATATTTTATGCACATGTGATGTACGATCCTTGTACACTTGCATTGCACATAATATTGGATGTGAGGCTAACAGACATTTTTTGTCTAATAATACAAACCTACCCAATGCCCAGGTAAATTTTATTATGGAATGCATCAATTATATTTTGACCCATAATTATTTTTGGAATGATGGTACATTTTATAATCAGAAGAAGGGGGTGGCGATGGGTTCTTCCTTTGCACCGAGCTACTCTAATCTTTTTGTGGCTAGGTGGGAGGAGGAATCCATCTGGAAAAACAACCCCTTCCTTTCTCATATATTAATATGGAAGAGATATATAGATGACCTCATCGTTATACGGAAAGGTCCAGAAAACATTTTGAAAGAGTTCCTATCTCATATGGAAAATAATAATTATGGTCTGGAATTCACATTCACAACAAGTAGAGAAATGGTTATATACTTAGATTTGGAAATATTTATTGAAGAAAACAAAATACACACACTAAGACAGTAAATGGTAATAATATGCTCTCTCATAATAGTAGTCATCACAATAATTGGATTAGGAACATTCCAGGTGGTCAGTTTAGGAGACTTCGGAGGAACTCTTCCAAACATGATATTTTTTTGATACAAAGTAACCTTTTAAAAAATAAATTTGTAGGAAAAGGCTATAATGAAAATAATCTACAAAAAGAAATCATAAAAGTTGCAAATATAGACAGAAAGGATTTAATATGTTACAAACCTAAAAATATGGAAAACAACTACAGCTTAGCCTTTATTACTCAATATAACAGTCAGCACCAAGCTTTTGAGAAAATCATAAAAAAACATTGGCATATCTTACAACTTGATAATAAATTAAAACCATTGATTAAGGATAAACCACAGATAATATATAAAAAGGCACAACATTTAAAACAGAGTTTAGTGAGAAGCTATATACCACCTAAAATCACTAAATGGAAGGAAAATCAGGGACATTTTTATTGTTTAAAATGTGTTGCATGCAAAACAACAAAGCAAACATCAGTTCAGCCTATAAAAAATGTAAGTCTAGTATTACAAAAAGAGAATTTGATGTAAAAGGCAGAATCACTTGTGACACTGAGAAAGTAATATATATGTTAGAGTGCCCCTGTGGATACCAATATATAGGACAGACTAAAAGGAAACTAAAGATCCGTATATCTGAGCATATATTAAATATTAAAAAAGGCTTGGAAACTCATAGTGTGTCCAAACATTTTTTAGACTGTCATAATAAAGATGCATCAAAATTAAAATTTATGGGTATACAAAGGGTGGAAAATAATTGGAGAGGAGGTGACATATCACAAATCTTGAAGCAAAAAGAAACAAAATGGATTTATTTCATGGACACATTAACACCTAAGGGGTTAAACATTGATATAGAACTTAATGCTTTTTTATCAATCAATATAGGTATAGAACATATTATGTACATATCACATTATTAGAACTGCGCAAAACCATATAAACATCAAATTAAAAAGAACATCATGGACAGCCTTCGTTTTTGTTCCTAACAAGAAAAACTAGGACACATGGCAACCGCCTGTTTTTAATTGAATTTCCGTTTTTTTAAATAAAGTTTTATCCTATAAAAAATGGATTGAGGATGTCCATCAGTTATCCTAGATGAAGGGCTTATGCCTGAAACACGTTGGATTTCACATTAAGGAGCCTATTCTGTGCACTGAATTGCAAGATCAGACCGTGACACAGACGGGGAACCAGCCGGCTGTTAGCCGCTAATTACAGCTGCCAGCCGCTAGCCGTTAATCAGAGCTGTCAGTCGTCAGCCGTAAATACAGCACAAGCAGTGGAGAGTGAGCACCGTATGCTACATGTGCCGGAGTCGTCGTTCAAGCAAAGAACATAGGGGTAAGACACTCCTATACACACTGGTGTTATTAACAACAACGGACTGACGGATATTTAGATAGGGTTAGATAGAAATCCTCATCTTCTGGCTGAAGTGTAACCCAATCGTTAATTAGTCCAAAAAGGGCTGTAAACATTTTTATTAACCTTTTTCTTTCACAGGTTTTGCGCATACACATATATATATATATATCTATCTATCAAGTGCTCATTATTTTTTATTTCATATTATATAAGAATTTTTAATAGAGCTGCTCATAAATCCCATTTCTAGCGCAATTTAGTATCCCATTTATAATGGACTGAAGAGGGCCTGATCTATGCTAGGAAGAGGTGCAAATAATTTTTTTTATGCCCCACATGCTGATACTTGAGGTTTTCCAATTAACAGGGGGGCTTGCTGGGACTTGTATCCCCTTCTGTAAAAGACAATATTTTTTCACAACTAAACTAATGGATTATCACCTAGACACCCACCACCCAGGGGTGCTGGATATAGCCCTGGGCTTCAGCCAAGCCTTGGGTGCCTTGAGAGGTGGGGCTGCTTTATTGGGGGATCCCCATTCCCTCAGAAAACCACAGCTAGGGCTGACTAGTTAGGGGGATTAATGTTACAGCCAGGAGACCAATATTAGCATATCCCCTGGCTGTGGCATTACCTCCCTGGCTAGTGGAGCCTGGTGCTGGTTTCAAAAATACGGGTGACCCCTACATCTTTTTTTCCCTGTTTTTTGGAACCAGGACCAGTCCAAGAGCCTGGTGCTGCTTCTTTAAATACAGGGGGACTTCACACATTTTCCCCCCTGTATTTTTAGAACCAGTACTGACTCAAAGAGCCGGGCTGGTTATGCTTGTGGGGGGGCATACAGTTTAAAAAAAAAGTATTTTCACCATTTTAACCCATTTATACAGAGAAACACTACACAAATCTCACTGATCTGTGTAGGCTTCTCTTAACACGCTGCTGAGGTGGATATCTATTTGAAAAGTGAAAAGCAACTTATGGTTATGTGTTATGTTTGCAGAAACCATTATAGGTAAATTCCCTTGTTTCAGTGTTGTCTATGGAAATTACATCTTAGTTTGACTGATGGTGTGTTTAATCACTTATACATATCCACCCAAGTTTTGTACTTTTATTTGAACAAACACTCCCGATAAAGTATCTTATTACATTTTCTA
Organism: Pseudophryne corroboree; assembly: GCF_028390025.1. NCBI lineage: Eukaryota > Metazoa > Chordata > Amphibia > Anura > Myobatrachidae > Pseudophryne > Pseudophryne corroboree. The sequence goes on from NC_086445.1 coordinate 762,377,251, forward strand.
CAATATGTTTGGTTAACTATGGTATCTATGGGGGTAATTCAGAGTTGATCGCAGCAGCAATATATTTAGCTATTAGGAAAAACCATGGGGGTAATTCCAAGTTGATCGCAGCAGGATTTTTTTTTAGCAATTGGGCAAAACCATGTGCACTGCAGGGGAGGCAGATATAACATGTGCAGAAAGAGTTAGATTTGGATGGGTTATTTTGTTTCTGTGCAGGGTAAATACTGGCTGCTTTATTTTTACACTGCAAATTAGATTTCAGATTGAACACACCCCACCCAAATCTAACTCTCTCTGTACATGTTATATCTGCCTCCCCTGCAGTGCACATGGTTTTACCCAATTGCTAACAAAAATCCTGCTGCGATCAACTTGGAATTACTCCCCATGTGCACTGCAGGTATAGCAGATATAACATTTGCAGAGAGAGAGTTAGATTTGGGTGGGTTATTTTGTTTCTGTGCAGTATAAATACTGGCTGCTTCATTTTAACACTGCAATTTAGTTTTCAGCTTAAACAAACCCCACCCAAAACTAACTTTCTCTGCACATGTTATATCTGCCCCACCTGCAGTGCTCATGGTTTTACCAAACTGTTAACAAATTTGCTGCTGCGATCAACTCTGAATTAGGCCCTATAGTCTATGGTATTACGTGTTAACACATTGTATCAGAATAATTAAAAATACAAAATGGCACAAAACATAGATATCCATAAAGTGCACATTTGGAATTCCAACAGACATATACCAAGAACTACTGTAAAACTTTCCTCAGCAAATTGGACTGAGAACAAGTGCAGGAATGCAGGTATATAGTAGGTGCATACAGCATGATATCATTATCCTGTGCCAAATACCACATATCACAGTGCAACAGTTGCAGTGAGAAATATATGAAAACATAGTATACTGATCTGTGCAATCCTGAAACACAATACAGTAGTTAGTGAGAAGTCCTCGCACATATATGATGGGGTCCTGTGTCAGGTAACATACCCCTGAAAATGGTGTAGCTTACTAAGATCTAAATTTGGTTTGCACACCTGGAAACAAAATGGTTGATAACCTAGATTCCTCAAATGCCAAAGCTTTTTTTATATATCTTAATATTAGCCTATGTGTTGTGCATATTAAGCTATATATATAAAAGATAGATAGATAGATAGATAGATAGATAGATAGATAGATAGATAGATAGATAGATAGATAGATAGATAGATAGATAGATATTACTCTTAGATAATTGAAACATATTTGTGTTTGCATACAGGCCAAAAGGCATTTTTATAAAAAGTCATTCTTTTATTTCCAAATTTCTTAGATGGACTCACAATCTAAATTGTATTTGTAAACATTTAAATGTAGAAATTACCTTTCTGATTGATTAAGGTCAAGTATGTGACCTTGTATCTCATACAAACCTCCAACTGACCTCTCAGGAATGTGAGATATAATGTTAGATAGTTTATAAAACTCCAACACAAATTCCTCCTTCAATCTTGTATTCTTTTGTATATCAATTTGGATAAAATAAATTAATAATACTTGAAATAATAACATAGTTAAAGTAATGATTTCAATGTAAAATGCGCCAAAAAAATACAGTCTTCAAGAAATGTATAAAAAAATCTTGCCAATGTGTCTTCAAATGTCCATCATTAGTGCATTCCTTTTTGTGCTAGGCAAAGGCAGTCAAAGGTTTTGTGACAATACACTTGTTGGAATATACCACAAGCCAAGTTACTGTATGTTTTAGGCCTCTTGTTTTGTATGGCTTGTAGAATTTCTTAAAATACATGTCCAATTACTGTAACTACTGATTTGAACTGTATTAAATTTCCTTCCCCAAAAAGATTCTTCTCTGCACTTTGAGTCATAAACAGCAAAAGTATAACTGGTGCATTCAGTGGCCAGGATCACAATACAGGTATATTATGGGTTAAATTTTTATATAACACTTTAATGACCAGTTAATTTTTCCAAGAGAACTCATTTAACAGATTTGAGATAGAAAAACTATAACAGACAACGGGGTAAATTTACTAAGAATCGTATTTTCCCGTTTGAGGTCAAAGTTCAATCACGAATGACATCGAAAGTGTAAATATGCAACTTTTTGAATTGATTACGACTAATTTACTAAGCTGCCGTATTCTGCATTTTCGGTTTTTCCGATGTCGATGTCATTCGTTTTAGGCAGTGTTTTACGTGAGTGACTTGTAAAACACTAAAATACAGGTGTCTGCTTGTACCCAATTCAGCACACATGGAACTTGCTTAATACATTTAAATAAAAATTTATTAACACGTAGACATTAACTAATAAACCAAAAACTGAGCTCAGGCACACTGATAAAAGCATTCAAAGTTCATTGCCACTTTGTAGTTAAATGGAGACAATGTAGCTTGTGTAATACCACACAGACCCATTTGGTCTATTTGAGTAAATAAACAAATTGCAACAGTTGCTAAAGCCTTTGATGAAAACTGTAACTCCGGTCCTCTGTGCTGCTGGCGTCCCAGTGCAGAGGAATGCTGCTATTTATAATTACCCGACCTGCGGGAGTGTTCAATCTTGCAGCACAAGAATTCATCGTCTTGAGGAAGTCCCGAGCTGTGACAGGACGAAACGCGTTGACGTCATCCCCTTGCTCAGTATTGCACACTGACAGATTGCCGACTGCTGAATCCGCACTTAGCGGCTAACCTTGGACCAGCCATTGGAGCTCCCACACCGGTACGCCAGGTCACAGACATCTGGAGCGTCCGCACCCGCCCGCCAAGACAGTGATATCTGCACCGTGATAGTGCCGGCGGCGGACGCTGTGAAGACACCTCCGTGAATTCTTGTGCTGCAAGATTGAACACTCCCGCAGGTCGGGTAATTATAAATAGCAGCATTCCTCTGCACTGGGACGCCAGTAGCACAGAGGACCGGAGTTACAGTTTTCATCAAAGGCTTTAGCAACTGTTGCAATTTGTTTATTTACTCAAATAGACCAAACAGGTCTGTGTGGTATTACACAAGCTACATTGTCTCCATTTAACTACAAAGTGGCAATGAACTTTGAATGCTTTTATCAGTGTGCCTGAGCTCAATATTTGGTTTATTAGTTAATGTCTACGTGTTAATAATTTTTTATTTAAATGTATTAAGCAAGTTCCATGTGTGCTGAATTGGGTACAAGCAGACACCTGTATATATATTTTTGGAAACCTAAATATTAACATTTATATATCAAGCGCAATACACTTTTTATATATTCTTGTTTCTATTTTTTGGGGGGATTTTGCCAACCCTCAGTGTGTGCAGCTGATGTATAAATAATTCATTTACAACTATTTGCGCCAGGAGTTGGAGTGGTAAAACACTCCAAACAAATAAATATAATTCCAGTGATCCTGCCATATAATTCCAGTGGTACTGGCGTATAAATCCAGTGATCCTGCCGTATAATTCCAGTGGTACTGGGGAATAAGTCCAGTCCAGTGTTACTGCCGTATATGTCCAGTGGTATTGCCGTATAAGTCCAGTGGAACTGCTGTATAATTCCAGTGATCCTGCCGTATAATCCCAGTGGTACTGGCATATAAATCCAGTCCAGTGATACTGCCGTCTATGTCCAGTGGTACTGCCGTATAATTCCAGTGGTACTGCCGCATAAATCCAGTGATCCTGCCGTATAATTGCAGTGTTACTGACGTATAAATCCAGTCCAGTGATACTGCCGTATATGTCCAGTGGTACTGCCGTGTAAGTCCAGTGTTACTGCCGTATAATTCCAGTGATCCTGCCAAATAATTCTAGTGATCCTGCCGTATAATTCCAGTGATATTGCCATATAATTCCAGTGATCCTGCCGTATAATTATAGTGGTACTGGCGTATAAATCCAGTGATACTGCCGTATAATTCCAGTGGTACTGCCGTATAAGTCCTGTACAGTGGTGCTGCCATATAAGTTCAGTGGTGCTGTCCTGTGCTGTTTATTATTTACTACAAATAAAGGGGTTATTAATATTTAATCCAAACAATTTTCACAGGGTTTGCCCTGTGTTGTGTAGAGGTACGCTCTCCTGTATCGCATATTGGGGGTCAATCCAAGTTGATCGTAGACCTGCAAAATTTTGCAGGGCTACGATCATGTCCATAGATATGTGGGGGACGCCCAGCACAGGAATATCCCACCCCACATGTCAGTTCCGCCCACCCCCCCTCTCGCAGAAGTGCAAAAGCATCGCACAGCAGCGATGCTTTTGCACTTTAGGAGTAGCTCCCGGCCAGCGCAGCTTTAGCGTGCTGGCCGGGAGCTATTCCACGTTCCCTGGCCCGCAGCGGCTGCGTGTGACGTCATGCAGCCGCTGCGGCCCGACCCCCGCACGACCCCCATTGTTATATAACTCCAGAAAAATAATGGAGAACAAAAATTTGGAGGATAAAATAGGGAAAGATCAAGAACCACTTCCTCCTAGTGCTGAAGCTGCTGCCACTAGTCATGACATAGATGATGAAATGCCATCAACGTCGTCTGCCAAGGCCGATGCCCAATGTGATAATAGAGGGCATGTAAAATCCAAAAAGCCAAAGTTCAGTAAAAAGACCCAAAAAAAGAAATTTTTATGATCTGAGGAGAAACGTAAACTTGCCAATATGCCATTTACGACACACAGTGGCAAGGAATGGCTAAGGCCCTGGCCTATGTTCATGACTAGTGGTTCAGCTTGACAATGGAAGCTCTCATCCTCCCACTAGAAAAATGATAAGAGTTAAGCTGGCAAAAGCACAGCAAAGAACTGTGCGTTCTAAGATGGTATCATAAATCCCCAAGGAGAGTCCAAGTGTGTCGGCGGTTGCGATGCCTGTCCTTCCCAACACTGGATGGGAAGAGGTGGCTCCTTCCACCATTTGCACGCCCCCTGCAAGTGCTGGAAAGAGCACCCACAGTCCATTTCCTAATATTCAAATTGATGATGTCACTGTTGAAGTACACCAGGATGAGGCTATAAGTGTTGCTGGCGCTGAGGAGGAAGTTAACGATGAGGATTCTCATGGTGATGTGGTTTTGTTTAAATCAGGCACCGGAGGAGACACCTGTTGTCCATGGGATGAATAAGCTCATTGTGATGCCTGGGCAAAATACCAAAAAAGCCACCTCTTCGGTGTGGAAGTATTTCTCCACAAATCTGGACATCAGGTGTCAAGCCGTGTGTTGCCTATGTCAATCTGTAATAAGTAGGGGTAAGGACGTTAACCACCTAGGAAGGAACATCCTCCCTTATACGTCAGCTCCTGTACCTCGGATCTCTCCTATGCTGGCTGCTGTCTTAAACGCTCTTCTTTGCCATGCAGTGCTTGGACTAGCTCACTTTGCTAGCTATCCACTTGACAGTGGAAACTAAGAGCCTGGACAACCTCCAACTCTCACCGCGCATCACTACAGCAGCTTTGTGGTGAGTTTAAAGACAGACTTTATTATCGGCACTGTGCTCCCATTTAGCAATATCAACCTCCGCTTTGCCTCCCAGATGGGGGGATTTGGTGTAGCTTATAGGGGTATGTAGTGTAGTGATGTAGTGTACCCAGGCTCGGCGCTACACACTCAGCAAGGTCTGTAAAGCAGGGAGGCACTGTGCTAGAGAAGCGCTCTCCCTGCTCCGCAACCTTGCTGACGCGCAGCGCCTTTCACACTGTATTGTAACAGGCTGTAGCGCCGGCCGTACAGAGGATCTTAATCTCCTCCTGCGTCAGGCCCCTTCCGGCTTGCTCCTCCCTGCTGCACTTGTCAAGAAGGAAGACAGGCAGCAGTGTCACCCACCTCTACTCCCTCCCCTCTGTGACTAAAGACACAGCACAGCAATCTTCAGCACCACCCACCTCTCTCCCCTCCCTGTCCGTCAGTGGTGGAATAAAGTAGGGGCAGCGCAACCAATGCACAGGAAGACATGTGATACACACTGACCTGTGTGTAGTGGAGCAGCAAGCAGCCATGAGAAGAGAAGCAGCCAGCCACTTGAAGAGCCAAGGCTCAGGTTAGTGCTGCTGCAGATAAACAAAGGGGAGAGAAACTGTCCTATTAATGTGTGCTGGGGGGCGGGTTCTATTACTGTGTGCTGGGGAGGAGGAGGGGTGTCCTATTAATCTGTGCTTGGGGAGTGGGGTGCTATTACTGTGTGCTTGGGGAGGGGGGGCAATTAATCTGTGCTTGAGGAGGGGGGTCCTATTAATGTGTGCTTGGGGAGGGGGGTCCTATTAATGTGTGCTTGGGGAGGATGGGTGTCCTATTAATCTGTGCTTGGGGAGGGGGGTCCTATTACTGTGTGCTTGGGGAGGGGGGTCCAATTAATCTGTGCTTGAGGAGGGGGGACCTATTAATGTGTGCTTGGGGAGGGGGGTCCTATTAATGTGTCCTTGGGGAGGGGGAGTGGCGTCCTATTACTGTGTGTTTGGAGAGGGGAATCCTATTATTCTATGCTTGGGGAGCTGGAGGGGTGTCCTATTACTCTGTGCTTGGGGAGGGGGGTCCTATTACTGTGTGCTTGGGGAGGGGGGTCCTATTACTATGTGCTTGGGGAGGGGTGTCCAATTAATCTGTGCTTGGGGAGGGGTTCCTATTAATGGAGGAGGGGGAGGGGTGCCCTATTACTCTGTTCTTAGGGAGGGGAACCTCTTACTCTGTGCTTGGGGAGGGAAGGTCCTATTACTCTGTTCTTAGGGAGGGGGGACCTCTTACTCTGTGCTTGGGGAGGGAAGGTCCTATTACTGTGTGCTTGGGGAGGGGGGGACCTATTACTTTGTGCTTGGGTAGGAGGGACCTATTACTCTGTGAATGGGGAGGGGGTCCTATTACTGTGTGCGCGGGGAGGAGGTTCATATTACTGTGTGCTTGGGTAGGGATTTCCAATTTATCTGTGCTTGGGGAGGATGGGTCCTATTAATGTGGGAGAGGGAGGGGTGCCCTATTACTCTCTGCTTGGGGAGGGGGTCATTAATGTTTGCTGGGGAAAGGGGTCATACTAATGTGTGCTGGGGGAGAGGTGGTAGTGTCCTATTAATGTGTGCTGGGGGAGATGTGTCATATTAATGTGTAATGGGGAGGGGGTTCATATTAATGTGTACGGGGAGGGGGATACAGGGTAGCAGTGATGTAGTGTGTGGGGTGCAGGGTAGCGCCGATGTAGTGTGGTTCAGGGTATCAGCTGCAGTGTAGTATGCGTGGAAGGGGAGCAGTGGTAGTACTAGGGCCGGCACTACCTGCTCAGCAAGGTCTGCAATGCAGGGAAGCGCCGTGCTTTATAAACGCTTTCCCTGCTTCACAGACCTTGCTGATGTGCGCTGGTGCTGCCTTTTGCCGCTGCGCTTGTCACTCTGTGTGACAGGCAGCCGCGCCAGCAGAATGGAGAGCAGCTCCCCTCCCTGCCTCTGGAGCCTTGCGTGAGGGCAGCTTCATGACATGCAGTGCAGTGGTAAGGAGGCAGGGAGGGGGAGTCGCTCTCCATTCTGCTAGTGGAACCTTGTGTGAAGATAGGTTGCACTGTCAACCAGACCCTAACAATCTGGCAGATGGGGGCAGGCCTGCGGTGACTGACAGCTCGGCCATGAGTCACACACACAGCCGGGGTGCAACTGTTGGGGGGGCGGTGGGGAACACAGGCACGGCGTCCCAGGGCTGCATCATGACAGGGTGCCTCAGGCTAATCTTGGGTGACACAGGGGGCAGATAAGGGGCTGAGTCTTAGTACAGATAATGGGGTGACACTGGGGACAGCTAATGGAGTGACACTGGGGCAGCTAATGGGGTGACACTGGGGACAGCTAATGGGGTGACACGGAACAAATTATGTGGTGACACAGGGTACAGATAATGAGGTGACACTAGGGACAGATAATGAGGTGACACTGGGGATAGATAATGAGGTGACACTGGGGACAGATTATGGGGTGACACTGGGGACAAATAATGAGGTGACACAAGCACCAGGGCTGGTTACAGGTAATGGGGTAGCACAGGTGCCAGAACCAGGGCAGATTTTGAGGTGACACAGGTGCCAGGACTAGTTACAGGTAAAAGGGTGACTCTGGTACCACAACTGGGGACATATAACAGGTTGACAGGCCTGGGAACAGATATGTGGGCGACCCAGTGTCTGGGACTGGGGACAGATCTGGGGGATGATAACTGGATGACACAGGAGATGGGGACTAATAATAGGGTCACACATGTGCTGGAGATGGATAATAGGCTAACACAGGTCCCAGGTCAGGACACCAATAATGAGGGTATACAGGGGCAACGTCTGAGGACAGAGAATATGGTGACAAAGGGTTCAGGACTGAGGGCATCATGGTTAATTCTGCAGGCTGAGCATAGGAAGATGCAGGAGTCCAAGCAGGGTGATGCCAGGCTACGTGTCACATCCAGAGTCAGGAATAATGGGCCCTACACACTTAGCTACGTTGAGTTGGCGATATGAACGATCTCGTTCAGAAATGAATAATATATCGTTCATATCGTCTAGTATGGAGGCACCGACGATGAACGTCGCCTGTCCCCGTGGTCAATCATCGTTGGTTTACCGTCGTTTTTCAATGCAAGTGAATTTGGGCGATAACGATCATCATTCAGATCGATCATCGTTCAAATAGCTGACATCGCTAAATGTGTAGGGCCCATAAGAGGAGAGAGACATCCGGGGACAGAGAGAGGCAGGTAGGATGTGCTGGGGACAGGAGGTCTTCCTTTACCTGGCCACTGGCCACCACCAGAAAGTCTGAGCACAGGGTTACGGCTGGCAGGGGAATGAGATCTCCAAATAAAGGGTAAAACAGCGGGTCCAGAAGAAGGTGGAGGACAGGACACAGCAGAGACACGTCACTGTTGACAGCTCCAAGGCTAAGACGTCTCTGGAGGCGCTGAAGGTCAGCATCAAGCAGCTGAAGTGGACAGAAGTAAGTGATCGGCACTTTGTGTTGCTCAGACGTGTGACCAGGTGTTACTAGTATGGCTGCTGCTGGAACTGGCCATCGGTGCTCTCCAACTGTCTCCTATCATGAACAGAAAGGCTCATTCACAAGCGTTAATTGGAAAGGGGGCAGTCACAACAAGTTGAATCCTGGAATTGCCCCTGGATGCACCTGTGTGGTTTGTGGGTCCACCTGAAAATGGTGGAAGAATGAAAAACAAGTCTGACCTCTTCTCACTTTGGAACCTCTCTCTTTAGCTGTTAATATTCGGTTGAACTTGATATTGAGGATTGGGTACATCATGATGTGTTGGTGCAAGTGTGGGCAGAAATCTGCTTATCAAGTGCAATTGGAAAGTGCAGTATACATCCAGTTACTAGTATGGTGATAGGGTCTCTGCCACCTCAAGGGATCAGAGCATTTGTGCAAATACTAGCGCTCAGTTTTATAGTAAATGACCTTTATTAACTCAGTGATTCATTTTATAGCATAAGCAACACTGTGTAATGTGACTGATGGACACTATTGTGCGTTGTAATGTGAATTGGTACTATTCTGTGGTCACACCCCTTCCCCATGAAGCCACGCCCCTAAATATTTGCTGCACGCCTTTAGCACGCATCTGTCCCTATTAGATGTATGTGAGGAAGGGTGCAAATTCATTTTTTGCAGGAGGGCGCCGAACACCCTAGCACCTGCCCTGAGTGTACATTATAGGCCAGGGTATGTAGTGTAGTAATGTATTGTAGCATATAGGGCAGTGATGGGGAAGCTTTGGCACTCCAGATGTTGCTGAACTACACATCCCAGCATGCGCTGCTACAGTTTTGCTGTTTGGCCATGCTAAAACTGTAGCAGGGCATGCTGGGATGTTTAGTTCAACACTGATATTGTAGTGCAGTGTATAAGGGGCATATAGTGTAGTGATGTAGTTCAGCATGTAGGGGATGTAGTATAGTGATGTAGTGCAGTGGATAATGTAGTGCAGTGATGTACTGTTATGATAAAGTGCAGTGATATAGTGCATTGTATGGGGACACACAGGGGGGCATGTAGTCGAACACACTCAGGCTTGGACTGGCCCACAGGGATACAGGGGAAACCACCGGTGGGCCCTACTGCCAGTATGTTACCTTATACTGGACTATGGTGTTTTCTCTACAAAGCATTGCTGTTCTGAATCTGTTATTAATCTGTTACATTATCATGCATGCAGCAGCTGAAGTTACTGTATATATTTATGAAGGGGCCCAGATGTTGCACTCTCTAATGGTTATTCAAACCAATGAGGTGGCAGAGCACACCTCCTCTGCAGACTGGCCACATCCCTAACATAGGCCCCTACCACTGCATTTCCCCGGTGAGCCCCACATGCCCCAGTCCGACACTGAACACACTGCTGGGGGGGGCGCCAAATTACTGCCTTGCCCCGGGTGACGAAAATCCTAGTTTTGGCCCTGGTAATAGATTAAGGTTTGGAGAGAAAAAAGAAACAGAGGAATCTGTAATATTGACGCACTAACTAGAACTATTATTAAAATATAACTTTTATTAGATATACATTAAATAGACATTGTATTATGAATAATTGGTCAAGACTACAGTGAAACATAGAGTTAAAAAATTGACAATGACTAACATATATGTGAATTAAAGAGATGAAAGAATGTGAATAATCTTTATTCACATTCTTTCATCTCTTTAATTCACATATATGTTAGTCATTGTCAATTTTTTAACTCTATGTTTCACTGTAGTCTGGACCAATTATTCATAATACAATGTCTATTTAATGTATATCTAATAAAAGTTATATTTTAATAATAGTTCTAGTTAGTGCTTCAATATTACAGATTCCTCTGTTTCTTTTTTCTCTCCAAACCTTAATGAATGTACACTGTAGTTGACAGCACCCCCTGTAAATATAGGATATTACTCATTATTTTGAAAAGAGGGGCTTCCTCCTAATGGATGTGTGGTGATGAATCTCACACATCTATAAAATCTTGATACTGTATTGAGTGTGCAGATACCAAATCCATTTGCCCTGGTAATAGAACATGATAAAAACATATAGTACACATCTGCAGCTAACATGCCTCAAATATAAAACATAATAAAAAAGATTTCTAATAGCCATTCATCTGTTATTGCCTGAACAGTAGCCTAGCCAAACATGCTCTTATATCATACCATGGGAGGATGTAATGCCGTCTGAATTGGCCGGAGGTGCGGGTTGCCGTCCGAACTCAGATGTTTTTTTTAAAGCAACACTCATTTACAAGGCAAAAGCATGCCTTGTAAATGATTAAAAAAAATGTCCGAGTTCGGCCAGCAACCCACACCACCAGTCAACTCGGAGGACATTACATCCGACCTCATGGGGGTCATTCCGAGTTGTTTGCTCGCTAGCTGCTTTTAGCAGCATTGCACATGCTAGGCCGCCGACCTCTGGGAGTGTATCTTAGCTTAGCAGAATAGCGAACGAAAGAGTAGCAGAATTGCGATTAAATAATTCTTAGCAGTTTCTGAGTAGCTCGAGACTTACTCCTACACTGCGATCAGCTCAGCCCGTTTCATTGCTGGTTTGACGACACAAACACGCCCTGCGTTTGGCCAGGCACTCCCCCGTTTCTCCAGACACTCCAGCGTTTTATCCTGGCACGCCTGCGTTTTTCCACACACTCCCAGAAAACGGTCAGTTTCCGCCCAGAAACACCCACTTCCTGTCAATCACACTCCGATCACTTCAACGATGAAAATTCTTCGTTCGGACGTGAGTAAATCTACTAAGTTTTGTGCTAAAATACTTTGCGCATGTGCACTGCGTACCATGCGCATGCGCATTTTTGCCTTAATCGCTCCGTTGCAAAAATCGGCAATGAGCGAACAACTCAGAATGACCCCCCATATACGAGTATTAACTATGGCGTTTAAAAAAAAATTCTACCAGTAAAATATATAGCAAGACCTTTTTATGATTAATTAACACATCTTATAATGAAAATATATTTTCAAAGTTATAAGAGTAACAAACCTGCACACTTGATTTTACTGTAAGTAACATGCCATGTTCATTCCAAGAAAGGTGTTCTGTTAATTTTATTCACCTATACTTTATATATATTTATTTATTTTTATATTTTTCAGTCCAGATAAGAAGGTCCTGAAGAAGTTTAAACATTTTACTGCTGTTAAGTATCTGAAGGTTGTTACAACACATCAATATATATAATGTATTCTACATGCTACTATGTGTGTTAGAGACCAATAAACTCCCTCAATATGTGATACCCCTGCAGCAAGGGAAACTTCAACTACTTCACAGGTGGTCATTCTCTTGCTTTACTGACAACAAGCAATACAAACATAACATTTGTTCATTCTTATGAAAGCATGACCCCTCTGAATGCTCAAGGTCAGAGGCCATGGTGGTACTGATGAACTAACGATTAGCCTAGAGATGATACATCTTACCCAAGCCTGTTCTATTAGCTGTGAGGTCAAATATATTTGGAACCGATACTATACTCTGATAAATATCTTGAACAGAGACATGACATTTTTACTCTTGCCAAAAGTGTCACATAGTGTTTACTATACATGGGTGTATATTGTTTTATCTGCTCGACAGTCAAATGGGTCCTCTAGTACAATATTTACATCTACAGGTTTTTGCAGTTAGTGAATGATCTTTAAATGTGTGTATAGTCTTACATAAACAGGACCTAACATTTTCCATATTTCAAGTATGATTATGATAGTTATATAATAGGACAAGAAGTAGTAGAAAGAATATTGTTTATTAGTATTATGTTTCATGCACTACACATGCAAAATGGGTAATTTTGTATGCTGAGCATTAAACCATAATTAGTTTTTTACTTACTTTGAGGATGGGGGAAGCACAAGTCATAAGGAACAACTCAGTAATTACTACCTTTTATGTTATTATGGGTCTATGTACTAAGCCTTGGAGAGAGATAAAGTGGACAGAGTTAAAATACCAGCCAATCAGCTGCTGACATTTTTCAAACATAGCCTGTAACATGGCAGTTAGAAACTGATAGGCTGGTACATAGGGGTCCATTTATTAACGAGTTATAGCTTTATAAAACTTGTTGCATATGATAAATAGTGCACCAGCCAATCAGCCCCTGTCATGTGTTTGAAAAATGACAGTTGGGAGCTGTCGAAGTAAAAAATATTACATAAAAAGAACATACAAACTACACACATTATGAGTCGCTATACTTGCAAATACGCGCAGCGAGCACAGCAAGATATGGTAACACACGCATTTACACGGACATGCCACAGAGATGGATTCGACACTTATTTTATACAGTACATAACTATAATAATATCAAGCGCCAGACATCATGATGATTTAAAATTATATAATGAAGTATTGTCATGTATGTGTATTATTTGAATGAAACCAGATACACCTGTCATATTTGGTACTAAAACAAGCAGCTTAATGTGTAGATTAATTTGATACTTTTTATTAAGTTGTAGGACATTGCAACAAATAATTATGATTAAATGTATAAAAGCTAAAATCCCTTTTATTAGAACAATAGATATTCCAAACAGGTAGTGGACAGGAAGCTCAGGCCAGCCCTTTGGATGTATTCAAGGCTGAACCTGATTAGCATATACAAAGAGACTAGTGACTCATCATGAATTAGTAAGTTCCCTCCCCCAAAAACTAGATAACACATTGCTGATCACACAGGAGCACAGTTCCTGTTTTGGTCTCAGAGTAAAATGGAGTCCCAGCATGATTTTACACAGAGAGAGAGAGAGAGATAAGATACATTGAGGGAATGGTATTGTATGTAACTGTAACTGTATGTTACTGTATGTAACTGTAACTGTATGTAACTGTATGTATTAACTGCTTACTGTATGAGTTGTAACTATAGGTATACTGTACATTGTAATATATTGAATACATATCCTTTTAATAATAAATATATACATCAATGAGCTTTGGAACTCAGATAATGTGTGGGTGTATTGTTTTCTCTTATGGGATGCAGTGTTTTGCGATGTACAGTGCACTTTTATCGTATATGGTAATAAGATGCGCCTGGCGTCTGCAGTATATATTAGAGTGGGCATTTTAAATATTTGTGAGGAAACAATTTGGCATTCACAGATGGGGGCTGGTTAGCGATATCACGGTATTAATGATGCACTGTACATTACAAACACGGATGTAATTGACCGGCTTCGATGGACGCATCGCGATGCTGATGAAAATAACATCCACGTGTATTGTTGTGATATCAGTAAGCCAATGATATGAAATTTCAAGGGACAATGCGTTTCTCATAATATTTAAGATGCTAAAATGTATTTTTATTGTTGCAAAACAAAGTTCAAATAAGTCATATTGTATTTGATTCAGATTTGATTGTTTATCTGTTAAGTAGATTTAAAAGTACATTTAAAAGTTGCTGCATAGCCTTGATATAGTTTTTTTTTTTTAACTTAGGCCTAAAATAACTTCTGGTGCTTGTATAATGTGTGATTTCTTTGTGACAAAGGAAGACGCATGGTCTGTCCTCCATTTTGGACTAACCACATGGCCTGTCCACCATTTTGTGTAAACCTCATGGATGTGGAAGGGGGAGGAGCAGTGGCCATTTTAGGATGGTCATTTTCTACATAGCTGATTTTCACTCTGCTCAGAACAAACAGTTTCCTTGGTCACATCAAGCACCATTTATGAGTTACCAATGCATTTATTTAACCCATGTCATAGTCAATTACAAATAGTTTCAATTGGGCCTAGTGAGAGTAAATGGTAAGATAAATGTAAAAAAAAATTGCACACAGATAGAAAAAGGAAAGAAACTAAGAAAGGGTTTTTTTTTTTTTTTCTCTTTTTCCTTCCAAGACTTGTAGAATCTGCTTACTAGGGAAGATAGCCATTGAAATGCAAATTAACCTGTGTAACTGCTATTTTTTAGCAGTGGAAAAGCAAATAGCTTTGATATACAAATAAGAGGTAAGGTGTCCCATAGGAGACCAGTGAATGGTACATATATATAATATTATTATAATTATGTGTATATTTATATCAGTGTATGTTCTGAAAGATAGCTACCCAATCTGAATCATATCATTTAAATTATAGATTATTGCTACAATCATTACAGATCTGTGTGAAATAGGACACATTTGTTGCTATATAGGTAAATTTAAAATAACAGTGTTTAAGGAAGTAAATATAAAGCATAACACACAAGTCTGGCCCGGTCGTTTAAGGTTACACAGAACAAGTGTGAGTTGTGTTTGTGAGCGATTATAGTTAGCATTGCTCACATTTATAGAGCTGTGGGATTTGTTTTATTGCAGATGCACGATTTTGTACACGTGTCTCGGACAAAGTACAGGAGTGCGCACGCAGCGTAAGAGACACGCATGGTCACGTGTTTACGCAAAGTGCGTAAGAGTGTGGGCGCTAAGTACAAATTACACAATAGTGTCGTTTAGTTCAAAGGTGGGACAGTAGCCATGCTACAATAGCACAAAACTACTCGGTTTCTAAAGCAGATTAGTATAAAACTTTTGTTTAAACTGTATTGATTCTGGGGGTAAAGCTGCCTATCTGAATTATTTAAAATTTTCTGTACAGAAAAACCAAAGTGTATTTGAGTAAGCGAACGTAGGAGTGAGTGGATATTGAACCCAGGGAATTTGGGATCCAGTAGCGTGGTACATCAAGTAAGTGGAGGCTTGGTGGCGTGAGGCGGCTGACTCATGTTAATATAGATTGAAATACGCAAATCGTGAGGAGATTTGCAGAGGAGCGTAATAGGGAATTGTGCATTGTGTAGTATTGAAGTATAAAGGTTTTTTGTTACGCTCCGAGCTGAGGGTCACAGTTTGTACATTGACCCATGGTTGTATGGCAGATAGGTAACAAGTACCTATATGCTGTGCGATTGGACTGTGCGTTTGTGGGTGCAATATATAGCGCAACTTGATACCCCTTTTACGAGCTTTTGCGTAAAATCGCGGTATCATTAGCGCTGTATAGAGCATACGCAAGCGTGATTTGTGTATAAAAAAGTGTATAGGGAGTTTTCGCTGGTCTCTCTCAGGAAAATCTCCAGCAGCAGATATTTACTGGAAAAGGTAAGTCACTCCTAACACTTCCAGAAACCAATAGGGCCTCACTGGGTATGCGGTGTTCACTATTGGAGTGAGTCGTGGTACTCAGCGGAGAAGGAGCGAGTGAAAGCGCTAGGTGTCTTTCACCATCTATTTGCGGTGTGCATTGGGGATTGCGTTTATTGTAAAAAAGTCCTCGATGGGATCCAATTGCACAAGCAGTGGGCGTTTGGTAGCTAGGGTTCAGGCTGAAGAAGAGTTGGGACCGAGAAGGTCAGACTCGGGACCGAGAAGGTCAGAATTGCGACCGAGAGGGTCAGCAAGATTTATTATGTGTGAAAAGTATGGTTCACACAAGGAGGTTTTTGCAATGAATGGTTATGTATGACTGACAAAGATAGGGTACCATTCCCTAAGGTGGGAAGCTTTGAACCAGAGGTATTGCAGAACTTAAGGATAAGAATATGTCTGATAAAATCCAGAAAACAAAGGGTCAGACATACAAATTGTTTAAACCTGTGGCAGCAAGAGGGGTTGGTGAGTTTGATCCTAAGGTATTGCAGGTGGTATGTCTAACCAAAGTCATATAAGACAAGAATGGAAATATAAGAACTGTTTGAACTTGTAGCAACAATAAACAAGTAGAAAAGAAAAAGAAGAAGAGAGAATGCAAGTACACCGCCATATGTAGATGTGGAAGCAGTTACGGCCAGCATACAAACTATAGAAAATAATAAAAATATAAAAAATATGACTGTAACCTATATATGTACTAATGAATGTTGAAGTTTTATTTAGGAGAAGGTGACCTGATTGTTTTCAGCCATTTCTCATGTACCCAGAGGATTATCCAACCGGTAAAAGAAGAGCAGTAGCCTGTGGGGGAAGTGGCTGAGACCAGTGGAATAGGTAAGTATGGTATCATTCGTGTACATATATAGTAAAACCCAAAAATAAAACTAAGAAATCAAGAAAGTAACGTCAGAAATGGAGAAAAAACCTGTCCGCACATTAGTATTTGCCAGTAAGAAAGCGGACAGAGACAAGGTAACCCCCGGGTATTTCTTTCAGTTAACATATAAGAAGTATTCATTCCTAGTAATGCCCCTAGTAAATATGAGCTCGGAAATGTGTGTTGGACCATGTACAGACCCTTAATACGGGATGAGAAGGATTGAATGAATACTTTGCATGACCTAGAAGCTTGTTAAACTTTTTTTTTTTGTCTCTTGCAGAAATAGAAAAATCTCCATCTGGATAAGATCACTGGTAAACACTAAATCGGCAAATGGGAGGTGGCTGTCTCTGTGCAAATGGACGGGCTCAATAAGGCATTGAGTGTCAGGGTGCAGACTTCTTTGCAAAATTGGAAAGGGGTCACAGTAGCTAATCTTAGATAGTGTGCTATTGAACATCACAAGAATAGTGCTAGGCGCAGAGAACAACAGGTGGAGAGGTTGAGGACGGTAAGTATACTAGCACATACAGGAAAGACCCATCAGTCCAAACCCCAGATCCCTAATGGTCAAGAATATGTTACACTTGTAGGAAGGAAGGGCATTTTGCCAGAGATTGTAGGAGTAGTAGGACACATAGTCAATATAGATCCCCTAGACAGAAAACACAAGCCACATTATTAAACACATAGATGGGACCAAGGGACATATAGTAAGGAATCATAAGCCATATAGAAAACACAGATTCAGCTAATGGGAAGAACAAAATAAATGCAACATTACCCTTTGACAAAACTTGCTGGGGTTAAGATGGGGCCTCTAAACTTTTACTTCTTTTTCCTTGCAGAAATGGCACCTGATTAACTTAATTTTGTTAGATATGATATACATATACTGTGCTCCCGCTAAGGAAGTACAAAGTATGTTAGACACCCACGAAGACTAATGTCGCATTCTACTGTTCTAGATGCATGTCCATCCTGTAGGGAACACAAAATTTGTGTTCCCTACAGGAAAAGGCAGTCTGGAGGACAAAGGGGAATGGCCAGGAGTCCTCAGGACTGTGGACAGGTGGACACGGTAAGCCAGTAGCCCCCAGAGCATACCTTCCAAGTCTAGCTGAGGTGGCACATGGTCTTACTCATCTAGGCAAAGAGGGTAGGTGCAGGCTGATGAGAGCCTACTGGTGTGTGCCAGGATTCTATTCTCATGCAGGTAAGAGAGCAATGACCTGCCTTGCTTGCTTGAGGTAAAGCAATACCAACAGAGCCATCCCATATCCCTCCTGCAGACGGATCTTTTCAGGAAATACAAATCGACTTCGTACAGTTAATACCCTTTAGGAATTATTGTTATGTATTGGTGTGCACTGATGTTTTCTCAAACTGGGTAGAGGCATTTCCTGCCGCCACGGATGCTGCTGTGTTTACCGCAAAGAAAAATTGTGCAGAAATTTGTGTGTAGATAATGGTACCCCTATAAGTAGGAACAAAGCTTGAAATTGTACTATTGTGATCATAGATACTGCCACTAGTACTATGTAACTTCGGAACCACTCCCAGATCTTCACTCGACGAATCACCCTCTTCGAAATTTGTTTTTGTTTTGGTATTTGTGTCTTTTTGGGATGTATTTGGAAGACAACCTCATGTCATGATTGATCCGCACAATGATCAGAAATACACCAATGAGGTGACAGTACAGTACCTTATTGAGATGAGCCAGCATTTGAGAACTTGACAAAAGAACTTGAAACTGTTGATTGCTGGTATGCCAAATGCTAACTGTCTTGATTGTGAACCAAGAAACTGTGTGATTGTTCTTACGCTCAGGTTGCCTAATAGACAGTGGGAAGGACCATACCAAGTTTTGTTGACAGCACTATCCCAGTGAAAGTAGCCGAGAGAGAGACTTGGGTTCACGATTCCCATTGCAGGAAAGTCGGTAGTCCGGAAGGAACTCGTAAATGGAGTGAGATCGCAAAAGTATCACCAGAGACTCTGTTCTGTGAAGACTGAGAGGCGGCACTGTTGAACACTACCTTAGCATACTAAAGGATTGCAGAAAGATCAGTCATTGTAATTGATTTGTTATGAACAAGAGTTGTTTTGTTCTATTTCTCTTTTCTCTCTTTCCCGCTGACAAACTTTTTTTTCAGGATAATTTATTTTTGCGAGGTTTTTTTATGAGGAGTCGAGTGTGGGACAGGAACTGGTTCTGGAGGAAGGAGTGATTTCCTTATAGGATCCCAGGATTAGCCGATCAGTTTGTTAAAAACAGAGAAAAATCAAAGGTCTAGTAGTTATGGAGTTCAGAGGTAATCAGGAACAATCAGACAATGGCTATTCACACATTGCAGATAAAGAGATCATTAATATATGTGGAAGAAGGGTTTATGAGAGGCTCTCCCCAAACTCCGAAAGTTTATGTTATTTAGGAAAGACACTACTTATAACCCTTGTTCAATGATTAAACAGACCTAGCATATGTTCCAGAAATGGAAACAATGTTCAGAAAATGATAGGAATATGTAGATCATGAAAATTTTATATGTCACTGTCACGATTTGTTTGTGTCTTCTTCATCTACCCAGCAGAACCTCAATCGAATCCAAACATCAGTGTACAAAGACATAGGTACATGTATGTGTGAAATGTTCATCGCAAATCAGACATTATAGGCCAAAGCACTGTCCCAGTATACTCTATAGGTTGAATGTTGTCCCACACCCAACCAGTGGTCCCGTGACTGCCGAGTGCATATAGAGGATGTCTCATCTTCCTCCCTGTCTTCCCCAAATATAGACAAGTGTCTGATTTGCGAAATGCATACATACTTGTGTCTAGGTCACCGATTATTGTATGAAATATTTTTTTTTTTCTTATGTTAATAATTGATGGCAGTTATTGTTTGCTGCCAAAAGGTGGACTGACGAAGTCAAAAATATTACATAAAAAGAACATACAAACTACACACATTATGAGTCGCTATACTTGCAAATACGCGCAGCGAGCACATCAATATATGGTAACAAACGCATTTACATGGACATGCCACAGAGATGGATTCGACACTTATTTCATACAGTACATAACTATAATAATATCAAGCGCCAGACATCATGATGATTTAAAATTATATAATGAAGTAATGTCATGTATGCGCATTATTTGAACGAAACCAGATACACCTGTCATATTTGGCATTAAAGCAAGCAGATTAATGTGTACATTAATTTGATACTTGTTATTAAGTTGTAGGACATTGCAACAAATAATTATGATTAAATGTATAAAAGCTAAAATCACTTTTATTAGAACAATAGATATTCCAAACAGGCAGTGAACAGGAAGCTCAGGCCAGCCCTTTGGTTGTCTTCAAGGCTGAACCTGATTAGCATATACAAAGAGACTAGTGACTCATCGTGAATGAGTAAGATCCCTCCCCCAAAAACTAGATAACATATTGCTGATTACAGAGGAGCTCAGTTCCTATTTTGGTCTCAGAGTAAGATGGAGTCCCAGCATGATTTTACAGAGAGAGAGATATAAGATACATTGAGGGAATGGTATTGTATGTAACTGTAACTGTATGTAACTATAACTGTATGTAACTGTATGTATTAACTGCTTACTGTATGAGTTGTAACTATAGGTATACTGTACATTGTAATATATTGAATAAATATCCTCTTAATAACAAATATATACATCAATGAGCTTTGGATCTCAGATAATGTGTGGGTGTATTGTTTTCTCTTATGGGATGCAGTGTTTTGCGATGTACAGCGCACTTTTATGGTTTATGGTAATAAGATGCGCCTGGCGTCTGCAGTAAATATTGGAGCGGGCATTTTAAATATTTGTGAGGAAACAATTTGGCATTCACAGAGCTGATTGGCTGGAGCATAATTTATCATATTCAAAGAGTTTTAAATAGAGATGAGTGGGTTCGGTTCGTCGAGATCCGAACCCCCCCCCAAATTTCACCTATTTTACATGGTTCCGAGGCAGCCTCGGAACTTCCCGCCTTGCTCGGTTAATCCGAACGCGGCCGAACGTCATCATCCCGCTGTCGGATTTTCGCGAGATTCGTATTCTATATAAAGAGCCACACGTCGCCGACATTTTCCAGTCGTGCATTAGAGATTGAATGGAGAGGACGTGGCTGTGTTCTCTCCCTGAAAAGCTCCGTAATCTGTGCTCAGTGTGCTACAAATATCTGTGCTCAGTGTGCTGCAAATATCTGTGCTCAGTGTTCTGAAAATATCTACGTTCTCTGCCTGAAAATGCTCTATATCTGTGCTCTATGTGCTGCAAATATCTGTGCTCAGTGTGCTGCATTGTGGGGACTGGGGACCACCAGTATTACAGTACAGTAGGCCATTGCTGTGTATCTTGAAGCTCTGTGTCAAGTATGCTATCTCTGTGCTGCATTATTGTGAGCAGTATATAGTAGGACAGTGCAGCATTTTGGTGACCAGCAGTATACATATATAGTACAGTACAGTAGGCCATTGCTGTGTATCTTGCAACTTTGTGTCAAGTATACTATGTCTGTGCTGCATTATTGTGAGCAGTATATAGTAAGACAGTGCAGCATTTTGGTGACCAGCAGTATACATATATAGTACACTACAGTAGGCCATTGCTGTGTATCTTGCAGCTCTGTGTCAAATATACTATCTCTGTGCTGCATTATTGTGAGCAGTATATAATAGGACAGTACAGCATTTTGGTGACCAGCAGCATACATATATAGTACAGAACAGTACAGTAGGCCATTGCTGTGTATCTTGCAGCTCTGTGTCAAGTATGCTATGTCTTTGCTGCTTTATTGTGAGCAATATATAGTAGGACAGTGCAGCATTTTGGTGACCAGCAGTATACATATATTGTACAGTACAGTAGGCCATTGCTGTGTATCTTGCAGCTCTGTGTCAAGTATACTATTTCTGTGCTGCATTATTGTGAGCAGTATATAGTAGAGCAGTGCAGCATTTTGGTGACCAGCAGCATACATATATAGTAAAGTATAGTAGGCCATTGCTATTGATATATTACTAGCATATAATTCCACACATTAACAAATGGAGAACAAAAATGTGGAGGGTAAAATAGGGAAAGATCAAGATCCACTTCTACCTTGTGCTGAAGCTGCTGCCACTAGTCATGGGCGAGACGATGAAATGCCATCAACGTCGGCTGCCAAGGCCGATGCCCAATGTCATTTTCCCACCAGCTAAGAGCAGTTACCAACCTGATATCTCTATAACTGTTGACAATGCAACTATCCACCCCACCCCACAAGCTCGTTGCCTAGGTGTCACCCTTGACTCTGAACTGTCCTTTGTTCCACACATTCAATCTGTCTCTAAATCATGTTACATGCACCTTAAAAACATATCCAAAATACGCCCTTATCTTACACAAGACACTGCAAAAACTCTAATCTATGCACTCATCATCTCCCGCATTGATTATTGTAATAGTCTCCTTACTGGTCTTCCCAAACATAGGCTATCACCACTTCAATCCATTTTAAATGCAGCTGCGAGGCTAATCTTCCTCGCCAGACGTTCTTCATCTGCTGATCCGCTCTGTCAGTCCCTCCATTGGTTACCGGTTTTCTACCGTGTCAAATATAAAATAATTTTACTTACTTACAAGGCTATTAACCAAACAGCACCATCATACATCTCCTCACTCATCTCAAAATATCTCCCTACCAGACCTCTCCGCTCTGCACAAGATCTGCGTCTCTTATCCACATGTATTACCTGTTCCCACTCAAAATTACAGGACTTTACCCGGGCTTCACCCACTCTGTGGAATGCACTCCCACGCACAATAAGACTCTCCTTTAGTCTCCAAACCTTTAAACGTTCTCTGAAAACTCATCTCTTCAGACATGCCTACCAAATTTCACACACACACACACACACACACACACACACACACACACACACACACACACACACACACACACACACATAACCTTAACAGCTTCCCTATCAAGTTACATCCCCTCTGTACAGTCCACATAAACTCACATTTTGTCTTCCAACATTGCTGGGTGATCATATCATATACAACCCATTAAGAACCTAGCAACCTGGGGAACCATTATGTAACAGGTAGCATCTATCCTTGTGTATCAATGCCTATTTCCCTATAGATTGTAAGCTTGCGAGCAAGGCCTTCCTACCTCTGTCTGTCTGTCTTTGCCCAGTTTTGTTCTATAATTGTTGTTCTAATTGTAAAGCGCAACGGAATATGCTGCGCTATATAAGAAACTGCTATAAATAAATAAATAAATAAATAGTAGAGAGCATGTAAAATCCAAAAAACTAAAGTGCAGTAAAATGACCCAAAAATCTAAATTAAAATCATCTGAGGAGAAGCGTAAACTTGCCAATGTGCCATTTATGACACGGAGTGGCAAGGAACGGAGGAACGGCTGAGGGCCTGGCCTATGTTCATGGCTAGGGTTTCAGCTTCACATGAGGATGGAAGCACTCATCCTCCCGCTAGAAAACTGAACAGAGTTAAGATGGCAAAAGCACAACAAAGAACTGTGCATTCTTCTAAATCACAAATCCCCAATGAGAGTCCAATTGTGTCGGTTGCGATGCCTGACCTTCCCAACACTGGACGGGAAGAGGTGGCACCTTCCACCATTTGCACGCCCCCTGCAAGTGCTGGAAGGAGCACCCACAGTCCAGTTCCTGATAGTCAAATTGAAGATGTCACTGTTGAAGTACCCCAGGATGAGGATATGGGTGTTGCTGGCGCTGAGGAGGAAATTGACAAGGAGGATTCTGATGGGGAGGTGGTTTGTTTAAGTCAGGCACCCGGGGAGACACCTATTGTCCGTGGGATGAATATGGCCATTGACATGCGTGGTCAAATTACAAAAAAAAAATCACCTCTTCGGTGTGGAATTATTTTAACAGAAATGCGGACAACAGGTGTCAAGCCGTGTGTTGCCTTTGTCAAGCTGTAATAAGTAGGGGTAAGGACGTTAACCACCTAGGAACATCCTCCCTTATACGTCACCTGGAGCGCATTCATCAGAAGTCATTGACAAGTTCAAAAACTTTGGGTGGCAGCGGAAGCAGTCCACTGACAACTAAATCCCTTTCTCTATACCCAAGCTCCTAGTGTAAACCACATACCCAACTCCCTCAGTGTCAATTTCCTCCTTAGACAGGAAAGCCAATAGTCCTGCAGGCCATGTCACTGGCAAGTCTGATGAGTCCTCTCCTGACTGGGATTCCTTCGATGGATCCTTGAGTGTAACGTCTACTGCTGCTGGCACTGCTGTTGTTGCTGCTGGGAGTCGATTGTCATCCCAGAGGGGAAGTCGGAAGACCACTTGTACTACTTCCAGTAAGCAGTTGACTGTCCAACAGTCCTTTGCGTGGAAGATGAAATATCACAGCAGTCATTCTGCAGCAAAGCGGATAACTCAGGCCTTGACAGCTGTGTTGGTGTTAGATGTGTGTCCGGTATCCATCGGTAATTCACAGGGAATTAGACAATTTATTGAGTTAGTGTGTCCCCAGTACCAAATACCATCTAGGTTCCACTTCTCTAGGCAGGAGATACCGAGAATGTACATAGACGTCAGAAAAACAGTCACCAGTGTCCTGAAAAATGCAGTTGTACCCAATGTCCACTTAACCACGGACATGTGGACAAGTGGAGCAGGGCAGACTCAGGACTATATGACTGTGACAGCCCACTGGGTAGATGTATTGCCTCCCGCAGCAAGAACAGCAGAGGCAGCACCAGTAGCAGCATCTCGCAAACGCCAACTTGTTCCTAGGCAGGCTACGCTTTGTATCACCGCTGTAACGATCCGGGTATCTGGACGCCATTATTTACCTTTCAGGTGTCTCCTGAGGCTGGCTCAGCGTCCTAGGCCCGGTTCCCAGCTGTGTTGCTAGCATTCATATGTCATGTCTCATCTCTGCTGGTCCGTGGATATTGTCCTTCCAGTGCCCAGGTGACTGGCATGGCGTCACCAGCCGGCGGGGCCTCGGGCATCGTCTGTGTATTCTCAATGTATTACAGGTTATGTGGCACTCCTCATCTACTGTGGCAATGGCCGTCCGCGCTGGAGGTCTGAGACGCAAGTCGGCGTTCTCTGTGTTCACCGCCGCCATTACAAAGGAATCTCCATGTGGTGTTATAAACAAGGTTTCCCTCCACTGGCTGGTATGGGCGCAGCCATCTTAGTTCTAGTCACATGATCCTGTCCTCCAATCCATATCTCCGCTGAAGTCTGCCTAATTGCTCATCCAATCCCTGCATACCTAAGGGTATAAAGGGATTGAGCCTGAACCAGGAAATCGTCAGTGCTTTGGTTGTCAAACCTTGTTTCCAGTCTCTCTCTCCTGTGGTTGTTTCCATTTCAGGTTTCCAGCTCCTGTTTCCAGATTCCACTAAGAGACCTGCACCAGCCTACCATCTTGCGGTGCAGCCTGACTCTATAGTCTCCTGTGTTTGCTCCAGTCTCCGGCTACAGTCTCATCTGCTTCCAGCGGTCAGCTTTCAGCAGTGATCAGCTTTCTTAAAGAGCCGGTGCTTTTCCAGCGATTATCTGCATACCATCGGTTACCTACATACCATCGGTACCCACAAACCATCGGTTTCTACATCTTCGCTCCCTAGCTTCATTCTACTCTCTGGCTGGTTCCATCCAGCATCTACTCCATGTTTTAACACCTGGCTGGTTCCATCCAGCGTCCTCAGCAGCTACCTCAACTACAGTGCTACCGGCTTCCAGTGAAACATCTGCTGGTGTGTTCCTTGGCTTTACCTTATACTACGGACGGGTCTGGTAAGGACATTCCATCTTTGGGACATTAAGAACTGTACCTTCTGCTACCAGTACCCTGTGGCTGTTGCCAACCCGTAGTTCTCCAGGAACTGTTTTTATCAAATCTGCTGTATATCTTCATTGACTTATTACTGCTTTGATTACATGGAGTTCTGTTAATAAATACTTATTGACTTTTAATCCTGGTTGTCATGGTCACGCCTTCGGGCAACCTTTCTGCATCCTACTCGTATGTCCAGGGGTCTGATAAAACCTCCGAAGTTTAGCTTCACCCCAGCATCTACAACTGAGGCTTCCTCCTGTCAGCTCAGGCCCTCAGTTGTGACAACCGCTTTCCATAAGAGGCACACAGCTGACAACCTCTTACGTAAACTGAGGAACATCATCGCAGAATGCCTTACCCCAATTGGACTCTCCTGGGGATTTGTGACATCGGACAACGCCACCAATATTGTGCGTGCATTACATGTGGGCAAATTCCAGCACGTCCCATGTTTTGCACATACATTGAATTTGGTGGTGCAGAATTATTTAAAAAACGACAGGGGCATGCAAGAGATGCTGTCGGTGGCCCGAAGAGTTGCAAGCCACTTACGACATTCAGCCACCGCGTGCCGAAGACTGGAGCACCAGCAAACAGTCCTGAACCTGCCCTGCCATCATCTGAAGCAAGAGGTGGTAACGAGGTGGAATTCAACCCTCTATATGCTTCAGAGGATGGAGGAGCAGCAAAAGGCCATTCAAGCCTATACATCTGCCTACGATATAGGCAAAGGAGGGGGAATGCACCTGACTCAAGCGCAGTGGAGAATGATTTCAACGTTGTGCAAGGTTCTGCAACCCTTTGAACTTGCCACATGTGAAGTCATTTCAGACACTGCCAGCCTGAGTCGGGTCATTCCCCTCATCAGGATTTTGCATAAGCAGCGGGAGAGATTGAAGAAGGAGCTAAAATGGAGCAATTCCGCTAGGCATGTGGGACTTGTGGATGGAGCCCTTAATTCGCTTAACCAGGATTCACGGGTGGTCAATCTGTTGAAATCAGAGCACTACATTTTGGCCACCATGCTCGATCCTAGGTTTAAAGCCTACGTTGTATCTCTCTTTCAGGCAGACACAAGTGTGCAGAGGTGCAAAGACCTGCTGGTGAGACACTTGTCAAGTCAAGCGGAACGTGACCCGTCAACAGCTCTTCCTTCACATTCTCCCGCAACTGGGGCTGCAAGGAAAAGGCTAAGAATTCCGAGCCCACACGCTGGCGGTGATGCAGGGTAGTCTGGAGCGAGTGCTGACATCTGGTCCGGACTGAAGGACCTGCCAATGATTACTGACATGTCTTCTACTGTCACTGCATATGATTCTGTCACTATTGAAAGAATGGTGGAGGATTATATGAGTGACTGCATCCAAGTAGGCACGTCAGACAGTCCGTACGTATACTGGCAGGAAAAAGAGGCAATTTGGAGGCCCTTGCACAACCTGGCTTTATTTTACCTAAGTTGCCCCCCCCCCCTACAGTGTGTGTACTCCGAAAGAGTGTTTAGTGCAGCCGGTCACCTAGTGCTACCCAATCTGAATCATATCATTTAAATTATAGATTATTGCTACAATCATTACTGATCTGTGTGAAATAGGACACATTTGTTGCTATATAGGTAAATTTAAAATAACAGTGTTTAAGGAAGTAAATATAAAGCATAACACACAAGTCTGGCCCGGTCGTTTAAGGTTACACAGAACAAGTGTGAGTTGTGCTTGTGAGCGATTATAGTTAGCATTGCTCACATTTATAGAGCTGTGGGATTTGTTTTATTGCAGATGCACGATTTTGTACACGTGTCTCGGACAAAGTACAGGAGTGCGCACGCAGCGTAAGAGACACGCATGGTCGCGTGTTTACGCAAAGTGCGTAAGAGTGTGGACGCTAAGTACAAATTACACAATAGTGTCGTTTAGTTCAAAGGTGGGACAGTAGCCATGCTACAATAGCACAAAACTACTCGGTTTCTAAAGCAGATTAGTATAAAACTTTTGTTTAAACTGTATTGCTTCTGGGGGTAAAGCTGCCTATCTGAATGATTTAAAATTTTCTGTACAGAAAAACCAAAGTGTATTTGAGTAAGCGAACGTAGGAGTGAGTGGATATTGAACCCAGGGAATTTGGGATCCAGTAGCGTGGTACATCAAGTAAGTGGAGGCTTGGTGGCGTGAGGCGGCTGACTCATGTTAATATAGATTGAAATACGCAAATCGTGAGGAGATTTGCAGAGGAGCGTAATAGGGAATTGTGCATTGTGTAGTATTGAAGTATAAAGGTTTTTTGTTACGCTCCGAGCTGAGGGTCACAGTTTGTACATTGACCCATGGTTGTATGGCAGATAGGTAACAAGTACCTATATGCTGTGCGATTGGACTGTGCGTTTGTGGGTGCAATATATAGCGCAACTTGATACCCCTTTTACGAGCTTTTGCGTAAAATCGCGGTATCATTAGCGCTGTATAGAGCATACGCAAGCGTGATTTGTGTATAAAAAAGTGTATAGGGAGTTTTCGCCGGTAAAAGAAGAGCAGTAGCCTGTGGGGGAAGTGGCTGAGACCAGTGGAATAGGTAAGTATGGTATCATTCGTGTACATATATAGTAAAACCCAAAAATAAAACTAAGAAATCAAGAAAGTAACGTCAGAAATGGAGAAAAAACCTGTCCGCACATTAGTATTTGCCAGTAAGAAAGCGGACAGAGACAAGGTAACCCCCGGGTATTTCTTTCAGTTAACATATAAGAAGTATTCATTCCTAGTAATGCCCCTAGTAAATATGAGCTCGGAAATGTGTGTTGGACCATGTACAGACCCTTAATACGGGATGAGAAGGATTGAATGAATACTTTGCATGACCTAGAAGCTTGTTAAACTTTTTTTTTTTTGTCTCTTGCAGAAATAGAAAAATCTCCATCTGGATAAGATCACTGGTAAACACTAAATCGGCAAATGGGAGGTGGCTGTCTCTGTGCAAATGGACGGGCTCAATAAGGCATTGAGTGTCAGGGTGCAGACTCCTTTGCAAAATTGGAAAGGGGTCACAGTAGCTAATCTTAGATAGTGTGCTATTGAACATCACAAGAATAGTGCTAGGCGCAGAGAACAACAGGTGGAGAGGTTGAGGACGGTAAGTATACTAGCACATACAGGAAAGACCCATCAGTCCAAACCCCAGATCCCTAATGGTCAAGAATATGTTACACTTGTAGGAAGGAAGGGCATTTTGCCAGAGATTGTAGGAGTAGTAGGACACATAGTCAATATAGATCCCCTAGACAGAAAACACAAGCCACATTATTAAACACATAGATGGGACCAAGGGACATATAGTAAGGAATCATAAGCCATATAGAAAACACAGATTCAGCTAATGGGAAGAACAAAATAAATGCAACATTACCCTTTGACAAAACTTGCTGGGGTTAAGATGGGGCCTCTAAACTTTTACTTCTTTTTCCTTGCAGAAATGGCACCTGATTAACTTAATTTTGTTAGATATGATATACATATACTGTGCTCCCGCTAAGGAAGTACAAAGTATGTTAGACACCCACGAAGACTAATGTCGCATTCTACTGTTCTAGATGCATGTCCATCCTGTAGGGAACACAAAATTTGTGTTCCCTACAGGAAAAGGCAGTCTGGAGGACAAAGGGGAATGGCCAGGAGTCCTCAGGACTGTGGACAGGTGGACACGGTAAGCCAGTAGCCCCAAGAGCATACCTTCCAAGTCTAGCTGAGGTGGCACATGGTCTTACTCATCTAGGCAAAGAGGGTAGGTGCAGGCTGATGAGAGCCTACTGGTGTGTGCCAGGATTCTATTCTCATGCAGGTAAGAGAGCAATGACCTGCCTTGCTTGCTTGAGGTAAAGCAATACCAACAGAGCCATCCCATATCCCTCCTGCAGACGGATCTTTTCAGGAAATACAAATCGACTTCGTACAGTTAATACCCTTTAGGAATTATTGTTATGTATTGGTGTGCACTGATGTTTTCTCAAACTGGGTAGAGGCATTTCCTGCCGCCACGGATGCTGCTGTGTTTACCGCAAAGAAAAATTGTGCAGAAATTTGTGTGTAGATAATGGTACCCCTATAAGTAGGAACAAAGCTTGAAATTGTACTATTGTGATCATAGATACTGCCACTAGTACTATGTAACTTCGGAACCACTCCCAGATCTTCACTCGACGAATCACCCTCTTCGAAATTTGTTTTTGTTTTGGTATTTGTGTCTTTTTGGGATGTATTTGGAAGACAACCTCATGTCATGATTGATCCGCACAATGATCAGAAATACACCAATGAGGTGACAGTACAGTACCTTATTGAGATGAGCCAGCATTTGAGAACTTGACAAAAGAACTTGAAACTGTTGATTGCTGGTATGCCAAATGCTAACTGTCTTGATTGTGAACCAAGAAACTGTGTGATTGTTCTTACGCTCAGGTTGCCTAATAGACGGTGGGAAGGACCATACCAAGTTTTGTTGACAGCACTATCCCAGTGAAAGTAGCCGAGAGAGAGACTTGGGTTCACGATTCCCATTGCAGGAAAGTCGGTAGTCCGGAAGGAACTCGTAAATGGAGTGAGATCGCAAAAGTATCACCAGAGACTCTGTTCTGTGAAGACTGAGAGGCGGCACTGTTGAACACTACCTTAGCATACTAAAGGATTGCAGAAAGATCAGTCATTGTAATTGATTTGTTATGAACAAGAGTTGTTTTGTTCTATTTCTCTTTTCTCTCTTTCCCGCTGACAAACTTTTTTTTCAGGATAATTTATTTTTGCGAGGTTTTTTTATGAGGAGTCGAGTGTGGGACAGGAACTGGTTCTGGAGGAAGGAGTGATTTCCTTATAGGATCCCAGGATTAGCCGATCAGTTTGTTAAAAACAGAGAAAAATCAAAGGTCTAGTAGTTATGGAGTTCAGAGGTAATCAGGAACAATCAGACAATGGCTATTCACACATTGCAGATAAAGAGATCATTAATATATGTGGAAGAAGGGTTTATGAGAGGCTCTCCCCAAACTCCGAAAGTTTATGTTATTTAGGAAAGACACTACTTATAACCCTTGTTCAATGATTAAACAGACCTAGCATATGTTCCAGAAATGGAAACAATGTTCAGAAAATGATAGGAATATGTAGATCATGAAAATTTTATATGTCACTGTCACGATTTGTTTGTGTCTTCTTCATCTACCCAGCAGAACCTCAATCGAATCCAAACATCAGTGTACAAAGACATAGGTACATGTATGTGTGAAATGTTCATCGCAAATCAGACATTATAGGCCAAAGCACTGTCCCAGTATACTCTATAGGTTGAATGTTGTCCCACACCCAACCAGTGGTCCCGTGACTGCCGAGTGCATATAGAGGATGTCTCATCTTCCTCCCTGTCTTCCCCAAATATAGACAAGTGTCTGATTTGCGAAATGCATACATACTTGTGTCTAGGTCACCGATTATTGTATGAAATATTTTTTTTTCTTATGTTAATAATTGATGGCAGTTATTGTTTGCTGCCAAAAGGTGGACTGACGAAGTCAAAAATATTACATAAAAAGAACATACAAACTACACACATTATGAGTCGCTATACTTGCAAATACGCGCAGCGAGCACATCAATATATGGTAACAAACGCATTTACATGGACATGCCACAGAGATGGATTCGACACTTATTTCATACAGTACATAACTATAATAATATCAAGCGCCAGACATCATGATGATTTAAAATTATATAATGAAGTAATGTCATGTATGCGCATTATTTGAACGAAACCAGATACACCTGTCATATTTGGCATTAAAGCAAGCAGATTAATGTGTACATTAATTTGATACTTGTTATTAAGTTGTAGGACATTGCAACAAATAATTATGATTAAATGTATAAAAGCTAAAATCACTTTTATTAGAACAATAGATATTCCAAACAGGCAGTGAACAGGAAGCTCAGGCCAGCCCTTTGGTTGTCTTCAAGGCTGAACCTGATTAGCATATACAAAGAGACTAGTGACTCATCGTGAATGAGTAAGATCCCTCCCCCAAAAACTAGATAACATATTGCTGATTACAGAGGAGCTCAGTTCCTATTTTGGTCTCAGAGTAAGATGGAGTCCCAGCATGATTTTACAGAGAGAGAGATATAAGATACATTGAGGGAATGGTATTGTATGTAACTGTAACTGTATGTAACTATAACTGTATGTAACTGTATGTATTAACTGCTTACTGTATGAGTTGTAACTATAGGTATACTGTACATTGTAATATATTGAATAAATATCCTCTTAATAACAAATATATACATCAATGAGCTTTGGATCTCAGATAATGTGTGGGTGTATTGTTTTCTCTTATGGGATGCAGTGTTTTGCGATGTACAGCGCACTTTTATGGTTTATGGTAATAAGATGCGCCTGGCGTCTGCAGTAAATATTGGAGCGGGCATTTTAAATATTTGTGAGGAAACAATTTGGCATTCACAGAGCTGATTGGCTGGAGCATAATTTATCATATTCAAAGAGTTTTAAATAGAGATGAGTGGGTTCGGTTCGTCGAGATCCGAACCCCCCCCCCCAAATTTCACCTATTTTACACGGTTCCGAGGCAGCCTCGGAACTTCCCGCCTTGCTCGGTTAATCCGAACGCGGCCGAACGTCATCATCCCGCTGTCGGATTTTCGCGAGATTCGTATTCTATAAAAAGAGCCACACGTCGCCGACATTTTCCAGTCGTGCATTAGAGATTGAATGGAGAGGACGTGGCTGTGTTCTCTCCCTGAAAAGCTCCGTAATCTGTGCTCAGTGTGCTACAAATATCTGTGCTCAGTGTGCTGCAAATATCTGTGCTCAGTGTTCTGAAAATATCTACGTTCTCTGCCTGAAAATGCTCTATATCTGTGCTCTATGTGCTGCAAATATCTGTGCTCAGTGTGCTGCATTGTGGGGACTGGGGACCACCAGTATTACAGTACAGTAGGCCATTGCTGTGTATCTTGAAGCTCTGTGTCAAGTATGCTATCTCTGTGCTGCATTATTGTGAGCAGTATATAGTAGGACAGTGCAGCATTTTGGTGACCAGCAGTATACATATATAGTACAGTACAGTAGGCCATTGCTGTGTATCTTGCAACTTTGTGTCAAGTATACTATGTCTGTGCTGCATTATTGTGAGCAGTATATAGTAAGACAGTGCAGCATTTTGGTGACCAGCAGTATACATATATAGTACACTACAGTAGGCCATTGCTGTGTATCTTGCAGCTCTGTGTCAAATATACTATCTCTGTGCTGCATTATTGTGAGCAGTATATAATAGGACAGTACAGCATTTTGGTGACCAGCAGCATACATATATAGTACAGAACAGTACAGTAGGCCATTGCTGTGTATCTTGCAGCTCTGTGTCAAGTATGCTATGTCTTTGCTGCTTTATTGTGAGCAATATATAGTAGGACAGTGCAGCATTTTGGTGACCAGCAGTATACATATATTGCACAGTACAGTAGGCCATTGCTGTGTATCTTGCAGCTCTGTGTCAAGTATACTATTTCTGTGCTGCATTATTGTGAGCAGTATATAGTAGAGCAGTGCAGCATTTTGGTGACCAGCAGCATACATATATAGTAAAGTATAGTAGGCCATTGCTATTGATATATTACTAGCATATAATTCCACACATTAACAAATGGAGAACAAAAATGTGGAGGGTAAAATAGGGAAAGATCAAGATCCACTTCTACCTTGTGCTGAAGCTGCTGCCACTAGTCATGGGCGAGACGATGAAATGCCATCAACGTCGGCTGCCAAGGCCGATGCCCAATGTCATTTTCCCACCAGCTAAGAGCAGTTACCAACCTGATATCTCTATAACTGTTGACAATGCAACTATCCACCCCACCCCACAAGCTCGTTGCCTAGGTGTCACCCTTGACTCTGAACTGTCCTTTGTTCCACACATTCAATCTGTCTCTAAATCATGTTACATGCACCTTAAAAACATATCCAAAATACGCCCTTATCTTACACAAGACACTGCAAAAACTCTAATCTATGCACTCATCATCTCCCGCATTGATTATTGTAATAGTCTCCTTACTGGTCTTCCCAAACATAGGCTATCACCACTTCAATCCATTTTAAATGCAGCTGCGAGGCTAATCTTCCTCGCCAGACGTTCTTCATCTGCTGATCCGCTCTGTCAGTCCCTCCATTGGTTACCGGTTTTCTACCGTGTCAAATATAAAATAATTTTACTTACATACAAGGCTATTAACCAAACTGCACCATCATACATCTCCTCACTCATCTCAAAATATCTCCCTACCAGACCTCTCCGCTCTGCACAAGATCTGCGTCTCTTATCCACATGTATTACCTGTTCCCACTCAAAATTACAGGACTTTACCCGGGCTTCACCCACTCTGTGGAATGCACTCCCACGCACAATAAGACTCTCCTTTAGTCTCCAAACCTTTAAACGTTCTCTGAAAACTCATCTCTTCAGACAAGCCTACCAAATTTCACACACACACACACATAACCTTAACAGCTTCCCTATCAAGTTACATCCCCTCTGTACAGTCCACATGAACTCACATTTTGTCTTCCAACATTGCTGGGTGATCATATCATATACAACCCATTAAGAACCTAGCAACCTGGGGAACCATTATGTAACAGGTAGCATCTATCCTTGTGTATCAATGCCTATTTCCCTATAGATTGTAAGCTTGCGAGCAAGGCCTTCCTACCTCTGTCTGTCTGTCTTTGCCCAGTTTTGTTCTATAATTGTTGTTCTAATTGTAAAGCGCAACGGAATATGCTGCGCTATATAAGAAACTGCTATAAATAAATAAATAGTAGAGAGCATGTAAAATCCCAAAAACTAAAGTGCAGTAAAATGACCCAAAAATCTAAATTAAAATCATCTGAGGAGAAGCGTAAACTTGCCAATGTGCCATTTATGACACGGAGTGGCAAGGAACGGAGGAACGGCTGAGGGCCTGGCCTATGTTCATGGCTAGGGTTTCAGCTTCACATGAGGATGGAGCACTCATCCTCCCGCTAGAAAACTGAACAGAGTTAAGATGGCAAAAGCACAACAAAGAACTGTGCATTCTTCTAAATCACAAATCCCCAATGAGAGTCCAATTGTGTCGGTTGCGATGCCTGACCTTCCCAACACTGGACGGGAAGAGGTGGCACCTTCCACCATTTGCACGCCCCCTGCAAGTGCTGGAAGGAGCACCCACAGTCCAGTTCCTGATAGTCAAATTGAAGATGTCACTGTTGAAGTACCCCAGGATGAGGATATGGGTGTTGCTGGCACTGAGGAGGAAATTGACAAGGAGGATTCTGATGGGGAGGTGGTTTGTTTAAGTCAGGCACCCGGGGAGACACCTATTGTCCGTGGGATGAATATGGCCATTGACATGCGTGGTCAAATTACAAAAGGGGTAAGGACGTTAACCACCTAGGAACATCCTCCCTTATACGTCACCTGGAGCGCATTCATCAGAAGTCATTGACAAGTTCAAAAACTTTGGGTGGCAGCGGAAGCAGTCCACTGACAACTAAATCCCTTTCTCTATACCCAAGCTCCTAGTGTAAACCACATACCCAACTCCCTCAGTGTCAATTTCCTCCTTAGACAGGAAAGCCAATAGTCCTGCAGGCCATGTCACTGGCAAGTCTGATGAGTCCTCTCCTGACTGGGATTCCTCCGATGGATCCTTGAGTGTAACGTCTACTGCTGCTGGCACTGCTGTTGTTGCTGCTGGGAGTCGATTGTCATCCCAGAGGGGAAGTCGGAAGACCACTTGTACTACTTCCAGTAAGCAATTAACTGTCCAACAGTCCTTTGCGTGGAAGATGAAATATCACAGCAGTCATTCTGCAGCAAAGCGGATAACTCAGGCCTTGACAGCTGTGTTGGTGTTAGATGTGTGTCCGGTATCCATCGGTAATTCACAGGGAATTAGACAATTTATTGAGTTAGTGTGTCCCCAGTACCAAATACCATCTAGGTTCCACTTCTCTAGGCAGGAGATACCGAGAATGTACATAGACGTCAGAAAAACAGTCACCAGTGTCCTGAAAAATGCAGTTGTACCCAATGTCCACTTAACCACGGACATGTGGACAAGTGGAGCAGGGCAGACTCAGGACTATATGACTGTGAAAGCCCACTGGGTAGATGTATTGCCTCCCGCAGCAAGAACAGCAGAGGCAGCACCAGTAGCAGCATCTCGCAAACGCCAACTTGTTCCTAGGCAGGCTACGCTTTGTATCACCGCTGTAACGATCCGGGTATCTGGACGCCATTATTTACCTTTCAGGTGTCTCCTGAGGCTGGCTCAGCGTCCTAGGCCCGGTTCCCAGCTGTGTTGCTAGCATTCATATGTCATGTCTCATCTCTGCTGGTCCGTGGATATTGTCCTTCCAGTGCCCAGGTGACTGGCATGGCGTCACCAGCCGGCGGGGCCTCGGGCATCGTCTGTGTATTCTCAATGTATTACAGGTTATGTGGCACTCCTCATCTACTGTGGCCATGGCCGTCCGCGCTGGAGGTCTGAGACGCAAGTCGGCGTTCTCTGTGTTCACCGCCGCCATTACAAAGGAATCTCCATGTGGTGTTATAAACAAGGTTTCCCTCCACTGGCCGGTATGGGCGCAGCCATCTTAGTTCTAGTCACATGATCCTGTCCTCCAATCCATATCTCCGCTGAAGTCTGCCTAATTGCTCATCCAATCCCTGCATACCTAAGGGTATAAAGGGATTGAGCCTGAACCAGGAAATCATCAGTGCTTTGGTTGTCAAACCTTGTTTCCAGTCTCTCTCTCCTGTGGTTGTTTCCATTTCAGGTTTCCAGCTCCTGTTTCCAGATTCCACTAAGAGACCCGCACCAGCCTACCATCTTGCGGTGCAGCCTGACTCTATAGTCTCCTGTGTTTGCTCCAGTCTCCGGCTACAGTCTCATCTGCTTCCAGCGGTCAGCTTTCAGCAGTGATCAGCTTTCTTAAAGAGCCGGTGCTTTTCCAGCGATTATCTGCATACCATCGGTTACCTACATACCATCGGTACCCACAAACCATCGGTTTCTACATCTTCGCTCCCTAGCTTCATTCTACTCTCTGGCTGGTTCCATCCAGCATCTACTCCATGTTTTAACACCTGGCTGGTTCCATCCAGCGTCCTCAGCAGCTACCTCAACTACAGTGCTACCGGCTTCCAGTGAAACATCTGCTGGTGTGTTCCTTGGCTTTACCTTATACTACGGACGGGTCTGGTAAGGACATTCCATCTTTGGGACATTAAGAACTGTACCTTCTGCTACCCGTACCCTGTGGCTGTTGCCAACCCGTAGTTCTCCAGGAACTGTTTTTATCAAATCTGCTGTATATCTTCATTGACTTATTACTGCTGTGATTACATGGAGTTCTGTTAATAAATACTTATTGACTTTTAATCCTGGTTGTCATGGTCACGCCTTCGGGCAACCTTTCTGCATCCTACTCGTATGTCCAGGGGTCTGATAAAACCTCCGAAGTTTAGCTTCACCCCAGCATCTACAACTGAGGCTTCCTCCTGTCAGCTCAGGCCCTCAGTTGTGACAACCGCTTTCCATAAGAGGCACACAGCTGACAACCTCTTACGTAAACTGAGGAACATCATCGCAGAATGCCTTACCCCAATTGGACTCTCCTGGGGATTTGTGACATCGGACAACGCCACCAATATTGTGCGTGCATTACATGTGGGCAAATTCCAGCACGTCCCATGTTTTGCACATACATTGAATTTGGTGGTGCAGAATTATTTAAAAAACGACAGGGGCATGCAAGAGATGCTGTCGGTGGCCCGAAGAGTTGCAAGCCACTTTCGACATTCAGCCACCGCGTGCCGAAGACTGGAGCACCAGCAAACAGTCCTGAACCTGCCCTGCCATCATCTGAAGCAAGAGGTGGTAACGAGGTGGAATTCAACCCTCTATATGCTTCAGAGGATGGAGGAGCAGCAAAAGGCCATTCAAGCCTATACATCTGCCTACGATATAGGCAAAGGAGGGGGAATGCACCTGACTCAAGCGCAGTGAAGAATGATTTCAACGTTGTGCAAGGTTCTGCAACCCTTTGAACTTGCCACATGTGAAGTCATTTCAGACACTGCCAGCCTGAGTCGGGTCATTCCCCTCATCAGGATTTTGCATAAGCAGCGGGAGAGATTGAAGAAGGAGCTAAAATGGAGCAATTCCGCTAGGCATGTGGGACTTGTGGATGGAGCCCTTAATTCGCTTAACCAGGATTCACGGGTGGTCAATCTGTTGAAATCAGAGCACTACATTTTGGCCACCATGCTCGATCCTAGGTTTAAAGCCTACGTTGTATCTCTCTTTCAGGCAGACACAAGTGTGCAGAGGTGCAAAGACCTGCTGGTGAGACACTTGTCAAGTCAAGCGGAACGTGACCCGTCAACAGCTCTTCCTTCACATTCTCCCGCAACTGGGGCTGCAAGGAAAAGGCTAAGAATTCCGAGCCCACCCGCTGGCGGTGATGCAGGGTAGTCTGGAGCGAGTGCTGACATCTGGTCCGGACTGAAGGACCTGCCAATGATTACTGACATGCCTTCTACTGTCACTGCATATGATTCTGTCACTATTGAAAGAATGGTGGAGGATTATATGAGTGACTGCATCCAAGTAGGCACGTCAGACAGTCCGTACGTATACTGGCAGGAAAAAGAGGCAATTTGGAGGCCCTTGCACAACCTGGCTTTATTTTACCTAAGTTGCCCCCCCCCCTACAGTGTGTGTACTCCGAAAGAGTGTTTAGTGCAGCCGGTCACCTTGTCAGCAATCGGCGTACGAGGTTACTTCCACAAAATGTGGAGAAAATGATGTTCATCAAAATTAATTATAATCAATTCCTCCATGGAGACATTCACCAGCAATTGCCTACAGAAAGTACACAGGGACCTGTGATGGTGGATTCCAGTGGGGACGAATTAATACTCTGTGAGGAGGGGGATGTACACAGTGAAAGGGGTGAGGAATCGGAGGATGATGATGAGGTAGACATCTTGCCTCTGTAGAGACAGTTTATGCAAGGAAAGATTGATTGCTTCTTTTTTAGTGGGGGCCCAAACCATCCAGTCATTTCAGCCACAGTCGTGTGGCAGACCCTGTGGCTGAAATGATGGGTTTGTTAAAGTGTGCATGTCCTGTTTATACAACATAATTGTGGGTGGGAAGGCCGGGTGGGTGGGAGGGCCCAAGGACAATTCCATCTTGCACCTCTTTTTTTTTACTTATCTCTGCATCATGTGATGTTTGGGGCTAATTTTTTTAAGTACCATCCTGTCTGACACTGCAGTGCCACTCCTAGATGGGCCAGGTATTTGTGCCGCCCACTTGGTTCGCTTAGCTTAGTCCTCCAGCGACCTCGGTGCAAATTGTAGGACTAAAAATAATATTGTGAGGTTTGAGGTGTTCAGAATAGACTGGAAATGAGTGTAAATTATGGTTATTGAGGTTAATAATACTATGGGATCAAAATTACCCAAAAAATTTTTTTGAAAAAAAAAAAAACACCTGAATCCAAAACACACCCGAATCCGACGAAAATTTTTCAGGGAGGTTTTGCCAAAATGTGTCTGAATCCAAAACACGGCCGCGGAACCGAATCCAAAACCAAAACACAAAACCCTAAAAATTTCCGGTGCTCATCTCTAGTTTTAAATAGCTAAAACGGATTGATTAATGGGCCCCTTTATCTCAGTCCATTTTATTTCTCTCCAAAGCTTAGCACATAGACCACTATATGTACTGTACATTACTTTATTTAAGAATTTACTCTACACGTGATGTTTCCACATACTGTACTTGGTTTTTTATCTCATCTCATCATATGGTTGACTGGTGCATCCTCATCTACTGTACTGCGTAGTTCTACAAAGTGAAATCTGGATTCTCTGTGGCTTCCCTGACATGCCTCCTTCTGATGCTGATGGATGGTGTTGCACACTGTAATAACTCTGCTGTGCTGAGGGTTTGCATTCCAGCATTCATGGCTGAATCAGTAGAGACATATTCATCAACATATTTGCATTGACATCTAAGACTAAGAGGCAGTTGAGAGCTGGTTGGTGGGTTTTTATAATTTTACAACTTGCTACCTTGTATCATGTCCACATGAGCATCTAAATATAATGCATTACTTCCATTTGGTTTGCTCCATGTTCTGCTCTACTCAAGGAGTATCATGACATGCCAATGAATTCCAATGCAAACAGATGGGGGGTCATCAATTATTGACTTTTGGGTCAAGGAAATGTAGGTATGTATGGAAGTGACTGGTTTTCAGGCTGGTATGCACAGGCCTCTAACTCTCTAACATGAGACTCCTCCTTCTTTCAATCCAGGAAGGTGCAATGCCTTAAATGTCTCCAGCTGTCCAGTGGATGGTCGCTGTCGCTTCAAACATGAGTGTCTGCGGTTTGTGCAAGGGCATAACTAGACCATTGCGGGCCCCATAGCAAAATTATGAAAGAGCCTCCCAGCTTATGTTGTCACTTTCACTTCCTGCCACTCCCATCTTCTGTCCCCGTTTCAATGCCTGCCAATCCCAGCTCTATCCCCACCTGCACTGCCCGCCGCTACCAGCTCCAGCCCCACTTTCACTGCCTGCCACTCACAGCTCCTATCTCCACTTTCACTGCCTGCTCTCACAGCTCCTATCCCCACTTCCATTGCCTGCCACTCCCTGCTCCTGTCCCTACTTTCACCACATGCTGTTCCCAGTTCATGTACCCACTTTCCTTGCCTACCATTCCCAGATCATTTCCCCTTTTGCTAACTGTCACTCCCAGGTCTGCCTCCAGCTACCACTTTAACTGCCTGACTTTAACAGCTAAAACTTCTATAGTCAGTACCTGCTCAAGTCCTTACAGATGCAGTGTGAAGAATCATCCATCCATTGCGTTTGCAGGACAATGTAGAATGGGTCGGGGAGTCAAGGACTATGGTAAAAAGCTGAGCAGCTGCTGTAACAGTGGCACACAGAAGAGGAAGGAGCTCTAAGGCAGTGGGTGGGGCACAGATATAAGGGATCCATCTGACCACAATACCTGGCAGACTGCATCGACATCCACGCTACCCTGTCACCCTGGGCACATACCCCACCCTCATTACCCTGCTCTCATTTTTACTAACACCCTCATCAAAAGCAAACCCTCTCTTTACAGCTCAGCTACTCATACAGCGCCCCAAACCCCACTCTCCTGCTTCTCGTTTGGGCTACACATCTGCTAATCTAGCCAGCCCCTCTCATCTGGCCTGCCCCTTCTCCTCATCCAGCTTGCCTCCTCCCCTCCTACCCTTTGCTCTGCC
Organism: Pseudophryne corroboree; assembly: GCF_028390025.1. Classification (NCBI taxonomy): domain Eukaryota; kingdom Metazoa; phylum Chordata; class Amphibia; order Anura; family Myobatrachidae; genus Pseudophryne; species Pseudophryne corroboree. Next base: position 762,418,598 of record NC_086445.1, read on the forward strand.
AAGCATAAATAATAACAGGAGTTAGTGACATCCTCACAGCAACAGTGTGACTTGCAGACACTTCACTGCTTACTGCTGTGTGGGCTTGACTGGGTGCAAGTGGAGTGTTGGGCCCTGAAGGCAGTCCAGGCCCCATAGCAGCCACATCCCCTGCACCACTGGTAGTTATGCAAGTGGGTCCTCACCCAGCCAAGGATTGTTTCAGGTCCCAATGCTGGTTGACATAATCAAAGCACTGGCAGTCCTAAATAAAGCACTTATTCTGTTGTGAGTTGGTCCTGGTTGAAGTGGTTTTGGAGGTGGTTAAATATGTACAGTATCTCCACAAAGACCAGGATGAATTTTTGTTGAAGGCAATTACAGAGAGGTTTCTTCAAAAATGGCAAAAAAAATTAAAATGACTGCATGTGGTACTTGAGAATGTTAAAAAGGAGGTTGAGCTGGGTCATATGACTGGACCTTTCCTCTTTCCTTGTTTAGCAGAACTGGTCCTTTCACTCTCAACCTCCTGGTACTTCAGTCATTTCCTATAGAAATGTGATATGTAGAGTACCAATTGTATGACTTGGCACTGGCTCTTGGGGGTCATTCCGAGTTGTTCGCTCGCAAGCTGCTTTTAGCAGCTTTGCACACGCTAAGCCGCCGCCTACTGGGAGTGAATCTTAGCATATCAAAATTGCGAACGAAAGATTAGCAGAATTGCGAATAGACACTTCTTAGCAGTTTCTGAGAAGCTCCAGACTTACTCGGCATCTGCGATCAGTTCAGTGCTTGTCGTTCCTGGTTTGACGTCACAAACACACCCAGCGTTCGCCCAGACACTCCTCCGTTTCTCCAGCCACTCCCGCGTTTTTCCCAGAAACGGTAGCGTTTTTTTCGCACACACCCATAAAACGGCCAGTTTCCGCCCAGAAACACCCACTTCCTGTCAATCACATTACGATCACCAGAACGAAGAAAAAACCTCGTAATGCCGTGAGTAAAATGCCTAACTGCATAGCAAATTTACTTGGCGCAGTCGCACTGCGGACATTGCGCATGCGCATTAGCGACTAATCGCTCCGTTGCGAGAAATAAATACAGAGCGAACAACTCGGAATGACCCCCTTGTTAGAGATATCAGTCTAATGTCAGTATTAGTCAATATTAATAATGAGTCAGCTTTCTGCTTTGTGCCCCTTCATCTGGATAATTTTAGGTTTATTAGGTATCACTTACCAGACGGCTTCTACGTAGACAAATGATTGTCTATGGGCATTTCGTGTGTGCTTTTAGAGTGATTAAGCACATTCCTACATTGATGTGTTCTGGCAGGCACAGGGGTAGTTGGGGCAGCTCATTACCTTGATGAGTTTCTATGCTTTATTCCAAATGGTTCCATTTGTGCATCACTGCTTTTTCAGTTCAGGCCTTGTTTGTGTCATTTGGGATTTTCTGATAGCAGGGAGATAAGACTGAGATCCCTTGCACACAGATAGACTGGGGCTGAAGGGGCATGTGCATGTGAAAGAGGCACTATTCATAAGGGTGTGTCGTGAGTTAGGGGGACATGGACTCACAGCATGCCTTGTATTTCTTAGTAACCAGCATATCGGACAGCGGGGGAGGGGACAAACAGAGAGCTGGAAGCCGGAAGCTTCACTGCACTTGGCCTTCTCGGCTCTGTGTGTGACTGGACTGGCCCACCAGCCAATCAGCCCTTTTGGCATGTGCCAGAAGTGCCAGATGAGCAGTCCTTCCCTGCACACAGATATCATTTATGAGTATACAAACCAATACTTTGGATGTTCAATGAGGACTAGAGAACTTCACATCATTGAGAAGCTTGGCTGACTTGTTAAATTGTTTGGTCAGCTATACTGTAGTTCTGATATGAGTTTGGAGAGGTGTCAATCTCATGCTGGGGTGGTATGGTTAGAAGGAAGGTGAACACGGCAATGGCGTGCTTTGTATTGGCCAATGGCAGCTGTGTGGTGGAACATAATTTAATTAGCTATTTGAAAACCTATATCTATCTGTCGATTGTGTTCATCTCAGTTTTAAATGTCTGGCTATTACTATTGAGGCTTTGTTTAGCTGTGTTCCGACTTATTTTAGGGTTTAGTATTCTTTTGATTTGTTAGTGGCGCATTGGTTTATGCCTGGCTAATAACATGATCTATAGTAGGCTAACTGTCCAGAAAATTGGCTACATCACCTAAATGGGTGAGTTCTGTTACTTGGATAGATGAACACCAATGTTTGCTCTGTGTGTTTGACTGATTGTGTTTATCATGTTCTTTATTTGATGCAGCCACTAATTCTTTTTTGTGAGGATACGGATTATCAGATCACTCAGGTAAAAAGTTTAGTAAATTGGCAAATGTCCATTATTGTAAATATACACACAGTACACACATTAACAATTACCAGTCAAGATGGTATCTAACCTACTAGGTCCTTACAGTAGTATTGAATTACAGAGGCCTGCGGACTCCTGCTGTTACATGCTGGCAGTAGTTATTTATCCCCTGGCCTGGGATACTAGCTCACACAGTGCCTTCCACCACAAATTCTCCCCACTAACGGCACCTTGATGCCTAGGCATGGTGCACACTGCTTTTTGGAGCTGTAGAATAAATGGTTGGAGATAGGAGGGAGAAAGGGTAGGTGGACATTTCAGCTTTGCAAATTGTTTTAATTGCAATTATGCACATTATATTTTTACATATTTAAGAAGCGAATGGATGAAGGTTTTATGTAACAATTTTTTGAAAAAATTGTTTTTTGAATGGATGAAGGTGTTATGACCTAGGGATCAGAGTAGTGAATATAGCATAAGATTCATGTCAATTTATAAAGTAAAAAGTTCTAATAATTTATCTTAAATATCTCAATTTCTTCTAAACATAAGATAACACTTTCATTCACTTACCTCTTCATTTATAATTTTTTACATGAGTGGCTACAAACATTCAAAACAATCAGAACATCTGTCACTTGGGAAAATGTAGCAGGTAAGTATATTCTCCCATAGCCACCAGCTGTCATTGAGCTTTGATTGATCTGGTGCAAGTTGAACAATGAACTGAAGGTGATTAAACATTTGCACTTTGGGAAGTATCCAATTAGCCCTGATGCCATTTCAGCTGATAAAAACATTAAAACTATTGCATTTAATGACTGATTATCATTATCAAGGGGTATCCAATTAGAGGACATTTTTATTGGCTGAAATTGGACCCGCGATCATGCGATAACACATGGGACCCCATGTGTTATCGTAGCTCCAGCATAATTCCTGATATGTGCTGGCATCAGGGCTATTAGAATAATACTTAGGGGCACATTTACTAAGCAGTGATAAGAGCCGAGAAGTGAGCCAGTGGAGAAGTGGCCCCCTCAACCAATCAGCAGCTCTGTATCATTTTATAGTATGCAAATTATAGATATTACTTCAGTGCTGATTGGTTGCCATGGGCAACTTCTCCACTGGCTCACTTCTCCGCTCTTATTTATTAACAGTTTCTTATATAGCGCAGCATATTCCGATGCGCTCTACAAACATTCAAAACAATCAGAACATCTGTCACTTGGGAAAATGTAGTAGGTAAGTATAATCTCCCATAGCCACCAGCTGTCATTGAGCTTTGATTGATCTGGTGCAAGTTGCACAATGAACTAAAGGTGATTAAACATTTGCACTTTGGGAAGTATCAGACAAAGAGGAAGGGGGTGCAAATCCCCACCCCCAGATTCCCTTCCGCACACTGAAAATTACCTGTAACAATCCCTGAACCTATCTGGTAATAAAATTCTGAGAATTCGTCACAAATGTTTGCAAACACATGTTTAGCTGCTGGCCACTTCACGGCTTCCCTGATACAGCAGTCCTAACCTACATAATAGCAGTGCCCACATAGGGCCATGTAATTTGTCACAGTACGCCTCATGATAAAGGCTACTACTAAAACATTTCCAGACAGAGAGCTAACTTACCCGGGAGCCAACCCTAGGATCTCCCATTGGCACTACAAGGAACAGCATGCCTTCCAAATGCTGCTCCCATTCAATGCCTCATGCACACAAGCAGACAAACAATTTGGAAGCTGCTCAATCATACCTGGAGGTAATTATATATCAGGTGCTGGAAGGGGGAGGGGTCACACACAAACAACAGACAAAGAGGAAGGGGGGTGCAAATCCCCACCCCCAGATTCCCTTCCGCACACTGAAAATTACCTGTAACAATCCCTGAACCTATCTGGTAATAAAATTCAGAGAATTCATCACAAATGTTTGCAAACACATGTTTAGCTGCTGGCCACTTCACGGCTTCTCTGATACAGCAGTCCTAACCTACATAATAGCAGTGCCCACATAGGGCCATGTAATTTGTCACAGTATGCCTCATGATAAAGGCTATTACTAAAACACTTCCAGACAGAGAGCTAACTTACCCGGGAGCCAACCCTAGGATCTCCCATTGGCACTACAAGGAACAGCATGCCTTCCAAATACTGCTACCATCCAATGCCTCATGCACACAAGCATACAAACAATTTGGAAGCTGCTCAATCATACCTGGAGGTAATTATATACTTTGGGAATTATCCAATCAGCCCTGATGCCATTTCAGCTGATAAAAACATTAAAAATATTGCATTTAATGACTGATTATCATTATCAAGGGGTATCCAATTAGAGGACATTTTTATTGGCTGAAATTGGACCCGCGATCATGCAATAACACATGGGACCCCATGTGTTATCGTAGCTCCAGCATAATTCCTGATATGTGCTGGCATCAGGGCTAATAGAATAATACTTAGGGGGACATTTACTAAGCAGTGATAAGAGCAGAGAAGTGAGCCAGTGGAGAAGTGGCCCCCTCAACCAATCAGCAGCTCTGTATCATTTTATAGTATGCAAATTATAGATATTACTTCAGTGCTGATTGGTTGCCATGGGCAACTTCTCCACTGGCTCACTTCTCCGCTCTAATTTATTAACAGTTTCTTATATAGCGCAGCATATTCCGATGCGCTTTACAATTAGAACAACAGTAATAGAACAAAACTGGGTAAAAACAGACAGACATAGAGGTAGGAATGCCCTGCTCGCAAGCTTACAATCTATAGCTCTTATCACTGCTTAGTAAATGTCCCCCTTTAAGTAAAGTAACGTTGCTAATAGGATACCGCACTTTGTATTAAATATCGCCCATGACTTTATTAGGACAGTGCTCTACGAGCTAATGAGCCTGATTTTGAGTTGGGGTAAAGCAAGACATAGCAAGTAACTTGTGCACCTGGGAAAAACCAATTTGCAGAACTTGGGGGGGGGCGGGCAGATGTAACATGTTGAGAGAGATTTAAATTTGAGAGGGGCGTTTCCAAACTGAAATCTAAATTGCTGTGTAAAGATAAAGCTGCCAAGTATTTGCGGGCTCCATGCAAAAGCAGACAGTATCAACCCAGCATGCAAAATTAAATGAATTTTCACCCCTTGAATTGCAACATGGTTTGTCCAGGTGCAAGGTGCACAGTATCTTGCTCTTTCTTGTATTAATTAAAAACTTAGAATCAGGCCCTATGAATCATGGAAACATGGAGACATATATACTTGGAATTTTGAAACAATAATGTTTAAACAGAACATTATAAAACACAATGGTACTGCAGTACAATATACAACATTCTGCCATGTCTTTGAAATGTACAAACATGGCTCTTAGAATTATCCAGAAGTTCTAAAACATAATAGAGATATCTTGCTTTTGTGTAAATATTTGCATTTCTATAGATTAGAATAATTCCTTTTCCACGTGCACATTGTATATAACTCTTTGTTTTCTTTTCTTTTCTCAAAGCACATAGTTCTTACTACAATCCATAGTCACTGGTAGGCGGTGGCACCCATTACGTAGAGAGCAGTGAAATATATAAATGTAGTTATGGATCTGTAGAAACCAGCAGATAGTTGATGTTTATCCAGCCTGACTGCTAATCCCTAGGAGAAAAGCATAGGTAAATAGCACAGTTATCTTCAAATGAAAAGAGAACGAACAAGAGCTATAAAATAACCCACAATAACAGCGCTTCCAGCCAGAGACAACTTATTTGCTTTTAGTGATCAAAAGAATTTGAGAAAAGCCACAGTGCCAACTCAATTTATGTAAATATTGTTCTATATTGTATGTGGTGAAAGATGTAAGCCTCTGACCAGAGGAATAAAATCTTTGTGGATCACATCCCGATTCCCTATATGTTTGTTTTCTGTATTTTCTTTTAACAATGGAGATACTTTCTATTACAACTTTTCTGTCTATATATTCCCCTTTCATGGCAATCTTCTGGTACTGTCTTTTCATGTGTCCCACTTTGGGAAATAGTGAAAAGGAATGTCATTTATGTTTAGATAAGGATTTAAGACACACCTGCAGACTCTAAAGGATCAAAGAAAACAGAGTAGTTTAATAAATATAGATAGATAGATAGATAGATAGATAGATAGATAGATAGATAGATAGATAGATAGATAGAAAGTCCCAGTGGTCAAATACCAATGCTGGAATCCCGACATCCCTTATTACAAAACTAATAAAAATACTGTAAATGTTAACCCTTTCCACCCCTTCCCATTCACACCAGGCTAAACTTACATTGTGCTATAATGTGCACACTATAAATGTTACTCTTACCATAAAATAACAGGTTGACCTTGTGATAAATAAATTATTATTGCTCTAATTATACATCAAATAGTGTTGTTCCAGTAATAAAATAATAATATACCGTGATAAAATAATGTATTAATTAGTGATGTGCACCGGACATTTTTCGGGTTTTGTGTTTTGGTTTTGGATTTGGTTCCGCGGCCGTGTTTTGGATTCGGACGCGTTTTGGCAAAACCTCTCTGAATTTTTTTTTTTGGATTCGGGTGTGTTTTGGATTTGGGTGTTTTATTTTTTTTTTAAACCCACAAAAACAGCTTAAATCCTAGAATTTGGGGGTCATTTTGATCCCATAGTATTATTAACCTCAATAACCATAATTTCCACTCATTTCCAGTCTATACTGAACACCTCACGATATTATTTTTAGTCCTAAAATTTGCACCGAGGTTGCTGGATGACTAAATTAAGCGACCCAAGTGGCCGGCACAAACACCTGGCCCATCTAGGAGTGGCACTGCAGTGTCAGACAGTATGGCACTTTAAAAAAATTGGCCCCAAATATCACATGATGCAAAGAAAAATTAAAGAAAAAAGAGGTGCAAGATGGAATTGTCCTTGGAAACTCCCACCCACCCTTATGTTGTATAAACAGGACATGCACACTTTAACAAACCCATCATTTCAGCGACAGGGTCTGCCACACGACTGTGACTGAAATTACTGGTTGGTTTGGGCCCCCACCAAAAAAGAAGCAATCAATCTCTCCTTGCACAAACTGGCTCTACAGAGGCAAGATGTCCACCTCCTCCTCATCGTCCGATTCCTCACCCCTTTCACTGTGTACATCCCCCTCCTCACAGATTATTAATTCGTCCCCACTGGAATCCACCATCTCAGGTCCCTGTGTACTTTCTGTAGGCAATTGCTGCTGGTGAATGTCTCCATGGAGGAATTGATTATAATTCATTTTGATGAACATCATCTTCTCCACATTTTCTGGAAGTAACCTCATACGCCGATTGCTGACAAGGTGAGCGGCTGCACTAAACACTCTTTCGGAGTACACACTGGAGGGGGTGCAACTTAGGTAAAATAAAGCCAGTTTGTGCAAGGGCCTCCAAATTGCCTCCTTTTCCTGCCAGTATACGTACGGACTGTCTGACGTGCCTACTTGGATGCGGTCACTCATATAATCCTCCACCATTCTTTCAATGGTGACAGAATCATATGCAGTGACAGTAGACGACATGTCAGTAATCGATGGCAGGTCCTTCAGTCCGGACCAGATATCAGCACTCGCTCCAGACTGCCCTGCATCACCGCCAGCGGGTGGGCTCGGAATTCTTAGCCTTTTCCTTGCAGCCCCAGTTGCGGGAGAATGTGAAGGAGGAGCTGTTGACGGGTCACGTTCTGCTTGACTTGATAGGTGTCTCACCAGCAGGTCTTTGCACCTCTGCAGACTTGTGTCTGCCGGAAAGAGAGATACAATGTAGGCTTTAAACCTAGGATCGAGCACGGTGGCCAAAATGTAGTGCTCTGACTTCAACAGATTGACCACCCGTGAATCCTGGTTAAGCGAATGAAGGGCTCCATCCACAAGTCCCACATGCCTAGCGGAATCGCTCCGTTTTAGCTCCTCCTCCAATCTCTCCAGCTTCTTCTGCAAAAGCCTGATGAGGGGAATGACCTGACTCAGGCTGGCAGTGTCTGAACTGACTTCACGTGTGGCAAGTTCAAAGGGTTGCAGAACCTTGCACAACGTTGAAATAATTCTCCACTGCGCTTGAGTCAGGTGCATTCCCCCTCCTTTGCCTATATCGTAGGCTGATGTATAGGCTTGAATGGCCTTTTGCTGCTCCTCCATCCTCTGAAACATATAAAGGCTAGAATTCCACCTCGTTACCACCTCTTGCTTCAGATGATGGCGGGGCAGGTTCAGGAGTGTTTGCTGGTGCTCCAGTCTTCGGCACACAGTGGCTGAATGTCGAAAGTGGCTTGCAATTCTTCGGGCCACCGACAGCATCTCTTGCACGCCCCTGTCGGGTTTTTTTAAATTCTACACCACCAAATTCAATGTATGTGCAAAACATGGGACGTGCTGGAATTTGCCCACATGTAATGCACGCACAATATTGGTGGCATTGTCCAATATCACAAATCCCCAGGAGAGTCCAATTGGGGTAAGCCATTCTGCGATGATGTTCCTCAGATTCCGTAAGAGGTTGTCAGCTGTGTGCCTCTTATGGAAAGTGGTGATACAAAGCATAGCCTGCCTAGGAACGAGTTAGCGTTTGCGAGATGCTGCTACTGGTGCCGCCGCTGCTGTTCTTGCTGCGGGAGGCAATACATTTACCCAGTAGGCTGTCACAGTCATATAGTCCTGAGTCTGCCCTGATCCACTTGTCCACATGTCCGTGCTTAAGTGGACATTGGGTACAACTGCATTTTTTAGGACACTGGTGACTCTTTTTCTGAGGTCTGTGTACATTCTCGGTATCGCCTGCCTTGAGAAATGAAACCTAGATGGTATTTGGTACCGGGGACACAGTACCTCAATGAATTCTCTAATTCCCTGTGAATTAACTGTGGATACCGGACACACGTTTAACACCAACGCAGTTGCCAACACCTGAGTTATCCGCTTTGCAGCAGGATGACTGCTGTGATATTTTATCTTCCTCGCAAAGGACTGTTGGACAGTCAATTGCTTACTGGAAGTAGTACAAGTGGTATTCCGACTTCCCCTCTGGGATAACGATCGACTCACAGCTGCAACAACAGTAGCACCAGCAGCAGGCATTACACTCAAGGATGCATCGGAGGAATCCCAGGCAGGAGAGGACTCGTCAGACTTGCCAGTGACATGGCCTGCAGGACTATTGGCTTTCCTTTCTCAGGAGTAAATTGAAACTGAGGGAGTTGGTGGTGTGGTTTGCAGGAGCTTGGTTACAAGAGGAAGGGATTTAGTTGTCAGTGGACTGCTTTCGCTGTCACCCAAAGTTTTTGAACTTGTAAATGACTTCTGATGAATGCACTCCAGGTGACGTATAAGGGAGGATGTTCCTAGGTGGTTAACGTCCTTACCCCTACAGATTACAGCTTGACAAAGGCAACACACGGCTTGACACCTGTTGTCCGCATTTCTGTTAAAATAATTCCACACCGAAGAGGTGATTTGTTTTGTAATTTGACCAGGCATGTCAATGGCCATCTTCGTCCCACGGACAACAGGTGTCTCCCCGGGTGCCTGACTTAAACAAACCACCTCACCATCAGAATCCTCCTTGTCAATTACCTCCTCAGCGCCAGCAACTCCCATATCCTAATCCCGGTGTACTTCAACAGTGACATCTTCAATTTGACTATCAGGAACTGGACTGCGGGTGCTCCTTCCAGCACTTGCAGGGGGCGTGCAAATGGTGGAAGGCACCACCTCTTCCCGTCCAGGGTTGGGAAGGTCAGGCATCGCAACCGACACAATTGGACTCTCATTGTGGATTTGTGATTTAGAAGAACGTACAGTTCTTTGCTGTGCTTTTGCCAGCTTAAGTCTTTTAATTTTTCTAGTGGGAGGATGAGTGCTTCCATCCTCATGTGAAGCTGAACGACTAGGCATAAACATAGGCCAGGGCCTCAGCCGTTCCTTGCCACTACGTGTCGTAAATGGCATATTGGCAAGTTTACGCTTCTCATCAGATGCTTTTAATTTAGATTTTTGGGTCATTTTACTGAACTTTTGTTTTTTGGATTTTACATTCTCTTTACTATGACATTAGGCTTCGGCCTTGGCGGACGACGTTGATGGCATTTCATCATCTCGGCCATGACTAGTGGCAGCAGCTTCAGCACGAGGTGGAAGTGGATCTTGATCTTTCCCTATTTTACCCTCCACATTTTTGTTCTCCATTTTTTAATGTGTGGAATTATATGCCAGTAATATATCAATAGCAATGGCCTACTGTACCGTACTGCTATATATATATATATATATATATATATATATATATATACTGGTGGTCAGCAAAATTCTGCACTGTCCTCCTACTATATACTGCGCACAACTACAATACAGCACAGATATGGATAGTATACTTGACGACACAGAAGTAGAGCAATGGACTACTGTACCGTACTGCTATATATATATATACTGGTGGTCAGCAAAATTCTGCACTGTCCTCCTACTATATATTGTGCACAACTACAATGCAGCACATATATGGATGGATAGTATACTTGACGACACAGAGGTAGAGCAATGGACTACTGTACCGTACTGCTATATATTATATATACTGGTGGTCAGCAAAATTCTGCACTGTCCTCCTACTATATACTGTGCACAACAACTATGGAGCACAGATATGGATAGTATACTTGATGACACAGAGGTAGAGCAATAGACTACTGTACCGTACTGCTATATATATACTGGTGGTCAGCAAAATTCTGCACTGTCCTCCTACTATATACTGCGCTCAACTACAATGCAGCACAGATATGGATGGATAGTATACTTGATGACACAGAGGTAGAGCAATGGACTACTGTACCGTACTGCTATATATATACTGGTGGTCAGCAGTATTCTGCACTGTCCTCCTACTATATACTGCGCACAACTACAATGCATCACAGATATGGATGGATAGTATACTTGACGACACAGAGGTATAGCAATGGACTACTGTACCGTACTGCTATATATATACTGGTGGTCAGCAAAATTCTGCACTGTCCTCCTACTATATACTGCGCACAACTACAATGCAGCACAGATATGGATGGATAGTATACTTGACGACACAGAGGTAGAGCAATGGACTACTGAACTGTACTGCTATATATATACTGGTGGTCAGCAAAATTCTGCACTGTCCTCCTACTATATACTGTGCACAACTACAGTGCAGCACAGATATGGATGGATAGTATACTTGACGACACAGAGGTAGAGCAATGGACTACTGTACCGTACTGCTATATATATACTGGTGGTCAGCAAAATTCTGCACTGTCCCCCTGCTATATACTGCGCACAACTACAATGCAGCACAGATACGGATGGATAGTATACTTGACGGCACAGAGGTAACGCAATGGACTACTGTACCGTACTGCTATATATATACTGGTGGTCAGCAAAATTCTGCACTGTCCTCCTACTGTATACTGCAACAACTACAATGCAGCACAGATACGGATAGTATACTTGATGACACTGAGGTAGAGCAATGGACTACTGTACCGTACTGCTATATATATATATACTGGTGGTCAGCAAAATTCTGCACTATCCCCCTGCTATATACTGCGCACAACTACAATGCAGCACAGATACGGATGGATAGTATACTTGGCGACACAGAGGTAGAGCAATGGACTACTGTACCGTACTGCTATATATATATACTGGTGGTCAGCAATACTCTGCACTGTCCTCCTACTATATACTGCGCACGACTACAATGCAGCACAGATATGGATAGTATACTTGACGACACAGAGGTAGAGCAATGGACTACTGTACCATACTTCTATATATATACTGGTGGTCAGCAAAATACTGCACATTCCTTCTACTATATACTGCGCACAACTACAATGCAGCACAGATATGGATAGTGTACTTGACGACACAGAGGTAGAGCAATGGACTACTGTACCATACTGCTATATATATACTGGTGCTCAGCAAAATTCTGCACTATCCTCCTACTATATACTGCGCACAACTACAATGCAGCACAGATATGGATGGATAGTATACTTGACGACACAGAGGTAGAGCAATGTACTACTGTACCGTACTGCTATATATATACTGGTGGTCAGCAAAATTCTGCACTGTCCTCCTACTATATACTACAATGCAGCACAGATATGGAGCGTTTTCAGGCAGAGAACGTAGATATTTGCTGCTCACTGAGCACAGATATTTGCAGCACACTGAGCACAGATATTTGCAGCACACTGAACACAGAAACTGAGAGAACGCAGCCATGTCCTCTCGCTATCATCTCCAATGCACGAGTGAAAATGGCGGCGATGCGCGGCTCTTTATATGCAATATGAATCTCGCAAGAGTACGACAGCGGGATGATGACGTTCAGGCACGTTCGTGTTAACCGAGCAAGGCGGGAAGATCCGGGCTGCCTCGGAACCGTGTAAAATGGGTGAAGTTCGGGGGGGGTTCGGATCTCGAGGAACCGAACCCGCTCATCTCTAGTATTAATACTGGGTCCTAAATAAAATAATAAACGGTATTAATGTTGGCTCCTTAGTTAATAATTTGTTACATCCATTATAAATATGACAATGCAGTCTCCAAAAAAATACTTAATAATTATTTTTCTCTCCTTATATGCTATATAGATCAAACTGCATGCTGCCTTGTCTTTCACAACCAAAAATGTGGTATTTTGTTTTAGCTGCATTAAGTTTGTGTATTTACGAACCATTGTGTGTTGAGGTTTGAAAACCATGTACAAACTGCTACTATGGAAACTTACTCTTTAAACTAACAAACCAAAGCATATATTAAAGAAAATGTGGCACATTATTGCAATTTATGTTAGCCAAATGGAAAATAATTAATTACAGTATTGTGTCAGTGAGTAAATAGTAATGGACACTCTAAAGCTAAGTGCATATTACTTGTACAGTGTAGTAACAATAGTAGCCCAAAAGTTATGAACAAAAATGCAGCAGTACTAGTGTAACTCAACTTGAGTAGATGTATTTTTTAGAAATGCTAACTTTAAAATACCATAATACCATATTCTCACTGAGGCAAGGCCCCGGGAAAATTGTGGGTGGTGTGTTCGTGTGAATGGGACAAGCCATGTTATCTGACCCTACTCCACAGCCCTGACTATGACCTGTGATTGGTGACTGCTGTTGTCTGCATTATGTAAAATGGACCGAGGTTACTGTACTCAGGTTATGACCAAGGAACCTCTTTGGTTGTTTGGAAACGCCGCTGTTACAGTGATGCAGTTATGTGATGACCCAGTTCCAAAGAGCATACATGGGTCTAGTGTGAAAAGGGAAGATTACAGCTTTTCCTGGGGTCTATTCTAAAATGTATTATCAAGCTAGAAAAATGTTATGGTTACATAGCCCCCTATAAGAACTTTTAGTGGATCTCGTATGTGAGGCAGCATAGAATAGGATCCAAAAAAGTCTTACTAGAGCACCAAAATAGGACCTGCTTAGATATACTTTTATAGTGGCTTGAAAATGTTTTCAGCTACTTGGGCTTTTCACATTTGTGTTACAACATCGACCAATGATAGATTTTATTAAAATATAGTTTCACTAATCAACCCAAAGTACTCGATAATATAAAATAGTGATTGCATTAGTATTCTCTCCAACAGAGTTAATAATTTGTTGAACTAACTTTAGCAGCAATTATAGCTCTGAGCTCATTTTTGCACATACAGGTATAAGCACAGGGATTTGGCGAAATGCTCTAACTCCATCAGGTTAGATTGTGGTCGTTGGTGGACAGCATTGGTGGATTAAGGCTTTGACAAGGTCATTGTAGGTCATTAACCTTTTTGGTGTTAATGTCACTCCAGTGTGGCTTTCTTATATGCTTTGGTTCATTGCCATGTTAGAAGATAAATCTTCTTCCAAGTACAAGTGCTCTTATAGACTACAGCAGCTTGTCCCCCAGGAGTTCTTTGTAATTTGCTATCTAGTCCCTGCTGCAGAGAACTGTCTCCCAAAACATGATACTGTCTGCTACCACTATGCTTTATTGTGACTGAAGAGTACATTTTTTTGTTTCATCAGACCATTGAACCTTCCTCCGTATGGTCATGTCTTCAAAATATCTTTCATGTGTTTGTTTAAAAAAATATTTTCACCTGGTCACCCTACCATACAACCCAGATCCATGAAGTGTTTGTGTGCATTTATTGCCTATCTCTGTCATATAAGACTGTAGCTCTTTCAGAGTTGCCAATATCTATTTAGCCTCCCTTACAACAGTTCTTTGCACTTAGATAACAGTTTTGGAGGATGGCCTGTTCTAGGCAGATTCACTATATTTCATGATAGACAACTTGTTTTCAGGGTATGCATAATACTTTGAAACATTCTTGTACTTTATATGACTGGTGCTTTACAATTACCTTGTCTTGATCTGTTTGGAGTTTTCTTTTGTCTTCATTTTGCGGTCTTTGCTTGAAAATGCAGTAATTTTTACCTGGGAATCTCACAGACAGATATATTTATGCTGCAATCATGTGACACTCCCTAACTGCACACAGATGAACTCCAGTAAACTATCTATGTGACTTGTGAAGTTGGTTACTTCTAAAGATATCTGTTATGTATACAGCACTCATTTATTTTCAATTTTGAAAATGGTTTAATTGTTTTATTTTATGTTATTGTATTGGCACATTATCAAATTCTTTGTGTTAATGAAATTAATTTCAATTAAATCCAGCATGGTTTTGTGTTGTACCACAGCAATATCTGAAAAAGCCCAAGGGGGTAAATACGTTTATAGAAACTGTATAATATAGCAGCAAAAGAACACGTGTACAGTAACATCTACATATCATCATTACTTTAGCTTAGAATAGAATGGTTTCTATTGTTTATTTTTATAGTTCCAGCATACATTGTAGACAGTGTCGGACTGGGGTATGAAGGGCCCGCCGGGGGAATGCAGTTATAGGGGCCCATGCTTAGGGGTGTGGCCAGCCTACAAAAGGGGTGTGACCAGCCTCCACAGAGGCTTGAAATACACAATAGTTTAGTGCAGTGTAATGCAACATATCTCCCATGAATAACACAAGTGCACAGTCTGGAACCTGATCCCTAGAGGAAGGAGTGGGCCCTCAGGCAGTGGGTCCTACTGGTGGTTTCCCTGGTACCCCTGTGGGCTAGTCCGACCCTGATTGTAGATCTTTACAGAGAATATTTTATAATTGACTTCAGTGACTGTCCTATTGGAGCGTACAGCTTAAATTCTATACAGAAACATATGTACTGGGGTCTAGCAAATACCCTAACATTATGAGCTTGTATCAGAGTTTCACACAAATCCATATGTGCTTTGATCTCTCAAATTT
This sequence comes from Pseudophryne corroboree, assembly GCF_028390025.1. Taxonomy (NCBI): domain Eukaryota; kingdom Metazoa; phylum Chordata; class Amphibia; order Anura; family Myobatrachidae; genus Pseudophryne; species Pseudophryne corroboree. Next base: position 762,434,351 of record NC_086445.1, read on the forward strand.
ATCCAATTGCATATGTGTTGAGGCTGCATACACAAATCAGTATGCTTACAGGAGATTCAGATTCGTACAGGTCTCAGTCGCATCTCTACTTTTGAATAAGGGGCTGATTTAGAGGCGGATGTTAATTGCTCTGCTGCTGCATGTTTGCATGCAGGAGCAGTGCAAAAATATGCAAAAGCTGCAGGAGAATACCGCATCAGATCAACTGCGTGACCATTGGCCATCTGAGGAACCCCAAGGTTGCGGAGATGTGTGTTAACATTGACTAAACGTACATTTCTAAATCGGACCCAGCGTGCTTGTGGGAACAAGGCATTTGCACACAGGATACGTTTCCTCCTGGCATATTGTGGGAATGCCAACAGAGTTGCAGACTATTCAGAGGTGAGCGTACGCAGAGATCTGACCGCTTTCACCCAGATGTTTTATTTAAAATATAGAGCTGGAGCAAATGTGTGCTGATGAAAACTAATTATGCCAGTAGAGGGATGAGGCAGTGTAGTCTCATAGAAGCCACTCTATTAGATTGTGTTATCAATCGCTACATACTACACATTGGGTTTTCCTCCTCTTGTTTTATATCTTTTTATGGTGAAACTTTGAGGATATATGGTTTAACATATGAAGAAAAACCCTCCAAGATAAAAGATACCTTTATGGGAATTGCCTTACATCCTCAAGAGTGAGTTGGGGTACGCGGTGTGTTACTGAAATAACGCATTTTTGAAAGAAACCTTTATATGTGTCATATCCTTCTTTGCCCTGTGAGTTCCTGGGTACGCTCTATAGAATTGATACTTTCTACCTTCCCTATCGGTCTTCTCAACGCACTCCAAGGGTGAATTGACACAACATTTGCTGGCATAAAGATACCATTATATGCTTGTATCCACTTATCACTGAGTGAGTGGGGTACGCTGGATCTGGATATCTAAATTCTATATATTTAAGAGACATTTTCTTTTATTGTGAAATACTACACATTGGTTGTCCTCTTATTTTTTTCTGTTTTATACTCACGAGTTGGATTCTACACACTCGGAAAGCCAGACAGAGACATCTGAGTCGACACAACCAATCAGGAACGTAATCTTTTCCTTCTTTTCATTTTTGCGCTGTGTGTACTAAGACGGTTTACCATTTTCTGTATTTATTCTTGTTTGTAAATGTGGTGACATTTATTTTGAACCATCGGGTACCATAGCTGCATTGCGCCACTTGAGACACTTTCCTATTTCTCTATTGCATTCCATATATCTTAATCACCATTTTGGAAAGTGAATCAATACGGCAGCAAATAACAACATGTTCACCTATAAGGAACAAAGACAGTCAATGTTTGAACGAAATTTTGGAGGGGATAATGATCAGGTTGATCTACTTGATGGAGACCTACATGGAATTATGGAAAAATTAGAGGCCTCCATTACCAAAGAAAGTAGATTATGGTGGGAGACCACCACATTAGAACGCTATTTGACTAATGAGATGATCCCCCGAGGTCTTAAAATTTTAAAAACTTCTACTTTTGAGGCCTCAAGGGAGGATTTCAAAAAAGAATGGGAAGATATAGTAAATGGCTGTTCTTTTTCATTGATGAGATTAATCGTGAAGGAAAGGAAAAGAGAGTTAACAAAATTAGAAGAGGAGATTGCTGTATATAAATCATTAGTAACTCCATATGCCAATTCAGAGGAATATAAAGATTTAGAGCGAGATATTGAAGTCAGAGTAAAACGAACACAAAGACAACTAATGGAAAAAAAATTAAAAAAATTCAATAGAGATAAACTAGATCAAAATAATGCCCCAGAAATGGAGGATAGAGAAAATCCAAGAATGAGGAATGGCAACAAATCGAGGTTTAATAAAAAGAAGCCTCAAGAATATTCCCAGACTAATATATCTAGACAACAGAGACCAATGTATGTAAATAATAGTCACGCTGGCACTTCACGGAGATCAGTTACACCTTTTGCCCCTAAATATAGGAATAGAACCCCAGAAAGGCACTATTACTCAAAGGATAATCGCAGAGGAAATATGCCAGAATGGAGAAATGCACCAGTAAGGGATTATAGACCAATCAAATCATATAAGGAGCGAAATTATCCAGAGACATCAAATCGCTATTCCCCTTTACAGAATGCAGATAGATCTCCACGTTTTTTATACGAACGCCCCCATCAAGTGAACCGCAGATAATCTATCATAAAACAAAGAGAGGGAAAAGAGGTGGAGTACCCAAAAAAAGAATTAGAAAATTTAAACAATCAGCGAAGTCAAGGAGAAAGAAAAAGAACATAAACACTAGGGACCCCGCATCAAATCAAATCATAGAGGGACCGATTAATGATCCTTCATTGAATCAAAATGGAGAGGAAATGGTTAATGGTCCAAGTAACCAGGATATAGTGGGTCAAAATTTAGAGGGAAAGGTCAAGATTTTTAATTTAAGCTCATATGACCTATCCCCTAATGAAATCTCAGTACTTCAAAAGGGTCTTAAATACGCTCCCACCAATTATGTTAATCCTTTTCAATTATATTTAGATTTACAAAGATTCACTAGAAAATTGACCATCAAGAAGTTTTTTGCCAATAAGCCAGATACCGACCAGTCTATACAAAATCCAGTCACACCTTTTAAACCCAAATCAATTTTTTTTCCTAAGTATGTACAGGGCCCTTTTAGTGAATCATTCATTGCCCTAGTCTTGGATGACCTAAAAGTGCTACAGTCTAAACCTAAGAAAAAATTTAATATGACCTTTAAAGAAAGAAAAGCCTTAGGAGATTTAAAAAAGAATAACAATATTGTCATTAAGCCGGCAGATAAGGGGGGGGGGAGTAGTTGTGATGGACCTCAGTAAATATGAGGATGAAGTTATGCGCCATCTGAACGACCCCTCCACGTACAGGAAGGTGAGGAAAGATCCATCAGAAATAACCTTATCCAAATTGAAAGATTTAATTGATAAATATGAATGCAATGGCACCATTAGTGAAAAAGAGGCCAAATTTATTCTGCCAGAAAATCCCACAACCCCTGTGATTTATGTCCTTCCAAAGGTCCACAAGAGCCTTGTGGATCCCCCAGGGAGGCCCATAATTTCAGGAGTTGGATCGATAACAGCAAACCTATCTCAGTTCATTGATTTTTTATTGCAGCCCATGGTGCTTACCAATAAGTCACATTTAAAAGACACTAGAGATTTTCTGACACTATTAGAAACTGTCGAATGGAGAGATGGCGATTGGCTGGTCACCGCCGACGTGTGTTCGCTCTACACTATTATTAATCATAAACATGGAATAGAGGCGGTTTCCTTTTTTCTAGATCAAACTAATCTAACAGGGGATATGAAAAATCTTGTTTTAGAGGGGATACAGTTTATCCTCCACAATAATTTTTTCCTTTTTAAAGATCAGTTTTATATCCAGAAAACTGGCACTGCTATGGGCACCAGGTTTGCCCCCAGTTACGCCAACCTCTTTATGGGGTTGTGGGAGACCAATTCCATCTGGTCCAGCCCAGAGCTCGGGGTGAACCTGGTGTCCTATGCAAGATATATAGATGATATTTTTTTTGTGTGGAGGGGTGATGAGGCTTCCCTGAAAAATTTCTGCACTTCCCTTAATTCAAACGATAAAAATATCAAACTCACTTTCGAGATTAACCAACAAACCATTAATTTCTTGGATATTACTGTTTACATCAAGGAAAAGAAAATCAACACTAGGACCTTCTCCAAACCTACCGATTGTGGTACCTACATTGCAGCTACCAGCTGCCACCACAATAATTGGCTCAATTCAATCCCTGTGAGCCAATTAAAAAGGTTAAAAAGAAATTGTAGTGAGGAAAACACTTTTCAAAACCAAGCATCAAGCTTAATACAGAAATTTGAAATATGTGGTTACAACAAAGAAAAAATTGAGGAAGCCAAATTAAAAACTAACGAAATAGAACGGAAGGATCTACTTCTAAGTAATAATAAAAATAAAAAGAGTGATAAATATGAATGGGCGTTCATCACTGAGTTTAATACCCAATACAAGTCTATTGAATACATTTTTAAAAAACATTGGGGCCTTATAAAAAGAGATCCAGTCATTGGGTCCCTGGTACCGGCAAAACCAGTACATATATACCGCAGGGCACCCAACCTAAAAAACAAATTGGTTTCCAGTGCCCTCCCTTCTGTACCATCTGGACCTAGAGTTATATCAAAAGGTTTTTTTAGATGTGGCAGTTGCATTGGCTGCAGAAGTATTAAAAGTGAAGGTCAAAATAAAATCACAAAAATCTCCATTAATAATATGGATATCGATATCACTGATTTTATAACATGTGACACAAAAAACATTGTTTACGCAGTCAGATGCAAGTGTAACTTATTCTATATTGGACGTACATCCCGTCCTTTCAAAGTACGAATAGGGGAGCACATAAGAAATATAAAGAAGGGATTAGACACCCATTCATTATCTTTACACTTCAAAAATACACATAATTGTTTGGTTTCGGATATCACAGGTTTTTTTGGTATAAAGCACATAAAAGGGTCTTTAAGAAATAAGGACACAGTATGTACCTTGGCAAGATCTGAAATGAACTGTATTTATAGTTACAATACCTTGAGTCCAAATGGTCTTAATTGTGACTTTGAACTCAAATGGTTTTTGTAATAATAACACCATGATTTAATAATATCTTTATCCCTTTTAACGATATGTCATTATTGCGGTTGTTTAATGTCAAAGTGGAGACTATAACATTTTAAGTATATACTGTTATTTACGGCTGAATCTATATGTAATGAATACTGATCACATCTTTTATAATTCTCAGTATGTTATTACGGATCATGGCTCTGTCCATTAAAATCCCTTTCAAAACTACATTTCCCACGATGCTTCAGCACGACATCCACTTTGTCGTTTAAGCCGCACTTCCGGGTTCGGGAGCAGGAGATGAACTACACACACGTCTCCAAACTACATTTCCCAGAGAACCGCGAGCTACGCTGACGTCACCGCACTTCCGGTTTCGGCGGCCGGAAATAAACAACATAGACGCGACTCACAGGAAAAAACTACATTTCCCATCTCTCCCGGAGCACCGGAACTTCCGTTTTAATCAGGATTTTGGCGGTTTTTCTACATGTATAAATCTGTGGACTTTATAAAAAATCGTTGTCAAGACGTTTTGTTTATTTGCTAAATATATATGTAACTATCCAGTGGTGAAATGCTGTTATAATAAGTGCGGATTCACATAATTGTATACATGATGATGTCACTTCCGGTAGATTCCTATTGGTTACCTGTAGCATAAATATCTCACTCCTAGACACTCCAGTTTATCTTGATAAAGGTCTATTAGACCGAAACGCGTTGATTATACTACAAGGAGTGTGAGTAGCCATTTTTTAATTGAATCCATGTGGACTTGAGTTTTTATACTTCAGTTTTTTTCTGTATTTCAGTTTAATTTTTAAAAAAAATTTATTTATTTTTCTGGGACTTCCTTTCTGTGTTTTATTTATTGCATATTTTGCACACTCCTCTGTGGAGTTTGGGGATCCAATAAATTTTTACTTTTTTGGAAAAAAAAAACACGACTTGGAATGAAATTGTCTGACAAACTACATAAAGATACCTTGATAGGAGCGACGCATGATCTTTACGTGTGAGTGCCGGTACGCTATCTATGAAAATCTTCTATACCTTTGAAAAAAAGATACCTTGATGTGTTTGCTACCAGTGTTGTTTTCGTGAGTGTTGGGGTACGCTACCCTGTTTCACACTACTTCACTACCAGATTGTACACATTTGTTAATTTGCTGCCTTATATAGTGTAAGTCTAGCACGAATTGTGTCTCCTATATTAACATCCAAAAAAAGGAGATTTTTCATTAGATTGTGTTATCAATCGCTACATACTACACATTGGGTTTTCCTCCTCTTGTTTTATATCTTTTTATGGTGAAACTTTGAGGATATATGGTTTAACATATGAAGAAAAACCCTCCAAGATAAAAGATACCTTTATGGGAATTGCCTTACATCCTCAAGAGTGAGTTGGGGTACGCGGTGTGTTACTGAAATAACGCATTTTTGAAAGAAACCTTTATATGTGTCATATCCTTCTTTGCCCTGTGAGTTCCTGGGTACGCTCTATAGAATTGATACTTTCTACCTTCCCTATCGGTCTTCTCAACGCACTCCAAGGGTGAATTGACACAACATTTGCTGGCATAAAGATACCATTATATGCTTGTATCCACTTATCACTGAGTGAGTGGGGTACGCTGGATCTGGATATCTAAATTCTATATATTTAAGAGACATTTTCTTTTATTGTGAAATACTACACATTGGTTGTCCTCTTATTTTTTTCTGTTTTATACTCACGAGTTGGATTCTACACACTCGGAAAGCCAGACAGAGACATCTGAGTCGACACAACCAATCAGGAACGTAATCTTTTCCTTCTTTTCATTTTTGCGCTGTGTGTACTAAGACGGTTTACCATTTTCTGTATTTATTCTTGTTTGTAAATGTGGTGACATTTATTTTGAACCATCGGGTACCATAGCTGCATTGCGCCACTTGAGACACTTTCCTATTTCTCTATTGCATTCCATATATCTTAATCACCATTTTGGAAAGTGAATCAATACGGCAGCAAATAACAACATGTTCACCTATAAGGAACAAAGACAGTCAATGTTTGAACGAAATTTTGGAGGGGATAATGATCAGGTTGATCTACTTGATGGAGACCTACATGGAATTATGGAAAAATTAGAGGCCTCCATTACCAAAGAAAGTAGATTATGGTGGGAGACCACCACATTAGAACGCTATTTGACTAAAGAGATGATCCCCCGAGGTCTTAAAATTTTAAAAACTTCTACTTTTGAGGCCTCAAGGGAGGATTTCAAAAAAGAATGGGAAGATATAGTAAATGGCTGTTCTTTTTCATTGATGAGATTAATCGTGAAGGAAAGGAAAAGAGAGTTAACAAAATTAGAAGAGGAGATTGCTGTATATAAATCATTAGTAACTCCATATGCCAATTCAGAGGAATATAAAGATTTAGAGCGAGATATTGAAGTCAGAGTAAAACGAACACAAAGACAACTAATGGAAAAAAAATTAAAAAAATTCAATAGAGATAAACTAGATCAAAATAATGCCCCAGAAATGGAGGATAGAGAAAATCCAAGAATGAGGAATGGCAACAAATCGAGGTTTAATAAAAAGAAGCCTCAAGAATATTCCCAGACTAATATATCTAGACAACAGAGACCAATGTATGTAAATAATAGTCACGCTGGCACTTCACGGAGATCAGTTACACCTTTTGCCCCTAAATATAGGAATAGAACCCCAGAAAGGCACTATTACTCAAAGGATAATCGCAGAGGAAATATGCCAGAATGGAGAAATGCACCAGTAAGGGATTATAGACCAATCAAATCATATAAGGAGCGAAATTATCCAGAGACATCAAATCGCTATTCCCCTTTACAGAATGCAGATAGATCTCCACGTTTTTTATACGAACGCCCCCATCAAGTGAACCGCAGATAATCTATCATAAAACAAAGAGAGGGAAAAGAGGTGGAGTACCCAAAAAAAGAATTAGAAAATTTAAACAATCAGCGAAGTCAAGGAGAAAGAAAAAGAACATAAACACTAGGGACCCCGCATCAAATCAAATCATAGAGGGACCGATTAATGATCCTTCATTGAATCAAAATGGAGAGGAAATGGTTAATGGTCCAAGTAACCAGGATATAGTGGGTCAAAATTTAGAGGGAAAGGTCAAGATTTTTAATTTAAGCTCATATGACCTATCCCCTAATGAAATCTCAGTACTTCAAAAGGGTCTTAAATATGCTCCCACCAATTATGTTAATCCTTTTCAATTATATTTAGATTTACAAAGATTCACTAGAAAATTGACCATCAAGAAGTTTTTTGCCAATAAGCCAGATACCGACCAGTCTATACAAAATCCAGTCACACCTTTTAAACCCAAATCAATTTTATTTCCTAAGTATGTACAGGGCCCTTTTATTGAATCATTCATTGCCCTAGTCTTGGATGACCTAAAAGTGCTACAGTCTAAACCTAAGAAAAAATTTAATATGACCTTTAAAGAAAGAAAAGCCTTAGGAGATTTAAAAAAGAATAACAATATTGTCATTAAGCCGGCAGATAAGGGGGGGGGAGTAGTTGTGATGGACCTCAGTAAATATGAGGATGAAGTTATGCGCCATCTGAACGACCCCTCCACGTACAGGAAGGTGAGGAAAGATCCATCAGAAATAACCTTATCCAAATTGAAAGATTTAATTGATAAATATGAATGCAATGGCACCATTAGTGAAAAAGAGGCCAAATTTATTCTGCCAGAAAATCCCACAACCCCTGTGATTTATGTCCTTCCAAAGGTCCACAAGAGCCTTGTGGATCCCCCAGGGAGGCCCATAATTTCAGGAGTTGGATCGATAACAGCAAACCTATCTCAGTTCATTGATTTTTTATTGCAGCCCATGGTGCTTACCAATAAGTCACATTTAAAAGACACTAGAGATTTTCTGACACTATTAGAAACTGTCGAATGGAGAGATGGCGATTGGCTGGTCACCGCCGACGTGTGTTCGCTCTACACTATTATTAATCATAAACATGGAATAGAGGCGGTTTCCTTTTTTCTAGATCAAACTAATCTAACAGGGGATATGAAAAATCTTGTTTTAGAGGGGATACAGTTTATCCTCCACAATAATTTTTTCCTTTTTAAAGATCAGTTTTATATCCAGAAAACTGGCACTGCTATGGGCACCAGGTTTGCCCCCAGTTACGCCAACCTCTTTATGGGGTTGTGGGAGACCAATTCCATCTGGTCCAGCCCAGAGCTCGGGGTGAACCTGGTGTCCTATGCAAGATATATAGATGATATTTTTTTTGTGTGGAGGGGTGATGAGGCTTCCCTGAAAAATTTCTGCACTTCCCTTAATTCAAACGATAAAAATATCAAACTCACTTTCGAGATTAACCAACAAACCATTAATTTCTTGGATATTACTGTTTACATCAAGGAAAAGAAAATCAACACTAGGACCTTCTCCAAACCTACCGATTGTGGTACCTACATTGCAGCTACCAGCTGCCACCACAATAATTGGCTCAATTCAATCCCTGTGAGCCAATTAAAAAGGTTAAAAAGAAATTGTAGTGAGGAAAACACTTTTCAAAACCAAGCATCAAGCTTAATACAGAAATTTGAAATATGTGGTTACAACAAAGAAAAAATTGAGGAAGCCAAATTAAAAACTAACGAAATAGAACGGAAGGATCTACTTCTAAGTAATAATAAAAATAAAAAGAGTGATAAATATGAATGGGCGTTCATCACTGAGTTTAATACCCAATACAAGTCTATTGAATACATTTTTAAAAAACATTGGGGCCTTATAAAAAGAGATCCAGTCATTGGGTCCCTGGTACCGGCAAAACCAGTACATATATACCGCAGGGCACCCAACCTAAAAAACAAATTGGTTTCCAGTGCCCTCCCTTCTGTACCATCTGGACCTAGAGTTATATCAAAAGGTTTTTTTAGATGTGGCAGTTGCATTGGCTGCAGAAGTATTAAAAGTGAAGGTCAAAATAAAATCACAAAAATCTCCATTAATAATATGGATATCGATATCACTGATTTTATAACATGTGACACAAAAAACATTGTTTACGCAGTCAGATGCAAGTGTAACTTATTCTATATTGGACGTACATCCCGTCCTTTCAAAGTACGAATAGGGGAGCACATAAGAAATATAAAGAAGGGATTAGACACCCATTCATTATCTTTACACTTCAAAAATACACATAATTGTTTGGTTTCGGATATCACAGGTTTTTTTGGTATAAAGCACATAAAAGGGTCTTTAAGAAATAAGGACACAGTATGTACCTTGGCAAGATCTGAAATGAACTGTATTTATAGTTACAATACCTTGAGTCCAAATGGTCTTAATTGTGACTTTGAACTCAAATGGTTTTTGTAATAATAACACCATGATTTAATAATATCTTTATCCCTTTTAACGATATGTCATTATTGCGGTTGTTTAATGTCAAAGTGGAGACTATAACATTTTAAGTATATACTGTTATTTACGGCTGAATCTATATGTAATGAATACTGATCACATCTTTTATAATTCTCAGTATGTTATTACGGATCATGGCTCTGTCCATTAAAATCCCTTTCAAAACTACATTTCCCACGATGCTTCAGCACGACATCCACTTTGTCGTTTAAGCCGCACTTCCGGGTTCGGGAGCAGGAGATGAACTACACACACGTCTCCAAACTACATTTCCCAGAGAACCGCGAGCTACGCTGACGTCACCGCACTTCCGGTTTCGGCGGCCGGAAATAAACAACATAGACGCGACTCACAGGAAAAAACTACATTTCCCATCTCTCCCGGAGCACCGGAACTTCCGTTTTAATCAGGATTTTGGCGGTTTTTCTACATGTATAAATCTGTGGACTTTATAAAAAATCGTTGTCAAGACGTTTTGTTTATTTGCTAAATATATATGTAACTATCCAGTGGTGAAATGCTGTTATAATAAGTGCGGATTCACATAATTGTATACATGATGATGTCACTTCCGGTAGATTCCTATTGGTTACCTGTAGCATAAATATCTCACTCCTAGACACTCCAGTTTATCTTGATAAAGGTCTATTAGACCGAAACGCGTTGATTATACTACAAGGAGTGTGAGTAGCCATTTTTTAATTGAATCCATGTGGACTTGATTTTTTATACTTCAGTTTTTTTCTGTATTTCAGTTTAATTTTTAAAAAAATTTTATTTATTTTTCTGGGACTTCCTTTCTGTGTTTTATTTATTGCATATTTTGCACACTCCTCTGTGGAGTTTGGGGATCCAATAAATTTTTACTTTTTTGGAAAAAAAAAACACGACTTGGAATGAAATTGTCTGACAAACTACATAAAGATACCTTGATAGGAGCGACGCATGATCTTTACGTGTGAGTGCCGGTACGCTATCTATGAAAATCTTCTATACCTTTGAAAAAAAGATACCTTGATGTGTTTGCTACCAGTGTTGTTTTCGTGAGTGTTGGGGTACGCTACCCTGTTTCACACTACTTCACTACCAGATTGTACACATTTGTTAATTTGCTGCCTTATATAGTGTAAGTCTAGCACGAATTGTGTCTCCTATATTAACATCCAAAAAAAGGAGATTTTTCATTAGATTGTGTTATCAATCGCTACATACTACACATTGGGTTTTCCTCCTCTTGTTTTATATCTTTTTATGGTGAAACTTTGAGGATATATGGTTTAACATATGAAGAAAAACCCTCCAAGATAAAAGATACCTTTATGGGAATTGCCTTACATCCTCAAGAGTGAGTTGGGGTACGCGGTGTGTTACTGAAATAACGCATTTTTGAAAGAAACCTTTATATGTGTCATATCCTTCTTTGCCCTGTGAGTTCCTGGGTACGCTCTATAGAATTGATACTTTCTACCTTCCCTATCGGTCTTCTCAACGCACTCCAAGGGTGAATTGACACAACATTTGCTGGCATAAAGATACCATTATATGCTTGTATCCACTTATCACTGAGTGAGTGGGGTACGCTGGATCTGGATATCTAAATTCTATATATTTAAGAGACATTTTCTTTTATTGTGAAATACTACACATTGGTTGTCCTCTTATTTTTTTCTGTTTTATACTCACGAGTTGGATTCTACACACTCGGAAAGCCAGACAGAGACATCTGAGTCGACACAACCAATCAGGAACGTAATCTTTTCCTTCTTTTCATTTTTGCGCTGTGTGTACTAAGACGGTTTACCATTTTCTGTATTCATAGAAGCCACTGACTCCTAATATAGGAATTAGAGATGTGCACCGGAAATTTTTCGGGTTTTGTGTTTTGGTTTTGGATTCGGTTCCGCGTCCATGTTTTGGATTCGGACGCGTTTTGGCAAAACCTCCCTGAAATTTTTTTGTTGGATTCTGGTGTGTTTTGGATTCGGGTGTTTTTTTTTCAAAAACCCCTCAAAAACAGCTTAAATCATAGAATTTGGGGGTCATTTTGATCCTATAGTATTATTATCCGCAATAACCATAATTTCCACTCATTTCCAGTCTATTCTGAACAACTCACACCTCACAATACTATTTTTAGTCCCAGTGTCAGACAGGATGGCACTTAAAAAAAATTGGCCCCAAACAGCACATGATGCAAAGAAAAGAGAAAAAGAGGTGCACTGTGGTCGCTGGACGGCTAAGCTAAGCGACACAAACACCTCAATATCACAGGAATTGTTTGTTCTAATCAATGGTATTATTGGTCCAAATCACTGGAAAAAAATGACAAAATCACAGGAATTATTCGTTCTAATCAATGGTATTATTGGTCCAAATCACTGGAAGATAATGACAAAATCACAGGAATTATTTGTTCTAATCAATTGTATTATTGGTCCAAATCACTGGAAGAAAATGACAAAATCACTGGAATTAAATGGCAGTAATGTCGGGAATTATATCAAATGGCAGTACCACTGGATATATACGGAAGTGTCAGACAGGATGGCACTTAAAAAAATAGTCCCCAAACAGCACATGATGCACAGAAAAGAGAAAAAGAGGTGCACTGTGGTCATTGGATGGCTAAGCAAAGTGACACAAACACCTCAATATCACAGGAATTATTTGTTCTAATCAATGGTGTTATTGGTCCAAATCACTGGAAGAAAATGACAAAATCACAGGAATTATTCATTCTAATCAATGGTATTATTGGTCCAAATCACTGGAAGAAAATGACAAAATCACAGGAATTATTTGTTCTAATCAATGGTATTATTGGTCCAAATCACTGGAAGAAAATGACAAAATCACTGGAATTAAATGGCAATAATGTCGGGAATTATATCAAATGGCAGTACCACTGGACAATACAGAAGTGTCAGACAAGAGGGCACTTAAAAAAATAGTCCCCAAACAGCATATGATGCAAAGAAAAGAGAAAAAGAGGTGCACTGTGGTCGCTGGATAGCTAAGCTAAGCGACACAAATACCTCAATATCACAGGAATTATTTGTTCTAATCACTGGTATTATTGGTCCAAATCACTGGAAGAAAATGACAAAATCACAGGAATTATTCGTTCTAAATTCTAATCAATATTATTATTGGTCCAAATCACTGGAAGAAAATGACAAAATCACAGGAATTATTCGTTCTAATCAATGGTATTATTGGTCCAAATCACTGGAAGAAAATGACAAAATCACTGAAATCATTTGGCAAGATCACTGTAATTAATTAATAATTAATTATAAATCACGGATATTAATTGGTAAAATCCCACTATCGCCTGCCTAGTGAAGTGGAATCAAGATGGGATTTTGTACCGGGGACACAATAACTTCATCAATTGTCTAAATCCCAATGCACTAATGGCGGAAAACGGGCGCACGTCTAACAGCGCACTGATTATACTGAGAACTGATTATACTGATCAATCACTGATTATACTGAGCACTGATTTTACTGAGCACTGATGATATTACGGAGAACTGACACTGAGAATCAAGAACAGCACTGGACTATTGTACTGTGGTATACTGGTCACCACAATGCTGCACTGTACTACTATATACTGCTCACAACAATGTAGCACAGATATGGATACTAGAAGTGACACAGAGCTGCAAGATACAGCAATGGCCTACTGTACTGTACAACTATATACTGTTGGTCACCAAAATGATGCACTTTACTACTATATATACTGGTGGTCACCAAAATGCTGCACTGTACTACTATACTGCTCACAACAATGCAGCACAGATATGGATACTTGAAGTGACACACAACTGCAAGATACAGCAATGGCCTACTGTACTGTACAACTATATACTGCTGGTCACCAAAATACTGCACTGTACTACTATATATACTGCTCACAACAATGCAGCACAGATATGGATACCTGAACTGACACAGCTGCAAGATACAGCAATGGCCTACTGTACTGTACAACTATATACTGTTGGTCACCAAAATGCTGCACTGTACTACTATATATACTGCTCACAACAATGCAGCACAGATATGGATACTTGAAGTGACACGGAGCTGCAAGATACAGCAATGGCCTACTGTACTGTACAACTATATACTGTTGGTCACCAAAATGCTGCACTGTACTACTATATATACTGTTCACAACAATGCAGCACAGATATGGATACTTGAAGTGACACGGAGCTGCAAGATACAGAAATGGCCTACTGTACTGTACTACTATATACTGGTGTTCACCAAAATGCTGCACTGTACTACTATATATATACTGCTCACAACAATGCAGCACAGATATGGATACTTGAAGTGATACGGAGCTGCAAGATACAGCAATGGCCTACTGTACTGTACTACTATACTGGTGGTCACCAAAATGCTGCACTGTACCTCTATATATATATATAGTATATACTGGTCACACAACAATGCAGCAGATATTGAGCACTGATGATCAGGATACTGTCTAGAACTGAGTCTGACATGGAGCTGCAAGATACAGCAATGGCTACTGTACTGTACTACTGTAATTATATACTGGTGGTCCCCACAATGCAGCACACTGAGCACAGATATTTGCAGCACACTGAGCACAGATATGGAGCTTTTCAGGCAGAGAACGTAGATATTTGCAGCACACTGAGCACAGATATTTGCAGCACACTGAGCACAGATATTTGCAGCACACTGAGCACAGATATGGAGCTTTTCAGGCAGAGAACATAGCCACGTCCTCTCCGTTCAATCTCCAATGCACAAGTGAAAATGGTGGCAACGCGCGGCTCTTTATATGGAATACGAATCTCGCGAGAATCCGACAGCGGGATCATGACGTTCGGCCTCATTCGGGTTAACCGAGCAAGGCGGGAAGATCTGAGGCTGCCTCGGACCCGTGTAAAATAGGTGAAGTTCGGGGGGGTTCGGATCTCGATGAACCGAACCCGCTCATCTCTAATAGGAATATAATATTATTATTATTATTATTATTATCCTTTACTTATATGGCGCCACACGGGATCCCCAGTGCCCAATTACAGAGTACATAAACAAATAATCAAAATATGAAAACAGTGAATTACAATTCCAGACAATCTGAGGGATTTGGTGCTGTCAAAGGGAGTAATGAAAAGACAATAGATTAAGTAAAGTAGATGGAAAAGAACATGAGGGAAGAAGGCCCTGCTTGTGAAAGCTTATGTTCTAAAGTTCACTATTTTTTCCAAACACATAAATACACTGGAATTCTGGCTGCTTTAATTGCAACTCTAATCACAAACACTTGTAAACTAAGATGGTGCCCTAATTGCAATTAAAAAAATAGTTCTGGTTTTGTAAGCCAGCAATGCTAATTGCTGTGGCACCATGCTGCCCCATGAATGTTATTGCTGATTGTTTATTGAATTTATTACTCAGTGTTACTATATGTAAGTGAATAACTCCAGAATAGAAATGTATGAAAAGAAAGATTTTAGTCTAATGTGCAATTTAATATTATCAGGTTGAAATGATGCAAATATGCAACATCATCCAAAGATTGTCCTGTCTCTTCTATTTATGAGTTGATTGTTTGACATACACTGTATTGAATTACAATGGATTGTCTATGCCAAAAATATGTCCAGTTAGAGAATAGGAAATATATCCTGTGTTTAACTAAAAGATATGTCTATATTAGACACTGCCTTTCAGAAAAATGTAGAGGAATACTTAAATGAGACTTGCTTTTGACCTGTCCATGGGTCATTAAAGATTCTGTATAAAATTACTCTTTAAACTCACTGAAACTCTGTAGTGTCATATAGCCAAAGGGCGTAATTGTGTTAAATAGGAATCTTGAAAAGTGAAATGCATCTTGCTAATGACAAGAAAGATTTAGTGATCATTCAAAAGGTACTTTGTTTTCTCAAGAGCAAACAAGCAGTAACATCACCAGAACAAATTGGTTTGTGGATTGTTTTAGAATGCTTGTGGAAATGTGGAATTTATATAATCTTTTATCTGGGTGGTATATATAGACAAACTTAAGGTATAGCATAATGATACAATTATCTTAGGAGTTTATATAATGTACTAACTATATTACAAGTGTATCTTTTCTTCAAATAAAGCAAACCAGTAGAGTGTGTGTTCTGTTGCAACTTCTTGTTTATGTAAAAAGCAGAAGTTATATATTCTTATAATAATAATATTGCATGATTTATGTTAAAATTATAATATTTACATGGAAAAAAAATAGGTTGTTGGAAAGATATTTGCAAAAATATGTTATTAATAATAAGAGCAGTAGTAGGTTTAGTAACACCACCAACACAACAGCCGGAATGCAAAATGTTTTCAAATATGTACATAAGATTGAAGTCATAAAGCAGTTGCAAGATGCTTAAAATGTGTAATTTACAAATGTGTGTGCTTCATTTTATCATAGTTAATGAATTATAAAGGGATCACCAAACAAGTTTATAGCATTGGTTATTCATCTGTAATGCATGGCTGGAGATGCCTATGATATCAGTAATGATCCAGTAATGAACCTTTTGTTATCAAGGGAACATCGGCCCTCATTCCGAGTTGTTCGCTCGCAAGCTGCTTTTAGCAGCTTTACACACGCTAAGCTGCCGCCTACTGGGAGTGAATCTTAGCCTAGTAGATTTGCGAACCAAAGATTAGCAGATTTGCGTATAGACAGTTCTTAGCAGTCTCTGAGTAGCTCGAGACTTACTCTGCCACTGCGATCAGTTCAGTCAGTTTCGTTCCTGGTTTGACGTCACAAACACACCCAGCGTTCGCCCAGACACTCCCGCGTTTCTTCAGACACTCCCGCGTTTTTCCCAGAAACGGCAGCGTTTTTTCAAACACACCCATAAAACGGCCAGTTTCCGCCCAGAAACACCCACTTCCTGTCAATCACACTACGATCACCAGAATGAAGAAAAAACCTTATAATGCCGTGAGTAAAATAACTAACTTAATAGCAAATTTACTTGGCGCAGTCGCACTGCGGACATTGCGCATGCGCATTAGCAAATAATTGCGGAAAAAAATAACGAGCGATCAACTCGGAATGACCACCATCATCAGATATGGTAGTTGGAAAATAACTTTTCTATTGAGCTGCAATGAAGCTATATGTATCTGAACAAATAGAACAGTATACATTAACTAGCTTCTAGACCATAGGCTCTCAAACTTGGTCCTCAGGACGCCACACATTGCATGTTTTGCAGGTCTCCTCACAGAATCACAGGTGAAATAATTAGCTTCTCCTGTGGACCTTTTAAAACGTGTCCGTGAGTAATTACTACACCTGTGCACCTGCTGGATTACCTGCAAAACATGCACTGTGTGGGGTCCTGAGGACCGAGTTTGAGAACCTGTGTTCTAGTCTGATAAACTTAGATGCTAAAACTTAAAGCCCACTCTTTAACCATTTTGCAAAGCTAATTAAGGTTCATAGAGGCACAAGGGCTAATAACTTGTGGGACACTTATCAGTGATGGCCCCTTCGGAATACATATTTATTCCCGGTGGATGGGATGCCGGCTGTCAGTATCCGTACAGCGGCATCCCAACAGCCAGAATGCTGGCAGCGTGGCGAGCAATACCAATTCCCTTGCAGGCTCGGTGGCTAGCTGCACTTGCCACAGGATCTATTCCCACTCTATGGGTGTCGTGGACACCACGACTGGTAATAGCCCCTGTGAGCCGTTATTCCAGCTGTCGGCATTGTCGGTTGTCAGGATTCCGGCATCTGTATCTTGACAGCCGGGATCCCAACAGCCGGCAAATCAATTTCCTCCCGACAGTATACAGAATGTGCTATATAGTGCCATTCCACTTCCTACACATGATTTATATGATTGGAGTTCTTGTTTTATTATCACCAGGGCACAGGTGTTATATACTTTCCTACTTGATTTATCCTCTTAGTGCCCATGTTTATTTTGTATCTTTAATGCCTACATGTTAAACACATGAAGTACCTAGAGAGTTTATTCTAATAATACCTACATGGATCTTAAACCAGTAGGTGACATGTCTTATACTTTTTTACTTTTAGTGCTAACATATTTTAAACCAGTTCTTGTGCCAATATATAACTTATACCTGTAGTTCCCGTATGGTTTACACCAGCAGTGCCAAACATCTTTTTATTAAACCATGTCAACAATACAAAGAGATAGTAACAATTACAAAATGTTATATTAGAAGGTGATACAGTATTGTACAATAAGCATAACCTGAGAGTACAAGCATTACAGAATAAAAATGGCAAGAGACTAAAGGTGCATACACACATGTTGAGATTTTGGCTATCTTCGATTTTGACTATGCAATATGGAATATGCGATATTGACTATGTGTGGTTGCGATATTGGCTATGTGCAATTTTGATTAAGTGCCATTTTGACTATACTTTACTACTAAATAATCAAAATTGACTTGCCTGCACAGTTTATCTAAAGGTGTGTACACACGGTGCAATATTACCTTGCGATTTTGACTATATAGTCAAAATCGCAAGGAAAGTTAGTGCAAATTGCAAGGTGTTAGCCACCTTGCAATAACGATGCGATCCCGATGCGAGGTCCCACGGGGTCGGTATTGCAAAGGTTAGATAGACTGTGGAGGCAAGTCAATTTTGACTATCTAGTACTAAAGTATAGTCAAAATTCTCGCTTAGTCAAAATCGCACATTGGGGTCATTCCGAGTTGATCACTCGCTAGCTATTTTTTGCAGAGCAGTGATCAGATAGTTGCCACCTCTAGGGGAGTGTATTTTTGCTTTGCAAGTGTTCGAACGCTTGTGCAGCCGAGCGGGACAAAAAAGTTTTTTGCAGTTTCTGAGTAGGTCTGGACTTACTCAGCCCTTGCGATCACTTCAGCCTGTCCGGTCCCGGAATTGATGTCAGACACCCACCCTGCAAATGCCTGGACACGCCTGCGTTTTCACTACCATTCCCAGAAAATGGTCAGTTGACACTCATAAATGCCCTCTTCCTGTCAATCTCCTTGTGATCGGATGTGCGAATGGATTAGTCATTAGAAGCATTGCACAGCAACGATGCTGTTTATACCCGTACGATGCGCGTACGCATTGCGATGCATATGCATGCACAGTTTTGCCATTTTTTTAACTGATCGCTGCGCTGCGAAAATCGTCAGCAAGCGATTGTAAATACCAAAATGCCCCTGTAATATATATTGTAGACGCCTGCACATCTTATTACCATGTGCCATGAATGTGCGCTATACATCGCAAAACACTGCATCCCATAAGAGAAAACAATACACCCACACATTATCTGAGTTCCAAAGCTCATTGATATATATATTTGTTATTAAAAGGATATGTATTCAATATATCACAATGTACAGTATACATATAGTTACATGGTTACAATTTATACAGTAAGCAGTTAATACGTACAGTTACAGGCCAGCAAATACATCACCATATCCTTCTCATATAAAAGTCTTCCCTCCATATCACTCTCTCTCTCTGTAAATAAATACAGGAACTGGTCTGGCAGCACCTCCATCATCGTCTGGGACAAGACAGCAACTCACTCCTGTGTGTCTCTGTAATGTGTTATCTAGTTTGGGGGAGTGCACACATCTAGTCTAAGGAAGGGAACTTTCTCATTCATGATGAGTCACTGGTTTGTTCGTATGCTAACCAGGTTCAGCATTGAAGACAATCAAAGGGGCTGGCGTGAGTTTCCTGTCCATTGTCCTAATAAGAGTGATTTTAGCTTTCATACATTTAATCATAACTACTTGTTGCAATGTCCTACAACTTAATAACAAGTATCAAATGAATCTACACATTAATCTGGTTGCTTTAATACCAAATATGACATGTGTATCTGGCTCCGCTCCAATAATACACATACATGACATTACTCCATTATATAATTTTAAATCATTATGATGTCTGGTGCTTGATATTATTATAATTATGTGCTGTATGAAATATGTGTCGAATCCATCTCTGTAGCATTTCCGTGTAAATGCATATGTTACCATATATTGCTGTGCTCGCTGCGCGTATTTGCAAGCATAGCAACTTATATGTGTGGAGTCTGTATGTTCTTTCTGTGTAATAGTTTTGACTTCGACAGTCCACCCTTTGGCAGTAAACATTAACTGCCAGCAATTATTAACATAAGAAAAAAATATTTCAGACAATAATCGGTGACCTAGACACAAGTATGTATTCATTTCGCAAATCAGATGTTTGACCATATTTGGGGAAGACAGGGAGGAGGAAGAGACATCCTCTATATGCACTCGGCGGTCACGGGACCACTGGTTGGGTGTGGGACAACATTTAACCTATAGAGTATGCTGGGACAGTGCTTTGGCCTATAATGTCTGATTTGAACGAACATTCCACACATACATGTACCTACGTCTTTGTACACTGATGTTTGGATTTGATTGAGGTTCTGCTGGGTAGATGAAGAAGACACAAACAAATCATGAAAGTGACATATAAAATTTTCATGATCTACATATTACTATCCTTTTCTGAACATTGTTTCCATTTCTGGAACGTATGCTAGGTCTGTTTATTAATTGAACAAGGGTTATAAGTAGTGTCCTTCCTAAATAACATAAAACTTCGGAGTTCAGGGAGAGTCACTCATAAACCTTTCTTCCACATATATTAATGAGCTCTTTATCTGCACTGTGTGAATAGCCATTGTCTGATTGTTCCTGATTACCTCCGAACTCCATAACTACTAGACCTTTGATTTTTCTCTGGCTTTAACAAACTGATCGGCTAATCCTGGGATCCTATAAGGAAATCACTCCTTCCTCCAGAGCCAGTTCCAGTCCCACACTCGACTCCTCATAAAAAAACCTCTCAAAAACAGAATGTCCTGAAAAAAAATGTTTGTCAGCAGGAAAGAGAGAAAAGAGAAATAGAACAAAAAAACTCTTGTTCATAACAAATCAATTACAATGACTGGTCTTTCTGCAATCCTTTAGTACGCTCAGGTAGTGTTCAACAGTGCCGCCTCTCAGTCTTCACGGAACAGAGTCTCTGGTGATACTTTTGCCATCTCACTCCATTTACGAGTTCCTTCCGGACTACCAACTTTCGTGCAATGGGAATCGTGGACCCAAGTCTCTCTCTCGACTACTTTCACTGGAATAGTGCTGTCAACAAAACTTGGTACGGTACTTCCCACCTTTGTATTAGGCAACCTGAGCGTAAGAACAATCACACAGTCTCTTGGTTCACAATCAAGACAGTTAGTATTTGGCATACCAGAAATCAACAGTTTCAAGTTCTTTTGACAAGTTCTCAAATGCTGGCTCATCTCGATAAGGTACTGTACTGTCACCTCATTGGTGTATTTTTGATCATTGTGCGGATCAATCATGACATGAGGTTGTCTTCCAAAAAAACAAAAAGACACAAATACTAAAACAAAAACAAATTTCGAAGAGGGTGATTCGTTAAGTTAAGATCTGGGAGTGGTTCCGATGCTACATAATACTAGTGGCAGTATCTATGATCACAATTGTCCAATTTCAAGCTTTGCTCCTACTTCTAGGGGTACCATTATCTATACACAAATTTTTGCACAATTTTTCTTTGCGGTAAACACAGCAGCATCCATTGTAGCAGGAAATGCCTCTACCCAGTTTGAGAAAACATCAGTGCACACCAATACATAATAATAATTCCTAAAGGGTGTTAAATGTACGAAGTCGTTGTGTGTTTGCAATGTAGAGTACCATGAGCATAACTCAAAAAAAAAGAAAAAAAAGAAAAAAGAAACATCTCTAGAGGAGAGAAAGAAGAAGAAAATGAAAAAGAAAATTTCAGGTTTGCCATTCACCAACAGGCACATCAGTGCCTATACAACATTTCCCTTCACCAGTATTCTCATCCTTCCTCCACCCTTTGTGCATGACAAGGCACACTGCAGTAATACTGGTGTTATCGTGCTGTTGAGATATACTGGGTTTGGGCAGAACTCTGAAGGATCAATTAGGCATATGGAGTTTGAACTGTAATTGGGTCCATGTATTGTACCACCCTGTGTGAACGCAAAAGATGAAGAGGAACCTGTAGAGAAGCAGAATAGAGGTTGGTGACAGATGAGTTTGTAGAGGTGGAGAAGATTTTATAAAAAATTGACAACTGGATTGGGCACTACGGGGAAGTGATTCTCTACTTGGTCTACTCCCCTTAAAAAAAAATTCTGTGTTTATCGTATCGCTATTGGGACTATCCCAGCCATCAATCCAGTGTCCTGTGCATCCTAAGTTCATAGGGAACCCGGTATCTGTGAGATGATTTCCTCTACCTGTAATGGACATGCATCTAGAACAGTGAAATGTAACATTAATCTTCGTGGGTGTCTAACATACTTTGTACTTCCTTAGCGGGAGCACATAATATATATATCATATCTAACAAAGCTCCTGTTAAGTTAATCAGGGGCCATTTCTGCTAGGAAAAAGAAGCAAAAGTTTAGAGGCCCCATCTTAACCCCAGCAAGTTTTGTCCAAGGGTAATGTTGCATTTATTTTGTTGTTCCCATTAGCTGAATATGTGTTTTCTATATGGCTTGTGATTCCTTACTATATGTCCCTTGGTCCCGTCTATGTGTTTAATAATGTGGCTTGTGTTTTCTGTCTAGGGGGTCTATATTGACTATGTGTCCTACTACTCCTACAATCTCTGGCAAAATGCCCTTCCTTCCTACAAGTGTAACATATTATTTATCATTAGGGATCTGGGGTTTGGACTGATGGGCCTTTCCTGTATGTGCTAGTATACTTACCGTCCTCAACCTCTCCACCTGTTGTTCTCTGCGCCTAGCACTATTCTTGTGATGTTCAATAGCACACTCTCTAAGATTAGCTACTGTGACTTCTTTCCAATTTTGCAAAGAAGTCTGCACCCTGACCCTCAATGCCTTATTGAGCCTGTCCATTAGCACAGAGACAGCCACCTCCCATTTGCCGAATTAGTGTTTACCAGTGATCTTATCCAGATGGAGAGTTTTCTATTACTACAAAAGACAAAAAAAAAAGTTTAACAAGCTTCTAGGTCATGCGAAGTATTCATTCAATCCTTCTCATCCCGTATTAAGGGTCTGTACATGGTCCAACAAACATTTCCGAGCTCATCTTGACTAGGAGCATTACTAGAAATGAATCCTTCTTATATGGTAACTAAAAGAAATACCCGGGGGTTACCTTGTCTCTGTCCGCTTTCCTACTGGCAAATACTAATGTGCGGACAGGTTTTTCTCCATTTCTAACGTTAATTTCTTGATTTTTGTTTTATTTTTTGGTTTTACTATATATGTACACGAATGATACCATACTTACCAGTTCCACTGGTCTCAGCCACTTCCCCCGCAGGCTACTGCTCTTCTTTTACTGGTTGGATACTCCACTGAGTGCATGAGAAATGGCTGAAAACAATCAGGTCACCTTCTCCTAAATAAACTTCAACATTCATTAGTACATATATAGGTTACAGTCATATTTTTCATATTTTTATTATTTTCTATAGTTTGCATGCTGACCATAACTGCTTCCACATCTACATATGGCGGTGTACTTGCTTTCTCTTTTTTTTTCTTCCTACTTGTTTATTGTTGCTACAAGTTCAAACAGTTCTTATATTTCCATTCTTGTCTTATATGACTTTTGGTTAGACATACCACCTGCAATACCTCAGGATCAAACTCACCAACCCCTCTTGCTGCCATAGGTTTAAACAATTTGTATGTCTGACCCTTTGTTTTCTGGATTTAATCAGACATATTTTAATCTTTACGTTCTGACAGTTCAAACAGTTCTTATATTTCCATTCTTGTCTTATATGACTTTTGGTTAGACATACCACCTGCAATACCTCAGGATCAAACTCACCAACCCCTCTTGCTGCCATAGGTTTAAACAATTTGTATGTCTGACCCTTTGTTTTCTGGATTTAATCAGACATATTTTAATCTTTACGTTCTGACAGTTCAAACAGTTCTTATATTTCCATTCTTGTCTTATATAACTTTTGGTTAGACATACCACCTGCAATACCTCAGGATCAAACTCACTAACCCCTCTTGCTGCCACAGGTTTAAACAATTTGTATGTCTGACCCTTTGTTTTCTGGATTTAATCAGACATATTTTAATCTTTACGTTCTGCAGTACCTCTGGCTCAAAGCTGCCCATCCTAGGGAATGATACCCTATCTTCCGCAGTCATACGTACCCATTCGTCACAATAAACTTCAGCATGTGGACCATATTTCTCACACATTATAAACCTTGCGGACCCCTTTTGGTCTTTCTTCTTCAGCCTGAACCCTGCACAAACGTCTCTCACTTGAGCAACTGGCTCCCATATTTGTGGGCCTTTTCCCACAAACACCAAAATACTCAATATAAGCCGATGGTGAAAGTTCTCAGAGCGCTTTCATCCACTCTCACCCATGTTGGCCGGTACTACCATACACTGTTGACAGCGAAAGCGATGTACCCAACTTAGGGCTCCTATCAGACCTTACAGCACCGTGATTTCTCTCGGTGGAGGTTCTGTTGGAATATTTTCCTGAGAGAGGCAGCGAAAAATTCCTTTTCGGTATCTTTCTACAGAATATCACCTAGACCACCTAGTTCCTGAGTTCAGCTCCACTCACTCCGCTTTCACTCAGTCAAATACGCTTGTTTTTCTGTACAGAAAATTGTTTTACTCCCTTTAGGTCAGTAGCTTTATTCCAGAGGTGCTTACAGTTTTTAAACTATATTTTTGCGTAACCTGCTTTTGAAATCGGATAGTTATGTGCTATTGTATTAAATGTCTACTATCCCACCTTAATTGAACTAATATCGTGTGCTTTGTGCTTAGCGTCCATATTCCTACGCAACCTTGCGTAACCACATGACCAGCGTGCCTTTTACACTACGTGCGCTAAACTGTCTTTGTCTGTACCACGTGTACAACGTACGTCCGCAATTCAACAAATCACACAGTCTCTATAAATGTGAGCAATACTAACTATAATCGCTCACTTAACACAACACCCGTTTTTTTTGTATAAACCTTAACAACCAGGCCAGAACTGTGTTTCATGTCTATAATTACTCCCTTAAATACAATTATTTAAAATGTATCTATATAGCAAACAAATGTATCCGACTTCACACAGATCTATAATGACTGCAATAATCTATAATTTAAATGATATGATTCAGATAACTATCTTGCAGAACATACACTGATAGAAATATACACATAATTATAATATTATTATATATGTATCATTCACTGGCCTTCTATGAGACACCTTACCTCTTCACTGCCTCTAATTTGCATCTCAAAGATATGTGCTTTTAACTGCTAAAAAAAAGTTACACAGGTTAATTTGCCTTTCAATGGCTATCCTCCCTAGTAAGCAGATTCTACAAGTCTTGGAAGAAAAAGGAAAAAAACAAAACAAAAACAAAACTCTTTCTTTACTTTTTCTATCTGTGTGCAACCCCCCACTTGATGTAAAGTAATTACGCACAGACAAGAACGGAAAAAAAACACTTATCTCACCATTTACTCTCACTAGGCCCAATTGAAACTATTTGTAATTGACTATGGCATGGGTTAAATAAATGCATTGGTAACTCATAAATGGTGCTTGATGTGACAAAGGAAACTGATTGTTCTGAGCAGACAGAAAATCAGCTATTTAGAAAGTGACCTTCCTAAAATGGCCACTGCTCCTCCCCCTTCCACATCCATCAGGTTTACACAAGATGGTGGACAGGCCATGTGGTTAGTCCAAAATGGAGGACAGACCATGCGGCTTCCTTTGTCACAAAGAAATCACAAATTATACAAGCACCATAAGTTACTTTAGGCCTGAGTTTAAAAAAAACCTATATCAAGGCTATGCTGCAACTTTTAAATGTACTTTTAAATCTACTTAACAGATAAATAATCCAATCTGAATCAAACACACTATGACTTATTTGAACTTTGTTTTGCAACAATAAAAATACGCTTTAGCATCTTAAATATTATGAGAAACACATTGTCCCTTGAATTTTCATATCATCGGCTTACTAATAACACAAAAATACATGTGGATGTTATTCGTCAGCGTCGCGATGCGTCCATCATTAGCCGGTCGATCACAGCTGCGTTTGTAATGTACAGTGCACCATTAAGACCGTTATATCACGGACGAGCCCTCATCTGTAAACACCAAATTGCTTTCTAACAAATATTTAAAATGCCCGCTCTAATATATATTGTAGACGCCTGCACATCTTATTACCATGTGCCATGAATGTGTGCTATACATTGCAAAACACTGCATCCCATAAGAGAAAACAATACACCCACACATTATCTGAGTTCCAAAGCTCATTGATTTATATATTTGTTATTAAAAGGATATGTATTCAATATATCACAATGTACAGTATACATATAGTTACATGGTTATACTTTATACAGTAAGCAGTTAATACATACAGTTACAGGCCAGCAAATACATCATCATATCTTTCTCATATAAAAGTCTTCCCTCCATATCACTCTCTCTCTGTAAATAAATACAGGAACTGGTCTGGCAGCACCTCCATCATCGTCTGGGACAAGACAGCAACTCACTCCTGTGTGTCTCTGTAATGTGTTATCTAGTTTGGGGGAGTGCACACATCTAGTCTAAGGGAGGGAACTTTCTCATTCATGATGAGTACCTGGTTTGTTTGTATGTATGCTAACCAGGTTCAGCCTTGAAGACAATCAAAGGGGCTGGCCTGAGTTTCCTGTCCATTGTCCTAATAAGAGTGATTTTAGCTTTCATACATTTAATCATAACTACTTGTTGCAATGTCCTACAACTTAATAACAAGTATCAAATGAATCTACACATTTATCGGGTTGCTTTAATACCAAATATGACATGTCTATCTGGCTCCGCTCCAATAATACACATACATGACATTACTCCATTATATAATTTTAAATCATTATGATGTCTGGCGCTTGATATTATTATAATTATGTGATGTATGAAATATGTGCGGAATCCTTCTCTGTGGCATGTCCGTGTAAATGCATATGTTACCATATATTGCTGTGCTCGCTGCATGTATTTGCAAGCATAGCGACTTATATGTGTGGAGTCTGTATGTTCTTTCTGTGTAATATTTTGACTTTGACATGATCAACTCGGAATGACCCCTATAGCCAATATCGCAAGCACTGATAAGCAATATCGCATAGTCCATATCACATAGTCAAAATCGAAGATAGATAAAATCTCACCGTGTGTATGAACTTTTACCTTGTGAGACCGACCCCGCGGGACCGCGCATTGGGAACGCATCGGGATTGCAAGGTGGCTAACACCTTGCGATTTGCAATAACTTTCCTTGTGATTTTTACTATATAGTCAAAATCGCAAGGTAATATTGCACCGTGTGTACACACCTTTAATATAGCATAAATCAAAGTCATGTCAATCAACCAGTGTAAAACAATCAGTAAGAACAAATAGAGTTCCATTAGGCACTACAGTACATGGTTATAATTGGAGGGTCCCTCACAGACATGGGTCTCATACCAGGTAGTGGCATGGCAGCACTGGCAGGTGTCATTTTTTGATTGTCTTTAAAAGGATATCAGTAAAAAGTTCCTAGGTATCAAAACAGAGAGGATGCAACCCTATTTTGAAGAATTGCCTCCACCAAATAAATATGGAAAATGTGAGTTTTTTTTTGTTTTCTAAAACAAATCCTGTGAAGGTGGGGTTGTCTGGGTTTACATCTGGAGCACACTTTCTCTGGTGGCTGCTAACACTGCCAAGAAGAGTTTACCTATAGAGACTTTAGTTCCCAAAAACTATCCACTCTGCCTTCAAAGTAAAAAATAAACTAAAAATGAATTTAAGCATCTCCAGATTCTGACCCAGTACTTCTTGATAGGTGGACAATCCCAAAGCAATTCCCCAAATCCATCCCAAGGGAACCACATTTCAGGAATGAGTAGATAAGAAACACATCTCAAAATGTTAAGAAGTGAAGAGATACACACTATGAAAGATTTTCTAATAACATCTCTGTATATGTGGAGAGTTGTAGGCAAGAAGGGGTTGGATTTGTTGTTCATGGAGATGAAGCATCACAGAAAGACTCAAATCACATTAAAAAATTTGATTCAGAGAGCAGGAGTCATATATATCAGATACACAGAGCTTATCCCTTAGGTAGCGTAATTGGGCTGCCTGTTTGTAAAGGTCTACATTGGGCAGGTTAACACGCCCACTGGAACAAGATTGTTGAACAAGATTGAAGTTAGAAAAATCCACTAAAAGTTTTATTTTCCCAAGACAGAAGGGACTGAAGTGGTAAAGGAGTTCTGTAAAGGACATAAATGTAAGTAAATGAAATCTCCATATTTCATTAAGCAAAATCAGAAATGGCTTTGATAATTAGGGATGCATCAAATTTAAAAATGCAGTGAAACCTCTGAAAATGGCTCTTTCCTCCACCATTCTTAAAAAACAACCCTTGATCCTGACACTCTTTCCAACTACTGACCCATCTCTCTCTACCTTTTGCCTCCAACCTCTTTGAGCATATTGTCTACATCGCATTTCTTTCCTCCCACCTCCTGAATCACCCCTCTCTCTGAATGTTCCTTCTCTGTCTCAAGTCATGACTCCACTACCCCTGCACTTCTACTAACAGTAGGTGTCCCCCAACCTTCTGTTCTTGAAGTTCATATTCTCCATTTATACTGTATGATCTCTTTAGGTGAGCTCATCAGCTCTTTTGACCTCCAATATCATCTCTATTCTGATGATACTCAGATCTACCTTTCCTCTCTTCACCTCTTCCCTGCTCTCCTCACTTGTGTGTGCAGCCCCTAAGGGTTACACACACCGCTCTGTATGCTGCTTTGAAATTTCATGTACCTAAACTGAAGGACGCCAATAAGGACCACCCACACAGCTGTTGAGCCGAGAGCCACGTTCTCCCTCTCCTTGGACGCACTAATTATCGCCGCTACCACTCAGAGATGCCGAGTTACTACATAGATCATCTGACACGATGAGACTCCTTTGCATCTGTGGTGAGCTTACTTGTGACGGTGGGGAGGTCATAGCAGAGCACATGCTCTGCGGGCTACGCTGGGACACGTTCTTTGTTACAATATTCACTTAAACCAAAAGCACTTGGGACTGTATCCCTGCTACCTCCAGACACATTGCAAAAACACTTAGTCTCTGGAACTTACATGAACTATCTATGAACTAGATGTGATTATTCATTCTGCTCCCTGCATGTGGTAATGATGTTTATATATACATTGTGATGGTGGAAATCAGTGATATTATTAATTTTATACACTCTCTCACCTTGGATGCTACTAAGACCTTCATCCACTCACTGATCATCGCCACATTGGACTTGTGTAACCTCCTCCTACTGGGCCTCCCTGACTCTCGCCTCTCTACAAGCCAATCCGTCCTCAATTCTGCTGCCTGGTTCATCTTCATCTCCAAATATACTAAGTATGCTTCCCGTCGCCTACAAGCCCTTCACTGGCTCCCTTTCAGAATCCAATTTAAGCTTCTCATACTCACTTACAAAGCCCACACCCATTTCTCTTCCATTTATATCTCTGACCTACTCTCCATTCACACTCCTGCCTGTTCACTTTGCTCCACAAATGAATGCTGGCTCTCCTGCCAACTGATTACTTCCTCCCACTCCCACCTCCAAGATTTTGCACATATATCTTTGTATCTCCTACTCTCTCTATCGGACTCTCCACCTCTCTACAAAATGTCATATGGGCTCTGAAGACCCACTTCTTCATCAACTCAGATTATCACTTATTCTAACCCATGCTTACTATTCACCACATCTGTGTCACTCCTGTCTATCCCTCCCATTTAGAATATAAGCTCTCATGAGTAGGGCCCTCTCCCCTTATGTGCTATACTCTCTATTACTTTTTTTTTTTTTTTTAACACTTTATTGACAGGAAGAAATGTAAACATACAGCAGGTTCACATAATATTACAATATGATAATAGTAATCACACTACAAAAATCAATAAAACAGCTGAGAGGAATGGAGAAGTACAAATCTAGACCTCAGAACGGGTGACCAGTATCCAACACCGTCATATTATACCATGTAGTGAGCTGGAAGCTCTGACGGAGAAGTGTTTTAGTCACTGTGGACAGTGTTTTAATATATCAAAGAAAATAGCAGCCTTTCATTTTTTTTGTAAGGAAACATCAGTCCAGTCTACCGTAAAAAGGTAGGACACTCTGGGGTACATGAGAGTCATAGAGACTGGGGCAGGGGATATCCATTGGGATGATATTGTCTTTTTCGCAGTTGCAGCCAATTTATTGAGCAATTTCAACTTTCCGCTGGATAATCCAGTTCTGGATTCAGCAGAGGTTATACCCCAGAAAGCCCATACAGCATCAATAGTAAAGGTCAACCGTAAATTGTGAGTAATATATCTTTGGAGGGCAGTCCATAGGGGCTGAACTAAAGAGTAGGACCAAAGGCAATGGTCAATATTGGCATCTAGGGATCCACACTTAAAACAAGCCGATGTGTCAGCTTTACCCATCAAAAACTTAAGTTCAGGCATAAAATATGCCCTGTGTAAAAAATTTTGGTTCATCTCTATGTTTGACATAGAAATAAAGTGTTTATTCAAGATCTGGTAGGCGGAAAGCAAAGCTTTCATGGAAATATAATTTCCACTTCAACAAACCAGTCGACCCTCCATCAAGATTCAGTAAAGGGCGAGCCCGGTCATAAATTTGTGATGTTGTAATCCCAGGTGACGCTGAAAGACACTGTCGAGGTCAGTGGAGCCATGCCTAGCTCCCAATTTAAGTAGTATAGAATTCACATAGCTACAGGCCTGTAAAAATGGAAACAGTGGTATTGATAGGGTTGGGAATTTCTCCTGGAGTTGGGTACGCGTTAAAAGAGTAAATGATTCCGGCTGTAAGAATTGAAATACATAACAAAGACTATAAAAAAACGAAAAAACTGGGACTGCGCAAATCAATCTGATGTGGATATTTATTTTTACATAAAATTACTTTCTACACATATACACATACATATTTAGATACCGGCCAGCATCACATAAAAAATACTACATAAAATATAATTAGTATAATACTAAAATATCTTTTATATATATATTTCCACTCTAAATCAAATGGCTGATATAATCTCCATTCATACACTTTTAAGAGCTTCTTTAGAGACCTCTCCGACAAATTTGGCAATATCACTAAGATGAATATAGTCAGAATTTAAAATGTCCAGTACCCTTTGGTCAATTTCACATCACCATGTGGGATTCTTTCTCCTTAAGGTGTTAATATTTCATCCAAGTACACGTAATTTTATTTCCTTGGTCCCCAACGAGACTTGATTAATCACTTAGGCTTACTTTGTGCATAGTAAAACTTCTGCTGATTAACTGTGCAGATCATGCGTGATTAGATACTTTTTGTATTGCAACTTTGTAACATTCTTTCAAGATATGATACATTGCCTGTATAGTGTCCTGAACGCCACCCCTCCCGGCTAGTGATAGCCTTATCTGGAGCCTCCGGGTTCTTTCTACGGCATCTCCTCCCCCGACAGCAGTGGGGTTTCTTATGCCTGTGGCCGGCCGGCCCGCTGATAAATGAACTGTTGATTCCTGTATAGGGAATACTGACGACAGACGCGTTTCTCCGCCTTTGATTACCTCGGCGGCTTCCTCAGTGTCTTTTGCATTAAGGGTTAAAACCAAAAACCCTATTGGGATCGCTGCATCTATCTGTAATCAATCACAGCGCCAGGTATTGTGGTTTTGACATAACAAAGACCACAGATATGACATTCCCTAAAAATGGGGGACGAACGTTGTGGGTGAAAGCTTGGGTTTCCCCATAAGGGCAAAAATATTGAGTAATAACGCAGCAGTTTTAATCGGGGACGTAGCACGTGCACCAAGCAACACAGGCAGAATATATTAGACAATTATCCTTGAGTGTTGGAGGGAAGGTTTGGGAAGGGGTGTGTAATAAAGACACCAAATTCCAACCAGGGGTAAAGGATTGATCTAAGTGGCTATTCGAATATGTTTGGGTGCCATTAATCCAGTCTAGTGCTATTTTATTATTAGCCGCCATAGCAAAGAAACGTAAACATGGCAAGTTAAGGCCTCCTGCAGTTTGAACAAGAAGATTCTGGGGTGCTTGTTTGCCCAAATACATTTAGAAAGTGCTCTATTTAGGGTCGACAGCATAGTTTTAGAGGGATAGACAGGTAGCATTTGGAGAACATACAAAAACCGGGGGAAGCATATAATTTTAAAGAGATGATATCGTCCAATATATGTTAAAGGGAGGTGGGCACATTTTGAAAAGTCTAGAAGGGTTCTTTGTAAAAATGGGTTATAGTTACAATTATGTAGTAGTGATGGATGTTGAGGTATCTTTATGCCTAAGTAGGTAAAACAGTCACTTTTCGCCTATTAAAAAGGGAAAGTGCCTCGCCACCCCCGTTTTTCCTCAGGGAAAAATGCCAATGGTTCGGTCTTAAGATAATTAATTTTAAAACCGGAGACCTTTGGAAAATCCGCTAGTAAATTAAGGACTTTTGGGATTGCCAATTTGGGATTTGAGAAGTAGAGAAGAATGTCATCGGTAAATGCCGAAAATTTCACCTCTATATCACCGATCTGTATCCCATTCCAGAGAGATTCTTCAATAAAATATTGAAATAGTGGGTTTATGGCTAAATTAAATAAGAGGGGAGAAAGAGGGCAACCTTATCTCGTGCCTATGGCTAAATTAAAGCAATGTGTATTATTAGAATTAACAGTGAGAAAGGACGTAGGATCATGATAAAGGGTGGAGAATACCTGAAGGAAGGTGGCACCGAATCATTGAACCTGAAATACCCGTGAAAGATGAGCCCAGGATACCCTGCCGAAGGCCTTATTGGCATCACAACTAGGCCAGCACGGTGTGTCTCTGTCATAGCAGCCAGAAGAGTTCTGATGTTGCCGACTGAGTGTCTGTGACACATAAATCGCGTCTGAGCAGGGTGAATCAGTTTGGAAAGTATGGGTTGCAGTCGGGTGGCAAGTAATTTCGTAAAGATCTTAAACTCTTGGTTCAGTAGGGAGACTGGTCTGTATGAAGAGGGAAGTGTGGGAGTCTTATTAGGCTTTAAAAGCTAAATAATTCTAGCTATATTAAACTGGGGGGGAAGGAGCTCACCAGAAAGAATAGAATTAAACAGCTGGGCTAGAAATGGAGAAACTTTTGTTGAAAGGGACTTATAATAAGCGGCAGATAGGCCATCGGGTACAAGGGATTTACCTGTAGGGAGAGACTTGATCGTCATTTCTACCTCTTGTGATGTGATTGGGGACATCAAAAATTCCCTATCACCTGCAGTGAGTACCGGGAGGTTTATGGAGGATAAGAAATTCAATCCTGCTATTGGATCATCTATGGGGGCACTATAGAAGGACTCAAAATAAGACAAAAGAATCGAATTACTCTTAGTCTGGGAGGTGGAAAGGATGACATCAGGCGATTGCATTGACAAAATTGGGGCTGTAGCCGTGGAGGCACGCACCATATTAGCCAGGAGTTTCCCAGGTCTATTACCCCATCTAAAATATTGTTTTTTTGGAGGAAATTGAGATTCATCTGGGCTCTTTCTGTGCAGAGAGTATCATAGACATCTTTGGCTTATTTATATAGAAGGCGTGAGGATTCTGAAGGGTTTGCCAGTAACGCTGAGTATGCAACAGATACCGCTATAGTGGCATGAGAGAATCTTTGGGCAAGTTTCATCTTTTTGGCTGCAACATAAGCTATGATATGGCCCCTTAAAACTGGTTTAGATGCTGACCAAAATAAATTAATATCTGCACAATGGATACTATTGTCTGCATGGTAATTAGAAAAAGATTGCGTTAGATGGGTTACAAAATCATTGGTAGACGCTAAATAATCAGGGAATTTCCAATTATAGGAGAATGTCTTAGGTTTAAGCATAGTTATAGTCATCCAAATAGGAGCAATATCATTTATGGCTATCTGTTCTACCTTATGCAATAGGAAGCTGGATACTAGCCAATAATCCAAATGAGAAAAGGAATTATGGGGGTGGGAATAAAAGGTATATTCATGGGAAGTGGGGTGAAAAAATCTCCATGAATCTATCAAGGTAAGGGAGTCAAGGAGAAGGGAGACTGTAAGGGGAGGTGACCGACTATTACTAAGACGTCTAGGGCCACCTAAAACATTCAATTCCGGGTCCATAAATACATTAAGGTCTCCACCCAGAATCACTGTACCCTCCACCCAATCCTGTAATTTGTAGATTTATTATGATAGGAAGCTGATTTAAAACCATGAGCCCAGGTATCACGTAATGTGTTAGGGTCGGAGGCTCTCCAGTGCATTTCCTGTAGGAATACAACATCTGGGTGGAGTATTTTCAGGTGGGTGAGGACCTTTTTTCGCTTAATGGGGGTGTTCATCCCTTCTACATTCCAGGATATATATTTAATAGAGGTTTTAAGACTATGAGGTAACATTAAGTAAAGAGGACGTCATATAATTAAGCTATTCCTCGTTTGGGAAACCAAAGAGAGAAGAGTAAACTCATGGAAGTCCCTGGTTTGTCCCAGCAAGCAGGCCATAAGGGACAGTCGGACACAGTGTCCAAGTAAAAGAATAACATTTGAGTGTGTGAAAAACAAACAGGCAAATATATCAAACACCATGTCAACCATTTTAAACATTTCAAGAACCCAGTCTGATGGCCGGAAGGGCCATTTAAACCAATAAACTAATACAATATGGTGAGGAGAGACATAAAAAAAGAGGAAAAAGAAGAAGCTAAAGCATGGAGAAAAAGGAGGGAGCGCTAAGCTCCAGTCCCGCCAGGCAGGCAGAACAAACTCGAACTGCGGCAATAGACGCAGAACCTCCCCGACATCACAAAATAAACAGGCATATCAGGTAACAATACGTGAAAATGACAATTCCGATACTTATCAGATCAAGAAATCAGTCCGTGTCAGCACCTAGGAGAAGAAGAGTTCAACAAGGACAAAAAGTTCTTGGCAGCTTGAGGCGATTCAAAAGAGGAGGTAACGCCGTCATGATGAACAAGAAGTTTAGCAGGGTAGAGAAGGGAGAATCGGATGCCTTTTGAGAACATCTCGGTGCAGATTGGAAAAAATTCCCGGCGTTTAGCTGATACTTGAAATGAGAAGTCGTGAAACAGAAGGATTCGAGTGTCCTCGTATTTGAATTCTTTCAGTTTACGGTATGCGTCCAATTTCTGCACCTTGTCAAGATAATTTAAGAGACGAATATGACTGGACGAGGGCGCAGTGGCTGTTTATCGCGTCGGTCTGGTCCAATACGGTGGGCTCTTTCAACATGAATCGGTCTGGTTGATGACGGCAGCCCCAGAGCTTTCGGCAGCCACAATGAGGTAATATAGAATAGCTCTTTAGGCCACACCGATTCCGGCAGACCAATAAGTTGCAGATTGTTCCGGCGATTCCGATTTTCAGGTTCCTCTAATTTATCTTGAAACACCAGCATATTGGTGTCTTGTGTATGTAGTAAGGACTTCGCCTCTTGTAACTCATCTTCCAAAGTTGATATCCTATCTTCTGCCTCTGTCAGTTGTGAGGTGTGTTTCAAAAGTGCAATAGCCGAAGTCACGGCCTCAGTGATGGGAGCTTATTTTGCATCCAGTAATGGAGATAGGATGTCATGTATTTCTTTAGGCATTTTGGCGGAAGCAGAGCACGTGGATGTAGGGGCAGGCAAGTCCGAGGAGTCATCTCTGGAGTGAGAGGCCAGGATGGGAGAAGAGGTGACCGCAGAAGGCTTCTCATTTTGTTTCTGAGATTGAGAGCCTTTATTATTTCTGGGCGGTCTAGCCACAAATTTCTCCATGGTATAGTTGAATATAAATGGGAGAGTGAAATGCTGCTGTAGCATGGTCACAGGTGAAATAGCAGAACAGGAGATATCAGGAAGACGAGGTGATGGCTGGGGAGGTAAGGAGTCAGTGAGAGTGCACTACACTGAATTGAGGCTGTGCTGCTGCAGCATGGTGGGGGGGGGAGTGTTATGTGTAGGCTTCCCAGCCCAGCAGCTCACCCGGAGATGCACACACAGGGATCCACCAGAGGCTCTTCACACTGCTGGCATGGTGGGAAAATAGCCAGTTAGCCATGCAGAGGAGGGGAGCAACAAGCCAGGCAGCATCCAGCACAGTATCCAGCTGGAGGAAGCTCTGGTCTGCGCGCCTCAAGATGGCCACTGGGAGCTGGGAGCCAGCACACAGTCCGGCGTGTTGCAGTGCGGGGGGCTGACCGCAATAGTCCCGGTCTTACCCACCAGTATCCCCGTCCCTTCAGGGAGATGGTCACCCGGCTCGGGGGGTTGATAGTGGCCCAGGAGAGATGGTAAGTGTCGGGGAACAGGGAGCCCTCTTTAAAATGCAGCCGCTATGCGAGGCATGCCCACCGGAAGTCCTACTCTCTATTACTTATGCTGTCATCTAGTCCATACTCCCTACAATGGCCCTTGGTTGCTGCCGTCCTGCTGCTTATTTGAGTGTTATGACTGCTGATGCATATACATTTTTATAAACCATGTACTTGTCCAGCATTGTCTTGTACTGTAAGTCACTGTTTTCTTGTTCTGCACATTTGTTTATATACTTTGTTAGGCACTGCAGAACCCTCGTAGCTCCATAAAAATAATACCAGTAATAAAATTGCGGGTTTGAAGAATTTACCATATTCCCCTTCATCACTTAACTGACAAATTATTTTTCCAAAAATCGCTCAGTAATTGTAAAAAATTTTAAGAGTAAATTAGGTGAAGAACATGTATTTAAACTCATCCAAAGTGATTTTAATAAAAAAATATATATATATTCTTATATTTGTAAGCATCAGAACATCAACTGGCACCATCAGAACATTGCGACAATCGGAAACATGGCGACCATCACGGTTATAATTTTAAAAGCCAGGACAGCTGCCAGGTATACAGGGGTGGCTTGGGGGGTTAATTTACACCTTCACAGCGGCTGC
This sequence comes from Pseudophryne corroboree, assembly GCF_028390025.1. NCBI lineage: Eukaryota > Metazoa > Chordata > Amphibia > Anura > Myobatrachidae > Pseudophryne > Pseudophryne corroboree. Next base: position 762,471,706 of record NC_086445.1, read on the forward strand.
TATTGTCTGTAGCTGCTGGGTGGGGTCCTTGCCGTGCTGACCTACAGTATCAGCAGTGATCAACAGCATGGAAAACACTGGGGGGAGGGTGCAGGGAGGCAGAGGCACCTTCTGGTCCCTCTGAGAGCAGTAGCAGCGGGAAGTTTCTCTTCCCATGCTGTCTATCTGACTGGTCACATCTCATGCAAACATACCAGGCAAGGAGTTAAGCACTAAGCTCCGGAAAGCAAAACTTTTTCAGAGCTTGAACCCATTAGACAAAGCCATCTATGGCCTTCTCTTTAAAACATTCCCTGAGAGGGAACCAATAGGATCCATCCCAGTGTCCTGCATAGCTCCCTGGAAGTCTTAATATTGCACAGCACAGCTTTTATCAGGAGAGGTGTCCTTTATAATTGTACTCATAATTGTTCAAGCATACAGCATTACTAAACACTGCTATGTTTGTGATCAGTGGTAGGATACATTCCATGCAAAATGAGATGATTGATGCATCCTGCAATACATCTTGACGGGCAAGTGGAGTCACAGTGAGGGGCAGTTCAGCACTCAGTGAGAATGTACCCAGCAACAGGTAAGCAAACAGAGTTGCTGAAAAGGAGTAAGAGACGGACAAGAGACAAGAAGCAATGGAAGAAAGGATAATGCTGTAGATAAACATACGTAAAGGAGGGCCAAGTATTTGAAAGTTTACATGCTAAAGTGGAAAGGTGAACATATGGGGAGCAAACTAGGTAGAATATGGTATGTGGAAGGAGAGAAGAGTTAAGATTTAGGAGGAATGGTAGACTCAGATGAAAAGATTCATTTTGAGTGAACAGTCAAAGCTTGTGAGATTTGGTGAAAATCTGACTTTGCAAGTGATTGAGATTAAGAGGAGAGGACTAACGGGTCCATTGATTAAATTGTGAAAACCCTGTATAACTCAAAATAAGGCTTTTCAAATCTGTGTTTTATTCATAAAGTGGGTTTCCGTGAAGAAGTTCATGACTTCTCCAGTGGTGCCCCCACTCTGTGTCTGGATCACTTCCCCATACTGTTATATGGGGAGAGTGAGTCATAGAAGAACAGAAAGCTCTGCTTTCTGTTTTTCAGCTGTGTTCAGATTTGCCATCTAAGGAAGGCATAATCTGATCTTCAATATGAAAAGAGCTGGAGCATAATCTGCTGGAGCATAATCTGATCTTCATTATGAAAAACGCTGGAGCATACACAGAAAAAATAGTGTAAGACGATGGAGCATGCGCAGAGATGCGCTCCGAAAATAACATTAAGATGGAAGACAGCAACGGGGATTCTGGCAATCAGGTTCTCGCGGTCGGTCTTCTGGCTGTCGGAATCACAACTGTCAGGATTTTGACCACATTCTGTGGCGAATGCACCACATTTCTTAAATCATTACATTATACACTTTTGTTAAAGGACTGACATTATACAACTTCAAGTAGAAAGCCAGATGTAATGACGCCCGAGTTTGGTGGCCAAGCGGGATGCTGGCAGAACTTGGAATTTTTTTTTAAGGGGCGATCACTTATAAGGCAAAACCATGCCTTGTAAGTGATTGCCCCTTTAAAAAAAAGTCTGAGTACGGCCGGCATCCCACACCTTGTAAGTCATTGCCACTTTAAAAAACTTTTGAGTTCCGCCGCCATCTCGTGTGGCCGCTGAACTTGGGCGTAACTACATCCAGCTCCGTTTCTTTCATTATATGTAGAAAGTACATTTGCTCCATGGATGGAGTGGACTGAATTTGTGCAGGATGGAACTTAGCTGGCATTGTTTGTCCCTAAGGTTGCTAAAACTTCTAAAAATAAAAAGTGGATGTGTTGACCATAGCAGTCAATCAGATTCTAACTATAATTTTCTCTAGCAGCCCTGCACGTCCTGCAGCCCTTTGGTTTCATTATGTGCACCCTACCGGTGGGAGCATCAGATAGGGCCATCACACCTGCAATATTTTTTTTTTCACTTCCTCATAAAGGTATTTTTTTTTTAGTGGTGTAACTGCCGGAGACAATGGAGTCAGTTGCCGCCGTGCTCCAGCTCTAAAGGATATTCACACGCTGCGGTTTTGTCTGGAGGGCAAAAAGCCTGACAAACTTTGTCCAGTGTTTTACCGTCCGGCAGTCCCTTACGCACACTCCGAGATTGTGCCATGTTTAATGCTGTGCACATGCGCAGCAGCAGTAGCACAAAGGCCCTCATACCGAGTTGATCGCTCGCTGGCTAGTTTTAGCAGCCGTGCAAATGCTATGCCGCCGCCCACTGTGGAGTGTATTTTAGCTTAGCAGAAGTGCGAATGCATGTGCAGTCGAGCTCTGCAAAAACAGTTTGTGCAGTTTCTGAGTAGCTCTGAACCTACTCAGCGCTTGTGATCACTTCAGCCTATTCGTGTCCGGATTTGACGTCATACACCCGCCCTGCGAGCGCCCAGCCACGCCTGCATTTTTTCAGATACGCCTGCGTTTTTGCAAACACTCCCTGAAAACGGTCAGTTGACACCCAGAAATGCCACCTTCCTGTCAATCTTCTTGCGGCCGTCAGTGCGACTAAAAACTTTGCAAGAACCTGTGCACAACCACAATGGGCTTTGTACCCGTACGTCGTGCGTGCGCATTGTGGAGCGTGCGCATGCGCATAAATGCAGATTTTTAGCCTGATCGCTGCGCTGCGAGCAATGGCAGCTAGTGATCAACTCGGAATGACCCCCAAAAACCTGGTGTGTGTGAAAGAACACATTCACACACACACTCCAGTGCCTCCGGGGACGGCACGGGCACGGCCCAGCAACCTCCCTCTTCAGTGGATAGATCCGGCTGCTACACAGTGACCGTGCCATGTCCGTGCCATGTGAAATGACTCATCTGGCTTAAGTATTGACTGCAATCCGGTCAATACCGCAGCGTGTGAAATAGCCCTAAAGGGGGCACTTTCTCCGTTGTCCCTTGGCTGTTCTGTGCCCTTCCCACTACAATATACAGAAGAGCCGAGTCAGTGGAGGCTGGCAGTGTATACAACTAGTTACAGGCTGCGCCGCCCTATTATGCACCCTTTCATTGACCCAACCTGACAGCCTCAGAACGCAGCCACCACTGCTTGCTGAAGAACTGCCAGCAGTGGGGTGTGCCGGGCTCCTCGCACCGCCACATGCAGACAGCCGAGCAGCGCTGCAGCTGCCGGCCTGCATGCTCTGTCCCCTCCCAACACTTGGCTTCTGATGCTGCTGCCTCCCTGTGTACAAGTGAAGTGATGGTAGCATGATCCGAGAGCCAGCTGCTGGGAAGTGCCTCGTGAAAAACAAAGAGGAAGTGGTGGAGGAAAGCGATGAAGACTGCGACAGTTTGGATAGCAGAGAGGCAGAGGTATGGGATGGGGGAATGGCGCGGGGTGCAGGGCTGGGAAGTGGCTGAGTGTTTGTCCTTTTAGGTACTGTACCTGAGTGTCAGGTAACAGCTCACTGCAGTCATGGCTCACAGGGTTTATTTACTAAGCCTGGCCCTGTCTCCCATCTCGCCTGGCCCTATCACCCTATCCTGTCCTAGTCACCTCTGTGCTAGCCCTGTCATCTCTCTCCTGACCCTTCTGTTCTGTCCCTGTCCCCTCTGTCCAGTCCCTGTCACCCCTGTCCTGTCACTGTCACTCTAGTGCTGGCCCTGTCTCCCCTCTCTCCGGTCCCTGCCACCACAGTCCTGACCCTGTAAACCCTCTCTCCTACCCCTTCAGTTCTGTCCTGGTACCTCTGTCCTGGTTTTGCCCCTGTCATCTCTATTTGATCCCTGTTACCTCTGTGCTGGCCCTGTCATCTCTCTCTGCTGACCCTTCTGTTCTGTCCCTGTCCCCTCTGTCTAGTCCCTGACACCCCTGTGCTGACCCTGTCTCCCCTCTCTCCTGTCCCTGCTATCCCTATCCCTTTGGTTCTGTCCTGGCCCTGTCACCTCGATTTGGTCCCTGTCATCTCTGTCCTGGCCATTTCACCCCTCTCTCCTGTGTCCTCTGTTTTCTAATGTCCCCTTCACTCCTGCGCTGTCCCTTTACCCTCTGTCACCTACAGTATGTCCTTGTCCTGGCCCTGTCACCTTTCTCTTGTCCCTGTCACATCTATCTTGGTTCTCTATCTTGGCCCTGTCATTTCTGGTTTTCCCCACTGTACTATCCCTGTCATCTCTGTGTGGCCCTGTCACCTTTGTCCTAGCCTCAAACTATATATAATTTTCCCTTTTTTTGAGGAGGTGGTGGCACCAAACTTTAACTTGCCTCAGGGCTTTGGGGATAAACTTACGGCGCTGTGCCTGACATTTCCAGAGAAGTGGCAGCAAAGCTCTCAACCTCGATAATGTAATAATTATATTGCATGATTATCAATAAGTGCTTTCTCACTCACTGCTCTTGTTCTACAGCCAGACACAGAGGCACAGTTTCTAGCACAGGTGAGCACTGTATATGTTGTAATGGATCTTTGCACTTCATCATGATTACAGTTATGATTAGAGATGAGCGGGTTCGGTTCTCAGAGAACCGAACCGTACCGAACTTCAACATTTGAGTCCGGTTCCGAGCCAGGCTCGGGTTTTCCCGCCTGACTCGGAAACCAGAACGAGGCAAAATGTCATCATCCCACTGTCGGATTCTCGAGGAGTTTGTATTCCATATAAGGAGCCGCGCGTCCCCGCCATTTTCACTCTGGCATTGGAGAGTGTAGAGAGAGGATGTGTCTCCGTCCTCAGTGTCCTCTGTGGTAGTGTCTTGTGCTGTATTTGTCCAGTCACAGTGTTTGTGTCCTCTTGCTGCCATATGTCCATTGCTGCTGTGTTGTGCTGCATCAGTTCAGTGTTGCTGTGTTGTGCTGCATCAGACCAGTGGTAGTGTCACGGCCATCAGTCATTCTAGTGACCAGGCAGTCACAGTGGTATACGCTGCTGCTATATGTCCACTGCTGCCGTATAATAATAATAATAATAATAATAACAACAACAAGTCCCTTACAGTGTTGCTGTGTTGTGCTGCATCAGACCAGTGGTAGTGTCCTGACCATCAGTCAATCCAGGGTCCAGGTAGTCACAGTGGTATACGCTGCTGCTATATGTCCACTGCTGCCGTATTATAATAATAATAATAATAATAATAATAATAATAATTAGTGATGTGCACCGGAAATTTTTCGGGTTTTGTGTTTTGGTTTTGGATTCGGTTCCGCGGCCGTGTTTTGGATTCGGATGCGTTTTGGCAAAACCTCCCTGAAAATTTTTTGTCGGATGCGGGTGTGTTTTGGATTCGGGTGTTTTTTTTACAAAAACCCTCAAAAACAGCTTAAATCATAGAATTTGGGGGTCATTTTGATCCCATAGTATTACTAACCTCAATAACCATAATTTCCACTCATTTCCAGTCTATACTAAACACCTCACACCTCACAATATTATTTTTAGTCCTAAAATTTGCACCAAGGTCGCTGGATGGCTAAGCTAAGCGACCCAAGTGGCCGACACAAACTCCTGGCCCATCTAGGAGTGGCACTGCAGTGTCAGACAGGATGGCAGATTTAAAAAATAGTCCCCAAACAGCACATGATGCATAGAAAAAATGAGGTGCAATGAGGTAGCTGTGTGACTAAGCTAAGCGACACAAGTGGCCGACACAAACACATGGCCCATCTAGGAGTGGCACTGCAGTGTCAGACAGGATGGCAGATTTAAAAAATAGTCCCCAAACAGCACATGATGCAAAGAAAAAAAAGAGGTGCAATGAGGTAGCTGTGTGACTAAGCTAAGCGACACAAGTGTGCGGCACAAACACCTGGCCCATCTAGGAGTGGCACTGTTGTGTCAGACAGGATGGCAGATTTAAAAAATAGTCCCCAAACAGCACATGATGCAAAGAAAAAAGAGGTGCAATGAGGTAGCTGTATAACTAAGCTAAGCGACACAAGTGGCCGACACAAACACCTGGCCCATCTAGGAGTGGCACTGCAGTATCAGACAGGATGGCAGATTTAAAAAATAGTCCCCAAACAGCACATGATGCAAAGTAAAAAAGAGGTGCAATGAGGTAGCTGTGTGACTAAGCTAAGCGACCCAAGTGGCCGACACAAACACCTGGCCCATCTAGGAGTGGCACTGCAGTTTTCTAGCGAGAGGATGAGTGCTTCCATCCTCATGTGAATCTGAACCACTAGCCATGAACATAGGCCAGGGCCTCAGCCGTTCCTTGCCACTCCGTGTCGTAAATGGCATATTGGCAAGTTTATGCTTGTCATCAGACGCTTTTAATTTTGATTTTTGGGTCATTTTACTGAACTTTTGTATTATACTTGACGACACAGATGTAGAGCAGTGGACTACTGTACCGTACTGCTATATATATACTGGTGGTCACAGCAACATACTGCACTGTCCCCTCCTACTATATACTGCGCACAACTAAAATGAAGCACAGGTATGGATGCATAGAATACTTGACGTCACAGAGGTAGATCAGTGGACTAATGTACCGTACTGCTATATATATATACTGGTGGTCACAGCAACATTCTGCACTGTCCCCTCCTACTATATACGGCACACAACTAAAATGCAGCACAGGTATGGATGCATAGTATACTTGACGACACAGAGGTAGAGCAGTGGATTACTGTACCGTACTGCTATATATATACTGGTGATCAGCAAAATTCTGCACTGTCCTCCTACTATATATACTGCGCACAACTAAAATGCAGCACAGGTATGGATGCATAGTATACTTGACGACACAGAGGTAGAGCAGTGGACTACTGTATCGTACTGCTATATATATACTGGTGGTCAGCAAAATTCTGCACTGTCCTCCTACTTTATATACTGCGCACAACTAAAATGCAGCACAGGTATGGATGCATAGTATACGTGACGACACAGAGGTAGAGCAGTGGACTACTGTACAGCACTGCTATACTGGTGGTCAGCAAAATTCTGCACTGTCCTCCTACAATATACTACAATGCAGCACAGATATGGAGCATTTTTCAGGCAGAGAACGTAGATATTTTCAGCACACTGAGCATAGATATTTGAAAGCACACCGAGCACAGATATTTGCAGCACACTGAGCACAGATATTTGCAGCACACTGAACACAGAAACTACGTGAACGCTGCACGTCCTCTCGCTATCATCTCCAATGCACGAGTGAAAATGGCGGCGACGCGCGGCTCCTTATATAGAATACGAATCTCGCACGAATCCAACAGCGGGATTATGACGTTCCGGCGCGCTTGGGTTAACCGAGCAAGGCGGGAAGATCCGAGGCTGTATCAGAACCGTGTAAAATGGGTGAAGTTCGGGGGGGAGGGGGGGGTTTCGGATCCCGAGGAACCAAACCCGCTCATCACTAATAATAATAACAACAACAACAACAAGTACCTTACAATGTTGCTGTGTTGTGCTGCATCAGACCAGTGGTAGTGTCCTGGCCATCAGTCATTCCAGTGACCAGGCAGTCACAGTGGTATACGCTGCTGCTATATGTCCACTGCTGCCATATAATAACAATAACAGCAACAAGTCCCTTACAGTGTTGCTGCGTTGTGCTGCATCAGACCAGTGGTAGTGTTCTGGCCATCAGCCATCAGTCATTCCTGTGCCGCATATTGTGTTATTTAACTCCAAAAAAATAATGGAAAACAAAAATTTGGAGGATAAAATAGGGAAAGATCAAGAACTACTTCCTCCTAGTGCTGAAGTTGCTGCCACTAGCCATGACATAGATGATGAAACGCCATCAACGTCATCTGCCAAGGCCGATGCCCAATGTGATAGTAGAGGCATGTAAAATCCAAAAAGCCAAAGTTCAGTAAAAAGAAATTTAAATGGTCTGAGGAGAAACGTAAACTTGCCAATATGCCATTTACGACACGGATTGGCATGGAATGGCTAAGGCCCTGGCCTATGTTCATGACTAGTGGTTCAGCTTCACATGATGATGAAAACCCTCATAACTGAGGCCTTGACACTTATGTTGGTGTTAGACGTGCATCCGGTATCCGCCATTAGTGCAGTGGGATTTAGACAATTGATGCAGGTATTGTGTCCCCGGTTCCAAATCCCATCTAGATTCCACTTCACTAGGCAGGCGATACCAAGATTTTGCCATTTAATTCCAGTGATTTGGACGTATAATTCCAGTGATTTTGCCATTTAATTCCAGTGATTTTGCCATTTAATTCCAGTGATTTTGCCATTTAATTCCAGTGATTTGGATGTATAATTCCAGTGATTCGGACATATAATTCCAGTGATTTTGCCGTATTATTACAGTGATTTTGCAGTATAATTCCAGTGATTTTGCCATTTATTTCCAGTTATTTGGACTTATAATTCCAGTAATTTTTCTATTTAATTCCAGTAATTTGTACATATAATTCCAGTGATTTGGACGTATAATTCCAGTGGTAATTGTTTGTTTCGCTTGGCTTAGTCATACAGCTACCTCATTGCACCTCTTCGACATCTTTGCATCAGGTGCTGTTTGAGGCCTAGTTTTTGAAAAGTGCCATCATGTCTGACACTGCCGTATGAATCCAGAGGTACTGCTGTATTAGTCCTGCGGTACTGCCGTATAAGTCCACCAATTGCAGAATTTTAAAAAAATTACAGGGGCGTGATGGAGATGCTGTCAGTGGACTGAACAATTGCGGCCGTCTCTCGACATTCAGCGACTGCGTGACACTACTAGATGGGCCAGGTGGTTGTGTCACTTAGCTTAGTCATACAGCAACCTTGGTGTACCTTTTTTTCTTCTTTGCATCATGTGCTGTTTGGGGACTATTTTTTTAAAGTGCCATCCTGACACTTCCGTATATGTCCAGTGATACTGCCATTTAATTACAGTGATTTGGACGTATAATTCCAGTGATTTAGATGTATAATTCCAGTGGGAATTGTTTGTGTCACTTGTCTTAGTCATAGAGCTACCTCATTGCACCTCTTCTACATCTTTGCATGAGGTGCTGTTTGGGGCCTAGTTTTTGAAAAGTGCCATCCTGTCTGACACTGCAGTGCCACTCCTAGATGGGCCAGGTGTTTGTGCCGCACACTTGTGTCGCTTGGCTTAGTCATGCAGCAGCCTCGGTGCACCTCTTTTTCTTCTTTGCATCATGTGCTGTTTGGGTACTAGTTTATGAACAGAGCCATCTTGTCTGCAACTGCAGTGCCACTCCTAGATGGGTCAGGTGTTTGTGCCGCACACTTGTGTCACTTAGCCTGGTCATACAGCCACATCTGTGCAACTTTTAGGCCTAAAAACAATATTGTGAGGTGTTCAGAATAGACTGGAAATGAGTGGAAATGAATGTTATTGAAGTTAATAATACCGTAGGAGCAAAATTACCCCCAAATTCTGTGATTTTTAGAGTTTTTTTATGTTTTATTTTTAAAAATCATCCCGATCCAAAACCAGCCGCACATCTCTAGTTATGATACATTGCATTATGAAATAAATAGAAATGTTCAGACAATTTAGTAATTGATTGCATTTAAAACAAAAATAAAGGAATTAAAAAGAGTTATTTGATTGCCTGCTAACAACAAATGTCTTGCTGTATTTATTTAGCATTTTATAGTTTCTTATTTCCATAGTCAGAGCCAGACTCTGACTTTAAAGCAAACTTTTGCATGCAAAGCACACTAGACCACATTTATGTACATGTCTAACTAAAACAAGAAAATCTTCCTAAATCTAAAGTCACAAGAGGTGCAATTATTCACAAACAGCCTCAGGATTGCCACCTTTTGATGGGGTTCACTATTGACCGTACAGAAGTGCCAAATGGAGAAATGGAGAGTACAGTGGCTGTACAGGATGATGCGTTGCTATGGGGTTGTGATGGTGTTTCTGTAGAGGTGAGGAACTGCTTTACAACTATACATGGGATGACTACATCCGAAGGAAACATCCCACTTTGTGGCACTGCACACTTCTGTCTCCGTAGGAAACTTTTTACCTTTTAACAATGCCACAAGGATTTTTCCTCTATTGTATCTTACATATTTAAGTCAAATTTTATTGTGACTCCTTCAGTGAGTGTAATCTTCCAAAGTAGCCCCCAGGCTAAAAAAAAGTTGTGCAGTGTTGGTAAGTTGTCGACAATAAGTTCATTGTATTGTACCTTCATTGCCCATGATGATGTGTGATGTACTTTCTTTGTGATTTCGCTGTTCATACTGTTGTAATGGTATTACTTGATTTGTTTTTGGATGATTCTGCCTTCAGGCTGGTCTTATTTTGGGGTGGATTCTGGAATAGAAATATGGACATGGTCCTGTTACTAATTACCTGTCCTGTCCTCTTGACTGTACTGTTAACTGGTTTTATCTCTACAGTCATATGATCGCTGCAATCAAAAGAGGTTGTTCAAACTTTAGCTTCCTATTGAAATGCTGCTTGTCTGCAGATGGTGGTTTTCTACTTAGCTTCAGCAAATAAAGACTTCTTATGTGCCTAATGCCTACATGAACCCAATTGTCATATATTGTGTATAAATTTGGCTCTGATACTAGCCAATGACTCCTGAGCCATTTACCTCACTGCACATCCCTGGTGTACCCCCTCTAGCTCTATGTTCTTGATAGGGCTCTCCTTCCCCCACCCATGCTCCCCCAGTAATACTCTGAGGTATCGTCGTGTCATCGTTGCGTCCTAACCACAATGCTGCCAGGACTCAGAGCCAGGTGCAGCTGCTGCCTGATCTGCAGAGAGCACTGCAGACAGAGAGGTCATTGTATGCCAGCCCTTTTTAGGAGGGAGTGTACAAGGCACTGGTAGGCGGTCCGTCTGTGAAGCTCTCATGAAGCATGTCGAGAACAGTACAGAACGCAAGCCTGGCACTGCCACCCCCTCTGCACATGCCCCTCTCACCCCACACTCGTTAAGCCCCTGATTACAGTATCACTCTTTATGCACTTGGGTTTCTGAACCCTCCTCCTCCCTCTACATGCTGCATGAAGTTCTGTTCTGGGCAGCCTACAGTCGATGAGTTCACTCATTGTAGACCTTCATGCTTTCTCTAGCAACTGCTTATGTTTTTTTCTGCCATAAGGGTGTCATTCCAATGTATATTTTCAATGTGATTTTTTCTTAACAGAGCCATATAGTATATATAATAGGGGTGTGTGCTTGGACATTTTTGGGGTTTTGTGTTTTGGTTTTGGATCTGGATATCCTTCATGTTTATGATCTATATTGGTTTTGCCAAAACTTTTGGATCTGTATTTTTTTTTTTTAAATCATAAAAACAGCTAAAATAACTTGGGGGTGTTTTTGTTCCTACAGCATTATTAACCTGAATAACATTAATTTCCACTAATTTCCAGGCTATTCTGAACAACTCACAGCTCACAATATTGTTTTTATCCAGTTTTGGCCAAAAGGTTGCAATAAGGTAGCTCAATGGAGCAGCAGCAACCCTTGGATGTATATACTGGGAGGATGGACACAGAACAAAGTATTTTAAAAAAGAATGTATTTAAAAATATGACCCATTAGGCAAGGCTCAAGATTTCAGTTCATAAAAAGATGATTAAGGCAAACAATAAAATAGACAATATTTTAGAAGATGCTAAAGTAGGTAACAGACAATGCTCAAAGAATGTAAAGGTAGATCAGCAAGATGTTAATCCTTTGGATGATACTCCGAGGGTTAATAAACCTACTAAAACATTTCAGCGCAAATTTAATACTAATCAAGATGATGGTTGGCATACTCAGTATAAAAAGAGGCCTCGTAATCATATTAATTCACGTCCTGATTGGAAGAAAGACAATTATAACAATAGGGGTACATACTACAGAAGGCGTGATCATTTTGATGATGATTATCCGAGTAGGATTGATGAACATAGTGATAATTGGCGGAATGACTGGGGAGGAAATTAAAGGAATAGTTCCCCTTTTCAGGAGTTGAACCCAAGAACAAAAAGAAGATTATAGAGTGTAAAAAAAGAGGTTATCAGAAGAATAAGATGAAAAGAGGGAAAAGAGCAGGTACTAACAAAAAGTCTGCAAACCTGTTAAACAGGTATTGACTGATCAGTAACCACAAGATAATAATGTAAAAATGTTTAACCTTAGTAAGAGAATTTTAACGTGTGATGAAGAAAAAGTACTAAAAAGAGTTTTAAAGTTTGCTCCCACTAGCCAAATAGACTCATTTTTTATGTCGATCTACAGAAATATATACGGAAACTGACCGTGAAGAGGTTTTTTGCTAAGGAGGAGGTAAAGGTAGGGGACACTAGAGATCCCTCGGGTCCTCAATTTAAACCTAAATCATCCTTCTATCTGGCACAATAAAGAGGCAATTTTCTTGACTTTCAATAAACTCATATTAGATGATGTAAAACAAATATTAAGGAGGAAATGTAGGAGTTGTAATTTGACCAAAAGAGAGTGGCAAGCATTAAAAAGTTTACGAGCAGATGAACAACTGATAATCAAACCAGCCGACAAGTGTGGTGGAGTGGTCCTTATTGACAAGGCAGAAATTGACCGACAATTGAACGATGTTAAGACATATAGTAAATTAAAGGGAGACCCCACGTCTAGAATTATGAAAGAACTAGCAGCCCTTATGGACAAAGAAATGCTGAAAGGGGTAATTACAAAATCAGAATATGAATACATCATATTAAAGTATCCATCTATTCCCACTATCTATGTGCTGCCGAAAGTCCATAAGGATCCACTCCATCACCCAGTCGGCCGATAGTATCAGGCACAAATAGTATTACAGCAAATCTTTCATCTGTGGTCGATATTTATCTACAACCCCTAGTAAAGAAAACGAAGGCGTATCTTAAAGATACAGGTGATTTGTTATCTCTTTTGAAGGATACACCCTGGGATCCTAATTATATCTTAGTAAGTGCAGACGTTTCCTCTTTGTACACAATAAACCAAGAAGAAAAAGGTGTTGAGGCTGTGACGTATTGTCTGGATCAGTCTGATTATTCTGCTGATCTTAAGTGGTTCTTGATAGAAAGTTTTAGATTTATCCTTAGAAACAATTATTTTGTTTTTAACGTTACTTATTATTTACAATGGGTAGGTACGGTGATGGGCACCAGGTTTTCCCCTAGTTACGCCAATCTCTTTATGGCCTACTGGGAAGATCTGACAGTATGGCAGGGCGGTAGACTGGGGGTTGGCCTGGTGCTTTGGCATTGTTATATAGATGATCTGCTCTTTGTTTGGAATAAAGATATGGAGGAATTAAACCTTTTTTGTGATTCCCTCAATTCTAATAGTTTTAATATTAATTTGGTTATAACAAAAAGTCCTAATGAAATAGTGTTTTTAGATTTGTTCTTATATGTGAATGATCAAGGTTTACAAACTAGATTATATTGTAAACCTACTGATTCTAATAGTCTTATTCATAGGACAAGCCAGCATCATATGAATTGGCTGGACAGTATTCCATATAGTCAGTTTTTACGTACTAAACAAAACTGCACTGAGACAGAGGTGTATAATGAAGAGATGAGTATTCTGATCTACTGCTTTTTAGAAAAAGGTTATGACAAAAATTCCCTCATAGAAACCCGTGAAAGAGTTGACTTATTGGACAGAGGTGACCTTACTGTAAATAGGGATAAAAATAATAAAAATAAGAAAATGAGTACAAAAAATACTCAGTGGGCTTTTATCTCTTAATTCAATTCTCAGTTTAAGGAAATTGAATATGTTTTTAGAAAATCAGTGTGCCTTATGTAATATGTGCAGGCCTGCTACAGGGATAAGCAAAATTAAGGAATTTGAGGTAAATAACAATAAACATGTGATTAATCAGTTTATCACTTGAACTGTAAAAACGTAAATTACGCTCTAGAGTGCAAGTGTGGCCTTGTATAACATCAAAAAAGGTATGGCCTCCCATTCCCTTTCAGCACAATTTAAGAAGGCACATGGATGTAGTCCGAGTGGCATCAGGTCTTTTTGGGGGATTCAAATAGTGAGCCCTACATGGCATAATAAGGATGTTGAAATTCTTTTAGCAAAATCTGAGATGCGTTGGATATATAAATTGGGTACGTTAGTACCTTCAGGATTAAACAGCGACTTTGAACTTAAATGGTTTTTACAGTTCTAATTGTTTTCATTTTTAATGGAGCCTTTTATATTTTCTCTGCCTATTTACTATAATAAATGTATTTAGATTATTTTATGTATTATTCTTATTTGTATTTTATTATTATTTTATATGATGGGAATGTTATGACTGGCTGCCCCTCATTGTATACACCAAGGAACTTGATCCCCGAATCGGTTGATGGACACCGCTAGACGCCTGTTATTATATCCAGGAGGTGGAACGCAAACAGGAAGCCCAGAAGTTGCCATTAGGCATCACTTCCGGTAACGGAGATCCGGGAAAGATAGCGGCGTGCCGGATGGTCCCATGCTTCTGAGGAAGGATATCATATCCGAAAACCCGTTTAAGTATAAGAGGGACTCGTTGGTTATCTGACCCTGTCACCATGCAGCATTGGGACTCGGGAGGACTTCTTTCAGCCTTTCCAGTATCCAGAACTGGGACTCTCCATCGGGTTAGTTTGGAAGGGCATACCTGCTGTTTGGATACCTGTGACCGCTTGGGGGACCAACCAGAGGACTGGTGATATATGTGATATATAATTTATGTCTATGTGAGTGCATTTATTACATTTTTATTTGTTGTCCAAATGGAATTGCACTATATTCGTTTTCTCCAAGTTCCAGTTATATGATAATCTGTTCCTGCTACCCCTATGAGGGTGATAAGCGCTGATTTATCTGTTTCTATGTGAGTGGTACAATAAAACATCTTGTCCTTATTGTTGCCATCATTTATTTGCACTATTGTGTTTTTTTTTGCATTTCAGAGTAACACCTCCCATGTGAAAAGTGAACTATGTATGTGAGATATAAGGGTTGAAATTCCCTGATTTTTTTCTTTTTTCTTTTGTTGAAACCTTTCCTTTAAGAGGGTTATCAGTAGCGCCACGAGTGGGCACATCTTGTTTTCATATTGCCACATTTAGGGGTCTGGTGAAGGCTCTTCTTATGACCACACGGTCTGCCACTGTTTGCAAGCGCAGATTGAGAATATCATTTTGTATAAATCAAAATATGTATTTATTATTTTTTATATCACACACTGCAGTTACAGTGTCACACAAATGAGTTAGAAATATGTAGAAGTATTTTTTATATCACACACCGGCGGTTACAGTGTCGCACAAATGAGTCAGAAATATATATAATAATTACACACTACGGTTGACTGCACCGACAGCATCGCACAAATGAGTCAGAAATATGGAGAAGTATTTTTTATATCACACACGGCAGTTACAGTGCCACACAAATTAGTCAGAAATGTTTATAATAATTACACACTGCAGTTGACTTCACCGAACAGCATCGCACAATACGTGTATGAGTAGGAAATAATATACTACAGTCTGACCAGCAGTGTCACAGAACTTATTCTACACTGGGGTACAGCACAAACAAAAATATATATATATATTTTTAATAATTATAATTGCAGGCTTTTTGTTTTTACCTTTTATTATTTTATTTTTACACTGGAGCAGAGCCCCTGGATGAATGGACAGATCCCCCCTTTCAGATAAGTGATAAGTCTGCTACTGCATGGTGGTGAGTTCGCTAACTTAATTGTCAGACCTCATATAATGGAGTCACACTAAAGGCACTGATATGTAGTCAATGCAGTCACAGTCACTGAGGGGTGCAGTAATGGATATTATGAGGGATGGGGGACATGGTACAATTAGTGTGTGTGGGGGCCCCTGATATATAATGCAGGCACCCATACTTTATAATACTTATTATTACACCCAATTACATTAGTGTTGACTGCATTATATATGAGTGCCTCTCCCTCTCTCAGTGTGACTGTATTGATTATATATCAGTGCCCCACTGGTTGTAGCAGGCATCTCCTATACACAAAATCAAAGTGTAAGAAAGAATGGGCGCTAGTGTACTGACTTTGAGACACCTAGTATTAATAAAAGGTCCCACAAATCAACATTGGTAGGCTAAGATTAATCAGGTACGGTTGCTTCTTGGTCTGCAGCTACCTAGAATGAGTTGCTGAATCTCAATAGATATACGTAGAAAAAGAAGTTTATAGGAGCACTATCCATAAAGCAAAAATGTAATTGATTTAAAGATATTTAATAAATGATAAAAACATGTAACAATATAACAACATTCACAATAAACAACATTCACAACCCCCAGCTGTGTATACGCAGATGGAATCCATAGGTAACAGTCTGTTAGTTTGTTAGTAAGGATCCTTTAGTTGGTAATAAAGCATGCAATAATATTATCAAAAGCTGTTGGAAATGATTTCTTCTCTAGTGGAAACGTTCCTGTTATCAATAGGATGATTTTCAATATTATTGTTAAAAGAAGAAATGGCAGCATTGCACCCTTTTGAAAATTAATCAATACGGTTTCATACAGCGGACTCCTTTATATGTGATTTGGCATATTAATGGGTTAGTTCACCTGAGTGTAGCAGAGTCTCCAGAAGGTACTTAAATATAAGTTCTAATATGCAGATCACCGTTTCAAGGCTCCATATAGCTTTACCCTTCACCTGTCGTTGTTTGAAATCCAGGTGTTTTACAATGCCAGGGTCTGATGTCTCCAGTGCAGAAGCTGTGAGCCGCTTGTGGATGGAGCCGCACTGTCTGGCACCTGTGTGAGCCAAAAATGACAGAGCTTGCCGCTTCCGTCAAAGAAAGCTGGTGTCCGCTTGGTGTAACAGCCACTGACGCTGGCTGTGCTTGAAGCTTGATAGATATTTCAGGTGCAGGATCGAATGCGTCCGGGAGATGGGGCAATACTTGGCGCGCTTCTCAGCCTATACACAGTAGTACTTAAAATACAGTATAATAGCATATTGATATATCACCAGTCAGTGTGTGCCTCCTCCTTAGCCATGATTTTAGCAGGTGGATGTTATACACTGTACTTAAAATAACACAGTACCCTCCCCCCCCCCCCCCCCCCCACACACACACACACACACACACACACACACACCTCATTCCTACCTGATTGGAATTTGAAGTGGATGTTTTATAAAATAAAAAAATACTCTAATATAGTACACTATGAGCATCTGACGTCAAACACACGTGTGTCATGACTGGTCACACACACAGTACTGCAGGACAGGAGACAGAAGCATGCGCTGGAGCCGGCACCCAACAGCTGTCTAATCACTGACAGCCTTCCAGGAGTATTCAGCCAGCCCAGCTCTCTGGCAATTTCAATAAAGCTTGTGGTCAACCAGAAATGTCCTTTATACAGTCTTGTCGGTGGGCCCCCCTGGGACCAGCAGGGCCCCCTGAGACCAACAGGGCTCTAAGCAGCTGCTTTGGTTGCCTTGTCGTAAATCCACCTATGAGAGAGAGCACCCCTTTCAGATACAGAAGACAGAGTGAGCACCCCTTTCAGATACAGCAGAAAGAGAGAGCACCCCTTTCAGATACAGCAGACAGAGAACCCGCCCCACGCCACGCCAGACGGGAACCAAACCCGCTCATCCCTAATATAATAGGATTTTGGTACCTACCGGTAAATCCTTTTCTTGTAGTCCACAGAGGATGCTGGGGTCCACATTAGTACCATAGAGTATCCACCAGGAGCCATTGGCACTTTAAGAGTTTGAGAGTGTGGGCTGGCTCCTCCCTCTATGCTCCTCCTACCAGACTCAGTCTAGAAACTGTTCCCGAGGAGACAACATACTTCAAGAGAAGGATTATACACAGATAGTGGTGAGATTCATACCAGCTCACACATACAAGACACGTCACGCCAACTAGCTTGAACTACTCAGCAACAGCTGAAACATTACTAACCAAGTAACAATGCAGTACTCAACTAAAACGAGTTATACTGAACCAAATAACATTTGCAGGCAAATGAAGCGCTGAGTGGGCGCCCAGCATCCTCTACGGACTACGAGAAAAGGATTTAACGGTAGGTACCAAAATCCTATTTTCTCATACGTCCTAGAGGATGCTGGGGTCCACATTAGTACCATGGGGATGTACCAAAGCTCCCAGAACCGAAGGGAGAGTGCAGAGGCTCCTGCAGAACTGATTGACTGAACTTCAGATCATCAGAGGCCAAAGTATCAAACTTGTAAAACTTTGCAAACGTGTTCGACCCAGACCAAGTTGCAGCTCGACAAATTTGCACTGCCGAGACACCCCGGGCAGCCGCCCAGGAAGACCCCACCTTACGAGTAGAGTGGGCCTTAACAGATTTTGGACACGGCAGTCTTGCCGTAGAATAAGTGCTCTGGATAGTGAACCTGATACAGCGAGAGATCGTCTGATTAGAAGCAGGACACCCAATCTTCTTCGGATCATATAGGACAGAGAGTCCGACTTTCTGTGACAGAAGTTCTCTTCACATATATCTTCAGAGCCCTTACGACATCCAAGGACTCTGATGTAATTGAGGAGTCAGTGGCACCACAATAGGTTGGTTGATATGAAATGCCGACATAACCTTCGGAAGAAACTGCTGACGTGTTCGAAGCTCAGCTCTATCTTCGTGGAAGATCAAGTAAGGGCTTTTACAGGATAAAGCCCCTAACTCGGACACACGTCTAGCAGAAGCTAAGGTCAACAACATGACCATCTTCCATGTAAGAAATTTGACCTATACCTCCTGTAGAAGTTCAAACCAATCCGACTCGAGGAACTGCAACACCATGTTAAGGTCCCAAGGTGCTGTAGGCAGTACAAAGGGAGGTTGGATATGCAGAACTCCCTTCAAAAAAGTCTGAACCTCAGGGAGGGCAGCCAATTGTTTCTGAAAGAAAATGGATAGGGCTGAAATCTGGAGCTTCACAGATGCCAACCTCAGGCCCATATCCACTCCTGCTTGCAGGAAGAGGAGGAAACGTCCCAGTTAAAACTCCACCGTAGGAAACTTCTTGGACTCACACCAAGAGACATATTTCTTCCAAATACGATGGTAATGTTTAGATGTTACCCCTTTCCTAGCCTGTATGAGGGTAAGAATAACCTTCTTCGGAATGCCCTTCCGAGCAAGAATCAGGCGCTCAACTTCCATGCTGTCAAACGTAGCCGTGGCAAGTCTTGATAGGCGAACGGCCCCTGCTGCAGCAGGCCCTCCCAAAGAGGAAGAGGCCTTGGCTCTTCTTGCAGTAGATTCAGAAGATCCGTGTACCAAGCCCTTCTTGGTCAGTCTGGGGCAATGAGGATCGCTTGAACCCTTCTTCTCCTTATGAGCTTTAGGATTCTTGGGATGAGTGGGTGTGGTGGAAACACGTACACTGACTGGGACAACCACGGAGACACCAGGGCACTCACTGGCACTGCCTGTGGGTCCCTCGACCTGGAACAATAATGCTGAAGCTTCTTGTTGAGACGAGTGGCCATCATGTCTATTTGGGGTTAACCCTAAAGATCTGTTATTTCCTTGAACACCTCCGGATGGAGTCCCCACTTTCCAAGATGGAGATCGTGTCTGCTGAGGAAGTCTGCTTCCCAGTTGTCTACTCCCGGAAGGAAGATGGCTGACAGCGCTAACACGTGCTTTTCTGTCCAGAGGAGTATTCTTGTCAACTCTGACATTGCTGCTCTGCTCTTCATTCCACCTTGGCGGTTTATGTAAGCCACTGTTGTTACGTTGTCCGACTGCACTTGAATAGCTTATTTCTCAGAAAAGGGGCCGCCTGAAGAAGACCGTTGTAGATGGCTCTTAGTTCCAGGATGTTGATGGGCATGCCGGCTTCCAGGCTTGACCACCGTCCTTGGAAGGTTATTCCTTGAGTGACTGCTCCACAGCCCTGAAAGCTCGCATCCATGGTTAGAAGGACACAGTCCTGAATCCCAAACCTGCGGCTCTCCAGAAGGTGAGGCAATTGGAGCCACCAGAGGAGTGAAATCCTCGCCTTTGGCGACAGACGAATTCTCTGCTGCATGTTGAGGTGAGATCCCAACCACTTGTCCAGGAGATCCAGTTGGAAAGTCCAAGCGTGGAACCTCCCGTACTGGAGAGCCTCGTAAGAGGCCACCATCTTTCCCAACAGGCGAATGCATTGATGAACCAACACCTGGGGTGGCTTCAGGACATCCCAGACCATAGCTTGTATTACCAACGCTTTTTCCTGCGTAAGAAACACCCTTTGCACTTCCGTATCCAGGATCATACCCAGAAAAGACAACCTCTGGGTTGGTTCCAAATGTGACTTTGGAAGGTTCAGAATCCAACCGTGATTCTGGAGCAGTCGTGTTGTGAGAGAAAAATGGACTGCAGCAGCCTCTCCTTGGACAATGCCTTCATCGGCAGATCGTCCAGATATGGAATGATGTTCACACCCTGCTTGCAGAGGAGAATCATCATTTCCACCATCACCTTTCCACCATCATCATTTCCACCATCACCTTGGTATACACCCTCTGTGCTGTATATAGGCCGAATGGCAGGGCCTGGAACTGGTAATGACAGTCCAGCAATGTGAAGCGGAGATAAGCCTGATGCGGCAGCCAGATCAGAATGTGGAGGTACGCATCCTTGATATCCAGTGATACCAGGAATTCCCCTTCTTCCAGACCTGATATCACCGCCCTGAGAGACTCCATCTTGAACTTGGACTCTTTAAGAAAGGGGTTCAATGATTTTAGGTTCAGAATGGGCCTGACCGATCCATCCGGTTTTGGTACCACGAAAAGGTTTGAATAGAAACCTTTGTTCAGCATGTGAGGTGGCACTGGCACAATGACCTGTGCCTCCACCAGCTTCTGGACAGCGTCTTTTAGTACAGTGCTGTCCTCCAACAGAGTTGGTAAGCCCAACTTGAAAAAGCGATGAGGAGGGAGACTTTGAAATTCCAGCCTGTATTCCTGAGACACAATATCTACCACCCAGGGATCCAGGCCGGACGATACCCAGACATGACTGAAGTGTCTGAGTCTCGCACCCACTGGCACCACCACCGGGCCGTGAAGTCCACCATCATGCGGGGGACTTTGGCGTACCCGAAGCAGGCTTTTGTTCCTGGGAACCTGCCGCGGCAGGTTTCTTGGACTTAACCCGACCTCCCCTAAAGAAGGTATTGGATGTTCTGGCCTTTCTAGGCTTGTTAGGCCTGTGTTGCAGATGAAGAGAAAGATTTCTTCGAAGCAGGTGCAGCTGAGGGAAGAAACAGAGACTTACCCGCTGTAGCGGTGGATATCCATGCGTCTAGAGCTTCCCCAAAGAGGGTCTGACCTGTATAGGGTAGGGACTCCCCACTTCTTCTGGATTCCGCGTCGGCCGACCACTGGTGCAGCCACAGTCCCGGACGAGCTGAAACAGACATGGAAGATATTCCCACAGCCATGGAACCCAGGTCTTTCATGGATTCTACCATATAACCTGCTGAATCATGTATGTTGCAGAAATACAATGCAACGTCATCCTTGTCCATCGTATTCAAATCCTCAAGTAAGGTAGCCGACCACTTTACTATTGCCTTTGCAATCCATGCCGTAGCAATAGTGGGACGCAATATGGCCCCTGAAGCAGTGTACATTGATTTAAGCATGTTATCAATTTTCCTTTCAGCCGTCTCCTTTAAGGCGGTAGATCCTGGAACAGGTAAACCACCTTGTTTGAGAGTCTGGACACAGACGCGTCAACAATCGGCGGGTTTTCTCATGTTTTCCTATCCTCCTCAGGGAAAGGAAATGCCACCTGGACCATTTTAAGGACCCGGAATTTTTTCTCAGGGTTTTCCCATGCTTTTTCAAATATAGCATTCAATTCCTTTGACAGAGGGAAGGTTAGCGAGGCTTTTTTATTTTCAGTGAAAAAAGTCTCCTCAACCTGCTCAGGTGTGGTATCATTAACATTTAACACATCCCTGACAGCCTCTATCAACAATTGCATCCCCTTTGCAAGAGATGCGGACCCCCGCAACACATCCCCATCACCATCTGTAGTGTCAGAGTCGGTATCCGTGTTGTCTTGTGTGACATGCACGAGCGCACGTTTGTGGGGGTATATAGCAGGGTGTGCTGAGGTACCAGAAACAGGCCATACTGCCATAGAGCTCTGTAATACCTGGGTTGCAGATTCATTACTTGTAACCCTGTCAGAAATCTGAGAAATCCAAGATTTGATAGAGGAAACCCTCTCAGGTTCCCTTGCTGGTATCTGTGCTAAACCAGTGCTATCCTGATTACATGGATTGGGATCATCCTGGGAGGATAAATCCTCTGCAGCATATGACACAGTGTCCCTGCACATAGCTAAAGCCACCAAACACTGCACACACACAGGTGGGGGCAGACAGAGTTTCCCCCCCAAGAATGGCAAGAGAGACACAGAGATTGGAGCCAACCCACACACAGCGCTTTTAGTAAAGGGAGACCCCTTGTCAGTGCTGACTGTGCACCTTAATAGGATACACAGTCGTTTTACAGCCACCCCTCCCTTCTACAACCCCCTGGTACCATGTACAGATAGCTGGAGTTGCTGTGGAGGGACCTGTTCTTCCTCTCAGCGCTGTGCAGGCAGGAAAATGGCGCTGGAACGCTGCTGGATCTGCTCTGAGGAGAAGCTCCGCCCCCTTAATGGTGCTGTCTTTCCAATCTTCAAGGATTATACTGGCCTGAGGTAAAATGTGCTGGCTGAGATCCGCGGACCCTGACAGGCTTCTGGACCAGTGTGGGGGTAAGCGCTGGCCCAGGGCGCCCCTCACAGCGCCGGACCATGTGCCTCTGAACCTTCACAGGAGTGCAGTTAATACTGTGCTCCCTCCCCATTGCTGCCATCTTCACACCGGCCCCCCGCTTGCTAGGGGGGTCGGTGTCTCACTCACCACTCTTCATCTCTGTAAGGGGTTGGCGGCATGCTGCTGGGGCGAGCGGTCCCCTATGGCGGAGAACGATCCGACCCCTCTGGAGCTCAGTGTTCAGTCAGCGGAGACAGTGGCTCAGACCCCGCAGGGCGGACACTGCTCCCCCCCTTAGTCCCTCGCTGCAGGCAGGCTGTTGCCAACAGCCTCCTGTAAAAAAATAAACTCTAAAAATAACTTTTACTTGAAAAGTTCTGTAGAGCTCCCCTAGCTGTGACTGGCTCCTCCGGGCACATTTTCTAAACTGAGTCTGGTAGGAGGGGCATAGAGGGAGGAGCCAGCCCACACTCTCAAACTGTTAAAGTGCCAATGGCTCCTGGTACCCCATGGTACTAATGTGGACACCAGCATCCTCTAGGATGTAAGAGAAATAATGTAATTTATTTTATTTCTTTGCTTTGTCTTTGATTGAAGTTTTGGAAACCCACCTTTAATTATTCTATGTTTTCCCCTCTTTGCAGTACACATCTAGTCCAAAGAGCACATAATGTTAATGATAGCATGATCCTGCTTCTTCTGCAAAGCACTTTCACATGGGTAATGACAGTAGCATTGGGTATAAAGAATGTGGAAAGGTAGATGACTCTATTTATATATAAATGTATTAGTTTATTGTAAAAATTATAATGTCTCACCTGTAACTGCCCCTTCTAATTAGTCTGATTTGCTTCTGTCACTAGACTGTAAGATCAAAGTACATACAGTATACTGTACTTTTAAAGTATTATGATAAAATGCCCTTGTTTTTAACATTTTAGTTGCAATGAAATAATTTATAATACAGATATAATTGGTTCCTTTAGATTCTGATAGAACATTGTCATTTTTTTCTTTAAAAATGAAGCTGCAAGTTAAGAAGACTGTTGACTTTGTCTTGCTTGTTTTATTAGAATTCTTAACATGGCCTTTTGCCTCGTGGCTTGTCCATGGTATTTTAATTGACATATTGAATGTCTTATCCATTTTTCCATTGTGTTAAATAATAGACCATTATAGTGTGTGTCCTGACTGGTAGCAGCTATTCTAAAGAAAACGTGTGAGTGATTTACGGCATACAGAAGCTACTGGAAGTGTCAACACAGTAGCTTCCAAATATGTGAAGCAAGAAGAGTTTTTTTACTGTTGAGGAATGATACTCCTAATACTGCTTTCACAAAGAATTGAAGCTGTTGTTCTCAATAGGAAATATACTAGAATAGCTTTATACTTCAACAGCCTCTGCTTAATACTATGGGGTAAATTTACTAAGATTCGTGTTTTCCTGTTTGAGGTCAAAGTTCAATCACGAATGACATCGAAAGTGTAAATATGCAACTTTTTTAATTGATTACGACTAATTTACTAAGCTGCCGTATTCTGCATTTTCGGGTTTTACGATGTCGATGTCATTCGTTTTTTTAGGCAGTGTTTTACGTGAGTGACTTGTAAAACACTGCCGACTTTAATACAATGAATCTCGGTCGGATCTGAGAGATCCGTGCTGGGCTTCATTGTGCACTTTGTTAAACAAAAAAATAAAGTTTAAATGTAAAAAAAAAATTGCGTGGGGTCCCCCCTCCTAAGGCAAACCAGCCTCGGGCTCTTTGAGCCGATCCTGGTTGCAGAAATATGGGAAAAAAATGGACAGGGGTTCCCCCATATTTAAGCAACCAGCATCGGGCTCTGCGCCTGGTCCTGGTTCCAAAAATACGGGGGACAAAAAGAGTAGGGGTCCCCCGTATTTTTGAAACCAGCACCGGGCTCCACTAGCTGGACAGATAATGCCACAGCCGGGGGTCACTTTTATACAGTGCCTTGCGGCCGTGGCATCAAATATCCAACTAGTCACCCCTTGCCGGGGTACCCTGGGGGTACCCCCCCCAGCCACCCAAGGGCCAGGGGTGAAGCCCGAGGCTGTCCCCCCCTACCAATAGGCTGCGGATGGGGGGCTGATAGCCTTTGTGAAAAGTGATTGATATTGTTTTTAGTAGCAGTACTACAAGGCCCAGCAAGCCTCCCCCGCAAGCTGGTACTTGGAGAACCACAAGTACCAGCATGCGGCAGAAAAACGGGCCCGCTGGTACCTGTAGTAGTACTACTACTAAAAAAATACCCCAATAAAGACAACACACACACACCTTGAAAGTATAACTTTAATACATCCATCCACACCTCCATATACACATACTTACCTTATGTTCCCACGCAGGTCGGTCCTCTTCTCCAGTAGAATCCATGGTGTACCTGTAGAAAAAATTATACTCACATAATCCAGTGTTTTCGGCTCCTCGGTAAATCCTTTTGTAATCCACGTACTTGAAAAAATAAAAAAACGGATACCCGACCACGAACTGAAAGGGGACCCATGTTTTCACATGGGCCCCCTTTCCCCGAATGCCAGAAACCCACTCTGACTGATGTCTAAGTGGGTTTCTTCAGCCAATCAGGGAGCGCCACGTTGTAGCACCCTCCTGATCGGCTGTGTGCTCCTGTACTGTATGACAGGCGGCACACGGCAGTGTTACAATGTAGCGCCTATGCGCTCCATTGTAACCAATGGTGGGAACTTTCTGCTCAGCGGTTGAACGAAAGTGACCTCACCGCTGACCTGTTCTTCTTTACCCAACCTCAGTGACTGTCCTTTATACAATATAAGTTGCACAATCAAGTAACAAAGGGCCTGATTCATTAAGGATTGCAAATGCAAAACTGCTCACAGCAGCTTTGCATTTGCAGTCCTTAGCAATGCAAATGCGATCACATCTCAGATGAACATCGCGACCATCTCACAACGAAGACCTTGGCCTCGCTACTCCTGGGAAATGGGAAAACACGCCCTGGTTTCCTGGATGCTGGATGCCCCGACCTGGTCCCTCCCCACGAATGCCTCTCCCTGTCAATCAGCAGAAGCGTTCACATACCTGTGCCGCGATCGCAGGATCCGTTCTGCACATGCGCAGGAGCCTAACATTGGAGAAATACAGTAAGGATCGAGGCCTAAATTGCTTTGTTTAAGAATTTTATGGGTGAAATCTATCGAAGTGTAGTTTTGCAAAATTGCACTTTTTGGGGGCAATTTTACATGTGTGTTTGAAATTGTGACATTTACTAATTGCAAAAGAGCACATAAAGAGCACATTTTCACTAAGCACAATTTCAAACTGCCATCATGATATTTTTAAATTGCAGGTATACAAATGATTTATGAATATGCATTTTACAAAATGAGATAACTCAATTTATCTTGCCTGTTGGGATATAAAAAGTAAACATTTTCGTAAAGAAAACAAAAAAGGCCCATTTACATTATCAAAAAATACAGTGCCCTCTATGGAACTCAGAGAAGCCCAGCCCAATTTCTGGTCCTCTCCTGTTACCCCTATGCAGTTGGAATCATGGCATAAATGTTAAAATACAAGTGCCAGCATGCACGAATTGCGTGATTAACAGACTTGCCTACATTTTGGTTGCTCCCTCCTGGAGGCTGCAACCAGGTCACGTAGGAGGGGGCGTGGAGGAGGCGTTACAGGGGCGTGAAGAAGGCAGTATGTGGGTGTGGTGATGCAATCACGTTATGGTAGCCCCACCCTCTGCTTTACAATGCCCACATTACCGGCATTGTAAATTGGGGGCGGGGCTATGATGAAGCAATTTAGCACCATCGGATTGGGTGTACCCAGCTTTAGTTCCACATCTGGACAAACCCCCCTCATGTAGTCACTGTTTTAATCAAAGAGTGTAAAAGGAGAAGTAACATCCATATGATGGCATTAAAAATAAAAACAAAGACATAAAGCGGTGCATTTTTTGTGTCAAATTGGTACATCGTTAATATTATACTAATTGTGAAAAATCCCAAAATATGGCAATAGCATTTTTAACAAAGAGTAAGTCACAATTTAGTAGATCACCCATAACCCATTGTTGCATCACAATCTCCTTTGAAATAAAGTACATTGTTATTGTGGGCCTGCATCCATTATTATGCTGTTTTTTGTGTCTATACATCATTCATTTATTGATATATACCTATGATTTTTTTGTGTCTTATACATGACGTAATGGTTCAAGTCATTGTCTAGGTCAGAGGTTCCCAAATTCGGTCCTCAAGGCACCCCAATGGTCTGTATGCCACAGTGTCCTGAACGCTGCTGATTTAGGTATGTGTGGGGGCCCTGGGGCAACTACCACAGTTGCCCTGTTGTTAACCTGGCAATGTGCATTATTGGAAACTTTAACTTTTTTGGCATGGTAAGGATGAGTCCCAGGTTGGTCCTATGAAAAGTTTGCCACCATATTTTAACATCTAATTTTTTATTTATTTTTCATTTATTAAGTTATTTATATACAGTAGTGCGCACATATTCTGCAGGGCTTTCCAGAGAATATTTGGCCATTTGCATTAGTCCCTGCACCAGTGGCATTTCCAATCCATATTATCTACCACATTAACCAGCCAATGTTTTTGGATTGTGGGAGGAAACTGGAGTACCTGGAAGAAATCCAAGCAAAACTGGGAGAACTCAACACAGTTAAGGCCTTGGTGGAAATCATACTGAAGACCCCTGTGTTTTGAGGTAGTAATGTCAATTATTTTTTCACGTAGATCTGTCATACTGAAGACCTCTGTGTTTTGAGGCAGTAATGTCAATCATTTTTTCACGTAGATCTGTCATACTGAAGACCCCTGTGTTTTGAGGTAGTAATGTCAATCATTTTTTCACGTAGATCTGTCATACTGAAGACCCCTGTGTTTTGAGGTAGTAATGTCAATCATTTTTTCACGTAGATCTGTCATACTGAAGACCTCTGTGTTTTGAGGTAGTAATGTCAATCATTTTCTTCACACAGTTCTGTAGTGCAGTAGTAGTAGTTCAGATTTTTAGAATAAACTAATTGTGAATTTGTTATTTATGTGTCTAACTCATAAAAATAATGCATGACAAGAAAAATAAAAGAAATGTAAGAAAAAAACACACTAAAAGCTAAAAAATATTAGTGGCGCCAGAGAGAAAGTACGATGGCTCTGAGAATGAAGAACACTAGCTGGTCAGAAACATCCTGTAGGAAATGCTAGCTTAATAGGCAGATTGATTAATTCATTAATATATTTATAAATGTCTTTACCAAATGAATCATAAATCTATTTTTACTGATTTGCTCTGTTTTTAGTATCTCCTATGCATATACTGTATGCTTGATTTAATCCAACATCTACGGTATATTTTTTCTTTTTTGCTTATTTGAGTAGCAAAATACTGTACGGTAGTACAATACAATGAAAAAGCAAAAACTATGTGTTCCAGTCTTGTATTAAATTAAGAATTCAAACAAAAAAAAATTATTGTACTCCATTAACGGGCCACTCTCGGACCAAAATTATATTTTCACACAAAGAAACAAAAATGTATAATGGGTGACCACTAAATAATTATTAGAATTCAACTTTTATTATTAACTTTAAAAGCCAGCAAAATAAAAGTGAAAGTGATAATTGTGATAATATCTATGAATTAAAATAATCAATCCACTGTCTGTCGTCAGCGTTTCTTTGAATGAATATACTGTAATTGTTGTGAAAATTCACATTCCATCAAACATCTTGCCTTAAATGCATACAGTTGATATCTATAAGTATCCCAACAATTCTAGTTAAGATAGGACATTTGATGGAATGTGAATTGTCACAATCATTATATTCATTCAAAGAAACGCAGACAACAGGCAGTGGATTGAGTACTGTATTATAATTCACAGATATTTTCCCAATTATCACATCCACTTATATTTTGCTGGCTTTTAAAATGAATAATAAAAGTTGAATTTTAATTATTTATTTAGTGGTCAGTCATTATATATTTGTGTGACTTTGTGTGAGAATATACTTCTTGTCCATGTGTGCCCCATTAATGAAATACTTTTTCTTCTGTTTGGATAATGTGTATATGTATACCACTTATTCCGTATTCCTCCCCGAAATAAATTTGCTTTTGATAATACTGTACAAATATTTGGAGAAGGACAGTACGTACTCATTTTGTCTGTGCGGAAACTGTCCCTTTCTGTTCCCAACATTGTATTAAATAAATAACAGTAATGTGCAGATGGCTGAATATGTTATGCAGACTGAGGCAGACATGACAAAATAAGACAAATGACAACTACCATGTGTGATGACACAGCTCTGCATATTAATTATATAACAGATGAATCTAAATAGCTTACAGTATTGCTTCCCTTGTGGCCAGTAATGCCAAGCTTGGTTGGCTGCATTATAAACTGAACTGATAATCTGAAATTTTGAAGCATGACTGCATAGAAATGTTAAGAAAATATTGTGTCCATACCTATACTATACAGCCTTTATTAACCATAGCAAATTTTAGTCATGCCATAGAGCCATATAAATTAGCACAATAACTAGTGGTTAAAATCTATGAGCAAACAAGAACAGATTTAATGCTCATCAAATATTTGCAGTTTCTCAAAGAAATACATTTATAGTTTAACTTGCACATGAAGGCTTTCTGTACATTCCTTTTAAGGCAATTCAATGAAGCATTTTTTACGTGGCGCTAATTAATGAACACCTGATGGAGCAATAAAATTGTTGCTTCAATCAGGCATGAATGCCGTGGGTGCCCACGTTTCTGCTTGCAGCCTCCTGATGTGGCAAGCAGAAATGTGTGAAAAGTTTGGGGTATGGAAGCCTTAACTGCCATTTGGGGGTGCTCTAACCAGGACTTTAGATGGTTTAGCTGCTATATGCGGCTAAAGCAAGAAGACCTGGCTCCCAGGTAAGTGCACAAAACAATAAGAAGCAGCCTATATCCAAAACACAATAGGGGTGTTCCCCCCACCCCCAAAAATAATACAAAGCGAAAAAAGTGAGTGAATCGGACAATGGCGCCCTTCTATCTCCACATATAAGTAGATGTAATCTCAGTAAATATTAGAGAATAGATCAGCAATATACGTTCCTGTATGTAGCTTGTATCATCAGCATGTGATAGATCACAGGTTCTCAAACTCGGTCCTCAGGACCCCACACAGTGCATGTTTTGCAGGTCTCCTCACAGAATCACAAGTGAAATAATTAGCTTCACCTGTGGACCTTTTAAAATGTGTCAGAGAGTAATTAATACACCTGTGCACTTGCTGGGTTACCTGCAAAACATGCACTGTGTGGGGTCCTGGGGACTGAGTTTGAGAACCTCTGTGATAGATCAATCTCAACGTTTTCCACACAGTATTCTTCCTTTTGTTCCGTTTCCTCTCCAGATACCCATAAAATAGAGGGAATGGGCAGACAATAGTATAATACCGTTTTATTTTTTGACAAACATAAAAACTTCAATCCAATAATAAGATTAAAAAATTGACACACAAGTGACAAGGAAAATCCCAGAGAATAGAGGTAATGTAATTACCGGATAGTAAGAGAACCTGAATAAGTTCTCAAACTCGCATAGATGTAACAGCAATCTCAGGCAGCCACCCGGGTTAACAGCTCCCTGGAACCGGTAATCACTTTCGCCCACAGTCGTCTGGATGATCCCTCTCACAGCACCGACGCGTTTCAGGTCTATTCCAGACCCTTTTTTAAGGTAAGTGTGTCAGCATCTATTCAACCTGCCTATTTATATGAACATCCCCCAATCAGAAAAAATATACACATTCCTAAAAGATAACACCTGTTGTAAAATGGCAGCTTCCATACAGTTTATTTCTGTAACCCTGGTAACCTTCTCTATCCACCTATCATATGGTGCCACATATTTAGTCACATGACATTAAATCATGTGACTACCATATTTGTTATCCCAACACTAGTATCTGTAGAGTGGGTACTTCCGCCCTTAATTGACGTCACATCCGCCCTCAAAACACCAAAATAAACCCGCAATCATAGCTGCTGCTTAGGAGTCCTCTCCATACATCAACAGTTTCCCCTCTGCGGCAGCCAGTCACCCGCGATTTCAATATAACACTGTCCCAATCGCGGCAATGCACTGGCACTTCCGCCCTTACTCGACGGTGGTCCGTGCGTCATATCCGGTCCCAGTTATCATCCTGTGTAGTCCCTTACAGCGGAGGGCTGGCACTTCCGCCCTTACTTCTTTCAGGCGAGTGTGTCATATCCGCCCACAGTCTTCTCTTGATTGTATAGTGACGGCGGGTTTGTACTTCCGCCCTCACTGAATCCTAATGTATGTGTCATATCCGCCCTGAGTTGATTATTAAAACGTCCTGATATCTTGACAGGGTAAAATCATAGCAGCATTCATATCTATTTGGGTAGTCCTTTCGATACCACATGATGTTTCATAGGTTCATCACAAGTCCCCATTCTGATGTAGACATATCATATTTCTTCATGGTTAATACAGCTAAAATTAAAGAATAAAATGCCTTAAAATGTGATAACAATTTCCACACGATCCCAATTTAGTGGGGATCATAACATATACATGGAACACTGCATCATATATAAAACACAAATATATAAAATAAATTAAAATGATTGACAGATAAAATGGGGCACAGAGGTAAATATAGAAAGGGAGTGGTAGGTGCATCTAATATCGATGATACAGTGCAAAAAATCCCTACAAAAACCACTTCAACTCAAAATCCGAGTATAATCCATGGGGTATCAGTGTATTGTATTTATAAATTAATTCCATCTCAGTTTTAGCCAGGCACCTAGAAAGATCTTTGTGTCGACGGCCGCTCTCCACCCTCTTAATACCTACAAATCTAATGATTTGTTTAGGGTCACAATTGTGACACTTTTTGAAATGACTGGATAATGCATGAGTGTCTAGCCCCCTTCTGATATTCCTAAGGTGCTCTCCTACCCGTATCTTAACCTGTCTCGAGGTTCGTCCATTATAGAACAGGTGGCATGTACACTCGATGGCGTAAACCACATTTTTCACATTACACGTAACATAGTCTCGTATTTCATGAATGGCCCCATTGATGTCGAGATTTTCTAATTTTTTCCCACTGTCTGTGGTAATTTCTCTACATCCCACACAGGATCCACATCTGTGAAATCCTTTAGTGCTTCTCATAGCTTCCTTTTTAATTGGGGGCAAATCACTTCTCACCAAGGCATTCCTCAAGTTTGGGGCTTTTTTATAAATAAACAACGGTTGTTCTGGTAATACGCCCTTCAAAATGGGGTCTTTCTTAAGTACCCCCCAGTGCTTTTTAAAAGATTTCTGTAACATTTTATGTTGGACATTGTACTGTGTAATAAAAGCATATTCAAACTTATTGGATATTTCTGTCTTATTTTTATCCTCAAGAAGAGTTTTCCGTTCCAGATGGGTGACATTGTCCTTAACCTCTTTTAGTGAGGCTGCTTCATATCCACTACTTTTAAATCTATCTTCCAACTGCTTTAATTGTTCACTACAGACGGCTTCATCTGAACAGTTCCGTTTAACTCGTTTGAATTGGCTGTTGGGGATGGAATTGAGCCAATTTCTATGATGGCAACTGTTTCTGTCAATATAAGTCTGTGAATCAGTGGGTTTTGTAAATGTCTTAGTGCATAGAGTGCCATCCTTTATATATAGGCTAATGTCTAAGAAATTAACCTCAATGTTGCTCACATTAAAAGTGAATTCAATATGACAGGGATTATCATTGAGATAAGTACAAAATTTCTCAAGATCTTCCCTCTCTCCTTTCCACAGAAAAAGGACATCGTCTATATAGCGCTTCCAGGACACCAGGTTCGCCCCAAATGGGTGGGAGCCCCATATAAAGTCGGTTTCCCATTTACCCATAAAAATATTAGCATAACTTGGGGCGAACCTGGTGCCCATGGCTGTACCCACTCTCTGTGCAAAAAAATCTCCATTAAACATGAAATAATTGTTTTCCAGAATAAAACGAACACTTTCAATAATGAAATCCTGAGTATTACTCTCAATGTTACTTCTACTAAGAGAGTCTGCCACAGCCATTAGACCGATCTGATGGTCAATAATGGTATAAAGGGACTTAACGTCCGCCGTTACCATATACATATCACTTTCCCATGTGAATGTCTGTAACCAATTCAAAAGATCTTTTGTGTCCCATAAATGCGATCTATTTTTCATTACCAAAGGTTGTAAGTGGAAATCAATCATTTCTGAAATATTCGCAGATACCGATCCAATCCCAGATACAATAGGTCTGCCGGTTGGATGCTGTGCATCCTTGTGAACCTTTGGCAGAAGATAGATCACCGGGACTATAGGATCCTTATTCACAATAAAATCCTGTTCCTTTTTGGTAAGCACGTTCATGTCCCCATATTTTTTACTCAGATCCTCTAGTTTTGTTTGAATTTTTAACGTGGGGTCCGTTCTTAATTTCTGATAGGTTTCTCTGTCGCTCAAATGTTTTTCCACTTCAGAGACATACCAACTTCTGTCCATCACTACTATACCTTCCCCTTTATCAGCTGGTTTAATAACCAGTTCCTGGTTGTTTTAAGTTGTTTTAGTGCCTCTCTCTCCTTTATTGTAAGATTACACTTAACCCCCTGGTTGTTGATACCCTTCAGATCATCTTGTACCAATGAGGAGAAGGTCTCTACAAAATTTCCCTTCACATGTTGTGGGGAAAAAATGGATCTTGGTTTGAAGGGGGTGGTGGCCTCTATATAGTTCGTATCTAAATCCTGTATACATTCCTTTGTTAGAAAGAATTTTTTGAGGCACAATTTCCTGATAAACTTATGTATATCCACAAAAGTGGAGAATTTATTGATGGAGGTAGTGGGGGCATATTTCATTCCCTTCTCAAGGACTTTCGTCTCATATATTGACAAACTATGAGAGCTGATATTAAAGATCTTAATGCCATCCTCTCTCCGTTAGTTCACAACCTCCATAATGGAGGTGTCGGGAGCAGGACTTAATTCTGTTTTCTGTTGTGTAATGGTTTTACCTTTTCTCTTTTTACTTTTTGGCCTCTTTCTACCCCCCCTTTTGCCCCTTACTTTCTTAATTTTAGGAGCTAATGGGGGTTGTGTTCCCTCCTCCCTCTCTCTAAAAAATGGTCCTCCCTAAATTCTCTCTCAAGTGGAGAGAATCTGTTTCTATGTTCAAAGGGTAAGTTAGTTCTATAATTAGAATATCCCCTTCTTTCTCGGTTATAACCTCTATTTTGCGTTCTCTCCTTTGGGTGGTCATAATGTTCTTTCCTCACTGGTGTTCTACCATAATCCTCCCGTCTTCTCATGTCCCAGGATTTAGTTTGACCCAGATTTCTGTTCTGTTGTTTACATTTATTATGTGCAGGAATAAAGGTATTTCCTCTATATTGGTCATTTGATGGATTGAATCTTCTCATTCTATTTTCCTGTCCCTGCCTTCTATTTCTTTCTATGGGGGTACGGTCAGTCTGTATTCCAAAAGATAATTCGGGATCTTCTTCCTGTGTGGTTTTCTCATGCTTTTCTTTCTTATCCCTAATATATTTCCTTATTTTTCTATCTACTAATGCTTTCTCTGTTTTTTTTAGGTTAGCCTCTATTCTCTGTTCTAATTCTTTATATTCACTATTATCTGCAAAGGGACTGATAAGGTCCCTATATACCTTAATTTGCTCATCTAGTTTTTCTAGTTCTCTTTTCCTTTCTTTAATAATCAGGTTCATGAGGGATATGGAACAATCATTCATAATACCTTCCCATTCTTCTTTAAATGCACTAGATGAATTATCAAATGAAACCTTTTTATCTATCTGTAGGCCCCTTGGTATGATGTTATTAACTACATACTTTTCTAGAGTTACCATCTCCCACCATGATTTATTTTCTTTGATGAGGGTATTCTCAAGTTTTCTCATAATTGCTTCTAGGCTCTCATCTAGTAGCTCAATATGCTCCCCATCATCTCTAAATAGATTATCCAAAATGGAACGCCTATGATCTCTAAATTTAAACATCCTAAATGCAGCACTAAGTTGGTAGTCAGAAAGGGAAAATGTAAACAATCCTAAAGCAAGAAGACCTGGCTCCCAGGTAAGTGCGCAAAACAATAAGGAGCAGCCTATATCCAAAACACAATAGGGGTGTTCCCTCCACCCCAAAAAATAATACAAAGGGAAAAAAGTGAGTGAATCGGACAATGGCGCCCTTCTATCTCCACATATAAGTAGATGTAATCTCAGTAAATATAAGAGAATAGATCAGCAATATACGTTCCTGTATGTAGCTTGTATCATCAGCATGTGATAGATCAATCTCCCCGTTTTCCACACAGTATTCTTCCTTTTGTTCCGTTTCCTCTCCAGATACCCATAAAATAGAGGGAATGGGCAGACAATAGTATAATACCATTTTATTATTTGACAAACATAAAAACTTCAATCCAATAATAAGATTAAAAAATTGACACACAAGTGACAAGGAAAATCCCAGAGAATAGAGGTAATGTAATTACCGGATAGTAAGGAAATGTATTAGGGATAAGAAAGAAAAGCATGAGAAAACCACACAGGAAGAAGATCCCGAATTATCTTTTGGAATACAGACTGACCGTACCCCCATAGAAAGAAATAGAAGGCAGGGACAGGAAAATAGAATGAGAAGATTCAATCCATCAAATGACCAATATAGAGGAAATACCTTTATTCCTGCACATAATAAATTTAAACAACAGAACAGAAATCTGGGTCAAACTAAATCCTGGGACATGAGAAGACGGGAGGATTATGGTAGAACACCAGTGAGGAAAGAACATTATGACCACCCAAAGGAGAGAACGCAAAATAAAGGTTATAACAGAAAAAGAAGGGGATATTCTAATTATAGAACTAACTTACCCTTTGAACATCGAAACAGATTCTCTCCACTTGAGAGAGAATTTAGGGAGGACCGTTTTTTAGAGAGAGGGAGGAGGGAACACAACCCCCATTAGCTCCTAAAATTAAGAAAGTAAGGGGCAAAAGGGGGGGTAGAAAGAGGCCAAAAAGTAAAAAGAGAAAAGGTAAAACCATTACGCAACAGAAAACAGAATTAAGTCCTGCTCCCGACACCTCCATTATGGAGGTTGTGAACCAACGGAGAGAGGATGGCATTATGATCTTTAATATCAGCTCTCATAGTTTGTCAATATATGAGACGAAAGTCCTTGAGAAGGGAATGAAATATGCCCCCACTACCTCCATCAATAAATTCTCCACTTTTGTGGATATACATAAGTTTATCAGGAAATTGTGCCTCAAAAAATTATTTCTAACAAAGGAATGTATGCAGGATTTAGACACGAACTATATAGAGGCCACCACCCCCTTCAAACCAAGATCCATTTTTTTCCCACAACATGTGAAGGGAAATTTTGTAGAGACCTTCTCCTCATTGGTACAAGATGATCTGAAGGGTATCAACAACCAGGGGGTTAAGTGTAATCTTACAATAAAGGAGAGAGAGGCACTAAAACAACTTAAAAACAACCAGGAACTGGTTATTAAAAAATGCTGATAAAGGGGGAGGTATAGTGGTGATGGACAGAAGTTGGAATGTCTCTGAAGTGGAAAAACATTTGAGCGACAGAGAAACCTATCAGAAATTAAGAACGGACCCCACGTTAAAAATTCAAACAAAACTAGTGGATCTGAGTAAAAAATATGGGGACATGAACGTGCTTACCAAAAAGGAACAGGATTTTATTGTGAATAAGGATCCTATAGTCCCGGTGAACTATCTTCTGCCAAAGGTTCACAAGGATGCACAGCATCCACCCGGCAGACCTATTGTATCTGGGATTGGTTCGGTATCTGCGAATCTTTCAGAAATGATTGATTTCCACTTACAACCTTTGGTAATGAAAAATAGATCGCATTTACGGGACACAAAAGATCTTTTGAATTGGTTACAGACATTCACATGGTAAAGTGATATGTATATGGTAACGGCGGACGTTAAGTCCCTTTATACCATTATTGACCATCAGATCGGTCTAAAGGCTGTGGCAGACTCTCTTAGTAGAAGTAACATTGAGAGTAATACTCAGGATTTCATTATTGAAAGTGTTCGTTTTATTCTGGAAAACAATTATTTCATGTTTAATGGAGATTTTTTTGCACAGAGAGTGGGTACAGCCATGGGCACCAGGTTCGCCCCAAGTTATGCTAATATTTTTATGGGTAAATGGGAAACCGACTTTATATGGGGCTCCCACCCATTTGGGGCGAACCTGGTGTCCTGGAAGCGCTATATAGACGATGTCCTTTTTCTGTGGAAAGGAGAGAGGGAAGATCTTGAGAAATTTTGTACTTATCTCAATGATAATCCCTGTCATATTGAATTCACTTTTAATGTGAGCAACATTGAGGTTAATTTCTTAGACATTAGCCTATATATAATGGATGGCACTCTATGCACTAAGACATTTACAAAACCCACTGATTCACAGACTTATATTGACAGAAACAGTTGCCATCATAGAAATTGGCTCAATTCCATCCCCAACAGCCAATTC
This sequence comes from Pseudophryne corroboree, assembly GCF_028390025.1. Taxonomy (NCBI): domain Eukaryota; kingdom Metazoa; phylum Chordata; class Amphibia; order Anura; family Myobatrachidae; genus Pseudophryne; species Pseudophryne corroboree. The sequence continues at coordinate 762,509,119 of NC_086445.1, forward strand.
AAACGAGTTAAACATAACTGTTCGGATGAAGCCGTCTGTAGTGAACCATTAAAGCAGTTGGAAGATAGATTTAAAAGTAGTGGATATGAAGCAGCCTCACTAAAAGAGGTTAAGGACAATGTCACCCATCTGGAACGGAAAACTCTTCTTGAGGATAAAAATAAGACAGAAATATCCAATAAGTTTGAATATGCTTTTATTACACAGTACAATGTCCAACATAAAATGTTAGAGAAATCTTTTAAAAAGCACTGGGGGGTACTTAAGAAAGACCCCATTTTGAAGGGCGTATTACCAGAACAACCATTGTATATTTATAAAAAAGCCCCAAACTTGAGGAATGCCTTGGTGAGAAGTGATTTGCCCCCAATTAAAAAGGAAGGTATGAGAAGCACTAAAGGATTTCACAGATGTGGATCCTGTGTGGGATGTAGAGAAATTACCACAGACAGTGGGAAAAAATTAGAAAATCTCAACATCAATGGGGCCATTCATGAAATACGAGACTTTATTACGTGTAATGTGAAAAATGTGGTTTACGCCATCGAGTGTTCATGCCACCTGTTCTATATTGGACGAACCTCGAGACAGGTTAAGATACGGGTAGGAGAGCACCTTAGGAATATCAGAAGGGGGCTAGACACTCATGCATTATCCAGTCATTTCAAAAAGTGTCACAATTGTGACCCTAAACAAATCATTAGATTTGTAGGTATTAAGAGGGTGGAGAGCGGCCGTCGACACAAAGATCTTTCTAGGTGCCTGGCTAAAACTGAGATGGAATTAATTTATAAATACAATACACTGATACCCCATGGATTAAACTCGGATTTTGAGTTGAAGTGGTTTTTGTAGGGATTTTTTGCACTGTATCATCGATATTAGATGCACCTACCACTCCCTTTCTATATTTACCTCTGTGCCCCATTTTATCTGTCAATCATTTTAATTTATTTTATATATTTGTGTTTTATATATGATGCAGTGTTCCGTGTATATGTTATGATCCCCACTAAATTGGGATCATGTGGAAATTGTTATCACATTTTTAAGGCATTTTATTCTTTAATTTTAGCTGTATTAACCATGAAGAAATATGATATGTCTACATCAGAATGGGGACTTGTGATGAACCTATGAAACATCATGTGGTATCGAAAGGACTACCCAAATAGATATGAATGCTGCTATGATTTTACCCTGTCAAGATATCAGGACGTTTTAATAATCAACTCAGGGCGGATATGACACATACATTAGGATTCAGTGAGGGCGGAAGTACGAACCCGCCGTCACTATACAATCAAGAGAAGACTGTGGGCGGATATGACACACTCGCCTGAAAGAAGTAAGGGCGGAAGTGCCAGCCCTCCGCTGTAAGGGACTACACAGGATGATAACTGGGACCGGATATGACGCACGGACCACCGTCGAGTAAGGGCGGAAGTGCCAGTGCATTGCCGCGATTGGGACAGTGTTATATTGAAATCGCAGGTGACTGGCCGCCGAAGAGGGGAAACTGTTGATGTATGGAGAGGACTCCTAAGCAGCAGCTATGATTGCGGGTTTATTTTGGTGTTTTGAGGGCGGATGTGACGTCAATTAAGGGCGGAAGTACCCACTCTACAGATACTAGTGTTGGGATAACAAATATGGTAGTCACATGATTTAATGTCATGTGACTAAATATGTGGCACCATATGATAGGTGGATAGAGAAGGTTGCCAGGGTTACAGAAATAAACTGTATGGAAGCTGCCATTTTACAACAGGTGTTATCTTTTAGGAATGTGTATATTTTTTCTGATTGGGGGATGTTCATATAAATAGGCAGGTTGAATAGATGCTGACACACTTACCTTAAAAAAGGGTCTGGAATAGACCTGAAACGCGTCGGTGCTGTGAGAGGGATCATCCAGACGACTGTTGGCGAAAGTGATTACCGGTTCCAGGGAGCTGTTAACCCGGGTGGCTGCCTGAGATTGCTGTTACATCTATGCGAGTTTGAGAACTTATTCAGGTTCTCTTACTATCCGGTAATTACATTACCTCTATTCTCTGGGATTTTCCTTGTCATTTGTGTGTCAATTTTTTAATCTTATTATTGGATTGAAGTTTTTATGTTTGTCAAAAAATAAAACGGTATTATACTATTGTCTGCCCATTCCCTCTATTTTATGGGTATCTGGAGAGGAAACGGAACAAAAGGAAGAATACTGCGTGGAAAACGGGGAGATTGATCTATCACATGCTGATGATACAAGCTACATACAGGAACGTATATTGCTGATCTATTCTCTAATATTTACTGAGATTACATCTACTTATATGTGGAGATAGAAGGGCGCCATTGTCCGATTCACTCACTTTTTTCCCTTTGCTATATGCGGCTAAACCTGGTGCTTTTGGGTGTGATAATTACTGGGCATCTAAAACAATTGAATTGCACCTCCGGGCATCAGTTAATTATCGCAGTATGAAAACAGTTGAATTCCCCAATTTGACTACTACTCAAGGTTGTTAAATTGTATTTTAAGACCATAGACAATGTTGTTGTCTTTTCAGATAATTAATTTTCTTTTATGTCTATAGTAAAACTTCCATCTCCACTTTCATAAATGCCGCTCTCCTTCCATGCTGCAAATAAACAGTAAGTACTCTGCTTTTCGATCAGAAGAGGATGGGAGGAAGAGTAGAAGAAGCAGCAGTAGTGACCGCTCATGGTTACTTTGTAAGCAAAACAAATGTTTCCAACAGGTATTCTTTTACTGAAATAAACAATAAAAAAGATAAATCATTAATCACCTGAATTTAAAATATTTTAGTAAATCAGGACATCTTCAAGGTTCAGGAGCAAGCATTATGGAGTTATGTTCGTTAAACATTTATATAAAGATAATTTATATAATGATCCCTCAAAGCTGAAAATGCACAATAATCAAATATAAATATAAACAATAATAACACCATAACTGTCATAATTTAATAAATGCTACAAATTCCAGAAAAATAATTTTATTTTTTAATCCTTATTAAATCACATAGAAAGTGGTGACAGACATACTAGAATTTCAGGTTCCTAAGCAAATCAGGAAAAACATGTATTCTTCATAATTTATTGATGTAAATATTCTGGAGAAAGTTTATCTTCTATGTATACAGTACTTTCAACCTCCATCTCCCATTTGTTTTCTAAGTATACTGTAGCTCTTGATTGCCAGTGAAAAGATTCCAATACTAGTGCTTATATTAGTGGGATAAACATTATAATGAGCCAAGTGCTTGCAGAAATGCCAGCAGATAATTATAACAGCACTTCTTATTATAACAGCACTTCTTACTTCCCACCAATGATTTAATTTAATGTATTAGTACATTTTGCAAGAGAGGTCCTTTTCCACTACAGTACATTAAACTAAGAAGCGCTATAGCTAACAATGCATATGGACATATTAGGGTTATGGCAGTGTCGTGAACCATAGTCTTTAAACTAGAGATGAGTGGGTTTGGTTCTCTGAGAACCGAACCCCCCCCAAACTTCACGCTCCAAGCCTGGTTTCGAGCCCAGCTCGGGTTTTCCTGCCTGGCTTCACTAGGCAGGCGATACCGAGAATGTACAGAGACGTCAGAAAAAGTGTCATCAGTGTCCTAAAAAATGCAGTTGTACCCACTGTCCACTTAACCACGGACATGTGGGCAAGTGGAACAGGGCAGACAAAGGACTATAAGACTGTGACAGTCCACTGGGTAAATGTATTGCCTCTGCAGCAACAACAACAGCAGCGGCACAAGTCTCAGCATCTCGCAAATGCCAACTTGTTCCTAGGCAGGCTATGCTATGTATCACCACTTTCGATAAGAGGCACACCGCTGACAACCTCTTACGGAAACTGAGGGACATCATCGCACAGTGGCTTACCCCACTTAGACTTTCCTGGGGATTTGTGATATCGGACAACACCACCAATATTGTGCGTGCATTACATCTGGGCAAATTCCAGCACGTCCCATGTTTTGAACATACAATTAATTTGGTGGTGCAGAATTTTTTGAAAAATGACAGGGGCATGCAGGAGATGCTGTCGGTGGCCCGAAAAAATGCGGGCCACTTTTGACATTCAGCCACCGTGTGCCGAAGACTGGAGCGCCAGCAAACACTCCTGAACCTGTCCTGCCATCACCTGAAGCAAGAGGTGGTAATGAGGTGGAATTCAACACTCTATATGCTTCAGAGGATGGAGGAGCAGCAAAAGGCCATTAAAGCCTATACATCCACCTACGATATAAGCAAAGGAGGGGGAATGCACCTGACTCAAGCGCAATGGAGAATGATTTCCATCTTGTTCAAGGTTCTCCAACCCTTCGAACTTGTCACACGTGAAGTCATTTCAGACATTGCCAGCTTGAGTCAGGTCATTCCCCTCATCAGGCTTTTGCAGAAGCAGCTGGAGAAATTGAAGGAGGAGCAAAGATGGAGCAATTCCGCAAAGTATGTGGGACTTGTTGATGGAGCCATTAACTCGCTTTGCTAGGAATCAAGAGTGGTCAATCTGTTGAAATCAGAGCACTACAATTTGGCCACCATGCTCGATCCCAGGTTTAAAGCCTACGTTGTATCACTCTTTCCAGCAGACACACGTCTGCAGAGGTTCAAAGACCTGCTGGTGAGGAAATTGTCAACTCAAGCGGAACGTGACCCGTCAACAGCTCCTCCTTCATTGTCTCCTGCAACTGGGGTTGTGAGGAAAAGGATTAGATTTCCTAGCCCACCCACTGGCGGTGATGCAGGGCAGTCAAAAGTGCATGCTGACATCTGGTCCAGACTGAAGGTACCTGCAACGATTACTGACATGTCTACTGTCACTGTATATGATTCTGTCACCATTGAAAGAATGGTGGATGATTATATGAGTGACAGCATCCAAGTAGATATGGCTGTCTGTATACTGACTGGAAAAAGAGGCAATTTGGATGCCCTTGCACAAACTGGCTTTATTTTACCTAAGTTGCCCCCCCCCCCCTCCAGTGTGTACTCCAAAAGAGTGTTTAGTACAGCCGGTAACCTTGTCAGAGATCGGCATAGGAGGTTACTTCCACAAAATGTGGAGAAGATGATGTTCATCAAAATGAATTATAAATTCCTCCAGGAAGACCTTGACCAGCAATTGCCTACAGAAAGTACACAGGGACCTGTGATGGAGGATTCCAGTGGGGACGAATTAATACTCTGTGAGGAGGAGGATGTACACACTGAAAGGGGTGAGGAAATCGGAGGTCGAGGATGAGGTCAACATCTTGTCTCTGTAGAGCCAGTTTGTGCAAGGAGAGATTGATTGCTTCTTTTTTGGTGGGGGCCCAAACAAGGCCCAAACAAACCAGTCATTTCAGCCATAGTCATGTGGCAGACCCTGTCGCTGAAATGATTGGTTTGTTAAAGTGTGCATGTCCTGTTTATACAACATAAGGGTGGGTGGGAGGGCCAAAGGATAATTTCATCTTGCACCTCTTTTTCTTCTTTGCGTCATGTGCTGTTTGGGGACTAGTTTTTTAAAGTGCCATCCTGTCTGACACTGCCATACATGTCCAGGGGTACTGCCGTATAAGTCCAGGTGTACTGCCGTATAAGTCCAGTCCAGTGGTGCTGTCTTGTGCTGCTTAAGTTCAGTGGTGGTGTCTTGTGCTCCCATAAGTCCAGTAGTGGTGTCCTGTGCTGTATATTATTCACTCCAATTAAAAGGGTTATATACATTACTTATATTATAATCCAAATAATTTTTACAGGGTTTGCCCTGTGTGGTGTAGGGGTACGATAGCCTGTGCTGCATATTATTATAATAGCTCCAAATAAAAGGGTTATTATTATCCAAATTAATTTTAAAGGCTTTGCAATGTGTGTGTAGATTAGGGGTACGCCATCCTGTGCCACCAATATTGTGCGTGTATTACATATGGGAAAATTCCAGCACATCCCATGTTGTTTGTGCCGCACACTTGTGTCACTTAGCTTAGTCATACAGCTACCTCATTGCACCTCTTTTACTTCTTTGCATGATGTGCTGTTTGGGGCCTGGTTTTTTTAAGTGCCATCCTGTCTGCAACTGCAGTGCAACTTCTAGATGGGCCAGGTGTTTGTGCTGCACACTTGTGTCACTTAGCTTAGCCATCCAGCTACCTCATTGCACCTCTTTTACTTTTTTGCATGATGTGCTGTTTGGGGACTAGTTTTTGAATAGTGCCATCCTGTCTGCAACTGCAGTGCCACTCCTAGATGGGCTAGGTGTTTGTGCCGCAGACTTGTATCGCTTAACTTAGTCATACAGCCACCTCGGTGCAACCTTTTGGCCTAAAAACAATATTGTGAGGTGTTCAGTGTTCAGAATAGACTGGAAATGAGTGGAAATGAATGTTATTGAGGTTAATAATACCGTAGGATCAAAATGACCCCCAAATTATGTGATTTAGCTGTTTTTATCAAAAATCAACCCGATCCAAAACCAAAACACGAAAGGGTGGTTTTGGCAAAACCAATCCAGATCCAAAACACAATCATGGAACCAGAACCAAAACACAAAAAGTACCCATTGCACATCTCTACTTTAAAAAATATATTTCCATAGACACTACCAGTTTCAACCTCAAGGGTCTAGTGGAGTTTAATGATCAAACAGTTGTAGTTATAAATGAACAGGCCCAATTCTCCAAGAACCGGATCTACCCAAACACTGCCAGGATCCGAGTCTGACTCGGGTTTTCAAATGTCACTGCATTGTCCATTCAAGGGTGCACCACTGGTGCTCATTTTTCTCCATCAAGGGGCTGGGGCTGCAAAAGGGGTACCTGTGTCCTCCAGGGGTGCTGTGTTCCATCAAGGGGCTGGGGCTGGTGTTTTCTCCGGGGCTGCTGTATATTCATCAGTGTACAGATAGTGTATAATCATGCACATATTGTGACACTGTAGTTGGTCCGTGCTTTGTTGTACATAAAGGGGTGCTGTATCCATCCATCAAGGAGCTACTCTGTCAATATAGGGTTGCTGTTTTTATGATTTTTTGACAAAAATACAGATTTAAAACCAAAACACACTAGGACGGTTTTGTCCAAACCAAATACAGATCCAAAACACAAGGGAAATTCAGATCCAACACCAAAACCAAAACACGGTGGTCAACGTACATAATGTACAGTATCTATTTGTAGTTGAACTAATTGAAATTTAGATTACAAACTTGATGTTTTGTTGGAAAAGAGGGATTACATACAGTAAATGTTTGAAATAAGAAATTAATGTTACGGTATGCAGCACAGGATTCCAACTGGGGAGTTAGCTGCAATACTTGTTAGATTAGTATAATAAAAAATGCTTTTTTTTGTGCATGAAGATTTTTTTTTATTATTTATTGTCATAAATGTAATATATATATATATATATATATATATATATATATATCACAAGCGAAGAGTGGCACTCTCAGGACTTCAATCAATTAAAGAAGGACACGGCGGTCACAAACTTTGTGACCGCCGTGTCCTTCTTTAATTGATTGAAGTCCTGAGAGTGCCACTCTTCGCTTGTGATTTATATGGTCTATTGATCATTTGTGGAGGCACCTGGGCAGCTGTGTTGTGTTCATGAGAGTGCCGGTCCCCACACTATTATATGTAGGTGTATTATAGTTACGGGACGTTCATGACTGACTGTCGCTATCTACATCGCTTTTGACAAGGCACCTCCCATGTAGAGATCGTCTCATCACTCTTGGCGCAGTGCAGCAGTGCACCTGTGTTTGTTTTTAACTGTCTGTGGGCATGCAGGAGAATACAGGGATTAGAAACATCACACTCCTAGCAGGGGAAACCTGGAGCTTCTCGGATGCTGATGCAGACACCAATCGCTTTAAGGAGCACTTTGAGCACACGGAAGGCGCTGAATCTGTGGAGCAGCTTTATGTCCAGTTACTTAGATTATCCAAAAAGGAGATTGACTTCTTTCTACATGGAGTGACTCTGTCAGACTACCACCGGAGTGGCCAAATACCCAGGGGCTTCCGAGTGAGAAATTCCCCGACGATAGGGAAATTCAATACGGAGTTCTGCCGCAAATGGGCTGCAATCCTAAATAAATGCAGCCTGGATCTTATTCTATTGGTCGTAGAAGAGTTAGCCAGAGAGTTGAAGATTATCAAACAAAAGAAGGCTGAATTTGAAGCACTCCATTTGCCTACACTCAAACAAGATACGGACACTGATTGGCTTGCCAAATTAGCCACTCAGGTTGAAACATACCGCAAAGATTTAGTCAGATTCAAACGCAACAAGCTCACCCTTGTACAGAAGGATTACGTGGAGGGTAGGGTGTATACTTGGGCCTTCAATCCTGGCCATAAAAGAGACTTCAAACCTCGTCAGAGGCATTTTAGAAGGTTTGCTGGTGATACGGAGACTTCGAGTGGTGGCCAGTCGTCTCAGAGTAAGACGGAGACAACAGGCAGGTCTAATACTGGTAAGCGCCCTTTAGGGGTAAGCACACGCGCACAGCGAGAGGCCACAGGGGACCGTTTACCAGACGAAGAGGACAATGGCGGAGGATCCTCAAAGCACAAAAACAAGACCTCAAAGAAGAAGAAAAAATAATCTTCAACCTATTCAGCAGAGACCTCTCGCAAGATGAGGAGAGACTTTTAAACAAAGGATTGTCCTTTATACCTTCCTCCTCATTTAATGATTTCCAATGGAAACTTGATTCCTATCGGTTCAATAGGAAACTCAGGCTACGTGAACATTTTGGCCCTACCGTCTCGACCTCTTCCACAGTGGTTAACCCTCTACAGAAGATCAAAGGTGCCTCGAACTTTGATCCCATCTGTATGAATCCCTCACTTAGGTGCTTCAATCGGTCCTTGGACCAAGAGGTTAAAGGGTTGGTCCGTTCCCTGAAACCAGGCAGATCCAATATATCCAAAACTGACTGGGACATCCTGCATAACTTGAGCAGAGACAATAGTATTGTCATCCGCCCCGCCGATAAGGGGGGAGGGATTGTCTTACAAGATTTACAGAAGTATAAGGATGAGATCTACAGACAGCTTGAGGATAGCACTGTCTATTTAGAAATACCAGTGGATCCAACAGTCAGATTTAATTTGGAACTCAAAGGGGTATTGGATGAGGCAGTGTTACAGGGTGTCATCAACCGGAACACGAGGGATACTCTGATACAGGAGAATCCGGTGGCCCCGGTCCTGTACACACTGCCTAAATACACAAAAATCCTAGAATTTCACCAGGCCGCCCGATTATATCGGCGAGAGACTCGGTCTACTATAGAATCTCTCAATATCTGGACATCTACCTCTAGCCAATAGTCCAAGCCCAGAAGACCTATTTGAAGGACACCACTTCTCTGATATTACAACTACAGAAGTTACCCATACTTCCCGATAATGCCTTTCTCTGCACACTGGACATAGTGAGCCTATATACCAACATCCCCCACTCGGGGGGACTTGAGGCGGTCTACAGGCTTCTGTCATCCAGCCCGCTATACTCTGGTCCAGATATCTCCTTCTTTATTAGACTACTCGAGCTTACCTTGAAGATTCCATTCATTCTTCCAGATTCTTCCATGCAATCGCTCTTTGATTCCCGGTGGTATATTCAGCAACAAGGCTGTGCGATGGGGTCCTGTGTGTCCCCAGCCTTCGCGAACACCTATATGTTTGAAGTTGAACGTCAAGCCTTCTTCAGTGATACCGACACAGCGGCCAAAATTCCGTTCTTTGTACGGTATATTGATGATCTGTTCCTGGTTTGGATAGGGACGGAGACAGAATTCATCAACCTTATGACAGCTATTAATGCTACTGAGAGCACCATTAAATTCACGTACCAGATGAGCACACAGTATGTGAATTATTTGGATGTACAAGTCTCTTTGAAGAATGGTAAAATTTGTACCTCTTTGTATAAGAAGGCCACGGATCGCAATACGATACTTCAGCCAACACCCCATTTCTACCAGGAAGGGACTACAGTTCTCACAATTCTTGAGAATACACCGTATATCGGATGACATCTGTAATACCGAGAGGGAGATTGATAATATGATCAAGCAATTCATGATCAGAGGATATAAATATGTGGACCTTGTTAAAGCCAAAGAGAAAGCCCTGGCGATCCCACGGTCTAAAACCCTGATTCCGTCTGTGGGCAGTAAAGAACGTCTTGGTGACTGTATCCCATTTGTGCAACAGTATACCTCAGCCAGTCCACGTATAGCAAAGGCAGTCAAGAACTTGTGGCCTGTGGTGACAGCAGATCCTGAGCTGACTATGTTAAAGAACACCAAAGTGTTGGCTAGTTATACTAGAAATAGAAATTTAAAGGATTGGCTTGTTAGAAATGATGTTTCCAGTGCTAGAAGTAGTGGGCCCAGCACCTTTCTTACTAGAAAAGCGGGGTGCTACCGATGTACCGGCTGTACAACATGTAGCTACATGGAGTATGGTGATTCCTTTGCCCACCCACACTCTGGGGAACGGATCGCTATACGCCATGTGCTGTCATGTACTAGCACCTACGTGATTTACATTATTCGATGTCCTTGTGGTCTCCTCTATGTGGGGAAGACCACCAGGATGTTTAAGGAACGCATGGCACTCCACAGATCGGCCATAAGACATGCCCTGGAGGGGGGCAAGAGTGGATCCAATCAACCACTGGCCAGGCATTTTAAATTGTTAGGTCATGGCCTGTCCACATTGCGGTATAAAATCATTGATACTGAACCCAAACGTCTGAGAGGGGTTGATAGGGGTAAGGCCCTTCTACAGAGAGAAGCGAGGTGGATACACCGCTTGAATACGATTACCCCCAAAAGGGTTAAATGAGAACCTCCCTTTGAATTGCTTTTTGTGAGTGTACATGTGCCCATAACACCTTGCTCTCCTTGCGCTTAGTTGTTCTGCTCAGCAACATGATGTTTCTTAGATATATTAGCTTTACTTAGGGGGATTAGCATATTGTTGCTTTCTATGTTTTACAGTATGGTGAATATATACATGAGGAGCGTATTCATATTGCCATGTAACTAGCACCCAGTGTACCCGTGAGCATTGTGTCTCTCTTAAACAAATTATACATGCTCCTACTGACATTTATGATGACCATGCCTTCATTATGTATAGGCTTAGCTACATTTGCTTTATCCCCTGATCTGTGTTTTTATCGGACCTGCACGCTCCTGCAATGTCTTTCACTGTTTGTTTATGTCACATGATTGTTTTGGTCTCCAGGCAACCGCTCGAGCGTCCGGGCGCACAGGAAGTGCGCGACGCAGATTGCTGTCGTCCGAGGACCCGGCGCCCGCAGCGATGGCGTGGACACACAAGGGGTGGTGAGTAGGTATTTAAATGTTGTCTTGTATTCACTCTGGTTATCCTGAAGACGATATTAAATTATCGAAACGTCGATTAGACCAAGTTTGTGACCGCCGTGTCCTTCTTTAATTGATTGAAGTCCTGAGAGTGCCACTCTTCGCTTGTGATTTATATGGTCTGTTGATCATTTGTGGAGGCACCTGGGCAGCTGTGTTGTGTTCATGAGAGTGCCAGTCCCCACACTATTCTATATGTATATATATATATATATATATATTATTTACACAAACAAATATTGATGGAGGGAGGGAGAGATAGAGAGAGAGAGAGAGAGAGAGAGAGAGAGACACTGAAGTAAGAATTACAAATGGGGCTGATGATAAAGAAAGATAGGCACACGTACGTACGTACGTACGTACGTACGTACGTACATACAGGGGTTTAGTATGAAATACCTACAATCAAAATCCAGACGGTCAAAATTCCGACAACAATTGATCAACGGTAAAAAATCCAACAAGGTCAAGATACTGACATTTAAAATACAGACAAGGTCAAAATAGCGACATTTAAAATGTCGGCAGGTCAAAAAGCCAACATGAGGTTTTCATTTTTTTTTTGGGTGTATGTCAACATAGGTCGACATGGACACCATATAAGTGTACAGCGTTCCCTCGCATGGCTCGCGTGGTTCGAGCACGGTGCCTCGCTGATCTCAGAACACTATTATATTCCCCCTCCAGGTCCACTGGGATGGTATAGTATGAACAAGTTGGTTTCAATGAAAGAATCATGAAAAACTCATGTGTACTTTTTGACCTGTTGAGATTTTAAATGTCGGTATTTTTACCATGTCGGTATTTTGACTTTGTCGGGATTTTGACCATGTCGGGATTTTGAGCGTCGGTCAGTGGTTGTCGGGATTTTGACGGTCTGGATTTTTATTGAAGGTGAATTAAACGCATCCCACATACAGATATGCACACACATCCATGGAGAAAAAAGGCAAGACACAAATAATACACACTATCATGGGGGAGGAAGAAATAAAGATGGGTTGAGTAAAAAGTATAAGTTAAGGGCCTATGCCATTTGCCTGAGTAAATGTGGATGCAAGATCCACTGTATGTACACTAAATGGTCACACTGCCTTGTTTCTGTTAATGTCATGAGGTGCAGAGGTCGGAAGTCTCATTTAGAGGGCAGAGCCTCAAGAACAGAGGTAAGGGGCATGGCACAAGAGTAATAAGCATGCCTGTGACTAATAAATAATAATTATGCTTTCTTGCTGCTTGGTCTGTAATTCCCCTTTACCATTTTTAGAGAGCATTTGGTTGAATAAACTCTGTTTGTTATTAAAAAAAAAAAATTATCATTAAAAAAGATTAATAATACAAAACAGCCTGAGATTGGTTCCTGGTATGTAATTATTAGTGATGTACACCGGGTTTTGTGTTTTGGTTTTGGATTCGGTTCCACGGCCGTGTTTTGGATTCGGACACGTTTTGGCAAAACCTCCCTGAAAATTTTTTTCTCGGATTCGGGTGTGTTTTGGATTCGTTTTTTTTTTTTACAAAAAACTCTCAAAAACAGCTTAAATCATAGAATTTGGGGGTCATTTTGATCCCATAGTATTATGGTATCCGTTCACATGGTCGACCATGTTATGGTCGACATTGACATGATCGACATGGACACATGGTCGACACATGAAAATTGTCGACACATGAAAAGGTCGACATGAGTTTTTTGAAAAAAAAATTCTTTTGGGGAACTTTTCCATACTTTACGATCCACGTGGACTACGATTGGAACGGTAATCTGTGCCGAGCGTAGTGGTAGCGGAGCGAAGGCACCATGCCCGAAGCATGGCGAGCGAAGCGAGCCATGCGAGGGGACGCAGTGCACTAATTGGGGTTCCCAGTCACTTTACACAAAAAACGACACAAAAAAACCTAATGTCGACCTTTTCATGTGTCGACCTTTCATGTGTCGACCATTTTCATGTGTCGACCATGTGTCCCTGTCGACCATGTCAATGTCGACCAATAGTGGTCGACCTAATGACTGTCGACCATAACATGGTCGACCACTCATACCGGAACCTAGTATTATTAACCTCAATAACCAAAATTTCCACTAATTTCCAGTCTACTCTGAACACCTCACAATATTATTTTTAGTCCTACAATTTGCACCGAGGTCACTGGATGACTAAGCTAAGCGACCCAAGTGGCCGACACAAACACCTGGCCCATCTAGGAGTGGCACTGCAGTGTCAGACAGGATGGCACTTCATGAGCAATGAGGTAGCTGTGTAACTATGCTAAGCGACCCAAGTGGCCGACACAAACACCTGGCCCATCTAGGAGTGGCACTGCAGTGTCAGACAGGATGGCACTTCAAAAAAATAGTCCCCAAACAGCACATGATGCAAAGAAAAAAAGAGGAGCAATGAGGTAGCTGTGTAACTAAGCTAAGCGACCCAAGTGGCCGACACAAAGACCCAAGTGGCCGAAACAAACACCTGGCCCATCTAGGGGTGGCACTGCAGTGTCAGACAGGATGGCACTTCAAAAAAATAGTCCCCAAACAGCACATGATGCAAAGAAAAAAAAAAGGCGCAATGAGGTAGCTGTGTGACTAAGCTAAGCGACCCAAGTGGCCGACACAACACCTGGCCCATCTAGGAGTGGCACTGCAGTTTTCTAGCAAGAGGATGAGTGCTTCCATCCTCATGTGAAGCTTAACCACTAGCCATGAACACAGGCCAGGGCCTCAGCCGTTCCTTGCCACTCCGTGTCGTAAATGGCATATTGGCAAGTTTACGCTTCTCCTCAGACGCTTTTAATTTTGATTTTTGGGTCATTTTACTGAACTTTTGTTTTTTGGATTTTACATGCTCTCTACTATGACATTGGACATCGGCCTTGGAAGACGACGTTGATGGCATTTCATCGTCTCGGCCATGACTAGTGGCAGCAGCTTCAGCACAAGGAGGAAGTGGATCTTGATCTTTAACTATTTTACCCTACACATTTTTGTTCTCCATTTTTTAATGTGTGGAATTATATGCCAGTATCAATAGCAATGGCCTACTACTATATATACTGCGCACAACTGAAATGCACCACAGGTATGGATGGATGGATAGTATACTTGATGACACAGAGGTAGGTAGTGCAGTGGCCTTCCGTACCGTACTGCTATATATACTGGTGGTCACTGTCAGCAAACTGCAAAACTAAAATGCACCACAGGTATAGAATCTAGATGGATAGTATACTTGACGACACAGAGGTAGGTAGAGCAGTGGCCTTCCGTTCCACTAGTGGTCACTGTCAGCAAACTGCAAAACTAAAATGCACCACAGGTATAGAATCTAGATGGATAGTATACTTGACGACACAGAGGTAGGTAGAGCAGTGGCCTTCCGTACCGTACTGCTATATATACTGGTGGTCACTGGTCAGCAAAACTCTGCACTGTACTCCTCCTATATAATATACTGGTGGTCCCCAGTCCCCACAATAAAGCAGTGTGAGCACAGATATATGCTGCACACTGAGCACAGATATGGAGTGTTTTTCAGGCAGACAACGTATACTGGTGGTCACTGGTCAGCATAACTCTGCACTGTACTCCTCCTATATAATACAGCTGCTCCCCAGTCCCCACAATTAAGAAATAAGCAGCACAAATATTATTAATAAACGGAGAGGACACCAGCCACGTCCTCTCCCTAACATTTCCAATGCACGAGTGAAATGGCGGCGACGCGTGGCTGCTTATATAGAATTTGAATCTCGCGAGAATCTGACAGCGGGATGATGGCGTTCGGGCGCGCTCCGATTAACCGAGCCATACAGGAGAATCCGAGTATGCCTCGGACCCAAAATACTATTTAAAAATTCTGGGGGGTTTTAACATCACTTTTAATCATCATACAAACCCCTGCTGTAAGTGGGTTGGCATACTTATTCTTGATCTTTATTGGCATTTATTTAGATTTTTCAACAATATGTTTCGCCTTTCACCAGACCTTGTTAAATAATGATGTGTAACCCTTTGCTTTGTATAATTTTTTCGATCAGCTTACAGTACATCACTTATCACCTGTTTAGTCACAATGTTAATCTGTTTATCAGGTGCCACTGTCAGTCATAAGCTATGAGACTGAACACACTGTAATAACGCCACTAACTAGGAAGGAGGTGTGCAGTAAGGGGAATTTACACAGTGGAGCATATGCCTGTCTCTGGAGCATATCCTTCACACTGCACATGGACAAAAGAGCAAATATACAGTACATGTTTTTTTGCATATGTTTGCACCAATGAGAAGGCTGGATCAAGTGCACACTGACAATTAGGGTTTTTAAATCAAAGATGCATGCAACTCAACATTGGGGTAAATTTACAAATATTTAGTTCCATGCAAGCAATATAGGAGCAATTACTGTTCAGTTGCAGTCAAATCCGCGGGTTTGGTATGAGTTGCCGGTGGACAGTTTCCTGGCGACCAGCATACCGGCGCTGGGATCCTGACCGCCGGCTTGCTGAAAGCGGGGTGAGCGCAAATGAGCCTCTTAGACTCGCTGCGTTCACCACGCTCCGGGCACTGTGGCGCGCTATGCGTGCCACGCTATCTATTTTCCCTCCAGGTGGGTCGTGGACCCTGAGGGAGAAAAGGTGTCGGTATGCTGGGTGTCGGGATTCCGGCGCCAGTATACTGTGCGCTGGGATTCCATCAACTGGTATACTGAAGACCACCCAACTCCGCAACAGCCCCAACTGTATATGTGGATTGGCTTATATGGTACTTGAAATACCCAGACTAGTAGTGGACAATCAACTCCTAATTGTCTAAACAGTATAAATGCACTGCAGATGAATAGCCAAGTCAGAACTTATTGCACAGGTAAGTACTGATTATGAAAGGAAAACGACAAGTAAAAAAGTAAAAAACAAATGTTTATTTTTTTATTTATTTATTAATAAATCATGATTACATAGAAATTAAAAATGAGTCCATCAATAGAGCACAATTCTGAGGACTATAATATTAATAAACACTTTTGAATGAAAGTAGAATATTTTATGCAGATAGTGTGTTCTTACAGTATTTGTCAGACTGCACAAACAAAAGCTGCACAATGACATGACCAACATCTACTGTGTCATAGTCATATGATCAGCGATGCCAGTCACATCATTTGGGCTCTGACAGAATAATGAGTCACCAGACTTTTACTGAAATCATTGTTTGTGCAGTGCTGAATGGATGGACATGGCTTTTCGTCAAACAACATGGGTTGTCTTTGTCTCCAAGATAGTCTAACCATGGGTAGTCATCACCCTTTATTAGCATGGACTATATGTGATGATCGGATGTATGAAAATTAATGCAGTGAACATACCGTGAAAATACAGGACAGTGTGCTAACATAGTAAAAAGTATATGCGCATTGTAGCATATATTGTAAAGATGTGTCACATGCTTCAATCATTTTCAAAGAAATGGGTTTTTTTTACAAATATATATTTTAGCATTATTTGTAGTTTCATAATCCAAACATATTCCATTTCAAGAATCAACAAATTATCGGTTTGTACAGAAAGAAAAATCATGGAACGAATTGAAGAATTTGCACAAATTTCAACAATCAGATAATTTAATAAATTATTTTATTTATTAGAAGAAGCCAGCTTTACTAAGAATAGTTTAGTTAGTTATATTGTTTTCTATTTAATATATTAGACATACTTCTTTATGAGTTAGAATTAAACTCATTGTAACAATATGAATAGTTCATTCGGCCAGGTGAGGATAAAAACCAATAAACAATGAGATAATTTTCCTGGTACAGATTGTTTTGTATCTCTCTGTTATACTAAAAACACAACTAGGCTCAAGGATGGGAATCGACATTCCAGCTGTTGCTCGACTGCATTTACATCTGGCTGCGCTGGCTGGCGGTTTATCAAGGTAGATGTAGTTTAATAGCAGCTGCAAAGACAAAGGTCTCCCATCCCTATAATAGCAAATTACATCAAAATGTGTCTTCTTGGTTCGTGTTATATCATGCACGTTCTAAGAGATTAACTTACCCCATGGGTTTTGAGCCTTTTCTTCATCTAGTATCACTTAAGGTAGACCTGCCCTTTACACACAATTGTACACGAAAAAAGATCTGTAAATAGCTAAGCATATGTTTATATTTATTGTGTGTTACAGGTGTGTAGTTTTCCTTTGTCTAATGTTTATGTCTGCATTAAACTGAGGTACCTTTTTGGCAGCTATGAATATTCATTCATTCAGTGAGACAGCGAACATCCTATGTACTAAAAGGACAAGGTTCCCTTGGCCAAGAAATTCATGAGTTAGCATGGGAGGCAGACCTCCCGAACCCTATTGATGATGAGAAGTGGTCGATTATTAGTTCTAGAATTGATAAAGCTTCTATTAGTGTGGCCATTAGAGAGACATGGTTCAAGGTTTACACCAGATGATACTTGGTACTGTCTAAACTTCACTCTATGCTTCCGTCATCCTCAAATCTATGTTGGAGAAACTATGGAGAAACTGTGGATAAGTAGGCACATTTTTTCACATATGGTGGACGTGTCCAACACTACAATGCTTCTGGACGCAAGTGTGGGCAATGCTGTCAAGGATTTTGAGTACACCCATATTGAGCAATGTCACAGTGGCATTATTGAATGCCTCAGTTCGTACTGTCAATAGAACACCAAGATAAGTTAATTGTCCAAATATGTAGTGCCACTAAATCTCTGATCGCCAAGAACTGGAAATCCTTAACGGTACATCAATATCTGCCCTTAATGCTAGTGTCCATTTTGTGCACTCTATGGAGTACATTATGAGTTTACAAATGACTCGATGACTAACTTTCATAATATATAGTCCCCTTGGTACCTCTTTCACTCTTCCCCTCTCCCTGGACTCTGCTAGTGATCCCTTACATTATTTTCCTATTGCTTTTGAGTTTTTCATTTTGGTGCTGCAAATATTTACCTGGCGGTTCCCATGTTTTTAGGCTACCAGGGGTTCTTTAACTGGGTTCTTGGTTCTATTTATTGTCTCTTTATTGCTGATATTGTCTGATATTGTCTGTTACTGTGCATTGTATATGCTTGTTTTGTAAACTTTTTTAGGCACCTTGTTAACATTTATTATGTACTCTTGTATCAAAATTTAAATTTACAACTATAATAAAAAAAATATTGTTTTAAAAGAACAAGGTTTGCTTTTCTCCAAAGGGACATCCCTTGGACATCACGAAGTTGCTAGCTTTTAGCACATTGACACACTGTACTAATATTAAATTTTTAATGAGAGGTACACCTTCATTTTCTAAATACCACACAGTCATACGTGTAAATAATTATTTTTGGTGAACTAGTACTAGCAAAGCACATGCAGGCCAAGATTCTTATACAGTACTCTAGTTCATATTCTATAAGGGGCTAACACCATCTAAAGATGGCCAAGCTCCAAAAAGCTCAGGAATGAACCACACCTTTTCTTCAATTAAGAGGAGTTAAGGTATATAAACCTTCTTCTGTGTCAGTCAGAAGTAGAAATAGTAGGGTGTGCACTGCTCTGTCTATTGGATGTTGCATGATGCACCCTGACTTACTATATTGTTCTTCTGTGAAGCTGTGTTCCTATGTCCTCCCATCTACTCCTGTGTAAGAAGCTATTGCACTGGCTGTGTATTTGGCTGGACTAAAAACCTATTCATTTTAAAGCATTTCAGTCTCCAGTGGTCACCTAAAGCTACCCTCTATAAGTTTAGCAGAATCAGGTGGGCCCTGTTCAAAGGTCCTAAACAAACTGCTAAGGAGGCTATGAGCCAGCAATATCTGGAATTTTTGCAGAAACAACAACATGAGTTCTGGGAGGATATAGCTGGAAAAGGACCAGAGAAGACTAGCCTCTTAGAAATGGCGTCGATTCCAGTGAGTCCCAAAATGCAGGTCACTGATAATGCTGAGGCCTTCCTCACCACTTTTACTACCTCTCAAGCCTTGTCCAAGGAGTCCTGGGTCATGCGGATGACATCACTGTAAATAGGAAAGCTGCATATGCCGCACACTCCATGGAGGATGCAAAGGTTTAAGTCTGAGTGAAAGTTGCCATCTCGGATCATTTTGGCTTTTACCCGGAGCTATATGGGCCCACTAACAATGCCTTCTTTGGGTTGATCTCTAACAGTAAGGTTCAAGTCAAGAACACAGTACCCACCAATTCAGCACAGGCCAGGCAGCACACAAGTATTAGTAATTGCTACATAAATAAGAAGCAGAAGTTATGTGGTAGAAGTGTTGCATTGGTGAGATGTAATAATTAGAATATTAAAAGGTGTTGAAAAATAATTAGGTGCTAAAAAAAAGTGCTAGATTAAGTATTACAATGTGATCTGCCCAAAGCAGCCCGGTCACACCAACCCTGGAGGCCCCGTGCCCCGAACTTATCCCTAAAACTGACAAATTGCATAAATTTATTTAAAACTTACCATCATAGTGCCGTTATTATAAATTATTCGTTTAGTAGTGCTTAGTCTAAACAATGTGCATCTGCATTTTCTTTTTTCTGTGTGTAACTACATGTCTCAGCATGTTAACAACTTTTACTATGTTTGGAACTATGGTGTGCAGTCCAAGCTCCCCCCCCCCCCCCCCCATATATTCTATATTGTATACATGATGTGCACACTTGAAGGCGGAGACTCCATAAACCTTGATTAGCAACACTTACCCATTGATGTTTTTAATTAGCATGTTTTTTTACTGCATTTTCACTTTAGTACATCCTGCCCCTTGTCTGGAACCTTTGTGGTGTTGATGCTGAGGAGGTGCCAAGGAAGGAATAGAACGCACACCTGTTGCAGTGTACCCAATTTCCCAGACCCTACCAGTACCACCAAACACCAAAGATGAGTGCTATAAAATGTTCAGTCAATAACAATGTAAATACAATCACACCAGTGACCCTTTAGGCCTTATACATCTCTTACCCTGGGATGCACCTAGAAAGTCAATGTTAAATTACAATGTATAGTAATACCACAAAATGAATTGAGTGGCCCTCTCATAATATAACAGGAACCATTCCCTATACAATGATAGGTTTAACTACCCTATCCCAAAATGTCACTATACTAAATACCATTTATCTAAATCCATAACCATTCATCAAAATCTACTGTCATTCATTCCCATATTCAACCTTCACACTAACACTCTACATATACTACTTAAGTTCACTATAAAGTAAAGTTTAGTGTGCAGTAATTATATGCTTCACTAAAAAGCTCCTCCAGGAGGTGGCGATTCAATTCGGGATTTACAGGAACATTGCTGGAAGCCGGGACAATCTGCAAGGAGGGATACCATGCGATCCTATGTTCTGAGCGTCTTTTGAACTGCTTAAAACCCAGTTCAATCCGATCCGGTAATTACCCGTGGTTTAATAAGCCTACCTCCTTATAAAGGAGCTTGTATGCCATACACTGCATTTTGTGATTCACCCCAGAATCAATTTTGATTATTGTTTGTTCATTTTGTCCATTTTGTGTTAATTAAAACAATGTTACACTATATTCCTTCCTTTTTCTCTTTGCATATCTGATATACCCTGAAAACGAGAAAGGGTTAATGCGAATGAGCCAACATATGGAATTCTGGAAAAGCGCTGGTTAAGTGTTTACTTCAATCTGCTGTTTGCTTCTGTTTGTCTTGGTGGAGGTTAAAAGGGATACCTCTAGAAGTGTTACACTGACTAGCAGCTGTTTTGCGCACGGGACGGCTCTTCTAACCTTTTTTTTGCCATTTGTCCTAAATAAAGTGTTCATGTTAATTTTTAATTGAATACATTCTTTCTTGATTATTAGTACTGTAATGACACCATTGGTTGCTGATATCCCCATCATATTTGTATATTTATATCATTAACTATCCAATACTGTACAGATGTCTGCTCATACATCTTGCCTCAATACGCTATGTAGCGGGAGATGCCTGTCGTGAGTGAGTTGACAGTTCTCGTGCATCTCCGTTAGCTACGAGCATCTTTTTTTTGCTGAAAATGCATCTTATTCGAAATTGTTATATGAATAGGACACACAAGCAGACTCTGTTGAATAAAGTGATATGTGGCATGCCTATATTGTCTGTGTGTCTGCATATGAAATGGTATGTTACAGTGTTTTCTAGTTGTACCAGTTCATATGCAGATACAGCCACAGTCACACACGGAAAATAGGCATGCCACATATAATTTTAATTATCATAAGCTGCTTGTGCAACCTATTCACATCATTTTGCGAATAAGACATATTTTAATGGAAAAAGTCGCACATAAAACTCACACATTAAGACGATTAACGCTATGAAGTCACGGTATGGTGTGACTAGAAGGGATGTTTAACTTTTGGGAGGCTAGATGTAAGTGGATACATCGGCATAGCGGCAAGCAATAAGTCTCAACTGCTCCTTACGTGGAAAAGGAGATATGATGTAATATAGCAGACATTTTTAAGACTTGGGCAGACTTTCCCATTTACAATTCTGTACCCAAAACTACTTAAGCTCTGCAGGTCTTGGACAGAGTATCCGCTATCCTCTAGATTTACAGGCAATCAGCGTTTCCTCTATCTAACTTATTTTTTCTACAACTGCTCTCCCACTTTCTGTGCTAGCATCGCTGTTCTCGGGCTTTGCACTGACTCAGCATGCTGGTTTACTGCACTTTCTACATTAGTATTGCTTCCAGTTTCCTTATGCTTTTCTTGCCACCACCTTTTCTCTTGCAGAGCTGACAACCTGAGCAGGAGTTTCCACTTTCAGGTCAGGTACCTCACATCAATGCAACTAAAGTATGTGGCAACAACCTTACAGTATATGCTCAGCAGCTCATGCCTGGGCTGTCTCCCAACTAGGATCTTCCCTCGAAGCCAGGATCCTCGGACTGACAGCAGAAAGCACCATGCAGCAGCCAGAAGCTACTACAGCCAATCACAGGGAAGTAAAGGTGGGACCAGTACAGTACAGTCACCGCCCCCAAAACGACATCAGACTGTCAATCACTGACAGTCTTATGCCGATCTGGATCTGTCGTTGCAGGTCCCGTTTGTGCAAATGCAGAATGAGTCCTGCACATGTGCAAAGTACCGCTACTCCATCCACATCTGAATTATCCCCATTGTGTTTTGATGGATATTTTAAAAAATTACTATATCTATAGTTTCTTAGCAAATTCTGCCTTGTAGTTTGAATAAACAATTTATAATTGAGATTTTTGTTCTGTTTTCCTCCTACCTTTTTCATTTTGTTTATCATATCATTGATGGGTTATATTAAGCTTCGCATATGCGATGTGATACATCTTGATACTTACCAGGCACTTTCTGGGGTTAAGATAGCAAAGAACAGCTCTCCTGATAAAAGCTGTCCTTTGCGATAGAAGGATAACTGGGTTTTAGTACCCGGAAGTCCTTCTGCACATGGCAGTGTGATGTGGCCATCAAACTGTATCCCTCTCGGGGGAATTGTGAAACGAAGTCCATAGGTTTCTATTGGGTACCAGGTCCAAGCTCTGGAATGTATCGCATTTTGGAGCTTGGTACATACAGGAATGCAATCATAACTCAGAAAACTGGATTTTCTGAAATACAGTAGTTATTTGTACTGTAATTGTTTTTTCTTTATCTTATCTTTAGAGTTTTTGAAAAGTGTCAGATTTAAGGGTACATTTACTAATACTCCCAAAAAGTAGTGATGTGCTCCGGACATTTTTCGGGTTTTGTGTTTTGGTTTTGGATTCGGTTCCGCGGCCGTGTTTTGGATTCAGACGCGTTTTGGCAAAACCTCACCGAATTTTTTTTGTCGGATTCGGGTGTGTTTTGGATTCGGGTGTTTTTTACAAAAAACCCTAAAAAACAGCTTAAATCATAGAATTTGGGGGTCATTTTGATCCCATAGTTTTATTAACCTCAATAACCATAATTTCCACTCATTTCCAGTCTATTCTGAACACCTCACACCTCACAATATTATTTTTAGTCCTAAAATTTGCACCAGGTCGCTGGATGGCTAAGCTAAGCGACACAAGTGGCCGACACAAACACCTGGCCCATCTAGGAGTGGCACTGCAGTGTCAGGCAGGATGGCACTTCAAAAAAATAGTCCCCAAACAGCACATGATGCAAAGAAAAAAAGATGAGCAATGAGGTAGCTGTGTGACTAAGCTAAGCGACACAAGTGGCCGACACAAACAGCTGGCCCATCTAGGAGTGGCACTGCAGTGTCAGGCAGGATGGCACTTCAAAAAAATAGTCCCCAAACAGCACATGATGCAAAAAAAAAAAGAGGCGCACCAAGGTCGCTGTGTGACTAAGCTAAGCGATACAAGTGGCCGACAAAAACACCTGGCCCATCTAGGAGTGGCACTGCAGTGTCAGGCAGGATGGCACTTCAAAAAAATTGTCCCCAAACAGCACATGATGCAAAGAAAAAAAGAGGCGCACCAAGGTCGCTGTGTGACTAAGCTAAGCGACACAAGTGGCCGACACAAACACCTGGCCCATCTAGGAGTGGCACTGCAGTATCAGGCAGGATGGCACTTCAAAAAAATTGTCCCCAATCAGCACATGATGCAAAAAAAAAAAAGAGGCGCACCACAGGTATAGAATGTAGATGGATAGTATACTTAATGACGACACAGAGGTAAGTACAGCAGTGGCCTTCTGTACTGCTATATATAGTATACTGGTGGTCACTGTGTCAGCAAACTGCAAAACTAAAATGCACCACAGGTATAGAATGTAGATGGATAGTATACTTAATGACGACACAGAGGTAGGTACAGCAGTGGCCTTCCGTACTGCTATATATAGTATACTGGTGGTCACTGTGTCAGCAAACTGCAAAACTAAAATGCACCACAGGTATAGAATGTAGATGGACAGTTTACTTAATGACAACACAGAGGTAGGTACAGCAGTGGCCTTCCGTACCGTACTGCTTTATATACTGGTGGTCACTGTGTCAGCAAACTGCAAAACTAAAATGCACCACAGGTATAAAATGTAGATGGATAGTTTACTTAATGAATGACGACACAGAGGTAGGTACAGCAGTGGCCTTCCGTACTGCTATATATAGTATACTGGTGGTCACTGTGTCAGCAAACTGCAAAACTAAAATGCACCACAGGTAAAGAATGTAGATGGATAGTATACTTAATGACGACACAGAGGTAGGTACAGCAGTGGCCTTCCGTACTGCTATATATAGTATACTGGTGGTCACTGTGTCAGCAAACTGCAAAACTAAAATGCACCACAGGTATAGAATGTAGATGGATAGTATACTTAATGAATGACGACACAGAGGTAGGTACAGCAGTGGCCTTCCGTACTGCTATATATAGTATACTGGTGGTCACTGTGTCAGCAAACTGCAAAACTAAAATGCACCACAGGTATAGAATGTAGATGGATAGTATACTTAATGACGACACAGAGGTAGGTACAGCAGTGGCCTTCCGTACCGTACTGCTATATATACTGGTGGTCACTGTGTCAGCAAACTGCAAAACTAAAATGCACCACAGGTATAGAATGTAGATAGATAGTATATTTAATGAATGAAGACACAGAGGTAGGTACAGCAGTGGCCTTCCGTACTGCTATATATAGTATACTGGTGGTCACTGTGTCAGCAAACTGCAAAACTAAAATGCACCACAGGTATAGAATGTAGATGGATAGTATACTTAATGACGACACAGAGGTAGGTACAGCAGTGGCCTTCCGTACTGCTATATATAGTATACTGGTGGTCACTGTGTCAGCAAACTGCAAAACTAAAATGCACCACAGGTATAGAATGTAGATGGATAGTATACTTAATGACGACACAGAGGTAGGTACAGCAGTGGCCTTCCGTACTGCTATATATAGTATACTGGTGGTCACTGTGTCAGCAAACTGCAAAACTAAAATGCACCACAGGTATAGAATGTAGATGGACAGTTTACTTAATGACAACACAGAGGTAGGTACAGCAGTGGCCTTCCGTACCGTACTGCTTTATATACTGGTGGTCACTGTGTCAGCAAACTGCAAAACTAAAATGCACCACAGGTATAAAATGTAGATGGATAGTATACTTAATGAATGACGACACAGAGGTAGGTACAGCAGTGGCCTTCCGTACTGCTATATATAGTATACTGGTGGTCACTGTGTCAGCAAACTGCAAAACTAAAATGCACCACAGGTAAAGAATGTAGATGGATAGTATACTTAATGACGACACAGAGGTAGGTACAGCAGTGGCCTTCCGTGCTGCTATATATAGTATACTGGTGGTCACTGTGTCAGCAAACTGCAAAACTAAAATGCACCACAGGTATAGAATGTAGATGGATAGTATACTTAATGAATGACGACACAGAGGTAGGTACAGCAGTGGCCTTCCGTACTGCTATATATAGTATACTGGTGGTCACTGTGTCAGCAAACTGCAAAACTAAAATGCACCACAGGTATAGAATGTAGATGGATAGTATACTTAATGACGACACAGAGGTAGGTACAGCAGTGGCCTTCCGTACCGTACTGCTATATATACTGGTGGTCACTGTGTCAGCAAACTGCAAAACTAAAATGAACCACAGGTATAGAATGTAGATAGATAGTATATTTAATGAATGAAGACACAGAGGTAGGTACAGCAGTGGCCTTCCGTACTGCTATATATAGTATACTGGTGGTCACTGTGTCAGCAAACTGCAAAACTAAAATGCACCACAGGTATAGAATGTAGATGGATAGTATACTTAATGACGACACAGAGGTAGGTACAGCAGTGGCCTTCCGTACTGCTATATATAGTATACTGGTGGTCACTGTGTCAGCAAACTGCAAAACTAAAATGCACCACAGGTATAGAATGTAGATCGACAGTTTACTTAATGACAACACAGAGGTAGGTACAGCAGTGGCCTTCCGTACCGTACTGCTTTATATACTGGTGGTCACTGTGTCAGCAAACTGCAAAACTAAAATGCACCACAGGTATAAAATGTAGATGGATAGTATACTTAATGAATGACGACACAGAGGTAGGTACAGCAGTGGCCTTCCGTACTGCTATATATAGTATACTGGTGGTCACTGTGTCAGCAAACTGCAAAACTAAAATGCACCACAGGTAAAGAATGTAGATGGATAGTATACTTAATGACGACACAGAGGTAGGTACAGCAGTGGCCTTCCGTACTGCTATATATAGTATACTGGTGGTCACTGTGTCAGCAAACTGCAAAACTAAAATGCACCACAGGTATAGAATGTAGATGGATAGTATACTTAATGACGACACAGAGGTAGGTACAGCAGTGGTCTTCCGTACCGTACTGCTATATATACTGGTGGTCACTGTGTCAGCAAACTGCAAAACTAAAATGCACCACAGGTATAGAATGTAGATAGATAGTATACTTAATGAATGAATGAAGACACAGAGGTAGGTACAGCAGTGGCCTTCCGTACTGCTATATATAGTATACTGGTGGTCACTGTGTCAGCAAACTGCAAAACTAAAATGCACCACAGGTATAGAATGTAGATGGATAGTATACTTAATGACGACACAGAGGTGGGTACAGCAGTGGCCTTCCGTACCGTACCGTACCGCTATATATACTGGTGGTCACTGTGTCAGCAAACTGCAAAACTAAAATACACCACAGGTATAGAATGTAGATGGATAGTATACTTAATGAATGACGACACAGAGGTAGGTACAGCAGTGGCCTTCCGTACTGCTATATATAGTATACTGGTGGTCACTGTGTCAGCAAACTGCAAAACTAAAATGCACCACAGGTATAGAATGTAGATGGATAGTATACTTAATGAATGACGACACAAAGGTAGGTACAGCAGTGGCCTTCCGTACTGCTATATATAATATACTGGTGGTCACTGTGTCAGCAAACTGCAAAACTAAAATGCACCACAGGTATAGAATGTAGATGGATAGTATACTTAATGACGACACAGAGGTAGGTACAGCAGTGGCCTACTGTACCGTAATGCTATATATTATATACTGGTGGTCACTGGTCAGCAAAACTCTGCACTGTACTCCTCCTATATAATATTATACTGGTGGTCCCCAGTCCCCACAATAAAGCAGCACACTGAGCACAGATATGGAGTGTTTTTCAGGCAGACAACGTATAATACTTGTGGTCACTGTCAGCAAAACTCTGCACTGTACTCCTGCTATATAATACAGCTGCTCCCCAGTCCCCACAATTAAGCAGTGTAAGCACAGATATATGCAGCACACTGTGAGTAGAGATGAGCGGGTTCGGTTTCTCTGAATCCGAACCCGCACGAACTTCATGTTTTTTTCACGGGTCCGAGCAGACTCGGATCCTCCCGCCTTGCTCGGTTAACCCGAGCGCGCCCGAACGTCATCATGACGCTGTCGGATTCTCGCGAGACTCGGATTCTATATAAGGAGCCGCGCGTCGCCGCCATTTTCACACGTGCATTGAGATTGATAGGGAGAGGACGTGGCTGGCGTCCTCTCCATTAGAAATTAGATTAGAAGAGAGAGAGAGATTGTGCAGAGTCAGACAGAGTTTACCACAGTGACCAGTGCAGTTGTTGTTAGTTAACTTTTATTTATTTTAATATAATATATCCGTTCTCTGCTATATCCGTTCTCTGCCTGAAAAAAAACGATACACAGCAGCAGCCAGTCACACAGTGTGACTCGGTCTGTGTGCACTCAGCTCAGCCCAGTGTGCTGCACATCAATGTATAAAAGGCAAAGCTTATAATAATTGTGGGGGAGACTGGGGAGCACTGCAGGTTGTTATAGCAGGAGCCCCCAGGAGTACATAATATTATATTAATTTAAAATTAAACAGTGCACACTTTTGCTGCAGGAGTGCCACTGCCAGTGTGACTAGTGGTGACCAGTGCCTGACCACCAGTATAGTAGTATATTGTTGTATGTATTGTATACTATCTCTTTATCAACCAGTCTATATTAGCAGCAGACACAGTACAGTGCGGTAGTTCACGGCTGTGGCTACCTCTGTGTCGGCAGTCGGAACTCGGCAGGCAGTCCGTCCATCCATAATTGTATTACAATATATACCACCTAACCGTGGTATTTTTTTTTCTTTCTTTATACCGTCGTCATAGTGTCATACTAGTTGTTACGAGTATACTACTATCTCTTTATCAACCAGTGTACAGTGCGGTAGTTCACGGCTGTGGCTACCTCTGTGTCGGCAGTCGGCAGGCAGTCCGTCCATCCATAATTGTATTATTATTATAATATATACCACCTAACCGTGGTTTTTTTTTCATTCTTTATACCGTCATAGTGTCATACTAGTTGTTACGAGTATACTACTATATCAACCAGTGTACAGTGCGGTAGTTCACGGCTGTGGCTACCTCTGTGTCGGCAGTCGTGTCAAAGTCAGAAAAATGTCTCAATGCACGTTGCCATATTTGCACCGCACACTGGTCCGTGCTGCGCATGCGTACGCTCTCCCGTGGAAGCGCATACCCGCAATAGCGTGCACTCGCACGCGCAGTATGCGCATTTACGGTAGAGTTTATGTGATCGTAGCGTGCGACTCATTAGTTACAAATGTTCACAATTAATGTAGTTTATAGATCATGATCCCTTTGATAGTTTCTGTAAGTTTGGTTAAAGTATAATGTCCCAGAGCTGAGGAATCCCTCTTTGCATCGTACGAAGGGTTTAACAGGAATCATACTGCAGTGTTTGGTACCCATCGGAAGAGTATTTAATTAGCAATATTCCGGTGTTGGTTTGGAGCGTATTAATCGCTCGTGCGAATAGTTATGGACATAAGAAGTTTATGTCCATTTCTATGATTCGCACATACTCAGGTATGCGGCGGGAAACCCAGTTTCCCACCCACCTGAGCTGTTGGAAATCGTCACAGCCCACCTGTATGAATCACCCTATGACCTTTTGTTATGATGCAGGGC
Organism: Pseudophryne corroboree; assembly: GCF_028390025.1. Lineage (NCBI taxonomy): Eukaryota > Metazoa > Chordata > Amphibia > Anura > Myobatrachidae > Pseudophryne > Pseudophryne corroboree. The sequence goes on from NC_086445.1 coordinate 762,538,578, forward strand.
CGAATTCCTTCGGCCAATGGACAATGGGATTGTAGGACCAGGAGATTGCATTGTGTGTGGAGCATAAATAGGCAGGCCGACCACATCCAGCTCTCACTCTCTCATCAACGGTTATCTGCTGATAATCGGGAGCTGGATATCGAGGCGCTGGCGATCATACCCTTTGTGCGTAAGTTCTCTCCATAATCATTGTCTTTCTGCGAGCCAATCTCTCTCTCTCTCTCTCTATCTCTCTCTCTCCTCTTTTTCTCTTAAATACCTTATAGTATTATAGTATTGTATCGTATTGCATTTAGGTCAGTGTAGTATTGTCTTTTTGTATTTATTGTTTAGTTCTGTGGTTAGGAGGTCTTTGTTATATTGTAGTGTATCATTTGTACTGTGTTACTCTTTTACAAGTATACTAGATATAATACAGATTATAGGCTTTGGAACCCTAAACCAGTATCAGTGTATTTACTATAGTATTAAGTGTTCACTTGAGCGTCGGTGACGCTCAAACAGCTTTGTAGATAGTCAGGTTACACAAGGTTGCATTTACACCCTGTACTCACATTAAGGTATTCTGTGTGTTTCATCGGTATAAGGTTTAATATCAAGGTATAGTGTTGTGAGCGTCTGCACCGCTAGTGACCTCCTCGTGGTCTCTAGCGTATGCTACGTTACAGCGAATCTTTCCCCTAGACATAACCAATAACGTGTCCTGTGATCACTATGCCGTGAGCGAACGTGACGCTTGAGCGTCTCGCTTACCGCTGAGCGATCGTTACGCAAATAGCGTATCATTACGGTATTTCTTAAGTAAGCAGCGTACAGTGTTCTTAGCTTCATAAGGGTTGTTTATACGACAAAGGAATTTAGCATTGTCAATTGCGGGCTCGTCCTATACTTCTCATATCTGCACTAGGTAGATCAGCAGACATTATCCCTCCAGCAAAGGGTGGGAGGTTGTCTCGCAGTTGCTGACGGGATAAGCGTCTGCTTCACTTAGGTAAAGAGTGCTGAAGGAACCCGGTAACCGGAAGTAAGAACAAAACGCTTGTGTCTTTTTAAAACTGTTTTATTTCTCTTCTGTCTTGCGTATACACGCACGCATATATATCTGCATTTCTGTTTCATTTTTCGTATATCACTATTCCTGTTTGCCAAATTTTTATAGTTGATAGAAAGGGCTAAAAGGAGATTTGCTGTTATTTAATAGTAGAGGTGATAGTTAAAGTATAGAAGAACACACGGGTTGTCTAGAAAACAAGGCAGTCAGTGTGGATTGCGGTAGATGATCAGGGATCATCTACATTGATAAATAAATATATTGTGTTACGGTGGATCCTTTGCATTGCGTACACGTGTCGCTAACAAAGACTAGCGTACGCAATCCAAAAGGCAGACGCACGCAGCGTACACTACGCAACGTAGCGTCTGGTTACGCCCACGTAGCTCAAGTTGTGATAAAGTGGATTTTAGCGCAAAGCGATAATTAGCGCAAAGGCGATAAGTAACGCACAGCGGTAGATAACGCGACGCGGTAAATAACGCAAATCTATTTTTGGAAAATCTGAAATTTAGTTTAACAGATCCTGCTCCTAATTGGTAACACTTTTGGCCTGAAGACAATTTCTGCGCAGAAATAGATATAGAAACAAAAGTGTACATGTGTTGAGTGAGTGTGTTTTGTATACAAAAGTTTATATAATTTTAAAGGTGGAACCAAAAGGAAAGTCGGGTACTCGTCAAAGGACATACGTGTAAGTGACATATACGGTGGCTAGGGAGGCATCCCTGGTTAAATAATATTTGAGCATTAGAGTATAGCGGACCATAAGGTAACAAGACCAGGAGGTCATAAGGAACAAGACCAGGAGGTCATAAGGTAACAAGACCAGGAGGTCATAAGGTAACAAGACCAGGAGGTCATAAGGTAACAAGACCAGGAGGTCGTAAGGTAAAAGGTCCGCTATAAAAGTCCAGTGGCACAACGCCTGGGGTGTTGGTGCAGAACCCATATAGGCCATACAAGCTCTGGCTGAAGGAATCGCAGCCGGAAACATAGATTCCATTGATCTTTCAGTACATGACAAGTAGTGCTCGTATACTGAACGATTGGACCGCACGTTATTGTGTGCAGTAGTTAGTAATCTGACCTAATACCATTAGAGTAAAGTGGTCACAAACGCTATCTGTACATTCTGACGTGATTTGTGTAATTTTTTATTTTTGGAAGGGAAGTTCGCTGGTCACTCAGGAACTATCTAACAACCCCAACTTTACTGGAAAGAGTAAGTGTCCTGCGGGTAACCCTCATATGTTCCAGTAAACTAAAGGTTCACAGGGGCCCTAGGTTGGGTCCAGCAGCTCTGGCTACAGTGATTGCAGCACAGGCCAACGTGGGCGAGAAGTAAGTGGGGTACTTGATAAACCACCACCGCCGGCCTGCCCAAGGACATCTTGGTTTGTTTGTAAGGGTTCGCTGAAAGCCTTGATATTCAAGGAGGAATAGGCAACGCCTGCAGATTATGGGGGCCATTTGTTCCGGTAGGGGGCGATCAACCCAGGTTCAGGTTGATTCGGAGAACCGATCCATCGGGTCGGCACGATATGTGATGTGTAAGAAATATGGAAATCACGCTGAAGTTTTATGTGATGAATGGGAGAGAATGACTGTACAAGACAGGGACAAATTCCCAAGAATAGGTAGCTTCAGTCCAGTAGTGTTACAAAATTTAAGGAGGAGGATAAGTCTCGTTGAACCAACGAAGAGACAAAATAAACATTATGAATATTTACAGTTATGGCAACAGGAAAGTGAATTACAAAGAGAGTCTATTGACTTTTCTGACTCTTATCTTGAGAGGAGAGACATGGCATCAGGAGAGGAGTTGATTGCGGAGAGAAAAGCACAAAGGTGGAACAATAAAAACGCTCTTAGCAACTGTAATATAGATCATAAGAATAAGTGTAATAAATGTAACAATGATTATTGTAATACTGTTGAATGTACAACTATTAACCTATGCAAGTTGCACCCCATGTCAAACTTCCCCCAGGAATACACTCACGAAAGTGAGGCCAGAACGATGTCAGCACCTCTTCCAGCAACCATCACAGAAGCCATCCAGGTGGACACGACCAAATTGGTAAAGGCAATAATCGAACCCCCTAACGGAGGGTCAGGTGAGGTCGTGTCCCCAGGTACGTACAATGTTTCATATCACGCACAAACAGATATACCCCAAAATGTAAGATCAACACAAGATGATGTAACTGAGCTCGATCTGGCCAGGGTGATCTCAGTCCCCAATGGGAAGACTGACGATCAGGGAATCATTCCCGTCAAGGACAGTGCAATGCGCTGTCTCTTGTCCCGGACCGAATTGAGATCAATTATGTCTGAATTTCCTGATCCTAGGAAAAATCTAGCCAAATGTCAAAGGTTTATAAAAGAACTAGGAAACGCCACAGAACCCACCAACAAAGAGTGGCGGACAGTGCTGAGGGCATGTTTGCCCTCCAGGGTTGACCCTGAAAAGTTCATTACTGATTGTAAATTAAACACAGAGGTACCTTGTACGGAGGAACACAATCAGGAATGTATTAGGCAGATTAACCGACAGTTAGGAATATATTTCCCAGCTGCTGTCAAGTGGAATGAAATTTTCTCCATAAGGCAAAACGAAAGGGAAAATGTTTCTAATTATTTCAATCGAGCACTGCAAATAATGGCTAAGAACACTGGGATCACAGACATCAAGACAAATGCACAACATAAAGGAATAGCGGTTAAGGTATTGATGCAGGGTTTAAAAGATGAATTAAAAACAAGGGTACAGACCACCAACCCAAACTGGAGAGATATCTCGGTGACCGCACTAAGAGAGGCCGTCATCAATCAGGACCAGAATATCACCAAACACAGAGAGTCACAAAGAGATAAGTTAATGGCAGCAAAAATACAGGCCCAAACCACAAGACCACCCCAACAAAAGCCCCACACCCCTGCGAGAAACCCAGATATGGTAGTCTGTTACCATTGTCATAGAAAGGGACACATTGCAAGAGATTGTAGATCAAGAGAAAAACAACACCATAATCACAAAATCCAAGGAATCAGGGAAGTACAGGGGAAACAATTGATGATGATGAGCATCCGAGCGTTTGAGGAGGCATCAAATCAACCAAAACCTCAAGCCATTAACACGTGGAGGGAGCCCAGGATTTGTTATCATTGTAGGAGAGAAGGGCATTATGCCCACAACTGTAATAACACACATAAAGTTAGACCCCCTAGACCAAGAAATGAGCAAAATTACAATACACACCATTACAATCAAGGATCACATAGGCAGTAAAGGTGATTATTAGGAATGGAGGCAAGCCTGAGGTAACGGGTAATGAAGTGGGAGGTCATTCACCGAAAGACACAGGAATGACCAGGTGAAAAGTTGTAAATGTATTTGTGAAAAATGTTTTTTTCTTTCTCTCTCTATCCCCATCTCTGACGATTATTGGTAAGAATTCAAACATTGTATATTCGCCTGGTCCTTGTAGAAGTCTACCAAACCCCAGCATGACCTATCCACCACAATGTATTCTGGCCAGATACAGACAGTGGAATAATGCAAGTGCTGGTGGGGAGGGACTGCTCAAGGAGACCATTAGACACGTAGATACGACAGCCTGATAGTCTGACAATGTTTTTCTAATGCTAACAATGTTTTCTTACAATGTTTAAAAATGCTTTGTTTCTCTTCTCTTATTGGTGGTTATTGTCGGGTTATGTAATATATATATGCACATGAATTGTTCTCTATCTCTTTTGTTTTTTTATTTTCTCTCTCTTCTCACTCATGTTTCCATGGTTTAAAGATGCTATGTCACCCCTAAGTGTTAACCAATGGTAATGACAGATTTTTGCTCCACACAGAAAGATCGCTAGTTAGGAAGAAAGATTACATCACCAGAAGGTTCATTCGGAAGACTGAAGAGACAGCACCCTTTAAGAGGACAGCAGAACAAGAAGAACAACAAAACGAGAGAACTTATTATCGTAACGAGTTCTCTCCCCCTCAAACTGATTATCTTATACCCCCTTTACAAATTTCTTCTTTTCTCCTCCTGTAAGATGGACTTGCCCCAAGAGACTGTGATATGGATTTTCCCGTTAACCATGATGTTGACCAGAGCAGTCTGTTTCGGTGAGAGTACCAGTGAGGTCGAGAAAGGATCCAGAAAGGTCCTGATGACTGAGACGGAGGTGTAAATTTCCAATAGCAACTCAATCACCAAGCAAAGGCGAGTACCGGGCACGATCTAACAACCATGTTATTTGTAAACAACTGTGAAGGAATGTTAGTTCAAAAAGAAAGTTGTATCTGTAGGCTCTGTAACAAAGAAATGCCAATCCAGTTTTTATATCCATATGGACCGGCATCCATTGAGTGACTATCACTCTCTAGTGGGTAACGTATTAAACAAGACCGATTGTTGGGTATGCTCTCAAGTACCTCAGGGTCACAGCAAATCAGGGCTAGTACCATTTCCTTTAACGTTAGGGGAGGTACTTGAGCTAAGTGGTGGGAGACCGGTGGACCGGAGGTTTAATATCTCCAGCCCTCCTAGTTTGAAGCTCCACCAATACCATGTGGATAGGTCCCTCTTATGTTTTAACATCTCCAATCCTAGAAAACCGGGAAATTGGGAAGTGTCATGGAGCAACCTTACCATGACCTTTTCACACAGAGCAGATAGAATGCCTACAGATACAGAGCTCGTACGCCACATAGCCAGTAGAGGAAAATCATTCCGGTATCGATATACCTTAGGAAATAGGATTACTAAAGTTGGAGAGGTATCACCAGGATACTGTGCACATATCGTACAAACTGATACGTGCATTAGACAGATGGAAGAATTAGGGTCAGGAGATTTCACCTGGAAGGTTTGTAACATGGTCATGTCCTTCTCCGTCCCTTATGTTCTCCCCGATGATGCATATTTCATATGCGGGAGAAAGGCGTACAAGTGGCTTGCCCCAAACTCTGAAGGATTGTGTTATATTGGAAAAGTATTGCCTGAAGTAATGACTGTTACACATGACAAAATGAAGGACATACACCGTGGTGCCCAAACTCCTTATACTCACACTCACTACGAGCACCTTGTTAAAAGACAACTGTCAGAAAGGTTAGAGCATCCGGCCTCTGATCTTATCCATGAATCCACCGGGATTCAGGTTCTGGTAGCGTTAGATTTCACTCGTACCGCTCGAGGAGTGATGAATTATAGATACATTTCCGCACTCGCCAATTTGTTAGATAATATCATTGAAATGTATGATGACACGTTTAGATACACTGGAAGGGAACTCCAAGCTTATAAAACAGAACTAGTTCAGCATAGGATGGTTCTTAATTACCTTACAGCAGTAACAGGCGGATATTGTGTTACATTGGCAACACAGTACGGCATAAAGTGTTGCACGTATATCACAAATAGCACCGAGGATCCGGTAGAGGTCATAGACCAAAAGATGGACGATATTCTGCAATTAAAGTGGGAATTTCGTCGAAAACACAATCTCACCCTTGCTGCTGTAGGTAATGAGCTGACTGGTTGGGTGTCATGGTTGAACCCGCGAAATTGGTTCTCCGGTTTAGGAGACTGGGCTCAAGGAGTCATAATGGATGTTGGAAAGTTTCTCCTATGTATTTTGGGTGTCGTTATATCTATTGGATTGATATTTAGATGCGGGCAGGCTTTGATGAGGTGCAAACAAAGTACAAAAGTGATGAGCTTGAGGAGTGAGGAAACTGTAATTAACCTGGATTTGATTTATGACCCAATGCTAGAAACCATGACGTAATGATGTAATGAGTATACGGTCCGTCTTTCACCCATTTCTATGTTTTCCTCCGAGGTACAAAGACCCACGTAGACGAAGGATTTGATGAGCCAAGGGGCCGACAACGGAAAGATGGAAAGAAGAAGAGCAGACGACCTGATAAACAAGATTTTGATGGACAATGCCATGGGTACCCCAGTTTCCCTAGGAACTTTAAAACCACGCTAGCCCAACATTTTTTGTAAATCCATGGACGTTGTATGTTTTACTCACGATTTATGAGCAAAAGCACAAAGAAGAAGACTCCAATCAACCGACACCAATCAAGACCTCAATCGACGAACGTACATTACCCTGACATAGAATATCATTGCATTTTTCGTAAGTGTTCTTTATCTTCATCTCTGCAACCCTCAGGCAATAACACACATAGTCGATAGGGAATACAGGCACAGATAGCAGCAACCACATACCCCCCCCCAATTCATGTATCATCAACTAAAATGTGCATCCCCATTGTGTTACAACCACAGCCGAAATGAGCTCGGTAGAGTTTGACAGCCCATCCACAGACCTGTACCACAGGATAAGAAGGAATTCCAATGTATACTTCGCAATACCTCGAAGCTTGATCTACCACACGTACGGCACGATGATACATGACCCTCCAAACATGGACTCATACACACATGCTCCTGCTTTCTCACTAGGTCATACCCTCTTCACACCTTCTCCTCTCTCCTCCCCTACCCAACCATGGAAATCAATTAACCCCTGACTTACATTTTTCTCCTTAAATGTTTTGTGGCAGTTATTATTGACTGCCAAAGGGTGGACTGTCAAAGTCAGAAAAATGTCTCAATGCACGTTGCCATATTTGCACCGCACACTGGTCCGTGCTGCGCATGCGTACGCTCTCCCGTGGAAGCGCATACCCGCAATAGCGTGCACTCGCACGCGCAGTATGCGCATTTACGGTAGAGTTTATGTGATCGTAGCGTGCGACTCATTAGTTACAAATGTTCACAATTAATGTAGTTTATAGATCATGATCCCTTTGATAGTTTCTGTAAGTTTGGTTAAAGTATAATGTCCCAGAGCTGAGGAATCCCTCTTTGCATCGTACGAAGGGTTTAACAGGAATCATACTGCAGTGTTTGGTACCCATCGGAAGAGTATTTAATTAGCAATATTCCGGTGTTGGTTTGGAGCGTATTAATCGCTCGTGCGAATAGTTATGGACATAAGAAGTTTATGTCCATTTCTATGATTCGCACATACTCAGGTATGCGGCGGGAAACCCAGTTTCCCACCCACCTGAGCTGTTGGAAATCGTCACAGCCCACCTGTATGAATCACCCTATGACCTTTTGTTATGATGCAGGGCCGAATTCCTTCGGCCAATGGACAATGGGATTGTAGGACCAGGAGATTGCATTGTGTGTGGAGCATAAATAGGCAGGCCGACCACATCCAGCTCTCACTCTCTCATCAACGGTTATCTGCTGATAATCGGGAGCTGGATATCGAGGCGCTGGCGATCATACCCTTTGTGCGTAAGTTCTCTCCATAATCATTGTCTTTCTGCGAGCCAATCTCTCTCTCTCTCTCTCTATCTCTCTCTCTCCTCTTTTTCTCTTAAATACCTTATAGTATTATAGTATTGTATCGTATTGCATTTAGGTCAGTGTAGTATTGTCTTTTTGTATTTATTGTTTAGTTCTGTGGTTAGGAGGTCTTTGTTATATTGTAGTGTATCATTTGTACTGTGTTACTCTTTTACAAGTATACTAGATATAATACAGATTATAGGCTTTGGAACCCTAAACCAGTATCAGTGTATTTACTATAGTATTAAGTGTTCACTTGAGCGTCGGTGACGCTCAAACAGCTTTGTAGATAGTCAGGTTACACAAGGTTGCATTTACACCCTGTACTCACATTAAGGTATTCTGTGTGTTTCATCGGTATAAGGTTTAATATCAAGGTATAGTGTTGTGAGCGTCTGCACCGCTAGTGACCTCCTCGTGGTCTCTAGCGTATGCTACGTTACAGCGAATCTTTCCCCTAGACATAACCAATAACGTGTCCTGTGATCACTAGGCCGTGAGCGAACGTGACGCTTGAGCGTCTCGCTTACCGCTGAGCGATCGTTACGCAAATAGCGTATCATTACGGTATTTCTTAAGTAAGCAGCGTACAGTGTTCTTAGCTTCATAAGGGTTGTTTATACGACAAAGGAATTTAGCATTGTCAGTCGGCAGGCAGTCCGTCCATCCATAATTGTATTATTATTATAATATATACCACCTAACTGTGGTATTTTTTTTTCTTTCTTTATACCGTCGTCATAGTGTCATACTAGTTGTTACGAGTATACTACTATCTCTTTATCAACCAGTGTACAGTGCGGTAGTTCACGGCTGTGGCTACCTCTGTGTCGGCAGTCGGCAGGCAGTCCGTCCATCCATAATTGTATTATTATTATAATATATACCACCTAACCGTGTTTTTTTTTTCATTCTTTATACCGTCGTCATAGTGTCATACTAGTTGTTACGAGTATACTACTATCTCTTTATCAACCAGTGTACAGTGCGGTAGTTCACGGCTGTGGCTACCTCTGTGTCGGCAGTCGGCAGGCAGTCCGTCCATCCATAATTGTATTATTATTATAATATATACCACCTAACCGTGGTTTTTTTTTCATTCTTTATACCGTCGTCATAGTGTCATACTAGTTGTTACGAGTATACTACTATCTCTTTATCAACCAGTGTACAGTGCGGTAGTTCACGGCTGTGGCTACCTCTGTGTCGGCAGTCGGCAGGCAGTCCGTCCATCCATAATTGTATTATTATTATAATATATACCACCTAACCGTGGTTTTTTTTTCATTCTTTATACCGTCGTCATAGTGTCATACTAGTTGTTACGAGTATACTACTATCTCTTTATCAACCAGTGTACAGTGCGGTAGTTCACGGCTGTGGCTACCTCTGTGTCGGCAGTCGGCAGGCAGTCCGTCCATCCATAATTGTATTATTATTATAATATATACCACCTAACCGTGTTTTTTTTTTCATTCTTTATACCGTCGTCATAGTGTCATACTAGTTGTTACGAGTATACTACTATCTCTTTATCAACCAGTGTACAGTGCGGTAGTTCACGGCTGTGGCTACCTCTGTGTCGGCAGTCGGCAGGCAGTCCGTCCATCCATAATTGTATTATTATTATAATATATACCACCTAACCGTGGTTTTTTTTTCATTCTTTATACCGTCGTCATAGTGTCATACTAGTTGTTACGAGTATACTACTATCTCTTTATCAACCAGTGTACAGTGCGGTAGTTCACGGCTGTGGCTACCTCTGTGTCGGCAGTCGGCAGGCAGTCCGTCCATCCATAATTGTATTATTATTATAATATATACCACCTAACCGTGGTTTTTTTTTCATTCTTTATACCGTCGTCATAGTGTCATACTAGTTGTTACGAGTATACTACTATCTCTTTATCAACCAGTGTACAGTGCGGTAGTTCACGGCTGTGGCTACCTCTGTGTCGGCAGTCGGCAGGCAGTCCGTCCATCCATAATTGTATTATTATTATAATATATACCACCTAACCGTGGTTTTTTTTTCATTCTTTATACCGTCGTCATAGTGTCATACTAGTTGTTACGAGTATACTACTATCTCTTTATCAACCAGTGTACAGTGCGGTAGTTCACGGCTGTGGCTACCTCTGTGTCGGCAGTCGGCAGGCAGTCCGTCCATCCATAATTGTATTATTATTATAATATATACCACCTAACCGTGGTTTTTTTTTCATTCTTTATACCGTCGTCATAGTGTCATACTAGTTGTTACGAGTATACTACTATCTCTTTATCAACCAGTGTACAGTGCGGTAGTTCACGGCTGTGGCTACCTCTGTGTCGGCAGTCGGCAGGCAGTCCGTCCATCCATAATTGTATTATTATTATAATATATACCACCTAACCGTGGTTTTTTTTTCATTCTTTATACCGTCGTCATAGTGTCATACTAGTTGTTACGAGTATACTACTATCTCTTTATCAACCAGTGTACAGTGCGGTAGTTCACGGCTGTGGCTACCTCTGTGTCGGAACTCGGCAGGCAGTCCGTCCATCCATAATTGTATTATATACCACCTAACCGTGGTTTTTTTATACCACCTAACCGTGGCAGTCCGTCCATAATTGTATACTAGTATCCAATCCATCCATCTCCATTGTTTACCTGAGGTGCCTTTTAGTTCTGCCTATAAAATATGGAGAACAAAAAAGTTGAGGTTCCAAAATTAGGGAAAGATCAAGATCCACTTCCACCTCGTGCTGAAGCTGCTGCCACTAGTCATGGCCGAGACGATGAAATGCCAGCAACGTCGTCTGCCAAGGCCGATGCCCAATGTAATAGTACAGAGCATGTCAAATCCAAAACACCAAATATCAGAAAAAAAAGGACTCCAAAACCTAAAATAAAATTGTCGGAGGAGAAGCGTAAACTTGCCAATATGCCATTTACCACACGGAGTGGCAAGGAACGGCTGAGGCCCTGGCCTATGTTCATGGCTAGTGGTTCAGCTTCACATGAGGATGGAAGCACTCAGCCTCTCGCTAGAAAAATGAAAAGACTCAAGCTGGCAAAAGCAGCACAGCAAAGAACTGTGCATTCTTCGAAATCCCAAATCCGAATTCCGAGCCCACCCGCTGGCGGTGATGCAGGGCTGTCTGGAGCGACTGCTGATGCTGACATCTGGTCCGGACTGAAGGACCTGACAACCATTACGGACATGTCGTCTACTGTCACTGCATATGATTCTCTCACCATTGATAGAATGGTGGAGGATTATATGAGTGACCGCATCCAAGTAGGCACGTCACACAGTCCGTACTTATACTGGCAGGAAAAAGAGGCAATTTGGAGGCCCTTGCACAAACTGGCTTTATTCTACCTAAGTTGCCCTCCCACAAGTGTGTACTCCGAAAGAGTGTTTAGTGCCGCCGCTCACCTTGTCAGCAATCGGCGTACGAGGTTACATCCAGAAAATGTGGAGAAGATGATGTTCATTAAAATGAATTATAATCAATTCCTCCGCGGAGACATTGACCAGCAGCAATTGCCTCCACAAAGTACACAGGGAGCTGACATGGTGGATTCCAGTGGGGACGAATTGATAATCTGTGAGGAGGGGGATGTACACGGTGATATATCGGAGGATGATGATGAGGTGGACATCTTGCCTCTGTAGAGCCAGTTTGTGCAAGGAGAGATTAATTGCTTCTTTTTTGGTGGGGGTCCAAACCAACCCGTCATTTCAGTCACAGTCGTGACTGAAATGACTGAAATGATGGGTTGGTTAAAGTGTGCATGTCCTGTTTTGTTTATACAACATAAGGGTGGGTGGGAAGGGCCCAAGGACAATTCCATCTTGCACCTCTTTTTTCTTTTATTTTTCTTTGCGTCATGTGCTGTTTGGGGAGGGTTTTTTGGAAGGGACATCCTGCGTGACACTGCAGTGCCACTCCTAGATGGGCCCGGTGTTTGTGTCGGCCACTAGGGTCGCTTATCTTTCTCACACAGTCAGCTACCTCATTGCGCCTCTTTTTTTCTTTGCGTCATGTGCTGTTTGGGGAGGGTTTTTTGGAAGGGACATCCTGCGTGACACTGCAGTGCCACTCCTAGATGGGCCCGGTGTTTGTGTCGGCCACTAGGGTCGCTTATCTTTCTCACACAGTCAGCTACCTCATTGCGCCTCTTTTTTTCTTTGCGTCATGTGCTGTTTGGGGAGGGTTTTTTGGAAGGGACATCCTGCGTGACACTGCAGTGCCACTCCTAGATGGGCCAGGTGTTTGTGTCGGCCACTAGGGTCGCTAATCTTACTCACACAGCTACCTCATTGCGCCTCTTTTTTTCTTTGCGTCATGTGCTGTTTGGGGAGGGTTTTTTGGAAGGGACATCCTGCGTGACACTGCAGTGCCACTCCTAGATGGGCCCGGTGTTTGTGTCGGCCACTAGGGTCGCTTATCTTTCTCACACAGTCAGCTACCTCATTGCGCCTCTTTTTTTCTTTGCGTCATGTGCTGTTTGGGGAGGGTTTTTTGGAAGGGACATCCTGCGTGACACTGCAGTGCCACTCCTAGATGGGCCCGGTGTTTGTGTCGGCCACTAGGGTCGCTAATCTTACTCACACAGCTACCTCATTGCGCCTCTTTTTTTCTTTGCGTCATGTGCTGTTTGGGGAGGGTTTTTTGGAAGGGACATCCTGCGTGACACTGCAGTGCCACTCCTAGATGGGCCCGGTGTTTGTGTCGGCCACTAGGGTCGCTTATCTTTCTCACACAGTCAGCTACCTCATTGCGCCTCTTTTTTTCTTTGCGTCATGTGCTGTTTGGGGAGGGTTTTTTGGAAGGGACATCCTGCGTGACACTGCAGTGCCACTCCTAGATGGGCCCGGTGTTTGTGTCGGCCACTAGGGTCGCTAATCTTACTCACACAGCTACCTCATTGCGCCTCTTTTTTTCTTTGCGTCATGTGCTGTTTGGGGAGGGTTTTTTGGAAGGGACATCCTGCGTGACACTGCAGTGCCACTCCTAGATGGGCCCGGTGTTTGTGTCGGCCACTAGGGTCGCTGAGCTTAGTCATCCAGCGACCTCGGTGCAAATTTTAGGACTAAAAATAATATTGTGAGGTGTAAGGTGTTCAGAATAGACTGAAAATGAGTGTTAATTATGGTTATTGAGGTTAATAATACTATGGGATCAAAATGACCCCCAAATTCAATGTTTTAAGATGTTTTTTAGGGTTTTTTGAAAAAACCACCCGAATCCAAAACACACCCGAATCCGACAAAAAAAATTCGGTGAGGTTTTGCCAAAACGCGGTCGAACCCAAAACACGGCCGCGGAACCGAACCCAAAACCAAAACACAAAACCCGAAAAATTTCAGGCGCTCATCTCTAACTGTGAGCACAGATATGGAGCGTTTTTTTCAGGCAGAGAACGGATAACTGGTGGTCACTGATCAGCAAAACTCTGCACTGTACTCCTCCTATATACAGCTGCTCCCCAGCCCTCCCCACAATTAAGCAATAGTGCACAGCACAATCAAGTTCAACAATAACGGAGAGGACGCCAGCCACGTCCTCTCCCTAACATTTCCAATGCACGAGTGAAAATGGCGGCGACGCGCGGCTGCTTTTATAGAATCCGATTCTCGCGAGAATCCGACAGCGGGATGATGACGTTCGGGCGCGCTCGGGTTACCCGAGCCATACGGGAGAATCCGAGTATGGCTCGGACCCGTGTAAAAAGGGTGAAGTTCGGGGGGGTTCGGCTTCCGAGAAACCGAACCCGCTCATCACTACTAAAAAGTAAAAACAGATTGAATCTTTTTCTAATCTGTACTAGACAAATGATAGCTAGAATCTGATTGATTGCTATGGGAAACACCTCCACCCATCAGTTACTTGCCTCTTTCTGACAGCCTTGATGTTCTTCTATCCAATGAAAAGCAGCCTCCAATTTTAACTGCTCACATTGCAAGTTGCTTCCTATGAATGAATAAAAAAAAGAGAACCCAGATCAAGAGCAGGATTGTCAGAAGAAGGGCTGCTACTGTATGTGCACTGCAGAGCTATGATATGGCACTGCGAAGCAGAATTTTGGAAATTGGATGCTTGCTCCATCCATTTTTTACTAGGTATGCACACTGGCCCATTTTTGTTGGTTTTGGTTCTAATCCATCACAGGGTTTTGGTTTTGCATAGACCACCTCACTGGTTTTGAGGTTTGATTTGGATCCAGTTTTTTTTTAAATTAATTAAAACAGCTAAATTCATGTTATTTTTGCAATCCAAATTAAATCCAAAACCCAAAATTCAGATCAAAAATCTGAATTACAAACTGCGGGAAGATTCGAACTGGGACTCAGTTTAGTTTGGATCTCCTCCTGAGATCTGGGTTGGGTTTTAGTTCAGTTCGGATCCACAAAATTCGGGTGGGCATGGATTTCTGGAGAACTGAACTGCACATCTCTAGTTATTACATGTCCCATTGATCTCATAAGCATGTAGTTACAGTACTTTAATTCTTAGTTTGTATACTTTTATGTATGTGAGAATATTTTTATATTTGTCCCCACAAATTGTGTTATCTAAAAAGATTTTAAGCTGTTTTCACAGATAATTGCTGTTTTTTTTGTGAAATAATGTTTCTAAAAAGAGAATACTAATTTAATGCAGTGTAAATACAGTAACCAGATTTTTTTTTCTTCTGTTTTTAACATCTAGATCTCTTCTAAGGACACAGCTCTCAATAGCAGGATTATTACCCTCATAACATGAAAGCTACCTGACAAGAACAATTCCAGAGTGAATACACGATTTTGGACTCTATGTACTCTTCCAGTGACCCAAAAAACAACCTGGCTTTTAAATTTAGGGAAAATTCTCCATGTGAGAATGCAGTGCCGCAATGAGCTAAGATTAAAGAGACTTTCTGAGAAGTCAGGAATCTGCAGGATGAAAAAAAATGTGCCTTATAAATGACAGGCCAACAGAAAAGCATTTATTAACAGTTGGTTGAAAGCAAATGTATCCCACCCTCTTTAGTGGTCCAGCCAAGTGTGACCCTTCCTTCGTATGGTAGTCTGGAGAGATTCACAACAGAAACCTGTCTATAGGGTTTAACCTGTAGGCTGGGAACAAGAATATATCTGTTTTCTCAGTATTTAATTTCTACCACAGCGCCCTAACATGAGACACTAAATTTCATAGCAAAGGCCAGTTCAGAATGGGAGTATTTGTGCTATTTGTGTCTAATACTGGTTGGAAAGAAATCAAGATTCTTGTTTTGTTCCCACTGGTTTAACTCTCATCTTCTTCTTGTTCTTAAGGAAATAAATATGGTTTCGAGCACTCTCCAGGGCTAGGAGGCAGGAAGGTCTCTGAGACAAGTTGGTGGGAAAGAGATTCCAACTGCATAATTATGAATTATTGTTATTATGTATTTCATGGTGAATTTAAACATAGAAACTTAAAAGCTTACAAATACTGTATAAAGTTAAAAGTATGTCAATTTATGGGGTTAAATTGTATAAGTGGCTCTTTATCCCCATAAAACTAACTTAGCATGCCTGAGATACTACTTAATAATTCTTCAGCACAACATGCAGTAAAAATAAGTTTAACAGAATCAATTAAGTCCCTTTTTCAGCAGGTTGTGTCTACTGCTGGTGAACATGGCCATCTTGCAGTCATATTAATAAACTCTATTTAATTGAGTAATTATGAGTGACACAATTGCTGCATGTTTTCTGGTTAGTATTCTGATCTTGCAAATGAATATAGTAGCCGAGCTCTAAAGAATCCAGTATCAGTATGTGAATAATGTAACTGCTGACTTACTGGTGTTTATAATTTTACAAACACATCTCAAAGTTACAGTCTACATCACAGCAACCCATTAACTACTGTATGTACATGTCTAACAAGCTGTATAAAAAAAATCTAAGTAATTGATGATTGGATGCATGAGGTTTATACAGTAGCTACTGTAATTCAAATATCTTTTACCAGAAACAGAAAATCTACGTAATAAATAGACTTCTGCACAAGCTCACAGCTCTCGCTCTTTGGGTTTTCTCTTATACTTTTAATAGGACCTAGTTTTGTGTATCCATGCTGATCAGCAAGGAAGTGAAATCCATGCTGCTTAGTTGTGCAATAAAAAAGGTTCGCACAAGATATATAGTAAAGGTAGCCCATTTGTCCTTTTTGCTCTCATGATTAATTTAAGCCACAGGTTCTCAAACTCGGTCCTCAGGACCCCACATTGTGCATGTTTTGCAGGTAACCTAGCAGGTTAAAAGGTCCACAGGTGGAGCTAATTATTTCACTTGTGATTCTGTGAGGAGACCTGCAAAACATGCGCTGTGTGGGGTCCTGAGGACCGAGTTTGAGAACCTGTGATTTAAGCCATAAATTAAACTAAACTGAGCAGATTTTTACTGACAGATGTGGAACTAGATCAGCCAGCAGATGGACTTGAGATATTTAGTGCTTTGTCCGATGCCACTTTGCAGAGGAACCTTTTAAAGATCACAGAATAGGCTGGCATCATGTACAGTACTGCATTGGGTAGAAAAAAAAGGCACAAAAAATGCATAAGGAATAAGGGCCTGTTTCAAAATTGTACCAAAATACAATGGTTTGGGTGCAACTCCGAAGGTGGATGGACTGCGCAAGCGCAGGAGCCATTCTGCACATCTGCAGAACCATTCCTGTGTTGTCACACACAGTACTCCCTAAGCCACAGCCTGATTGAAAGGCTGCAACCATTTGGGGTAAGGAGGGGTATGCGCTGAGCAGCATTCCCAAAGATGGGGACTTGTCATCTCTGATTTCTGGGAGTGCAGATTTCCTGGCCCTGGCTGAGTGGAAACACTATCCTGTGTAACCTGATGGCTGATGTTTTCATAGATGAACTGATGCTGCATCCTCGGATGCAGCAGTGGATCACAGAAACTTGCAGGAGGCAAGATGCCTCCTGTAGCATTAGCATATTTATACAAGCCTTTAGACGCAGCTGCTGTTTACAATGCATCCATCTCTGAATCAAGCCCTAAGTACAGCATCAGGTAGAAAATTAAGGGGTCTATTTACTAAGCCGTGGATGGAAATAAAGAGGACGGAGATAAAGTACCAGACAATCAGCTCCTAATTGTTATTTTTCAAACCCAGCTTGTGACATGACAGTTAGGAGCTGATTGACTAGTACTTTATCTCCAGCGACTTATCTCCATCCAAGGTTTAGTAAATAGACCCCTAAGGCACTTAGCCATTCTTTTCAAGTGCTGTTTATAAATGATCCTGTCTTTAAACCTTTTTATATCCCTCACGCCAGCATAAATTACTCATCCCTTTGACCATTTCATGCCATCAGCTCATTTCAGTCACTCCTGTTACAACAGTTTCATTTAAGCCATATTTCTGTTGCTACACTAAAAACAAATGATTCTTTTTATGTATATAATGTGTATTTAGTGCCTTTGAGGAAAATGAAAACCATAAAGTCAACAATTCATTTCAGGAAATGGGAGATTGATTTCTTTCTCAGACAAACACAAAAAATGCTGTATACATGTACGACTTAAAATGTGTCCACAATGTGGAAGGCAATCATATGCAAAAGACAGCAACAGCACAATTCCAAAATCATTTACTATATTTAATTAAATATGTATTTATTTATGTGCAGGCCAAACAGTCATTGCAGAAGAAAATGAACCAACTCAACTGCACATTCTGTTGTTAATTGTTTACTATGCTATAGTAAACATGAGCAGAGAATACTGTATGGAAGGAATGAAGTAAAATGATTACTCATGCTGACCATTCATTTTGTATACATTTGTATCAACATGTGTATATTTCATATAAATGTTACATTTATTTCTTTAGTAATAACAGATGAAGTGGTAAGCCAGTACTTCATTCTTTCTGGTGCCCATAAGATTGTAATAAAGCTGTTAATACTTTTATGAATTGCCTACTCTTATTTTTGCTAGAGATATACTGTACACAGCTTTGAATATTTCTATTTAAGCTTCTCCACCACCTAGTAAAAATGCTGTAATACAGGGGCTCCCTAGGGCAGTGCCGTAACTAGGCATTTTAGCGCTGTGTGCAATGAACAGCATTGGCGCCCCCCCCCCATGTAAGACAGGGGTAGTGCGCACCGCAGGTGCGCCAAAAAATATATAGGGGCATAGCTTCATGGGGAAGGGGTGTGGCCACAATATAATACCAATTCATACTACGGTGCACAGTAGTCTCCAGTATTCAAATTACGCTGCACAGTAGAGCCACTACACCAGGTAGAGCCCCTTTTACACATTACGGCAGACAGAATCCCCTTTTTACACATTACAGCAGGCAGCATCCCCTTTTGTACACATTACGGCAGACAGCGTCCCCTTTTTACACATTACGGCAGACAGCGTCCTACCTTTTACACATTACGGCAGACAGCGTCCTCCTTATTACACATTACGGCAGACAGCATCCCCTTCTTACACATTATGGCAGACAGCATCCTCCTTACTACACATTACGGCAGACAGCGCCCCCCTTTTACACATTACGGCAGACAGCGTTCCCCTTTTTACACATAATGGCAGACAGCGTCCCCCTTTTTACACATTACGGCAGACAGCGTCCCCTTTTTACACATTACGGCAGACAGCGTCCCTTTTTACACATTGTGGCAGATGAGAGAGAGAGAGAGAGAGATACCATCTCTCCCCGCTGGCAGTCAGGCTCCTCGTGTTGGCAGATCCCGGGCAGCCGCAGGGGAGAAGGAGGAGGAGGGAGGGGGGCTGGAGCCGCAGCAGCGCTATGTAATTGGTAGTAGCGCCACTGCAGCAGTCCCCTCTCCTTCCGCATTGGCTGCCCGCCGCTGTGACTGCTCGGATGAGGGAAGCGCATCCCAGCATTCACAGCAGCGCCGGGCAGCTAATACGGAGAGGTTAGGGTTAGGCTGCGGGAGTGGAGGAGAGGGTTAGGCTGCGGGAGGGAAGGGTTAGGGATACGCTGCAGTAGGGGAGGGCTAGGGTTACGCTGCGGGGAGGGGAGGGTTAGGGTTATGCTGCGGGGAGGGTTAGGATTAAGTTGCAGGAGTGGAGGGAAGGGTTAGGCTGGTGGTACCTATAATTATGGGACACACACAGTCACACACTGACTGGGGAGGTCTATGGACACCTTGCACAGGGCACCCCACAGTCTTATCAAACAGCCACAGGGTGAGAAGTCAGTGTCAGGCGAAGCGTTGGTGACTGGGGAAACGTGGGCATACAGGGAGAGATCGGAGCTGGACACAGGGGAACACTCCTAGTGGAAGAGCCAGCTTCCCCACCCTACGCTCTCCTGTCTCCCCGCTCACTGACCTCGGTCTGTTTCCTGGTGCCGGCGTCAGGCAGGGCTTGGTAAAGCAGGCAGAGGTGCTTTTGTCACAGCTACATCTACAAGCACCGCGCAGAGAGAGAGTAGCCTGCTGCGGGGAGGGGAGGTTTCACAGCCTAATCAGCCCACATTGCCACCGCCGCCGGTCATGACACTCTGGGGATACGTCAGCCAGTGTCCCTTTCTGTGCCAGAAGCCCCTTCTGCAGTTTTCCCCTGAGCGTGAAGATGCCGTGCCGCCACCTGTCATGGGGGGCGGGCGGGGACGGGCGGCCAAGTGATCGAGCGACGCAGCAGGGGAAGGGAATAGTTCCTGCAGGTGGGTAGAAACTCGAGAGTGGGTGCCTCACTTTTTTGTGCACGCAGAGCCGCCCTTCATGTGCCGACATCCATAGGCAGCTGCGGAGCATGGCACAGAACAGGCGGCATGTAATGAGTCAATTTGACTCATTACAAGCCGCTGGCCATGCGCCATCAGGGCAACTGTGCTGTGTGTAAGGCACACCTGGCACACAGGTAGTTACGGCTCTGCCCTAGGGTGGCTACATGCAGTTATTTTTTCTGGGGCTCCCTTTTTTTTCTGATTCAAAATCAGCAAATTCATTCTGCTTGCCCCATTAAAATGACAACGAAGAGGCTGATTTGCTGGAAACCAATCACAAGCAACAATTCCTTGCACCATTTTTTTGTTTAATACGAAGGTCCAGAATTTTTCCTCTCACAATTCCTGCACTTCTCCAGTTATCCACCATGTAGTAAGTAAGCAGACAAATGGGATAATTCCTCTAGACAAGCCCAGAGACAGACTGGTCATATGACTTACAGTACCTGAACTAGGGATGGACATCAGAAAGCCAAGCATAGAATGATTGCTGGGCTTCTGACATAAATGAAGTCATGCAAATGCTACTAGCTATCACATAAAAGCCATTTGATGGTATAAAATTGCAGAAGCAGTCAGAGCTTTGTGCATTTGCACATAAACTGAGCTGAAGACATCAGTATTGGAAGGCTTGCAACTGTTGAAAACCTGGAATTCAATGGAAAAAGTACTTCCATCGGATCGGGAACACTGATGGTTGCTAACTAGAGATGAGCGGGTTCGGTTCCTCGGAAACCGAACCCCCCCGAACTTCACCCATTTTACACGGGTCCGAGGCATACTCGGATTTTCCAGTATGGCTCGGTTAACCCGAGCGCGCCCGAACGTCATCATCCCGCTGTCAGATTCTCGCGAGATTCGGATTCTATATAAGGAGCCGCGCGTCGCCGCCATTTTCACTCGTGCATTGGAAATGTTAGGGAGAGGACGTGGATGGCGTCCTCTCCGTTTATTAATGTTGCTGCAAATATTTGTGCTTATTGCTTAATTGTGAGGACTGGGGAGCAGTGTATTATATAGGAGGAGTACAGTGCAGAGTTTTGCTGATCAGTGACCACCAGTTTTATCCGTTCTCTGCCTGAAAAACGCTCCATATCTGTGCTCAGTGTGCTGCATATATCTGTGCTCATTCTGCTTTATTGTGGGGACTGGGGACCAGCAGTATTATATAGGAGGAGTACAGTGCAGAGTTTTGCTGACCAGTGACCACCAGTATTATACATTGTCTGCCTGAAAAACGCTCCATATCTGTGCTCAGTGTGCTGCTTATATCTGTGCTCACACTGCTTTATTGTGGGGACTGGGGACCAGCAGTATTATATAGGAGGAGTACAGTGCAGAGTTTTGCTGACCAGTGACCACCAGTATTATACGTTGTCTGCCTGAAAAACGCTCCATATCTGTGCTCAGTGTGCTGCATATATCTGTGCTCACACTTCTTTATTGTGGGGACTGGGGACCAGCAGTATTATATAGGAGGAGTACAGTGCAGAGTTTTGCTGACAGTGACCACCAGTATATATAGCAGTACGGTACGGAAGGCCACTGCTCTACCTACCTCTGTGTCGTCAAGTATACTATCCATCTAGATTCTATACCTGTGGTGCATTTTAGTTATGCAGTTTGCTGACAGTGACCACCAGTATATATAGCAGTACGGTACGGAAGGCCACTGCTCTATCTACCTCTGTGTCATCAAGTATACTATCCATCTAGATTCTATACCTGTGGTGCATTTTAGTTTTGCAGTTTGCTAACAGTGACCACCAGTATATATAGCAGTACGGTACGGAAGGCCACTGCTCTGCCTACATCTGTGTCGTTAAGTATACTATCCATCTAGATTCTATACCTGTGGTGCATTTTAGTTTTGCAGTTTGCTGACAGTGACCACCAGTATATATAGCAGTATTGTCACAACTGAGGGCCTGAGCTGACGGGAGGCAGCCTCAGTTGTAGGGGCTGAGATGTACCGGAACCTGGGAGGTTGTATCAGACCCCTGGACATGTAAGTAACATGAATAATAACTGCCCGAAGGCGTGACCACGACAACTTGGATAAAAGTCAATGATGTTTATTATGACAACTCCGCAACACAGCAGCAGTAAAAGAAAACGTAAAAGTCAGCAAAGAATAAGTACAGTTCCTGGGTACTACAGGATGGCAGGAGTCACAGGGCACTGGTAGTGTGAGATAGTTCTTATAATCTTCTAGATGGAAAGTCCTTACCTGGCCCGACTGTAGCAATGGAGATAACCCAGGATTGTGCCAGCTGATGTTCCAGGAAAAGCTGGGTTGCTGAAGATAAAACGGCTGCTGTGGATACTGGCTGGAACCAGACTGTTGTAAGCACGGAGTGGATACTGGCTGGAACCAGTTAAATAATAAATGAACTTGGGAGCGATGAAATATGAACTGAAATGTAGAACTTGAGAGCGGAGAAATAATAATACCGGTGGAGAGTGGTAAAGTGTAGAAAGGACACCGGCCCTTTAAGAGAAGCTGTACTCTGCTGGAAGCTGAGCTGGAAGCAGGTAATGTTGTAGCTGGAAACAGATGAATCCACAATGGATTGGAGAGTCAGGCTACACCGCAGGTGGAATGCTGGTGCGGGTCTCTATGGTGGAAGTCTTGAGACAGGAGCTGGAACCTGGAAGACAATCACAGGAGAGAGACAAACAGGAACTAGGTTTGACAACCAAAGCACTGACGCCTTCCTTGCTCAGGCACAACCTATTTATACCTGCAGCAAGGAAGGCATTGGCTAGGCAATTATGCAAATTAATAATACTGACAACGGATTGGTAGGAAAGATCAGCTGACAGAATCCAAGATGGCTGCGCCCATGCAGACACTTGGAGGGAAGTTTGGATTGTAAACCATGTGGTCTGGAAAACAGTAATGGCGGCGCCGGCCACCGGAGACAGGAGACGCCAGGCTGACAGATGCACATCCGACCACGCGGACACAGCGGAGGCCGCGGCTGACGTAATCGCCACTCAGAATGCAGAAGCTCAGGGACGGCGGCGGAGGCCGCGGGAGACGCCATGCCAGATGTATAAGGCGTTACTGTGACTGCGTCCAGAGAGACAGGAGAGGATGCGGGAATGTGCACATCAGGATAACAGATGGGATCCGGTCCTGGAGCGCTGAGCCAGCCTTAGGAGGCATCTGATAGGTAAGAAATGGCGTCCAGATACCCGGATCGTGACAGCACCCCCCCTTTAGGAGTGGCCCCAGGACACTTCTTTGGCTTTTGAGGAAACTTGGAATGGAATCTCCGGACCAAGGCAGGAGCATGGACATCAGAAGCATTGGTCCATGAACGTTCCTCAGGGCCATAACCCTTCCAGTCAATAAGATACTGAAGTTGACCGTAACGGTGACGTGAGTCCAGGATCTTGGCCACTTCATACTCAACGCCTCGTTGAGTTTGGACTTTCGGAGTTGGAGGAAGTGAGGAATGAAACCGATTCAAGATTAGCGGTTTCAACAGGGAAACATGGAATGTCCTGGGTATTTTTAAGAAAGGAGGTAACTGGAGTCTGTAAGCAACAGGATTGATGACTTGATCAATTTTAAAAGGACCGATGAAGCGAGGTGCAAACTTCATACTGGGAACTCTCAACCTCAAATTCTTCGTGGATAACCATACCCGATCACCCACCTTGAGAGCAGGAACTGCTCGACGCTTCTTATCCGCAAACTTCTTGTACCTGAACGATGCCTTGAGCAGAGCTGATCGTACGCTCTTCCAGATATTGGCAAACTGATGCAAGGTGCTATCCACTGCGGGAACAGAAGTTGCTGGAAGCGGTTGGAACTCAGGGACTTTAGGGTGGAATCCAAAGTTGGTGAAGAATGGTGTTGAAGAAGATGAAGAATGATACTGGTTGTTATGACAGAACTCGGCCCAGGGAAGTAATTGAACCCAGTCATCTTGAGAGGAGGACACATAGATGCGGAGGAAGGACTCCAAGTCCTGATTCACCCTCTCAGTTTGACCATTGGTCTGAGGATGGTAAGCCGTGGAAAACTTTAGCTTGACTTGGAGGACTTGACATAAACTTCGCCAGAATTTGGCTGTGAATTGAACTCCTCGATCTGAGATAATTTCCTCTGGAAGACCGTGGAGTCGGAAGATCTCTTGTATGAATACTTGAGCCAACTTGGAAGCTGACGGAAGACCGGTGAGAGGAATGAAGTGTGCCGTCTTGGTGAACCGGTCAACTACCACCCAGATGGTATTGAACTTGTTGCACATGGGCAAATCTGTAATAAAATCCATCGACAAATGGGTCCATGGTCGACGGGGAACAGATAGTGGAACCAGTTGCCCCGCAGGCGACTGGCGGGATACTTTATGTTGGGCACACTTTGGGCAAGATGCAATAAACTCCAAAACGTCCTTTTTCAGAGTTGGCCACCAATAGGACCTAGAGATAAACTCCAGGGTTTTTTGGATACCTGTATGTCCGGCAAAGCGGGAAGCATGGGCCCAATGCATGAGCTTCTTCCTTAGTGTCGGCTTCACAAAACTTTTCCCTGATGGGGGCGTAGAGTCCATCCCTACCGTGGAGAATGCCAACGGATTTATAATAGGATGCTTGTCTGAAGACTCTGACTCATTTTCTTGCTCCCATGAGCGGGAAAGGGCATCGGCCTTACGATTCTGAGAGCCCGGACAGAACTGGAGTTTAAAGTCGAATCTGGAAAAGAAAAGTGCCCATCTGGCCTGACGAGGGTTGAGACATTGTGCGCCTTTTAGATATAGAAGGTTCTTGTGGTCTGTAAGTATGGTGATTGAATGAGAAGCTCCCTCCAACAGATATCTCCACTCCTCTAGAGCGAGCTTGATGGCTAGCAACTCCTGGTCGCCAATGGCATAGTTGCGCTCCGCTGGGGAGAACTTCCGGGAGAAGAAACTGCAAGGATGTAAATGGCCATCTTTAGCCCTCTGAGATAACACCGCTCCTACTCCAACGGAGGAGGCATCCACCTCTAAGATGAAAGGAGAGTCGATGTCAGGCTGTTTCAGGACAGGCGCAGAGATGAACCTCTGTTTCAAAAGATGAAAAGCTTGCATGGCTTCTTCAGACCACTTGGACGGGTTAGCACCCTTCTTGGTGAAAGCAGTAATAGGCGCCACAATGGTGGAAAAGTCTCGTATAAACTTTCGGTAATAATTGGCGAACCCTAAGAACCTCTGGACCCCTTTGAGGGTTAAGGGTACCGGCCAATTCTGGATTGCTTGTAGTTTCTCAGGATCCATCTCTAGTCCGGAACCGGACACAATGTACCCTAGAAACGGAATGGACTTGACTTCAAAGACGCATTTCTCTAATTTGCAGTAGAGATGATTGACACGGAGACGGGACAGAACCTCCTTTACCCAAAAACGATGTTCCTCTAAATTGTTGGCAAAAATGAGGATATCATCTAGATAGACCACGACATGACGGTATAGAATGTCTCTGAAGATCTCATTGACGAAATGCTGGAAGACAGCTGGAGCATTGCTCAATCCGAAGGGCATGACGAGGTACTCATAATGTCCGTCACGGGTGTTAAATGCGGTCTTCCACTCGTCACCCTCACGGATCCGGATGAGATTGTATGCACCTCTCAAGTCCAGCTTTGTAAAGATGGTAGCTCCGCTAACTCTGTCAAAGAGCTCAGTAATCAGGGGTAAAGGATAGCGGTTCTTGATGGTAATGTCGTTCAAACCTCTGTAGTCGATGCACGGCCGCAGACCACCATCTTTCTTTTTACAAAGAAGAAGCCTGCGCCGGCTGGAGAAGAAGAAGGTCGAATGAACCCCTTTGCTAGGTTCTCTTTAATGTATTCCTCCATAGAATGCGTCTCAGGCAGAGACAACGGATAAGTTCGGCCTCGAGGTGGAACCTTCCCTGGAACGAGATCAATCGGGCAGTCCCATTCTCTATGAGGAGGAAGGATATCAGCAGAAGCTTTACTGAACACATCCGTGAAATCTTGATATGGAGGAGGTGGAACATCAGACGACCTGGGGGAGGAAGAACAGACAGGCAACACTTTAAACAAACATGTCTCAGCACAGGAGGAACCCCATGCCAGAATTTGCGTAGTCGTCCAATCAATTGTAGGATTGTGAAGACGGAGCCATGGAAGGCCCAGGACCACAGGATGTGTGGCTCTTGGAATCACTAAAAGTGAAATAAGTTCGGAATGAAGAACTCCCACTCTAAGACGAACTGGTAGAGTCCTTAGAGCAATAACTGTATCAAAAATTTTACTGCCATCCACGGCAGTTAAGGAAAAGGAGGAAGGAAGTCTCTCGGTGGGTAGGGACCACCGTTTAACATAGGCTTCGGTAATAAAGTTCCCAGCTGCTCCGGAATCCAGGAGGGCAATGACGTTCTGATAACGTTGAGCAACTTGAAGCGAGACTGGGAGATTACAATCTTGAGGGGATGGAGAGGAGATCATTACTCCTAGCCGGCCCTCTCCTTGGCGAGCTAGGGTCTGGAGTCCCGGACGTTTGGGACAGGCATTAATGGTGTGAGACGGAGCTGCACAATAGAGACAGAGAGACTCGGAGAGACGTCTTCGGCGCTCAGCAGGAGTTAAACGGGAACGGCCAAGTTGCATGGGCTCATCTTTAGATGGTGACAGTTGACGAGGAGGAGGAGCAGAAGATTTTGGAGCAGATGATCTTCCACGCTCAGTTGCTCTCTCTCTGAAACGTAAATCAACTTTCGTGCAGAGTGAGATTAGCTCATCTAACTTAGAAGGTAAGTCTCTGGTAGCTAACTCATCTTTAATACGCTCAGATAAGCCATGCCAGAATGCAGCATACAGGGCCTCGTCGTTCCATGCCAGTTCGGATGCCAGGATCTGGAACTGTATCAGATATTGTCCTACAGTACATGACCCCTGGCGTAAACGGAGAATCTCGGATGAAGCTGAGGTTACCCGGCCTGGCTCGTCGAAGATGTGCCTGAATGTTGACACGAAGGCAGTGTAGGAAGATAGCAGGGTGTCTGACCTCTCCCATAACGGTGATGCCCAATCAAGGGCTGAGCCACTGAGAAGAGAAATAATGTAGGCAATTTTTGTACGGTCACTGGGAAAATTGCCAGGTTGTAGCTCAAACTGAATCTCACACTGGTTGAGAAATCCCCTGCAGAATCTTGGAGATCCGTCAAATTTTGCTGGCGTTGGAAGATGAAGACGTGGAGCAGAAATGGGTAAGGTGGGTGGGGTTATAGCTGGAGTCACTGTGGTTGACGCACCAGACGCGCCTGATCCACGGAGAGTTGTCTGAATCCCATCCAGCCGAGTAGAGAGATCCTGGAGACAGCAGATGATGTGGCCCTGTGCAGCCTCCTGATGTTCTAGTCGGGCTGCCAGTTCTTGCATCGGCCTGGCCGCTTGATCCTGGTCTCCGGCTGGATTCATTAGGTCAGTGCTTACTGTCACAACTGAGGGCCTGAGCTGACGGGAGGCAGCCTCAGTTGTAGGGGCTGAGATGTACCGGAACCTGGGAGGTTGTATCAGACCCCTGGACATGTAAGTAACATGAATAATAACTGCCCGAAGGCGTGACCACGACAACTTGGATAAAAGTCAATGATGTTTATTATGACAACTCCGCAACACAGCAGCAGTAAAAGAAAACGTAAAAGTCAGCAAAGAATAAGTACAGTTCCTGGGTACTACAGGATGGCAGGAGCCACAGGGCACTGGTAGTGTGAGATAGTTCTTATAATCTTCTAGATGGAAAGTCCTTACCAGGCCCGACTGTAGCAATGGAGATAACCCAGGATTGTGCCAGCTGATGTTCCAGGAAAAGCTGGGTTGCTGAAGATAAAACGGCTGCTGTGGATACTGGCTGGAACCAGACTGTTGTAAGCACGGAGTGGATACTGGCTGGAACCAGTTAAATAATAAATGAACTTGGGAGCGATGAAATATGAACTGAAATGTAGAACTTGAGAGCGGAGAAATAATAATACCGGTGGAGAGTGGTAAAGTGTAGAAAGGACACCGGCCCTTTAAGAGAAGCTGTACTCTGCTGGAAGCTGAGCTGGAAGCAGGTAATGTTGTAGCTGGAAACAGATGAATCCACAATGGATTGGAGAGTCAGGCTACACCGCAGGTGGAATGCTGGTGCGGGTCTCTATGGTGGAAGTCTTGAGACAGGAGCTGGAACCTGGAAGACAATCACAGGAGAGAGACAAACAGGGACTAGGTTTGACAACCAAAGCACTGACGCCTTCCTTGCTCAGGCACAACCTATTTATACCTGCAGCAAGGAAGGCATTGGCTAGGCAATTATGCAAATTAATAATACTGACAACGGATTGGTAGGAAAGATCAGCTGACAGAATCCAAGATGGCTGCGCCCATGCAGACACTTGGAGGGAAGTTTGGATTGTAAACCATGTGGTCTGGAAAACAGTAATGGCGGCGCCGGCCACCGGAGACAGGAGACGCCAAGCTGACAGATGCACATCCGACCACGCGGACACAGCGGAGGCCGCGGCTGACGTAATCGCCACTCAGAATGCAGAAGCTCAGGGACGGCGGCGGAGGCCGCGGGAGACGCCATGCCAGATGTATAAGGCGTTACTGTGACTGCGTCCAGAGAGACAGGAGAGGATGCGGGAATGTGCACATCAGGATAACAGATGGAATCCGGTCCTGGAGCGCTGAGCCAGCCTTAGGAGGCATCTGATAGGTAAGAAATGGCGTCCAGATACCCGGATCGTGACAAGTATGGTACGGAAGGCCACTGCTCTACCTACCTCTGTGTCGTCAAGTATACTATCCATCCATACCTGTGGTGCATTTCAGTTGTGCGCAGTATATATAGTAGTAGGCCATTGCTATTGATACTGGCATATAATTCCACACATTAAAAAATGGAGAACAAAAATGTGGAGGTTAAAATAGGGAAAGATCAAGATCCACTTCCACCTCGTGCTGAAGCTGCTGCCACTAGTCATGGCCGAGATGATGAAATGCCATCAACGTCGTCTGCCAAGGCCGATGCCCAATGTCATAGTAGAGAGCATGTAAAATCCAAAAAACAAAAGTTCAGTAAAATGACACAAAAATAAAAAGTAAAAGCGTCTGATGAGAAGCGTAAACTTGCCAATATGCCATTTACGACACAGAGTGGCAAGGAACGGCTGAGGCCCTGGCCTATGTTCATGGCTAGTGGTTCAGATTCACATGAGGATGGAAGCACTCATCCTCTCGCTAGAAAAATGAAAAGACTTAAGCTGGCAAAAGCACAGCAAAGAACTGTGCGTTCTTCTAAATCAAAAATCCCCAAGGAGAGTCCAATTGTGTCTGTTGCGATGCCTGACCTTCCCAACACTGGACGGGAAGAGCTTGCGCCTTCCACCATTTGCACGCCCCCTGCAAGTGCTGGAAGGAGCACCCGCAGTCCAGTTCCTGATAGTCAAATTGAAGATGTCACTGTTGAAGTACACCAGGATAAGGATATGGGTGTTGCGGGCGCTGGGGAGGAAATTGACAAGGAGGATTCTGATGGTGAGGTGGTTTGTTTAAATCAGGCACCCGGGGAGACACCTGTTGTCCGTGGGACGAATATGGCCATTGACATGCCTGGTCAAAATACAAAAAAAAATCACCTCTTCGGTGTGGAATTATTTCAACACAAATGCGGACAACAGGTGTCAAGCCGTGTGTTGCCTTTGTCAAGCTGTAATAAGTAGGGGTAAGGTCGTTAACCACCTAGGAACATCCTCCCTTATACGTCACCTGGACCGCATTCATCAGAAGTCAGTGACAAGTTCAAAAACTTTGGATGACAGCGGAAGCAGTCCACTGACCACTAAATCCCTTCCTCTTGTAACCAAGCTCCTGCAAACCACACCACCAACTCCCTCAGTGTCAATTTCCACCTTACACAGGAAAGCCAATAGTCCTGCAGGCCATGTCACTGGCAAGTCTGACGAGTCCTCTCCTGCCTGGGATTCCTCCGATGCATCCTGCCTGGGATTCCTCCGATGCTGGCGCTGCTGTTGTTGCTGCTGGGAGTCGATCGTCATCCCAGAGGGGAAGTCGGTAGACCACTTGTACTACTTCCAGTAAGCAATTGACTGTCCAACAGTCCTTTGCGAGGAAGATGAAATATCACAGCAGTCATCCTGCTGCAAAGCGGATAACTCAGGTCTTGTCAGCCTGGGTGGTGAGAAACGTGTGTCCGGTATCCACCGTTAATTCACAGGCAACTAGAGACTTGATTGAGGTACTGTGTCCCCGGTACCAAATACCATCTGGGTTCCATTTCTCTAGGCAGGCGATACCAGAACTGTACACAGACATCAGAAAAAGAGTCACCAATGTCCTAAAAAATGCAGTTGTACCCAATGTCCACTTAACCACGGACATGTGGACAAGTGGAGCAGGGCAGACTCAGAACTATATGACTGTGACAGCCCACTGGGTAGATGTATTGCCTCCCGCAGCAAGAACAGCAGCGGCGGCACCAGTAGCAGCATCTCGCAAACGCCAACTCGTTCCTAGGCAGGCTACGCTTTGTATCACCGCTTTCCATAAGAGGCACACAGCTGACAACCTCTTACGGAAACTGAGGAACATCATCGCAGAATGGCTTACCCCAATTGGACTCTCCTGGGGATTTGTGACATCGGACAACACCACCAATATTGTGCGTGCATTACATCTGGGCAAATTCCAGCACGTCCCATGTTTTGCACATACATTGAATTTGGTGGTGCAGAATTATTTAAAAAACGACAGGGGCGTGCAAGAGATGCTGTCGGTGGCCCGAAGAATTGCGGGCCACTTTCGTCATTCAGCCACCGCGTGCCGAAGACTGGAGCACCAGCAAACAGTCCTGAACCTGCCCTGCCATCATCTGAAGCAAGAGGTGGTAACGAGGTGGAATTCAACCCTCAATATGCTTCAGAGGATGGAGGAGCAGCAAAAGGCCATTCAAGCCTATACATCTGCCCACGATATAGGCAAAGGAGGGGGAATGCACCTGACTCAAGCGCAGTGGAGAATGATTTCAACGTTGTGCAAGGTTCTGCAACCCTTTGAACTTGCCACACGTGAAGTCAGTTCAGACACTGCCAGCCTAAGTCAGGTCATTCCCCTCATCAGGCTTTTGCAGAAGAAGCTGGAGACACTGAAGAACGAGCTAAAACAGAGCGATTCCGCTAGGCATGTGGGACTTGTGGATGGAGCCCTTAATTCGCTTAACCAGGATTCACGGGTGGTCAATCTGTTGAAATCAGAGCACTACATTTTGGCCACCGTGCTCGATCCTAGATTTAAAACCTACGTTGTATCTCTCTTTCCAGCAGACACAAGTCTGCAGAGGTTCAAAGACCTGCTGGTGAGAAAATTGTCAAGTCAAGCGGAACGTGACCCGTCAACAGCTCCTCCTTCACATCCTCCCGCAACTGGGGGTGCGAAGAAAAGGCTAAGAATTCCGAGCCCACCCGCTGGCGGTGATGCAGAGCTGTCTGGAGCGAGTGCTGACATCTGGTCCGGACTGAAGGACCTGCCAACGATTACTGACATGTCGTCTACTGTCACTGCATATGATTCTGTCACCATTGAAAGAATGGTGGAGGGTTATATGAGTGACAGCATCCAAGTAGGCACGTCAGACAGTCCGTACGTATACTGGCAGGAAAAAGAGGCAATTTGGAGGCCCTTGCACAAACTGGCTTTATTCTACCTAAGTTGCCCACCCTCCAGTGTGTACTCCGAAAGAGTGTTTAGTGCAGCCGCTCACCTTGTCAGCAATCGGCGTACGAGGTTACTTCCAGAAAATGTGGAGAAGATGATGGTCATCAAAATGAATTATAATCAATTCCTCCGTAGAGACATTCACCAGCAATTGCCTCCAGAAAGTACACCGGGATCTGAGATGGTGGATTCCAGTGGGGACGAATTAATAATCTGTGAGGAGGGGGATGTACAAAGTGAAAGGGGTGAGGAATCAGAGAATGATGATGAGGTGGACATCTTGCCTCTGTAGAGCCAGTTTGTGCAAGGAGAGATTGATTGCTTCTTTTTTGGTGGGGGCCCAAACCAACCAGTCATTTCAGTCACAGTCGTGTGGCAGACCCTGTCGCTGAAATGATGGGTTCGTTAAAGTGTGCATGTCCTGTTTATACAACATAAGGGTGGGTGTGAGGGCCCAAGGACAATTCCATCTTGCACCTCTTTTATCTTTCATTTTTCTTTGCATCATGTGCTGTTTCGGGACTATTTTTTGAAGTGCCATCCTGTCTGACACTGCAGTGCCACTCCTAGATGGGCCAGGTGTTTGTGTCGGCCACTTGGTCGCTTAGCTTAGTCACACAGCGACCTTGGTGCACCTCTTTTTTTCTTTGCATCATGTGCTGTTTGGGGACAATTTTTTTGAAGTGCCATCCTGTCTGACACTGCAGTGCCACTCCTAGATGGGCCAGGTGTTTGTGTCGGCCACTTGTGTTGCTTAGCTTAGTCACACAGCGACCTTGGTGCGCCTCTTTTTTTCTTTGCCTCATGTGCTGTTTGGGGACAATTTTTTTGAAGTGCCATCCTGTCTGACCCTGCAGTGCCACTCCTAGATGGGCCAGGTGTTTGTGTCGGCCACTTGTGTTGCTTAGCTTAGTCACACAGTGACCTTGGTGCGCCTCTTTTTTTCTTTGCATCATGTGCTGTTTGGGGACTATTTTTTTGAAGTGCCATCCTGTCTGACACTGCAGTTCCACTCCTAGATGGGCCAGGTGTTTGTGTCGGCCACTTGTGTCGCTTAGCTTAGTCACACAGCGACCTTGGTGCGCCTCTTTTTTTCTTTGCATCATGTGCTGTTTGGGGACTATTTTTTTGAATTGCCATCTTGCCTGACACTGCAGTACCACTCCTAGATGGGCCAGGTGTTTGTGTCGGCCACTTGTGTCGCTTAGCTTAGCAATCCAGCGACCTCGGTGCAAATTTTAGGACTAAAAATAATATTTTGAGGTGTGAAGTGTTCAGAATAGACTGAAACTGAGTGTAAATTATGGTTATTGAGGTTAATAATACTATGGGATCAAAATGACCC
Source organism: Pseudophryne corroboree (assembly GCF_028390025.1). Classification (NCBI taxonomy): domain Eukaryota; kingdom Metazoa; phylum Chordata; class Amphibia; order Anura; family Myobatrachidae; genus Pseudophryne; species Pseudophryne corroboree. Next base: position 762,571,874 of record NC_086445.1, read on the forward strand.
CCAAATTCTATGATTTAAGCTGTTTTTAAGGGTTTTTAGTAAAAAAACACCCGAATCCAAAACACACCCGAATCCGACAAAAAAATTTCAGGTAGGTTTTGGCAAAACGCGTCCGAATCCAAAACACGGCCACGGAACCGAATCCAAAACCAAAACACAAAACTCGAAAAATTTCTGGTGCACATCTCTATTGCTAACCATCGGCTTTAGGGATCCAATGTCCATCTGTGACACCCAGGAGTTGGTATCACGGATGTTAACAATTTACAGGTAAGTATTAGGAAGGTTGAATGTGTGACTTTATTTCTTCTGGTATTCCTCACCTAAACCTGGGCCAGTATTTACTAAAAAATCGAGTTTGTCCGATTTGTGTTTTTTTTTCTAAGTCCCAATCCGGGAATTCACTAAGCACCAATCTCGGCAGTGTTTGGACTATTCGTAATGGTTTGAATGACAAATACGAATGAATAGACCATCGTCAAACGCGGCTGTTATTACAAAGAATACGGGAATTTACTATTCAATCGTATTTGGGTGTTAGTCTCTGAGTGCTCAAATGCGGTCGTATTTTTTTGCGATTCATTAAAAAAAGCGGCAAAAAAATAGACCTGCTTTTTTCAGTCGTGTTTACATGTGTTGCAAATAAAAAATCACTCACACCTGAATTAGGATGCCTATAAAAGGATGTTAGGCCCATTTCAATACACCTACACTCAGAAATGGCAGCAGGACTGTGGGCCAGTGATCTTTTGTGTGCTGTGGGATTCCTCAGACTCAGACATCAGCCTGTAAGTAACCAGGGCCAAGAAACTGAACATGGTCAGCAGGTTGTACAGGTTCCGCGGAGGCTGCGCAGGCCTCGTTTTTTTAGGGGGCGTTTAAACTTGAACGCATTGTCCGATGATAAGGTCATACAGATGTTCCGTCTAAATCGTAACAACATTTTCCGTCTGTATGACCTTGTCAAACTGGGCCTAGACCCTGAGACAGCACGCTCTCGCTCTGTCTCAGGCCTGCACAAACTCCTGGCTGTGTTGCACTTTCTGGCTACTGGCAGCTTTCAGGCTGTGTCTGGGGATGTCATAGGAATCTCACAGCCCTCATTTTCCAGAATCTTAACACAGGGGATGTATACCTAACTACCTCTTCTGTTTTTTGTTTGTTTTAATTTCTCGGTGGCCAGTTCTGTCCTAAAATCTCATGTTTATTGTTCTTTAAAATATACACACAGATGTTGGCTGTTTTGCAGCCCCACATCGAGGCCTCAATCTGCTTCCCTACCTGGAGTCTCAGTGGCATGCCGTCAGGGTAGATTTCTATGGGCTGGCTGGCATGCCCAATGTGCTTGGAGCCATAGATTGCACACACATTCAGCTGAGACCACCTAGGGGCAGGCAGCACATATATACAAACCGCCATTTCGAACACTCCACAAATGTGCAGGTGGTTTGTGATGCAAATCTCAAAATAATGAGTGTTGTTGCTGGTTACCCTGGGGGCTGCCATGACTCCTTCATCCTCAGTCAGTCATCCCTCTTTGATAAGTTTGAGGACGGACAAATGCCAGATGGATGGCTGCTGGGTATGTAATTTGATATGTGTAGGCCTGCGTATACTTTGTCCAAAGACAGGTGCAGATGTATTAACCTGTAGAAGGCATAAGGAAGTGAGAAACCAGTGATATGTGCAAGGTGATAAAGGCACCAGCCAATCAGCTCCAATATGTAAATGAACATTTAGGAACAGATTGTCTGCTGCCTTTATTACCTTGCACATATCACTGGTTTTTCACTTCCTTATGCCTTCTACAGGTTAATACATCTGCTCCACAGTGTGTTACTTATGTGTTGCTGTATCTTAACATGAATCACCTTACTATATCTGTCTTTAAGGTGATGGAGGATATGGCTGTTTCTCTTGGCTTCTAACTCCATTGTCCCGACCTGATACCCCTGCTGAACACAATTACAATCATGCACATAAGTCCACGCGGAATGTGATAGAAAGATGTTTTGGTGTGCTGAAATCTAGGTTTCGGTGTCTGGATAAGTCTGGTGGCCTTTTGTTGTATAGTCCCTCCAAGGTGACCCAAATTGTGTTCTGCTGCTGCTTTCTTCATAACATGTGTTTGCAACAACATATGCCACATGTTGAGGAGGAGGAGGAGGAGGAAGAAGAAAGCAGCCAGCAAGCAGAGGAATTAAACATCTGGTGATACTTGGAGTACAGATGTAGGGAGGCAGGTTAGGCAAGAGATCATCAATCGCTATTTCTAAGGTAAGTTTGGTTTGCTTATTTCATTTGTTGTGTAATCATAAATAGATGTTTTGTTTTTTTTCTCCAAAACCATTACTCAGAATGTGTCTGTCTCCTTGACACATACAAACATACCCTCGCTTTATGAAAAACAAATGTTACATGTGTCTTGTGTGTATTTTTAAACTCAAAACAACAGATTATGAGTGGCATGCATTAAGTCTGGAGAAGTGATCATAAATTTGCAGTGCTAATTTCTTACAAGCCCACATAATCCATTTAGTATTTAACTTTATCATTGTGTGTAACGTCCTAATGCACAGGTTCACAAATTCGGCCTGCAGGACCACACACAGTGCATGTTTTTCACGTAACCCAGTAGAAGCACAGGTGTATGAATTTCTCACACACATATGTTAAAAGGTTCACAGGTGGAGCTAATTATGTCACTTGTGATTCTGTGAGGAGACCTGCAAAACATGCACTGTGTGTGTTTCTGAGGGCCGAGTTTGAGAACCTGTGTTCCCAAAAAACACTCCTCAACATATAATATGTGAGCCTTGAGGAATACATGTGTCCCTATGTGTGATGCACCATCATATTTAAGACACACAAACTTACTGTAATCAGGAATAATTTATTTCCTAATGTTTGATGCTGTAAACTTGATGAGGTGTAAGTAAATACACAGTTTGCCACACATATACATTATTAAACACATTCTTTGATTTTTGTAGTAAAAGTACATATTTGTTTGTTTCAGCATCATGTGTAAAAACATTCTTACTAATTTTTAACACACACAAACATGTCCCAATAATACTGACATTCATTTTGTCAATGTTTTTACAACAAAACAAAGCCAACATATTACAAGCTTTTTTCGCAACTCAATTGTGTTTTTCTTGTAATGTTGTATAGAGAAGAAAGCTAAAATATGTATCAATAACATTGTAATTTGGATTGTCTGCAGGAAAAGAGAATGATTGGAATCTAGAAAGAGTAATGATTAGAAAAAAATCAAGTGGTCAGTTTACTTCCTGCTAAAGACATACTGCATGGCTGGCAATTATTGTGTCTGCAGGAAAAGAGAATGATTGGAATCTAGAAAGAGTAATGATTAGAAAAAAATCAAGTGGTCAGTTTACTTTCTGCTAACATGTATGTGTAGCTCCATCAACATTTCCCTCCTCCAATACCTAAAAAAAATGGTAAAGAATAAATGTGCGTACATTTTTTTTTTTTTACCACTTATAATTAATGATGTTGTAAAAAGTGTCATGGAGCTAAGTGTTCTATATTTTTCCCCAAAAAAAACACTTGCTAACTATTTTGAGTTACTTATCACAAATGTCTAACTTGTTATTTTTTCACGTTTTTTTGGGTGGCTGCTTGTCCTGCCCTTTGCCTTTAGCACTGTCATGTTGTCGTGCTCTGGCGGAGCGTCTTGGTGGTGATGAGCCTTGCGTGATATTTGGAGTAGTCGTACCAGAACTGCTGCTTGTTTGCTGTTGGTGCATGCATCTGAGTGTTTCATTCAGGTTAGTGAGGGTGGCATTGAATTCACGTGTAGCAGCATTTTGATTGTCTACTATTCGGAATAAACTTTCATTAATCTTTTGATTGTTTTGAAAAATGCTCATATAACTTTTCTGTTGTCTGTGCTGTTCTTCCATTATGCGCTGTAAGTTGCCCATGACCTGTGTAATGTCTGTACGCATGAGTTCCATGGTATTGCCTATTCTGGTTGTTTGTTCATTTTGTCTACCCAGATTTCTTGATATTCTTCTGAGGTGAGATGGTAGGCTTGCAAACATTTGTGTCTGCTTACGCAGACAATCTTCATTAGTGGCCTGCTGTCTAGCCCAAATAGACAAAAACACCTGATCAGGGCCTTGTGTTCCTGGTGTTGTTGGGCTGTGTTGTGGTGGTGGTGTGCTTTGCTGTGGTGGTGTACTCACAGGTGCTGGGGGGCTCATTCCTTGCATTAATGGCTGCATTTCTAAGATATTTGTCTCCTCCATGTCACTGTGTTGCTGTTGTTGCGGAGGGATGCTGTTCCCAGGACTCAAAGCTGAAATGTTAAACAAATCTCCGTTAGCTATCCATATGTTTCATAAATGTAAACAAATCACTACACATGGAACACATGTCATTCACTGTTGCTTACAACTATTCTGCCTAGCAACATCATCACTCATAGCTTAAATACATACATATGCCTGTTTGTGGCAAATGTGTCTGGTTACTTAATTGTGAAAGCAAACACTTTAGTTTTATTGTAGCTCACACATACTCCACCATAAAAACACATTGGAATACATAATGTGTTACCTTATAGCTTTGTTCAAACAAACATAGTAATGTTTGTAGATGTATTTTGCAATGTTACCTCAAACACACATGTTAAATTTTGAAAAACAACCTTACTTTTTGCATAAAAACCAACATGCTTTTTTGTTGCAGCATCTTACACACAATGTCATACTGTATGGCTCAAGTGGACATACATATATTTACTGGATGTGGACAAGGCTATTTAGCTTGGATTCCATTTCTGCTTTTACTTACTGCGGTAAGTATTTAAGTTTTTGATGTGTTTTGACTTAATGCGGTTATGAAATTTTTGGATTACGTTCTGATTTGTTTCACATTTTTTTCAGTTTGATACTCACAATCAAGATGAGGGGAGTGTGGATGACGTCTTGGAGGTGTGTCCAAAATTTGGAGTGGGGGTACAGAACATACGGACGATAATCTTCGTGGCGGGGTAGCCTGCTGTGTTTGGGCCGGGACATACGACCTTGCTTTCTTTTCGGCCACAGGTTTTTTGTGGTGATGTCTTTCTGAAGTGCCACTTCTGCTGCTCCATACTTCTTTTGATGGACCTTTTAATGAAAGTGCAATTTTGTTATGGCCATTCCTTTACAAGCATACCCTATACTACAATGGACACTTTACCTGCTTCCGCAGCATCATCATCATCAGACGTGATAGGAGTTACTGGCCGACGAGTAGTACTGCTTTTTTCTAACACTGTATAAAAGAAATAAAAATTTTTTTAGCATGCTAATGTGTATCCATCCACCCATTATGCTTATAAACATTTATTCTTTAAGAAATGCTTGGTTTTTATTTATAAAAAACATAAGGACCGGAAATACAAAAATAAAAAAAAATAAAAAAGAAAACATTGACCAAAACACATATGCACTATGGCAACATCAACACAGGAAAACATGTCCAGGACACAGACATAGGCCACAAGTTAAAAAAAAAAAGAAAAAAAAAACACATCTTCATTTTGTATTGAAAGGATAAATATTACAGATGCAATATATAAATTGCTCTGTGATGTGGCACTCCAAAGACACATTACCACTATATGAGCCAAAACAAAATGTAGCTATTTTTCCCAAAAATTACACTGCAGTGTGGTGTCACGGTACAAATACAAGCAAAAAAAACAAAAAAACAAAAAGTGTTAATTTAAATTAAAAATTAACATTATCTAATAATGACACTACACATGTAAGTGGTTTCAAAACCACTTTCCAGTACTCCAGCCTCTAACATGACAACCACTGTTTTTTAAACATTGCACATGGATCACTTAAATATAAAACATAGTCACAATTCTATTAAAAAAAAATGGCCAAAAGGAATACATTATTGCAGGACAATTCAGAGACACACCAAGTCCAAACTACACATGCAAAATATCTGTCAGAAAAACACATGACATACAATAAAGTAAGATGTTACATTGGCTATTGTATAAAACATTACACAAAACAATGTATTTTCTGACACACACTTGAAGATGGGAGTAATATGCAACGTCACATGACACACATTTAAAAAAAAAACTCATAGAATGTAAATGCAAATACACATGCTCACCATTCTTCCTGGGCCAATCTGAATCCCGGACATGGGTTGCAGAGACAACTTCTGGAGGGATTACACTCCGCATGGGCTCCTCATACTCCAGATAACTTGCAATATAGGGCTGCCCACCACCGGTTTTCCGAGTCGACTTGGCCTCCTTGGCCATTTTGGACTTGACACGTCGCTTTATGTCATAGTACCGTTTGCGGCACGTGTCCTCCGTCCGCTTGACCACCCCCTCACTATTGACCGTAGCAACAACTTTCGTCCACAACACCGTCTTCCTCCGTGTTGGCACCTTGGCGGACTCAGGGCCAAATAGCTGCCTCTGATACTTCATCAGCTCACGCACCAATGCCACATTTTCTGCAAAACTAAACTTTACATTCCGCCCAGTCTTAGTAGTGGTGCGTAGCTGCGGAGCACTCTGACTGTCACTATCACTTGAGGCTGCTGCAGCAACCTCACCCACCTCCTCCACCTCACTAACCTCACTAACACTCACCTCCTCCACCTGACCAACCTCCTCCCCCTCACTCACACCCTCCACCTCTGAGTCACACATAATTGTGTGTGTAAACAGTTAACACAGGAAAAAAGAAGACAAACAACACACTCCTCCACTACCACTACACAACTCACACACACACACACACACACTCACACACACACACACACACACACACACACACACACACACACACACTGACAAGGGACTATAAAGAAAAATAACTTGGACTAAAAATGAGACAAAACCACAAAATACAAGACAACAAGAATGACAAGACGACTTTCAAACACAATACCACACTCAGAAATCGCTACCAACACTCCTCACCAAACCACAAATTCACCTACCTCCACAGCACAACCTTTCTCCTCCTCACCACTAACTAAACCCACGAGGTGCGGACGGTTTGGGGCATATTTATATGGTTGCGCACAGACACTCCTACCATCTGAAACACAACCAATCCCGAACGGGGATGAAAATCGAAACTGAAAGTGAAAATGCGGCCGCGGGAAGAAAAAAAACCCTGCCGCGTTTAACTTAGGAAAAAAACAGCAAATACAACAAAAACACGTACGCAAACGATAATGACGGCCGTAAATGTGCCAAAAAAACACGACTGGCATCGACATCGGAAAACACGACAACCATAAAGTCGACTGCTTCGTAACTTTGCGTATATGGATTCAAAAAGTTGCATGAAAATGCACCCGATACAAAACGAGTTTAAACACTACACAAACCGACTCAAACACGAATATTAGTAAATACTGGCCCTGGTGTCTGTAGCTTCTAACAGGGATAAGTTTCACCAGCAACTCACAATACAGTTCCAGATATATTACACACAGACATTAATTACACAGTATCTCTATATGAATTGTATTTAATTGAAACATTTCTGTAATCTTTTCTCAGCTGTAAGAATTTGAGATTATCACGTATAATAGCAGTTTAGATTAACCTCAATATGTATATTATTCACATACCCTTTTCATGCAAAGAACAAAGCACAGGAAACAACATCAACATTTGACAATCACATTTAAAATACTCTTAGGGGTATATTCAGTGGTGCAAGTGGGCGGGTACGGGTGGGTACGGCGTACCCGTAAGAATTTAGCCGTGGGTACGCCGTACCCACACCGACGGGCCGCCGCTCCTCGCACCGCCGCTGATGTGAGGGAAGGAGAGCGCAGCCTGTGCCTCTCCTTCCCCTCAGTCTCCGGCGGCTGTCATAGTTTAATTCAGCGCCGATCCGTGAGCCAATCAGAGCTCGCGGTGCGAGCTCTGATTGGCTCACGGATCGGCGCTGAATTAAACTGTGAGACACCCGCCGGAGACTGAGGGGAAGGAGAGGCACAGGCTGCGCTCTCCTTCCCTCACACAGGACAGCAGCGGCCAGCGGCAGCGGTGAGCAGGGAAGGGGGGGGGGTTATACCTGGCACTGGGGGATATCTGGCACTGGGGGGGCATTTCTATCTGGCACTGGGGGATATCTGGCACTGGGGGGCATATATACCTGGCACTGGGGGGCATATATACCTGGCACTGGGGGATATCTGGCACTGGGGGGCATATATACCTGGCACTGGGGGATATCTGGCACTGGGGGGCATATATACCTGGCACTGGGGGATATCTGGCACTGGGAGGCATATATACCTGGCACTGGGGGATATCTGGCACTGGGGGGCATATATACCTGGCACTGGGGGGCATATATACCTGGCACTGGGGGATATCTGGCACTTGGGGGCATATATACCTGGCACTGGGGGATATCTGGCACTGGGAGGCATAAAGCCTGGCACTGGGGGATATCTGGCACTGGGGGGCATATATACCTGGCACTGGGGGGCATATATACCTGGCACTGGGGGATATCTGGCACTGGGGGGCATATATACCTGGCACTGGGGGATATCTGGCACAGGGGGGCATGTATACCTGGCACTGGGGGATATCTGGCACAGGGGGGCATGTATACCTGGCACTGGGGGATATCTGGCACAGGGGGGCATGTATACCTGGCACTGGGGGATATCTGGCACTGGGGGGGCATGTATACCTGGCACTGGGGGATATCTGGCACTGGGGGCATATCTGGCACTGTAGGGGCATTTCTGTATCTGGCACGGGGGGCAATGTATATCTGACACAGTGGGGGCATTTGTGTATCTGGCACTGTGGGGCAATGTGTATCTGGCACTGTGGGGCAATGTATATCTGGCACTGTGGGGCAACGTGTATCTGACACTGCGAGGCAACGTATATCTGGCACTCTGGGGGCATTTCTGTATCTGGCACTGTGGGGCAATGTGTATCTGGCACTGTTAGTCAATGTGTATCTGGCACTGTGGGGCAATGTATATCTGTCACTGTGGGGCAATGTGTATCTGACACTGCGAGGCAATGTATATCTGGCACTCTGGGGGCATTTCTGTATCTGGCACTGTGGGGCAATGTGTATCTGGCACTGTGGGGCAATGTATATCTGGCACTGTGGGGCAATGTATATCTGGCACTGTGGGGCAACGTGTATCTGACACTGCGAGGCAACGTATATCTGGCACTCTGGGGGCATTTCTGTATCTGGCACTGTGGGGCAATGTGTATCTGGCACTGTTAGTCAATGTGTATCTGGCACTGTGGGGCAATGTATATCTGTCACTGTGGGGCAATGTGTATCTGACACTGCGAGGCAATGTATATCTGGCACTCTGGGGGCATTTCTGTATCTGGCACTGTGGGGCAATGTGTATCTGGCACTGTGGGGCAATGTATATCTGGCACTGTGGGGCAATGTATATCTGGCACTGTGGGGCAACGTGTATCTGACACTGCGAGGCAATGTATATCTGGCACTCTGGGGGCATTTCTGTATCTGGCACTGTGGGGCAATGTATATCTGTCACTGTGGGGCAATGTGTATCTGGCACTGTGGGGCAATGTATATCTGGCACTGTGGGGCAACGTGTATCTGGCACTATTGGGGTCATACGTGTATCTGCCCCTCCCCCATATGTGTATCACGCCCCCATTTCCATTGGCCACGCCCCATGTGGCATTTGGCCACACCCATTTTTTTTGCGCGCGCGCCTTCGGCGCGCGCACACAGTACCCGTAAGACATTTTTTCTACTTGCACCACTGGGTATATTCAATTGAAGTCGAAAGCTGCCGTCTTTCGAAAAAATTGGCATTTTTTCGACTTTTTAAGGTCGAATCATGATTCGACCTATTCAATATAACCCCAAATTATTCGACAAGCCGAAAAGCACGTGGATTGGCGGAATAGCTGCCGATCCATGTGCTTGTGTCGAAAACGGGGCCAAAACCGACAGGTTTTGGCCCCCTTTTCGACCATCTCAGTTCGACTTTAAAAAAAGTCGAGTGAGATGGGGAGAGCAGCGCCGGGGACGGGGAGAGCCGAGGTGGGGACGGGGTGAGCAGCCCCGGAGGATGTCACAGCCGCCACTCATAGCAGCATCCACCCGGCTCCAGCAAGCAAGACCTCGCTTGCTGGAGCTGTGTGGATGCTGCTGGGAGCGGCGGCTGTGAGAGAGGAGGAGACGGGGAGCGGCGGCTGTGAGAGGGGGGAAGGGGAGCGGCAGCTGTGAGAGGAGGGATGGGGAGAGGGGAAGATGGGGAGTGGCGGCTGACGGGAGTGGCAGCTGTGAGAGGGGGGACAGGGAGCGGCGGCTGTGAGAGGGGGGACAGGGAGCAGCGGCTGTGAGAGAGGAGGGACTGGGGGGGAGAGTCACGGGCAGACGGGGGAGAGCAGCGCTACAGCAGTGGCTATATAGCCACTTCTGTAGCTGCTCTCCCCAGTCTGCCCGTGGCTCTCCCCCGTCTCCCCTCCTGCATCTCATTTCGACTTTTTTAAAAGTAGAATTGAGATGTCCATTGAATAGCCCAGGTCGGATCCATTCTGACAAATGAATGTCGGAATGGATCCGACTTCAATACCCCTTAGAATTTGGGCCCCGTAAATACCTTTGTCATTTTTTAGCCTGCTACACTGAGTTTAGTGCACTTCTCTAGGAAAGCTATCTCCTGAGGCCAGTGAAAAGTCTGGGATGAATGTCGCAACGGATAGATTACAGTACATAAAGTGTTTCTGGTTATGTCCAACCAGGTGGTTTTTAGTGATGTGCACCGGACATTTTTCGGGTTTTGTGTTTTGGTTTTGGATTCGGTTCCGCGGCCGTGTTTTGGATTCAGACGCGTTTTGGCAAAACCTCACCGAAATTTTTTTGTCGGATTCGGGTGTGTTTTGGATTCGGGTGTTTTTTACAAAAACCCCTAAAAAAAAGCTTAAATCATAGAATTTGGGGGTCATTTTGATCCCATAGTTTTATTAACCTCAATAACCATAATTTCCACTCATTTCCAGTCTATTCTGAACACCTCACACCTCACAATATTATTTTTAGTCCTAAAATTTGCACCGAGGTCGCTGGATGGTTAAGCTAAGCGACACAAGTGGCCGACACAAACACCTGGCCCATCTAGGAGTGGCACTGCAGTGTCAGGCAGAATGGCACTTCAAAAAAATAGTCCCCAAACAGCACATGATGCAAAGAAAAAAAGAGGCGCACCAAGGTCGCTCTGTGACTACGCTAAGCGACACAAGTGGCCGACACAAACACCTGGCCCATCTAGGAGTGGCACTGCAGTGTCAGGCAGGATGGCACTTCAAAAAAATTGTCCCCAAACAGCACATGATGCAAAGAAAAAAAGAGGCGCACCAAGGTCGCTGTGTGACTAAGCTAAGCGACACAAGTGGCCGACACAAACACCTGGCCCATCTAGGAGTGGCACTGCAGTGTCAGGCAGGATGGCACTTCAAAAAAATTGTCCCCAAACAGCACATGATACACAGAAAAATGAAAGAAAAAAGAGGTGCAAGATGGAATTGTCCTTGTGCCCTCCCACCCACCCTTATGTTGTATAAACAGGACATGCACACTTTAACGAACCCATCATTTCAGCGACAGGGTCTGCCACACGACTGTGACTGAAATGACTGGTTGGTTTGGGCCCCCACCAAAAAAAGAAGAAATCAATCTCTCCTTGCACAAACTGGCTCTACAGAGGCAAGATGTCCATCTCATCATCATCCTCCGATTCCTCACCCCTTACACTGTGTACATCCCCCTCCTCACAGATTATTAATTCGTCCCCACTGGAATCCACCATCTCAGGTCCCTGTGTACTTTGTGGAGGCAATTGCTGCTGGTGAATGTCTCCACGGAGGAATTGATTATAATTCATTTTGATGAACATCATCTTCTCCACATTTTCTGGAAGTAACCTCGTACGCCGATTGCTGACAAGGTGAGCGGCTGCACTAAACACTCTTTCGGAGTACACACTGGAGGGAGGGCAACTTAGGTAGAATAAAGCCAGTTTGTGCAAGGGCCTCCAAATTGCCTCTTTTTCCTGCCAGTATACGTACGGACTGTCTGACGTGCCTACTTGGATGCGGTCACTCATATAATCCTCCACCATTCTTTCAATGGTGAGAGAATCATATGAAGTGACAGTAGACGACATGTCAGTAATCGTTGGCAGGTCCTTCAGTCCGGACCAGATGTCAGCACTCGCTCCAGACTGCCCTGCATCACCACCAGCGGGTGGGCTCGGAATTCTTAGCCTTTTCCTCGCACCCCCAGTTGCGGGAGAATGTGAAGGAGGAGATGTTGACGGGTCACGTTCCGCTTGACTTGACAATTTTCTCACAAGCAGGTCTTTGAACCTCTGCAGACTTGTGTCTGCCGGAAAGAGAGATACAACGTAGGTTTTAAATCTAGGATCGAGCACGGTGGCCAAAATGTAGTGCTCTGATTTCCACAGATTGACCACCTGTGAATCCTGGTTAAGCGAATTAAGGGCTCCATCCACAAGTCCCACATGCCTAGCGGAATCGCTCTGTTTTAGCTCCTTCTTCAATGTCTCCAGCTTCTTCTGCAAAAGCCTGATGAGGGGAATGACCTGACTCAGGCTGGCAGTGTCTGAACTGACTTCACGTGTGGCAAGTTCAAAGGGTTGCAGAACCTTGCACAACGTTGAAATCATTCTCCACTGCGCTTGAGTCAGGTGCATTCCCCCTCCTTTGCCTATATCGTGGGCAGATGTATAGGCTTGAATGGCCTTTTGCTGCTCCTCTATCCTCTGAAGCATATAGAGGGTTGAATTCCACCTCGTTACCACCTCTTGCTTCAGATGATGGCAGGGCAGGTTCAGGAATGTTTGCTGGTGCTCCAGTCTTCTGTACGCGGTGGCTGAATGCCGAAAGTGGCCCGCAATTCTTCGGGCCACCGACAGCATCTCTTGCACGCCCCTCTCATTTTTTAAATAATTCTGCACCACCAAATTCAATGTATGTGCAAAACATGGGACGTGCTGGAATTTGCCCAGATGTAATGCACGCACAATATTGCTGGCGTTGTCCGATGTCACAAATACCCAGGAGAGTCCAATTGGGGTAAGTCATTCTGCGATGATGTTCCTCAGTTTCCGTAAGAGGTTGTCAGCTGTGTGCCTCTTCTGGAAAGCGGTGATACAAAGCATAGCCTGCCTAGGAACGAGTTGGCGTTTGCGAAGATGCTGCTACTGGTGCCGCCGCTGCTGTTCTTGCTGCGGGAGGCAATACATCTACCCAGTTGGCTGTCACAGTCATATAGTCCTGAGTCTGCCCTGCTCCACTTGTCCACATGTCCGTGGTTAAGTGGACATTGGGTACAACTGCATTTTTTAGGACACTGGTGAGTCTTTTTCTGAGGTCTCTGTACATTTTCGGTATCGCCTGCCTAGAGAAATGGAACCTAGATGGTATTTGGTACTGGGGACACAGTACCTCAATCAAGTCTCTAGTTGGCTCTGAATTAACGGTGGATACCGGAACCACGTTTCTCACCGCCCTGGCTGCCAAGGCCTGAGTAATCTGCTTTGCAGCAGGATGACTGCTGTGATATTTCATCTTCCTCGCAAAGGACTGTTGGACAGTCAATTGCTTACTGGAAGTAGTACAAGTGGTCTTCCGACTTGCCCTCTGGGATGACGATCGACTCCAAGCAGCTACAACAGCAGCGCCAGCAGCAGTAGGCGTTACACTCAAGGATGCATCGGAGGAATCCCAGGCAGGAGAGGACTCGTCAGACTTGCCAGTGACATGGCCTGCAGGACTATTGGCTTTCCTGCGTAAGGAGGAAATTGACACTGAGGGAGTTGGTGGTGTGGTTTGTAGGAGCTTGGTTACAAGAGGAAGGGATTTACTGGTCAGTGGAATGCTTCCGCTGTCACCCAAAGTTTTTGAACTTGTCACTGACTTATGATGAATGCGCTGCAGGTGACGTATAAGGGAGGATGTTCCGAGGTGGTTAACGTCCTTACCCCTACTTATTACAGCTTGACAAAGGTAACACACGGCTTGACACCTGTTGTCCGCATTTGTGTTGAAATAATTCCACACCGAAGAGGTGATTTTTTTTGTATTTTGACCAGGCATGTTAATGGCCATATTCGTCCCACGGACAACAGGTGTCTCCCCGGGTGCCTGACTTAAACAAACCACCTCACCATCAGAATCCTCCTTGTCAATTTCCTCCCCAGCGCCAGCAACACCCATATCCTCATCCTGGTGTACTTCAACAGTGACATCTTTAATTTGACTATCAGGAACTGGACTGCGGGTGCTCCTTCCAGCACTTGCAGGGGGCGTGCAAATGGTGGAAGGCGCAAGCTCTTCCCGTCCAGTGTTGGGAAGGTCACGCATCGCAACCGACACAATTGGACTCTCCTTGGGGATTTGTGATTTAGAAGAACGCACAGTTCTTTGCTGTGCTTTTGCCAGCTTAAGTCTTTTCATTTTTTCTAGCGAGAGGATGAGTGCTTCCATCCTCATGTGAAGCTGAACCACTAGCCATGAACATAGGCCAGGGCCTCAGCCGTTCCTTGCCACTCCGTGTCGTAAATGGCATATTGGCAAGTTTACGCTTCTCCTCAGACGCTTTTAATTTTGATTTTTGGGTCATTTTACTGAACTTTTGTTTTTTGGATTTTACATGCTCTCTACTATGACATTGGGCATCGGCCTTGGCAGACGACGTTGATGGCATTTCATTGTTTCGGCCATGACTAGTGGCAGCAGCTTCAGAACGAGGTGGAAGTGGATCTTGATCTTTCCCTATTTTAACCTCCACATTTTTGTTCTCCATTTTTTAATGTGTGGAATAATATGCCAGTAACTATCAATAGCAATGGCCTACTACTATATATACTGCGCACAACTGAAATGCACCACAGGTATGGATGGATAGTATACTTGATGACACAGAGGTAGGTAGAGCAGTGGCCTTCCGTACCGTACTGCTATATATACTGGTGGTCACTGTCAGCAATCTGCAAAACTAAAATGCACCACAGGTATAGAATGTAGATGGATAGTATACTTAATGACGACACAGAGGTAGGTACAGCAGTGGCCTTCCATACCGTACTGCTATATATAGTATACTGGTGGTCACTGTGTCAGCAAACTGCAAAACTAAAATGCAACACAGGTATAGAATGTAGATGGATAGTATACTTAATGACGACACAGAGGTAGGTACAGCAGTGGCCTTCCGTATTGCTATATATAGTATACTGGTGGTCACTGGTCAGCAAACTGTAAAACTAAAATGCACCACAGGTATAGAATGTAGATGGATAGTTTTCTTAATGATGACAAAGAGGTAGGTACAGCAGTGGCCTTCCGTACCGTACTGCTATATATAGTATACTGGTGGTCACTGTGTCAGCAAACTGCAAAACTAAAATGCACCACAGGTATAGAATGTAGATGGATAGTATACTAAATGACGACACAGAGGTAGGTACAGCAGTGGCCTTCCGTACTGCTATATATAGTATACTGGTGGTCACTGTGTCAGCAAACTGCAAAACTAAAATGCACCGCAGGTATAGAATATAGATGGATAGTATACTTAATGACAACACAGAGGTAGGTACAGCAGTGGCCTTCCGTACTGCTATATATAGTATACTGGTGGTCACTGTGTCAGCAAACTGCAAAACTAAAATGCACCACAGGTATAGAATGTAGATGGATAGTATACTTAATGACGACACAGAGGTAGGTACAGCAGTGGCCTTCCATACCGTACTGCTATATATAGTATACTGGTGGTCACTGTGTCAGCAAACTGCAAAACTAAAATGCACCACAGGTATAGAATGTAGATGGATAGTATACTTAATGACGACACAGAGGTAGGTACAGCAGTGGCCTTCCGTACTGCTATATATAGTATACTGGTGGTCACTGTGTCAGCAAACTGCAAAACTAAAATGCACCACAGGTATAGAATGTAGATGGATAGTATACTTAATGACGACACAGAGGTAGGTACAGCAGTGGCCTTCCGTACCGTACTGCTATATATAGTATACTGGTGGTCACTGTGTCAGCAAACTGCAAAACTAAAATGCACCACAGGTATAGAATGTAAATGGATAGTATACTTAATGATGACACAGAGGTAGGTACAGCAGTGGCCTTCCGTACTGCTATATATAGTATACTGGTGGTCACTGTGTCAGCAAACTGCAAAACTAAAATGCACCACAGGTATAGAATGTAGATGGATAGTATACTTAATGACGACACAGAGGTAGGTACAGCAGTGGCCTTCCGTACTGCTATATATAGTATACTGGTGGTCACTGTGTCAGCAAACTGCAAAACTAAAATGCACCACAGGTATAGAATGTAGATGGATAGTATACTTAATGACGACACAGAGGTAGGTACAGCAGTAGCCTTCCGTACCGTACTGCTATAAATAGTATACTGGTGGTCACTGTGTCAGCAAACTGCAAAACTAAAATGCACCACAGGTATAGAATGTAGATGGATAGTATACTTAATGACGACACAGAGGTAGGTACAGCAGTGGCCTTCCGTACCGTACTGCTATATATAGTATACTGGTGGTCACTGTGTCAGCAAACTGCAAAACTAAAATGCACCACAGGTATAGAATGTAGATGGATAGTATACTTAATGACGACACAGAGGTAGGTACAGCAGTGGCCTACTGTACCGTAATGCTATATATTATATACTGGTGGTCACTGGTCAGCAAAACTCTGCACTGTACTCCTCCTATATAATATTATACTGGTGGTCCCCAGTCCCAACAATAAAGCAGCACACTGAGCACAGATATGGAGTGTTTTTCAGGCAGACAACGTATACTGGTGGTCATTGTCAGCAAAACTCTGCACTGTACTCCTGCTATATAATACAGCTGCTCCCCAGTCCCCACAATTAAGCAGTGTGAGCACAGATATATGCAGCACACTGAGCACAGATATGGAGCGTTTTTTTCAGGCAGAGAATGGATAACTGGTGGTCACTGATCAGCAAAACTTTGCACTGTACTCCTCCTATATTATACAGCTGCTCCCCAGCCCTCCCCACAATTAAGCAATAGTGCACAATCAAGTTCAACAATAACGGAGAGGACGCCAGCCACGTCCTCTCCCTAACATTTGCAATGCACGAGTGAAAATGGCGGCGATGCGCGGCTGCTTATATAGAATCCGAATCTCGCGAGAATCCGACAGCGGGATGATGACGTTCGGGCGCGCTCGGGTTACCCGAGCCATACGGGAGAATCCGAGTATGGCTCGGACCCGTGTAAAACTGTGAAGTTCGGGGGGGTTCGGTTTCCGAGAAACCGAACCCGCTCATCACTAGTGGTTTTACAACTCTTTCCTGTCTGTAGGCAATTGCTTTCCACCGTAACAATCTCTCCATATTGCAGTGCAGCACAATATCTTTTGTCAAGTATGGGTCTATCTTGCTAGTCTCTGAATAATCTCATTACTCGGCACTGTAACTGTAGTAGTGCTTAGCTGGATGTTATATTAGGTGATTGTAGGTTAAACTATTCCCATAATGGAAGCTCTCTGCAATGTCCACGCTGCTGTGTCAGGCAATAACTGCTTTCAACTGTGGCACTTGGTCCTGACTCGTTGTTAAATACAGTATACAGTAAGCAGCTTAGGGGACTCTGTCCCTTTTATGAGCACTCTCTCTCTCTATCACTGGATGGGCTTATGATGTGTAGTTAGTAGTGATGTGCACCTGAAATTTTTCGGGTTTTGTGTTTTGGTTTTGGGTTCGGATCCGTGGCCGTGTTTTGGGTTCGGACGCGTTTTGGCAAAACCTCACCGAATTTTTTTTGTCGGATTCGGGTGTGTTTTGGATTCGGGTGTTTTTTTCAAAAAACCCTAAAAAACAGCTTAAATCATAAAATTTGGGGGTCATTTTGATCCCATAGTATTATTAACCTCAATAACCATAAATTTCCACTCATTTTCAGTCTATTCTGAACACCTCACAATATTATTTTTAGTCCTAAAATTTGCACCGAGGTCGCTGGATGGCTAAGCTAAGCGACCCTAGTGGCCGACACAAACACCTGGCCCATCTAGGAGTGGCACTGCAGTGTCACGCAGGATGGCCCTTCAAAAAAATACTCACCAAACAGCACAAGACGCAAAGAAAAAAAGAGGCGCAATGAGGTAGCTGTGTGACTAAGCTAAGCGACCCTAGTGGCCGACACAAACACCTGGCCCTTCTAGGAGTGGCACTGCAGTGTCACGCAGGATGGCCCTTCAAATAAATACTCCCCAAACAGCACATGACGCAAAAAAAAAAAAAAAAGAGGCGCAATGAGGTAGCTGTGTGACTAAGCTAAGCGACCCTAGTGGCCGACACAAACACCTGGCCCATCTAGGAGTGGCACTGCAGTGTCACGCAGGATGGCCCTTCAAAAAAATACTCCCCAAACAGCACATGACGCAAAGAAAAAAAGAGGCGCAATGAGGTAGCTGTGTGACTAAGCTAAGCGACCCTAGTGGCCGACACAAACACCTGGCCCATCTAGGAGTGGCACTGCAGTGTCAGGCAGGATGGCCCTTAAAAAAAATACTCCCCAAACAGCACATGACGCAAAGAAAAAAAGAGGCGCAATGAGGTAGCTGTGTGACTAAGTTAAGTGACCCTAGTGGCCGACACAAACACCTGGCCCATCTAGGAGTGGCACTGCAGTGTCACGCAGGGTGGCCCTTCAAAAAAATACTCCCCAAACAGCACATGACGCAAAGAAAAAAAGAGGCACAATGAGGTAGCTGTGTGACTAAGCTAAGCGACCCTAGTGGCCGACACAAACACCTGGCCCATCTAGGAGTGGCACTGCAGTGTCACGCAGGATGGCCCTTCAAAAAAATACTCCCCAAACAGCACATGACGCAAAGAAAAATGAAAGAAAAAAGAGGTGCAAGATGGAATTGTCCCTCCCACCCACACTTATGTTGTAAAAACAGGACATGCACACTTTAACGAACCCATCATTTCAGCGACAGGGTCTGCCACACGACTGTGACTGAAATGACTGGTTGGTTTGGGCCCCCACCAAAAAAGAAGCAATCAATCTCTCCTTGCACAAACTGGCTCTACGGAGGCAAGATGTCCACCTCATCATCATCATCCGATTCATCACCCCTTTCACTGTGTACATCCCCCTCCTCACAGATTATTAATTCGTCCCCACTGGAATCCACCATCTCAGGTCCCCGTGTACTTTCTGGAGGCAATTGCTGCTGGTGAATGTCTCCATGGAGGAATTGATTATAATTCATTTTAATGAACATCATCTTCTCCACATTTTCTGGAAGTAACCTCGTACGCCGATTGCTGACAAGGTGAGCGGCGGCACTAAACACTATTTCGGAGTACACACTGGAGGGAGGGCAACTTAGGTAGAATAAAGCCAGTTTGTGCAAGGGCCTCCAAATTGCCTCTTTTTCCTGCCAGTATACGTACGGACTGTCTGACGTGCCTACTTGGATGCGGTCACTCATATAATCCTCCACCATTCTTTCAATGGTGAGAGAATCATATGCAGTGACAGTAGACGACATGTCAGTAATCGTTGGCAGGTCCTTCAGTCCGGACCAGATGTCAGCATCAGCAGTCGCTCCAGACTGCCCTGAATCACCGCCAGCGGGTGGGCTCGGAATTCGTAGCCTTCTCCTCGCACCCCCAGTAGCGGGAGAATGTGAAGGAGGAGATGTTGACGGGTCGCGTTCCGCTTGACTTGACAATTTTCTCATCAGCAGGTCTTTGAACCTCTGCAGACTTGTGTCTGCCGTAAAGAGAGATCCAAGGTAGGTTTTAAATCTAGGATCGAGCACGGTGGCCAAAATGTAGTGCTCTGATTTCAACAGATTGACCACACATGAATCCTGGTTAAGCGAATGAAGGGCTCCATCCACAAGTCCCACATGCCTAGCGGAATCGCTCTGTTTTAGCTCCTCCTTCAATGCCTCCAGCTTCTTCTACAAAAGCCTGATGAGGGAATGACCTGACTCAGGCTGGCAGTGTCTGAACTGACTTCACGTGTGGCAAGTTCAAAAGGTTGCAGAACCTTGCACAACGTTGAAATCATTCTCCACTGTGCTTGAGACAGGTGCATTCCACCTCCTTTGCCTATATCGTGGGCAGATGTATAGGCTTGAATGGCCTTTTGCTGCTCCTCCATCCTCTGAAGCATATAGAGGGTTGAATTCCACCTAGTTACCACCTCTTGCTTCAGATGATGGCAGGACAGGTTCAGGTGTTTTTGGTGGTGCTCCAGTCTTCTGTACGCGGTGCCTGTACGCCGAAAGTGGCCCGCAATTCTTCTGGCCACCGACAGCATCTCTTGCACGCCCCTGTCGTTTTTTAAATAATTCTGCACCACCAAATTCAAGGTATGTGCAAAACATGGGACATGCTGGAATTTGCCCAGATGTAATGCACGCACAATATTGCTGGCGTTGTCCGATGCCACAAATCCCCAGGTGAGTCCAATTGGGGTAAGCCATTCTGCGATGATCTTCCTCAGTTGCCGTAAGAGGTTTTCAGCTGTGTGCGTATTCTGGAAAGCGGTGATACAAAGCGTAGCCTGCCTAGGAACGAGTTGGCGTTTGCGAGATGCTGCTACTGGTGCCGCCGCTGCTGTTCTTGCAGCGGGAGGCAATACATCTACCCAGTGGTCTGTCACAGTCATGTAGTCCTGAGTCTGCCCTGCTCCACTTGTCCACATGTCCGTGGTTAAGTGGACATTGGGTACAACTGCATTTTTTAGGACACTGGTGAGTCTTTTTCTGATGTCTGTGTACAGTTCTGGTATCGCCTGCCTTGAGAAATGGAACCCAGATGGTATTTGGTAACGGGGGCACACTACCTCAAGCAATTGTCTAGTTCCCCGTGAACTAACGGCGAATACTGGACGAACGTCTAACACCAACATAGTTGTCAAGGCCTGAGTTATCCGCTTTGCAACAGGATGACTGCTGTGATATTTCATCTTCCTCGCAAAGGACTGTTGGACAGTCAATTGCTTACTGGAAGTAGTACAAGTGGTCTTCCGACTTCCCCTCTGGGATGACGATCGACTCCCAGCAGCAACAACAGCAGCGCCAGCAGCAGTAGGCGTTACACTCAAGGATGCATCAGAGGAATCCCAGGCAGGAGAGGACTCGTCAGACTTGCCAGTGACATGGCCTGCAGGACTATTGGCTTTCCTGGGTAAGGAGGAAATTGACACTGAGGGAGTTGGTGGTGTGGTTTGCGCGAGCTTGGTTACAAGAGGAAGGGATTTACTGGTCAGTGGACTGCTTCCGCTGTCACCCAAAGTTTTTGAACTTGTCACTGACTTATTATGAATGCGCTGCAGGTGACATATAAGGGAGGATGTTCCGAGGTGGTTAACGTCCTTACCCCTACTTATTACAGCTTGACAAAGGCAACACACGGCTTGACACCAGTTGTCCGCATTTCTGTTGAAATAATTCCACACTGAAGAGCTGATTTTTTTTGTATTTTGACCAGGCATGTCAATGGCCATATTCCTCCCACGGACAACAGGTGTCTCCCCGGGTGCCTGACTTAAACAAACCACCTCACCATCAGAATCCTCCTTGTCAATTTCCTCCCCAGCGCCAGCAACACCCATATCCTCATCCTGGTGTACTTCAACACTGACATCTTCAATTTCACTATCAGGAACTGGACTGCGGGTGCTCCTTCCAGCACTTGCAGGGGGCGTGCAAATGGTGGAAGGCGCAAGCTCTTCCTGTCCAGTGTTGGGAAGGTCAGGCATCGCAACCGACACAATTGGACTCTCCTTTGGGATTTGTGATTTCGAAGAACACACAGTTCTTTGCTGTGCTTTTGCCAGCTTAAGTCTTTTCTTTTTTCTAGCGAGAGGATGAGTGCTTCCATCCTCATGTGAAGCTGAACCACTAGCCATGAACATAGGCCAGGGCCTCAGCCGTTCCTTGCCACTCCGTGTCGTAAATGGCATATTGGCAAGTTTACGCTTCTCCTCAGACGCTTTTAATTTTGATTTTTGGGTCATTTTACTGATCTTTTGTGTTTTGGATTTTACATGCTCTGTACTATGACATTGGGCATCGGCCTTGGCAGACGACGTTGATGGCATTTCATCGTCTCGGCCATGACTAGTGGCAGCAGCTTCAGCACGAGGTGGAAGTGGATCTTGATCTTTCCCTATTTTTTTAACCTCCACATTTTTGTTCTCCATATTTTAATGCGCACAACTAAAAGCCACCACAGGTATACAATGTAGATGGATGGATAGTATAGTATTATATTACTTATGGAGGACGACTGACGACACAGAGGTAGGTACAGCCGTGGCCTACCGTACTGCTGCTTATATATATAATATACTGTATAACGGACCTGGTGGACACTGTCAGCAGACTGCTAAACTAGTATGAAGAAAAAAAAAGCCACCACAGGTATACAATGTAGATGGATGGATAGTATAGTATTATATTACTTATGGACGATGAGTGCACTGACGACACAGAGGTAGGTACAGCCGTGGCCTACCGTACTGCTGTATATATATAATATACTGTATAATAATAACGGACCTGGTGGACACTGTCAGCAGACTGCTAAACTAGTATGAAGAAAAAAAAAGCCACCACAGGTATACAATGTAGATGGATGGGTAGTATAGTATTATATTACTTATGGACGACGAGTGAACTGACGACCCAGAGGTAGGTACAGCCGTGGCCTACCGTACTGCTATATATAATAAGAATTTACTTACCGATAATTCTATT
Organism: Pseudophryne corroboree; assembly: GCF_028390025.1. Taxonomy (NCBI): domain Eukaryota; kingdom Metazoa; phylum Chordata; class Amphibia; order Anura; family Myobatrachidae; genus Pseudophryne; species Pseudophryne corroboree. Next base: position 762,594,761 of record NC_086445.1, read on the forward strand.
TCTCGGAGTCCGTAGTGGATGCTGGGGTTCCTGAAAGGACCATGGGGAATAGCGGCTCCGCAGGAGACAGGGCACAAAAAAGTAAAGCTTTACTAGGTCAGGTGGTGTGCACTGGCTCCTCCCCCTATGACCCTCCTCCAGACTCCAGTTAGGTACTGTGCCCGGACGAGCATACACAATAAGGGAGGCATTTTGAATCCCGGGTAAGACTCATACCAGCCACACCAATCACACCGTACAACTTGTGATCTAAAACCAGTTAACAGTATGACAACAGAAAGGGCCTCTTAAAGATGGCTCCTTAACAATAACCCGAATTAGTTAACAATAACTATGTACAAGTATTGCAGATAATCCGCACTTGGGATGGGCGCCCAGCATCCACTACGGACTCCGAGAAATAGAATTATCGGTAAGTAAATTCTTATTTTCTCTATCGTCCTAAGTGGATGCTGGGGTTCCTGAAAGGACCATGGGGATTATACCAAAGCTCCCAAACGGGCGGGAGAGTGCGGATGACTCTGCAGCACCGAATGAGAGAACTCCAGGTCCTCCTTTGCCAGGGTATCAAATTTGTAAAATTTTACAAACGTGTTCTCCCCCGACCACGTAGCTGCTCGGCAGAGTTGTAATGCCGAGACCCCTCGGGCAGCCGCCCAAGATGAGCCCACCTTCCTTGTGGAGTGGGCTTTTACAGTTTTAGGCTGTGGCAGGCCTGCCACAGAATGTGCAAGTTGAATTGTGTTACAAATCCAACGAGCAATCGACTGCTTAGAAGCAGGTGCGCCCAACTTGTTGGGTGCATACAATATAAACAGCGAGTCAGATTTTCTGACTCCAGCCGTCCTTGCAATGTATATTTTTAAGGCTCTGACAACGTCCAACAACTTGGAGTCCTCCAAGTCGCTAGTGGCCGCAGGCACCACAATAGGTTGGTTCAGATGAAATGCTGATACCACTTTAGGGAGAAAATGCGGACGAGTCCGCAGTTCTGCCCTATCCGAATGGAAGATTAGATAAGGACTTTTATAAGATAAAGCCGCCAATTCAGATACTCTCCTGGCAGAGGCCAGGGCTAGTAACATAGTCACTTTCAATGTGAGATATTTCAAATCCACCTTTTTCAATGGTTCAAACCAATGGGATTTGAGGAAATCTAAAACTACATTTAGATCCCACGGTGCCACCGGAGGCACCACAGGAGGCTGTATATGCAGTACTCCCTTGACAAAAGTCTGGACCTCAGGGACAGAGGCCAATTCTTTTTGGAAGAATATTGACAGGGCCGAAATTTGAACCTTAATGGATCCCAATTTGAGACCCATAGATAATCCTGATTGCAGGAAATGTAGGAAACGACCCAGTTGGAATTCCTCCGTCGGAACCCTCCGATCCTCGCACCACGCTACATATTTTCGCCAAATGCGGTGATAATGTTTCACGGTGACTTCCTTCCGTGCCTTAATCAAGGTAGGAATGACTTCTTCTGGAATGCCTTTCCCTTTTAGGATCTGGCGTTCAACCGCCATGCCGTCAAACGCAGCCGCGGTAAGTCTTGAAAAAGACAGGGACCCTGCTGTAGCAGGTCCCTTCTCAGAGGTAGAGGCCACGGTTCGTCCGTGAGCATCTCTTGAAGTTCCGGATACCAAGTCCTTCTCGGCCAATCCGGAACCACTAGTATTGTTCTTACTCTTCTTTGCCGTATGATCTTCAATACCTTTGGTATGAGCGGCAGAGGAGGAAACACATACACTGACTGGTACACCCAAGGAGTTACCAGTGCGTCCACAGCTATTGCCTGTGGATCTCTTGACCTGGCGCAATATTTGTCCAGTTTCTTGTTGAGGCGAGACGCCATCATGTCTACAATTGGTCTTTCCCAACGGTCTATTAACATGTTGAAGACTTCTGGATGTAGACCCCACTCTCCCGGATGAAGATCGTGTCTGCTGAGGAAGTCTGCTTCCCAGTTGTCCACGCCCGGGATGAACACTGCTGACAGTGCTATCACGTGATTCTCCGCCCAGCGAAGAATCTTGGCAGCTTCTGCCATTGCACTCCTGCTTCTTGTGCCGCCCTGCCTGTTTACATGGGCGACCGCCGTGATGTTGTCCGACTGAATCAACACCGGCTTTCCTTGCAGGAGAAGTTCCGCCTGGCTTAGAGCATTGTAGATTGCTCTTAGTTCCAGAATGTTTATGTGAAGAGACTTTTCCAGACTCGTCCATACTCCCTGGAAGTTTCTTCCTTGTGTGACTGCTCCCCAGCCTCTCAGGCTGGCGTCCGTGGTCACCAGGATCCAATCCTGAATGCCGAATCTGCGGCCTTCTAATAGGTGAGCCTTCTGCAACCACCACAGAAGTGACACCCTTGTCTTTGGTGACAGGGTTATTCGCAGGTGCATCTGCAGATGCGACCCTGACCATTTGTCCAACAGATCCCTTTGGAATATTCTTGCATGGAATCTGCCGAATGGAATTGCTTCGTAAGAAGCCACCATTTTTCCCAGGACTCTTGTGCATTGATGTACTGACACTTTTCCTGGTTTTAGGAGGTTCCTGACCAGATCGGATAACTCCTTGGCTTTTTCCTCTGGAAGGAAAACCTTTTTCTGAACCGTGTCCAGAATCATTCCTAGGAACAGCAGACGAGTTGTCGGGATTAAATGGGATTTTGGAATATTCAGAATCCACCCGTGTTGTCTTAGCACCTCTTGAGATAGTGCTAAAGCTGTCTCCAGCTGTTCTCTGGACCTTGCCCTTATTAGGAGATCGTCCAAGTATGGGATAACTAATACGCCTTTTCTTCGAAGAAGAATCATCATCTCGGCCATTACCTTGGTAAAGACCCGAGGCGCCGTGGACAATCCGAACGGCAGCGTCTGAAACTGATAGTGACAGTTTTGAACAATGAACCTGAGGTACCCCTGGTGTGCGGGGTAAATCGGAACGTGTAGATACGCATCCTTGATGTCCAAGGATACCATAAAGTCCCCTTCTTCCAGGTTCGCTATCACTGCTCTGAGTGACTCCATCTTGAACTTGAACTTTTTTATGTAGAGGTTCAAGGACTTCAGATTTAGAATAGGCCTTACCGAGCCATCCGGCTTCGGTACCACAAATAGAGTGGAATAATACCCCTTTCCTTGTTGTAATAGGGGTACTTTGACTATCACCTGCTGAGCGTACAGCTTGTGAATGGCTTCCAACACCCTCTCCCTTTCGGAAGAGACGGTTGGTAAGGCAGACTTCAGGAAACGATGAGGAGGATCCGTCTCTAATTCCAACCTGTACCCCTGAGATATTATCTGCAGGATCCAGGGGTCTACCTGCGAGTGAGCCCACTGCGCGCTGTAATTTTTGAGACGGCCCCCCACTGTCCCCGAGTCCGCTTGAGAGGCCCCAGCGTCATGCTGAGGTTTTTGCAGGAGCCGGGGAGGGCTTCTGTTCCTGGGAAGGAGCTGCCTGTTGGTGTCTCTTCCCTCTTCCTCTGCCTCGTGGCAGGTACGACAAGCCCTTTGCTCTCTTATTTTTGTAGGAGCGAAAAGGCTGCGGTTGAAAGGTCGGTGCCTTTCTCTGTTGGGGAGTGACTTGAGGTAAAAAAGTGGATTTCCCGGCAGTAGCCGTGGCCACCAAGTCTGATAGACCAACTCCAAATAACTCCTCCCCTTTATACGGCAAAACCTCCATGTGACGTTTTGAATCCGCATCGCCTGTCCACTGTCGTGTCCATAAGGCTCTTCTGGCTGAAATGGACATAGCACTCACCCGAGATGCCAGTGTGCAAATATCCCTCTGTGCATCACGCATATAGATAAATGCATCCTTTATTTGTTCTAACGACAGTAAAACATTGTCCCTATCTAGGGTATCAATATTTTCAATCAGGGATTCTGACCAAACTACTCCAGCACTGCACATCCAGGCAGTTGCTATAGCTGGTCGTAGTATAACACCTGCATGTGTGTATATATTCTTTTGAATAACTTCCATCTTTCTATCTGATGGATCCTTAAGTGCGGCCGTCTCAGGAGAGGGTAACGCCACTTGTTTGGATAAGCGTGTGAGCGCCTTGTCCACCTTAGGGGGTGTTTCCCAGCGCGCCCTAACCTCTGGCGGGAAAGGGTATAATGCCAATAACTTTTTTGAAATTATCAACTTTTTATCAGGAGCAACCCACGCTTCATCACACACGTCATTTAATTCTTCTGATTCAGGAAAAACTGTTTATAGTTTTTTTTTTTTTTACACCATACATAATACCCTGTTTTACGGTATCTGTAGTATCAGCTAAATGTAACGTCTCCTTCATTGCCAAAATCATATAACGTGTGGCCCTACTGGAAAATACGTTTGAATTTCTACCGTCGTCACTGGAATCAGTGCCCGTGTCTGGGTCTGTGTCGACCGACTGAGGCAAAGGGCGTTTTACAGCCCCTGACGGTGTTTGAGGCGCCTGGACAGGCATTAATTGATTGTCCGGCCGCCTCATGTCCTCAACTGACTGTTTAAGGGAAGATAAACCATCACGTAATTCCACAAATAAAGGCATCCATTCTGGTGTCGACCCCCTGGGGGGTGACATCTGCATATTTGGCAATTGCTCCGCCTCCACACCAATATCGTCCTCATACATGTCGACACCACGTACCGACACACACCGCAAACTCACAGGGAATGCTCTAATGAAGACAGGACCCACTAGCCCTTTTGGGGAGACAGAGGGAGAGTCTGCCAGCACACACCACAAAGCGCTATATATACAAGGGATATCCTTATATTAAGTGCTCCCTTATAGCTGCTTTAATATATATATATATAGCCATTAATGTGCCCCCCCTCTCTGTTTTACCCTGTTTCTGTAGTGCAGTGCAGGGGAGAGACCTGGGAGCCGTTCTGACCAGCGGAGCTGTGACAGAAAATGGCGCCGTGTGCTGAGGAGATAGGCCCCGCCCCTTTTTCGGCGGGTTCTTCTCCCGCTATTTTTCCAGTCAGGCAGGGGTTAAATATCTCCATATAGCCCCTATGGGCTATATGTGAGGTATTTTTAGCCTTGTATAAGGTTTATATTTGCCTCTCAGAGCGCCCCCCCCCAGCGCTCTGCACCCTCAGTGACTGCCCAGTGAAGTGTGCTGAGAGGAAAATGGCGCACAGCTGCAGTGCTGTGCGCTACCTTATGAAGACTGAGGAGTCTTCAGCCGCCGTTTTCCGGACCTCTTCACGCTTCAGCATCTGCAAGGGGGTCGGCGGCGCGGCTCCGGGACCGGACTCCACGGCTGGGCCTGTGTTCGATCCCTCTGGAGCTAATGGTGTCCAGTAGCCAAGCAGCAAATCCACTCTGCATGCAGGTGAGTTTACTACTTTCCCCCTAAGTCCCACGTTGCAGTGATCCTGTTGCCAGCAGGACTCACTGTAAAGAAAAAAAAACCTAAACTAAACTTTCTCTAAGCAGCTCTTTAGGAGAGCCACCTAGATTGCACCCTTCTCGTTCGGGCACAAAATCTAACTGGAGTCTGGAGGAGGGTCATAGGGGGAGGAGCCAGTGCACACCACCTGACCTAGTAAAGCTTTACTTTTTTGTGCCCTGTCTCCTGCGGAGCCGCTATTCCCCATGGTCCTTTCAGGAACCCCAGCATCCACTTAGGACGATAGAGAAATATATATATATATATAATATACTGTATAATAATAACGGACCTGGTGGACACTGTCAGCAGACTGCTAAACTAGTATGAAAAAAAAAAAAGCCACCACAGGTATACAATGCAGATGGATGGATAGTATAGTATTATATTACTTATGGACGACGAGTGCACTGACGACACAGAGGTAGGTACAGCCGTGGCCTACCGTACTGCTATATATATATATATAATATACTGTATAATAATAACGGACCTGGTGGACACTGTCAGTAGACTACTAAACTAGTATGAAGAAAAAAAAAAGCCACCACAGGTATACAATGTAGATGGATGGATAGTATAGTATTATATTACTTATGGACGACGAGTGCACTGACGACACAAAGGTAGGTACAGCCGTGGCCTACCGTACTGCTAATAGATATAATAAATATACTGTATAATAATAACGGACCTGGTGGACACTGTCAGCAGACTGCTAAACTAGTATGAAGAAAAAAAGAGCCACCACAGGTATACAATGTAGATGGATGGATAGTATAGTATTATATTACTTATGGACGACGAGTGCACTGATGACACAGAGGTAGGTACAGCCGTGGCCTACCGTACTGCTATATATATATATATATATAATATACTGTATAATAATAACGGACCTGGTGGACACTGTCAGCAGACTGCTAAACTAGTATGAAGAAAAAAAAAGCCACCACAGGTATACAATGTAGATGAATGGATAGTATAGTATTATATTACTTATGGACGACGAGTGCACTGATGACACAGAGGTAGGTACAGCCGTGGCCTACCGTACTGCTAATAGATATAATAAATATACTGTATAATAATAACGGACCTGGTGGACACTGTCAGCAGACTGCTAAACTAGTATGAAGAAAAAAAAAGCCACCACAGGAGTGTTTTTCAGGCAGATAAACGTATACTGAACTGGTGGTCACTGTCAGCAAAACTGTGCACTGTACTCCTGCTATAACTGCTCCCCAGTCCGCACAATTAGGCAGTGTGAGCACTGAGCAGTGCACTCACACAGATATATCATGCAGCAGTGCAGCACACTGAGTGAGCACAGATATGGTGAAGCGTTTTTTTCAGGCAGAGAAACAAAGGATTAAACTCACTGGTGGTATAATCAAAACTGTACTCCAACAGCTGCTCCCCGTCCCCAATCCTCCCCACAATTATAAGTCATTCAGTCTCTTTACTCTTTTCTTCTACTATAACGGAGAGGATGCCAGCCACGTCCTCTCCCTATCAATCTCAATGCACGTGTGAAAATGGCGGCGACGCGCGGCTCCTTATATAGAATCCGAATCTCGCGAGAATCCGACAGCGGGATGATGACGTTCGGGCGCGCTCGGGTTAACCGAGCAAGGCGGGAGGATCCGAGTCGCTCGGACCCGTGAAAAAAAAGGTGAAGTTCGGGCGGGTTCGGATCCCGTGGATCCGAACCCGCTCATCACTAGTAGTTAGTGAAACAGGGCTACTGACCTGTGCTCCAAAAAGTTTGCTGTGCTCAATGGTTACATTTACTCTCTGTCTGACTGCGAGCAGTACAATATCCGCTGCAGGTCCCTGTGATATGGAGGCATGAATCATTTTAAGCTTTCTGTGTAACTATGACAGTATTGTTCCTTACTGTGCTTCTAATGTGTTGTGTTGGGAAGACTGCAGCAGGTGATAGGGTGCTGGTAACACAGACGCTGGCTACTTTCATGTATAAAACTGTGTTCTTTCATATACCAGGGTATTTCACGAGAGAGTCTGTGACAGTCAACAGGATGATGCAAGAATTACTGGGACTCCTACTATTTGAAGTGTGAGAATGTACAGTCTGCAATGGGGCTCCCCGATCTCACTAAAATTGGCTACTTTGCCTCAGGGCTGACATAATCTGCTCACTGCTCCTTAGACTCTCTCTGTCAGCTGCTGGACTCCGATAAGGTACCTCTCTTCCTCCTCACTGCCTTGCTTGAGAAGGGACCACCTTTGTGCCCATCACATTAGGAGCCTCCTCCAATTCCTAGGGACACCACCAAATCAGGTTAAGTACACCTCAGCACCTTCTGCTCCAAGGTACTGTTCCCCTCTCCCCATCCTCCTAAGATGGCCGCCGCCCAACTGGCAACAGACTCTGCACCCGGCTGTTTAGTGATGCAGCGCATGCCAGCAGTAGCACAGAAAATGTTCTTAACCCTTTCCTTGCTGAAGTCTCAAAGCGTTTAGCCAGGATGCATTTTGTAGAAGTGAAAAAGAAATAAATTAAATGTCGGCGGCAACCCTGATGGGGTGTCAAACATCCCTAACCTAGACTTTTCTAGGTATCCCTAGAAATAGAGCTGACTGATTGTAGTCTCATAGAGCTGACTGATTGTAGTACAATGTGTTTCAAAATGTTGTGAACAAATATTCATATTATTGGGAGAAGGTTATGGCAGGCATTCTGTTCAATGTACTCTGTTCCTCCCCTTCAAGGGCTGTATAACCAAAACCCTGCCTCCTGCACCTTCTGTCCTAGAAGGACAAATAAACAGTTACCTGATCCCTCTCCTTCTGCATGCTATGGCAGTGACCAGTCTTCCAAACTAGGGTTGACTATCGATGGCTCTAGCATTGATTGCTGATGTTGTGAACCATCAGGAAGAAACTATTTATGGTTGAGCCATAATCGTTTTGCTTGTGCACATGCAAGTATTTTACCATATGCACACTCACTCTATATTTATCTTATCATAAATATAAATATGGCTTGATTATGTGCAACTCATTAGTAGGTCTACATAATAGAGTTATGCAATTACATAGATTTAAACATAATGGGCCTGGTGGACACAGTGCAGCCATAATTACAATTGTTTGCTTTTGCTCAAGCAGGAAACGTTGTGACAACCTCTACAGTACATGCATTACCCTGACTGTACAACTCGGTACTCTATTTTGTACAGGATTCATGGAAATAGGAATGATGAGGCAAAACCATGGGAATGCCTGGGTGGTGACTGGGAGGTGGCCTGAAGTGACCACAAAAAAAAAGTCCATAGCATGGGCAATTTATGGAAGCATTGCAGACGTATCAATGCAGGCACTACCCTTGACTCGCACACGATGGCTTTTTAAAGAAAACTCACAGCCAAAACGTTACATTGTCATACTGTAATCTGTATTTATTGAATTATATACAAAGTATCATGGCAAGTTACATGTTTTTCTAAATCTTTTATACTGTGCACAGTATCTTTTATGGGTTTTTTTATTGATACCTAACTATTGACTGCAAGAAAATAAATATATGCAATTTGTTATACCATGGCAGTGTCAATTTACTCTGCATATGTGAACCCCATGCGCAGTTGATTTTAGATTGTTTGTTGTTTCCTGTAAACCTACAGGGGTTTAGTCCCAACAGCTAATGGGGTCGCATCTGCATGACATAAATCATTGACCATTGGTCTCTGGTAATTCTTGAGCATCAGCGCCTAGGTACCTTAAAAGTTAGTATTTTTTCTGATGTCATCTGGTGCTTGAATTAGTCCCTGCAAGCTCTCTGCATCATACTGTGTGGTAGTAACTAGAGTCCCTTGAATGTTTTCTGTATTGTATATTGGACTCTGGAATGCTGAATTTTGTATCAGTCTCTGTAATGTTCTAGGTAATATATACAGGTTTCTGGATTTCCTGTGTTTTTGGTCTCTGAGATGCTCTTTGAATTGTATGCATTACAGTATATCAGTTTCTCGGGACTCTCGGTGCCAGAAAAATGGTCCCATCAGTTCCATAGCTGCGTTCCCAGACACAGCCACAAGCATAGGATGCCATGGTCAGATGGAGAAACTGCACATGCCACAGGGCTGATTCAATTTCAATGGTACGACAGATGGTGACATACAGTATAAAGACACATTAATCACTATTACATCATGCAGGGTCACTAATAGTGGGCATCTCAGTCCTTATACATTTGGCTGCAGCAATGTACACATGGGAAGGAGTTTATAGGCCATTTCCATAAACTCAGATGGGCGCCTGCTAATAGATGCTGCTGCATTCACTATTACATGTGACTCAAAATCAAGCCTCATATGGTGTATTTTGATTCCTTTCCTCCTTAATGAAAAGCTAGCTCAATCAGCATGCTTCCAGCTGTCTCACCTGTCACAACCACTTAATTTTTTTCGATGCCTTAGTTGCAAGGTTTAGATGGTTTCTGAACTCGCCATTTGGTAAATCTGGGGTTTCTAACCTAATGGCAGTGTCGGACTGGGGCATGTAGGGCCCACCGGGGGAATGAAGTGGTAGGAGCCCATGTTTAGGGGTGTGGCTAGTCTGCAGAGGGGGTGGGGTCTGCCACCTCATTGGTTTGACTAACAATTAGAGAGTGCAATGTCTGGGCCCCTTCATACATATATAGAGTAAATTCAGATACTGCATGCATGATAATGTATCAGATTAATAACAGATTAATAACAACAATGCACTGTAGAAAATAAACCATAGTCCAGTATAAAGTAACATATGTATAATGTATAATTCAAGTGCACAACCTGGAATCTGATCCTTAGAGCAGGAGGTGGGTCCCGAGGCAGTGGGGCCCACCGGTGGTTTCCCCTGTGGGCCAGTCCAAGCCTGCCTAATGGTAAAAACACTGATGGTATTCAATGTTGTATTCTATTATTACATGGTTTGTCTGTGGTTTTGTGGTAGGTCTGAGATTAGTAAATCTGAGGGATGCAATCCCACCAGTAAACTGAAGCATATCTGCCAGGATTTGAAACCCATAATTTAGGAATTCTTTCCCCTGGAGTCATTCAAATCAGAAGGAATGGATGCACATTGGGCTTCTCTTAACATATGTGTATTAGTATTAGTTTGTAAGCAGGACATGCCTACTACTTTGCAGTCTACCTTTGTTAAGAAGTTCCTACAGTACTTTCAGTGTCCTATTAGTAAATCCTACTGTTCTAGCATAATTCACTACTTTTTGCTTGTCTTATAAAATTCTATATGTACAGTATGCTGCTATAAGGGATGCCATTGAAACAGAAAATCTTTTGGAAATACTTTAGTGTCTATCTATGTATGGCACCATATATTTCCTCCCATAGATACAAAGCTGGTTAGAAATAATAGAACCTGAATAGGAAAATGTATAGTTTTAGAGGTGTATGTCCTACTTGGAGGGAGGTGTGGATTAACCCATACAGTATGTGTGTATGCTGCCATGATGGATAAAAGGAAAGGAAAATCATGGCAAAGTATTTTTCCCATTTATATTGTACATATGGCCCCTTTTAAACTAAAATTAATTATTTTGATACAGGACCTATAAAGCTGTCAGCCCATGCACAGAATGCACATATACTCAGGAGGGGCTGGGTATGGGTGACCGGCAGTCGGGATCTCGATGGTTAGCATACCAATGCTGGGATCCCGGCCACCAGAATGCCGACAGGGGGCAGGCGCCATTAACCCACTTGCTGGCTCGCTGAGCTCGCCACGCTGTTGGCTCAGTTCTATTCCCATGCTATGGGTGTCCTGGACACCCACTAGTAGGAAAAGTCCATGGCCCCCTGCTGGCATTCTAGCAGCTGCGATCCTGGCTTTGGTATGCTGACCACCAGGATCCTGACTGCCAGGATGATAACTACATCCCCTCAGGAGAACTCTCTTTATTAAACTTGGGTTGCACTCAATGGTGGTTCCTACCTTTTTTTGGGCAGGGGGGCTGCCACTGCTCATGCCGAACAGGAGAAGAGAGAGCCTGCCTACTGTGCAATAGATCTGGCAGGTGCCGAGACCTGTGCATGCGCACAAGTGGCTGCTTCAGTGCGCATGCACAAACCCCCTTTTTATATGGACTGCATTGGCTGCAGCCCATAGAAGCTAGATTGCTAATTGCAGCCTGATCTGGTAGTCCTGGAGAGAGTAAACACCTCCCAATGGAATTGCCTGTCCTGCGGGTGACTGGCAGGTAGGACTTCCAATAGGAAGTCAGTGCCAGTCACAGTGAAGCCAATGAGCCAGTGCTTTCACACAGACTGCAACTGGCTCAACTGAGGGGGGGCATAGGTAACTGATTATGTGAAAGGGACAATGGGAATAATAATAAACCTTTTTTTTCCAGTTTTTCTACCAGTAAAATCAAATCCATATTGCAGAAAAGGGCAGTATAAAATGCCCTTATATAGACTAAGAACTATGTAAAGTTATTCTAAAATTTAGTTTAAAATTGGCACATTGCCGTGGTTTAGGTAGGAAAAGCACAGAGGGGGTCATTCCGAGTTGTTCGCTCGTTATTTTTTTCTCGCAACGGAGCGATTAGTCGCTAATGCGCATGCGCAATGTCCGCAGTGCGACTGCGCCAAGTAAATTTGCTATGCAGTTAGGTTTTTTACTCACGGCATTACAAGGTTTTTTTTTCGTTCTGGTGATCGTAATGTGATTGACAGGAAGTGGGTGTTTCTGGGCGGAAACTGGCCGTTTTATGGGTGTGTGTGAAAAAACGCTACCATTTCTGGGAAAAACGCGGGAGTGGCTGGAGAAACGGAGGAGTGTCTGGGCGAACGCTGGGTGTGTTTGTGACATCAAACCAGGAACGAAACTGACTGAACTGATCGCAGATGCCGAGTAAGTCTGGAGCTACTCAGAAACTGCTAAGAAGTGTCTATTCGCAATTCTGCTAATCTTTCGTTCGCAATTTTGATAAGCTAAGATTCACTCCCAGTAGGCGGCGGCTTAGCGTGTGCAATGCTGCTAAAAGCAGCTTGCGAGCGAACAACTCGGAATGACCCCCAGAGTCTTGAATGGGTTAGGAAACAAGTTTCGCTTTACAAAAAATATTTTCAATGTGTCTGTCACACAATCAGAATTATCTATCCATTATTTAGCAAGATTTATTTTTAAAAACCATGAAAGGTCAGACAAATAAAATTATTTCCATACATTTATTTATTTGTTTGAATGTGCAAAAACATGTAATAAAAAAAGAAACATACACTTATATGAACTCTACAAAGAATTTCCTGGTGAAAAATTAGGTGAGTGTTTTGAATACAAAAATGAGAAGTGAAGTAGTCATGTATACAAGAGACACATTGGTAGAGGAGCACACAGAGCCAGCCCTAACTAATATGATGCCCTAGGCAAGATTTTGGCTGGTGCCCCCTAGCACCGCCGCTAGTTCTGCAGGAGATGCCTGGCGTGAGTCAGCTGGCAGCTCTGCTAACGTCGGGCGCCTTTTGTTTATGAAAATGCATCTTATTTGCATTACTTAGTGGCTAGGATGCACAAGCAGCTTCTGCTGATTAAAATGATATGCAGCATGCCTATATTCTGTGTGCGGCTGTATCTGCACACGAAATGCTACATTAAAGTGATTTCCAGGAATACACTGTAACGTATGCAGATACAGCCGCAGTCACACACAGAATATAGGCATGCCGCATATCATTTTAATCAACAGAAGCTTCTGGTGCCCCTAGGCATACCAAATGCCCTAGGCATTTGCCTAGTTTGCCTATGCCTAAGGCCGGCTCTGGGAGCACAGATTACAATAATTCAGAAAATTGCTTCCTCTTCTACTGTAGCTTCTACAGTATACTGTATGAGATAAAAGTATACTGTAGCTTCTACAGTATACTGTATGATATGTTACTGTATGAGATCAAATAAAACTGTGATATGCTAATCAAATACCGAGACCACATCAAAGTAACATATCAGCACAATCAAAACATTAAAAATGTTGGTAAAGTTATAAATAGAAAATTTACTTTAAGAACAAGCATTGAATCCATAAATCCTTTATAATAATCCACATACATACACTGTACACCAAGGTAAAATAGAACTGAACAACAGTGAGAACCTTTACTTCAGGTAATTAGTATTGCTCTCGCCAAAACTGCAGTCTCAAATTAACAAATAAAGTACTGGATGACCTTAATCTGACTTCTGTCTGTATGGTATGTACATCCCAAGACATGAGACGATTTCTGAGGCTTATCTGTTGGATTTGGGTGCAGTCTGTAGGAATCTAGAGTAATCTTCTTAGTATCAAAGTGTCTGCCTAGAGTTTAATGGCTATATGTTAAATTAACATAATGGTTTCCATATAAAACAATTACATGGAGTTTGGGTATATAGGTAATTTATTTTTCATGCATAAATTATTTTAATTGCGAAACTATGACAATTTCTGATAAAAATATTGGAACACTCTAAATTGCACCTTTTATGAGCTGCAGTACAGATGCACCTAACCTCAGATTGTGCCAAATAGCCCTCTTTGGTGCACCATGCATCTTGTCATTCAATTTGGTCGCAAATTTGCACATTATTTGTATGATTAATGTGACAAAAGTACAATGTACACATACTCTGAACACAAGGGATGGGCTGGGGCTGCTTTCCCCCCTGGCATCATCTCTGTAATACTACATCCCCCATCATCTCTGTAATAATGCATTCCCCCATCACCTCTGTAGTAACATATGCCCAATCACCTCTGTAGTAACATATGCCCCAACACCTCTGTAGTAATATATGCCCCATCACCTCTGTAGTAATATATGCCCCATCACCTCTGTAGTAATACATCTCCCATCATCTTTGTAATAGTACATTCCCCCATCACCTCTGTAGTAACATATGCCTCATCATCTCTGTAGTAACATATGCCCTATCACCTTTGTGGTAATATATGCCCCATCACCTCTGTGGTAACATATGCCCCATCACCTCTGTGGTAACATATACCCCATCACCTCTGTAGTAATAC